>NC_092154.1:15664286-16919286 GCF_045791955.1 Oncorhynchus clarkii lewisi | reverse complement strand
GATAATTAAAGTGTTGTTGATGGAAAACACACTTTTATAAAATACATCTGCATGTGCATTTCTGTGCCTTGAAAGAGCTGCAAATGCAAAAGTGTGACTACTGACCCGGCAGCGGCCGGACGTTCCACAACAGACACCTAATTGTCAACCATTTGTCATAATATCATTCCTCGTGTCATTAAATGAATGTTGTTTTTCATGTCATAACATTGTCATTCCTCTTGTCGTTAATGTCAATCATCATCATGTCACAATGTCATTCCCCATCAATGTCCCCATCATTGGAAATGCATGTGTCATATAGTATAGTAACCTTACTGGCTGCTTCACTCTCCATCATGTCGTTTACATGTACTTCATCACCAAATCATGTGTTCTCATCACCTCACCCCCTATCCTCATCATCATCGTTTCATCCAGCTTCCTGACCACCATGTGATTGTGGATTGGTAAAGGCTGCCTAATGTTTCCTGCAGCTATTTTATATAAACCTCCACTGTCTTGGGTCAGTGTATTGATTGTAATGTGTTCCTAGCTCCCACTGGACCTCCGCAGAACCTGCAGGTGTTCAATGCGACCACGGTCACTCTGACAGTGAAGTGGGACCACGCCCCAGGCCCTGTTCAGAACTACAAGATCTCTTTCCAACCTGTGGCTGGAGGAAAAGCTCTCTCGGTAAGTACGACACACACCCTCCAGCAGTTTCTTGAAAGCAGTAATCTGTTAACAATTCCCAGACTGTTTTGCAATGACTATGAGTGTATTGTGAATAACTGATAAGTAGTGTCTACCCAGAACTAACTTCTAAATCCTATGCCCTCTTGGTATGACATATCTCAGTTCACTTACCTATAATATAGAGGAAGTGGTTCTTGCTCTCTAGTCTGTAACTGAGTGGTGACGTTAGTTGTTATCAGTGTGATGCGTCAGTATCTGTGTGAGGTTTTCTCCAACGTGCCGGAGCTAGTTTCACCCCAATGATGAAACCATAAGTACTTCCCAGTGCAGTAAAAAACGTGATTTTCCTGTGTTTTTTTATATAATGGCCTTTTAGTGTAAGAGCAGTTTGAAAAGTCTGCATGATATGCCAGCCTGTTCTGGTGGGATGGAGTTTTGGCCTGCCTGGTGAAATCACGAGGTGGTAAATGAATTAATAGTCTCTGCCAATAACAGCTAGTTTTTAGTTTTCCCCTCCCCACTCAGACCACTCCCAGACAATCCTAGCAAAATTCTAGCTTGAGAAATAGCTTTTTGCTAAGAAGATATTTATGTACATTTTTTTACCATTTTAATTGAAAACAATCACAGTAAGGTACTTAATTGTTACCCAGAAAGGATTTGATATTGAGATAAAAATGTCTGCATTGAACCTTTAAAGTCAAATGGCTAATTCCGTTCTCATAAAAATACTTAAGCATTTCTAAATTGGTTTATTGTAATATGAAATCCCTTTCCTCTTGGGATTTAAATTACAATAAACCAATTTAGAAATACTTAAGTACAATTGGTGTCCTCCCCGCTATTTTGTCTTTCTCCACATTGTTAGTTTGACGTTAGAATTATGACATGGTCCTCCTATCCAGTCTGTTTGTGTACTTAAAGGAGGTCTGTATCTAGCAGCCAAGACCACATTCTTAACTGATAACTTAATTGTGACCTGCTACGGAAAATGTTAGGAAATACTTTTTTTGGTTTTTCGGTTGACGATGCGCTTATATGAAAATAATTTGGTTAGTTTAAAATGTTTTAAGTGTCTGAGAAGTTATGACAGGGTACCCCAAACATTGTATCAGTTCTCTAAACTATGATTTCAACATGACACCATCGGACAGAGCTGTTACATGTCTATCTAATCCCATCATAGCACATCATTGGAATTATATTATAGTATCGCTGTCCACTTAAAACAGTATGGAGACATACTGCTGTTGGGATGTTGTGGTCTGCAGACGTGTTGATTTAACATAAGCCATATAAGCCAGGCATGACATTCACACGTGGGACCCTCAAGTGCCTGTCTCCAGTGGTATAAAGTACTTAAGTACAAATACTTTAAAGTGCTACTTAAGTAATTTTTGGGGGTGTCTGTACTTTACTTTATAATTTATATTTTTGAAAACTTGTACTTTTACTTCACTGGATTCCTAAAGAAAATAATGTACTTTTTACTCCATACATACCCAAAAGTACTTGTTAAATTTTTTATGCTTAGCAGGACAGGAAAATTGTCTAATTCACGCACTTATCAAATGAACATCCCTGGTCATCCCTACTACAGTACCTCTGATCTGGCGGACTCACTAAACACAAATGCTTTGTTTGTGAATGATGTCTGAGTGTTGGAGTGCCTCTGGCTATCCTTAAATAATAATAATAATGCTGCCGCCTGTATTGCGTAATATAAGGAATTTAAAATTATTTATACTTTTACTTTTGATACTTAAGTAAATGTTTGCGATTACATTTACTTTTAATACTTAATTATATTTAAATATCAAATACTTTTAGACTTGTACTCAAGTAGGATTTTACTGTGTTACTTTCACTTTTATCTGAGTCATTTCTCTGAAGTATCTTTACTTTTACTCAAGTATGACAATTGGGTACTTTTTCCACCACTACCTGTCTCTTATATAATGGTTTAGTGATGTCGAAATACAAAAAGTGGATGTGTAGTCTAGGTGATCTGCTAAATTAATATGTCAGACAAGCGAATACAATGGAAAATGTATTGTATGTTGTCCATTCCGTGGCTATAACGTTTCATGCCATTGGTAGATGTTGCTTACTGTACAGTTGTAGGATCTTAATTTGATCAGTATTGTCGCTGCAAGATTATTTTAAATCTTATTTAACCTTTTAGTCCATAATGTTGCTTGTACGGTGGTTAGGCTATTAGCTAGAAAAAAATGTGGTTAAATGAAAAGTGCAATACTGTTAATATAACCGTGTGTTAGTGCGAGTTTTCTGTGAATTTATGGAAATCACAAAGCTCATCTGCATTTCCTGCGGTGCAGGAAAATTCTCAGCATCAAAAAAGTGCTCAAATTAAGATCCTACATCTGTAGTTCCCATTAAATGACAGGATACATTTAAAATATTGGCTTGTAGTATTATGAAATTGTTCTTCCATGATGTCTAGTGTCCCTCAAGATCAATGAATCTTCCCTTTATACACTACTAGTTTATGAACACAGTAGTGAAAGAAAGGCAATTGTTCTTTCTTATAAGGTGTTTGAATGAGCAACTCTGTTCACACAAATGGGTAAATAATTCATCCTTGGGGAACCCCGCTTTTGTTTCTGCTAGACTGAAAGGAGGGGAAAGGCATTGGCTGATGAGAGAGTTAGAGAGTTCCCTGGGCTCGGGGAGAAACCGTGTTCGTACTCCACAGCCTCGTAAAAGTCCAAATTGATGTAAGAGCTTTGGAGTTTACATTGGTCATGTTTGGATGGCTTCCCTGTGACAGTGTAGAAGAACTCTGCTTGGCCCCAACCACCCCAATTGGGTAATATTTGGTTGATATGTTAATCAATGAGATTACAACCTCTTTTCACCTACTCAAAAAGACAGTCAATAGTTTGTTGAATACTCAATGTTTTATCACTATGCTTTCAACCATCTAAAAGTATAACCAAATTCCAATGGGAATACAATGTTAGATATATTTTTTTATTAGGACCGTCAAAGTTATCATGTTAATAATGTGTTAATGCTTTGCATTTTTAATGGAGTTAATTGTTTAGATGCCATTGATGACATCTCCATTTTTTTTAGCAACCATTTTGAAGGAGAACTCAATTAGTAGGACTCAATCAAATCAAACTTTAAATGCACTTTAAATACAGTTTGACTTAATTTAGTAATTCTTTAATAATTTAGATTAGTTTTTCTTAGATGGAGACATGAATCCAACATGTTTTTTAAAACTACATTTACCAAAGATTTAAACCCTAGTCCTGTATGTACAGTATTGTCTATTTTTAGTTGAATCCATGGTTGAATTTACACAATAGCTGTTGATGACTGTCCAAATGCTATATATTGTAGGCTTAAATAGCATCATTGATGATACATGATTGATAAAGTATGATTACATTTAATTTGCTCTGTTAGATCTACCCTTTGGAAATGACTTTGATAGCAACAGTGAATCTATTATGTTGAGAATTGTCAATGGTCATTCTCAAGATAGCACATTGGAAACAGTCTGTGACAAATATCATAGCTCAGCAGGGCTGGGCTTGTTTTAAAACCCTGGATGGGAGACTGAAGTGTAGCTGTAGATAGATACATTCTCCAGTAGGAGGTGCTGCTCAGTCTTTCGTTTTTTTTTCTTATACGTTGAAGATCTGACGTTGTTTCAAAGTGACAAATTCAACATATTTTATACAAGGTTTGTCAATGTTGAAAATTGGTTACCATGATGACATAATCCTGTGGTTGAAATTTCACCCTCAAAACAACAGTTTGATTACTAATTTCAAATGCAAATGTATTTTCCTTGTAGATTCCACAATACAATAAAGTGACAAATTACGTTGAAAAATGTTGATTTCACCAGTTTGTGCCCAGTGGTGAGCTAATGAACTTCAGGGCTTTTTGTCTCTGAGCCGAGGAAAGGGGAATGGGGATACCTAGTCAGTTGTACAACTCAATGAATTCAACTGAAATGTGTCTTCCGCATTTAACCCAACCCCTCTGAATCAGAGAGGTGAGGAGGGCTGCCTTTATCGACATCCACGTCTTCGGAAAGAGGACAGCCCTAACCATTAAAAGAGTTTAGCTTGCCATCCATCTGTCACCCTGTTCTAATAAATTACTGTTTTAACATCGATGTGAGATGTTCTCACTTCACTTTTCCTCTCACAGACAAAGAAAAGACTCTGACTTTGTTGTTGTCCCCCAAACAGACCCAGGTGGGAGGAAAGAAGAACAGTGTAATCCTCCAGAAGCTGACGCCTGACACTCCCTACTCTGTCACCGTGGCAGCTATCTACCCCAGCGGAGAGGCCAAAGACATCTCAGGCCAAGGAAAGACCAGTAAGTGGACCTGGAACCACCAGACCTGTAAAAGGCCAGAAACCACCTACAACATTCTCTTAAACAACTTCTTAGGGCTGAGATCCCGCTAACGGGATCGATATGACAACAGCCAGTGAAAGTGCAGGGCGCCAAATTCAAAACAACAGAAATCCCATAATTAGAATTCCTCAAACATAGAAGTATTTCACACTTCTTGTTAATCCCACCACAGTGTCCGATTTCAAATAGGCTTTACGGCGAAAGCACCACAAACGATTATGTTAGGTCAGAGCCAAGTCACAGAAAAACACAGCCATTTTTCCAGCCAGAGAGAGGAGTCACAAAAATCAGAAATAGAGATAAAATTAATCACTAACCTTTGATGATCTTCATCAGATGACACTCATAGGACTTCATGTTACACAATACATGTATGTTTTGTTCGATAAAGTTCATATTGATATTTTAAAAAATCTCAGTATACATTGATGCGTTATGCTCAGTAGTTCCAAAAACATCCGGTGATTTTGCAGAGAGCCACATCAATTTACAGAAATTCTCATAATAAATGTTGATGAAAATACAAGTGTTATGCATGGAACTTTAGATACACTTATCCTTAATGCAACCACTGTGTCAGATTTCAAAAAAGCTTTACAGAAAAAGCAAACCATGCAATAATCTGAGTACGGTGCTCGGAGACCAAACAAGCCAAAAAGATATCCACCATATTGTGCAGTCAACAGAAGTCAGAAATAACATTATTAATATTCACTTACCTTTGATAATCTTCATCAGAATGTACTTCCAGAAATCCCAGTTCCACAATAAATGTTTGATTTGTTCGATAATGTCCATCATTTATGTCCAAATAGCTACTTTTGTTAGCGCGTTTTGTAAACAAATCCAAACTCACTAGGAGCAGACGAAATGTCAAAAAGTTCTGTTACAGTCCGTAGAAACATGTCAAACAATGTATAGAATCAATCTTTAGGATATTTTTAACATAAATCTTCAATAATGTTTCAACCGGAGAATGCCTTTGTCTGTAGAAAAGCAATGGAACGCGAGCTACCTCTCACATGAACGAGCGTCACGAGCTTGTGGCACTCTGCCAGACCACTGACTCAAAGAGCCCCTCCTTTACAGTAGAAGCCTCAAACAAGTTTCTAAAGACGGTTGATATCTAGTGGAAGCCTTAGGAAGTGCAACATGACCAATATCCCACTGTATCTTCAATAGGGAATGAGTTGAAAAAATACCAACCTCAGATTTCCCACTTCCTGGTTGGATTTTTTTCTCAGGTTTTTGCCTGCCATATTAAATCAAATCAAATGTATTTATATAGCCCCTCGTACATCAGCTGATATCTCAAAGTGCTGTACAGAAACCCAGCCTAAAACCCCCAAAAGCAAGCAATGCAGGTGTTGAAGCACGTTGGCTAGGAAAAACTCCCTAGAAAAGCCAAAACCTAGGAAAAAACCTAGAGAGGAACCAGGCTATGAGGGGTGGTCAGTCCTCTTCTGGCTGTGCCGGGTGGAGATTATAACAGAACATGGCCAAGATGTTCAAATGTTCATAAATGACCAGCAGGGTCAAATAATAGGTCTGGGACAGGTAGCACGTCCGGTGAACAGGTCAGGATTCCATAGCCGCAGGCAGAACAGTTAAAACTGGAGCAGCAGCACGGCCAGGTGGACTGGGGACAGCAAGGAGTCATCATGCCAGGTAGTCCTGAGGGCTCAGGTCCTCCGAGAGAGAGAAAGAAAGAGAGAATTAGAGAGAGCATACTTAAATTCACACAGGACACCAGATAAGACAGGAGAAGTACTCCAGATATAACAAACTGACCCTATCCCCCCGACACATAAACTACTGCAGCATAAATACTGGAGGCTGAGGCAGAAGGGGTCAGGAGACACTGTGGCCCCATCCGATGATACCCCCGGACAGGGCCAAACAGGAAGGATATAACCCCACCCACTTTGCCAAAGCACAGCCCCCACACCACTAAAGGGATATCTTCAACCACCAACTTACCATCCTGAGACAAGGCCGAGTATAGCCCACAAAGATCTCTGCCACGACACAACCCAAGGGGGGGCGCCAACCCAGACAGGAAGATCACATCAGTGACTCAACCCACTCAAGTGACGAACCCCTCCAAGGGGCGGCATGAAAGAGCACCAGAAAGCCAGTGACTCAGCCCCTGTAATAGGGTTAGAGGCAGAGAATCCCAGTGGAAAGAGGGGAACCGGCCAGGCAGAGACAGCAAGGGTGGTTCGTTGCTCCAGAGCCTTTCCGTTCACCTTCACACTCCTGGGCCAGACTGCACTCAATCATATGACCCACTGAAGAGATTAGTCTTCAGTAAAGACTTAAAGGTTGAGACAGAGTTTGCGTCTCTCACATGGGTAGGCAGACCATTCCATAAAAATGGAGCTCTATAGGAGAAAGCCCTGCCTCCAGCTGTTAGAAATTCTAGGGACAATTAGGAGGCCTGCGTCTTGTGACCATAGCGTACGTGTAGGTATGTACGGCAGGACCAAATCAGAGAGATAGGTAGGAGCAAGCCCATGGAATGCTTTGTAGGTTAGCAGTAAAACCTTGATATCAGCCCTTGCCTTGACAGGAAGCCAGTGTAGGGAGGCTAGCACTGGAGTAATATGATCACATTTTTTGGTTCTAGTCAGGATTATAGCAGCCGTATTTAGCACTAACTGAAGTTTATTTAGTGCTTTATCCGGGCAGCCGGAAAGTAGAGCATTGCAGTAGTCCAACCTAGAAGTAACAAAAGCATGGATTAATTTTTCTTCATCATTTTTGGGCAGAAATGTTCTGATTTTTGCAATGTTACGTAGATGGAAAAAAGCTGTCCTTGAAACAGTCTTGATATGTTCGTCAAAAGAGAGATCAGGGTCCAGAGTAACGCCGAGGTCCTTCACAGTTTTATTTGAGACAACTGTACAACCATTAAGATTAATTGTCAGATTCAACAGAAGATCTCTTTGTTTCTTGGGACCTAGAACGGGCATCTCTGTTTTGTCCGAGTTTATGAGAGGAATGGAAGATTCGATATAGGCCGATAGTTTTTTATATTTTCTGGGTCAAGGTTTGGCTTTTTCAAGAGAGGCTTTATTACTGCCACTTTTAGTGAGTTTGGTAAACATCCGGTGGATAGAGAGACGTTTATTATGTTCAACATAGGAGGGCCAAGCACAGGAAGCAGCTCTTTCACTAGTTTAGTTGGAATAGGGTCCAGTATGCAGCTTGTAGGTTTAGAGGCCATGATTATTTTCATCATTGTGTCAAGAGATATAGTACTAAAACACTTGAGTGTCTCTCTTGATCCTAGGTCCTGGCAGTGTTGTGCAGACTCAGGACAACTGAGCTTTGAAGGATTACGCAGATTTAAAGAGGAGTCCGTAATTTTCTTTCTAATGATCATGATCTTTTCCTCAAAGAAGTTCATGAATTTATTACTGCTGAAGTGAAAGCCATCCTCACTTGGTGAATGCTGCTTTTTAGTTAGCTTTGCGACAGTATCAAAAATACATTTTGGATTGTTCTTATTTTCCTCAATTAAGTTGGAAAAATTGGATGATTGAGCAGCAGTGAGGGCTCTTCGATACTGCACGGTACTGTCCTTCCAAGCTAGTCGGAAGACTTCCAGTTTGGTGTGGCGCCATTTCTGTTCCAATTTTCTGGAAGCTTGCTTCAGAGCTCGGTTATTTTCTGTATACCAGGGAGCTAGTTTCTTACGATAATCGTTTTTAGGGGTGCAACTGCATCTAGGGTATTGCTCAAGGTTAAATTGAGTTCCTCAGTTAGGTGGTTAACTGGTTTTTGTCCTCTGACGTCCTTGGGTAGACAGATAGAGTCTGGAAGGGCATCAAGGAATCTTTGTGTTGTCTGTGAATTTATAGCATGACTTTTGATGCTCCTTGGTTGGGGTCTGAGCAGATTATTTGTTGCAATTGCAAACATAATAAAATGGTGGTCCGATAGTCCAGGATTATGAGGAAAAACATTAAGATCCACAACATTTATTCCATAGGACAAAATTAGGTCCAGAGTATGACTGTGACAGTGAGTAGGTCCAGAGACATGTTAGACAAAACCCACTGAGTTGATGATGGCTCCGAAATCCTTTTGGAGTGGGTCTGTGGACTTTTCCATGTGAATATTAAAGTCACCAAATTTAGAATATTATCTGCTATGACTACAAGGTCCGATAGGAATTCAGGGAACTCAATGAGGAACGCTGTATATGACCCAGGAGGCCTATAAACAGTAGCTATAAAAAGTGATTGAGTAGGCTGCATAGATTTCACGACTAGAAGCTCAAAAGACGAAAACGTCATATTGTTATACTCACAGACTCACAGATCATTCAAACAGTTTTAGAAACTTCAGAATGTTTTCTATCCAAATATACTAATAATATGCATATATTAGCAACTGGGACTGAGTAGCAGGCAGTTAACTCTGGGCACCTTATTCATCCAAGCTACTCAATACTGCCCCCAGCCATAAGAAGTGTTAATAGATGTATCATTTTAGAGTACATTCAATGAAGCAGATAACTCTTTTGTGAAGTATTTTGATTTCAGTTCACTCAATATAAAGTAAAATGTTTAAAACACCATATTAAAGCACTTTATGGTTTAATCCAGAGCCTCTGGGTGGAGTGAAGAACCTGCAGGTGACCAACCCCACCATGACCACCCTGAACGTGAAATGGCAGGCAGCCGAGGGAAAAGTGAAAGAATACAAAGTCATCTATGTACCTGCTGCCGGTGGAGCTGAGAGCATGGTAGGACTGGCAGGAAGTCTCTCAGCTTTCTGTTGGCTGACTGTGTAAAAAAAATATTCCAACAGTTCACATCTCAAAATTAAATGAAAAATAGCATATTCATGTATTGTTTGAAGTTGTTTGTTTTATGAATCACAAAATATGACAAACAACTATCTTCAGTCGAACAGAGTTGGTAGTAGGCAGACGTTTATAGGTGTGATGTCTTTGTGTAATGTAAAGGAGACTGTAGCTGCCACTACCACCACTACTGTTCTGAAAGGCCTCCTTCCAGACACCCTCTACACTGTCTCACTGGTGCCGGTCTACGAAGTGGGAGATGGACAGAAACAGTCTGAAAATGGAAAGACAAGTAAGACTGTCTGCAATCTAAGTCTAAAGATCTTTAAAGATCTTCTAAAGATCACTTATTAAGTGATCTTTTCAGGGACTGATAATGGCCTTCTAAGAAGATGATTTATGAAATAAATCCATAAATCTATAAATAACCATCAATGCAGAGGATACCTCTCCATTAAGTCTGTATTTAAACTTCATACAGACTCCTAGCAATGCTAAGTTCAATCAGTATAAAGTTTCAGGGACTGAGTAATGGCCGTCTTAAAAGACGTTAGTTTCATCAATGGAGAGGATAACTCTTTATTGCTGTATTTGAACATCATACAAACTAAGATAAGAGAAGTTAACATAAGATAATATAGTAATTTATTTAGCACTTTAAGATATTACTTTAATAAGTACTATCAATCAGTATGAAGTTATATTATTGAATCCCTGGTTGGTGTATCTAGAGTCTCTTGGTGGAGTGAAGAACCTGCAGGTTACCAACCCCACCATGACCACCCTGAACGTGAAATGGCAGGCGGCCGAGGGAAAAGTGAAAGAATACAAAGTCATCTATGTACCTGCTGCCGGTGGAGCTGAGAGCATGGTAGGACTGGCAGGAAGTCTCTCAGCTTTCTGTTGGCTGACTGTGTAAAAAAAATATTCCAACAGTTCACATCTCAAAATTAAATGAGAAATAGCATATTCATGTATTGTTTGAAGTTGTTTGTTTTATGAATCACAAAATATGACAAACAACTATCTTCAGTCAAACAGAGTTGGTAGTAGGCAGACGTTTATAGGTGTGATGTCTTTGTGTAATGTAAAGGAGACTGTAGCTGCCACTACCACCACTACTGTTCTGAAAGGCCTCCTTCCAGACACCCTCTACACTGTCTCACTGGTGCCGGTCTACGAAGTGGGAGATGGACAGAAACAGTCTGAAAATGGAAAGACAAGTAAGACTGTCTGCAATCTAAGTCTAAAGATCTTTAAAGATCTTCTAAAGATCACTTATTAAGTGATCTTTTCAGGGACTGATAATGGCCTTCTAAGAAGCTGATTTATGAAATAAATCCATAAATCCATAAATAACCATCAATGCAGAGGATACCTCTCCATTAAGTCTGTATTTAAACTTCATACAGACTCCTAGCAATGCTAAGTTCAATCAGTATAAAGTTTCAGGGACTGAGTAATGGCCGTCTTAAAAGACATTAGTTTCATCAATGGAGAGGATAACTCTTTATTGCTGTATTTGAACATCATACAAACTAAGATAAGAGAAGTTAACATAAGATAATATAGTAATTTATTTAGCACTTTAAGATATTACTTTAATAAGTACTATCAATCAGTATGAAGTTATATTATTGAATCCCTGGTTGGTGTATCTAGAGTCTCTTGGTGGAGTGAAGAACCTGCAGGTGACCAACCCCACCATGGTCACATTGAACGTGAAATGGGAGGCGGCCGAGGGGAAAGTCAAAGAGTACAAAGTCATCTATGTACCTGCTGCCGGTGGAGCTGAGAGCATGGTAGGACTGGTAATTGACACTGTAGAAAGTGTGGTTACTTTCAAGGGTATGAGTACCTATTTGACGGAATATAGTTGCTTGTCATATTTTGTGATTTGTATCATTAGTTATTGTTAAGTTGGGTGTGGGCAGGCGTTAATAATTGTATTATGTATGTGTAATGTAAGGAGACTGTGGCTGGGACCAACACAGTCCTGAAGGGCCTCACACCCAACACCATCTACACCGTTTCAGTGGTGCCTGTCTACGACGTGGGAGACGGCAAGAAAATGTCTGAGAACGGAAAGACAAGTAAGAAAGTCTGACATTGGGATGAGGGGCCGAGAAATGGATCATTTCAGAGAATCGTCAATAGTGAGGATAGCTCTTCATTAGTGGATTGTAATTCCATGCGATACCAAGTTCATTCAGTGAAAAGTGACAGCCCCATATTTAAGTCTTCTTTGGTATAGCTGTCAAAAGTGAATTTGTAAAAAAGCTATATACATTCATATTGAATCAATTCCACTCTGTAACGGCTTGAGGATATTGACGGCATTTACTTGGAATGATGTTGATGTGTCTTCTACCTCAGGGCCTCTTGGTGGAGTGAAGAACCTGCAGGTGATCAACCCCACCATGACCACCCTGAACGTGCGCTGGGAGCCATTCGAAGGGAAAGTCAAGGAGTACAAAGTCTTCTATGTACCTGCTGCCGGTGGAGCTGCTGAGGCCATGGTAGGATTCTGCTGAGCTGACAGTGTAGAAAGTGTGGTTTCCACATTGCGTGCCATAAAGTTAATTGTGGGTGTGTTTGGAGTGGGCAGAGGTTAATATTTTGGTTGTGTTTGTGTTATCTTTAGGAAACTGTGGCTGCCACTGCCACCAGCACTGTCTTGAGAGGCCTCCTTCCAGACACCCTCTACACTATCTCACTGGTGCCTGTCTTCGCAGAGACAGAGGGCAGGAGGCAGTCTGAGAACGGAAAGACGAGTAAGACTGGCTGACATCCAAGCAATCATTCCAATACGCACTTCCATGTTTGCAGTACACCTCAGATCCCAGACCAAGCATAAATTCCCAAAATTTCATAAATTGTCATCAGTACCTGCTGTATAATGTATATTTGTATTCACTTTTTGTATTTTCCTTTTAAGAACTTAGTCTGTACGGTATGGAAGTGTGGAAGATCATTGCTGCCACAAACACATTTTCTTTGTCCGACCATTTAAAAAAAAAAGTGGATAGCAATAACCTTCTGTAAACAGTGAATTCTCAATGTAAGATGATTATCAGTAAGATAATAGAGTTACATTGGACATAGAACAGGTTTTCTATATTTTGTTGATTTCCTCACCAGGACCGTTGGGTGGAGTGAAGAACCTGAAGGTGACTGAACCCACCATGACCTCTCTGAAGGTGGACTGGGACCCAGCGGACGGAGCCGTGCGTCAGTACAAGATCTTCTTCGTCCCTGTGGCTGGAGGAACACCAGAGGAAATGGTGGGTCTCTTTCACCTTATCACCTCATAAATAGCCTTAAGCTAATACACTTCCATAAAGCATTTCATCTGCAATCAGTCATCTAATTCAAATCACTTTCCACCTGTTTGTAAACAGGAGCAAGTACCTGGAAGCACCACCACCATCGTTCTGAGGAACCTCAAGCCTGACACACCTTACACAATATCAGTGTTACCTATCTACCCCGTCAGAGAGGGGAAACGTCAGGCTGAGAATGGAAAGACGCGTGAGTAGCAATGTAAAATGAAGTGGTAGCATATGCAATCTCGAAAAGTGATTTGGGAACATTGGAAATATAAACTGAGAAACCTAAAATAATGGTTAACTTGATTTCCCCAATAATCACATAATCGTAGTACCACACTTAAAGTTGTTGAATTTTTTCCCCCAGTGCCTTTGGGTGGAGTGACCAATCTGCAGGTCACCAACCCTACCCACACTACCCTCACCGCCAGCTGGGACGCAGCCGACGGCAATGTGCAGGGCTATAAAGTCATCTACACTCCCGTCGCAGGTGGCCTTGAGATCATTGTGAGTACTCTACTGTACTGTTAACCACACTGCTCCTCAATAGGCCTATTACTCAACAGTGACACGTGATGTCACATTTATGCCAGCCTAACACATTGGCTTCCAATCCTGTGGGAAGAAAGAATCCTGTTTCATTTCATCACCATACTTTGTGGAGTGGGGATTTCGTCAGCCCAACATGAGAAGTTAGCGTTGAGGAGTTAATGTTAAGGACTTAGCGTTGGCAGTTAGCCTGCTGTGCTAAGCATGATGAGAGGGAGCAGCAAAGTGGTCGTGCCGCCTAGTGGCGATGGAGTTCAGGCCAGGTAGGAGCTAACAGTCTGTGAAACAGCTCTGTGATCACAATTATAATGCAATTGACTTTTTGGTTTGGCCGCTTATGTGGAACAAAATCCTCTAAGGCACTGTTTGGTTTATCTGTGTAGAATTGGCCTGTTCCGTGTGGTGTATGCCATAGCTCTCACTCTCAATCAAACCTCCCATCAAAATAAACTCCACAGAAGAGAGATGAACTGGACCAGTAGAAGCTGTAGTTCATGTAGTTTTACAGACCATAGAACAACAGTGGTACATGGGCCTTATCTTGTGGATCTGGTGTATGAAATACCACCTGCATCCAAAATGGCACCCTATTCCTTATATAGTGCACTACTTTTAACCAGCTTAGGTCAGAAGTAGTGCTCTATGTGAGGAATAGGGTGTCTTTTGGGAGGCAGCCATAGTGTTCCTGTATGTCTGTTGGAGCTTCTTTTGGTGAGACACCATCTCGCTCTACTTTGTAGGAGCAAGTATCAGAGAGCACAACCACCACAATTCTGAAGAGCCTCTCACCTAACACACAGTACACAGTCACTGTTCTGCCAGTGTACCCCGAGGGGGATGGGCAGACCCAGGCCAAAGATGGAACAACAAGTGAGTAACGACGACTTATACCACAGCATTGTTGAATACAATATCTTTCTGTAACTTTGTAGCAAGCACAGTCTGCATATGTAGGTGCATATTGCGTCATGATTGCAAGGTATCCCGATATCTTTTCCAACTGTCCCGTTATCTTTCCCAACTGTCCGGATATCTTTACCAACTGTCACGTTATCTGGTTTTAATGTCCAATCTAAAATGCCCTTTTAGCCAATCAGAAGTTATTCTTGTATGGAAGTGCATTCTAGAATGGACATTAAAACCAGATAACAGGGCAGTTGGGAAAGATATCGGGACAGTTGGAAAATTGTACAGTGAAAGAGATGAATATATTAGCTCATCTGCAGACATACAATCTATATCATGGTTTTCAAATCAAAGTGATGGCTAAACTACTCTGTTTTCTCTTGGTGCTCAGAGCCCCTGGGCTTCGTGAAGAACCTGCAGGTCATTGAACCCACCACCAGCACCCTGAAAGTGCGCTGGGATGCAGCTGAGGGGAATGTGCGCGAGTACATCATTGTCTACATCCCAACTGCAGGCGGAGAGCAGGACGTGGTACGTCTTGGTAGTCTCACCAACATAGTACCCCTCCGAATTCTCTGAGAATGGTCTACTCCAGTGGAGTCTTGTGGAGGGTGAAATCCATTACAATGAGGCCATCCTTTGATTTAAAGTGACACAAGCCTTGACTCGTGTATTCCCTGAAGCTTGTCAACATGGCTTTCTGCTGGTGTATTCCCCTGAAGCTAGTCAACATGGTTTCTGCTGGTGTATTCCCCTGAAGCTTGTCAACATGACTTTCTGCTGGTGTATTCCCCTGAAGCTAGTCAACATGGTTTCTGCTGGTGTATTCCCCTGAAGCTAGTCAACATGGTTTCTGCTGGTGTATTTCCCTGAAGCTAGTCAACATGGCTTTCTGCTAGTGTATTCCCCTGAAGCTAGTCAACATGGCTTTCTGCTGGTGTATTCCCCTGAAGCTTGTCAACATGGTTTCTGCTGGTGTATTCCCCTGAAGCTAGTCAACATGGTTTCTGCTGGTGTATTCCCCTGAAGCTAGTCAACATGGTTTCTGCTGGTGTATTCCCCTGAAGCTAGTCAACATGGTTTCTGCTGGTGTATTTCCCTGAAGCTAGTCAACATGGCTTTCTGCTGGTGTATTCCCCTGAAGCTAGTCAACAAGACTTTATGCTGGTGTATTCCCCTGAAGCTAGACAACATGGCTTTCTGCTGGTGTATTCCCCTGAAGCTAGTCAACAAGACTTTCTGCTGGTGTATTCCCCTGAAGCTAGTCAACATGGTTTCTGCTGGTGTATTCCCCTGAAGCTAGTCAACATGGTTTCTGCTGGTGTATTTCCCTGAAGCTTGTCAACATGGCTTTCTGCTGGTGTATTCCCCTGAAGCTAGTCAACAAGACTTTCTGCTGGTGTATTCCCCTGAAGCTAGTCAACATGGCTTTCTGCTGGTGTATTCCCCGGAACCTAGTCAACATGGCTTTCTGCTGGTGTATTCCCCTGAAGCTAGTCAACATGGTTTCTGCTGGTGTATTCCCCTGAAGCTAGTCAACATGGCTTTCTGCTGGTGTATTCCCCTGAAGCTAGTCAACATGGTTTCTGCTGGTGTATTTCCCTGAAGCTAGTCAACAAGACTTTCTGCTGGTGTATTCCCCTGAAGCTAGTCAACAAGACTTTCTGCTGGTTTATTTCCCTGAAGCTTGTCAACATGGTTTCTGCTGGTGTATTCCCCTGAAGCTAGTCAACATGGTTTCTGCTGGTGTATTCCCCTGAAGCTTGTCAACATGGCTTTCTGCTGGTGTATTCCCCTGAAGCTAGTCAACATGGTTTCTGCTGGTGTATTCCCCTGAAGCTAGTCAACATGGTTTCTGCTGGTTTATTTCCCTGAAGCTAGTCAACATGGCTTTCTGCTGGTGTATTCCCCTGAAGCTAGTCAACATGGCTTTCTGCTGGTGTATTCCCCTGAAGCTAGTCAACATGGCTTTCTGCTGGTGTATTCCCCTGAAGCTAGTCAACAAGACTTTCTGCTGGTTTATTTCCCTGAAGCTAGTCAACATGGTTTCTGCTGGTGTATTCCCCTGAAGCTAGTCAACATGGTTTCTGCTGGTGTATTCCCCTGAAGCTAGTCAACATGGTTTCTGCTGGTGTATTTCCCTGAAGCTAGTCAACATGGCTTTCTGCTGGTGTATTCCCCTGAAGCTAGTCAACATGCTTTCTGCTGGTGTATTCCCCTGAAGCTAGTCAACATGGTTTCTGCTGGTGTATTCCCCTGAAGCTAGTCAACATGGTTTCTGCTGGTGTATTCCCCTGAAGCTAGTCAACAAGGCTTTCTGCTGGTGTATTCCCCTGAAGCTTGTCAACATGGCTTTCTGCTGGTGTATTCCCCTGAAGCTAGTCAACATGGTTTCTGCTGGTGTATTCCCCTGAAGCTAGTCAAAATGGTTTCTGCTGGTGTATTCCCCTGAAGCTAGTCAACAAGACTTTCTGCTGGTGTATTCCCCTGAAGCTAGTCAACATGGTTTCTGCTGGTGTATTCCCCTGAAGCTAGTCAACATGGTTTCTGCTGGTGTATTCCCCTGAAGCTAGTCAACATGGTTTCTGCTGGTGTAGTCCCCTGAAGCTAGTCAACATGCTTTCTGCTGGTGTATTCCCCTGAAGCTATTCAACATGGTTTCTGCTGGTGTATTCCCCTGAAGCTAGTCAACATGGTTTCTGCTGGTGTATTCCCCTGAAGCTAGTCAACATGCTTTCTGCTGGTGTATTCCCCTGAAGCTAGTCAACATGGTTTCTGCTGGTGTATTCCCCTGAAGCTAGTCAACATGCTTTCTGCTGGTGTATTCCCCTGAAGCTAGTCAACATGCTTTCTGCTGGTGTATTCCCCTGAAGCTAGTCAACATGGTTTCTGCTGGTGTATTCCCCTGAAGCTAGTCAACATGGCTTTCTGCTGGTGTATTTCCCTGAAGCTAGTCAACATGGCTTTCTGCTGGTGTATTCCCCTGAAGCTAGTCAACATGGCTTTCTGATTCTGACTGATATTCTATCTTCTTCTTTCTTGAACAGGACCAGGTGTCTGGAACAACGACCACCACTGTTCTGAAGGAACTCAATCCAGATACGGAATACACTGTGACAGTGGTGCCTGTCTACCATGAGATGGAGGGTCTCTCTAGGTCTCAGAATGGAAAGACAAGTGGGTTGAAATGACAGGGTGAAATTAAATGATAAGGGTGGCAGGTAGCCTAGTGCTTAGAGTAACCAAATGGTTGCTTGTTCGAATACCTGAGCCGACAAGGTGAAAAATCGGTCAATGTGCCCTTGAGCAAGGCACTTATCCATAATTAGCGCATGGGGGCCTTACTACTATGGCTGACCCTGTAAAGCAACAAATGTCATTGTACCTATCTGGTGTATATGACGATAAAAACATAGTTTTTCTTCTTAAAAACAAAATGTGTCTGCTACTTGTTCAGCTATTGGCAGCTCGTACAGTACAGTAAGTGTGATGCTGTAACATTGTATCCTCTGCCTCAGATCCTTTGGGTGGAGTGAAGAACATGAAGGTCATCGACCCCACCATCAACAGTCTGTCTGTTCGCTGGGACCCAGCTGTCGGTAACGTGCGCAACTACAAGGTCTTCTACGTGGCCCAGCCAGATGGGAGGGAGCAAATGGTATGTATCCTATTCATCTCTCCATCCCTTTTACTGTCAACCCAGTCATGTTTACATTATAATCAACTTGGGTAATTGTCATACAGTGCTAACATTGATCTTCACTTTGCCCTGAACAGGAACAAGTCTCAGGGGGCACCACCAACCTTATCCTGCGTAACCTGGAGTCTGATACCCAATACAATGTGTCTGTTGTCCCAGTCTACCCAGACGTGGAGGGCATACTGCAGTCTGAGATGGGAAAGACAAGTGAGTAAAGCATTTCAGTACTTACTTTAGCTCATGAACCTCATACAATGGAAGCATATACCTGTCAAAATGTTTAATTTTGAAATGACAGCTTTTTGACAGCTACAAGCTTCCATATCCCGTATTACAGTTGTATGATTCCATATCGGACTAAACTTTACTCAGTAACGGCTTAAGAACATTAGCGTTGACATTTACTTGGAATGATGTTGATGTGCGTCTTCTTCTTCCTCAGAGCCTCTGGGTGGAGTGAAGAACCTGCAGGTGACTGACCCCACAACCAACTCCCTGAGGGTACGCTGGGAGCCAGCTGAGGGGGACGTGCGCCAGTACACTGTCATCTACGCCCCGCTAGCAGGAGGACCTGAACTGAAGGTACAAAAACAACACTTTGTCTCATACGGTATAGAAGCGATATGTGAAGACTCACTAAACTGATCACTTTGAACACTATAAACATGTATGTTGAATACTTGAATAAGCTACCTCTTTATTAGGGTTTTTTTACTCAACATTTTTGCTAATCTGATTACTCTTTTTCTCAGACTATGGTTTCTGGGATGTCAACCAACACCGTTTTGAGGAACCTTGTGCCAGACACAGAGTACAAGGTGACATTGGTGCCTATGTACGGCGATATTGAAGGGAAGAGAAATTCTGAAAATGGAAAGACAAGTACGTCATGACTGAAAAAACAGACCATACAGGGACAAAAAAAAGAGTTACAAAATAGAATAAGTGATTTGATGCTAAACTTGTTGTTTTGTGTCTTGTCAGAGGCGTTTGGTGGGGTGAAGAACCTGCAGGTCACCGACCCCTCTACTAGCTCCCTCAAGGTGCGCTGGGAGCCAGCGGAAGGCAACGTGCGTCAGTACCGCCTCTTCTACGTCCCTGCCTCTGGCGGAGCCGAGGACATGGTAAGACCACCAACTATCCATGCCTTAACTTCTGATGCTGCACAGGGTATCTCTTGACCAATCAGATTTGAGTCGACTACGGCATCCATATTAGGAATTTATATACCTAAAATCTGACGACTTCCTAATATGGGTGCTATAGGATTCAACCAATCGATGGTATAAACACCGATAATGCAACTCAAACACCTCTCTGTGAACAGGAGCAAGTGTCTGGTGGCACCACCAACACCATCCTGAGGAACCTTCTCTCAGACACGCTGTACACTGTCACCGTGGTCCCTGTCTACCCCGAGGGAGAGGGCCTGCGCCAGTCAGAGACTGGAAAGACGCGTAAGTTATCAACTGACGAAATTCCAATCATCCATTTTGTTTTCATTGGGATAAAGACGTGCTCTTTTCAGTTGGTTTGATCCAGTGGCATTTCAAATTTGGAGCCTGTTTGGTTTTTCCAAAGTTTGAACTCAGATATCAAGATACCGGTAGATAGGTCTCAGAATAATAGATACCCTCATAGGGAAACATTTTTGGTGAGGTCAACATTTAACAAAACTGAGTGGAAATAGAACATGTTGTATTGAAATCTCTGAACCAGATAGCATTTGCACAACCCCCTTCCCCCATAAAGTTTAGATGGAAAAAAGGTGTAGTTTATCTCACCATAACAATAATAATAACAATAATAACTCTAATAATAACAAGAATAATAACAATAATAATAACACTAATAATACTACTACTACTAATAATAACAATAATAATAATAATAGGTTGCCCTGCCTGTGTCTGTTTTTTTATACCCTGCTGTGTGCATCGATGTTGTTTCTGCTCAAATGGTTTGCCATGTGCAGTCAGCAGAAATCCATCCTAGTGAAGTGAATTGGAAAGCTGTGATTCCAGCAGAGCACATCAGTATTACAGAACATATGGTGCATAATGATTCTACAGGGGCTTCCAGAGACTCTTTAATGGGAGTCAAGCATTATTTTTATACTCGCTAAGTCCTTGTCAGTCTTGAGAGAGAGACACAGGTTTATGATCGTTGACTCATATTTGATGCGCTCTGATGTCCGTACAAATCGGAAGATACTGTATGTTTGACAGACTAGTCTTCCTAAACACACCATATGCATGTGTTTCATATAGAATGAACCTCACTGTTGGGTAAACAGGTTCTATTTGGAATGTTTTTACTTATGAATAAGGTGGCTGGGTCTGAGTCTACGTACTGCATCTAATCTTTAATGGGCTAACGTGCTGAATGCCAGAAGAATATGCACATCTGTTTTAGTTTAAAAGTGAAGTTGAGGCTTTTGCATAATCCCAAACGGTGCAACTCCTCTGTACATTCTCTTCACATAGACACTATAAAATCACTTGGTTACTAGAGACTACTTCCCTCAGCATTTGAGTCCCCCCTCCCCCTTTTTTACTGAGATACATCCTGTTTGAATTCTCACATTTTCTTGTGATACTCTTCTATTGTAAAGTAAAATCAGAGCTGTTGTTTGTAGAGTAAAATCAGAGTTGTTGTTTTGTGTTTTTGAGGTTGTGTATATAATTGCCCTCCCCTCTCTTGACTTTCTCTGACCCTCTTTGACCCCCAGTTCCACGAACCCCTCCTAAGAACATCCAGATCTACAACCCCACTACCACCAGCCTGAATGTGCGCTGGGAGCCCGCTTCTGGCCAGGTGCAGCAGTACCGCATCGTCTACGCACCTCTGTCTGGAGACAGACCCGCTGAGACAGTAAGTTCTCTATATGCATCCCAAATAGCAGCCTATGCCCTATATAGTGCCCTACTTTTGATCAGGGCCCATAGGACTCTGGTGAAAAGCCGTGCACTATATAGGGAATAGGGTGCCATTTGGGACAAACGATCTCTCTCCACTGTTAACCAGAGCCTGTCATTATATTAAGAGGGGAGGCACGTTCACTCAACCGCTTACTCTCCCTGCTCAGACCACTTAGATGGAAAGGTAAAGTCCAGTTAAGCAATAAAAGTGTAGAGTAGGGTTGCTGGGCTCTACGTTTGATGAAGATATCAAAAACCCTCACTCAAAGAGTTTGCTAGGAAGTCTGTTTAGAAGCTCCACAGATGGCATTCCCTTATTAGGCTAATGGGGAAATCCAGACCTTTTGGCTTTTAATTCTCTGTCTATCAGCATTGATTTTATGCACCGATGCAATACACATATCTTGGATTAATGGAGAAAGATAGAGCTAATTGGCCTACAAACAGCTTTTAAAGTACCACTAGCAGTTTGGAAAATGTGCATATGCACATCTGCGATAGACATAGATGAAAATTGTAACGTTTGATGTTTTGGGCTTGGTTGGACGATAATGAGGCTGTTTTTATTGGAATGTTCTTTGATGCAGCAGTAGGCCTTAAAAATGCCTCATGCTAAGAGACAGAATTGTTTTAACCGAAGCGTTCGCCAGCTCAGCTCTGTCTATTCTCAATCAGGCTCCATTTTGTATGGAGGACAGACTTATGAGTGCTTTTCACAGGAAATATACTTTATTATATACCTCAGCTACCTGCATGTCTTGTCCATCACTCTTTCAACTAGGAGATTTTCAGTTAAATCCTCAGATAAGCTTT
This sequence comes from Oncorhynchus clarkii lewisi, assembly GCF_045791955.1. NCBI lineage: Eukaryota > Metazoa > Chordata > Actinopteri > Salmoniformes > Salmonidae > Oncorhynchus > Oncorhynchus clarkii. The sequence goes on along the minus strand of NC_092154.1, from coordinate 16,897,167 downwards.
AGATAAAGGTATTTAGCATGATGAAATGGCCGTCCCCCAGACAAGCTAATAGATAATGTGCTGCTTAGTGACAGTGGTGACCCTGGTGATATGATGAGACTGGGCTCCACTGTTGTTAGAAACAGGGGTGAGATAGATCCAGTACACGTTGAGGCCTGTCCAATGACAGAGCACTGGTCTCGTGGTGTTGGTTACGTCTTTGCATTTACCAGACGATGGATGCTTCATAACACTCATTTGTTTATCAATCACTTCTTAGCTAAATTCATGTATTTGTTTAGCGTTTTAAACCTCTTCAGGGCTTTGTTAGTACTTCATGTTAACCTTTGGCACTAGGCTCCCTCCAAAAAGACTCTAGCATGGATTAACAGTGAGCTCATTATGTACGTTAGCAGTGCCAGAGCAGTATGTAATGCATGAAAAAGGTCATTTGAATAAGAATCCTTCTTCCAGGATGCATCCCAAATGACGCCCTATACTAACGTAGTGCTCTTAATAGGGAATAGGTTTCCATTTGGGACGCAAAACAATCTTCCTCTCTGGGAAGCCATCATTGTGATCTATGTCTTATGACCTCTCCAAAGGTCCTGGTCCCGGGAAACATCAACAACGCGTTCCTGGACTCGCTCATTCCCGACACGCCGTACTCGATCAGTGTCCTGGCTCTGTATGCTGATGGGGAGGGCTCACCAGTGAAGGGAGACGGCAAAACATGTGAGACCCGAATCCAACTTTGTTGTTTACATTGATACTACTGACTCATGCGACTCTTGTTTACATTTATACTCTCGACTCAATGAGTGTTACTAATGCGTCCATACATACTTGCTTATACTATAGTCTACATTTAAGTACGTACACACACACACACACACACACACACACACACACACACACACACACACATAGCTATATATAGTGGTGGTTACTAGGTCAAATCAAATTTTATTTGTCACATGCTTTGTAAACAACAGGTGTGGACTAACAGTGAAATGCTTACATACAGACCCTTCCTAACAATGTAGAGAGAAAAATACAAAGAAAAACACGTAATAACAAAAGTAACAGTAAATACACAATGAGTAATGATAACTTGGCTATAGGATACCAGTACCTGGTCGATATGCAGGGGTACGAGGTAATTGTGGTATGTACATATACAGTAACTAGAAATAAAGTGATTAGGCAACAGGATAGATTATTAACAGTAGCAACAGTGTATGTGCTGAGTCAAAAAAGGGTCAGGGCAGATAGTCTGGGTAGTTATTTGGTTAGCTATTTAACTAAATATTTAGAAGTCTTATGGCTTGGGGGTAGAAGTTGTTCAGGGTCCTGTTGGTTCCAGACTTGGTGCATCGGTACCGCTTGCCGTGCGGTAGCAGAGAGAAAAGTCTATGACTTGGGTGGCTGGAGTTTTTGGGCATTCCTCTGACACCGCCTGGTATAGAGGTCCTGGGTGGCAGGGAGCTCAGCCCCAGTGATGTACTGGGTCGTACAAACTACCCTCTGTAGCACCTTGCGGTCAGATGCCAAGCAGTTGTCATACCAAGCGGTGATGCAGCCAGACAAGATGCTCTCAGTGGTGCAGCTGTTTAACATTTTGAGGATCATGTGGTGTGCAGCGTTGCTAGGTACATGTGTTTGAGTGTAACCCAGTATTTTTGCTGTTGCTGTTGCAGTGCCCCGTGTTGGACCTAGGAACCTGCGGGTGTTTGATGCCACCACCAACACGCTGACCATCGTTTGGGACCACGCGGAGGGCCCAGTGCAGCAATACAAGATCGCCTACGCCCCCACCACAGGAGATCCCATCACTGAGTTTGTGAGTTCATAGGTTGAATACCAAATGGCACCCATAGGGCTCTGGTCTAAAGTAGTGCACTATGTAAGGAATAGGGTGCCATTTGGTACACATAAAGAGTCTCTCTCGACAGACTTTCACGTAGCAGGGAACTTTAAGGTTTACTCGAGGGACGAGTGAGTTCATGACCTAAACATGTCTCGTTTTATATTTGGCTGAGTTGCAAATCAAATACACTCCTCCACACTCGCATGAACTTACTGTTCAACGTGTTACTACTGCCAAAGCGCTGTAGGCCCACAAAGTCTTACTTCAGTGTCTGTTTGGTTAACTCCAGCAAATAACTGCTGATTAGTAAGACGAATTAAAGTCTCAATTAGATCAACATTATCACTGGAAACATTACGTTACATTACATTGGATTATTAATGACTTTAAAGACAGAGCAGGAACACTTTAGGGCAGCACAGCAGCACTGCATAATTATTCCCTAGTAAGCCAACCATTGAGTGACATAACAAATGCTTCTAAACGAGAAAGGTCAGGAGAGCTAACCCTCCAGTGTTCCATGAGGACAGGGAACTTTCATTAATAGCCTTCTTTTTGCTCTCTGCTGCAAGCCTAGAATTAGTGCATAGCTTCCAAAAGTAATTCTATAATTATGTTCCTTTATTAATGAACTGACTAAGTTCTCTGTGGTACTTTTCCTCACAGACGGTTGTTCCTGGCAACAGAAACAATGCCATCCTGCAGAACCTGCTTCCTGACACTCCCTACAGCATAACTGTTGAAGCCATCTATGCTGATGGATCAGGGCCATCTCTGATCGGGCCCGGACGCACAGGTAACGCAGTTAGGAAAAGTGTTCAGGAAGTGTTCAGTCTAGTATACTGTACACCTGACGGTCTAGCTAGACAGAATTTCCAAGCCTGATGAGCTGAGCTGGGAGTGAGAACTGGAAAATACTTACAAGAGCCATACTATATCCAACCGATTCCAAAAAAAAAGTCATTTTGAAGAGTTCGGAAGATTGGGAATTCACAGTAGCCTGGCTCAACGACTGGTGAACAATTGCCCCGAGTTACACAAATAATAGAAACTTTATGTCTTGGCTTTAAAAGAAGCACCACTGTGGATGGGCCTCGCTCCAATGGGTTGTCACCACCCATGCAAACCAACCTACCCACTACCCAGTTCAGCTCCCTCAGCAAGACTATGAAAAAATCTATCCAGTCTAAACACATGTATTACTCACAATAGTCTTCATAAACTGAGGAGGAGGAAAAACAATAGTGGCTGCTGTAGACTTGGAGCCCAGGATATGCCGTGGTAATGTGGTGACTTACTGCACTGGGGGCTAGCTATTCTGGAAATGGGGTCATGGCCTCACTTGTTGTTGGCAGTAATTGCCGTGACTGATTGAATGTTGACATGTGTCTGCTCTCTCTGCTGGTGCTGTGCCTCTGTTATAGTCGGCCTGCTGGAGCCCTTGAGCCTGCGCGTCTCAGACGAGTGGTACACCCGCTTCCGTGTGGCCTGGGACCCCTCGCCGTCTCCAGTGCTCGGATACAAGCTGGTCTACACTCCTGCGGGTGAGATGACGTCAGACTCTGGGCCACGCCTGTGTAGTCATGAGAAGGGACCCATAACACCCTGAGTTACAAGACTTCTCAATATCATGCTTTGTCATGCTGGGTTTTATATTTCATTGTCCATATCAACCAACCACACTTTCTAGTACAAAGCCAAAGTTTATTAAATACAATGAACAAGTAATGATGCAGAATAATTTTCATGAAACCACACCTTTACATTTCAAATGAGATGATTTCAGGTTTAGATCAGACCTCTCCTCTCCTCTCCTCTCCTCTCCTCTCCTCTCCTCTCCTCTCCTCTCCTCTACCTTATGAGTTTGTGTTGTAGTGTTGCTGTTGTAAAGTAGAGTTTGTGTTGTGTTTTGCCTGCAGAAGAAGATCAGAGTAAGAGTTTGGACGTATTTGTGGGTGACGTGACCTCATACACCCTCCAGAACCTGCTTCCTGGCACCACCTACGATGTCAAAGTGTTTGCCCAGTATGGGGCTGGCATGAGCGGGGCCCTCGAAGGACAGGGAACAACACGTATGTGTTTGAATAACAGAAATATCACCTTGCTTGAACATCAATGCTAACCTAAAGACATGCCTAGTCCCAAATAGCACCCTATTCATTACATAGTGCACTACTTTTGACCAGGGTCCATTGTAGCCTCAGTCTTGAAGTCAGTCTGAGCTCTACTTCTTGTGTTCTGCTCCACAGTCTACCTGAACGTTACCAACATCGAGACCTACAACGTTGGCTTCGACAAGTTCTGCATCAAGTGGAGTCCTCACAGGGCTGCCACTTCCTACAGGATCAAGCTCAACCCTCTGGACCGTAAGTCTCAATATTAAAGCCATAATCCTGAATTCCTGTTTCAGCCAAACATTAATAGCAGATTTCACCTTTAAGCTAGGATAGATGAGACACTTTTTCTACCCTGAAAAATTGCTGCATTCCAAATCAGTATATGCTTCCTTTTATGTAAAAAATCTGAAGCCACAAAGGAGAATGTTGAAGGGACATCAACACATGATATATTAGACAGTCACTAGTCAGAGATGCTATAGACCCTCCACGGATCAGAGCCACACCCTCTTCTGTGTTCAGAACATTGAAATGGCACTGTGCTGCGTGTTGAGACTGAGTCTAGACATTCACACAACTGTTTATCCTTAGCCCTCCCTTGTGTTTATCCCTCAAAGGAGAATGCATGATGTGGCGTTTTCTGAAAGCACATGTCCACCAAATTTTAATTGTATCTCTGACTGAAAATATGACATCCTTTTAATTACTGTCTGCCTTTGAATCAATCTGTTTCATATTCACACATAGAACCGGGGTATAAACTGTTAAAAACAGGAAGCAGTATCGCAAGGACTTAAATATTGACATGGTAGTCATTACCCATGACACATTTCCAAACTAGAGCAGGCTTTGCTTGTGTGAGAAAGACAGCGGCTGCAGAAAGCACTCCCCAAAGGTAAACAGTCCCCAGGTTTTGAGAAGCTAGCAACCTTTTAAAGATGCATCAGACATAGACAGAGGCAATGGTTTGTCTGAAGTGGAATGCAAACAGTGGTGGAGGAGCGAGGATCATGGCAAACGTCTCTGACCAAAAATGACTAAGCAATGACTATGGGAGCCTTAAGCAGAAAGGAGAGGTGTATGAGGGGATAATTCCACTTTATAAGGCCGTTGTCTTGGTCTCATGGTTCATTTGACCCCCAAAAAAACATTCTCAAAATATGTCTGCATTTTCCCCAAAACAATTCATATTGAATTACATGTAGTGTGATAACACAGATATTACATGTATTTTGACATTATTGTTTAACCGCAGAACTGTCAAATAACCCCAGCTGAATGGCATTAACTCTGGTTTGCGTACTCAGAGAAGACCTGTGATTTTTATGAGTAGTAACGTTTCAGGCAGCAGCCTCGGCAGTCAACACATGTCAACATGTTTCTCTTCTCAACACATGTCAACATGTCTCATATTTATCTTTGTGCTGTCTCTGTCTAGCCTCCAGTAAAGGTCAGCAGGAGATCACCATCACTGCAGCTCAGAGCCAGTACTGCTTCGAGGGTCTCTCCCCGGACGCTCTCTACAGCGCCACCGTGTTCGTTCAGACCCCCAACTTGGAGGGCCCCGGAGTCGGCACCAAGGAGAGAACCTGTGAGTATCTAAAGTCTTGAAAATGTTACTTTAAGTGTTGATTTGTCAATTGTCCATTCTTGTCTATTTTTACTTATTGTTGTCTCCTTGTCAAAGTGGTCAAGCCTACTGAAGCGCCAACACAACCCCCCACTCCTCCACCACCTCCTACCATCCCCCCTGCATGGGCAGGTAAGCAGAAATGGCACCATATCCACCAGAACCAATAAAATCACAGAACCACACAGAACCACACGGAACCAATCATAACCCAACAGAACCACACTGAACCACACTGAACTATCAGAATGGTTTTATTTGTGTGTGTTTTTAGTGCCATCAGAATGGTTTTATTTGTGTGTTTTTAGTGCCATCAGAATGGTTTTATTTGTGTTTGTTTTTAGTGCCATCAGAATGGTTTTATTTGTGTTTGTTTTTAGTGCCATCAGAATGGTTTTATTTGTGTTTGTTTTTAGTGCCATCAGAATGGTTTTATTTGTGTGTTTTTAGTGCCATTAGGTGAAAGTAATAAAAAGGCAGGTTTAGAGAATATGCAAAACACTCAACATCTCATTATTTGGCAGAAGCAGAGACCTGCAGACTTATTTCCTCTAGATCAGAATGAGTGTTAGTGCCAGTGTTAAACTAATGGCCGCCACATGGTCCACACAGACCCCCAGGGTTTTTCAATGGAACACACCCATTGACTAATGAATAACCTAGGTGTCCAAAGAAGCTGTTTGTTTGATAAGATATTGTGTAAAACCTGTTTATGGACTCAGACTTGGAGGACGTGATTGCGAGAGATAAAAAAAATGTGCTCTACCACATCAGGCAGACATTATCTTTTGTTTTGCCAACTACTTCTTTTGTACTAAGCGAGAAAGCCATTAAAGAGCATTTCATTTCCAGCCCTCATGGTGACCAAATGTTTCTTGTTTTGATCATTTTTTTTCAGGAAAGTATGATCAATTAAACAATAATTGCTATGTACAGCTTCATTATGTCATTGTTTTCCTCTATGGTTTTGTTTTTGAGATTCCTGCAGACGTTCTTATTTTTAAGGTTGCCCACTCTCTTTCTGATGCCTGGTGTTCCAGGCAGCTCAGAGTCTGTGGCCTGGTGTTCCAGGCAGCTCAGAGTCTGTGGCCTGGTGTTCCAGGCAGCTCAGAGTCTGTGGCCTGGTGTTCCAGGCAGCTCAGAGTCTGTGGCCTGGTGTTCCAGGCAGCTCAGAGTCTGTGGCCTGGTGTTCCAGGCAGCTCAGAGTCTGTGGCCTGGTGTTCCAGGCAGCTCAGAGTCTGTGGCCTGGTGTTCCAGGCAGCTCAGAGTCTGTGGCCTGGTGTTCCAGGCAGCTCAGAGTCTGTGGCCTGGTGTTCCAGGCAGCTCAGAGTCTGTGGCCTGGTGTTCCAGGCAGCTCAGAGTCTGTGGCCTGGTGTTCCAGGCAGCTCAGAGTCTGTGGCCTGGTGTTCCAGGCAGCTCAGAGTCTGTGGCCTGGTGTTCCAGGCAGCTCAGAGTCTGTGGCCTGGTGTTCCAGGCAGCTCAGAGTCTGTGGCCTGGTGTTCCAGGCAGCTCAGAGTCTGTGGCCTGGTGTTCCAGGCAGCTCAGAGTCTGTGGCCTGGTGTTCCAGGCAGCTCAGAGTCTGTGGCCTGGTGTTCCAGGCAGCTCAGAGTCTGTGGCCTGGTGTTCCAGGCAGCTCAGAGTCTGTGGCCTGGTGTTCCAGGCAGCTCAGAGTCTGTGGCCTGGTGTTCCAGGCAGCTCAGAGTCTGTGGCCTGGTGTTCCAGGCAGCTCAGAGTCTGTGGCCTGGTGTTCCAGGCAGCTCAGAGTCTGTGGCCTGGTGTTCCAGGCAGCTCAGAGTCTGTGGCCTGGTGTTCCAGGCAGCTCAGAGTCTGTGGCCTGGTGTTCCAGGCAGCTCAGAGTCTGTGGCCTGGTGTTCCAGGCAGCTCAGAGTCTGTGGCCTGGTGTTCCAGGCAGCTCAGAGTCTGTGGCCTGGTGTTCCAGGCAGCTCAGAGTCTGTGGCCTGGTGTTCCAGGCAGCTCAGAGTCTGTGGCCTGGTGTTCCAGGCAGCTCAGAGTCTGTGGCCTGGTGTTCCAGGCAGCTCAGAGTCTGTGGCCTGGTGTTCCAGGCAGCTCAGAGTCTGTGGCCTGGTGTTCCAGGCAGCTCAGAGTCTGTGGCCTGGTGTTCCAGGCAGCTCAGAGTCTGTGGCCTGGTGTTCCAGGCAGCTCAGAGTCTGTGGCCTGCCATGGAATCTATGTAGTGCAGTTGATTGAGTTGTTTTTCTTCTGCATCAGTGTGCAAAGGTGCCAAGGCAGATGTGGTGTTCCTTATCGACGGCTCATGGAGTATCGGGGAAGAGAGCTTCCGGAAAGTGGTGCAGTTCGTCTTCAGCATGATTGGAGCCTTCGACGTCATCGGATCGACAGGAATGCAGGTGTGTAGTGCTGTAAATAGAGGAATAAATTGTGTTACAATATGCTTTTAAGACTGTAATTGTTAGTCAACTTGGTGATAGTTGTTAGTTTTAGCATAACATACTACATAGAATATCAGGTACGCTATGGCATCATACTACAACTCCTCGTAATGCTCAAGTCTGTTTACTTTGGAAACAGGTGTCGTTCGTTCAGTACAGCGACGAAGCAAAGACCGAGTTCAGGCTGAACTCTTACTCGGACAAGGGCAGCGGTCTCGCTGCTCTACAACTCATTCAGTACAGAGGAGGAAACACTAAGACCGGTGAGCCTCTTCCCAAACCCAGCACCCACCATCTAGTCTCAGGTTGTAAACGTTACAATGACAACAACACGTTCCATGAGCCTACCTACTGTCACTGGCATGATAATGAGTGACAAGGAGTTGGCATTATGGCACAAACAGACTGGCAATTCAGGCTAACATTTCAATGGATGCAAGCCAAACATGTTTATTTTTTATAGATCCATCCACTAAGTAGACATTGTTGTCTATTCAAAGTTATCCGATATCACACTAATTAAATTGTAATTTTCATTGACCTTTCTTTGTTCTTGATCAGGTGTTGCTCTGAAGCATGTCAAGGAGAAGGTATTTACGTCCGAAAATGGAATGCGGAGGAATGTCCCCAAGGTTGTGGTAGCTGTCACAGATGGTCGTTCTCAGGATGAGGTGAAGAAAAACGCTGCCGCACTGCAGCATGCTGGTAAGGGTTACTGAGTTGAACAGGAATCTTCCAGTCAAAACGTCAATCATAACGAGTGTGTTGTTTGTGTTGTCTATGTTGTCATTGAAGTATCTACAATCTGTAACTTATTAGAATCACAAATACACATAGTTGGTTATATGAGTTTATGAACTGGGTGGTTCAAGCCCTGAATGCTGATTGGCCAACAGCCATGGTACAGTATATCAGGTCGTATACCACTGGTATGGCTTTGAGGTATATGGCCGATATACCATGGCTAAGGGCTGTGTCCAGGCACTCCGTGTTGCTTCGCACATAAGACCAGCCCTTAGCCATGGTATATCGGCCATATATATACCACACCTCCTCGGGCCTTATTGCTTAAGTGTGAACGTGTTCCTCCTCCAGGTTACAGTGTGTTTGTGGTTGGTGTTGCCGATGTGGATTATGCTGAGCTGCAGAACATTGGCAGCAAGCCAAGCGACAGACACATCTTCGTTGTGGACGACTTCGACGCCTTTGCAACTATCCAAGACAACCTTGTGACCTTCATTTGCGAAACCGCAACATCATGTGAGCTTTTTTGGAACTTTTTTTTGTTGGATAACACTTAAATTAATCGCTAACTGCTAAATACTTTATCTCCCATGAAAGTCAAATCTAGAAACAAATTCAACTGTTGCTAATCTTTGATATTATCTTCACAGCTTGTCCCCTGATCTACCTAAATGGATTCACATCACCTGGTAAGTATGCTCAGATGATTAATTATGTGCATCCCAAATTAGAACCAACTGCAGAAACAGCATGCGTTATTTACTCATTATTGTATATGAGGAATTTCTAGAACTTCTTAGAATTTCTTAGAATGTCCTAGAACTGTCTAGAACTTCCTAGAACCTCCTAGAACTTAATAAGACTTATTTTCGTTGTGTTCAAGGCTTCAGAATGCTGGAGGCGTTCAACCTGACAGAGAAGACCTATGGCTATATCAAGGGAGTGTCTATGGAACCTGGTTCCTTCAACAGCTACACAGCCTACAGACTCCATAAGAACTCCTTCCTGACCCAGCCCACCACGTGAGTCTGAGATACCATTGTCTTGGATTAGAAAATTCAGGTATTTTCCACAAAAATACCCAGGTATTCCTGGTTCGAAATTTCCCAGAATCAGGAGGGAATAATAATACAACCAGAATTTCTGGATAACCTAGGCATTTTGTGAAAGCTGACTAAATTTTGCAACTCTACCATCGTCTCTGGCTTGGCTTGGTCAAATCTACATCTTGTGGTTGTATGTCTGCACTGCTTTTCTGAGCTAATAGATTTAAGGGATAATTGAGTTGCAGCACAAAAAACTGCCAGCACTTGCTGTGGATCTCTAGTGAATTACATGTCATTAAAATGCCCTTAGGCAAACATGCTGGAAAACATTAGCTCAAAACCATACTTAGCTGAGCACGATTTGTTAATATGTTCCGTAATCATTCCATATGTTGTGGCTGACCTTGTAATGGCTTGATTGACCTTTGAAGGAAAGCAGCACCTAGAGAAGCATTTGATCTGCAGAATAAAAACATCAATTATTTTTTTCATCAAAACCTTTTTTTCCAACTCCACTGTAAAAACTGTAAAACCAAGGAATTTGGGGAAAGTTGCTGTGATTTCGCAACCCTAATCTGTTTGTTCAGATTCTAATGATATTCTCAGATTGAAAGCTTGTCTACGCTCAAGTGGAGGAAGACTGAGGAGATGGAGGTCAATGCAGGGAGGCAACCATTAAGTCCTTTCCATCATGTAAAAACTGTATAAATGTCTGTTTGGCACTTGGATATGGCCCAGGCTGCTAACATGACACGTCTTGCCCAACTATGTTCAGACAGACTGTTAGACCCCATTCCCCTCTAAACTAGGTCAATAGATTTACGACATCCTGTTAAGTGTTAAGCAGTGATCTGAAGTTCTGGCATATTGTTCAATCTGAAGTTCTGGCATACTGTTGATTTCACTCAGCCCACGTAGCTCAGAGACATCCAACTCCACTGTCTATCTCCTACATCATACATCTCTAAGCGCTTTATCAGCTGCACAGTAGGCCTATCAAATATCCCCGGTCAGCTTAACATTCCACATAGTTTTACCTCTGTTTTTTACTCAAAGGAACAAATTCATCCATATCACAGTGCTACATAAACATATGGTAATACTGTTTTACCCATTTCAAATGTACTGAATATACTATACTGTATTCTAATGAAATCCTATTGAACTATTTCTGTACATGTTTCTGTATATATACTATCCATAATGTCTTTACATCCCATCACATATATACTGTATATTGATGGTGAGTTGATTTTGTAGTTTTTGAATGGTCAGTCTAATTGTTGGTGTTGCGTGGGGGTTTGAACAGAGAGATTCACCCTGACGGACTACCTCACTCCTACACCATCATCATGATGTTCCGTCTCCTCCCGGACACACCCACTGAGGCCTTCGACATCTGGCAGGTGTCCACCAAGGACGACAAGCCTGAAGTCGGGGTCACCATCGATCGTAAGGCATTCTAGCCTCTTTGACTTGTGCTGAATGGTTGCCGTTGTGGATTTGAAGGGGTTGAGGGTGGAGGGTTACAGTAAGGGTTACAAGAGGTTCCTGGGGCTGCATCCCAAATGGCACCGTATTCCCTACATAGTGGGCCCTGGTTGAAGAAGTGCACTACATAGGGAATAGGGTGCCATTTGGTATGCTACATAGAGGAATGATGAAGTAGTGCTCTGTGAGGAGAAGATATCCAGCAGCTGTAGATATCTGTCTGTGGTTCTGTCTGATATCCTCTCATGGGATCAGTGAATGGATGGTAATGGGCTCCAGAGCCCAGGGCTGCATTGGTCTCCCTCAGTAACCACACACAGCCTCATCCAACATCCAGCATCCTGTACTAGCTAGCTTCAGCTGGCCTTTATAAAGCACCAACCTTGCTGTTTTATGTTGTAGCTATCACAAAGCCTATCTGTTTGTGCTTTATGATAAACTATCCATTGATGATGGTGGAGTCCTGTTTCTAGTTTAGGAGCATAACACCAAGTCCTAATGTGACGTTGGAGACCTACCTATCTGTAACCTCTTTCTTTCTCTCTCTAATTGTGTTTTTCTCTTTTCAGCTTCTAGCCAAACTATATCGTATTATAACAAGGATACGAGGGGGGAGATCCAGAGGGTCACTTTCGACAATGATCAAGTGAAGAGAATCTTCCATGGAAGCTTCCACAAGGTAAACACTGACTGCTTGTCTGCGTGACTGTTGGGATTGGAGGAATATACTGGGTGTAGTGAAGTAAATAGCTGGATTATATAACTTTCTGGGCCTGGCAACTAAGACTGGAGGTGTGGTACATCAATCACAGCTGGCACCTTTGTTCTTGCGGTAAGCTTGGCATGTCCCGAGGATATACAGACACTGAGAAGGGATACCTGGCATTCCAAATATGTTATATGTTACAGGAGGTGTACCTCCGACACAGCTACAGACATGTGTGCTGCAAAACAATGTCTGCTTAGTCAAGCAGATGGTCTTTGACTGTAAACTGTAAAAACCCCAATGTCACATGATGCATGGATTGTTGTTATTGATGGCAATCAATACCTCTCAAAGTAATCGAGAGATAAAAGTGGCAATTGATCTTGTAGCAGTTTCTTTGGACATTAAAGCTAATCAAATGGCTGGTTCAAGCTGAAGTGATCCACATAGGTTGGAGCTGAATGAAATTCTAATTCCTTGGTTGTTGGTTTCCAAGAGGAACTAGTGGGGCAGAGAAATCAGTGGTGTTGCCATATTTGATCACTTGAATTAGCATTAAGTTCAGTCACTGAGTTGTAGCCTAAAGGAAGAGAGACCACTAAAGACTATAGGCATGTAGTAGACTGTCTGTGTATTAAGAGCTATAGGGAAGCACTCCCCTCTGGTACTTACTGGAATTTTTCTAACAGCGGGAATGCGTCCTTCACCATAAGGTCAGAGCAGGGTGCTCATGGGGGCTGTGGAAATGACGTACTGCAGTGAATGGTGGTGTGGACAACCCTATTGCACATTTTCACTAGAATCTATAAGTCTTTTTGGGGAGACTGCTAGTCACTGCTGGCGCGCGAGTCTGGAAAATATTGGGTCACTGCTATTGCTATTAAACAATTACATCAGAGAGGCAGTGGAATGCGAGGCTAGGGGGAGGTTTTCTCTGTCTGCCTCTTTCTCTTTCTCACACTCACTCTTTATCTCTCTCTCTTTCTCTTTCCTTTCTGGCACTGCTGCAGTTTATCTGCCTGGATGTTGGAGGCAGGCCTAGTATTGCCTCTGTTGCCTCTGGTAGCTAAACACAGGGGAATTCTTGCTGCTGCTGTTGGGGGGGGTGACTCTGTTCTGGGGTTTACCCAGTGTTCTAGCAGGGTTGTGTAGGCCTATATGCTGTGTCTGTCCTAGTGTTCCAGCACAGTTGTGTACATGCTGTATCTGGTAGTGTACATGCTGTATTTTATTGGTCACACACATATTTAGGGTGTAGCGAAATGCTTCCGTGCCTGGCTCCAACAGTGCAGTAGTATCTAAAAATTCACAGCAATACACACAAATCTAAAAGTGAAAGAATGTATTTAAGAAATACAGTACCAGTCAAAAGTTTGGAGACACCTACTCATTCCAGGGTCCCTCACCACTTCTACCACCCTCTACATTGTAGAATAATAGCGAAGACATCAAAACCACGAAACAACACATATGGAACCTTGCAGAAACCAAAAAAGTGCTAAAGAAAATATACTCCAAATCCGAGATTCCTCAAAGTAGTCACCCCCTGCCCTGATGACAGCCCTCCACACTCTTGACACTCTCCCAACCAGCCTCATGAGGTAGTCACCTGGAATGCATCTCAATTGCCTTGGTAAAAGTAAGGTAGGTTTGGTATACAGAAGATAGCCCTATTTGGTAAAAGACCAAGTCCATATTATGGCAAGAACAGCTCAAATAAGCAAAGAGAGGTCAGTCAATCCTGAACATTTCAAGAACTTTGTGCAGTCGTAAAAACCATCAAGCGATATGATGAAACTGGTTCATGAGAACCACCACAGGAAAGGAAGACCCAGAGTTAGCACTGCTGATAAGTTTAACCAATGGCAAAGTCTCCTTTAATAGATGGCACATGACAGGAGACTAGGCGGTTTATTGCTCTCACTGGGGACAGGACCTCAACCACACTTCTCACAGTGACTCTCCCAGTCATAGACAGACAGACAGACAGACAGACAGACAGACAGACAGACAGACAGGCAGGCAGACAGGCAGGCAGGCAGGCAGGCAGGCAGGCAGGCAGGCAGGCAGGCAGGCAGGCAGGCAGGCAGACAGGCAGACAGACAGACAGACAGACAGACAGACAGACAGACAGAGACAGTAATGAGCTGGGATTGATTAGTGTAATTTCCCCTCTGTCAGTGGAGAGGTTGAAACTGTATTTTGCAGAGTGGCAAAATGCACATGTCTTTTTAAGAGGCAGATGACCAATAGTTACAGAGTTGTTGACTTGTAGAATCCACTTCTCCATCCCTGCTGCCAGCATATGCAGCATAAACAAACATGATTTAGACAGGCTAGCTTGAACCCAGACTCTCACTCCCTTATTTGAATGATGTCCTGATTTGTTTTTTTGTAGCCATCTCTGGCAGGAATAATGAAAGTGTTCTATGCTGAGGAAGGCTATGGGCTTCTAAACAGCCAGGTTGCACTGCTTCATGGCAAGGCTGATTTACCTCGATCTAATCAGTCAGGAAAGAGCTAACTCAAAGTTTGAATGGTCTTAGTTACCGGCGACAATCCAAAACTCCCTAAAATGGGTTTAACAGACGTGCTCTACTCAACAGGACAAATCCTATGAGGATTCTGAAGGAATTCAGAGCCCCCTGTGGGTATATTTGGTTGAAATACAATACCATTCTATCAACCAGTAAAAAAACAACAACTCACTGCTACTACTGTATAAACCTTCTCTAGATGCCCTTCTCGGATGACAGTTTGAGGGCTTGGTTCTCGCAGTAGGTTTACCAGATCCACAGGATTCAAACTCTAAAGCAGTTACTTAGACCATGATCGATAGTTGTTAGGAATCATGCAAATATCCATGTCCATAAAGATGATAAATTAGTGTTGACATACCCTGACTGCTCGACTCTGCTTTTCATCATTCAACTTGAACGTATCAAAAGTTTAATTAATTATCAAAAACCATTGTCTTGTGTTTGGAAAATACAACAATAGTCTTATGCCTATCATACCAAACAATACTCAAACAAAGGCATATGGATGTCATGGAAGCTTGAGTCAATGAACAAAAGGAAAACCATACAGATGTAGGGTCTTAATTTGATCACCTTGTTGCAGGAGAATCTTCCTGCAATGCAGAACATTTAAAACATGTAGTGTATTTTAGGTTTCAAAAGGCTTCTGAAGTTTGAAATTTCCACTTAGAAATTTCAGATTTGATTTTCCCTGTATCATCCCTACAAAAATGTCAATTAATTATTTTCATGCCCTAGTAAATTGGCTCAAATTAAGCTCTTACATCTGTACAGTATATAGTCCAAATGAGTAGAGAACCCTCAAGACGTATGTATGAAGAGGCTAATATGCTTTAGACAATGGTGAGCATGAGGTCCGAGAGAGAGAGGACATAATCATACTTGAACGGTAGAAGTTCTGGCATAGGAAGGTGCTGTGTAATCTGTCCCAGTGACTGACCGGAGGTCAAGGGAAACCCCGACATCTGTAACGTGGCCGTCACGTCAGTGAGCTTAGAGGGAATGCTGCTTGCTGCACACCACGTTTTTACCAAGACAGGGAAACCTTGACCAAGGGTTTACCTTTTGGTCATTATAGCTTATTGGCATCTCTTTTCTGCAGGTTAAACTGTGAGATGTTTTATTGTTCACAAAGAGATTTGTATTATTGCTCTGTTTGAATAGCTGGGTCTAACTCAGAGCTGGCCTTCTTAGAACTTTCTCTGAACGTTACTAACATTTTCTTGTGGATTTTATTTCATTGTTTTTAAATAACATTCTTACAACGTTGGAACGTTTTCTTAATGTTCTCAGAATCATTTGAGAACCTGACTTTAAATAGAACCATGATTAAACCTGTAGGAAACGCTATGATGACGTACTGAAATTGCCACAGAAATTACCACAGAATAACACATTCTTTAAACTATTTGAGAACATCCCCAATATCAAACCAGTTGGAGAACGTTCATAGAACATTACCAACATTAAAATGAAATGAAACCATGTTTGAACATGTAGGAAATCCTCTGTTAAAGTAATGAAATACTAACTAAATAAAGTTTTTTTGTGAAGTTCCTTAACTTTGCTGAGAATGTTTCAAAGCCAAGCAACTATCCTACACCATTCCCGGAAAGTTGTGGGAAGGTTGTATGTAAAATATCCATAGGATAACCACGCTCTCACCAAGCGCTAAGAAACATATGGTTCTCAGAACGTTATGTGTTAACTGGGCTTAAACTAAACTGGAGACTGTCTGAGACTGTATAGAGCGCCGTCTGATGATGTAATTTCCTCGAGTGGAGTTGATCATTTCTCCAAGTTGCTTGCTTAGGGTATATATTTTCCTTATTTACCCTCTCTCTGTTCAAAACAGACTCACAGTTTCCATAAATTGCTGAGTGTGCTCCACTGTCTGTCTGCTCGCTCTCCCAGAAGAATCCTGAGATAGAAGCTTCCTCCGCTAGTGGTTTGCAAAACATAGCTATACATTTCCAACGATATTGACCACAATGAATGAAACCGCATGTGGTTGCCAAATCTCTGGGACTGACTCCATGGCTTGGTACAGTAGCATGTTGCCTGCTAAGTAAGAATGTGAATGAACTCCACAGAACAGCAGCTAGCCTCTTGGCAATAGAGGGAGAGAGTAAAAGGGAGCACTTCTTATGGCACACCACAAAACTACATCATCAGAAGATGTGAGGTTGACCTGAGTAAGGAATAGCAACATAATGCATACATTGACTCTGGGAAACATAGCGGTGGAAAGACTCATCCTTGGTGTACACCACATACACTTTAACCCCATGACCACAAGTAAATGAGAGAGATGAATGGATGACGGTGCTCTATAAATCATTGAGCAAGCATTTTTTGCTGAAAACATCTGATCTGGTATTTCCTACTGTGTTTTACCACACCAGGTTAATTTTACTGATGATATTACATGCTATATGACTAATATATATAATTAACAGGTAATACATTAGTACAGATTACTTTTTGAACCAGAACCATGTATCTTATCCTGAGAGAACTTTTAGGACACTACATCCTTAGAATTGAGTTTTAGCTATCAGAATGTGTTGAAATCGTGTGGCTTTATTTCTCTCTGGTCTACCTCTTTTGGAGGCTGTCAGTGAACACCACATCAAGGAGAGGAAATAACACATCCACATACACCCTGTGTCTCTCTGCGCTCTGTTGTCAACCCCAGATAACCCAATGATTTGCAGAGTTTCAAGATAGAAAGCAGATGGTCCTAGACGAAAGTATGTCCTGGACGAAGAATGTAACAACTCTCAATCTTTTCTCTATGCAGCTCCACATCCTTGTTTCCCCCACCAAAGTCAAGCTGAACCTCGACTGCCAAGAGGTGGCGGACAAGGAGATTAAGGAAGCTGGAAACACGTCCACGGACGGCTATCAAGTCCTGGGCAAAATGTCCAAGTCCATTGGTTCCAAGGGGAAAAGTGCAACTGTAAGTGAACTGTCACACAACGTCAAGGCATATGGACCTACTGGACCTAGCAGCCTACAAGCAAGTCAGTTATAGTACCCCTGTGTATCTGAGTGCTGTAATGACAGGAGGAAGTCTTGAAGCGTACTGTCTCCAACATAGTTTACCCCAAGTGGAGTGTGCCTCAGTTATCCTTATCTGATTCTCTGTGGGCTCTCTGTCTGCATGCTCTTAGTTGGTATTTTTGGATGACAAGGAAGTATCAAAGACATATGTAACTAACACTGTTTTACTTTTTTTCCCTTGTTCCACAGTTCCAGCTCCAGATGTTTGATATTGTGTGCACCCTGGGCTGGACGAGCAGAGACAGATGCTGTGACCTTCCCTCTATGGTGAGTAAGAGCAGCCTCAGTGGACCTCCGCTGAAGCTTTCCCTAGGTACAGATCTAGGATCAGCTTCCTCTGCCCCAATCCTAACCTTAGCCCATTAGTGGGGGAAATGCAAAATTCATCACAGATCAGTGTCTAGGGACAACTTCACCCTACATCTGTACCTCCCTGGAGGGGAGAGGCGGGCAGTACAACTTAACAGACGCAAAGCAAGCTCTGAGCAGTCTGTTAACATTTTCACCGACCCATCTCCTTAGTTCTCCTGTTGAGCATCTGTGTGTGTGTGTGCAGGCGTGTGTGTTTGTGCACGTTCATATTAGACGCATGCTTCTAAGGCTTATTGCTTGTCTCATCTTTTAACATTGCAGTAAACAAATGCATACCCATCCCACATCTCTTAAGGACATACTTACATAATCCTGAACACATGAAGAAGAAATCTGATTTTCTCAATGGTCAACTAGTGTGCAGACAGCGAGCTCAGTACATTCTACTTAATCTATGGAAAAGTGATAGCCGCGAAGCATTGCATGATTAGAACTTGACTCTACCACCCCTATGCAGTTGTCCTATCTAATATATCTAATATGTCAAAGACATCGTAGAATGAAAACGTGCCTCAGTACCAAGTACATTTCTGGCAGCGAAAAAGGAAAGTAATTCCGCCTATATAGAACAGGAACATTTTATGCCACCTGTTTTTTCTTCTTAAATTATTCCAACTCTTGGAAGACTCCCATTGGATGTTTATGAAGCACATGAATTAGGCCTTGCTATAATTGTTTAAATAGCCCAGCTGCAGCTTCAAACGCCTTTTGTCAAGTAGTAAATGTCACTGATTTGCAGTTACCCTGCCCGGTTTCCCCAGCGCCTCGCCATTAGGTGGAGAAGCAACGGCTATCGACTGTAAAGGCATCACAACTATGAACGACCTTCAACAATACGCACATTAAACAACAAACAGTGCCAAGCTATGAAGACATTGTCAATAACAACTCTTGTTACACGTTTCACGTGATCCTTTTAATGTACTGTACCACAGGGTAGCCTAGTGGTTAGAGCGTTGGACTAGTAACCGGAAGGTTGCGAGTTCAAACCCCCGAGCTGACAAGGTACAAATCTGTCGTTCTGCCCCTGAACAGGCAGTTAACCCACTGTTCCCAGGCCGTCATTGAAAATAAGAATTTGTTCTTAACTGACTTGCCTGGTTAAATAAAGGTAAAAATAAAAAAAAATACCGCAGGCTCTGGTGTTTTGACCCTGGGTCCTATGCCTCATAGCCCCTGTTCGACCTCGACTTTCTCACTTTAGTCCCACCAGAGTTATCCAGGAACCCGCCTCTGTTTCAACAAGTAAAAGCAGCTTTTGTTTCAAGAGCCTCACGATCACTGTTGGTTGGACACCCAGAATGTAAAAACATGTGTGTAGGGCTTTTGGGTAGGGGGTAGGGCTTTTGGGTAGGGGGTAGGGCTTTTGGGTAGGGGGTAGGGCTTTTGGGTAGGGGGTAGGGCTTTTGGGTAGGGGGTAGGGCTTTTCAACAATTGGCTTGCTGGAAGCTCATGATGTCCATTGCCATAGGATCATTGCATGCAACACAGCTGTCTGATTAAGCTGTTCTAGTGAAATATTAGCTGTCAACTAGAGAGCATGTACTTCATCTGTTGTATAGTCTTTACATGTACCGTACTACTGGTACTAATACCATCTAATCATTCCAAATAAGCCATATTATCCTGTAACCTCCTGAGCCTGCCTCTGTTTACATTATGTTTCCATTCAGTCATTTAGCAGATGCTCTTACCCAGAGAAACTTACAGTCATGAAGTCTGTAATTCTGTGTACATGAGACTGGCTGAGTGGATTACCTGCAGCTTAATCAGCATCTCTGCAGACTCACAGAGAACTGGGTCTGTGTTTTTGGCCAACTCCTGTGCCTGTCTGTTTCCTTACCCTATCAGAGAGAGGAGTCCAAGTGCCCGTCCCTCCCCAAAGCCTGCACATGCACCTCAGAGAGCACAGGACTCCAGGGACCACAGGGGGCAGTGGTAAGACATCCTCTACAGCTGCATCTCAAACGGCACCCTATTACCTTGGCTCTGATAAAATAATGGTGCACTCTGTAGCCAATAGGGTGCTTCTTCGGACTCACACTCCTTCCCTCTCTCTGCTGCAGGCCAGGGGGTTCTAGTGAATTCCTTGATCTGCCGATGGAAAATTATCTTTTTTGACACGTTCCTATAAATGTTATGACTGTACAGTTTCACTCTGAAACATATTCATTATGCAGGACTGACTGTACAATTTGGCCTTTATTTGTTTTTAAAAGGGCAAACCAGAAGGAAACTACAGTAGTCTGCATGTTATGACTACGGAGCCCCCAGGGAGAGAGCATCCATCCTGACAGCATCCTGACAGATGTCGCTCTGGGCTTCTAGACACTCCTATCCCTCACAGTGTTAACTTGACTAATGCTCTTCCTTCCCCAGGGCGCACCTGGGAGCAAAGGTCCCCGGGGGGAAAGAGGGGAGACTGGTCCGGCTGTAAGTACCTAACCTCACCTCTCAGAGTATCTCTTTAGGGCTGCAGGGTTACATTTTAAAGTCATAACTGACGTCAGTCATAAAGTGGTCAAGGTCGTTGACACAGTTTGGAGAATGTAGAATATTGGAGTATCCTTTAAACTGTTTGCAGTATCATGGCTTGGATGTGGAAGAAAAACATCTGAATTCACTTATTGGCAATGTGTTTGTCTTCTCGAAACTGAGGGAGGCTCTGTTTGACAGTGCATGCATTCCACGGTTTCTGGTGCCTTCTTCCACACATTGCAACAGTAGCATTTGACTGCACTACTACTTTTAGTCTGGAGATCTCAATATTAACATACTTTCCAGGTCTAATAGATTCTTATCTCTTGTCTTTGTTTCTCTGATAGGGTCCAATTGGACCGCGTGGAGATACAGGCTTGCCAGGACCTATGGGTCTCCCCGGCCCTCAAGGACGCAGTGGGCTGTCTATTCCAGGAGAAGCTGTGAGTTGAACACTCCACACGCCTACACACACTCCCCTCTCCCCAGCCACTGCCACACACAGCTCGTTTACAACGGTTAAACGTAAATCCCATGATGACTTCACACACCAAATAGGGATCATTTTGGCCATTTATTATGTAAGGAATTTACAAGCTGGAGTAATTGTGGCAAGGGCCTGTAGAGCCTGCATTCCTCCATGTCTGGGGCTAAACGTGATATCTGGGGCCTTTAAACCAGCCTGTGCATAAATCACCACTGGGATTTCCTTCTCTGAAACACACCCAGACTCAAGAGAAATGTCTCATTAACCCATGGCCTGTTTGGACATCACCAATATACTTCCACACATCTCGCACACAACTCTCATCACAGTGTGTTTATCTTGGGTTACACAAAGACAGATTGACAGATGTTTTAAATTATGTGATCCACTGAGTGTGAATGGGTTTCTCCCTTCACTGTTTCAGGGCCGACAAGGACCAAAAGGAGAAGCTGGTGATTCTGGGCTACCTGGACAGAAAGTGAGTGCTGCTTTGGCCCGCGGCCCCGGCTGTGTTTTAGAACAGGAAACCAGGGATAATTCACAGATATGCTACTACTCTGGCCTCTCTCCATGTGGCAAGCCATAGACAATATTTCTTATGAAGAGGACTCACAAAGAGACAGTAACTAACAACAGGT
The DNA here is from genome assembly GCF_045791955.1 of Oncorhynchus clarkii lewisi. NCBI lineage: Eukaryota > Metazoa > Chordata > Actinopteri > Salmoniformes > Salmonidae > Oncorhynchus > Oncorhynchus clarkii. The sequence continues at coordinate 16,875,592 of NC_092154.1, read as the reverse complement.
TGCGATTCCCCAATTTGGATTTATTCTCTGTTAAGTGAGTGGAAAACCATTCAGCCTGATCAACCATTTCTGTTAAACAAAGGTCGTTCTAGTCAGGCCGTCCACATTAGGCCTTCTTCCTTGTGTCAGTGGTTGTACTGCAGTGCCTCCCTCCTTGTGTCAGTTGTTGTACTGCAGTTCCTCCCTCCTTGTGTCAGTTGTGGTACTGCAGTGCCTCCCTCCTTGTGTCAGTTGTTGTACTGCAGTGCCTCCCTTCTTGTGTCAGTTGCTGTACTATGGTGCATAGAAAGCTGATGAGGTGATAAAAAAATGTATGAATGAAAAATCCGGTTTCCTGGAGCCTATATTTTGTAACGTACCAACCGTCTATGATAGATGGCATAGCTACACAGAACATCATGGTAAATGACCTTCTGCTTACATAACGAAGCTGGCTCTTCTATTTAATCAACATTGACAACATTCAATGATTTCCAGGCTTAGCTTGTGACTTTTTACACGACAACAATGCACTTCCATGTGTCCTCAGACGTCTGTATTTTAGAGATCCTTTGAGATGGTCTTCATTAGACCGACAGCACCACAAATAAATAGAAGCTCCAGTACTCATACATAAAATGGCGTCTTTGTACTTCTAGAAATGGCCCACTTCTTTTATTTATAGATTCAAGAAAAGAAAAGAGAAGCCCCTTTTGTGACTGAAAGATGTCTCCTAGAAAACTCAGAGTATTTCTATGCTGAGTTCATTCTGATTTAGGAAACAAGCCCCCACCCTTCCCATATAAAATAAAATAAAGTAAACCTCTGTTCGGAATTAATGCAGCTGTGTTTATGCCACAAGACACTGGAGAATTAATTACCCAGTGTAAGATAATTATTGATTCCAAGTTAAAAGCCTTGGTAAACCCATCCCCAAAGTGATTGTGGGTAGTGTTTGCAGGTGACCATGCTAGAACAGATGCTGTGGCAATATGCATTTAATGACTTGCAGAGTACGCAGCCCTGTTTTATAATGGCCAATAAAATGGATCTGGAATATATTATGTTCTCTGTAAATCTAATGCCAAAGCATCAAAGGCCAGAGAGGATTGACAATAAAAAAGTGAGCAGGGTTTTTGAGCAAACGAGAAATAAAAGGGAGATTTACTGTCTGACACACGGAAAACTGGTGGTGAAACAAACTGGTTTGAGTTGGTTGGTCAAAAACCCTGACATTGGTCAATGTGGGCTGTGACGGGGAAAACATATCCAGCTCTGAAGTGGGTTATGTTTCTGTCTTTTTCCCCCAGGGTCCACCTGGGGTAGCTGGGACCATCGGCCCAATTGGACCTGCTGGACCTAGGGTGAGTCTATAGGCCATTGTCTAATGATCACACAATGTCTAGGCCTAGGGTTTAATGTGCTTGATCCTGTCATCTCAATAACTTGTTTAACTCTATTGTCTGTGTGTTGCAAATGCAGGGACCCCAAGGAAAGGAGGGGCAGGCTGGATCCAGAGGCCCAACAGGACCAATGGTATGTTCAGACAAAATGCAGTCAGAGAGAGAAAGGAATCTATGTACTGTATATCATGTCACTGTCAAGCTCATACTCTCCTAAACTGTAGTAAAGACAGACCACAAGTCTCTTGAATGTAATCTGATTGGTTGTTTTGTTTGTGTCACTGTATCTGATTGGTTGTTTTGTTTGCGTCACTGTATCTGATTGGTTCCTTTATTTGTGTTGCTGTATCTGATTGGTTTCCTTTGTTTGTGTCACCGTATCTGATTGGTTCCTTTGTTTGTTACTGTATTGACTGATTGATTTTATCTGCCAGTAAAAACATTTTTAAAACATACACACAGTACATACATTTTTTAACTGTCCATTGTGTTCCCTTAAAGTGCATGGTGTAATACATGTATCAGAGTGGTGATTTTGTGCTTGTCACTGTTCAGGGACCTCCCGGATCTCCTGGAATGCCTGGTGCTTCAGGAAAACCAGGAAAGTCTGGTGACAGAGGTGTTTCGGTAAGCATATATCAAATTATACCAAATTTCATAATCCAGTTCTCCATGTTATGCAAACCACAGAAATGCAAAATTATTGCATCATACAGTGAAATGTCAGGGCCTTGTATTCTTCTGTTAATTCAGGGAGCCAATGGTATGAAAGGGGACAGAGGAGAGAGAGTGAGTAACATCCCCAAGGGTCTATCTTCAAATTGTTAACCTCAGTTAATCTCAGTAAGTCATGTATATTCATCACCAAGCCTTATTCCTTATTTGCTTCTAGGGTGACTTTGCTCCTCAGAACATGATGCGATCCATAGCCAGACAAGTGTGCGAGCAGATAGTTAGCGGTGAGTGGGACTTTTTTTAGCACTACATTCAGAAGGAGTTCTGCCACTACAGTGAAATCAAAGTCGTAACAGAGTCTGCATTTCATTAAATGTCTGAAATCAAATCCTAACAGAGTCTGCATTTCATTAAATGTCTGTTACCTTTTCAATGTCGACTTTTAGGACAAATGAGTCGAGTCAATTCAATGCTGAACCAGATTCCCAGCGGTTACCGTAGCAGCAACAACCCAGGTCCCCCTGGATCCCCAGGGCCCAGCGGTAACCAGGGTCCCCGTGGAGAGCCCGGACAGACAGGCAGGAACGGATTCCCAGGAAGTCCTGGACAACCTGGCCCACAAGGAGAGAGAGGTACGTTGTCCCGCATGCCCATTTGTGTCAGGAGCCCAAGAATTCCCCTATGTTGACTAATAAAGCTGTTTGTCAATAGGTCTCTACGTTGACTAATAAAGCTGTTTGTCGATAGGTCTATATGTTGACTAGTACATTTTTTTTGTCAAGAGGTCTAGCTCAGGAGGGTCAAACTCCATTTCTGGAAGGCTGTGTGCCTGCTGGTTTTTGCTCCTCCCTTGTAGTTAGGAACTCCTCACCTGGTTGTCTAGGTCTTAAGTGGACACACATTGAAGGGAAATAACTAAGGAAATATCAAAGGAAAAAACTAAACCAGCAGACACACAGCCCTCCACCGCTGACCGAGCTGTTCAATATCAGTAGGCCTAACTAGAGTGTCTTGCTGTGTGGAATCAGAAGATAATCAATCATATCACAGTTGGAACAAAGACTGGACATTTTTCCATAGACGAGCCATTTTGTCTTACTACTGTCTTAGCAATGGAATGAAGCCTTCAGGGACTTTTCCAAAGTCTCATCTTCACAACATATTCCATTTGTCTCAGTAGTTCTGTCTGTATTTCTGTGTGTCTTTCCGTAGGCCTGTCTCAGACTGTTTTCAGTGGCTTGGGAAATGTCCATCTATTTTTCCCCCTGCAAGCTTTATTAATATTTAACTTCCTGTGTGGTCATAATGGTTTCATTAGGCTTTTCTCTTTGAGTGTGTCCTTGTCTTTGTCTGCTGTCAGTGATTCTGGTTGTTTGTTTCTCAGGCCCGGCAGGAGAGAAAGGTGATCAAGGAACACCAGGAGTCGGACAGAGAGGACAAAGAGGACCACCTGGTTAGTTTCACAACATTTCCGCTCCAGGTCCACAACTATCCATTCCTCCTTTGTCCTGTATAGCATTGTATCTGAGTCTCAATAGCAACACCCATCTCCTTCCATGAGGGTGCTCATTCAGCAAACTTAATCTCTCCACGTGATTCTCATGGCATCATATTCTTTTGTTTGAATCTGGGGAAGTCAATCATTACTTTACTTTAGCTACAGTAATGGGAGTCATTTCTCACCACATCTCTCATTGTAAGCTGAGTGTGTCACTGTGAATTGAACCATTCCTCCCAGTTAAAATGTGCCTTGCAGTAACTACAGGCTACAGATCAGCTCAGAGGTGTTGCCTGAAGCTGTGCTGGGCCAGCTGTGCTTAATAAATTATCAACGCTGCTGTCCAGTGTTTTTCCAGTTAAACACTGCATTCTAGGGGATTTATGTTGCCTTTGTGTGTGAGGTGCTCGTATGCACAGATGTTGAAATAAATTCTCCGTTCACACTGGGGTAAACATTAATTACCGCACCTGAAGATAGGACCCATCCGAACTCTATGACATCTCATGGTTCGAAAACTGCCCGTTCAGAGTGAAAGCAATGGGAAAGCAGTTACAGTTGCAAATGTGAAAACCAAAAGAGTGAGAGAGGTTTATGTGTGCGACTTATCTGTACCAAACGGATACATGACATCAAACTGTCTGGATATAGTCACCTGAGTTGATTTCAGAATCCGTTCAAATGGCTTGAGCAGTACCACAGTCATTACACACTGTTACTGATAGGCCCAGTGTGCTGACAGAGGTCACCGTTTGTGTACTGAAACCAAGGATTCCCTTTGGTTTAACCCTGTAATGCAGAATCATTAGATTCCAGACAAACTGCCTACCAAGACATCCAACAATAACATGAGCTCATCCTGCCAGGGGCTGTAGAGTAACAATACAGGTGTAGCTAATACAGCCATTCAGTCTTCCACTTCCATACAGCACGTTTAACTATAAAGCACTGGGCTTCCAGAAGCCTGATCTTCAACAAGAGGAGCTTGGAAAAAAAACATGCAATTTACTTAAGGTCTACAAGGTCAAGACTTGTGGAAAGTGGTCTTGAATCGGGGGAAAAGGAATTTCCCAGATTACTGGGGAAGCTAGCTGATGGTGAGTGATTGTTCATGGGCTAATCAGATGGACATGCTGAGGTCTTCTTGTGGCCTCATTCACAACACATGTTTAAAGGACTTGGAGGAGCATGAATGAAAGGCTGAAGGAGTTAAGGTGAAAATTCCAAGCTTAGGCTTTTATAAACGTCTAGACGAAACAGAGGAAGGAAAAAGGTTCAACGAAGAAATCCAGGTTCTTCAGTTTGTCCTTTTTTTAAATTGAATGTTCCAAGCTGTTGTGGCAGAAACAGTTACTACTCTTATAGTTCCCACTGATGTCACAGGGTGACGACATGGGTTCTGATTGGTTGGTTGTGATTTTCTTTCTTTCAGGCCCAGCAGGCGAGACACGGACCGGCCCTCCAGGCCCCGCAGGCTCCACCGGGCCCCGCGGTCCTCCTGGGCGCCAAGGGTTCGCAGGTATTAGGGGCCAACCTGGCACTCCTGGCTACTGTGACTCTTCCCAGTGTGTCGGCATTCCTTACAATGGACAAGGATACCGAGGTATGTAAACTGGAAAAGTAGATGGCATGACATCCTCAATGATTGCATGAAGCCGCAGCATGAAACATGAGTTACAAGCATGAGTAGTTACTACATAGTTACTACATAGTTACTACATAGATGCTTCATAGTTGCTTCATAGTTGCTTCATAGTTGCTTCATAGTTACTACATAGTTGCTTCATAGTTGCTACGTAATATAAGTACAGTACAGACTGATGACAAATGGATATATTCCAGAAACGACTATATATAAATTGTGATAATTGATTTGTTAACATTAGGAGAGAAAGTAAATATTCCCATACCAACTGAAGACTAACACCCTGTTTGACCTTATTTCAGGTTCACCATAGTAAACTTTCTAAATCGCCTGTGCTGCTTTCACTTTGAATTCCTGAAAAAAATTCCTCTTACTGAGATACTTGCTCACGCGCTCTAGAGCTGTTTGAGGATAACCACCAAAGGATAACATTAACAAACTATGTTGAGAAAGACAAGAACAACAACGTGGACTGGTACTAACAACATTGTAGAGCAACTAGAACAAACAAGCATCGGTGATGGCAACAACGTAGTGGTCTGTTTGCATCTTGAAGCCAAAGAACGAACAGAGAAACCTATCGGGTGGAGGACCATACACAAACAAACAAACAAACAAACAAAAACAAACAAAAACACTAACCAGGTTGTATTTTGTAACAGAGAGAATCAACAACTTCAACAATATGAATATTGTTACTCTTGAGGTGTTATCTGTAAATAAACTAAATGATGTTTGAATCACATCCACAAAATGTAGTTTTAACACCTGTAGTTACACTTTTGCCTTGTAACCTGCTGCTTGCTGAATGCCAACATGAATGCCTCTTTTTCTACCATGTCCACACAAGTGATGTTTCTGTAGCCTACACACACACACACCGACTGCTCAGGCTCATATTGTACCACGTCCCCACAAGTGATGTTTCTGTAGCCTACACACACACACACCGACTGCTCAGGCTCATATTGTACCACGTCCCCACAAGTGATGTTTCTGTAGCCTACACACACACACACCGACTGCTCAGGCTCATATTCTACCATGTTCTCCTGGAGGTAGTGTTTCTCTCTACGTACACAGTAAGAGCATTCTAAGAATCGTCCTTCATACATTTTTCTGGTTCTCATTTCTTTATTTTGCTGTAGTATTAATGGATATTCTACCACTACCAGCTGGTTACCTCTGTTATGTTATGAGGAATAACATCACAAAATGTATGATTAGGCTGGTGCTAGAATGACTTGATTTTTGATATTTTGTAAATGAATGAGCTGCAGAAAATGGCAATGATGATTCTGTTAAATGACTGAACCCAACCACAACCACTCAAGCTGGACTAACATTGAAATGCTAACATCACACAGATTTAGAAAATGCACTGAATTGTTTACAAACCCTTTCTATCAGTGCCCTTCAAAATCACAACCTATCTGAATATGGCCACGCCCACTCAATTGTGTCATTTCACCAGTATACTGCATGTCCAAGCCTGAAAATAAAACATACTGTAACACAACAGTTTGTGCATGTTGAGACATACTCTGCAAATTACACTCATGTTCAATCGGCATAAAACACTATTTCCAACCAGAGCCATATTCACCTGAGCCTGAAACCTACGTAGTCCCAACACCTGAAGAAGAAGATGACTCACAAAACGAGCGTTGAGAGAGGTCACTATCAAGAAAGGAATCCAAAAGGATAGCGTCATAAAATAGGTTATTTTTTGTTCTTCTTGTGTTTGTTTTTGTTTTGTTCACATATGGTGTCATTAAGGGCTATGCACATTTCACTAAAAAGAGGTTTGATACCTCATCTATTTTTGGAAGTACCTTAAATCATATGTGAATTCAGAAACAAAAACAAAATCCTATACATTTTTCCATGACAATCTGTGAGCTTGCTGTTTTTTCCTATTGTATCTTTTGCTTGTAACATATCTGCATTAAGTGTTCATCGAATTGCAGTGTTGGACAATGCAAATGTTTGTTCACACAGTGTTGGGCATCCAATGAAAAACACTTTCCAATCACGATTCATTCAAAATGTCTGATTATCAAATTATGTTTTATTCCTATTTTATACTTTTGCTCTGTTTTTCACTTGAAAGATGGCCATCTGTTCACCATCTACCTAAAGTTTTCATCTTCAGTACTGCAGTTTAACATGGCTTCCATTTTGTATCTTTAGACTAAATGTTTATCAGTTTTCTTATATCAAATCACAGCTGATTTTACCAAAGGTTGCATGTCTGTGGTGTATATTTAGTATGTTTTTTTAATCAGAATATAGTTGTTATCATTGTTGTTTTATTAATATCGAATGCAGTTGGAATTTGTGTGCAAGACTATGAATATGGTATTGCTGCTTCATGTTTTAACTTCAAATTGTGAATTCCACAGCCTTATTTTCTTATTTATTTCTGAAACAGAAGAGGCATTTTTCAATAAAACTACTGAAAATGTGCTCTCGTGTCAATCATTATTTCACTGCAGCTTAATATAAGTGTAACGGTTTTCTTGGTGAGAAGGAGAGTCGGACCAAAATGCAGCGTGTAGATTGCGATCCATGTTTTAATGAACAAACGTAAAACACGAATCAATGCAAACACTACAAAATAAAGAACGTGAAGAACGTAACGAAAACCTAAACAGCCTATCTGGTGAAAAACACATAGACAGGAACAATCACCCACAAACACACAGTGAAACCCAGGCTACCTAAATATGGTTCCCAATCAGAGACAATGACGAACACCTGCCTCTGATTGAGAACCATATCAGGCCGAACATAGAACTAGACAAACTAGACATGTAACATAGAATGCCCACTCAGATCACACCCTGACCAACCACAACATAGAAATATACAAAGTAAACTATGGTCAGGGTGTGACAGTACCCCCCCCCCCCAAGGTGCGGACTCCGGCCGCAAAACCTGAACCTATAGGGGAGGGTCTGGGTGGGCATCTGTCCGCGGTGGCGGCTCTGGCGCTGGACGTGGACCCCACTCCATAATCGTTTTAGTCCACCTCCTTAGCGTCCCTAGATAGGTTACCCTCCTTAATGACCGCTCGGGACAGAGGGACAGCTCGGGACAGAGGTAGCTCGGGACTGATGGGTAGCTCAGCACTGAGAGGAAGCTCAGCACTGAGAGGAAGCTCAGCACTGAGAGGAAGCCCAGGCAGGTAGTTGGATCCAGCAGAACCTGGCCGGCTGGCGGTTCTGGCAGAACCTGGCTGACTGGCGGTTCTGGCAGATCCTGGCTGACTGGCAGATCCTGGCCGACTGGCAGATCTGGCAGATCCTGGTCGACTGGCAGATCTGGCAGATCCTGGTCGACTGGCAGATCTGGCAGAGTCTGGTCGACTGGCAGATCTGGCAGAGTCTGGTCGACTGGCAGATCTGGCAGAGTCTGGTCGACTGGCAGATCTGGCAGAGTCTGGTCGACTGGCAGATCTGGAAGAGTCTGGTCGACTGGCAGATCTGGAAGAGTCTGGTCGACTGGCAGATCTGGAAGAGTCTGGTCGACTGGCAGATCTGGAAGAGTCTGGTCGACTGGCAGATCTGGAAGAGTCTGGTCGACTGGCAGATCTGGAAGAGTCTGGTCGACTGGCAGATCTGGAAGAGTCTGGTCGACTGGCAGATCTGGAAGAGTCTGGTCGACTGGCAGATCTGGAAGAGTCTGGTCGACTGGCAGATCTGGAAGAGTCTGGTCGACTGGCAGATCTGGAAGAGTCTGGTCGACTGGCTGCTCCATGCTGACTGGCTGCTCCATGCTGACTGGCTGCTCCATGCTGACTGGCAGCTCTGGCTGCTCCATGCTGACTGGCTGCTCCATGCTGACTGGCAGCTCTGGCTGCTCCATGCTGACTGGCTGCTCTGGCTGCTCCATGCTGACTGGCTGCTCCGGCTGCTCCATGCTGACTGGCTGCTCCATGCTGACTGGCGGCCCTGGCTGCTCCATGCTGACTGGCGGCCCTGGCTGCTCCATGCTGACTGGCGGCCCTGGCGGCTCCATGCTGACTGGCGGCCCTGGCGGCTCCATGCTGACTGGCGGCCCTGGCGGCTCCTTGCAGACTGGCAGCTCTGGCGGCTCCTTGCAGACTGGCAGCTCTGGCGGCTCCTTGCAGACTGGCAGCTTTGGCGGCATCCTGCAGACTGGCAGCTCTGGCGGCTCCTTGCAGACTGGCAGCTCCTTGCAGACTGGCAGCTCTATGCAGACTGGCAGCTCTATGCAGACTGGCAGCTCCTTGCAGACTGGCAGCTCCTTGCAGACTGGCAGCTCCTTGCAGACTGGCAGCTCTATGCAGACTGGCAGCTCTATGCAGACTGGCAGTTCTGAACAGGCGGGAGACTCCGGCAGCGCTGTAGAGATGGAAGGCTCTAACAGCGCTAAACAGGCGGGAGACTCCGACAGCGCTGGAGAGGAGGAAGGCTCTGGCAGCGCTGAACAGGCGAGGCGCACTGTAGGCCTGATGCGTGGTGCTGGCACTGGTGGTACTGGGCCGAGGACACGCACAGGAAGCCTGGTGCGGGGAGCTGCTACCGGAGGGCTGGGGTGTGGAGGTGGTACTGGAAAAACCGGACCGTGCAGGCGCACTGGAGCTCTTGAGCACCGAGCCTGCCCAACCTTACCTGGTTGAATGCTCACGGTCGCCCTGCCAGTGCGGCGAGGTGGAATAGCCCGCACTGGGCTATGCAGGCGAACCGGAGACACCGAGCGCAAGGCTGGTGCCATGTAAGCCGGCCCAAGGAGACGCACTGGGGACCAGCTGCGTAGAGCCGGTTTCATGGCATTAGGCTCGACGCTCAATCTAGCCCGGCAGACACGCGGAGCTGGAATATACCGCACCGGGCTATGCACCCGCACTGGAGACACCGTGCGCACCACTGCATAACACGGTGCCTGTCCGGTCTCTCTAGCCCCCCGGTAAGCACAGGGAGTTTGCGCAGGTCTCCTACCTGGCGTAGCCATACTCCCTGTTAGCCCCCCCCCAAGAAATTTTTTGGGCTGCCTCTCGGGCTTCCTTGCCAGCCGTGTTCCCTCATATCGCCGGCTCCTCTCTCCGGCTGCCTCAGCTCTCCTAAGTGCCTCCACCTGTTCCCATGGGAGGCGATCTCTTCCAGCCAGTATCTCCTCCCAAGTGTAACAGCCCTTGCCATCCAAAACGTCCTCCCATGTCCATTCCTCTTTACGCTGCTGTTGCTGCCTGTTGACACGCTGCTTGGTCCCTTTGTGGTGGGTGATTCTGTAACGGTTTTCTTGGTGAGAAGGAGAGTCGGACCAAAATGCAGCGTGTAGATTGCGATCCATGTTTTAATGAACAAACGTAAAACACGAATCAATGCAAACACTACAAAATAAAGAACGTGAAGAACGTAACGAAAACCTAAACAGCCTATCTGGTGAAAAACACATAGACAGGAACAATCACCCACAAACACACAGTGAAACCCAGGCTACCTAAATATGGTTCCCAATCAGAGACAATGACGAACACCTGCCTCTGATTGAGAACCATATCAGGCCGAACATAGAACTAGACAAACTAGACATGTAACATAGAATGCCCACTCAGATCACACCCTGACCAACCACAACATAGAAATATACAAAGTAAACTATGGTCAGGGTGTGACAATAAGATTTGGAAATGGATTGTTTTTCAGGGATATGATTTAACACATTCACAACAATCAAATCAAGAAAGAAGCCACTGCCGTAAAAAAGCCAGACTACGGTTTGCAACTGCACATGGGGACAAAGATCGTACTTTTTGGAGAAATGTCCACTGGTCTGATGAAACAAAAGTAAAACTGTTTGGCCATAATGACCATTGTTATGTTTGGAGGAAAAAGGGGGAGGGCTTGCAAGCCGGAGAACACCATCCCAACAGTGAAGCACAGGGACGGTGTAACCAATGTGAAATGGCTAGCTATTTAGCGTTGGTGCACGCTAATAGCGTTTCAGTCGGTGACGTCAATCGCTCAGAGACCTTGAAGTAGTTGTTCCCCTTGCTCTGCAGAGGCCGCTGCTTTTATGGAACGATGGGTAACGATGCTTCGTGGGTGTCAGTTGTTGATGTGTGCAGAGGGTCCCTGGTTCGAGCCCAGGTAGGGGTGAGGATAGGGATGGAAGCTATACTGTTACAGTGGCAGCATCATGTTGTGGGGGTGCTTTGCTGCACTTCACAAAATAGATGGCATCATGAGGCAGGAAAATTATGTTGATATATTGAAGCAACATCTCAAGACGTCAGTCAGGAAGTTAAAGCTTGGTCGCAAATGGGTCTTCCAAATGGACAATTACCACAAGCATACTTCCAAAGTTGTGGCAAAATGGCCTAAGGACAACAAAGTCAAGGTATTGGAGTGGCCATCACAAAGCCCTAACCTCAATCCCATAGAAAATGTGTGGGCAGAACTGAAAAAGCCTGTGCGAGCAAGGAGGCCTACAAACCTGAGTTACACCAGCTCTCTCAGGAGGAATGGGCCAAAATTCACCCAACTTATTGTGAGATCTTGTGGAAGGCTACCCAAAACGTTTGACCCAAGTTAAACAATTTAAAGACAATGCTACCAAGTACTAATTTAGTGTATGCAACTTCTGACCCACTTGGAATGTGACGAAAGAAATAAAAGCTGAAATAAATCATTCTCTGAACTATTATTCTGACATTTCCCATTCTTAAAATAAAGTGGTGATCCTAACTGACCTAAGACAGGGAATTTTTACTAGGATTAAATGTCAGGAATTGTGAAAACTGAGTTTAAATGTATTTGGCTAAGGTGTATGTAAACTTCCAACTTCAACTGTATATCTGATGGTTAGACGACATGGATGAGAGCTGACAATGAAGAGTTATACACAGAGGTGTACAAATCCATTAGTCCTATGTGTTATTGTTTTCCCATTAAGCGCTATCCTCTGGATCCACATTGTACATTTTGTTGTATGTCTTTTACCCAAATAAATGACATTAAATTAGATTCAGTTCAAACAAATGGAGCCATTTTTTTTTTTAACTAAAAAACACGTTCCTAAGGGTACAATGAAAAGATTTAAGGAAGTTCACTACGTCTATATGCAGCTCTGGCGTTTTTCATCAGCACAGTTCTGGTATTTAATTGAAAAGGGATGAGCAGGGAGGGAGGAGGAATGTCCTTGCTCCTCAGCGTACCACTCTTATCAATAATGAGCCTTTGAAGTGAATCCATGATTTTCCCTAGAGAGGCATGGAGATTAAGATGCTGCTCTTTGATGGTGGTAAAATTAAAAACAGATTTCCAGCAGAAATAGTCTCAAGTCGCCATTTTCTCTGAGTATAAAACCAATATCATGTGAACTCTTCTTGAACCCGCCCAACAAAAAGTTCATCAAAGGGACGACTGGACGTCAAATTCAAATAGTTTAAACAGTATCAGTATCCTTGATCCTTGAAGTAGTTGTGAATGATGGTCGTTCTGTCATTACACTGTAAGTTCTACATGATTGGAAAAGAAGGTGTCATCATTGTCGTGTTTTGATGCATGTTATGTTATAGAGGCATAAGATTACTGCCTATAAAAAGTAGTCCACCTCTCAAAGCCAGAGGTGACTCACCTCTTGGGGTCAGAGACGATACTATTGGCACAGGTGCTCTGGCTGAGTGCAGCACGTTGTCTCAAAGACGCCAGGCCAGATGAAATAGCAGCCTTTTGCACATTTGCAAACCATTCCTGGTGCACTGTATGCATCCCAAATGGCACCCTATTTCCTTTCTGGTGCATTACTTTTAAACAGGGCCCATATGGCTCTGGTGGAAAGTAGTGCACTATATAGGGAATATGGTGCCTTTTGGGATGCAGTCCAGTGTCTGGTGGACTGTGGGGTCTGCAACTGGGGCTCAAATTTGAGTTGGCGCACATACCTCTCACATCTGCAGAATATAATCAAACACTTTAATGTGAAGCCTCATTTGTCAGTGTGGACTTCTCTGATTAATGGCACTTGGGCACTTTAGTGGTGCATACACAGGGCTCGAGCAGATGAATCAGTTTCAAAGTGATGAATACTTTCGTATCACATGGCCCGAGTGTGTGGACAGAGGAATGAACAAAAGCATTGCGTTATCTTCCTTCACCTGGTCATGTGTGAAAAACAATATTGTATCCATACGATTTGAACTTCTTTTAGCAAAGAAGCTAACATTTTGGGACAAACCATAAAGAGTCAAATGAGAGCAGCTTTCAACATGGTGCAGACCATTGTTTATACGTTACTGTGAAGTGGAATAAAAACTCATCTTCTGTCTGGCTTTTGGAGGCACTTAGCAGAACTATAAACTCACAGAATCTCCCTGGCCAAGAATGACCTCATGGAAAGAGGCAGCAGCAGCTAGGAGATGTGAGTCTGGCAGAGGGGCTGGTCTGCACAACATGAGGTGTTCCTTGAGCAGCAACTCCATTTCCTGATAGCACAGAGATTATCATATACCTGTTATGACGAGGTTTCCTTCTTCTCATGCAGTCCTCATGCAGAATCAGAGAGCGGATGAGCACCTGGAGTTCAAAGTAACAGAATAACTCAACTTGGTTCTGGAGCATTGGCTCTTTCTCCAAATTACATGGTGTCACCTCAGTTCAATTGGAATTGCTGACAGAATCCATACACAGATGACATCATCACATAAAGAGAGAGAGAGAGGAGAGAGAGAGAGAGCAAATATGAGGGTTTAAGATGTGATATTCAAAACATGCAGCCACAGTTCTTTTCCAGAGAAAGTCAAGTGAAAATGTATGTCAATTGTGCAATTACCCATACAGTAAATCATACGTTTACACAGCAATACACTGTGCAGTGCCACCAAACTGGTCTTTAGACCATCATAGTATGGGAGCATACTAAATTACAATGTAAAATGGCAGAGCAAGACAAGATGGTAAATTATGATATACTGTGTCGTTGTATTGATTATACACCATGAACAAGTCTAGATCAAAGTTAAGTCTCAATTAAGCTTTAAATACTGTTTATGGACAAGGGGATGTTTTAGCGTATTCAGGGTACACATGCAAGATAATGTATACTTGGAAAAGAGAATCTGAGAGAAACTATGCTTAACCTTTTTGTGTTTACTTTAATAATCCCTCTCAGGGTCATTGTGATTATATATAAGCTTGCATGCCGTCATCGTAGTTTAAATACCTCATGTATTCACGGTCTCCACATATGATGATGATGACATAACTGTTCATGCACTGTTGGAGTGCCAAAAACGTACAGTAAGACTCCAAATTTGGTTTTAAATATTACATTTTATGGCACAAGTTCTCAGTGGGATGAATGAAAAGGACTCGTAACAATCTCCTGACTGACTGCACATTTCTCCTCTACAATAAAAAGTCTCTAGATGCTTCTTGTTGACAAATAAAGTACAGAATTACATGGCTAAGCAGTCAAATTTTCTCACAGTTTTACAGTAGATGCTTAGTAAGGCTCAGTCGTTTAGCATTCAGTCAACATTACAACAGACCGCAAATATTCAAGAAGAGAGAGGGCTTCAATTAAGACGTTCTAGTTAGGCATGATATTTATACAGCCCCTTGTCTGGCGTTACACCCGAAGATAATCTCTAGTGTCTCACTAGGTCGATGAGATCATTGTTCCATTACTACATGGTTACATTTATCATGTTCCTCAAAGAAGGGATTGTGTGTGAGTTTTGCTTTGAAAGAGAGAAAAAGTCAATAACAATCCCACTTTTCATATAGAAGTATTATAGCCAGTACTTTATAGGGCAATATATACCGAGTATACAAAACATTAGGAACATATTCCCTCAGAACAGCCTCATTTAGTCGGGCCCACACTCTACAAGGTGTAGAAAGCATTCCACAGCGATGCTTCTCAAACCGGTGTGCCTGGCACCTACTACCATACCCCGTTCAAAGGCACTTAAATATTGTGAATGTGTGTCAATGTAGATGAAGGGAGGAGAGGTTAAAGATGGATTTTTAAGCCTTTAGACAATTGAGACATGGACTGTATATGTGTGCAGTTCAGAGGGAAAATGGGCAAGACAAAATATTTAAGTGCCTTTGAACGGGGTATGGCAGTAGGTGCCAGGCGCACCGGTTTGAGTGTATCAAGAACTGCAGCGCTGCTGGGTTTTTCACGCTCAACAGTTTCCCGTGTTTATCAAGAATGGTCCACCACCCAAATGACATCCAAAAAACTTGACCCAACTGTGGGAAGCATTGAGTCAACATGGGCCAGCATCTCTGTGGAACGCTTTGGACACCTTATGGAGTCCATGGCCCAACGAATTTAGACTGTTCTGAGGGCAAAAGGGTGTGCAACTCAATATTAGGAAGGTGTTCCTCATGTTTTGTACACTCAGTGCATGTCAATGTTCTTTAGGAGCGAAGCAATAAACAGTCACATTTATTAATTAACAAATGATGACCAGTTCTCTAAAACATGTATTTTTGTGATGCTCCAAACACAGATTTCTTCTATATCTGGGAAAATGCCGTGCCCCTACCACACATGTCCAAATATGCAAATATTAAGCTGTTGCTCACCTATGATTGTCTTGTTGGTAGTTTTCTTGAGTTGAAAAGTATGATTGAATACGTGTTATAAGTGCATGACAATCACTTATGTATGTCAAATAAATAGCTATTTTGTTCATGATGAGTCACTGAGAAGAAGCTGTTAGTACAAATAGCAACAATTACTGGTCATCAATGTAGGAGACATATGCTGAGCTACTCTGTTACCATGAGCAACCAGGCTAAAAATATTTTAGTATGCAGGTTGGGGTGAATTCCTACCTGAGTTAAGCGTAAATGGAACGTAATTCCATTTTTATGCTCTTTTCTCTCTATGCGTATTCTGACATTGAACTGACATTGATCAAACAAATGAAGGTGTGGCGGAGGTGTCTACAGATCTACCATATTCTGACCTTCAATTTATTCCCTCATAATTCCACCACCCTTACACGCGATGTCACAATAAATATGGTCTGTCATTTGCAAATTGATAAAAGCTATTGATAAGAGCTAAGTAAATGAGTAAGCCGTTTGGACAAGAGGATTGTGTCACGCCCTGATTGGTTTCACCTGTCCTTGTGATTGTCTCCACCCCCCTCCAGGTGTCGCCCATCTTCCCCATTATCCCCTGTGTATTTACAGTGCCTTGCGAAAGTATTCGGCCCCCTTGAACTTTGCGACCTTTTGCCACATTTCAGGCTTCAAACATAAAGATATAAAACTGTATTTTTTTGTGAAGAATCAACAACAAGTGGGACACAATCATGAAGTGGAATGACATTTATTGGATATTTCAAACTTTTTTAACAAATCAAAAACTGAAAAATTGGGCGTGCAAAATTATTCAACCCCCTTAAGTTAATACTTTGTAGCGCCACCTTTTGCTGCGATTACAGCTGTAAGTTGCTTGGGGTATATCTCTATCAGTTTTGCACATCGAGAGACTGACATTTTTTCCCATTCATCCTTGCAAAACAGCTCGAGCTCAGTGAGGTTGGATGGAGAGCATTTGTGAACAGCAGTTTTCAGTTCTTTCCACAGATTCTCGATTGGATTCAGGTCTGGACTTTGACTTGGCCATTCTAACACCTGGATATGTTTATTTTTGAACCATTCCATTGTAGATTTTGCTTTATGTTTTGGATCATTGTCTTGTTGGAAGACAAATCTCCGTCCCAGTCTCAGGTCTTTTGCAGACTCCATCAGGTTTTCTTCCAGAATGGTCCTGTATTTGGCTCCATCCATCTTCCCATCAATTTTAACCATCTTCCCTGTCCCTGCTGAAGAAAAGCAGGCCCAAACCATGATGCTGCCACCACCATGTTTGACAGTGGGTATGGTGTGTTCAGGGTGATGAGCTGTGTTGCTTTTACGCCAAACATAACGTTTTGCATTGTTGCCAAAAAGTTCAATTTTGGTTTCATCTGACCAGAGCACCTTCTTCCACATGTTTGGTGTGTCTCCAAGGTGGTTTGCACTGGCGAGTGTAGAGAGTATAGAGATATTGTTATCCACGTCGGCACCAACGATGTTAGGATGAAACAGTCAGAGATCACCAAGCGCAACATAGCTTCTGCGTGTAAATCAGCTAGAAAGATGTGTCGGCATCGAGTAATTGTCTCTGGCCCCCTCCCAGTTAGGGGGAGTGATGAGCTCTACAGCAGAGTCTCACAACTCAATCGCTGGTTGAAAACTGTTTTCTGCCCCTCCCAAAAGATAAAATTTGTAGATAATTGGCCCTCTTTCTGGGACTCACCCACAAACAGGACCAAGCCTGACCTGCTGAGGAGTGACGGACTCCATCCTAGCTGGAGGGGTGCTCTCATTTTATCTACCAACATAGACAGGGCTCTAACTCCTCTAGCTCCACAATGAAATAGGGTGCAGGCCAGGCAGCAGGCTGTTAGCCAGCCTGCCAGCATAGTGGAGTCTGCCACTAGCACAGTCAGTGTAGTCAGCTCAGCTATCACCATTGAGACCGTGTCTGTGCCTCGACCTGGGTTGGGCAAAACTAAACATGGCGGTGTTCGCCTTAGCAATCTCACTAGGATAAAGACCACCTCCATTCCTGTCATTATTGAAAGAGATCATGATACCTCACATCTCAAAATAGGGCTACTTAATGTTAGATCCCTTACTTCAAAGGCAATTATAGTCAATGAACTAATCACTGATCATAATCTTGATGTGATTGGCCTGACTGAAACATGGCTTAAGCCTGATGAATTTACTGTGTTAAATGAGGCCTCACCTCCTGGCTACACTAGTGACCATATCCCCCGTGCATCCCGCAAAGGCGGAGGTGTTGCTAACATTTACGATAGCAAATTTCAATTTACAAAAAAAAAAATGACGTTTTCGTCTTTTGAGCTTCTAGTCATGAAATCTATGCAGCCTACTCAATCACTTTTTATAGCTACTGTTTACAGGCCTCCTGGGCCATATACAGTGTTCCTCACTGAGTTCCCTGAATTCCTATCGGACCTTGTAGTCATAGCGGATAATATTCTAATCTTTGGTGACTTTAATATTCACATGGAAAAGTCCACAGACCCACTCCAAAAGGCTTTCGGAGCCATCATCGACTCAGTGGGTTTTGTCCAACATGTCTCTGGACCCACTCACTGTCACAGTCATATGCTGGACCTAGTTTTGTCCCATGGAATAAATGTTGTGGATCTTAATGTTTTTCCTCATAATCCTGGACTATCGGACCACCATTTTATTACGTTTGCAATTGCAACAAATAATCTGCTCAGACCCCAACCAAGGATCATCAAAAGTCGCGCTATAAATTCACAGACAACACAAAGATTCCTTGATGTCCTTCCAGATTCCCTCTGTCTACCCAAGGACGCCAGAGGACAAAAATCAGTTAACCACCTAACTGAGGAACTCAACTTAACCTTGCGCAATACCCTTGATGCAGTTGCACCCCTAAAAACTAAAAACATTTCTCATAAGAAACTAGCTCCCTGGTACACAGAAAATACCCGAGCTCTGAAGCAAGCTTCCAGAAAATTGGAACGGAAATGGCGCCACACCAAACTGGAAGTCTTCCGACTAGCTTGGAAAGACAGTACTGTGCAGTACCGAAGAGCCCTTACTGCTGCTCGATCATCCTATTTTTCTAACTTAATTGAGGAAAATAAGAACAATCCGAAATTCCTTTTTGATACTGTCGCAAAGCTAACTAAAAAGCAGCATTCCCCAAGAGAGGATGACTTTCACTTTAGCAGTGATAAATTCATGAACTTCTTTGAGGAAAAGATTTTGATTATTAGAAAGCAAATTACGGACTCCTCCTGAAATCTGTGTATTCCTTCAAAGCTCAGTTGTCCTGAGTCTGCACAACTCTGCCAGGACCTAGGATCAAGAGAGACGCTCAAGTGTTTTAGTACTATATCTCTTGACACAATGATGAAAATAATCATGGCCTCTAAACCTTCAAGCTGCATACTGGACCCTATTCCAACTAAACTACTGAAAGAGCTGCTTCCTGTGCTTGGCCCTCCTATGTTGAACATAATAAACGGCTCTCTATCCACCGGATGTGTACCAAACTCACTAAAAGTGGCAGTAATAAAGCCTCTCTTGAAAAAGCCAAACCTTGACCCAGAAAATATAAAAAACTATCGGCCTATATCGAATCTTCCATTCCTCTCAAAAATTTTAGAAAAGGCTGTTGCGCAACAACTCACTGCCTTCCTGAAGACAAACAATGTATACGAAATGCTTCAGTCTGGTTTTAGACCCCATCATAGCACTGAGACGGCACTTGTGAAGGTGGTAAATTACATTTTAATGGCATCGGACCGAGGCTCTGCATCTGTCCTCGTGCTCCTAGACCTTAGTGCTGCTTTTGATACCATCGATCACCACATTCTTTTGGAGAGATTGGAAACCCAAATTGGTCTACACGGACAAGTTCTGGCCTGGTTTAGATCTTATCTGTCGGAAAGATATCAGTTTGTCTCTGTGAATGGTTTGTCCTCTGACAAATCAACTGTAAATTTCGGTGTTCCTCAAGGTTCTGTTTTAGGACCACTATTGTTTTCACTATATATTTTGCCTCTTGGGGATGTCATTCGAAAACATAATGTTAACTTTCACTGCTATGCGGATGACACACAGCTGTACATTTCAATTAAACATGGTGAAGCCCCAAAATTGCCCTTGCTAGAAGAATGTGTTTCAGACATAAGGAAGTGGATGGCTGCAAACTTTCTACTTTTAAACTCGGACAAAACAGAGATGCTTGTTCTAGGTCCCAAGAAACAAAGAGATCTTCTGTTGAATCTGACAATTAATCTTAATGGTTGTACAGTCGTCTCAAATAAAACTGTGAAGGACCTCGGCGTTACTCTGGACCCTGATCTCTCTTTTGAAGAACATATCAAGACCATTTCAAGGACAGCTTTTTTCCATCTACGTAACATTGCAAAAATCAGAAACTTTCTGTCCAAAAATGATGCAGAAAAATTAATCCATGCTTTTGTCACTTCCAGGTTAGACTACTGCAATGCTCTACTTTCCGGCTACCCGGATAAAGCACTAAATAAACTTCAGTTAGTGCTAAATACGGCTGCTAGAATCCTGACTAGAACCAAAAAATTTGATCATATTACTCCAGTGCTAGCCTCTCTACACTGGCTTCCTGTCAAAGCAAGGGCTGATTTCAAGGTTTTACTGCTAACCTACAAAGCATTACATGGGCTTGCTCCTACCTATCTCTCTGATTTGGTCCTGCCGTACATACCTACACGTACGCTACGGTCACAAGACGCAGGCCTCCTAATTGTCCCTAGAATTTTTAAGCAAACAGCTGGAGGCAGGGCTTTCTCCTATAGAGCTCCATTTTTATGGAACGGTCTGCCTACCCATGTCAGAGACGCAAACTCGGTCTCAACCTTTAAGTCTCTACTGAAGACTCATCTCTTCAGTGGGTCATATGATTGAGTGTAGTCTGGCCCAGGAGTGGGAGGGTGAACGGAAAGGCTCTGGAGCAACGAACCGCCCTTGCTGTCTCTGCCTGGCCGGTTCCCCTCTTTCCATTGGGATTCTCTGCCTCTAACCCTATTACAGGGGCTGAGTCACTGGCTTTACTGGGGCTCTCTCATGCCGTCCCTGGAGGGGGTGCGTCACCTGAGTGGGTTGAGTCACTGATGTGGTCATCCTGTCTGGGTTGGCGCCCCCCCCCCCTTGGGTTGTGCCGTGGCGGAGGTCTTTGTGGGCTATACTCAGCCTTGTCTCAGGATGGTAAGTTGGTGGTTGAAGATATCCCTCTAGTGTTGTGGGGGCTGTGCTTTGGCAAAGTGGGTGGGGTTATATCCTTCCTGTTTGGCCCTGTCCGGGGGTGTCCTCGGATGGGGCCACAGTGTCTCCTGACCCCTCCTGTCTCAGCCTCCAGTATTTATGCTGCAGTAGTTTATGTGTCGGGGGGCTAGGGTCAGTTTGTTATATCTGGAGTACTTCTCCTGTCCTATTCGGTGTCCTGTGTGAATCTAAGTGTGCGTTCTCTAATTCTCTCCTTCTCTCTTTCTCTCTCTCGGAGGACCTGAGCCCTAGGACCATGCCCCAGGACTACCTGACATGATGACTCCTTGCTGTCCCCAGTCCACCTGGCTGTGCTGCTGCTCCAGTTTCAACTGACCTGAGCCATAGGACCATGCCCCAGGAATACCTGACATGATGACTCCTTGCTGTCCCCAGTCCACCTGACTGTGCTGCTGCTCCAGTTTCAACTATTCTGCCTTATTATAATTCGACCATGCTGGTCATTTATGAACATTTGAACATCTTGACCATGTTTTGTTATAATCTCCACCCGGCACAGCCAGAAGAGGACTGGCCACCCCACATAGCCTGGTTCCTCTCTAGGTTTCTTCCTAGGTTTTGGCCTTTCTAGGGAGTTTTTCCTAGCCACCGTGCTTCTACACCTGCATTGCTTGCTGTTTGGGGTTTTAGGCTGGGTTTCTGTACAGCACTTTGAGATATCAGCTGATGTACGAAGGGCTATATAAATAAATTTGATTTTGATTTGATTTTTGTGGCAAACTTTAAACGACACTTTTTATGGATATCTTTAAGAAATGGCTTTCTTCTTGCCACTCTTCCATAAAGGCCAGATTTGTGCAATATACGACTGATTGTTGTCCTATGGACAGAGTCTCCCACCTCAGCTGTAGATCTCTGCAGTTCATCCAGAGTGATCATGGGCCTCTTGGCTGCATCTCTGATCAGTCTTCTCCTTGTATGAGCTGAAAGTTTAGAGGGACGGCCAGGTCTTGGTAGATTTGCAGTGGTCTGATACTCCTTCCATTTCAATATTATCGCGTGCACAGTGCTCCTTGGGATGTTTAAAGCTTGGGAAATCTTTTTGTATCCAAATTATGCTTTAAACTTCTTCACAACAGTATCTCGGACCTGCCTGGTGTGTTCCTTGTTTTTCATGATGCTTTCTGCGCTTTTAACGGACCTCTGAGACTATCACAGTGCAGGTGCATTTATACGGAGACTTGATTACACACAGGTGGATTGTATTTATCATCATTAGTCATTTAGGTCAACATTGGATCATTCAGAGATCCTCACTGAACTTCTGGAGAGAGTTTGCTGCACTGAAAGTAAAGGGGCTGAATAATTTTGCACGCCCAATTTTTCAGTTTTTGATTTGTTAAAAAAGTTTGAAATATCCAATAAATGTCGTTCCACTTCATGATTGTGTCCCACTTGTTGTTGATTCTTCCCCAAAAAATACAGTTTTATATCTTTATGTTTGAAGCCTGAAATGTGGCAAAAGGTCGCAAAGTTCAAGGGGGCCGAATACTTTCGCAAGGCACTGTATATTGGTGAATGCCTGACCACTCTGCCTGCCCCTGAGCCTGCCTGCCGTCCTGTACCTTTGCCCCACCACTCTGGATTATCGACCCCTGCCTGCCTTGACCTGTTGTTTGCCTGCCCCTGTTAATGTAATAAACATTGTTACTTCAACACAGTCTGCGCTTGGGTCTTACCTGAAACGCTATATATTGTAAATATAAATTATTATTCATTTAGAAATATTTTACTTTATGATTGCTCTAGACAAATGTGAAACCAGTCATATGCCAGCAAACTGAAGCATATCAATATACTGTATCACCTTTTTCACAGTGAAGTTGATGAAATTCTAGCCTTATAACTTGGGATGAAATTTGGAGACCCAAGTTATAGGCTTCTGTAGCAATGTGCAAATGACACTATAGCGCCAAACCTACCGAGTTGATTTATGATTTCTAGAACGTTTTAATTATATGCCCAAAAATGTGTATTGTGTTAAATATTAGCCACTATTGGTAGCCACCATCAGTTATAACCAAATACATTTATAACTGTCACTGACTTTAGCGTTAGATTTCGTACATTTTGTATCCTTCCATCGCATCGTTAGTTTACTGTTCTTTCCTCTGTCACGTTTATGTAGTAGTCCACTATCAATAGTGGATCATATTATGTTAACATATGGAACACAGAGCATATGTAGCAGTTTAAACCTGGAGCCTGGCACATGGTTCACAATGACTGGGCTATTGTCATCACAGATCCATGATTAGTGAGGATTATTAGGGTAGATTTATAGGACTACTGTTTAACCCCTATTGTACACTTTTCTCACCTTCCAATATTTCATATTTCAACAATTGAATATGACAACTTTCAGGATTAATCAAAACACTGTATTTTTGATTCACCAAAATATATGTATATATTTTTTATTATTCATATATACTTTTCTATCCCTAAATAATATACAAGACTATAGTATTTTTAAATCTACCAATTGGTGCTAAAACTAAGACGAATATGTGTGTATTTACATGGCTTTCATTGATCCATAATATTCTGAACCATTCTCTCTATATATTCTTGTGAGTGTTGAGAAAATTCTAACTAATGGTACACCAAATTTAAATGGATGGCTTTAGATAACTGTTCTGAAAACCCTAATGAATGAAAACTCCACAAGAAAATCTGTTGGCCAGCAAGTGTGAGGGTTTTCAGTGGTTTAATTCAATGTATTCAGCGTGCGCAAGGGAACCACCTCTGCAAACCCTATGACGCACCTCCATAAGGTAAGTCTGAGTACCAACAACTAAGAAGTGCGTAGGAAAGGCATGCGCAGGATAGGCCACCATTGAGACCCTTTCACAAGGGAGTCCTGTATATGCAATTTAATAAGAAAAAAAGAAAAAATCTAATATGTAATGTATTTTGTAGTTGGTTCCGGCAATAAGGTATTTTAAAACTAAAAGCGGATTTATCTAGTTCAGTGGAGACCCGAGGAACCTCAAACCAACCTTGTGAACGGTTTGGCATGTCATGTTTTTACATTTTAACGGCAAAGTAAGGTAAGGTGGAAGTTGTGTAGTAGAGCTTTGTGAACAAAAAGGGAATAATGAAGTGATCTGCAGGACTTTAATGAGAACCAGACAACTTTTTGAAACTGGATGGTGTCACCATAGTCACCATAGTCATGAACTGGCAGGAAAGTTGAGAGGCAAGATCTATCCAAATCAATCCAAATGCCCAGATATTTATAAGCGGGAACCCAATCGATGGGAGAACTGTTCAATGAATAAATATGTAGTCCATCTAAAAAACATTTGTGAGAATTAGAGAACAACATATATTTAGTCTTGGCTGCATTAAGTACACATTTTAAACCAACAAGTGCTTTCTGTAAGGCAACAAGGTTAGATTGCATCTCTAACATAGCCTGGTCAACAGTTGGGGAAATGTCATAGAGGGTCTCCCGAGCGGCGCAGTGGTCCAAGACACTTTATCTCAGTGAAAGAGGCGTCACTGCAGTACCTGGTTTGAATTCAGGCTACATCACATCTGGCCGGGATTGGGAGTCTCATAAGGCGGCACACAAGTGACCCAGCGTCGTCTGGGTTTGGCCAGGCTAGGCCTTCATTGTAAATAAGAATTTGTTCTTAACTGACTTGCCTAGTTAAATAAAAAATAGAACAATTTAAGTAGATAACAGTGTCGTCTGCATACAGATGAACATTTTAACAGATAGACCAATATGAATTATATAAATAGTAAAGAGAACAGGTGGACCCTTGTCCACACATTCTGTAATATCCAGTAAACTAGACTTGACGCCATCAGAGTTTTGTTTCAGATATTTGATCACTTTCTAGAAAATCGCTCGATTCCCATCATTCTCAGATACACGGTTCAAGAAGTATGTTGACTTTGCTTTTCTATTTCTGAAATGTTTGAAGGACTGCCAGTCCAATGGAATATCAGTCAATCTAGCCCAAGCTGAATTTCTTTCCAGTAATTTTTCAGATAATTCATGTGTGAACCAAGGGTTTGATCCTTTACTTTGAGTTTTTATACGGCGCATGTTTATCTGCAACAGTGTTAAACAGAGAAGTAAAACAATTTAGGGAATGATCAGAGTCAGATATAGATGACACAATCTCCCAGTCACACATCCCCAGATCAGACATGAACTGTTGCTTATTAAAATTTCCAAAATGTCTCTTTGTAAAAATGCGTGGGCAGGATTTAAGTCGCTTATCATCTCTTATGCAGGCAATGGAACAATGGTCACTGAGATCATTAGCAAACATTCCATTGGCAGTATACTTATATCATGGGTTTTTAGACAAGGACTGTTGCTACTGAGAAAAGTTGTTCATTTTAGCCATGAGAACAGTGATTATCTCAAAGTTAAGCTGTGTGATGGATGCAGTGAGGATGTCTCTGATAGGAGGAATTCAACTGGAAAGACTCAGAAGTCCGAACAGATTTCAAATCATCTATATTAAAATCCTGATATTCATTGCTTTTTTTGAAAAGATTTAAAAAAAACTTTCTATCACATCCACAGACATTGGATTAAAGAGAGACCTACCTCCTTTCAATCACATATAGAGACGTGCTTCTTTACTTAACTACATTGTTCATATATTTCTTATGGATACTAACAATGTAAGGGTCCTCATCTGATAATTGAATGTACATAGAACAGCGTTTATGTTAAGAAGTCTGAAATCTGGACCTGTCAGAGATGGGCAGGAGAAAAATAACAAACAGCTAACAAGCAGTGAGAAATGTAATGATTATTTATTGTCTGTTTGATTATTGAGAACAGCTTTAACTTATACACAGCAGTAGTTATCCCTGTTGCTGGTTAGGAATGGCTATTAGTATGGTTGTGTCCCAAATGGCACCCTATTCTTTATACTGAACTACTTTTGACCAGAGTCCTATGGACCCTGGTTAAAAGTATAAAATAGGGTACCATTTGGGACGCCGCCCATGTGTCTTTGAAGTGGAGTCCCGTCTATGTTAATTATGGGGATAAGTTAAGTTTGCCGCTGTTTCACTGTCTGCCTCTTAACCTCAAGATGTGCAGAGGACATATCAAAATGTCTCAGTGCAAACAAAGCATGTCTCAATCTCCGCTCCTCTGTGGCTCTGTGTGAAGATCAAGGCTACTTCCCAAATGTCACCCTATTCCCTTTAAAGTTCACTACTTTTGACCAGGGCCTATAGCGCTCTGGTCAAAAGTAGTGCACTATTTAGGGAATAGGGTGCCATTTGGGACATATTTCAAGTCCCAGTCGCTTCATAAGCCCAGTGTGAGTTTAACAAGAACCATTTACAGCCTGTTAATTATGTCACTGTCACAGTAAAGAATTCATCACACATGGAGATCAAACCCTGTCTTTGACTAGGTCCTACGGGAGCAAATATACATGTTCTGCTGCATCATATTCTCGTGTCACATGTTCAAACAAAGGTGAAAGCAAATGATCTAAGTATAGGCCTACCTTTCACTTATCGACAATATAAAAACAACATATATGTTTTTCATGCAAGCTTTCCTTCAGCTCTGTTCATTTCTGTGAAATAAACAAATGGGACATCATTCTCTCTAGTGTGTAACACAATTGTAATGTTCATTGCGTGACAAGAACGCACCTCAGCTGTGTTTAAGCACATCTGCTGGAATAAGTGCCATGCTAACATTTTCTCTCTAAAAAGCTTCAATCAATTGCAATAAAAGGTAATTGAGCGTCATCCAGCCCATGTCATCAAAGGCTTGGACCATGCTCATGTGTTTGTTCATTCAAGTGACCTCATTGTCCTATGAAATGAAGGCATTAAATTTAGGACCTCCTCAGTTGAGGAGGTCCTAAAATGGATACCGTAGATAACTAGACTGTCTTTGCATGTTCAAATGGAATGCAATGTGTGAAGTCTACAGACATGTCACAAATACACAGCTTCAAGTTCCTTGGCGTCTACATCACTAAGGACTTGGTCCACACACCCGCACAGTCGCGAAGAGGGCTCGGCAGCGGCCTTTTCCCCTCAGGAGGTGTAAAAAATGTGACATTTACATTTTTTTGTCATTTAACAGACGCTCTTATCCAGATCGACTTACATGAGCAATTAGGGTTAAGTGCCTTTCTCAAGGGCACAACAACATATTTATCAGCTAGTCGGCTCGGGCATTGAAACCAGCAACATTTTGGGTATTGACCCAACACTCTTAACCGCTAGGCTACCTGCCGCCCGTCGATCCTCAAAAAGTTTTACAGCTGCACCATAAAGAGCATCTTGTCTGGCTGCATCACCGCTTGGTATGGCAAATGAACTGCCTTTGACCGCAAAGCACCACAGAGGGTGATGTGGACAGCCCAGTACATCACTGAGCTCCCTGCCATCCAGGACCGCTATATCAGGCGGTGTCAGAGGAAGGCCCGAAAAATTGCTAAAGACAACCAACCACCCAAGCCATTTGGCAAACGGTACCGAAGTGTCAGCTCTCGACCAACAGGCTCCGAGACAGCTTCTACCCCCAAGTCATAAGACTGTTAAATAGCCAGACTGCTAAATAGTAAATGTATCATTCAATCTGCACTGACCCTACACGCACTCATTACAGACTCACTAACACACACTACATTGACACTCCCACACAAAACCCACACACGCAAAAACCCACCCACATTCACTACATTCACACACACACACACACACACACACACACACACACACACACACACACACACACACACACACACACACACACACACACACACACACACACACACACACACACACACACACACACACACACACACACACACACACACACACTCATACTGACACAACACATACACACACTTTACACTCATAATTTTTTTCTGCTGCTACTCTGTTCATAAATTGACTCTTATTATCAGCTATCCTGTGGCCTCGTCACTTTACCATGCCTTCATGTACATATCTACCTCAAATACCTTGTATACCTCCACATTGATCTGGTACTGGTACTCCCTGTATATATACAGTTGAAGTCAGAAGTTTACATACACCTTAGCCAAATACATTTAAACTCAGTTTTTCACAATTCCTGACATTTAATCCTAGTAAAAGTTCCCTGTCTTAGGTCAGTTAGGATCCCCACTTTATTTTAAGGACGTGAAATTTCAGAATAATAGTAGAGAGAATTATTTATTTCAGCTTTTATTTCTTTCATCACATTCCAAGTGGGTCAGAAGTTTACATACACTCAATTAGTATTTGGTACCATTGCCTTTAAATTGTTTACCTTGGGTCAAATGTATCGGTAGCCTTCCACAAGCTTCCCACAATAAGTTGGGTGAATTTTGGCCCATTCCTCCTGACAGAGCTGGTGTAACTGAGTCAGGTTTGTAGGCCTCCTTGCTTGTGTAACAGTTGTTAAAGTACTGTGTGAATTTCACCAGGTTCATATATTAATATGTCGTGTTGATTTGTTATTGTGCATGCCTGCATCCTGGGAGAAGGGGAGTGTGTACTTACGTTTTGCCCTGCGTGCTCGTGCTCAAATCATTTTGATGCACAATGAGAGGTAGGCACACTTTTTCTGTCGTCTTCAGAAAAGTTTGATTATTTTAAGCACAAAGTCATACACACAGTGTTTTGTTCATTAATTATTTTGTATATTTAGAGGTTACTCATAAGTGGATGGTATTGTTAAGATGCACTTATAATTGTACCTTTTAGGATTATATCAAAATTCTGAATTCAACATGTGGTTAATAGCTAGCGAGGGTATTAGGGTATGTGTGAACGATGGCTAGCTCCTCGAATGATCCCAGTCCCTTGTATTGTGCATCTGTTGTAGAAAGAGGCGACGATTCGCGGAACATATGTGGCTCTACAAATGTTTTATTTTCTTTTGGATGCAGATGCAGGATGCAGAGAGTGAGTTCTGCTTAATTAAAACAAACTGATCTCCAAAGTCCACGTCTATAGTCTCAATCAACCACACACAACGCAGAGTTACAACGCTGCAGCACAGCACCGGTTACACTCGCACATGCTTTTTCAGTTCTGCCCACAGATTTTCTATAGGCTTGAGGTCAGGGCTTTGTGATGGCCACTCCAATACCTTGACTTCGCTGTCCTTAAGCTATTTTGCCACAACTTTGGAAGTATGCTTGGGGTCATTGTCCATTATTATTCATTAAAAATTCTACAATGTGATTTTCTGGATTTTTGTCCCTCATTTTGTCTGTCATAGTTGAAGTGTACCTATGATGAAAATTACAAGCCTCTCTCATATTTTTAAGTGGGAGAATTGCACAATTGGTGGCTGACTAAATACTTTTTTGCCCCACTGTACATATTCTTATGTATTTGTTAGAATACTTGTTAGATATTACTGCATTGTCGGAACTAGATGCACAAGTATTTCGCTACACTCGCATTAACATCTGCTAACCATGTGTATGTGACCAATATTTTTTTTTGATTTGATTACACACCGTGAATGATGGCACCAATGAACGAGTGATGGTAAAGTCAATCATGATTACTGGTCATTGATACTGGCATAGCTGTGAGAAGTAGGGGTGCTGAGGGTGTTGCAACACCCCCTGAAAAATCTGAATGAAACAAATGTGAAACTATTGCACTGGGCCTGTACTAGTCCTGTATTAGCGGACCGCAATAGTTGTCTGTAGCACGGGCAAAAAAAGGATTCCCGCGGCTATGGATACTGGTCTTCAAAGGAAATAGGAAATACAATGATTGATATAGGTTAGAATGTCCTCATTTCCAATAATACAGGTGTTTCTTACTTTACTGCAGTACACAACCAGGGGATACTTGAATCTCTTCTCATTATAAGGATCAGTGCAACACAGTTAATTGTGCCTGTCCCTCTTAAAAGTCTTGAGATTTATCCTCAGAGAAATGGAACATGTTTATTGATCAGAGCAATTTGTTTTAACAGCAACGTCGGTTAGTTTTAAACTTTATAATTATCTCCAGGTCACAACAGCGTCTGTGTCCGAAATTGCACTTCTTCACAACAATTGAACCGCTCTCCTTGAAGTTCTTGATGATCTGATAAATGGTTGATTTAGGTACAATCTTACTGGCAGCAATATCCTTGCCTGTGTAGCCCTTTTGTGCAAAGCAATGACGGCGTGTTTCCTTGCAGGTAACCATGGTTGACAGAGGAAGAACAATGATTCCAAGCACCACCCTCCTTTTGAAGCTTCCAGTCTGTTTTTCGAACTCAATCAGCATGACAGAGTGATCGCCAGCCTTGTCCTCGTCAACACTCACACCTGTGTTAACGAGAGAATCACTGACATGATGTCAGCTGGTCCTTTTGTGGCAGGGCTGAAATGCAGTGGTAATGTTTTTTGGTATTCAGTTCATTTGCATGGCAAAGGGGGACTTTGCAATTAATTGCAATTCATCTGATCACTCTTCATAACATTCTGGAGTATATGCAAATTTCCATCATACAAACTGAGGCAGCAAACTTTGTGAAAATTAATATTTGTGTCATTCTCAAAACTTTTGGCCACGGCTATACACCAGAGCTATATGGGCCCTGGTCAAAAGTAGTTCACTACATTGTGCCATTTGGGACAAATCTCTTGATTTCTTCCTCTATGAGAGAAAGAATTCTAAATAAGGACTCATCAGGGTTACCACATCAGAGTAAATGACAGTGGAGGCTGCTGAGGGGAGTACGGCTGAAATGTAACAGAGCAAATGGAATGGCATCAAACACATGGAAACCATGTGTTTGCTATATTTGATACCATTCCACTTATTCCGCTCCAGTCATTCCCACGAGCCCATCCTGCCCAATTAATGTGCCACCAATCTCCCGTGGTAAGTAAATAAACATTTGAGTTTTTCCTCAACAATACCCCATAATGACAAAGCAAAAACAGTTTTTTTTGTGCAAATGTATTAATATTAAAAAACAGAAATACCTTATTTACATAAGTATTCAGACCTTTGTTATGAGACTCGGTGCATCCTGTTTCCATTGATCATCCTTGAGATGTTTCTACAACTGTATTGGACTTCACCTGTGGTAAATTCAATTGATTGGACATGATTTGGAAAGGTCTACCCCTGTCTATATAAGGTCCCACAGTTGACAGTGCATGTCAGAGCAAAAACCAAGCCATGAGGTCGAAGGAATTGCCTGTAGAGCGCCGAGACAGGATTGTGTCGAGGCACAGATCTGGGGAAGGGTACCAAAGAAATTCTGCAGCATTGAAGGTCCCCAAGAACACAGTGGCCTCCATCATTCTTAAATGGAAGAAGTTTGGAACCACCAAGACTCTTCCTAGGGCTGGCCGCCCTGCCAAACTGAGTAATCGGGGGAGAAGGGCCTTGGTCAGGAAGAACTCAATGGACACTCTGACAGAGCTCCAGAGTTCCTCTGTGGAGATGGGAGAACCTTGCAGGAGGAAAATGAACTTTGCAGCACTCCACCAATCAGGCCTTAACGACAGAAGTCACTCCTTAGTAAATGGCACAGGACAGCCCGCTTGGAGTTTGCCAAATGCCAGATAAAGACTCAGACCATGAGAAACAAGATTCTCTGGTCTCATGAAACCAATATTGAACTCTTAAGCCTGAATGCCAAGCGTCACGTCTGGA
The DNA here is from genome assembly GCF_045791955.1 of Oncorhynchus clarkii lewisi. NCBI lineage: Eukaryota > Metazoa > Chordata > Actinopteri > Salmoniformes > Salmonidae > Oncorhynchus > Oncorhynchus clarkii. Next base: position 16,843,870 of record NC_092154.1, on the reverse strand, counting down.
GGAAACCTGGCACCATTCCTACAGTGAAGCATGTTGGTGGCATCATCATGCTGTGGGAATGCTTTTCAGCGGCAGGGACTGGGAGACTAGTCAGGATCGAGGGAAGATGAAAGGAGCAAAGTACGAAGAGATCCTTGATGAAAACCTGCTCCAGAATGCTAAGACTAGGGTGAAGGTTCACCTTCCAACAGGACAACGACCCTAAGCACACAGCCAAGACAACGCAGGGGTGGTTTCGGGGCAAGTCTCTGAATGTCCTTGAGTGGCCCAGCCAGAGCCCGGACTTAAACCTGATTGAACATCTCTGGAGAGACCTGAAAATAGCTGTGGAGCGACGCTTCCCGTCCAACCTGGCAGAGCTTGAGAGGATCTGCAGAGAAGAATGGGAGAAACTTCCCAAATACCGGGGTGCCAAGCTTGTAGCATCATATCCAAGAAGATTCGACGCTGTAATCGTTGCCTAAGGTGCTTCAACAAAGTACTGAGTAAAGTGTCTGAATACTTATGTAAATGTCAATTTTCAGTTTTTTATTTGTCATAAATATGCAAAAAACTGTTTTTGCTTTGTCATTATGGGGTATGGGGTAGGGTGATGAGGGGGGAAAAAACTATTTAACCCATTTTAGAATAAGGCTGTCATGGAAAAAAATGTGGAAAAAGTCAAGGGGTCTGAATACTTACCGAATGCACTGTATATGTCACAGACTGGGTTGGTTTGGTACAAGAAGCCGCCATCGGTGACTAAGTCCTGTGTGGCTCATTTGGTAAAGCATGGTGCTTGCAATGTCAAGGTTCAATTCCTATGGGGGACCAATACAAAAAAAGTACAGAAATGTATACAGTATGCTTGTTAAGTTAAGTTGCTCTGGATAGGAGTGTCTGTAAAATATTCAAAACAACACCCTGTGAGAAACAAAAGGTGTTTCTTTAGGGACAGGCATTCTGAATGTTTATGTTGTCTTTGTTGACTCATTCCTGCCCCTGCGTGTGAGCCATTCCCCCTCCATGGTGCCCTGAGACTGTGCCCTCAGTGGGCTGGGGCGCAGATGGGGCATTGGCAGATTGCCCCAACTAGAAGGGTCTGCTCCCCATTTCACTAATCGCCACTTCTAAGCAAACAAATTTAGTCCTCTGTTTAGGAAAACAGTTTGAGACGCCTTTGTTGACTCATTTCTTGTACATTGAACCTATGGACCTATGGAAGCAGATTAATGCCCCTAAAATGCTAATAAAAACAAGGAAATTATGTTTGGCATGAGTATTCTTCTGTATGACCCAAGGTATTTCATACATTATAATCTGCATTTAGACTGGCATAACCACATTACAATTAATGACACTGAATGTAGATTAATCATTTGTAAAGAATAATTTTTCACCCAAATAATAATTTTCACCGCATAGAATTGCGGAAGAGCTCATCAAGGTCAGGTCGCAGTTGTAAATGAGAACTTGTTCTCTACTAGCCTACCTGGTTAAATAAAGGTGATTTAATTATTTTTTTTTTTAAACGTCCCCACTTCCAAGTTGTAGGCTTAGCATCGCCCCATAAAGGACTGGTTCCTACACCTGGTGCTGGGAACCCAAAGGGGTGCACATTTTAGTTTTTGCCCTAGCTCTAGACAGCTGATTCAAATTATCAACGCATCATAAGGCTTTGATGATTTGAATCAGTTGTGTAGTGCTAGGGCAAAAATAAAAATGTGCACTCCTTTGGGTCCCCAGGACCAGGATTGAGAACCAGTGCTATAAAGGACTACGTTTACAACATGTTTAAATGCTAGTTGAAGGCCTTTTGTTTTTCTGCCCTCACAATGTTGATGTTTTGACATATAATGGCCATTCATAAATAATGTATTTGGTCAAAGGTATGACATAATGCAGCCCCTAGCAGGGATACAGTGCCACATTCGATTATCATCTTCTTGCGCAACCTCTAATGGCTATGAACGACCCGCTATGCGTTTTACTAGTGAAAGGCCATTGATTCCAAGGCTCTCCACAACATGATGAGAGACTTGAGGGGTTCTGAGCAATTCCTCATCCATTGCAGGGCTCATGTAATGTCCATTATGCAATGGTCTCCTGTGGATCATTACACTCCGAACACCTTAACAAGTTCACATTGACTCTGTGGCAGCTTCCTGATGCTAATACAGTAACATCATGCAAGGCCCAGCTGTGAGTGAACAGGGATTTTTTTTAATTATGGGAATCAATTTCCTAGTGGACCCCTTCAGCCATCATCCAAGTGTTGGAGCTCTCCAACCCCTCTGCTACCTGCAGTTCAATGATCTGTTGGCAACTCTGTTATCAACATGTTTTATTTTCAAGTGTCTGAATCAGCCCGTGTGTATTTCTCCCTTTTCCACTATGAGCAGAACAAGAGTAGAAACACTCATATTCATCTGGGGATTTCAGAGATCCATTCAAGCCAAGACAGAGACAAGACATGGGACGCCTGCTGCAAGCCCAAGTTCTGTGTTAATAACATAATTAGTTGCCATGGTGACAGGATGACATTGGTTAATTTGAGGCAAATTTAACCACTGAGGGAAGAAGTTCCACTTCCAGCTACTTCCTGATGTGACTAAGAAATAATAACTTTTCCTCCCAAATGTGACCCAAGCTGTTTCTTCCTGATTGATCTGGGTCATAGAGTCATGACATTAGCCTTTGTGTGAGAACCCAGGCTGTTTCTTCCTGATTGATCTGGGTCATAGAGTCCTGACGTTAGTCTTTGTGTGAGAACCCAGGCTGTTTCTTCCTGATTGATCTGGGTCATAGAGTCCTGATGTTAGTCTTTGTGTGAGAACCCAGGCTGTTTCTTCCTGATTGATCTGGGTCATAGAGTCATGACGTTAGTCTTTGTGTGAGAACCCAGGCTGTTTCTTCCTGATTGATCTGGGTCATAGAGTCCTGATGTTAGTCTTTGTGTGAGAACCCAGGCTGTTTCTTCCTGATTGATCTGGGTCATAGAGTCATGACGTTAGTCTTTGTGTGAGAACCCAGGCTGTTTCTTCCTGATTGATCTGGGTCATAGAGTCATGACGTTAGTCTTTGTGTGAGTACCGCAGTGCTGTTGCCATAAGACACACTTCTCATTAGCACTGTATTAGTGTTATAGCTTTTATTAATCATATTTAGTAATACAGACCTATTAGCACAGGGCAGATGGAGGCCAGGTGACACATATTGGACTGAAATATATAGTTATGCTGAATGGAAGTTCTGGTAACGCTGGAAAGTGGAAACAATACCCATATTATAAAGGACCGTGGTGTGGATGGAAGAATTGTAGAATATAGAAAAATCACTCTGAAAAGAGGGTTCAGGAAAAACCATATTTTTGATAGACATATACTTACCCTTAAAGAGAAATTTGAATGCGCTATTTTCACATGTTGATGTTGGAGTGGTGTTGGAGATGATGAATATGAAGTAGAACTTTATTGAAATGTTCCTTTATTAAGGGTAACCAACAGTGACTGGAGTATAGACTAATCCTATTGGGATTTGGAATCGCTTGGAATTGGAATTGGAATTGGAATTGCTAAGGCAAGATCTAGAACAGCCATACATGCGGCTAGCCAGTGTTGAGTTCTGGTTTTATTTTTAATATTTGGTTGAATTTATATTATGAGTGGTGCAATAGAACAAAATATGACAATAAAATTCAGTCAGTTAGAGCGCAGTGAGAGAACAGAATCAGTCAATCAATCACATTTATTTCTAAATCCCTTCTTACATCAGCTGATGTCACAAAGTACTGTACAGAAACCCAGCCTAAAACCCCAAACAGCAAGCAGTGCAGGTGTAGAAGTGCGGTGGCTAAGACAAACTCCATAGACAGGCCGGAACCTAGGAAGAAACCTAGAGAGGCACCAGGCTATGAGGGGTGTCCAGTCCTCTTCTGGCTGTGCCGGGTGGAGATTATAACAGAACATGGCCAAGATGTTCAAATGTTCATAGATGACCAGCAGGGTCAAATAATAATAATCACAGTGGTTGTAGAGGGTGCAACAGGTCAGCACCTCAGGAGTAAATGTCAGTTGGCTTTTCAAAGCCGATCATTCAGAGTATCTCTACCGCTCCTGCTGTCTCTAGAGAGTTGAAAACAGCAGGTCTGGGACAGGTAGCACGTCCGGTGAATAGGTCAGCGTTCCATAGCCGCAGGCAGAACAGTTGAAACTAGAACAGCAGCACAACCAGGTGGACTGGGGACAGCAAGGAGTCATCAGGCCAGGTAATCCTGAGGCATGGTCCTAGGGCTCAGGTCCTCCTCCGAGAGAGAGAGAGAGAGAGAGAGAGAGAGGAGAGAGAGAGAGAGAGAGAAAAAGAGAGAGAAAAAATAGAGAATTAGAGAGAGCATACTTAAATTCACACAGGACACCGGATAAGACAGGAGAAATAGTCCACATATAACAGACTGACCCTAGCCCCCGACACAAACTATTGCAGCATAAATACTAGAGGTTGAGACAGGAGGGTTCGGGAGACACTGTTGCCCCGTCCGACGATACCCCCAGACAGGGCCAAACAGGCAGGATATAACCCCACCCACTTTGCCAAAGCACAACCCCCTTACCACTAGAGGGATATCTTCAACCACCAATTACTATCCTGAGACAAGGCTGAGTATAGCCCACGAAGATCTCCCCCACAGCACGAACCAAAGGGGGGGAGCCAACCCGGAAAGGAAGATTGCGTCAGTGACTCAACCCACTCAAGTCAAGCACCCCTCCTAGAGACAGCATGGAAGAGCACCAGTAAGCCTGTGACTTAGCCCCTGTAATAGGGTTAGAGGCAGAGAATCCCAGTGGAGAGAGGGGAACCGGCCAGGCAGAGACACCAAGGGTGGTTGCTGCTCCAGTGCCTTTCCGTTCACATTCACACTCGTGGGCCAGACTACACTCAATCATAGGACCTACTGAAGAGATGAGTCTTCAATAAAGATTTAAAGGTTGAGACAGAGTCTGCGTCTCTCACATGGATCGGCAGACCATTCTATAAAAAGTGAGCTCTATTGGAGAAAGCACTGCCTCCAGCTGTTTGCTTAGAAGTTCTAGGGACAGTAAGGAGGCCTGCATCTTGTGACCGTAGTTGACGTGTAGGTATGTACGGCAGGACCAAATCAGAAACAGAGGTAGGAGCAAGCACATATAATGCTTTGCAGGTTAGCAGTAAAACCTTGAAATCAGCCCTAGCCTTAACAGGAATCCAGTGTAGAGAGCACTGGAGTAATATGATCACATTTTTGGGTTCTAGTCATGATTCCAGCAGCCGTGTTTAGCACTAACTGAAGTTTATTTAGTGCATTATCCGGGTAGCCGGAAAGTAGAGCATTGCAGTAGTCTAACCTAGAAGTGACAAAAGCATGGATGAATTTTTCTGCATCCTTTTTGGACAGAAAGTTTCTGATTTTTGCAATGTTACGTAGCTGAAAAAAGCTGTCCTTGAAACAGTCTTGACATGTTCATCAAAAGAGAGATCAGGGTCCAAAGTAACGCTGAGGTCCTTCACAGTTGTATTTGAGACGACTGTACAACCATCAAGATTAATTGTAAGATTCAATAGAAGATATTTTTGTTTCTTGGGACCTAGAACTAGCATCTCTGTTTTGTCCGAGTTTAAAAGTAGAACATTTGCCGTCATCCACTTCCTTATGTCTGAAACACAGGTTTTCAGGGAGGGCAATTTTGGGGCTTCACCATGTTTCATCGAAATGTACAGCTGTGTGTCGTCTGCATAGCAGGGAAAGTTAACATTATGTTTCTGAATGACATCACCAAGAGGTAAAATATATAGTGAAATCAATAGTGGTCCTAAAACGGAACCTTGAGGAACGCCGAAATTTACAGTTGATTTGTCAGAGGACAAACCATCTACAGAGACAAACTGATATCTTTCTGACAGATAAGATCTAAACCAGGCCAGAACTTGTCCGTGTAGACCAATTTGGGTTTCCAATCTCTCCAAAAGAATTTGGTGATCGAAGGTATCAAAGCAGCACTATGGTTTAGGAGCATGAGGACAGATGCAGAGCCTCGGTCTTACGCCTTTAAAAGGTAATTTACCACCTTCACAAGTGCAGTCTCAGTGCCATGATGGGGTCTAAAACCAGACTGAAGCATTTCATATACATTGTTTGTCTTCAGGAAGGCAGTGAGTTGATGAGCAACAGCTTTTTCAAAACATTTTGAGAGGAATGGGGGATTCGATATTGGCCGATAGTTTTTAAAATATTTTCTGGGTCAAGGTTTGGCTTTTTCAAGAGAAGCTTTATTACTGCCACTTTTAGTGAGCTTGGCACACATCCGGTGGATAGAGAGCCATTTATTATGTTCAACATAGCAGGGCCAAGCACAGGAAGCAGCTCTTTCAGTAGTTTAGTTGGAATAGGGTCCAGATTATTTTCATCAATGTGTCAAGAGATATAGTATTAAAAAACTTCAGTGTTTCACTTGATCCTAGGTCCTGGCAGTGTTGTGCAGACTCAGGACAACTGAGCTTTGGAGGAATACGCAGATTTAAATAGGAGTCCGTAATTTGCTTTCTAATGATCATGATCTTTTCGTCAAAGAAGTCTATGAATTTATCACTGCTGAAGTGAAAGCCATCCTCTCTTGGGGAATGCTGCTTTTTAGTTAACTTTACAAAAGTATCAAAAATAAATGTTGGATTGTTCTTATTTCAATTAACTTGGAAAAATAGGATGATCGAGCAGCAGTGAAGGCTCTTCGATACTGCACGGTACTGTCCTTCCAAGCTTGTAGGAAGACTTCCAGCTTGGTGTAGCACCATTTCCGTTCCAATTTTCTGGAAGCTTGCTTCAGAGCTCGGGTTTTTCCTGTATACCAGGGAGCTAGTTTCTTCTGACAAATGTTTTTTGTTTTTATGGGTGTCGACTGCAACTAAGGTATTACGCAAGGATAAATTGAGTTCCTCAATTAGGTGGTTAACTGATTTTTTGCCCTCTGACATCCTTGGTTAGGTGGAGGGAGTCTGGAAGGGCATCTAGGAATCTTTGTGTTGTCCGAGAATGTATAGCTTTTGATAGCTTTTTTTATGGCTTTTGGGTCTGAGCATATTACTTGTTGCGATTGCAAACGTAATAAAATGGAGGTCTGATAGTCTATGATTCTGAGAAAAAACATTAAGATCCACAACATTTATTCCATGGGACAAAACTAGGTCCGGAGTATGACTGTGGCAGTGAGTAGGTCCGGAGACATGTTGGACAAAACCCACTGAGTCGATGAAGGCTCAGAAAGCCTTTTGGAGTGGGTCTGTGGACATTTCCATGTGAGTATTAAAGTCACCAAAAATTTGAATATTATCTGCCATGACAACAAGGTCCGATAGGAATTCAGGGAACTCAGTAGCTATAAAAAGTGATTGAGCAGGCTGCATAGATTTCATGACTAGAAGCTCAAAAGACAAGAACGCAGTCTTTTTTTTTTGTAAATTGAAATTTGCTATCATGAATGTTAGCATCACCTCCGCCTTTGCGGGATGCGCGGGGGACATGGTCACTAGTGTAACCAGCAGGTGAGGCCTCATTTAACACAGTAAATTCATCAGACTTAAGCCATGTTTCAGTCAGGCCAATCACATCAAGACTATGATCAGTGATTAGTTCATTGACTATAACTGCCTTTGAAGTGAGGGATCTAACATTAAGTAGCCCTATTTAGAGATGTGAGATATCACAATCTCTTTCAATAATGACAGGAATGGAGGAGGTCTTTTTTCAAGTTAGATTGCTAAGGTGAACATCGCCATGTTTAGATTTGCCCAACCTAGATCGAGGCACAGACACAGTCTCAATGGGGATAGCTGAGCTGACTACACTGACTGGGCTAGTGACAGACTCCACTCAGCTGGCAGGCTGGCTAACAGCCTACTGCCTGGCCTGCACCCTATCTCATTGTGGAGCTAGGGGAGTTAGAGCCCTGTCTATGTTCGTAGATACAGTAAGATGGGAGCACCACTCCAGCTAGGATGGAGTCCGTCACTCCTCAGCAGGCCAAGCTTGGTCCTGTTTGTGGGTGAGTCCCAGAAAGAGGGTCAATTATCTATAAATTCTATCTTTCGGGAGGGGCATAAAACAGTTTTCAACCAGCGATTGAGTTGTAAGACACTGCTGTAGAGCTCATCACTCCCTCTAACTGGGAGGGGGGCAGAGACTCTGCTGTAGAGCTCATCACTCCCTCTATCTGGGAGGGGGACAGAGACTCTGCTGTAGAGCTCATCACTCCCTCTAACTGGGAGGGGGCCAGAGACTCTGCTGTAGAGCTCATCACTCCCTCTAACTGGGAGGGGGGCAGAGACAATTACTTGATGCCGAGACATATTTCTAGCTGATTAAAATGCTGAAGCTATGTTGCCCTTGGTGACCCCTGAATGTTTAATCTTAACATCGTTGGTGCCGACTTGGATAACAATATCTCTATACTCTCTACACTCATCAGATTTAGCCTTAGCCAGCACTATCTTCAGATTAGCCTTATAGTCGGTAGCCCTGAAGTCTATGGAGTACCTATGCCTGCCTGGCCTACTAGCAGTGGTGTAAAGTACTTAGGTAAAAATACTTTAAAGTACGACTTAAGTCGTTTTTTGGGGTATCTGTACTTTACTTTACTATTTATATTTTTGACAACTTTTACTTCTACATTCCTAAAGAAAATAATGTACTTTTTACTTCATACATTTTCCCTGACACTCAAAATTACTCGCTACATTTTGAATGCTTAGCAGGACAGGAAAATTGTCTAATTTACACACTTATCAAGAGAACGTCCCTGGTCATCCCTACTGCTTCTGATCTGGCAGACTCACTAAAAGGAATTTGAAATGATTTATACTTTTACTTTTGATGCTTACGTATTTTTTTGCGATTACATTTACATTTGATATACTCAAGTAGTATTTTACTGGGTAACTTACACTTTTACCTGAGTCATTTTATATTAAGGTATCTTTACTTTTACTCAAGTATGACAATTGGGTACTTTTTCCACCACTGCCTACTAGTATTTTTCTCAGACTAACCTAGGATGAGGACAATGAAATCTGAGGACAAGACTCCCATGGATATAAAGTACATTGCCAGAGGAAACACTGATTACCTAGTAGTCAATTGTCCCCTTTAAAGGATAAGTTAGTCTATTTTATCAGGTAATATTCGCATGACTTGGCTTCCATTCCAGACAGACTTTTACAATGCCCCAGCCCTCCCTAGGTAATGTCATACCTTATTTCAATCATGTATTTTTTTATGTGAAAAGAAACTTCTGTATTGTCTTTATATGGTAGTATACCTTCAGATTCAAGGGATTCACTGGTAATATTGTTTTAGAAAAGAGTGAAAAACCACTTTTAAAGTTATGTTCATTCCAAAACACATAATGCTCCTTGATGCACTAGACTAGATAAACAACAAGGAACATTATCTTTTGGGATTTAGATAGCTCTTTTCCACCTAGGTGCTTGAAGTGCTTTACAAGAGGGAAAATCACCTCATCCACCACCAATGTGTAGCACCCACTTGGGTGATACACAACTAACATTTGTGCCTGGGGGAATAATGAGGTGTGCCAAAGTTCAGAACACTGTACCGGTGAACCTATTTTAGGTCATTCATGTCATGACACACAAAAAAGCAAGTATAAAAATATAAAAAATATCTATATAATGTACTGGAACCCAAATAGAATTGTGGACATCTCGCAATGCCAAGGTTATGGGTTCGATTCTCACAGGGGACCAGTATAGTGGAACAAAAGTATGGACATGTATGCAATCACTATTGTAAATCGCTCTGGACAAGAGTGTCTGCTAAATTATAAATGTCTATACGAGGCCCATTGGAAACATTTATGCACATTGTGCTAATGTAAACCAGAAATTGATCCATGTGAGATGCACTGTATCATGTAGCCTTCTTGTAAATCTTTGCTGAACAGAAAAAAAGTAACTAAAGTAAAATATTCCCCAAAACAGACATCCCGAAGAAAAAAAATCACCCACCATCACCCCCACTCCTTAGCTGACAACTTGTCAGTCTCAAATACATAAATACTGGATAGAAATGTAAACGCAACATGTAAAGTGTTGGTCCCATTTTCAATGAGCTGAAATAAAAGATCCCATAAATATTCCATTTGCACAAAAGCTTATTTCTCTCAAATGTTGTGCACAAACTTGTTTACATCCCTGTTAGTGAACATTTCTCCTTTGCCAAGACAATCCATCTACCTGACAGGTGTGGCACATCAAGAAGCTGATTAAACAGAATGACCATTACACAGGTGCACCTTGTGCTGGGGACAATAAAAGGCCACTCTAAAATGTGCCGTTTTGTCAAATAACACAATGCCACAGATGTCTCAAGTTGAGGGAGTGTGCAATTGGCATGCTGACTGCAGGAATGTCCAACAGAGCTGTTGCCAGATAATTGAATGTTCATTTCTCTACCATAAGCTGCCTGCAATGTCATTTTAGAGAATTTGGAAATACATCTAACTGACCGCACAATCGCAGACCACGTGTAACCACGCCAGCCCAGGGCTTCCACATCCGCCTTTTTAACCTGCTGGATCGTCTGTGGATGGGGAGGGAGGTGCTCTTGAGTATTTCTGTCTGTAATAAAGCCCCTTTGTGGGCAAATACAAATTCTGATTGGCTGGGCCTGGCTCCCCAGTGGGTGGACCTGGCTCCCAAGTGTTTGGGCCTATGCCCTGCCAGGCCCATTCATGGTTGCGCCCCTGCCCAGTCATGTAAAATCCATAGACTAGGTCCTAATTTATTTATTTAAATTGATTCCTTTCAACTGTAACTCAGTAAAATTGTTGAAATTGTTGCATGTTGCATTTCTATTTATGTTCATTATAGATACTAAGATTCTCATGGAAACATTGCCAAGCACAAGAAGAGTTGTGATATATTTTTGGGCCATTTATGGTTTGATTTCTACATCAACAGCCAGGAATAGACATTACTTGATATTTAATTAAATTCTAATAATCATTCCAACTTGTGTCTCCAGTCTGCTAATTGAGAGGCTGACATTAAAATGTCTCCCTAAAACTTGACTTTGGCTAAATATTCAAAGATCAAAAACGCAGTCACCAAACTTAATTTAGTAATCTCAGTAATATAATTCAAATTAAATTGTGAAATAATATGTAGAACAATAACAGCCGTAATAAAAGTGTGGTGTCTCAGCACTCAGCAGTTACTTTCACACTGGGTGTTAGTAGAACATGTTTATAGAACACGTTTGTGCTGAAATGCTGAGGCTAAGGTAGTCAGAGAAGCAGTTTTTCTCATTATGTACTGTATTTTCATGGTTTGTTTAAAGTGTGATGCCATTTAAGCTACCATAATAGCCTGCAGCAGTTCACTCACCAAACTGCGGAATTGTGTCAAGCAACAATAACACAGCTCCTGGGTCCTGGTGAGGTTAAACTTTCAGTCCACCAGGCTTATTTTATTGGAACTAATGTAAATGTAAAATGTTTGACTCCATTGTAATGAAATCAATTTAACCCGATAGTCTAAGGGAAATACGTACAGTGTGCTTACCTTCAGTTTATGTCATGTCAATTTTAAGTCTGTGGCACACAATCACTCGGGAAGTGCCTGAAAATGTTGCCTCATAATATGTCAGGCCAATAAATGGTAATAGACAAAATACATAAGCTTTTAACAATTAGAGTTTTAGTTCCTTAGTTTAATTTATACATACACTTTAGCTTCTGTATTACCCCTGGATGAGCAGTAAACCAAAAGTAACGACATAAAGAAACTCATATAGAAAGATAGCCAGCTACTGGTCCTGATTATTTTTCAGTCTGAAACGGAATCATGAAATTTCAGTACCTGAAGAGTCATGGTGATGTTAAGGTAGCAGTCTATGTAATCAATCTGAGGCTCAAAATTGCTACACTTTTCGAAGCACCTGCACCTGCGCCTGTCTCCCGTCCGGCGCCACCGCAACTTCAGCAGCTGCAACTGGCCCGTCTCCGCCATAACGCCGTGACAACTGGTCCATCTGACACCACCGTAACTTCGGCAGCAGCAACTGACCCGTCAAACGTAATTTGGGTCCTGCATCGGCTGCATCGGGTTCTGAGCGACCTGCACTGCATTCCTGTGATCGCACTCGACGCCGGTGTCGATGCTGGCCTTCTAGGCAGAGTAGCAAAGAAAAAGGGAGTAGTACACAGCATTGTACGAGATCTTCAGTTTCTTGGCAATTTCTCGCATGGAATAGCCTTCATTTCTCAGAACAAGAATAGACTGACAAGTGTCGGAAAAAAGTTATTTGTTTCTGGCCATCTTGAGCCTGTAATCAAAACCACAAATGCTGATGCTCCAGATACTCAACTAGTCTAAAGAAGGACAGTTTTATTGCTTCTTTAATCAGCACAACAGCTTTCAGCTGTGCTAACATAATTGCAAAAGGGTTTTCTAATGATCAATTCCTTTTAAAATTATAAACTTGGATTAGCAAACACAACGTGCCAATGGAACACAGGAGTGATGGTTGCTGATAATGGGCCTCTCTGTAGGCCTATGTAGATATCCCATAAGAAATATGCAGTTTCCAGCTACAATAGTCATTCACAACATTAACAATGTCTACACTGTATTTCTGATCAATTTGATGTTATTTTAATTTACAAAAAAAGTTGTTTTTGTTGTTTTGACCCCAAACTATTGAACGGTGGTTTACGTATATATACAGTTGAATTCGGAAGTCATTAAAACTTGTTTTTAAAACACTCCACAAATTTCTTGTTAACAAACTATAGTTTGGAAAGTCGGTTAGGACCTCTACTTTGTGCATGACACAAGTAATTATTCCCAACAATTGTTTACAGACAGATTATTTCACTTATAATTCAATGTATCACAATTCCAGTGGGCCAGAAGTTGACATACACTAAGTTGACTGTGCCTTTAAACAGTTTGGTTAATTCCATAAAATTATGTCATGGCTTTAGAAGCTTCTGATTGACATCATTTGAGTCAATTGGAGGTGTACCTGTGGATGTATTTCAAGGCCTACCTTCAAACTCACTGCCTCTTTGCTTGACATCATGGGAAAATCAAATGAAATCAGCCAAGACCTCAGAAAAAAATTTGTAGACCTCCACAAGTCTGGTTCATCCTTGGGAGCAATTTCCAAACTCCGGAAGGTATTCATCTGTACAAACAATAGTACGCTAGTATAAACACCATGGGACCACATAGCCGTCATACCTCTCAGGAAGGTGACGCGTTCTGTCTCCTAGAGATGAATGTACTTTGGTGCGAAAAGTGCAAATCAATCCCAGAACAACAGCAAAGGACCTTATAAAGATGCTGGAGGAAACAGGTACAAAAGTATCTATATCCACAGTTAAAAAAATCCTATATCAACATAACCTGAAAGGCCGCTCAGCAAGGAAGAAGCCACTGCTCCAGAACTGCCATAGAAAAGCCAGACTACGGTTTGCAATTGCACATGGGGACAAAGAACATACTTTTTGGAGAAATGTCCTCTGGTCTGATGAAGCAAAAATAGAACTGTTTGACCATAATGACCATTGTTATGTTTGGAGGAAAAAGGGGAAGGTTTGCATGCCGAAAAGACACCATCCCAACCGTGAAGCGCGGGGGACAGCAGCATCATGTTGTGGGGGTGATTTGCTGCAGGAGGGACTGGTGCACTTCACAAAATAGATAGCATCATGAGGGAGGAAAATTATGTTGATATATTGAAGCAACATCTCAAGACATCAGTCAGGAAGTTAAAGCTTGGTCGCAAATCGGTCTTCCAAATGGACAATGACCCTAGCATACTTCCAAAGTTGTGGCAAAATGGCTTAAGGACAACAAAGTCAAGGTATTGGAGTGGCCATCACCAAGCCCTGACCTCAATCCCATAGAAAATGTGTGGGCAGAACTGAAAAAGCATGTGCGAGAAAGGAGGCCTACAAACCTGACTAAGTTACACCAGCTCTGTGAGGAGGAATGGGCCAAAATTCACCCAACTTATTGTGGGAAGCTTGTGGAAGGCTACCTGAAACGTTTGACCTAAGTTAAACAATTTAAAGGCAATGCTACCAAATACTAATTGAGTGCATGTAAACTTCTGACCCACTTGGATTGTGATGAAAGAAATAAAAGCTCAAATAAATCCTTCTCTCTGCTATATTCTGAAATTTCACATTCTTCAAATAAAGTGGTGATCCTAACTGACCTAAGACAGGGAATTTTTACTTGGATTAAATGTCAGGTATTGTGAAAAACTGAGTTTAAATGTATTTGGCTAAGGTGTATGTAAACTTCCGACTTGACACAAATTCAGTCATTTTATTGTCATTTAATAATAATACTTGATGTACATGTACTTATGAAATGTACAGTGCCTTGCGAAAGTATTCGGCCCCCTTGAACTTTGCGACCTTTTGCCACATTTCAGGCTTCAAACATAAATATATTAAACTGTATTTTTTTGTGAAGAATCAACAACAAGTGGGACACAATCATGAAGTGGAACGAAATTTTTGGATATTTCAAACTTTTTTAACAAATCAAAAACTGAAAAATTGGGCGTGCAAAATTATTCAGCCCCCTTAAGTTAATACTTTGTAGCGCCACCTTTTGCTGCGATTACAGCTGTAAGTCGCTTAGGGTATGTCTCGATCAGTTTTGCACATCGAGAGACTGACATTTTTTCCCATTCCTCCTTGCAAAACAGCTCGAGCTCAGTGAGGTTGGATGGAGAGCATTTGTGAACAGCAGTTTTCAGTTCTTTCCACAGATTCTCGATTGGATTCAGGTCTGGACTTTGACTTGGCCATTCTAACACCTGGATATGTTTATTATTGAACCATTCGATTGTAGATTTTGCTTTATGTTTTGGATCATTGTCTTGTTGGAAGACAAATCTCCGCCCCAGTCTCAGGTCTTTTGCAGACTCCATTAGGTTTTCTTCCAGAATGGTCCTGTATTTGGCTCCATCCATCTTCCCATCAATTTTAACCATCTTCCCTGTCCCTGCTGAAGAAAAGCAGGCCCAAACCATGATGCTGCCACCACCATGTTTGACAGTGGGGATGGTGATGAGCTGTGTTGCTTTTATGCCAAACATAACGTTTTGCATTGTTGCCAAAAGTTCAATTTTGGTTTCATCTGACCAGAGCACCTTCTTCCATATGTTTGGTGTGTCTCCCAGGTGGCTTGTGGCAAACTTTAAATGACACTTTTTATGGATATCTTTAAGAAATGGCTTTCTTCTTGCCACTCTTCCATAAAGGCCAGATTTGTGCAATATACGACTGATTGTTGTCCTATGGACAGAGTCTCCCACCTCAGCTGTAGATCTCTGCAGTTCATCCAGAGTGATCATGGGCCTCTTGGCTGCATCTCTGATCAGTCTTCTCCTTGTATGAGCTGAAAGTTTAGAGGGACGGCCAGGTCTTGGTAGATTTGCAGTGGTCTGATACTCCTTCCATTTCAATATTATCGCTTGCACAGTGCTCCTTGGGATGTTTAAAGCTTGGGAAATCTTTTTGTATCCAAATCCGGCTTTAAACTTCTTCACAACAGTATCTCGGACCTGCCTGGTGTGTTCCTTGTTCTTCATGATGCTCTCTGCGCTTTTAACGGACCTCTGAGACTATCACAGTGCAAGTGCATTTATACGGAGACTTGATTACACACAGGTGGATTGCATTTATCATCATTAGTCATTTAGGTCAACATTGGATCATTCAGAGATCCTCACTGAACTTCTGGAGAGAGTTTGCTGCACTGAAAGTAAAGGGGCTGAATAATTTTGCACGCCCAATTTTTCAGTTTTTGATTTGTTAAAAATTTTGAAATATCCAATAAATGTCGTTGCACTTCATGATTGTGTCCCACTTGTTGTTGATTCTTCACAAAAAAATACAGTTTTATATCTTTATGTTTGAAGCCTGAAATGTGGCAAAAGGTCACAAAGTTCAAGGGGGCCGAATACTTTCGCAAGGCACTGTATACATGATGTAGTATCATAGTTATAGATTCTTTAATAAAGCATGAATGTTACAACACATCATTCTCAGCAATAAACATACCAATGTCAGAAATGTGATTAATTGTTGTACAGTTCCTTGGATGCTACTTGTCTCCTGAATGTAACTCACACAATACCTAAGGGCACATACAGACTACATGAGAACATGGACTTAACAGGGATGTACACTATCTTTATATTCCTTTCTTTTCCATACGTTACTGCAACTAGATTTATGGCATTAGCATGAATGCTCTATTCTGAGGAAATAATAGTGTTTATCTGCAGTGAACATCAGTTGAGCTGTGTGAGTTTTGGAGTGTTCCCCTGGCTATCTGTAAATGTTAAAATCAAGAGAATTGGGCCGCCTGGTTTGTTTTAATATAAGGAATTTGAAATGATTTATACTTTTACTTTTTATTCTTATTTTAGCAATTACATTTACTTTTGATACTTAAGTAGTTTTAAAACCAAATACTTTTAGACTTTGACTCAAGTAGTGTTTTACTGGGTGACTTTCACTTTTACTTAAGTCATTTTTTGTGAAGGTAGATTGATTGATGATGATTTGTGATTAAGGGTTAACTTATCAAAGTGAATACAAATCATTGTTTGAACTTCAGACATTTTAAGCAATATACACTGCTCAAAAAAATAAAGGGAACACTTAAACAACACAATGTAACTCCAACTTCTGTGAAATCAAACTGGCCACTTAGGAAGCAACACTGATTGACAATAAATTTCACATGCTGTTGTGCAAATGGACTAGACAACAGGTGGAAATTATAGGCAATTAGCAAGACACCCCCGATAAAGGCGTGGTTCTGCAGGTGGGGACCACAGACCACTTCTTAGTTCCTATGCTTCCTGGCTGATGTTTTGGTCACTTTTGAATGCTGGCGGTGCTTTCACTCTAGTCGTAGCATGAGACGGAGTCTACAACCCACACAAGTGGCTCAGGTAGTGCAGCTCATCCAGGATGGCACATCAATGCGAGCTGTGGCAAGAAGGTTTGCTGTGTCTGTCAGCGTAGTGTTCAGAGCATGGAGGCGCTACCAGGAGACAGGCCAGTACATCAGGAGACATGGAGGAGGCCGTAGGAGGGCAACAACCTAGCAGCAGGACCGCTACCTCCGCCTTTGTGCAAGGAGGAGCAGGAGGAGCACTGCCAGAGCCCTGCAAAATGACCTCCAGCAGGCCACAAATGTGCATGTGTCTGCTCAAACGGTCAGAAACAGACTCCATGAGGGTGGTATGAGGGCCCGACGTCCACAGGTGGGGGTTGTGCTTACAGCCCAACACCGTGCAGGACGTTTTTCATTTGCCAGAGAACACCAAGATTAGCAAATTCGCCACTGGCGCCCTGTGCTCTTCACAGATGAAAGCAGGTTCACACTGAGCAAATGTGACAGACGTGACAGAGTCTGGAGATGCCGTTCTGCTGCCTGCAACATCCTCCAGCATGACCGGTTTGGCGGTGGGTCAGTCATGGTGTGGGGTGGCATTTCTTTGGGGGGCCACACAGCCCTCTATGTGCTCGCCAGAGGTAGCCTGACTGCCATTAGGTACCGAGATGAGATCCTCAGTCTCCTTGTGAGACCATATGCTGGTGCGGTTGGCCCTTGGTTCCTCCTAATGCAAGACAATGCTAGACCTCATGTGGCTGGAATGTCAGCAGTTCCTGCAAGAGGAGGGCATTGATGCTATGGACTGGCCCGCCCGTTCCCCAGACCTGAATCCAATTGAGCACATCTGAGACATCATGTCTCGCTCCATCCACCAACGCCACGTTGCACCACAGACTGTCCAGAAGTTGGCAGATGCTTTAGTCAAGGTCTGGGAGGGGATCCCTCAGGAGACCATCCGCCACCTCATCAGGAGCATGTAGGGAGGTCATACAGGCACGTGGAGGCCACACACACTACTGAGCCTCATTTTGACTTGTTTTAAGGACATTACATCAAAGTTGGATCAGCCTGTAGTGTGGTTTTCCACTTTAATTTTGAGTATGACTCCAAATCCAGACCTCCATGGGTTGATAAATTTTATTTCCATTGATCATTTTTGTGTGATTTTGTTGTCAGCACATTCAACTATGTAAAGAAAAAAGTATTTAATAAGAATATTTCATTCATTCAGATTCTAGGATGTGTTATTTTAGTGCTCTCTTTATTTTTTTGAGAAGTGTACAAAAAGTAGACAATATCCACCCTAAAGTTCCTGAAGGCTCATTATTAAATGATTCTGTTTTCTTGATTCCGTTTTCTTTGTCCTTAATGAGTCACACAGAAAAGTTAATGATGAACATCATGCTTTATGACTTATGCCATTTTAGTACATTTGCCTTCAGACAATCATTGGTCATCCAATAGATTTTTGTTCCTGTCTTTCTCATGCTTTTGAGACCCTATAGTAAAATATTGGGAGTCTGCGTACTGAGAAGCACCCATGGTTTTGTAGACCTCCACAAGTCTGGTTCATCCTTGGGAGCAATTTCCAAACTCCGGAAGGTATTCATCTGTACAAACAATAGTACGCTAGTATAAACACCATGGGACCACATAGCCGTCATACCTCTCAGGAAGGTGACGCGTTCTGTCTCCTAGAGATGAATGTACTTTGGTGCGAAAAGTGCAAATCAATCCCAGAACAACAGCAAAGGACCTTATAAAGATGCTGGAGGAAACAGGTACAAAAGTATCTATATCCACAGTTAAAAAAATCCTATATCAACATAACCTGAAAGGCCGCTCAGCAAGGAAGAAGCCACTGCTCCAGAACTGCCATAGAAAAGCCAGACTACGGTTTGCAATTGCACATGGGGACAAAGAACATACTTTTTGGAGAAATGTCCTCTGGTCTGATGAAGCAAAAATAGAACTGTTTGACCATAATGACCATTGTTATGTTTGGAGGAAAAAGGGGAAGGTTTGCATGCCGAAAAGACACCATCCCAACCGTGAAGCGCGGGGGACAGCAGCATCATGTTGTGGGGGTGATTTGCTGCAGGAGGGACTGGTGCACTTCACAAAATAGATAGCATCATGAGGGAGGAAAATTATGTTGATATATTGAAGCAACATCTCAAGACATCAGTCAGGAAGTTAAAGCTTGGTCGCAAATCGGTCTTCCAAATGGACAATGACCCTAGCATACTTCCAAAGTTGTGGCAAAATGGCTTAAGGACAACAAAGTCAAGGTATTGGAGTGGCCATCACCAAGCCCTGACCTCAATCCCATAGAAAATGTGTGGGCAGAACTGAAAAAGCATGTGCGAGAAAGGAGGCCTACAAACCTGACTAAGTTACACCAGCTCTGTGAGGAGGAATGGGCCAAAATTCACCCAACTTATTGTGGGAAGCTTGTGGAAGGCTACCTGAAACGTTTGACCTAAGTTAAACAATTTAAAGGCAATGCTACCAAATACTAATTGAGTGCATGTAAACTTCTGACCCACTTGGATTGTGATGAAAGAAATAAAAGCTCAAATAAATCCTTCTCTCTGCTATATTCTGAAATTTCACATTCTTCAAATAAAGTGGTGATCCTAACTGACCTAAGACAGGGAATTTTTACTTGGATTAAATGTCAGGTATTGTGAAAAACTGAGTTTAAATGTATTTGGCTAAGGTGTATGTAAACTTCCGACTTGACACAAATTCAGTCATTTTATTGTCATTTAATAATAATACTTGATGTACATGTACTTATGAAATGTACAGTGCCTTGCGAAAGTATTCGGCCCCCTTGAACTTTGCGACCTTTTGCCACATTTCAGGCTTCAAACATAAATATATTAAACTGTATTTTTTTGTGAAGAATCAACAACAAGTGGGACACAATCATGAAGTGGAACGAAATTTTTGGATATTTCAAACTTTTTTAACAAATCAAAAACTGAAAAATTGGGCGTGCAAAATTATTCAGCCCCCTTAAGTTAATACTTTGTAGCGCCACCTTTTGCTGCGATTACAGCTGTAAGTCGCTTAGGGTATGTCTCGATCAGTTTTGCACATCGAGAGACTGACATTTTTTCCCATTCCTCCTTGCAAAACAGCTCGAGCTCAGTGAGGTTGGATGGAGAGCATTTGTGAACAGCAGTTTTCAGTTCTTTCCACAGATTCTCGATTGGATTCAGGTCTGGACTTTGACTTGGCCATTCTAACACCTGGATATGTTTATTATTGAACCATTCGATTGTAGATTTTGCTTTATGTTTTGGATCATTGTCTTGTTGGAAGACAAATCTCCGCCCCAGTCTCAGGTCTTTTGCAGACTCCATTAGGTTTTCTTCCAGAATGGTCCTGTATTTGGCTCCATCCATCTTCCCATCAATTTTAACCATCTTCCCTGTCCCTGCTGAAGAAAAGCAGGCCCAAACCATGATGCTGCCACCACCATGTTTGACAGTGGGGATGGTGATGAGCTGTGTTGCTTTTATGCCAAACATAACGTTTTGCATTGTTGCCAAAAGTTCAATTTTGGTTTCATCTGACCAGAGCACCTTCTTCCATATGTTTGGTGTGTCTCCCAGGTGGCTTGTGGCAAACTTTAAATGACACTTTTTATGGATATCTTTAAGAAATGGCTTTCTTCTTGCCACTCTTCCATAAAGGCCAGATTTGTGCAATATACGACTGATTGTTGTCCTATGGACAGAGTCTCCCACCTCAGCTGTAGATCTCTGCAGTTCATCCAGAGTGATCATGGGCCTCTTGGCTGCATCTCTGATCAGTCTTCTCCTTGTATGAGCTGAAAGTTTAGAGGGACGGCCAGGTCTTGGTAGATTTGCAGTGGTCTGATACTCCTTCCATTTCAATATTATCGCTTGCACAGTGCTCCTTGGGATGTTTAAAGCTTGGGAAATCTTTTTGTATCCAAATCCGGCTTTAAACTTCTTCACAACAGTATCTCGGACCTGCCTGGTGTGTTCCTTGTTCTTCATGATGCTCTCTGCGCTTTTAACGGACCTCTGAGACTATCACAGTGCAAGTGCATTTATACGGAGACTTGATTACACACAGGTGGATTGCATTTATCATCATTAGTCATTTAGGTCAACATTGGATCATTCAGAGATCCTCACTGAACTTCTGGAGAGAGTTTGCTGCACTGAAAGTAAAGGGGCTGAATAATTTTGCACGCCCAATTTTTCAGTTTTTGATTTGTTAAAAATTTTGAAATATCCAATAAATGTCGTTGCACTTCATGATTGTGTCCCACTTGTTGTTGATTCTTCACAAAAAAATACAGTTTTATATCTTTATGTTTGAAGCCTGAAATGTGGCAAAAGGTCACAAAGTTCAAGGGGGCCGAATACTTTCGCAAGGCACTGTATACATGATGTAGTATCATAGTTATAGATTCTTTAATAAAGCATGAATGTTACAACACATCATTCTCAGCAATAAACATACCAATGTCAGAAATGTGATTAATTGTTGTACAGTTCCTTGGATGCTACTTGTCTCCTGAATGTAACTCACACAATACCTAAGGGCACATACAGACTACATGAGAACATGGACTTAACAGGGATGTACACTATCTTTATATTCCTTTCTTTTCCATACGTTACTGCAACTAGATTTATGGCATTAGCATGAATGCTCTATTCTGAGGAAATAATAGTGTTTATCTGCAGTGAACATCAGTTGAGCTGTGTGAGTTTTGGAGTGTTCCCCTGGCTATCTGTAAATGTTAAAATCAAGAGAATTGGGCCGCCTGGTTTGTTTTAATATAAGGAATTTGAAATGATTTATACTTTTACTTTTTATTCTTATTTTAGCAATTACATTTACTTTTGATACTTAAGTAGTTTTAAAACCAAATACTTTTAGACTTTGACTCAAGTAGTGTTTTACTGGGTGACTTTCACTTTTACTTAAGTCATTTTTTGTGAAGGTAGATTGATTGATGATGATTTGTGATTAAGGGTTAACTTATCAAAGTGAATACAAATCATTGTTTGAACTTCAGACATTTTAAGCAATATACACTGCTCAAAAAAATAAAGGGAACACTTAAACAACACAATGTAACTCCAACTTCTGTGAAATCAAACTGTCCACTTAGGAAGCAACACTGATTGACAATAAATTTCACATGCTGTTGTGCAAATGGACTAGACAACAGGTGGAAATTATAGGCAATTAGCAAGACACCCCCGATAAAGGCGTGGTTCTGCAGGTGGGGACCACAGACCACTTCTTAGTTCCTATGCTTCCTGGCTGATGTTTTGGTCACTTTTGAATGCTGGCGGTGCTTTCACTCTAGTCGTAGCATGAGACGGAGTCTACAACCCACACAAGTGGCTCAGGTAGTGCAGCTCATCCAGGATGGCACATCAATGCGAGCTGTGGCAAGAAGGTTTGCTGTGTCTGTCAGCGTAGTGTTCAGAGCATGGAGGCGCTACCAGGAGACAGGCCAGTACATCAGGAGACATGGAGGAGGCCGTAGGAGGGCAACAACCTAGCAGCAGGACCGCTACCTCCGCCTTTGTGCAAGGAGGAGCAGGAGGAGCACTGCCAGAGCCCTGCAAAATGACCTCCAGCAGGCCACAAATGTGCATGTGTCTGCTCAAACGGTCAGAAACAGACTCCATGAGGGTGGTATGAGGGCCCGACGTCCACAGGTGGGGGTTGTGCTTACAGCCCAACACCGTGCAGGACGTTTTTCATTTGCCAGAGAACACCAAGATTAGCAAATTCGCCACTGGCGCCCTGTGCTCTTCACAGATGAAAGCAGGTTCACACTGAGCAAATGTGACAGACGTGACAGAGTCTGGAGATGCCGTTCTGCTGCCTGCAACATCCTCCAGCATGACCGGTTTGGCGGTGGGTCAGTCATGGTGTGGGGTGGCATTTCTTTGGGGGGCCACACAGCCCTCTATGTGCTCGCCAGAGGTAGCCTGACTGCCATTAGGTACCGAGATGAGATCCTCAGTCTCCTTGTGAGACCATATGCTGGTGCGGTTGGCCCTTGGTTCCTCCTAATGCAAGACAATGCTAGACCTCATGTGGCTGGAATGTCAGCAGTTCCTGCAAGAGGAGGGCATTGATGCTATGGACTGGCCCGCCCGTTCCCCAGACCTGAATCCAATTGAGCACATCTGAGACATCATGTCTCGCTCCATCCACCAACGCCACGTTGCACCACAGACTGTCCAGAAGTTGGCAGATGCTTTAGTCAAGGTCTGGGAGGGGATCCCTCAGGAGACCATCCGCCACCTCATCAGGAGCATGTAGGGAGGTCATACAGGCACGTGGAGGCCACACACACTACTGAGCCTCATTTTGACTTGTTTTAAGGACATTACATCAAAGTTGGATCAGCCTGTAGTGTGGTTTTCCACTTTAATTTTGAGTATGACTCCAAATCCAGACCTCCATGGGTTGATAAATTTTATTTCCATTGATCATTTTTGTGTGATTTTGTTGTCAGCACATTCAACTATGTAAAGAAAAAAGTATTTAATAAGAATATTTCATTCATTCAGATTCTAGGATGTGTTATTTTAGTGCTCTCTTTATTTTTTTGAGAAGTGTACAAAAAGTAGACAATATCCACCCTAAAGTTCCTGAAGGCTCATTATTAAATGATTCTGTTTTCTTGATTCCGTTTTCTTTGTCCTTAATGAGTCACACAGAAAAGTTAATGATGAACATCATGCTTTATGACTTATGCCATTTTAGTACATTTGCCTTCAGACAATCATTGGTCATCCAATAGATTTTTGTTCCTGTCTTTCTCATGCTTTTGAGACCCTATAGTAAAATATTGGGAGTCTGCGTACTGAGAAGCACCCATGGTTTTGAGACCCTATAGTAAGATATTGGGAGTCTGCGTACTGAGAAGCACCCATGGTTTTGAGACCCTATAGTAAGATATTGGGAGTCTGCGTACTGAGAAGAACCCATGGTTTTGAGACCATATAGTAAGATATTGGGAGTCTGCGTACTGAGAAGCACCCATGGTTTTGAGACCCTATAGTAAGATATTGGGAGTCTGCATACTGACATGGTTTTGAGGAACAGCAATTTCACAAAGCCACTTGTTTTTAAAAATTTTAACTTTTTTAACTACACACGTCAGTTAAGAACAAATTATTATTTACAATGACAGCCTACCAGGGAACAGTGGGTTAACTGCCTTGTTCAGGGGCAAATCAACAGTTTTTCTACTTGTCAGCTCAGGGATTCAATCCAGCAACCTTTCGGTTACTGGCCCAATGCTCTTGCCACTAGGCTACCTGCCGCCCCAAACATTGGTGGGGGATAGTAGTCAGCCACCCGTTCATCGTAACTACCAGAAAGTAATGGGCCCACCTTCCAAAAAGTCAGTAGCTGGGTATCATTCACTGATGAAGCTAATGGGGAGAATAATAGAGTCTGGACAGATGTTCATGTTATAGAGGGGGTGCTGGGGCCCGGCTAACTAAGTGAGCCCAAGTCCATTTCACTCTGATTAATGAACTGAGTGAATCACCAGTGGAGGCAGAAGTGAACGCTTGGCTCACTGTTTGGGACTCTCTGACTGCAGTAACTGACTGCAACTGAGTCCTGGAAAATAAATAAACATAGGATACAAAAGATGATCTGAAGGATTCTGAATTGACAGGAATATTGACCATACAAGACACTTACTTGTCACAGTGTGTGGTTATGAAATATGTGACCGACCACCTGGATTCGGTCTTATGTAGCAACATTTGAAAAGCCAGAAGGCATTTCTGCCAAAAAATGCATTTTGATAAAAAATATATATATTTACGACATATGCCTAGTTTCCTGAAACGAGTCACATTGTGTGCTTGCTTAGACCTTCAGAAGGTTGACAAAGTGAGTGCTTACAGGGCTTTGCGAGTCAGTACTTTTGACTGGGAGGAATGCACCTTCATTGGGCTAGCCATACCTTCCACAGCTTAGTGTGTTGAGGGGAAACTCACTCTGCTATTGAAGAAGGACTCCTAGGCTTGCCATATCTGTCACGTTCTGATCTTTATTTCCTTTGTTTTGTCGTTATTTAGTATGGTCAGGGCGTGAGCTGTGGTGGGCAGTCTATGTTTGTTTTTCTATGATTTTTGGGATTTCTATGTTTCGGCCTAGTATGGTTCTCAATCAGAGGCAGGTGTTAGTTTGACATTAGTTGTCTCTGATTGAGAATCACACTTAGGTAGCCTGGGTTTCACTGTTTGTTTGTAGGTGTTTGTTTCCGTGTCTGTGTTTTTCACCACACGGTACTGTTTCGGTTTTGTCATTTCACGTATTTGTTTATTGTTTTTGTATTTCATAGTGTTCAGTATTTTTGTTATTAAAAACGATATGGACACTTACCACACCGCATATTGGTCCTCCGATCCTTCTCGCCTCTCCTCTTCAGACGAAGAGGAGGAAAACCCTTACAATATCTTTCTCACATAGCTAGAGAAAAGAAGATTTTGAACATATGGTTTATACAGATCTATTCTTAGAGATATTTTGTGGTGTAGTGCTATTTCTTAGTTGAGGGAGCGCTCATTTTTGTTTTAAGTCATAATTTCTCAGTCGAAATTTGTACGACAGATGTAGCCTATTGAATATCCTCCAATTGCAGCGTCTGCCTATGCCCACACATATTGCCTCAGGAACATGTTCTATTTTAATACCCTCAAACACCAAGTTAGGCATACCTCATTTCATCAATGTCCATTGTGAATTATAATTCTTCACGTCAATTAGTTTCATGGAAATATGCATTTAGATCTTGTTGAATTACTGTTTTTCATGAGCAAATTAAAGTTTGTTAACACCATCTGCTATTAGCCTTTCTTGTGTGCCTATTCAGTCAAAGCATATATCCTGCCTAATGGTGAGCACTGTTGAGTTTTGGCTGCATGAGGAATTGTTTTGACAATTCGGCTTCAGATAAGAAATTACTAAGGATGTGTTCTTGGTGTAAGATACAGCATTATAGATAAGGTTGCATAATTCTGGTAAATTTCCCAGGTTTACCAGAAATCCCAGTTGGAAGATTCCTTCAACAAGGATTTAAAAAAAAATCTGAATTTTGCAAACCTACTTGCAGGCCTGATGTAGCCTGTAAACCATGGGTTTCATGCCACTGTATTAAGGTAAATCTAGGCCTAAAATTAGGCCTCATGAGATATGTAATGTATTGTTATAAAGAGTTTAATTAAGCTATAAGGCCCGAGGGGGTGTGGTATATTAGTAATATACCATAACCCCCAGAGGTGCCTTATTGCTATTATAAACTGGTTTCCAACATAATTAGAACAATAAAAATAATTGTTTAGTCAACTGCCTGTTACTCAGGCCCAGAAGCCAGGATATGCATGTAATTGGTATCATTGGATAGAAAACACTTTGAAGTTTGTAGAAATGTTAAAATAATGTATGCGACTAAAACACAATTGATATAGTAGCTGAAAATCCAAAGACAAACCAACCAGAATTGTGTTTTTTGAGATCCCATGCTCTTTCAATGGAAAGCTGTGGGTCCTATGTAATTCCAGGTATCAGATTGCAATTCATATGGCTTCCAGTAGATGTCAACAGTCTTTGCTCAAGGTTTCAGGCTTGTTTCTTCCAAAACGAGGAAGAATTTAGAGTTTTGGTACCGGGAGTCATAGTTGGAAATCAGTCTGTGCGTGCGCGGGGAAGAGGATGCACACTTGCTAATTTTACTTTTCTATTGAACATACTTCTTTCCGTATGAAATATTATAGTTTATTTACATTTTAGGGTACCTGAGGATTAGAAAAAAAAGTGTAGCGGTAGTTTTTTGGATTCCGTTGTCAGCATGTTGAACGAGTGGATTACTGAAATCGATGGCACCAACTAAACTGACTTTTTGTGATATAAAGAAGGATTTTATCTAACAAATGACCGTGCATGTTGTAGCTGGGACCCTTGGGATTGCAAACAGAGGAAGATTTTCAAAAAGTAAGTGATAATTTAATCGCTATTTGTGATTTTATGAAGCCTGTGCTGGTTGAAAAATATGTTGATGTGGGGAGCCGTCCTCAAACAATCGCATGGTATGCTTTCACTGTAAAGCCTATTGTAAATCGCACAATGCAGTTAGATTAACATGAATTTATGCTTTAAATTGATATAAGATACTTGTATGTTCATAAATGTTTAATATTACGATTATTTATTTGAATTACGTACCCTCCAATTTCACCGGATGGAACGCCTGGCCCTAAGATTTTTAATTTTAAGTATATTTAAATTATATTAAAATTCCATGAAAATGATAGAATGACAAACTAAATAAATATGTAGGCTATAGCAGCCTATACATGTCGGTAGGTAAATGTTTTTTTCTTCGCTGTCCTCTCTCTCTCTGGCGGTGGCGCGAATGATGAACGTACACTGTAAACCCCAATGTGCTGTCATTACTCAAAACTTTTGAGGAAACCCATTGCACTTCTTATTAAATAGGGTCTTCATTAGTAGGTGAGGACTTCATTTGACACACCACGGTCCCTGAGAGGTACTTGTCCCCTTTCTCTACTCTTGGCATGGTCTTTGTTGAGTAAGGATTTTAAGGTTCTTCAGGGTCATTGGAATGCTCACACTCACTTGCCCTTCAGCCAATATCTGAAATACTGTGCCAAACTGATTTTTTCAACTTCAACTTCAATAGTTCTGGCATTTATGAAGTGGATCATAAAGAGTATTGTACTGTTGTTTATTTGCGTTGGCAGTCTATCTTTCTCATCTCCCTCCCACCTGTCTCTGCCGTGTTCCCCCACTCACCTACACATGCTGATGGCGATATGGGCCACATTTAGACGGTCACTGTAGGGATTCAATGATGATGCAGTGCCAGATTTCAGCAGATGTCTTTGGTTTCATCACAACTTTTAATTTTACACTCCAGCCTCACTGTGAACAACATCTCAGATTAGAACAGACATGGCATAGCTTCACCTTACAGCATCTCTAGCTCTGTTTCTACCTACGCTCCTCGCATCAATGTCCAATTACTGGATCAGATCTGTCCTCTTGCCCAATGCAACACATCATATTAATGACCCACAGTTATCAATTTCCATACATTCTGAAGATGCTAGTGAAAACAAAACAATAAATGAACCATTAGATGCTTGGCATTCTAGAATATAATAGAATTATGTTGTCGAAGAAAATAGTTTTTCTTACCCAGCCCCACAGTTACTGTTTTTGTTAGATTTCTTAAGATCTCCATTAGCTGATGCCAATGGTGACAGCTAGTCTTACTGAGGTCCCACACCTAATGAAAAATAAAGACATTACAGACAAAATATTTTACAATTTACATACATTTAAAAACATTAACATGTGGTGTGTGCGTGTGTGCATCTATCCGTTACACATACACTACATGAACATAAGTATGTGGACATCTGCTCGTCGAACATTTCAATCCAAAATCATGGACATTAATATGGAGTTGGTCCCCCCTTTGCTGCTATAACAGCCTATAACAATGTTGAAACATTGCTGCGGGGACTTTCTTCCATTCAGCCTTTAGTGAGGTCGAGCACTGATGTTGGGCTGATTAGGCGTGGTTCGCAGTTGGCGGTCTAATTCATCCCAAAGGCATTCGATGGAGTTGAGGTCAGGGCTCTGTGCAGGCCAGTCCAGTTCTTCCACACCCATTTCATGAAGCTCCCTACGAACAGTTCTTGTGCTGACAATGCTTCCAGAGGAAGTTTGGAAATCAGGTAGTGAGTGTTGCAACTGAGGACAGATGATTTTTACATGCTAGGCGCTTCAGCACGTGGCAGTGCCATTCTGTGAGCTTGTGTGGCCTCTTTGCGGCTGAGCCTTCTTGCTCCTAGAAGTTTCCACTTCACAATAACAGCACTTACAGTTGACCGGGGAAGTTCAAGCAGGGCATACATTTTACAAACTGACTTGTTGGAAAGGTGGCATCCTATGACGGTGCCACGCTGATAGTCACTGAGCTCTTCAGTGAGGCCATTCTACTGCCAATGTTTTTCTATGGAGATTGCATGGCAGTGTGCTGGATTTGGGTGTTGCTGAAATAGCCGAATCTACTAACTTGAAGGGGTGTCCACATACTTTTGTATATATAGTGTACTGTATGTCAGTACATACACACAACAAGCATGTCACTGTGCTGAGGAACTTCAGAGGTCAAGACACAGTCAGTGTCTCGTGCTTCTCGGTGGAAGCAGGACCAACACATTCCTTGGACATGTTGATACTGTAAGGTGTCTTAAGCTCCACAGTGACAGGTTGGGGGTTTAAAGATAACTTTTTTCTGCTTTTTACAGACCACAAGCACCTTCCCTCCCACTGTACCCACAGTGTTTGGAGACACAGAGCTGCTTTGATTTAATTTTGAATACCAAGACAGTTGTTTTTGTGTATGTCTGCATTAACAAAAATGTGGCCTAATATATTCATCAATGATGAATGATAATGTCAAACAATGACTTAATGTTCTTTTTTATAAGCACACAGGTCATGTACCAGTCAAACAGTGGCAAGGCTTCATCCAATGAGTCAGCAGACATCAAATGAGTATTAGGATCGCCTGGCTCTCAACAGTTGGGTATGGTCCATGATATGAGGCCAGATATAAAAGCACACCATGTAGCGAGAACTACACTGCCTCCCAGCGACTCACTGCAGCATACCACCTCATCAGAAATCTTGCCACACCCAGGAAAGGGATTCAGTTTGATATTGAGGACTCAATATAAGACTGAATAGTTTAAAAAGAGAATGAAGTCATTTGATCAATATTTCTTTACTACAAGAACAAAAGGCCCACAGGCAAAACGTTCTGTACCGATGCACGCCATCCTCCCAGAAATGTTTTGTGAGCAGCAGGTCATGACATTAGTTAACTGTAGCCCTAATTAAAGTAAAGATTCAGCCATGTTAAACATTACAGTGCCTTGCGAAAGTATTTGGCCCCCTTGAACTTTGCGACCTTTTGCCACATTTCAGGCTTCAAACATAAAGATATAAAACTGTATTTTTTTGTGAAGAATCAACAACAAGTGGGACACAATCATGAAGTGGAACGACATTTATTGGATATTTCAAACTTTTTTAACAAATCAAAAACTGAAAAATTGGGCGTGCAAAATTATTCAGCCCCTTTACTTTCAGTGCAGCAAACTCTCTCCAGAAGTTCAGTGAGGATCTCTGAATGATCAAATTTTGACCTAAATGACTAATGATGATAAATACAATCCACCTGTGTGTAATCAAGTCTCCGTATAAATGCACCTGCACTGTGATAGTCTCAGAGGTCCGTTAAAATCGCAGAGAGCATCATGAAGAACAAGGAACACACCAGGCAGGTCTGAGATACTGTTGTGAAGAAGTTTAAAGCCGGATTTGGATACAAAAAGATTTCCCAAGCTTTAAACATCCCAAGGAGCACTGTGCAAGCGATAATATTGAAATGGAAGGAGTATCAGACCACTGCAAATCTACCAAGACCTGGCCGTCCCTCTAAACTTTCAGCTCATACAAGGAAAAGACTGATCAGAGATGCAGCCAAGAGGCCCATGATCACTCTGGATGAACTGCAGAGATCTACAGCTGAGGTGGGAGACTCTGTCCATAGGACAACAATCAGTCGTATATTGCACAAATCTGGCCTTTATGGAAGAGTGGCAAGAAGAAAGCCATTTCTTAAAGATATCCATAAAAAGTGTCGTTTAAAGTTTGCCACAAGCCAGCTGGGAGACACACCAAACATGTGGAAGAAGGTGCTCTGGTCAGTTGAAACCAAAATTGAACTTTTTGGCAACAATGCAAAACGTTATGTTTGGCGTAAAAGCAACACAGCTGAACACACCATCCCCACTGTCAAACATGGTGGTGGCAGCATCATGGTTTGGGCCTGCTTTTCTTCAGCAGGGACAGGGAAGATGGTTAAAATTGATGGGAAGATGGATGGAGCCAAATACAGGACCATTCTGGAAGAAAACCTGATGGAGTCTGCAAAAGACCTGAGACTGGGACGGAGATTTGTCTTCCAACAAGACAATGATCCAAAACATAAAGCAAAATCTACAATGGAATGGTTCAAAAATAAACATATCCAGGTGTTAGAATGGCCAAGTCAAAGTCCAGACCTGAATCCAATCGAGAATCTGTGGAAAGAACTGAAAACTGCTGTTCACAAATGCTCTCCATCCAACCTCACTGAGCTCGAGCTGTTTTGCAAGGAGGAATGGGAAAAAATTTCAGTCTCTCGATGTGCAAAACTGATAGAGACATACCCCAAGCGACTTACAGCTGTAATCACAGCAAAAGGTGGCGCTACAAAGTATTAACTTAAGGGGGCTGAATAATTTTGCACGCCCAATTTTTCAGTTTTTGATTTGTTAAAAAAGTTTGAAATATCCAATAAATGTCGTTCCACTTCATGATTGTGTCCCACTTGTTGTTGATTCTTCACAAAAAAATACAGTTTTATATCTTTATGTTTGAAGCCTGAAATGTGGCAAAAGGTCGCAAAGTTCAAGGGGTTCGAATACTTTCGCAAGGCACTGTATATTGTTTTTTGTGCATCTCTGAGTGATGTTCTATCAACTCCCAGAGTAATAACATGTTTTCATGTGTAAAGTTCCTTGCAAAAGTATTCAACCCCATGGCATTTTTTCTATTTTGTTGCATTACAACCTGTAATTTAGACTGATTTTTAACATAATTAGTTAAATAAAGTCCACCTGTGTGCAATCTAAGTGTCACATGATCTGTCACATGATCTCAGTATATATACACCTGTTCTGAAAGGCCCCAGAGTCTGCAACAACACTAAGCAAGTGGCACCATGAAGACCAAGGAGCTCTCCAAACAGGTCAGGGACAAAGTTGTGGAGAAGTATAGATCAGGGTCGGGTTATAAAAAAATATCAAAAACTTCAAAAACAAGGAGAGCATTAATCAGAGAGGCAACAAAGAGACCAAAGATAACCCTGAAGAGCTGCAAAGCTCTACAGAGGAGATTGGAGTATCTGTCCATAGGACCACTTTAAGCTGTACACTCCACCGAGCTGGGCTTTACGGAAGAGTGGCTGGAAAAAAGCCATTGCTTATTAAAGAAAAAAATAAGCAAATACTTTTGGTGTTCCCCAAAAGGCATGTGGGAGACTCCCCAAACATATGGAAGAAGGTACTCTGGTTAGATGAGAGTACAATTGAGCTATTTGGCCATCAAGGAAAATGCTATGTCTGGCACAAACCCAACACCTTCCATCACCCCCCGAGAACACCATCCCCACAGTGAAGCATGGTGGTGGCAGGATCATGCTGTGGGTATGTTTTTCATCTGCAGGGACTGGGAAACTTGTCAGAATTTGAAGGAATGAGGAAAGGTGCTAAATGCAGGGAAATTCATGAGAGAAACCTGTTTCAGTCTCCAAGAGATTG
Organism: Oncorhynchus clarkii lewisi; assembly: GCF_045791955.1. Lineage (NCBI taxonomy): Eukaryota > Metazoa > Chordata > Actinopteri > Salmoniformes > Salmonidae > Oncorhynchus > Oncorhynchus clarkii. The sequence goes on along the minus strand of NC_092154.1, from coordinate 16,811,399 downwards.
GAGACTGGGACAGAGGTTCACCTTCCAGCAGGACAATGACCCTAAGCATACTGCTAAAGCAACACTCGAGTGGTTTAAGGGGAAACATTTAAATGTCTTGGAATGGCCTAGTCAAAGCCCAGACCTCAATCCAATTGAGATTCTGTGTTAGGACTTAAAGATTTCTGTACACCAGCGGAACCAACTTGGGGAACCTGAAGCAGTTTTGCCTTGAAGAATGGGCAAAAATCGCAGTGGCTAGATGTGCCAAGCTTATAGGGACATACCCCAAGAGACTTACAGATATAATTGCTGCAAAAGGTGGCTCTACAAAGTATTGACTGTGAATAGTTATGCACGTTCAAGTTTTCAGTTTTTTTGTTTTATTTCTTGTTTGTTTCACAATAAAACATATTTTACATCTTCGAAGTGGTAGGTATGTTGTGTAAATCAAATGATACAACCTGGAATTAAAATGTATTTTTGAGGGGTTTGTAAGGCAATAAAATAGAAAAAATTACAAAGGGGTGAATATTTTCGCAAGCCACTGTATCTGAACTATTCGTCAATTCAAGCAGGCAGAAATACAAAACTTGTCGTAGCGGCTGTATTTCTGCCTGCTTGAACGACATATAGCTCAGATACATATTAAATGACCTCAGGAATCGATAGAACATCACTAGTGTTAACTTAATTTCATGACCTACTGTTCACAAAGGATTTCTGGGAAGATAGCCAAAACATTCTATACCAATACATGCTATGTGCTTTGCAACTGAAATGAGTAATGATCAAGTTTTATCAACGACCTCATTCTGATGGACCAGAATGACACGCAGGCCCTGCTATTGGTGCAGTGTCCAGGTAAGCCATTCAACACCGCTAAAACATTGTAAGAGTGGATCACAAGCTCTTCACCTAATGGGGGAAGTTGTTCTTTGACAGGTGCAGCCGTTTCTTTGAGGTCTAATGGTCTGAAGGTGCTGTAGGATGTTTCTCTTTGAGGGGTATGTCTTTGGTGATTACATCCTTCTGTAATTTTGCTCTGAGATTTTGGTGAACGTTTGTGTTGTTCCTGGATAGAATGTGTGTGAAAAATGTGAAATATGATTTATATTTTATTGATTATCTGCAGGAGCTCTCCAAATCATGACTTAATCCAGTGTTATTCAACTACAGGTAACTGCCAAAATAATGGAAACCCTTGAGGAAATTGAAAGTATATTGAAAGCCGGTGCTTCCACATAGTGTGGTTCCTGAGTTAATTTAGCAATTAACATCCCATCATTCAGGTCATAAATAAAAAAGTTGCACAGGCCATTTATTCTGGCCATTATTTTGGCTACCATGGCTATGCCCCCGTAGAATTCCAATGCACCCATCCACTAGGCACGAGTGGTCACTGAATGGGTTGATGCGCATGAAAACAATGTCTGTCACCAGAGCTCAACCCAATTTATGGGAGATTCTGGAGCGTCACCTGAGACAGATTTTTCCACCACCAGAACACATCCCTTCAATAGAGCTCCAGGCACTTGGATGATCTATGCCAAAGTGCATTGAAGCTGTTCTGGCTCCTGGTGGCCCAATTTCCAATGAAGACACTATGTTGGTGTTTACTTTATTTTGGCAGTTACCTGTACAATCTCACAACTAAAAAGCTTTTTCTTGCTACTATACATGGTGTCTCTGAGAAAACAAACAACAACAAAGGTTCAACATAATCCACATTTCCTTTCCTCCCAAGAGTGGCAGCTTTATCCTCTGCTGTGGCAGACAGCTGCTGTTAGCTCAGACTGTGATAACCTCCTGGTATTCTATTAATTGTTGGTTCCATGCAAGGACTGAAACAGTTGGGGAAAGTTTTTAGTTTTTTTGCCTTTTTAGCCGTTTGGTTTGACAACCTGTGTTTTCATGCCTATGTCTTTGTTAGGTTTTCATAGCAGTGGAAAAATAACATCTGTTTGAAAGCAGCTACAGGATGCTATTTAGAAGGGTTGTAAGAGTCAGAAAGAAATAACAGATGTTTCCATTCAGTACTATAGCTTAAGTTATGGTTGAGTTATTCTTCAAAAGGTGTCATATCTGAAATTATGGCCCTCTTTGAATACTTTGAAAACAAACAGGCTGATATCCTTCATTCCCTTAAGAGATCACTGATCTGATGGAATTGGCCCAGGAAAATAATGGGTTCCAACTAAACACTTTCACCTATCCAATCGTGTCAGATCAGCTATTAACTTGGGAGAGGATGGAGGTAGTGATCTCCAACAAGGCACAGGTTTGAGTGGTCCCATCTGAGAAGAAAATACTTTTAATATATTTAACATTACGTAAAATATATTTAAAATACACGTAGATACATTTGCATATTTTCTCAAATGCAGGTAATGCCTGACAATTATTCCAGAAATGCATGGCTATGACATCTAGTCTACTTGATGGCCAAAGTGGTTCCCAATTTGGCTTCTTAAATTACTCTTTATCTATTGATCATTGTCAATCATATTTTAGGCCGCCAAGCCAAAACTTTGGCAGGGATATAATTTAAAGATGCACTATGCAGAAATTGCTCTGCCATTTCCTGGTTGCTAACATTCAAATAGTTCGCCTAATTTCAGTTTGTGACAAAACAAGCAGAAATTGTGTAGCGAATCATTGTACCATCTAAACCAATGTAAAATATATTTTCCATAAGAAAATATATTCTATCTTCAGCTGTTTGAAGCTGGTGTACAAAACCAAAAGTTAATGATGCAAAAACGAAACTGCAGAACGGGAAGCATAGAAATACCGCACATAACAGATCTAACGCTTCTTAGTCTTGCTTTCAATGGGAATTAAACATCTATAACTCACATTTCTCGGTTCACAGGGTTCAACTTAAAATGAGGAACAAATGTATATGAATCACTACTTACATTAAATAAATAATAATCTTCAGAATTAACTTTGTCAAAGCAATGAAATAACTAGGGTTTTACAATGATGGTGAAAATTGAGGATTTTGGAGGGTTAATGGGTTAAAATCTTCCTAGATTTCATAGAGGGTGCACGGAGCATGTCAAAATGCAGAACCTTGCCACTTTTTATTCATAACGAATATCAGATTTATTGATTTCTCCATGTGGTCTATATTAACGGGCAATTCATTTCATATAACATACTTTTAAAATTCAATATTGGTGCATAACCTCTACTCAACAAATCAAAAGGACGCAAAAGGCACTCATTTCGTGGAACGACCCAGCACATGTTATGTTCTGCCCGTTGGACATTGGTTGAAATGCTTTCGTCAAGTTTGTTTGTTTATTTGTCATATGCACATGAAAGACATGGAGTCACAACATGAACGATAATGTATTATGTTTGTAGTAATATTAGTTGTTATTTAAATACATAAACAAGACTGCTACAAATCTAATCAAATGGCTATCCGGACTACCTGCAATGACCTTCTTTTGCACGAACTCTCTTGCACCGACTCTATGCACACACATTGGAGTCTACTCACACATACAGTATCTTCTGAAAGTATCCACACCCCTCGACTTTTTCCACGTTTTGATGTTTTAAAGTCTGAATTTAAAATGGATTCAATTGAGATGTTGTGCCACTGGCCTACACCCAATACCACAAATGTCAAAGTGGAATTTTTTCAATTTTTTTTCAAATTAATAAAAATGTGTCACGTTTTGACCATAGTTCTGTTATTTTATTCTTTGTTTTAGTATGGTCAGGGCGTGAGTTGGGGTGGGCAGTCGATGTTTGTCTATGCTGTTTTTTTTTTCAGCCTAGTAATGGTTCTCAATCAGAGGCAGGTGTCGTTAGTTGTCTCTGATTGAGAATCATACTTAGGTAGCCTGGGTTTCACTGTTGGTTGGTGGGTGTTTGTTTCCGTGTGAGTGTTTGTCGCCACACGGTACTGTTTTGGTTTTCGATTTCATCACATCATTTATTGTTTTGTATTTCAGTGTTCAGTTCGTTTTTAGTAAATCGTCATGAACACTTATCACGCTGCATCTTGGTCCGATCCTTACTCCTCTTCAGACGAAGAGGAAATCTGCCGTTACAAAATGAAAATCTGAAATGTCTTGAGTCGATAATCGCTTTGTTATGGCAAGCCTGAATAAGATCAGGAGTAAAAATTTGCTTAACAACTCACATAACAAGCTGCATTCTGGGTGCAATAATAGTGTTTAACATTATTTTTGAATGACTACCTAATCTCTGTACCCCACACATACAGACCTGTAAGGTCCCTCAGTCAATAGTGAATTTCAAACACAGATTCAACCACAAAGATCTATTGGTAGATGGCTAAAAAAGAATCAGACATGAAATCTCCTTTTGAGCAAGGTGAAGTTATTAATTACACATTGGATGGTGTATCAGTGCACCCAGTCACTACAAACATGCAGGCGTCCTTCCTAACTCAGTTGTCCGAGAGGAAGGAAACCGCTCAGGGATTTCACCATGAGGCCAATGGTGACTTTAAAACAGTTAGAGTTTAATGGCTGTGATAAGAAAAAACTGAGGATGGATCAACAACATTGCAGTTACTCCACAAAACTAACTTAATTGAAAGAGCGAAAAAAAGGAAGCCTACTTGCATCCTGTTTGCAATAAAGGCCATAAAGTAAAACGGCAAAAGAAACACTACATCAATGAGTACCGCTCTTCATATATTCAAGCATGGTGGTGGCTGCATCATGTCATGGGTATGCTTGTCATCGGTAAGGACTAGGGAGTTTTTTAACAATAAAAATACATGGAATAGAGCTAAAAGCACAGTCAACATCTTAGAGGAAAACCTGGTTCAATTTGATTTCCAACAGACACTTGGAGATAAATGAACCTTTCTGCAGGACAATAACCTAAAAAACAAGGCTAAATATACACTGGAGTTACTTACCAAGATGACATAGTTACAGTTTTGACTTAAATCGTCTATGGTATGACTTGAAATGGCTGTCAAGCAATGATGAACAACAAACTTGACAGAGTTTTAATCATTTTTAAGAATATGTGCAAATATTGTACAATCCAGGTGTGCAAAGCTCTTACAGACTTACCCAGAAAGACTCACAGCTGTAATCTCTGCCAAAGGTGATGACTCGGTACCACTACCCCCTGTATATAGCCTCGTTATTTTATTGTGTTACCTTTTAATATTTTTTACTTTAGTTTATTTGGTCAATATTTTCTTAACTCTAAGTAAGCATTTCACGGTAAGGTTGTATTCTGTATTATATTCTATACCTGTTGTATTCGGCACGTGACAAATGTGATTTGATTTGAACATGTATTTCATTTTCAAATAAATGCTTCACAGAGCTCAAGTAACAGACACATCTCAACATCAATTGTTCACAAAAGACACAAAAAAAAAGAGACTTGCTTGGGCCAAGAAACACGAGCAATGGACATTAGACCGGTAGAAATCTTTCCTTTGGGATTTTTGGTTCCAACCAACGTGCCTTTGTGAGACGCAGATGAGGTGAGCACCCCCCCTATCCACATCAACGCGACTGCAGTGGAGAAGGTTGAAAGCTTCAAGTTCCTCGGTGTACACATCACTGACAAACATGAAATGGATCACCCACACAGACAGTGTATTGAAGAAGGCGCAACAGTGCCTCTTAAACCTCAGGAGGCTGAAGAAATTTGGCTTGGCACCTACAACCCTCACAAACTTTTACAGATGCACAATCGAGAGCATCCTGTCTGGCTGTATTACCACATGATACAGCAACTGCACCGTCCACAACCGCAGGGCTCGCTAGAGGGTGCTGCCCAACGCATCACCAGGGGAAACCTACCTGCCCTCCAGGACACCTACAGCACCCGATTTCACAGGAAGGCCAAAAAGATCAAGGACAACAACCACCTGAGCCACTGCCTGTTCACCCGACTATCATCCAGAAGGCGAGGTCAGTACAGGTGCATTAAAGCTGGGACCGAGAGACTGAAAAACAGCTTCTATCTCAAGGCCACCAGACTGTTAAATAGCCATCACTAGCAAATTAGTGGCTGCTGCCCTATATATACTTTAAATCACTGGCCACTTTAACTTCTTCGATATAAGGGGCGCTCTTTTAAAACGTTCCCGTTTTAAACAAGATATTTTGTCACGAAAAGATGCTCAACTATGCATATAATTGACAGCTTTGGAAAGAAAACACTCTGACGTTTCCAAAACTGCAAAGATATTATCTGTGAGTGCCACAGAACTGATGCTACAGGCGAAACCAAGATGACATTTCAAACAGGAAATGCCCCAGATTTTGAAGGCGCTGTGTTCCAATGTCTCCTTATATGGCTGTGAATGCGCAAGGAATGAGCCTACACTTTCTGTCGTTTCCCCAAGGTGTCTGCAGCATTGTGACGTATTTGTAGGCATATCATTGGAAGATTGACCATAAGAGACTACATTTACCAGGTGCTCGCTTGGTGTCCTCCGTTGCAATTATTGCGTAATCTCCAGCTGCGTGCATTTTTCCATTTGTTTCAGAGGAGAAACCCAACTGCCACGAATGACTTATCATCGAATAGGTATGTGAAAACACCTTGAGGATTGATTCTAAACAAAGTTTGCCATGTTTCTGTCGATATTATGGAGTTAATTTGGAAAAAAGTTTGACGTTGTAATGACTGTATTTTCTGGGTTTTTTCTTAGCCAAACGTGATGAACAAAACGGAGCGATTTCTCCTACACAAATAATATTTTTGGAAAAACTGAACATTTGCTATCTAACTGAGTCTCCTCATTGAAAACATCCGAAGTTCTTCAAAGGTAAATTATTTTATTTGAATGCTTTTCTTGTTTTTGTGAAAATGTTGCCTGCTGAATGCTAGGCTTAATGCTATGCTAGCTATCAATACTCTTACACAAATGCTTGTGTAGCTATGGTTGAAAAGCATATTTTGAAAATCTGAGATGACAGTGTTGTTAACAAAAGGCTAAGCTTGTGAGCCAATACATTTATTTCATTTCATTTGCGATTTTCATGAATAGTTAACGTTGCGCTATGCTAATGAGCTTGAGGCTATGATTACGCTCCCGGATACGGGATTGCTCGACGCTAGAGGTTAATAATGGAACACATTTTGCATCACTCATCTCATAGGTATATACTGTATGCTATCCTATTCTACTGTATCTTAGTCTATGCCGCCCTGACATTGCTCGTCCAAGTATTTATATATTCTTAATTCCATTCCTTTACTTTAGATTGTGTGTATTGTTAGTTATTGCACTGTTAGTGCTAGAAACACAAGCATTTCGGTACACTCGCAATAACATCTGCTAAACACATGTATGTGATTTGGATGATCTCCACATGTGTGGCTCCCACCGTGAAGCACGTAAGAGGAGGTGTGATGGTGTGGGGGTGCTTTGCTGCTGAAACTGTCAGTGATTTATTTAGAATTCAAGGCACATTTAACCAGCATGGCTACCACAGCATTCTGCAGCCGTATGCCATCCCATCTGGTTTGCGCTTAGTGGGACTATCATTTCTTTTTTAACAGGACAATGACCCAACACACCTCCAGGCTGTGTAAGGGATATTTGACCAAGAAGGAGAGTGATGGAGTGCTGAATCAGATTATCTGGCCTCCACAATCACCCGACCTCAACCCAATTGAGATGGTTTGGGATGAGTTGGACCGCAGAGTGAAGGAAAAGCAGCCAACAAGAGCTCAACATATGTGGGAACTCCTTCAAGACTGTTGGAAAAGCATTCCTCAAGCTGATTGAGAGAATGCCAAGAGTGCGCAAAGCTGTCATCAAGGAAAAGGATGACTACTTTGAAGAATCTTAAACAAATCACAATATATTTGATATTTAACACTTTTTTGGTTACTACATGATTCCATATGTGTTATTTCATAGTTTTGATGTCTTCACTATTATTCGTCAATGAGAAAATAGTAAGAATAAAGAAAAACACTAGAATGAGTAGGTGTGTCCAAACTTTTGACTGGTACTGTGCATTAATTACATTTCCCGATGCATTTAACATTTTGGTTTACTGGTAACTGCCAAAATATCGGAAACACCAACATAAAGTGTCTTCTTCCGGATGGGCTATGTGGAAAACAATTTGGACTTCCCCTTGTCAGAGTCCATGCCCAATTGCGTGGTTGGCATCCACGTTTTATCACCATGGATAGGAGGTGGATTCCATTAATCCATTTGATCTAAGGTTGGGAGCACCACGTCTGTTATTATCAAATACCAGACAGCCTGCCCTGTCTGGAATCCTTCATGGAAATAATAGTTGTTATCAAGGTTCACTGAGGTGCACCATCATTATTATGCTTCCTTTTGTCATTGATGACAATGATGACTTTTTCCACCACTGATTGTTAGGAGCTAGTAACATAAGAATTCCGTTGTACCATCAACAGTGTACACAACCAATACACTTCGATTCGAATAACATACTGTATGAGCACATTGGTTACATTTTACAACCTACACCTGCTTTAGGGACTCACCTCCATTTGAAAAATGATGTGTCTCAGTTATGGAACCCGATGTCATCAAAACATGGACTTGAGAGGAGTACTGTAGGAAACTGGAGAACCCCAGGGAAACCACCTGTTATCTTACCTGTTACCTAGCCCATCCTGTTAGCTAGCTAGCATGTTAGCTAGCCTCTTAGATAGCATAGCCTGTTAGCTTTCCTGTTAGCTTTCCTGTTAGCCTAGCCTGTTAGCAAGTGGAATCTCTGGAGCGGATTTAGAGCATGTTTACATTCACCCTTTACCATTGACTAGGTTTACACCCCAAAATTGGTCTAATGTTTTAATTTGAAGATGGTCTTGAACAGAAGTGTTGCGCATCTTCTTTTTAATGGGCGTGAAACTTTTAGGGTTGCATCCCAAATGAGCAGCCAACAAAAAGTAGTTAGCTAACAGTTCCCTCTCATGTGCAGCAGAGTGTAGGCAAGGTGGACAGACAGACAAGTAACTAACAGAGGAAGTAATTTCTGATTTTTATGTGTTAAAAGGACCACGGGACGGGAGTTATTTTTCTTCTTCAGGCTAGACAGGAACGTTGTCAGGGTTAGAAGTGTTGTGGGATCTGAATACTACGGGGGGGGGGGGGGGGGGGGGGAAATCACAGAACAAAATGGGACAGAAATTCCTTTTCACTAGTAGACATCCTGTAATTATTGAGTAGGCCTGCATGCTGTTCTTGTCTGAGAACTCATACTGAATATAACTCTGCTGCTCTGTCTACCTTGAGCTACAAACCTTACATTTAGTCAGACTGCCATCATAGAAGTCTTCACTTTGCCTATGTCAAAGTGAGGGGCATTGTACAAAACAAGTCATCAGAATTGGATAATATCTAACCAATCAGCGTATCAAAGCCATGTGTGTTCAGGCTCTGGCCAAACCCATTGAATGTGATCGCATTTGAGAAGTCATATCAAATCCAGACTCATAATGGAGAAGAAACATTAGTGGGCGTGGCGTTTGGCTGGAGAGATGTCGATGGGTAGCCAGGCAAATGCTGTTCTGCATTAAATAAGATGGTCAATAAGATGCTGATGGTCACTTAATCAGCTTTAATAACATCAAATGAATACAATGTTGTCCCTGGTGAAGACATTTACAGTGCATTCAGAATTTATTCAAATCCCTTAACTTTTTCCACATGTTGTTACATTAAATGGATTAAACAAATGTTTCCCCTCAATCTACACACAATACCCCATAATAAGAAAGTAAAAACAGGTTTTTAGAGATGTTTGCAAATGTATAAAAATAAATACAGAAATACCATATTTACAAAAGTATTCAGACCCTTTGCTATGAGACTTGAAATTGAGCTCAGGTGAATCCTGTTTCCATTAATCACACTTGAGATGTTTCTACAACTTGATTGGAGTCCATCTGTGGAAAATTAAACTGATTGGACATGATTTGGAAAGGCACACACCTGTCTATACAAGGTCCAGTTGACAGTGCATGTCAGAGCAAAAACTACTGTCCCGTTGATGTGGATAGGGGGTTGCTCCCGCTGCTGTTTCCTGAAGTCCACGATAATCTCCTTTGTTTTGTTGACGTTGAGCGTCGAGGCACAGACCTGGGGTACCAAAAAATGTCTGCAGCATTGAAGGTCCCCAAGAACACAGATGGCCTCCATCATTCTTAAATGGAAGTCTGGAACCACCAACACTCTTCCTACAGCTGGCCAACCAGCCAAACTGAGCAATTGGGGGAGAAGGGACTTGGTCAGGGAGGTGACCAAGAACCCAATGGTCACTCTGACAATGGAGATGGGAGAACCTTCCATAAGGACGGTTATCTCTCATCTCTGTAATCAGGCCTTTATGGTAGAGTGGCCAGACTGAAGCCACTCCTCAGTCATTTTTTTTATTTTACCTTTATTTAACTAGGCAAGTCAGTTAAGAACAAATTCTTATTTTCAATGACAGCCTTGGAACAGTGAGTTAACTGCCTGTTCAGGGGCAGAACAACAGATTTGTATCTTGTTAGCTCGAGGATTTGAACTTGCAACCTTTCGGTAAGTAGTCCAACGCTCTAACCACTAGGCTACCCTGCCACCCCAGTAAAGGGCACATGACAGCCAGCTTAGACTTTGCCAAAAGGCACCTAATGGACTCTCAGACCATGAGAAACAAGATTCTCTGGTCTGATGAAACCAAGATTGAACTATCTGGCCTGAATGGCAAGCGTCACGTCTGGAGGAAGCCTGGCACAATCCCTGCGGTGAAGCATGTTGGTGCCAGCATCATGCTGTAGGGATGTTTTTCAGTGGCAGGGACTGGGAGACTAACCAGGATCAAGGGAAAGGAGCAAAGAGATCCTTGAGTACCTGCTCCATAGCGCTCAGGACCTGAGACTGGGGTGAAGGTTCACCTTCCAACAGGACAACGACCCTAAACACACAGCCAAAACAATGCAGGAGTGGCTTCGGGACAAGTCTCTGAATGTCCTTGAGTGGCCCAGCCAGAGTCCGGATTTGAACCCGATCAAACATCTCTGGAGATACCTAAAAATAGCTGTGCAGGGACGCTCCCCATCCAACCTGACAGAGCTTGACAGGATCTGTAGAGAAGAATGGGAGAAACGTATGTAAATATGATATTTCAGGGGTCTGAATGCATTCTGAATGCACTGTATATATTGTGCACTATTGGGATGCAAACTCAAAATGTAATACATTTCAACTCTATGTCTGACATGGTACAGGTGTCTTGTTTTTTTAAGCCCCTAACCATATGTGTGAGGTGTATACTTTTGTTTTAAAGAATATTTGTTTAAGACTACCAAGAAACACTGTAACCCTGATTTTGTCCACTGCAGTAAAAAAAGGCTAACTATCAGTATGAAAGACAACATTGGTGTGTGTGTGAACCTGGGTACTCAAAAGTGCTAAATGTGTATGATCAATGAACTTAAAGCAGTTAGCATTTGGTAGAGGGGTGGTGTTATTTGGGGGACAAGGTAAAGGTATGGCAAAGGTAACTTTCTGCTTTATGTGCCCACATCCCAACAGCTGGTTCTGATTGAGGCCGTAAGTGATCAGGTGAGATCTCCGGGGATTGGAACAGGAGCAAATCCACCGGCTTTATGCTTTCTGTGTTGAAAGTGGACATGACGTCTTTCTGTGTTGAAAGTGGATATGATGTCAGTGTAAACATTTGCTTCTGTAATGAAGGAATTCCCCCCCATCACACCGCCTGCTCTTTCCAACTGATTTCAATACATCAAAGCAGATGCCTTTGCCTTTGTTAGGATTAACGCAGAGAAGCCAGACTGAATAACTTAATGCTGATTCAGGTAGTACATATGTCGCTACGATTCTTTGCCCATCATTTGTGGAAAACCATTACAAATGAAAGGACATTTGTCTCATACTTGCAGTTATTTAGATGGAATAAAACCATTTTTTTTTTAGCAAAGCCTGGCGAGGGCAGGGGTTAAGCTGTGGCTCCTGTGATGGTTTAAATTGGGAATAACATTGGATTTCACAATTTGTTTAATAGGAGCTATTCAACGGCAGGTTTGCCAAATGCCTTCAACATGTGTTTAGAGTAAGAGTTACTTGTCGTTTGCAGATCATTTGCAGATTTAGGCTATGATTTCTTTGGAGGTTAACAAATACGCTTCTTACTCGTGGACCACCGCTTCAGAATTAGCTCAATAACAGGTTCATCCTCACACTTAATTGTCACCACTGTTAATTAAACAACATTTTTCTTTAAGTCTGGAGACACTTTTCATTAACTGCTTTTGTCGTATCCAATGAATCTAATAAGGCACATTTTACTGTGAGATAATTGTTCGGGTTCGTGTTTACTAGCTTAGGCGTCAAATCTACTAACAGCCCTGGCGCCTGTGTGCTGTGTTAGAGAGGTCATAAAAGAGCTCTGTGCTCTGTGTGGTGCCTGTGCCCTGTGGCCTCTGAAAGTGCTTATCAATCCCTACTTTTCCACTGGGGTCCCGACTGGAGGTAGACTGCCTGGTCAGTGGTGAGCACTTACTGAGGACTAGCTACACCACTGTGGTTTTTCTTCATTGGACAAAATAAGTGCACTAAATATGGATTAGGGTGCCATTTGGGACACAACATTAACCTTGATGTAAAAGATAAAGTGCAACCAAGTTAGTCTCTGTCATGTAAACTCAACTCAGAACTAAAGTCTCACGTGGGGCCATACTTGTTTTAGAGAAGGGATTAAGAGATGCTTGGACAACGAGTGGAACCGGTACGAGAAGCTCTACTCTCTCTCTTTGCAAGTTATGGGCCGAATGTACTACCCTGACAAAATTCGAAAGATGCTAACACCTGTGAAATCATGATTTGTCCAAATAACCAGTGACGAAAAACCCAAACACCGGAACTACTGCTGCTTGTTATCCCACACATCCCATTCCATTCCTGACACATTCTACGTGATCAGTTATTTTTACGTAGATCTCTGTCCACGAGAGGTTACTGTCACATAGCAAACCTAGATGGATGAGCTACACGGATGTCATGAAGAGATGAAGAGTCTGACATGGTGTCAGTTAAGCCCACTGCTCCAGGACGATCTAGATTGAAGTTTAAGAGGATCTCTTGTTGATGTCGCTGAGATTGACGGACAGGTCCCTTGGGGCATGAGTCTGCACTCATGGTGTCAATTCCTGTGATTTTATTTAAACTCAATCAACCCTGTAACAGTTTAATTGATCTAGAGCGATTCAATGTTGGTTATCAACCAACTTCCAAAATCACCTGATCATCATAGATTGCACATCCAAACTATGCCTAATAGTTTCAAGTACTTGCTCTGTTTGCAGTTTCAAGCAAGAGTCAAAAGAGCCAACCCAGACAGGATGACCACATACATGTTCTCTTGTCATTAGTTATGCATACTATGAAAATATACAATAAAGTAAATTGCATTAAATTGAGGGCTTTTATATTTCTGTTAGGCCATCTGGCGGTGTTTTATCGACCATTGTTAAGATGAATGTAGAGACAGGATCAGTCTTACATATGCACCGAAGCCAAAAAGTCAATAGTTTAAGGTTATTTTGGTGAAGAAAACCCACCCGTTTTTAAAAAGGCTAATTTCACTTACAAAAGTGTTGGTAACTGTCACAATGTTCGTAATAATGGTCAGATCAAGGCGCAGCGTACGTAGAGTTCCACATTATTTATTAAAGAAAGTGAAACTTAGAAAGAAAAACAATAAAGAATAAACGAACCGTGACGACAATGCAGTGCTAACAGGCAACTAAACATAAACAATATCCCATAACCAACAGGTGGAAAAAATGCTAATTAAGTTTGATCCCCAATTAGAGACAACGATAGCCAGCTGCCTCTAATTGGGAATCATACCAAATCCCCAACATAGAAAAAACAACCTAGAACCCCACATAGAAAACATAAACTAGACTAATCCCCCTAGTCACGCCCTGACCTACTCTACCATAGAAAATAAAGGCTTTCTATGGTCAGGACGTGACAGTAACACAAAGATTTCACTTACAGGAAAACACAAAATATGTTTTTACAAGCTGTAAAATGTTCTAATTTACCATATTATATATATGAATGGATTTTGATCCAGAACTTCAACAAGCTGACTCTTAACACAGGTCATTAAACATAAACAACACTGTGGCTAATCAGTCTAAACTCTATCCTGCCCTTGTAGTTATAATATATGAAAATATTCTGTTATTAAAGGCTCCATAATTCAGAGTACAGTATCACTGGATATACTGTACTGATTAGGGATAATGGAAGTCACTGACAAAATATCAACAGTCTTATTCAAATTCAAAAGACGTTAATGCAAGTCAACAATGATTTACACTTTGGCATCAAAGTCATGATTGTTGTTAGATCATGTCAAGACTAAACTAGAATTTAAGGCTTCTACAGTATCTTTCCGTCTAATGCCAAGTATTGTCTGTGTTGTTGCTGTTGTACTTTTATCTGAATAAATAATAAATAAATATCACAGTCCATAAATAAAAACTACCACCCCCCTGAGAGAAACAGTCCATAAATTAAACCAATCCCCCCGGGAGAAACAACGAGCAGCCTAATTAACCAAACACTCCACAAAGAAACAGTTTGATTACCCCTGTCCTGCCTATTGCCAAAAGGTGTTGCTTAAAGAAAGATTTAAAATAGGATCATAATCATAGCAGGTTTACAGTTGGAACATTATGGTGGTAAATCAGATGACTTTGTTTTTAGTCCACCTTTATTTAAATAGGCAAGTCAGTTAAGAAGAACATCTTATTTACAATGACATCCTACCAGGAACAGTGGGTTAACTGCCTTGTTCATGGGCAGAATGACCGATTTTTACCTTGTCAGCTCAGGGATTCAATACAGCAACCTTTCAGTTACTGACCCAACGCTCTAACCACCAGGCTACCTGCTGACCTGAGCAGATTTTGATTCTGTTCCCCATTTTGCCATCAGAACAGCCTCAATTCGTTGGGGCATGGACTCGACAAGGTGAAGGTGTCGAAAGCGTTCCACAGAGATGCTGGCCCATATTGACTCCAATGCTTCCCACAATTGTGTCAGGGCATTTACATCTTTTGTCTTGCCCATTCACGCTCTGAATGACACACATACACAATTCAATTTCTCAATTGTCTCAAGGCTTAAAAAATCTTCTTTAATCTGTCTCCCCCCTTCATCTACACGACTTGAAGTGGATTTAACAAGAGACATCAATAAGGGATGGTAGCTTTCATCTGGATTCACCTGGTCAGTCTATGTCATGGAAAAATGTTTGTATAGTCAGTGTATATACCTAGAGCTTCCGGTAAACTGAACCACTAATATCATACAATACATATGTGTTTTAACCCTCATTTCTAGAACAATACCCAGAGTAGTTAAGAATAATGAATCAAGAAATATTGGGGTCATAAACTCAATTGATGATGCATCTTTCCTAGTTAGTTTCCATGGCAAATCCAACCAGTTAGAGTATTAAAAGTTTTTATTTGCTTCTTTGGAAAAAGTGTTGCTTTACGGTGTGCCAAACATCAAATCAAATTGTATTTGTCACATGTGCCATATATAAAAAGATAGACTTGACTGTGAAATGCTTACTTACAAGCAATTAATCAACAATGCAGTTCAATCTATGTCCTGTGGTCATGCATCCAACTTTAAGTTCAATGTTGAGGTTGTTTTTAATAACTTACTTTTATGAGGTCTGCACTTGGAGGACATTCCACCAGATGAATTGCACCCCCCTGTTATAATTCTGGAGGTACTAAAAATCCCCTTTCTTCTTGCTCAGATCTATAAAACAATGAGAGATGGTTTTATTCACCTCCCCTTGACCCTAGAAAGCTGGAGCATTTCAGCAAGGAAATTCGATTTTTCTTATGACCTCTTACTTTCAATGTATTGTGTAGTAGTAGTCATCAACTCAACACTATTTAACTACTGATTATTTAAGTACTGTACTGTATGTGTGCATGCGAAGTCTACACAATTGCTGAGCAAGTATACAGCATGGTTGGTGCTGCTGCTTGGAGTGATGGAAGAATTGGATCAGGTTTAAAAACAGCAGGATCAAAGTTCCACATAAACAGCGACATAAATCCAGGCACAGAACACATCCATCCACGTGCCCTTTTGGAGAACATGATACATGATACTACATCTAAAGATGTAAATTACAGCTCAAGGCTTGTAGATAGGCTTAATGCCTAAGAAGGGGTAGTCTTTAGTCCAGGACCTCATTTCCCAGAACCTTCGTAGTGTTAAGATCATCGTTAAAACCTTCTTACGATCTATCTTTGGTAGCCAAGGTGTTTCCCAGAGCCTTCGTTAGTAAAGTGACTCTTAAAAAGCTTTGTGATCCAGACCACTCTTAGAGCAGCCAAAGTGCATAGTTTGCCCTTCCGTGTCACTTTATTCACAGAAGATCTCTGCTAAACATAGAATTAAGATGTTTAGGCTTTCTGTCTGACTGACTGCTGTTAACTTCAAAACTAAGTTCACTACAAATGCAAAGTTGCAAAGGTATTTGCAACTGTTACAAACAAGGCAAGGATAAAAGTATGTTTCAAAAGAAAGCTGAGAGGACTGCATTAAAAGATTCAGGTAACACTTTGTTTTAAGGGTCCATAATAAACATGGGCCTATAAGCTATGTCAATCATATTCAGGGAAGTCGGTTTTTCTAATGACTGCCTTACCTGGTTCACCAACTACTTTGCAGACAGAGTTCAGTGTGTCAAATAGTAGGGCATGTTGTCTGGTCCTCTGGCAGTCTCTATGGGGGTGCCACAGGGTTCAATTCTCGGGCAGACTCTTTTCTCTGTATATTTCAATGATGTTGCTCTTGCTGTGGGCGATTCCCTGATCCACCTCTACGCAGACGACACCATTCTGTATACTTCTGGCCCTTCCTTGGACACTGTGCTACCTAACCTCCTAACAAGCTTCAATGCTATACAACACTCCTTCCGTGGCCTCCAACTGCTCTTAAACGCTAGTAACACCAAATGCATGCTTTTCAACCGTTCGCTGCCTGCACCCGCACGCCTGACTAGCATCACCACCCTGGATGGTTCCAACCTAGAATACGTGGACATCTATAAGTACCTAGGTGTCTGGCTAGACTGTAAACTCTCCTTCCAGACTCATATCAAACATCTCTAATCTAAAATAAAATCTAGAATCGGCTTTCTATTTCGCAAAAAAGCCTCTTTCACTCACGCCGCCAAACTTACCCTAGTAAAACTGACTATCCTACCGATCCTCAACTTCGGCGATGTCATCTACAAAATAGTTTCCAATACTCTACTCAGCAAACTGGATGCAGTCTATCACAGTGCCATCCGTTTTGTTACTAAAGCACCTTATACCACCCACCACGGCGACCTGTATGCTCTAGTCGGCTGGCCCTCGCTACATATTCTTCGCCAGACCCACTGGCTCCAGGTCATCTACAAGTCCATGCTTGGTAAAGCTCTGCCTTATCTCAGTTCACTGGTCACGATGGCAACATCCACCCGTAGCACGCGCTTCAGCAGGTGTATCTCACTGATCATCCCTAAAGCCAATACCTCATTTGGCCGTCTTTCCTTCCAGTTTTCTGCTGCCTGTGACTGGAACGAATTGCAAAAATCACTGAAGTTGGAGACTTTTATCTCCCTCACCAACTTTAAACATCTGCAGTCTGAGCAGCTAACCGATCGCTACAGCTGTACATAGTCCATCGGTAAATAGCCCACCCAATTCACCTACCTCATCCCCATACTGTTTTTATTTATTTACTTTTCTGCTCTTTTGCACACCAGTATCTCTACCTGCACATGACCATCTGATCACTTATCACTCCAGTGTTAATCTGATAAATTGTAATTATTTGCCTACCTCCTCATGCCTTTTGCACACAATGTATATAGACTCTTTCTTTTTTTTCTACTGTGTTATTGACTTGTTTATTGTTTACTCCATGTGTAACTCTGTGTTGTTGATTTTGTCGCACTGCTTTGCTTTATCTTGGCCAGGTCGCAGTTGTAAATGAGAACTTGTTCTCAACTAGCCTACCTGGTTAAATAAAGGTGAAATAAATAAAATAAATATTGAAATCAATTTCATGTTCAATCAATTGAGTTCTATTTTGCAACTAGGCTACTGTCTGTCATTTTTGCCTGAATGTGTTTCATGATGTGTGACAACATGAACGCAACGATGTACCCAATTTTTGATTTATTGCTTTATTATTAGGTAAGCATAATAAGCCGCCTCAGTAGCCTATTTGCAGCCATAAGTGGTAATATAGGAGCTGATCCGTCATCAGTATTGTGGAATAAGGTAAGATTTGAATGGAGAAAGCTGATCTGAGAGCAGCGCTGCTTTTCTTTCGATCCTATTCATATCAATACATAGTCGAACGACAAAACTTAGCGAACATTCTCTCTACGTGCTTGTTTGGGAAACACTCTCTTTAAAAGTTGCCTCGTAAATAGCGATGCATCTGATACGATCATCGTAATGCTTAAGTTACATTTGGGAAACCATCTGGGAAACGAGGCCCAGTGCTCTCCAACCCTGTTCCTGGAGAGCTTACCCTCCTGTTGGTTTTCACTCCAACCCTGTTCCTGGAGAGCTACCCTCCTGTTGGTTTTCACTCCAACCCTGTTCCTGGAGAGCTACCCTCCTGTAGGTTTTCACTCCAACCCTGTTCCTGGAGAGCTACACTCCAGTTGGTTTTCAATCAAACTCCAGTTGTAACTAACCTAATTCATCTTATCAACCAGCTAATTATTAGAATCAGCTGCACCAGATTAGGTTTTGGAGGGAAAACCTACAAAACTGTGGCTTTCCCGGAACAGGGCTGGAGGGCCCTGCTGTCGTCTCTACAGTGTAGGATGTAATCTTGCATCTCCATCTTCACCATTTTACAATATGCTGTGAATATTTTATTGCACTGATTTAATTATTTGATATGGCAAGAACTTGCATGAACTAGCGATCACACTTTACGAGAGACTGCCGTGTTGTCAGCTTTGGCGCCCTCCGAATGGAGGAATCCCTTACCTGCCTCAAACCATCCCAGTGGCACTCCACATTAGATGATGCTAGTAGATACTGCCAGGTGGAAATGTGTTCCAAAGACCAGGAGAAAAAACCTTTAACACACCTCTGGGTTTGTTTTGACTTTCAAAGAATGTCCTTTGGGCTCTATATTGAACCAGGAAAAATTCCACTGGCTCATACAGAGATGTCTGGGGGGTCTTGTGAATTATACACTGCTATACCTGGATGATGCACAGCACTCATTTCCAAGGAAACATTGATAGCCCTCTGTCTACTAGACTTGGAACAAGTGTTGGAGGAGCTCATGAAGTGACCAGTGCAAACACAGAGCAAAGTGAGGAACTACATGTGTTTCATTCAAGCCTTACTGAGGTAGAATGACACACACACACACACACACACACACACACACACACACACACACACACACACACACACACACACACACACACACACACACACACACACACACACACACACACACACACACAATAATCCCATTATCACCTGTGAGAACTAATACTACAGGGATGAATGCCCACATTTCCGGCACACTGTGATTGTTGTGACTGCGGACTAATTTATTTTAGTCTGAAGCAGAAAAAAAGGTCCAGGTTTGATGGGAGTATGTTTTACTACATAACAGGACACAGATTTTCCACTAAAATCTGTCATCAGTGGATGAGTAAAAGTCTGCCTGGTCACATCCATCAGAGGGAAGATTCCAGATTGGGGGCGCTTTCCAGCTCGCTAATTCTGACCATATGTGGCGAAGAGGAAGCCTATGGAACAGAGGGACTAACTTTTCACCAGCAGCAGAAGGAAGGGTCACATTCCCTAACGAAGGGGATATGACTGTTCAGCCATTGTGATGATTCAGTCGCCGTTCATGTTTTTCCATTCTACACCATTCTTAACCCTATTTAGCATCTAGATGCAACGACAGGAATGACATCATCTCAAAAATATCAGCCATAAAAAAGGGACAATGATTATAAACACAGAATTATGGAGACTTATTTGATAATATCGAACAAAATTACCATTTGGCCTTCTGTTTATGTACCCTGATTGGCAAAAGTCCCACCAAGTCTGGAATTATGAGCTAATTTGTTTACCATTAAGATGTGAATGAATCTATACTTCTTCTTTTTTTTATTTGACCTTTATTTAACTAAGTCAGATCAGGGTGGTCTGGGAGAGTATGACACATCAAGCCTACTTCATACTGTTCCTTTCCATACACTGAACTGTTTTCTCAACAGAATACAGGTATGAGGCAGAACAGATGCCTCATAAATTATGGCCTCTTCTAGAACACACTCTCATTTCTACTTCCTGTTCCTGTCTCGACAATGATATGGAGGTCAATTCTCAGGTTCAGTTAACCACCGCCGCTTGGAAGACCACAATAGTGTTAGACTTCCCCCCTCAAAGAGTTTTCCACTGAATCCCTGGAGGCTCTGAAACCTTCAGTAACACTCAGGAGACAGAAAGCATTTCATATGCAGTGCTGCCAGAGAAGGAAAGACACAGACTGTACACAGATCCAACAGTAGGCAATGTAATTTCAGTCATGTTTTGACATCACTTACAAGTCTGATGTCACAGTACGACCGACCTGTCAAGTAGTTGTCTAGCAGTTTGAAGTTGGTTTTAATAAATAATATTGAAACATTCTAATTGTTCAGTAAACATGAGGTGAGTGTACTGTAGATGGACACTGTCAATCACACATTGCAAAGATTCCATTTAAAATCAGGATTAGATACATCAAGGAAGATCAGATCAAAGGTATTGTATATTCAAACAAGATGTAGGCTTAGAGCTCTGTCTCTCATGATGTGCAAAGGGGGCATCACAGAGCATGCTGAGCAATAACAGCATAGAGGTGCACTCACTTTCCTCCCTTTCCTCTCATTTAGCCCATTGTGTTTAACAGAATAAGTGATGACAGCTGAAGCACCAAACTGCACTAGTGCAGTGGTGGAGGATAACCTTGGAGAGAACCTGCAGTGTGTGTGTGTGTGTGTGTGTGTGTGTGTGTGTGTGTGTGTGTGTGTGTGTGTGTGTGTGTGTGTGTGTGTGTGTGTGTGTGTGTGTGTGTGTGTGTGTGTGTGCGCGTGTGTGCGCGTGTGTGTGTCTGTGTGCGTGTGTGTGCCTGTGATTTCAACATAAGAAAAATAATTGCTTGTATGAATTGGGTTTTTCCCCAAAGGACATCTTTCTTAAAATGTTAAAGTGATCAGAATTCAACAGGTGCAACCGTACAAATATGTAAGGTATCATTTAAAACCATTACATGCTTCAAACTTTATCTGTCTTTATGTAATTCTCACATACAATTCATAACTTTGTCGTATTTTTTGTTGACTGAATGCCACGTGATTCACCACTGTTACTGGACATGCTAATATGGTTTCGGATGTAGATTGCTGCAGCATGTGTAGGCGATGACCATTGCATATAAAACATCAAGGACAGAAGTGCATTGCAGTTGGAAATGTTATAAAGTCTGCAATTTTAAAGATGATTATCTGTCAAGTTTAAAATATAAGTGGTCAGGAAATGTAAGGGAGCAATTTTAAAATTAAATCCTGTGAGGTTTTGGAAAAATATCAAGCAAAAGCAAAGCAAAGCTTAGGCTGTACGGTGTCCATATTATGACAGCATTAGTCTCAGACTGTTCTAATATGGATACCGTAAGACTGTTATTTCTCATGCCATGGAAAATGTATCAAGTACAGACTAGACAATTTTGTTTAGGATTTTCTTATCATGAATCATGTTAACAAATCTATTTAATGAATCAGCTTCAAAGGCAAATAGAGACTTGCATGAAGCACGCCATTGGTGTGGTTCGACTGTCATGTCTGGTAATTATGCCCTAACCATTGTCAGGAAATGTTGGAAACTTCCCCGACCAAACAATAATTACAGATAATCAACAACCAGAGTGGAAATGGCCTTGGACTTGGAGCTTGCATGTACAGTGCCTTGCGAAAGTATTCGGCCCCCTTGAACTTTGCGACCTTTTGCCACATTTCAGGCTTCAAACATAAAGATATAAAACTGTATTTTTTTGTGAAGAATCAACAACAAGTGGGACACAATCATGAAGTGGAACGACATTTATTGGATATTTCAAACTTTTTTAACAAATCAAAAACTGAAAAATTGGGCGTGCAAAATTATTCAGCCCCTTTACTTTCAGTGCAGCAAACTCTCTCCAGAAGTTCAGTGAGGATCTCTGAATGATCCAATGTTGACCTAAATGACTAATGATGATAAATACAATCCACCTGTGTGTAATCAAGTCTCCGTATAAATGCACCTGCACTGTGATAGTCTCAGAGGTCCGTTAAAAGCGCAGAGAGCATCATGAAGAACAAGGAACACACCAGGCAGGTCCGAGATACTGTTGTGAAGAAGTTTAAAGCCAGATTTGGATACAAAAAGATTTCCCAAGCTTTAAACATCCCAAGGAGCACTGTGCAAGCGATAATATTGAAATGGAAGGAGTATCAGACCACTGCAAATCTACCAAGACCTGGCCGTCCCTCTAAACTTTCAGCTCATACAAGGAGAAGACTGATCAGAGATGCAGCCAAGAGGCCCATGATCACTCTGGATGAACTGCAGAGATCTACAGCTGAGGTGGGAGACTCTGTCCATAGGACAACAATCAGTCGTATATTGCACAAATCTGGCCTTTATGGAAGAGTGGCAAGAAGAAAGCCATTTCTTAAAGATATCCATAAAAAGTGTTGTTTAAAGTTTTTCACAAGCCACCTGGGAGACACACCAAACATGTGGAAGAAGGTGCTCTGGTCAGATGAAACCAAAATTGAACTTTTTGGCAACAATGCAAAACGTTATGTTTGGCATAAAAGCAACACAGCTCATCACCCTGAACACACCATTCCCACTGTCAAACATGGTGGTGGCAGCATCATGGTTTGGGCCTGCTTTTCTTCAGCAGGGACAGGGAAGATGGTTAAAATTTATGGGAAGATGGATGGAGCCAAATTCAGGACCATTCTGGAAGAAAACCTGATGGAGTCTGCAAAAGACCTGAGACTGGGACGGAGATTTGTCTTCCAACAAGACAATGATCCAAAACATAAAGCAAAATCTACAATGGAATTGTTCAAAAATAAACATATCCAGGTGTTAGAATGGCCAAGTCAAAGTCCAGACCTGAATCCAATCGAGAATCTGTGGAAAGAACTGAAAACTGCTGTTCACAAATGCTCTCCATCCAACCTCACTGAGCTCGAGCTGTTTTTCAAGGAGGAATGGGAAAAAATTACAGTCTCTCGATGTGCAAAACTGATAGAGACATACCCCAAGCGACTTACAGCTGTAATCGCAGCAAAAGGTGGCGCTACAAAGTATTAACTTAAGTGGGCTGAATAATTTTGCACGCCCAATTTTTCAGTTTTTGATTTGTTAAAAAAGTTTGAAATATCCAATAAATGTCGTTCCACTTCATGATTGTGTCCCACTTGTTGTTGATTCTTCACAAAAAAAATACAGTTTTATATCTTTATGTTTGAAGCCTGAAATGTGGCAAAAGGTCAAGGGGGCCGAATACTTTCGCAAGGCACTGTAGGCCACAATACATTGTTTTTTCAATTGCACCTATTGTACCTAATTGTATATCTCTCTGCTTAGGTCTGATCTGTGAGGTCTGATAATCTGCGCATCATGACTGCAATAAAGATGAACTGGAACGTCCCCTGGAGGTCGCCATAGGCCACAATAATTTGGGGCTCGTGGTGAAGCCCACTGACTTTACCTGTTGTAGAAGTCTTATAGCTGCTTATCCCAGGTCTATAAAGTCTATCAAAAGGCTAAATAGGATTGACATAATGTGTATCTCTCCAGTCTTCAATTTGAACCTACATTATATGGTTTGTCAGTCCCATCTGAGGCAGTTTTAGAATTAGCATCCATGATCTGATTATCACTGGAAGCTTCAAAATTCTCTCAAACTCTCTCGAATGGACATCTGAGCTTGATTTGCTGTCAATTTTTCTCATTGTTTTCTTTTATCAGTCATCTCTTTGTCAGCCAAGTGGATGCTTCTTCGCATTCAGGACAGAATGTTTAAATATTGTCCAGCTGCTGGTTTTTCACATGTACCAATTATGTTATTTTTATTTAATCAAACCCAGCCTTTCCTGGTCAAATTCTGAAATGAATGAAATCCAATTTGAGCTCTTCCTCATGTGAACTGCCAATATTCTTCACAGTGCTTGAGAGGTCCTCAAAGAGTCCACATGGTCCATCAAACTTTTTCCCCCTTTCCCAGGCCTCCCTTTATTGCCTCCAACATCAAAGACAGGAAGACATGGAGACATTTCCATAGTACAACATACACACAATGTTTTAATCCACCAAGGATCCATCAAGGTGCTCCTCCAAACCTCATTATGAGGCGTTACTGCATAGGAACTTTACCTTTAACACTTATTACGGCTGAAATCCCGTTAACGGGATCGATTTGACAACAGTCAGTGAAAGTGCAGGGCGCCAAATTCATACAACAGAAATCTCATAATTAAAATTCAACAAACATACAAGTATTACACACCATTTTAAAGATAAACTTATTGTTAATCCCACCACAGTGTCCGATTTCAAAATGGCTTTACGACGAAAGCATACCATGCGATTATGTTACGTCAGTGCCTCGTCACAGAAAAACACAGCCATTTTTCCAGTCAAAGAGAGGAGTAACAAAAAGCAGAAATAGAGATAAAATTAATCACTAACCTTTGATGATCTTCATCAGATGACACTCATAGGACTTCATGTTACACAATACATGTATGTTTTGTTCGATAAATCTCATATTTATATCCAAAAAATGTCAGTTTACATTGGCGCATTATGTTCAGTAATGTTTTGCTTCCAAAACATACGGTGATTTTGCAGAGAGCCACATCAATTTGCAGAAATACTCATCATAAATGTTGATGAAAATACAAGTGTTATGCATGGAATTAAAGATATACTTCTACTTCTCTGCAACTGCTCTGTCAGATTTCAAAAAAGCTTTACAGCGAATGCACACCATGGAATAATCTGAGTACAGCGCTCAGAGACCAAAACAAGCCAGACAGATACCCGCCATGTTGTGGAGTCAACAGAAGTCAGAAATAGCATTATAAATATTCACTTATCTTTGATGATCTTCAGCGGAATGCACTCCCAGGAATCCCAGTTCCACAATAAATGTTTGTTTTGTTCGATAAAGTCCATCATTTATGTCCAAATACCTCCTTTTTGTTTGCACGTTTAGTTCACAAATGCACATTCCCAAGGCGCAGGCACTTAGTTCAGATGACAGTTCCATTACAGTTCGTAGACACATGTCAAACAATGTATAGAATCAATCTATAAGATGTTTTTATCATAAATATTCCAACCGGACAATTCCTTTGTCTTTAGAAATTAAAAGGAACAGTGCTCGTGCTCACGACCGCGAGACTTAGCTCATGGCATTCTGCCAGACACCTGGTTCAAACAGCTCTTATTCGCTCCCCCTTCACAGTAGAAGCCTAAAACAAGGTTCTAAAGACTGTTGACATCTAGTGGAAGCCTTATGAAGTGCAATCGGACCAAATTTTACACTGTATATTGGATAGGGAAAGACTTGAAAACCTACAAACCTCAGATTTCCCACTTCCTGGTTGGATTTTTCTCAGGTTTTTGCTTGCGATATCAGTTATGTTGTACTCACAGACATCATTCAAACAGTTTTAGAAACTTCAGGGTGTTGTCTATCCAAATCTACAAATAATATGCATATCTTAGCTTCTGGGCCTGAGTAGCAGGCAGTTTACTCTGGGCACCTTATTCATCCAAGCTACTCAATACTACCCACCAGCCATAAGAAGTTTTAAGAGCTTTACCAGCTAAAATTGCTAATGTATCCTTTGCTGCTATTTTGGGTATTTTCATGTCAATTCAGAACTAAAATACAAGTATATACTGTAACTTACTTTAGTTTGGTATACAGATAAACAGGCTTTTAGCACAATGTCAAGATATAAAATACATTAGCATGGACTTTCCAGGTTCTCCAGGACTTCCAGGACTTTCCAGCTTTATCAGCTAAATTCTCCCCTCTAGGACTCATAATGAATGCTTCAAGGACAGATTGTATAAGCTGAAGATTGATTACTTAAAAAAAAAATCTGTACTCCTACTTGCATCTACCCACGAATACTACATGCATTCAATAAATAAAATAATGCCTTTCATCAGACTTTTACTGTAACGCTCAATGAGTGAATGGGTGTGGAGTCAGGCGCAGAGAGCAAAGGATGCGGGAAAAAACACGCTTTAATGTCCAAAATCAAAAAAGAACAAAATAGTTATACCCAACACAGGCGTAACTATTACTACAATAAGTACCCTTAGGTAAAAATACCAGGACAGCGAGAAAACCCAACAAAACACTAACACCTTTCACAAATACAGAAGAACAAGCCTGCACAAACAGAAACGGGCTAAATGAACTTAAATAACACCACCCTAACAACCAAACAATGAACAGGTGAAAACAATTAGACAAAACCAAACGAACACGGAACAAAGGATCGGTGGCAGCTAGTAGACCGGCGACAACGACCGCCGAGCGCCACAAGAACATTTACTTGAGTATGAATATAAATCAAAAGAGTGATTCTTTAGCTTAGTTTTTGGCTGCCATAGTTCATTTGAACAGAGCAGCCATAGTTACATTTATGGCAGACTATGAATCAAATGCGTACAGCAAGTTCAAAATCCACTTTATTATCAGCTTTTGGAACCGTACATTATATTGATGTTTGAAATGTCTTGAAGTGTTTAATAGGAAGTCAGTATCTAGGCTGACAAGCCCTCAGTATTCTTTAACAGCAAAATAAAACGTAAACACTTTTCTTTAACTTAACAACGTCAGAGGTTTCAACCGAGCCAGAGGTGACTTTGGAATGGTTCATGTCTAATGAGGATGGACACCTCTTATCACCACCATCTCCAGGCAATAAGAAAAGGCCTTAGGGAACAAATACTTTAATCTTTTAATTTCCTTGTCCAAAATATTGCGAACCGTTGGATGAATGTCTAAACAGGCCTATAGGGACAGTTCAACTCAGCGCCTGTGTTGTGAGAGGTTTAAGAGGAGTGAGGTAAGGATCATGAAACTTCAAAACATTAAACAGAAATGTTATAGAAGTTAACTAGTATTTTCCAAAGATAAAAAAATGTCTATGTGCTTGTATTACTGTATAAGTACTCCTAAACTTAGACAGATTTATGACACGTATGGTAGGACACAAGACCAGCATCATGTCCATCCTATGTGACACTATACAAGTTCTGTAACAGTAGGAGCATTGGAAATGAGAGCTTAGGAAATGATCTGTGACCATAAATCAGCATTGACAATCTATTGAGTTCACTGGCCGAGTCAGTGTTTGTTCCTGCCTGTTGCTTAGAGAAGGACTGATTTAATTGGCACGTATTTAATTGCGTAACTAGAAAAATCCCTTTCCAATTTAAATGTCAAGACAATTACCCAAGCATTAAATAACTCATACTTAGGAGTACTGTAACATTTTATATCTCTAGGTTTAAGGCATACAGTAGCTGGTTGTATTATGAATATGTACAGCACAACCTTATAAGTTCATACAGATACTATAAAACTGATTTCATCCAAAATAAAATTCAAATTCAAATAAATTTGACCAACTCTTAACTTGATCCTACTCATTGTTTTGACTTTGAAAGTGGATTAGGTCAGTGATATGCAAATGATAGATAGTGTATTTTGAGCTGTGGTGGTTGAGGTTTGGTCCTTCCTGTCCACAATTGCAGGCTGTCCCAGGCGCCTGGCATAGTTAAAGTCAATCCTGGATATTGGGCAATGAAGGGTGAAATAGAAATGAATTGTGATGAAAGTTCTGAAAAGCAGAATGGATAATTTTCCACATAAAACACCAGTATTTGATGAAGTGTCTGAGCCAGAGGTACCCACAACAAATAAATATGAAATTAAATGAACAAATGTGCATAAAAGGAAAGTGTTGTCTTTGATTAAAGGAATTACTATTTTATTAGAGGTAGTTAGTATTTGTATATATGTTTTTCACAGTCAACATGATGGGTGGTTTGACTAGACTAATGGGAGCGACTGCACAAGGCCTCAGATCTAACCCTCCACCCAGATAAGGTCAGACAATACCAGGAGAAGTTATGCTGTCACTCTACATTTGAAAAATCTTGAAAACTTTTTTTGCATGTAAAATGTTGTCAAGTGTATGAGTTTTGATGTCTGAACTTCACATGCACTAAGTTCAACAGCACAGAAGCTTCCTCATTGTTACAAATCTGCTTGTTTGCATACATCATCCCTATATTGGAGTAATTACGGAGAAGTGAATAAAATGTGCAGATAAGTTATACGCAAATATTCACATATATATGTATTCCAGTATAGCCAGCATAGCCTGAGATTTATATTGCTAACCAATTGTAGATGTCATCTGCCATATAAACGGATGATACATACTATGCTTGCTCTTAAATTAAATGTTAAATCATTGGACATATAGCAAAATGACTGCCACACATTTGAACAAAATTTGTAAATCAATCAAATCCTCAAAAGGTATGAAGTTAAAACGTGAGTAAGTCATTGTGGAGGCCATAGACAGGTAAAGCTTTGGAA
This sequence comes from Oncorhynchus clarkii lewisi, assembly GCF_045791955.1. NCBI lineage: Eukaryota > Metazoa > Chordata > Actinopteri > Salmoniformes > Salmonidae > Oncorhynchus > Oncorhynchus clarkii. The sequence goes on along the minus strand of NC_092154.1, from coordinate 16,782,613 downwards.
GAGAAGGAGATGGTTTATGAGTATCAGTGTATTTCCTCCCATGATGTTCAACACTCAGCCACTTTTTTATCCAAAGCCTTGATATCAATGTGTCAGGTGACAGGTCACAGGGCCATGGACACATTTACGTGTTTATTCAGATTTATGTAATCAACTCCTGCTTTCCCAGTCTCTTTTTCACGCCCTCCTGGTTTTGACCCTTGCCTGTCCTGACTCTGAGCTCGCCTGCCTGACTACTCTGCCTGACCCTGACCCTGAGCCTGCCTGCAGACCTGTACCTTTGCCCCACCTCTGAATTGTTGTCCTCTGCCTACTCTGACCCTGAGCCTGCCTGACGACCTGTACCTTTGCCCCACCTCTGAATTGTTGTCCTCTGCCTACTCTGACCCTGAGCCTGCCTGACGACCTGTACCTTTGCCCCACCTCTGGTTTACTGACCCCTGCCTGCCTTGACCTGTCTATTGCCTGCCCCTGTCTATTGCCTGCCCCTGTCAATTCGATGTGTCTGCATCTGGGTCTTACCTTGATCCCTGATAAATACAATGGATCCAGATACCACTAGTAAATAACTATGGATCCAGACACAACCAGTAAAATACTATAGATCCAGACACCACCTGTAAAATACTACGGATCCAGACACCACCTGTAAAATACTACGGATCCAGACACCACCTGTAAAATACTACAGATCCAGACACCACCTGTAAAATACTACGGATCCAGACACCACCTGTAAAATACTATGGATCCAGACACCACCTGTAAAATACTATGGATCCAGACACCACCTGTAAAATACTATAGATCCAAACACCACCAGTAAAATACTACAGATCCAGACACAACCTGTAAAATATTATAGATCCAGACACCACCAGTAAATTACTGTGGATCTGGATACCACCTGGGGTGGATTACCACCCCGACTGACATTTTACTGCACTGTTAGTAGTCATTAACATAAGCATTTTGCAGGACCTGCTATGTCACTTGGGGGGGTACTGTAACAGTCAAAGGGATGAACACATTTGTCACCATTTAATTTGTCTCTGTTTTGCATAGTTCCCCCAGACCCCCCAAAAATCTCCTGACTTAGCCATTAGGCTAGAGAGAGTGACATAACCTTTGTGAATGTCACAGGTTACTCATGGTTTTCCAGCCTGTAGGTTTTGAATATTGTCTGCAAGGATGGAAATTAGGCTAGCCCTCTAACCCAAGGCCGGGACTTTTCAGACCAGGAACAGCGCCATGTTAGCTACCTATGGGGCTCAAATGTGTTCTTCATGACATAACTTGTAGATCACAGGCCTACTTTTCCAGCCTCTACATGCATAATTCAGGTGTAAAGTTACAAACAAATGGTTACCAGACCTTTACTGTGCCTGTTGTTGAGCTGTGTTCTGCATGTGTTCCTCTAAACTGTGGACTGGGACGTGTCTGCTCTGCACTGCTCTGCTCTTCATCCGGTTAAGAAATTGTTTGCTGGATAGTTGTGGTAATGACTTTGTCATTACACTTAATCAAGGTAATTAATGTCAGAGGGGCACTGGGTGCACTGAGCGATTCAGGCTCTGCAATTAGACCTTCCTCTTTAATGTGGTGAGCACAGCGTCGAGATAAAAAGATGAGATGTACGGTTCTCACCTGCAGAACAGCTGCCGTGTTTACACAACTTCACAGCTCTTGTACAACATGGGTAAACATTTCCTTTACTAAACGTTGCACTGTCATGGAGTATGGTGGTCTCATTTTATCGGATTTCAATTTTTATGGGCCCGTCGTAGCAGACAGATCTGTGTACAACCTATATCTGGGTATGAAATACCACTACTAATACATCAAATTACATTCTGTTTGCGGACTACCAACAGCTGCACAATGACATTATTCTTTGAATATAGGAAACTAATTAATGGACTACTCAGTAGAGATATTTTTTTTTCTGATGTTGTCAGTGGAAAACAGCAGCATGTGGTCTGTATTGTCTTTAGTCTGTAAATAAATGTTGCCTTCAAATGAATTCCTAATGAGGTTGTAAACACACGCATCTGGGTCTAAAAATGGCTATTTCTCAGTCTCAACCCCTAGAGAGAAACCATACCCAGTCTACATCCATATTCAGTGGGTCTCAACATGTGAGACTTTAAGTTTATGTTTCTATTTATAATGCTTCTGTCTGACAGCACTTATGTCTGCATTTTTATTGCATGTTTAGTCGAACATTTATGTTCTTTGATTGAAACGTAATTGAAAACAACATTTTATGGACATTATTTCAACACATTTGCCAAATGGATAGTGACTTCCCGTGTACATACATTATTATGTAGAGAGAGAGAGAGAATGGAGAGCGAGCGAGAGAGATAGAGAGAGAGAGAGAGAGAGAGAGATTTTACTACCAGGCTCCGGCAGAGAACTGGTACTGTTGTTAACATTGTCCCCATGCAAGGCTGTTCAATGTTGTGGATTGGTTTAGAGGGTTTCTAACATAGTTACACGGTCATATGAATATACACTATATCTCCAAAGGAAGCAGCTTATCTGCTCCAGGCGCTCTCATAAACATGTAACATCCATTTCTCAATTCCTTATTGATTGTCAGATTCAATTAATGATTGTAAAACCTTTCCAAAACTTACCAACCACCATAAAGTACATTTCTGTACCTAAGTTATAACTTGAAACACATTCTAGCTATAAAAGTGTGTGGGTTTAATTTATCAACGTTTGATTTGTGTGGAAAGTGGAAAATTCAAATTTATGACATGATGCATATTCATGACATTAAGCACTGGGATCAAAATCTGATTTATCCTTGATTAATAATCCAGTACAACTCCAAGGAAAATATTCTGTCTAGGGTCTCGCATAAATATTCTTCATTAATCAAAGAGACCATTGATAGGTTTGTTACAATGATACTCCATTCTACTGGATACCGTAAAACAAAGGAGATTGCACCACCTACTGATTTCCTACCCACTGCATCACGAGTCATACTTTATCTCCTATCTCCTACCTCCGACCTCCTACTCAGCCCTCAACCTACCAGACCGCTGAAGCACTTTCAAAGAACCTACAAGGTATGATGTACTACTTTTGACCAGTTTGGGACACAGTCTGTCTGATTACTGTTCAACTGACTCCAGTACAGTGGCAGGGTGGCCTGTTCTGACCCCGATCAGAGGAAACCCCTTCAGCCTCGACACCCTGTTGCTGCCCCCCCCCCCCCGCGGCTTCAGACGGGGAGAAGACGCTTTAAATGGCCGACAGCGTTAGAGGAAGAAGAGGGGGAAAAGGTCACATTCCTTCAGGGTGAAACAAAGCTGTTTTTTTTTTACCATAGAAAGGGTTTACAGATGTGCTGTCAGGTTTTACATGTCAAATCTCCAAACCCAGAACTATTTGATAGTCTTACATTAAGAACACGGGAGAAGTACAATTTAATCAAAAGACATCTTGTCTCGGGGAAATTCATGTGTTTTATGGTCAGCTAACATTCATTGCACTTCAGTCATATTTTTGTTTTTCAGTTGTCTTATGTAGATAAAATACTTACATTAAGTGAAAGGAGAATAGTATTGCATAGGTTCTCTGACATAAAGATCCTGTACATGGATTCCAGATGTCAGTGTGAGACAGGTCTTATGTTGCAAATGTCTACCATGGGACATGTGTATGAATAACCTGAGAGGTACTGAAGGAGATGGAACAGATAAGAGTTAGACTGACGGCCACAAGTGTGCAATAATATCTTGAATGTGTGTGAGAGTGAGCAGGTCTTCAGGGAGTGAGTGACGCTAAAGGTCAAGGATACAACAATAGTGCTGTGCATCCGAAATACAGATGTAGGATATCAATTTGAGCCAGTTTGCGACAGCAGGAAAATAATCCTGCAGCAATAGGTGAATTATTAAATGGATTATAATTAATGGACATTTTTGTCGGGGTTGATACATTTTTCGTAAGGGAAAATCAAGCCAAAAATTTCAAAGTGGAAATTACAAATTTCAAAAGATTTTTTACTTACGAGCTTACAATCAAAAACTAAAACAGGAAGTACCCGTGACTATCTCAATACGGAAGTGGTCAAACGACACGTATGCTATGTTTTGCTTGCATAGATTGGAATATGTTCCGTGATTCATCCATTAGCATTGAGAATAATACTACCTTAGTCACCTGCTTCATCAACAAGTGCATCGACAACGTCGTCCCCACAGTGACCGTACGTACATATCCCAACCAGAAGCTATGGATTACAGGCAACATCTGCACTGAGCTAAAGGCTAGAGCTCCTGTTTTCAAGGAGCGGGATACTAATATGGAGGCTTATAAGAAATCCTGCTATTTCTTCAGACAAACCATAAAACCGTTTAAGCGTCAATACAGGACTAAGATTGAATCCTACTACACTGGCTCTGACACTCGTCAGATGTGGCAGGGCTTGAAAACTATTGCGGACTACAAAGGGAAACCTAGCCACGAGCTAGCCAGTGACGCGAGCCTACCAGACGAGCGAAATGCCTTTTGTGCTCGCTTCGAGGCAAGCAACACTGAAGCATGCATGAGAACACGAGCTGTTCCAGATGACTGTGTGATCACGCTCTCTGTAGCCAATGTGAACAAGACCTTTAAACAGGTCAACATTCACAAAGCCACGGGGCCAGACGGATTACCTGGACGTGTATTTATAGCATGCGTGGACCAACTGGCAAGTATCTTCACCGACATTTTCATCTTCTCCCTGACCGAGTCTGTAATACCTACATGTTTTAAACACCACCATAGTCCCTGTAACCAAGAAAGCGAAGGTAACCTGCCTAAATTATTACCACCCCTTAGCACTCATGTTGGTAGCCATGAAGTGCTTTGAAAGGCTGGTCAAGGCTTACATCAACACCATCATGCTGGAAACCCTAGACTCACTCTAATTCACATACCGCCCCAACAAATCCACAGAATGACGCAATCTCAATTGCTCTGCACACTGCCCTTTCCCACCTGGACAAAAGGAAACCCTTTGTGAGAATGCTGTTCATTGACTCTAGCTCAGCATTCAATACCATAGTACCCACAAAGCTCATCACTAAGCTAAGGACCCTGGGACTAAACACCTCCCTCTGCAACTGGATCCTGGACTTCCTGATGGGCCGTCCCCAGGTGGCAAGTGGAGGCAACAACACATCTACCATGCTGATCCTCCACACTGGGGTCCCTCAGGGGTGCATGCTTAGTCCCCTCCTGTACTCTCTGTTCACCCACAACTGTGTAGCCAAGCAAGACTCCAACACCATCATTAAGTTTGCTGACAACACAGCAGTAGCAGGCCTGATCACCGACAACGATGAGATAGCCTATATGAAGGTCAGAGGACAACAAGTGAGCAAGACAAAGGAGATGATCGTGGACTATAGGAAAGGGAGGGCCGAACAGGCCCCCATTAACATCGACAGGGCTGAAGTGGATTGAGTCGAGAGTTTCAAGTTCCTTGGTGTCCACATCACCAACAAACTATCATGGTCCTAACACACCAAGAGTGCACGACAACACTTTTTCCCCCTCAGGAGACTGAAAAGATTTGGCATGGGTCCCCAGATCCTCAAAAGTTCTACAGCTGCACTATCGAAAGCATCCTGACCGGTTGCATCACCGCCTGGTATGGCAACTGCTCAGCATCTGACCATAAGGCGCTACAAAGGGTAGTGCGTATGGCCTAGTACATCCCTGGAGCCAAGCTTCCTGACATCCGGGACCTACAGTATATAATGGGTGGTGTAAGAGGAAGGCCCAAAAAACTGTCAATGATTCCAGTCACCAGTCACCTGTTCTCTCGCTACTGCACAGCAAGCGGTACCGGAGCACCGAAAGGCTCCTTAACAGCTTCTACCCCAAAGCTATAAGACTGCTGAACAATTAATGAAATGGCCACTCAGATTATTTACCATTGCTGATACTCACTGATTGTCTGTTTATTATCTATGCATAGTCACTTTAAAAATGACCTTGACTAACCTGTACCCTAGCACATTGACTTGGTACCGGAACCCCCTGTATATAACCTCATTATTGTTATGTCATTTTCTTGTGTACTTTTGATTTGAATAGATTGTTTTACTTTAGTTTATTTAGTAACTCTTTTCCTAACTCTATTTCTTGAACTGCATTGTTGGTTAACGGCTTGTAAGTACGCATTTCACGGTAAGCTGTTGTATTTGGCGCATGTGACAAATATTATTTTATTTTATTTGGTTTTGAAACCTCAAATACATTTCAACTTTCACAATTCGTTTCATTCCATGAAAGTTTTTCTGCAACCCGGTGATCAAATGAAGATCCTACATCTGTAGCTGAAGAGCATTCTGAGAGCAGTTGATACTGGCAGCTTTTCAAGGATAGGTCCTCTTGCTGTCTGACAGAATAAAATTGCTTGATGCCAAAGAGATATAGAGTTGAAGTCGGAAGTTTACATACACTTAGGTTGGAGTCATTAAAACACATTTTTCAACCACTCCACAAATGTCTTGTTAACAAACTATATTTTTGGCAAGTTGGTTAGGACATCTACTTTGTGCATGACACAAGTCATTTTTCCAACAATTGTTTACAGACAGATTATTTCACTTATAATTCACCCACAATTCCAGTGGGTCAGAAGTTTACATATACAAAGTTGACTGTACCTTTAAACAGCTTGGACAATTCCAGAAAATTATGTCATGGCTTTAGAAGCTGCTGATAGGATAATTCACATAATTTGAGTCAATTGGAGGAGTACCTGTGGATGTATTTCAAGGCCAACCTCAGTGCCTCTTTGCTTGACAAAAAAATGTAGACCTCCACCAGTCTGGTTCATCCTTGGGAGCAATTTCCAAATGCCTGAAGGTACCACATTCATCTGTACAAATAGTACGCAAGTATAAACACCATGGGACCAAGCAGCTGTCATTACAGCTCAGGAAGGAGACTCATTCTGTCTCCTGGAGATTAACGTACTTTGGTGTGAAAAGTGCAAATCAATCCCAGAACAAAAGAAAAGGAACTTGTGAAGATGCTGGAGGAAACAGGTACAAAAGTGTCTATATCCCCAGTACAACGATTCCTATATCGACATAACCTGAAAGGCCGCTCAGCAAGGAAGAAGCCACTGCTCCAAAACGGCCATAAAAAAAAGCCAGACTAACTTTTGCCACTGCACATTGGAACAAAGTTTGTACTTTTTGGAGAATGAAACAAACATAGAACTGTTTGGCCATAATGCCCATCGTTATGTTTGGAGGAAAAAGGGGGAGGCTTGCAAGCAGAAGAACACCATCCCAACCATGAAGCACGGGGGCAACAGCATCGTGTTGTGGGGGTGCTTTGCTGCAGGAGGGTCTGGTGCACTTCACAAAATAGATGGCATCATGAGGTAGGAAAATTATGTTGATATATTGAAGCAACATCTCAAGACATCAGTCAGGAAGTCAAAGCTTGGTCGCAAATGGGTCTTCCAAATGGGTATTGACCCCAAGCATACTTCCAAAGTGGTGACAAAATGGCTTATGGACAACAAAGTCAATGTATTGGAGTGGCCATCACAAAGCCCTGACCTCAATCCTATAGAACATTTGTGGGCATAACTGAAAAGGCGTGTGTCTGAGCAAGGAGGCCTACAAACCTGACTCAGTTTCACCAGCTCTGTCAGGAGGAATGGGCCAAAATTCACCCAACTTATTGGGTGAAGCTTGTGGAAGGCTACCCAAAACGTTTGACCCAAGTTAAACAATTGAAAGGCAATGCTACAAAATACTAATTGAGTGTATGTAAACTTCTGACCCACTGGGAATGTGATGAAAGAAATAAAAGCTGAAATAAATCATTCTCAGTTCACATTCTTAAAATAGGTGATCCTAACTGATCTAAGACAGGGAATTTTTACTTGGATTAAATGTCAGGAGTTGTGAAAAACTGAGTTTAAATATATTTGGCTAAGGTGTATGTAAACTTCCAACTTCAACTGTACCTTTAATTAATTGATCCTCTCATAGTTTAACAGCTGGTAAAAAAGACTGTCCATCCTAATTATGATAATAATACTGTATATTATTATGTAATTTAATACTCTGATGCTACATTTCATGAAAATAATAGAGAGAAGTATTTAATGTCCCTGTCCTAAACGGTACGGTTTATGTCTCGTTGAGTTAGATGCTGCCAGGTTGCCAAGTGTCACGTTCTGACCTTAGTTCTTTTGTTATGTCTTTGTTTTAGTATGGTGAGTTGGGTGGGTTGTCTATGTTCCTTTTTCTATGTTTTGGGATTTCTGTGTTTGACCTGGTATGGTTCTCAATCAGAGGCAGATGTCAATCGTTGTCCCTGATTGAGAACCATACTTAGGTAGCCTGGTTTCACTTTTGAGTTGTGGGTGATTGTTTCCTGTTTCTGTACCATACGGGACTGTTTCGATTTTCGTTTGTTCATTCACGTTGTTATTTTGTATTTTTGTAGTGTTCAGTTTTAAATATCAAAATGGACACTTACCACGCTGCGCATTGGTCCTCCGATCCTTCCTACTACTCCTCCTCGTCAGAGGAAGACAAGCGTTACACCAAGGTTCTTTTTCACTAAGCAGAGATGCCTGTTAGCAAGCAGGTGGGCTGATTGATCATTAGAAAACCCTTTTGCAATTATGTTAGCATAGCTGAAAACTGTTGTCCTGATTAAAGAAGCAATAAAACTGTCCTTCTTTAGAAGTGTCTGTTTGTTTGGTCTTTGTCCCCGTGCCTTTACATGGCACGCTGTAATTTGGGTAAATAAAAACCCCTATGATTCATTCCTGTGCCTGTCTCCCGATCCTTTATACCAACGTGACTAATGAAGGAAATAGTCAAAATAACAAAAAACCCTGGAATGAATAGATGTGTCCAAACTTTTCACTGGTACTGTAAATATATATTTCCTTATATGTTTTCTCAGTCTAGAAAGTTAGAGGACACAAATAGGGAGTTTTTTATTATTATTTTGTATATGTTTTTTCCCTACATTCCAAATTCATATTAGCTACAGGTGGCTCACAAATGTATTGATTTCACCACCGTAAATAAGGTAGCAAACAAAGAAACAACCGAACATTGCACAAGACCGTCTGGAACAAGGTGTACAGTCTGTTCTGAGTTTGACGTCTGGCACATAGAGAAAGACCGTTCAGATTTACTAGCTGTTACAAAAGGAACTCTATTCTCTATTTTTAAAGGATATATTAAAACAGTTTGGATTCTGCCAACTTCATGCTAATTAATTTCCATTGAGACAATGCACATAGTAATGAAAAATACAACTACTGAGCATTATGAAGTAAGAATGTGTTAACAACCGCATCCTCCCGTTGGTGTAAATTCAATTTGAGGTAACATGGCTTTAAGTATGAATTTTGAGGGCATGTTTTGCATCGTTCAATTGTTCTCAGAGCCAAAACATTACAAAGAGAATAATTGGAATAGGCAGACAGTCAGACTGATGTGTTCATTGTTCAGGAAGAACTTGTCATGTGGCAACTGGGATGTACAAGAACAAGGCATAGCAGACAAATGGGAGGTCACCCATTATAACAATTCGTCTTTAAAATGTCAAATGTCTTAATACATTGGCTAACCTTCTGACAGGTGTCAACTATGACTGTGTCAGTGCTGTTGGCTACAATGGAGTTTGAAACCTCAAAAGATTCATGCCAATGCAAATGTAAGAAGGTTTGATGTCTTTGTTGAAAAAAAAGACAACTCAATATTAAACATATTATTTTGTCGTAAATGCTGTGTCATGGGCTTTGTCGTGCTACCATCAGAGAAAGTTTATTGTACAGTACTTCAGAGAATGATTCTGTGATGGACTCCACTTTATATGGAAATGTGATACTAGCCTAGTAGCCCTTTCCTGCAGTCAAATGACCAAATTGCCCTCTAGTGGCCTCATGGGTGGAACATTATTCATATTATTATTCAATTATTTTAATAAACAAATCACTGAAAATCCGGTATTTCTATGTCAAACGGTTTTGTATGCAAACTCAAAACGTAATACATTTCAACTCTATATCTGACATTGTACAAGTGTCTTCTTTTTTTAAGCCCCTAACCATATGTGTGAGGTGTATACTTTTGTTCCATAATATATTTGCGATTACCAAGAAACACTAGCCCACTGCACTAAAAGGTTAATGGATGTATAGATGGATGTATAGAGCATGCCCTCCCTGTCACGACTTCCGCCGAAGTCGGCTCCTCTCCTTGTTCGGGCGGCGTTCGGCGGTCGACGTCACCGGCTTTCTAGCCATCGCTGCTCCATTTTTCATTTATCCATTTGTTTTATCTTGTTCCCTGCACACCTGGTTTTCATTCCCCAATCACACTACATGTATTTATTCCTCTGTTCCCCCTCATGTTTTTGTGTGATTGTTTTGTGTTACGTGTCAATTTTGACCCACTAGACTGGTGTTTGTTAATTCTGTGTTTTGTCACAATGTTTATTTGTTTGAACATAATTATTGTGACTGTTTTGCACTTTTGCCTATTGGCTGGAGGTTTAGACGCACTCTCTCCCTCGGGAAGGGAGAGAGTGTCCGCCCTCGTCTCATGCCTCCCGGGGAGAGCTCTGGAGTGGGCAAACTCCGTGTGAGGAGAGGGAGACGCGGCGGTGGACCACTTTGAGGAGTTCAGCCGCTCTTCCATTTGAGGCAGGGGACGAGGAGGGCACAGGAGTTCGCCCTGGAATTCCGGACCTTGGCCGCCGGAGCAGGATGGAACTACAGGGTCCTCATTGACCACTATCGATGCAGCCTGCGTGAGGACGTCTGACGGGAGTTGGCCTGCAGGGATGCCACCATCACTTTTGACCAACTGGTGGATCTGTCCATCCGGTTGGATAACCTGCTGGTCACCCGCGGAAATCCAGAGGGGGCTCTGTCAGTTATCTTCCAGCACTCCCGCTCCGGTGCCCATGGAGTTGGGAGGGGCTGCGCGTAGGGAGACTGGAGGAGGGGCCTTCACGTGCACCATCTGTGGCCGCAGAGGGCACACTGCCGGTCGGTGCGGGTTGGTCCCTCTGGGAGTCGAGGCAGTAGGCAGGGCACTCTGGCGTCACCCTATGTGAGTCTGCACGACTCTCATCCAGAGTCCACTGTTGTCCACCTGTTTGTACCTGTTTGTTTTCCTGAGTTTTCCCCTCATTCCTAGCATAAGGCGCTCGTCGATTCAGGCGCAGCTGGGAATTTTATCGAGAGAGCGTTCGCCCTTAGTTTAGGGATCCCCATTATTCCTGTGGTTAGACCTTTCCCGGTACACGCTCTGGATAGTCGACCATTAGGGTCTGGGTTAATCAGGGAGGCCAACATCTCCCTGGCCATGGAGACGCAGGGGGGTCACAAGGAGAGAATCAGTCTCTTCCTCATTGACTCTCCTGCATTTCCCGTGGTACTAGGCCTTCCCTGGTTGGCTTGTCATAACCCCACCATTTCCTGGCAACAGAGGGCTCTCACTGTCAAGGGTACATTCGGTCCTCCACTTCACCCACCTCCTCAAGTTAATTTTTTTGTGAAGAAGAAGGATGGAGGTCTGCGCCCGTTCATTGACTATTGACGTCTCAATCAAATCACGGTGAGGTTCAGTTACCCGCTACCTCTTATCGCCACGGCGATTGAGTCAATGCACTGCACACGCTTCTACACTAAACTGGATCTCAGGAGTGCGTACAACCTGGTGCGTATCCTGGAGGGAGATGAGTGGAAGACGGCGTTTAATACCACCTCAGGGCATTCTGAGTACCTCGTCATGCCGTACGGGTTTATGAATGCTCCATCAGTCTTCCAATCCTTTGTAGACAAGATTTTCAGGGACCTGCACAGGCAGGGTGTAGTGGTGTATATCAATGACATTCTGATATACTCCGCTACACACGCCGAGCATGTGCCCTTGGTGCGCAAGGTACTTGGACGACTGTTGGAGCATGACCTGTACGTCAAGGCTGAAAAAATGGCTGTTCTTTCAGCAGGCCGTCTCCTTCCTAGGGTATCGCATTCCAACATCAGGGGTGGAGATGGAGAGTGACCGCATTGCAGCCGTGTGTAATTGGCCGACTCCCACCACAGTAAAGGAGGTGCAGCGATTTTTAGGGTTTCCCAATTACTACCGGAGATTTATCCGGGGTTTTGGCCAGGTGGCTGCTCCCATTACCTCACTGCTGAAGCAGGGTCTTGTACGTCTGCAGTGGTCGGTTGAGGTGGACAGGGCTTTTGGGCACCTAAGAGCTCTGTTTACCCATGGATCAGACTCCCATTCTGAGAGCTCTGTTTACCCATACCCATGGCCCATGGATCAGACTCCCATTCTCCCGGCCTCCTGCCTCGTAGCGGCGGTCGTGTGGGAGCTGGACACGGACATTGCGTACAGAACCCGCTCCACTCCAGTGTCCCGTCGGGCGTCAGTACATTCCATCTGCTGTCCCTGACCAGTTGATCTATTGGGCACACACATCACCCTCCTCTGGTCATCCGGGGATCGGTCGGACAGTGCGCTGTCTGACTGGGAAGTACTGGTGGCCCACCTTGGCTAAGGACGTGAGAGTTTATGTTTACTCCTGGTGTGTGCCCAGTGTAAGGCTCCTAGACACCTGCCCAGAGGTAAGCTACATACCTTACCTGTTCCACAACAGCCTTGGTCACACCTGTCGGTGGATTTTCTGACGGATCTTCCTCCTTCACAGGGAAACACCACGATCCTGGTCGTTGTGGATCGTTTTTCTTAGTCCTGTCGTCTCCCCCCTCTGCCCGGTCTCCTTACGGCCCTACAAACTGCGGAGGCCCTGCTTACACACGTCTTCTGGCACTACGGGGTGCCTGAGGATATAGTGTCTGTTTGAGGTCCCCAGTTCACTTCGAGAGTATGGAGGGCGTTCATGGAACGTCTGGGGGTCTCGATCAGCCTCACCTCGGGTTTTCACCCCGAGAATAATGGGCAGGTGGATAGAGTGAACCAGGATGTGGGCAGGTTTCTGCAGTCCTATTGCCACTCCTCCACTAACCTCTCCCCCTTTCAGTGTGTATTGGGGTACCAGCCGGTTCTGGCATCACTGCATCCGACCGTGCACCTCGCTCTCCGGGTCGTCCCCGAGGCCGGTGTCGGCGCGCCGCTGGAGCTGCGCATCAAGGGGGGAGTGTCACGACTTCCGCCGAAGTTGGCTCCTCTCCTTGTTCGGGCGGCATTCACTGACTTTCTAGCCATCGCCACTCCATTTTTCATTTATCCATTTGTTTTGTCTTGTTCCCTGTTCCCTTTTCATTCTCCAATCACTCTACATGTATTTATTCCTCTGTTCCCCCTCATGTCTTTGTGTGAAATTGTTTTGTGTCAATTTTGACGTGCTAGACTGGTGTTCGTTTATTCCGTGTTTTGTCACAAAGTATGTTTATTTGTTTGAACATAATTATTTTGACTGTTTGCACGTTTTGCACTTTTGCCTGTTTCTCCTGCCTCAATAAAGTGTGCGCCTGTTCACAACTCCCTGCTCTCCTTCACCTGACTCCGCTCCCAGTACACACACCAATGACACTCCCAAGATGAATATCAGGAAAGTGGAGAACCACATCTACAACATCATCTCCAGGCTTGTGCTGGAGGAGGCTGGTCAACTCCAAACATTAGCACGACTTCATGCAACATTGCACTGCCAGTAGCTGTTTCACAGACATCCTTTAAATACCATGGATAGCCAGATGATTGTAACCAAAGACAAGTCATCCAGCAATCAGGTTGATGAGTTCATTGAATAAGCACTTGAATAACCAACCAAAAGAGCCTGTGGCTTGATAGGAGCGTGACAGACCACTCTCTGTGGTATGACATCATCAATCCCAATCTCTGATGAGGACATCGACAGCTTGCGGCCAAAGGCATTGTGGTCGATTGTGAATAGTACTACCTGTAAAAAGCATTAGATTATCTGTATTTAACAAGCCAATGTAATGAATGCTTCACATTCTTACGGTTGTTTACTTCTTGAAATTATACAAACAAGCACATAAAGTTTAATGGATCCCTTATGGCTTGGCCTTTTTTCTTTGGGTTACATTTCTCTTCACTAGGACATGGGCTTCAGCAGGCAGCTCTACCCCTATACTGACATTAGCCCTGTTTCCATTACCTCTTCAACCCCACAGGCCCAGATAGTGTGCCACCTGTGCCATCCAGATACTACATACACACATGCGTACATTCTTACATACATACAGTGGCTTCGGGAAGTATTCAGACCCCTTGACTTTTTCCACATTTTGTTACGTTACAGCTTTATTCTAAAATTGATTAAATAAAAAATATCCTCAGCACACACCTGTCTATATAAGGTCCCACAGTTGACAATGCATGTCAGAGCAAAAACCAAGTCACCAAGTCGAAGGAATTGTCCATAGAGCTCCGAGACAGGATTGTGTTGAGGCACAGATCTGGGGAAGGGTACCAAAAAATGTCTGCAGCATTGAAGGTCCCCAAGAACACAGTGGCCTCCATCATCCTTAAATGGAAGAAGTTTGGAATCACCAAGATTCTAGAGAGCTGGAGCTGGCCTCCCGGCCAAACGGAGCAATCGGGAGAGAAGGGCCTTGGTCAGGGAGGTGCCCAAAAACCCGATGGTGACTCTGGCAGAGCTCTAGAGTTCCTCTTTGGAGAAGGGGGAACCTTTCATAAGAACAACCATCTCTGCAGCACTCCACCAATCAGGCCTTTATGGTAGAGGGGCTAGACGGAAGCCACTCCTCAGTGTAAGGTACATGACAGCCCGGTTGAAGTTTGCCAAAAGCACCTAAAGACTCTCAGACCATGAGAAACAAGATCCTCTGGTCTGATGAAACCAAGACTGAACTCTTTGGCCTGAAGTGTCACATCTGGAGGAAACCTGGCACCATAACTATGGTGAAGCATGGTGGTGACAGCATCATGCAGTGGGTATGTTTTTCAGTGGCAGGAACTGGGAGACTAGTCAGTATCGAGAGAAACATGAGCAGAGAAAAGTATAGAGAGATCCTTGATGAAAACCTGCTCCAGAGTGCTCAGAACCTCGGACTGGGAAGAAGGTTCACCTTCCAACAGGACAACGACCCTAAGCATACAGCGAAGACAACGCAAGAGTGACTTCAGGACAAGTCTCTGAATGTCCTTGAGTGGCCCAGCCAGAGCCTGGACTTGAACCAAATCGAACATCTCTGGAAAGACCTGAAAATAGCTCTGCAGCAACGCTCACCATCCAACCTGACAGAGCTTGAGAGGATCTGCAGAGAAGAATGGGAGAAACTCCCCAAATACAAGTGTGCCAAAAAGGCTCGATGCTGTTATCACTGCCAAAGGTGCTTCAACAAAGTACTGAGTAAAGGGTCTGAATACTTGTGTAAATGTGATATTTCCATTTCATTTTGTTTTATAAATTAGCAAAAATTCTAAAAACCTGTTATTGCTTTGTCATTATGGAGGGTATTGTGTGTAGATCGATGAGGAAAATGTTTTTTTTTTTAAATAATTTTAGAATAAGGCTCTAACATCACAAAATGTGGAAAAGGTCAAGGGTCTGAACATTTTAAAAGTTATCGTAACATGCCTATACTATACTGTACAATCTCCTCTCTTTCTACCATAACATATATAACAATATCCCACTGGGCAAAAACTTGTAATTTCACTCCAAAAAATCTATGTGGTGATGTTGAATCAAAGTGGAAAACTTATTGGATTTGCAAAGAGCCAGGAAATATCTACTTAAAAAACTTCTTGATGCACCCATCCTGTTAGCGGGATCATTTTCGTCAACATCCGCTGAATTACAGAGTGCCAAATTCAAATTAAATTACTACAAATATTTAATTTTCATGAAATCACAAGTGCAATATAGCAAAGCACAGCTTAGTTTGTTGTTAATCCACCTGGCGTGTCAGATTTCAAAAAAGCTTTTCGGCGAAAGCATAGAAAGTGTTTATGTAAGGACATCTCTCTCAGCAGACAAAACATTACAAACAGCAAGCAGCCAAGTAGATTGGTCACGAAAGTCAGAAAAGCAATAAAATGAATCGATTACCTTTGATGATCTTCGGATGTTTGCACTCACGAGACTCCCAGTTACACAATAAATGTTCCTTTTGTTCCATAAAGATTATTTTTATATCTAAAATACCTCAATTTGGTTGGCGCGTTATGTTCAGAAATCCACAGGCTCGAGCGGTCACGACGGGGCAGACGAAAATACCAAATTGTATCCATAAAGTTCGTAGAAACATGTCAAACGTTTTTTTATAATCAATCCTCAGGTTGTTTTTACAATATATAATCGATAATATTTCATCCGGACTGTAGCTTCTTCAATAGGAGAGAGAGAGAAAATGTCTGCTCCAAGCTGTTGCAAAACGCTGCTGGCACCCAGCCATCCAATGACGCGATGTGATTGTTCTCGCTCATTTTTCAAAATAAAAGCCTGAAACTATGTCCAAAGACTGTTCACAACATGTGGAAGCCATGGGAAAAGGAATCTGGTTGATATCCCTTTAAATGGAGTGAAGGCAGGCAATGGAACAGAGAGCTTTCAGGAAAAACAGCATTTCCGGGTTGGATTTTCCTCAGGTTTTCGCCTGCAATATCAATTCTGTTATACTCACAGACAATATTTTGACGGTTTTGGAAACTTTAGAGTGTTTTATATCCTAATCTGACAATGATATGCATATTCTAGATTCTGGGCCTGAGAAATAGGCAGTTTCATTCGGGTACGTTTTTCATCCAAACATCAAAATACTGCCCCCTACACTCAACAGGTTTTAAGGGCATTTTGTATTTTTTTCCCACCTAACTTTTCACCTAAATCCAATTAAATTGAGAGATTTTTTATTGAATTCATTGAATTCACAATAGTTGACAACTCAACCAAATGTAAATCAAAGCTACTGAATTGACTTCTGTGTCCAGTGGGATGTAACATTTATGTAACATTTAATCATTTGTGTTAAGCTTCTGTAAAGCCTCTTGCTGAAGACAATACAATTGTTAGGTGTAGATTACACCTCCATTACACTCATTTTGAATTCAATTAAGTTCTAAAATGTCAAATAACGCAAGGAAACAGATGTTTCACAGCAGTCAAGGGCAAAACATTCACTGAATTACAGTTTCATGAAAAAGATGGAGACATTCTTTACTTCAATTTGAAATATGTATGCAACTGACAGACATAGTACCTAAAAGTTGCAGTTTAACCTCACGAAAACACTGTCCTTTTCCCTCCCTTAATGACCAAAATGCATTAGTCAATGTGCTTACTGAGTGAGTGATGTCAGGCTGCAGTGTTGACATTGGACGTGGACCAGGTAAAAGGAGGACCACCCTCTAATTATGGGCTGTGTGGAACTTTCCACAGTCACTCATTCTGGCAACAACAGCTCTGCCATTTTTAACCCCATTGGTCGCCCCTCTAAAAATCCACTGTGGTCTCCACAACACCAATATATCCAACTGTTTTATGGGTAACTCTCTTTTATGCTTTATTATTGATTCTAACCAAGTATTTCCATTTGTCATACAGGAGGCCTCTGCATACTTGCATGTCACTATATTCAAATATAATAAACATTTTCTGTTAGCAATGAAATATTATTGTTTATACTGTGTTTTTTACTGCTCAGTGTATCAATCCCTCCTTAAGCTTTTTGTTTTGTAAGCCCCCATCACTTCTATTTTCTCTACTTCAGTCAACTTACGTGTTAACAGTGAAATGGATCATTGAGATAGTCCATGCTGCATGAAGCTCAGTTAAGTTTTCTTGTGTGGCACTTCTGTGCTTGTTTGTGCTTGAACGCAAACACACCTTAAAAACACACAGGTGTATAGCCTTTCCACAAAACACCAAATTCCGCAGCAATGCCGTTTTCCTTACCCCACTTGAACCTTCTCCTCTCACATGTGGTGAGATGAAAGGAGGTGAAAAAAAGTATATTTCACACACCACGGGGGCATCACAGAGCATGCTGAGCAATAACAGATAGGGGTGCACTCACTTTCCTCCCTTTCCTCTCATTTAGCCCATTGTGTTTAACAGAATAAGTGATGACAGCTGAAGCACCAAACTGCACTAGTGCAGTGGTGGAGGATAACCTGCAGTGTGTGTGTGTGTGTGTGTGTGTGTGTGTGTGTGTGTGTGTGTGTGTGTGTGTGTGTGTGTGTGTGTGTGTGTGTGTGTGTGCTACAGCCGCTGTTAAAGGATGGGGCCAGACAGCAACACTAGTATGTTTGTGTCCCAAATGGCACCCTATTCCCTATGGGTTCTGGCCAGAAGTAGTGCACTACATAGAGAATAGGTTGCCATTTGTGATGTGAGACCATGAGTTCATTTTCTTTAGCTCATCTCCACTCCTTGACATTCAAGATCAATTAGACCCGTCCCAGAATTGTTACTGCCGTTTACGTTTACTCTATAATTGCTGATTAGTAAGATATCTTCATGGAGACCAACAGTCTGTAAAAAATATGTTAATTGTGGGGGAAATTATTGTACCTTGTCTCAGCTGCTATTGCCATACAGAGAACACAAAAGTAGTACATCAATCCTGGTTTCTCTGAACGAATGGTTGTTTACATTGATGTCCAGTAGAGTTTAGTGTTAGCAGGTCATTATATTATTATTATCATATTATCACACATCCTGTTATCACACACCCTGTTATCACACACCCTGTTATCACATCCTGTTATCAACACACCCTGTTATCAACACACCCTGTATCACACACCCTGTTATCACACACCCTGTTATCAACACACCCTGTTATCACAGACCCTGTTATCACACACCCTGTTATCAACACACCCTGTTATCACACACCCTGTTATCACAGACCCTGCTATCAAACACCCTGTTATCACACGCCCTGCTATCACACACCCTGCTATCAAACACCCTGTTATCACACACCCTGTTATCAACACACCCTGTTATCACAGACCCTGTTATCACACACCCTGTTATCACACACCATGTTATCTTGCGTGGAGCCCCAGATCGAGGGAGATTATCAGTGGTCTTGTATGTCTTCCATTTCCTAATAATTGCTCCCACAGTTGATTTCTTCAAACCAAGCTGCTTACCTATTGCAGATTCAGTCTTCCCAGCCTGGTGCAGGTCTACAAGTTTGTTTCTGGTGTCCTTTGACAGCTCTTTGGTCTTGGCCATAGTGGAGTTTGGAGTGTGACTGTTTGAGGTTGTGGACAGGTGTCTTTTATACTGATAATAAGTTCAAACAGGTGCCATTAATACAGGTAACGAGTGGAGGACAGAAGAGCCTCTTAAAGAAGAAGTTACAGGTCTGTGAGAGCCAGAAATCTTGTTTGTAGGTGACCAAATACTTATTTTCCACCATAATTTGCACATAAATTCATTAAAAATCCTACAATGTGATTTTATGTACCTTTTTTTTCATATTGTCTGTCATAGTTGAAGTGTACCTATGATGAAAATTATAGGCCTCTCTCATCTTTTTAAGTTGGAGAACTTGCACAATTGGTGGCTGACTAAATACTTTTTTTGCCCCACTGTAACTGGTTGACATATTGATAACCTCTCTGGTGTAAGACATCTCTATAATCTGCAGAGGTTTTTCACCTCAATGCTAGTGTCTGCTGTGCTTTTTTGGAGGAGTGTGTGTGCATATCCGTTACTATCTGGACTTGAATGTCTCATGTCTTTATTGCAGACAGGAATTCTCATAGCCAAGGTTAATGTTACATATTAAAAAAAGACATACACTGTACATGCTGAGTTGTGAAAACCTAGATCAAAAAAGCTGGGTCAAAATTCTGAACAACACAAGAAATAGAAGGACAAGACATTTTTGTTAGTTGATGAGGCCACTCGACCAAAGCCCCATCAGAAACTGTGTGTATGCCTGCCTATTCATTGATTAAAATAGGATACCATGTAGGACATGTAATAGATAAGTAATGGTCAAGTTTCTCTGACCTTTGTTTATGTATTAATTCACATGAACAATTGTTGATTTGCTGAAGATGAAAGACGCCACAGCTAAGGCTCTCCATTTGACAGGGAATAGGAGTGGTACTGAAGGCTAGTGTGCATCTGAATAACTCCTAACAGTAACACTAGTATGTTTGTGTCCCAAATGGCACCCTATTCCCTATGGGCCCTGGTCAAAAGTAGTGCACTATTTAGGGAAAAGGTTGCCATTTGTGATGTGAGACCACGAGTTCATCTGCTTCAGCTCACCTCCACTCCTTTTCCCGCCATTGAGCTAAGCATTTACAGGAAAGTCTCTCCTCTCAGCCCTGTGTCACCTTGAAACAGAGGATACTGCCTTGCATTGTCCTTAAAGAAGGACTTTTAAGCCTTGAGACAATTTAGACATGGATTGTGTACAGTTGAAGTCGGAAGTTTACATAAATACCGCTACAGGTTGGAGTCATTAGGTTGGAGTCATTAAAACAAATTTTTCAACCACTCCACAAATTTCTTGTTAACAAACTATAGTTTTGGCAAGTCGGTTAGGACATCTACTTTGTGCATGACACAAGTAATTTTTCAAACAATTGTTTAAAGACAGACTATTTCACTTATAATTCACTGTATCACAATTGCAGAGGGTCAGAAGTTTACATACACTAAGTTAACTGTGCCTTTAAACAGCTTGGAAAATTCCAGAAAATTACGTCATGGCTTTAGAAGCTTCTGATAGGCTAAATGACATAATTTGAGACAATTGGAGGTGTACCTGTGGATGTATTTCAAGGCCTACCTTCAAACTCATTGCCTCTTTGCTTGACATCATTGGAAAATCAAAAGAAATCAGCCAAGACCTCAGAAAAAAATTGTAGACCTCCACAAGTCTGGTTCATCCTTGGGAGCAATTTCCAAATGCCTGAAGGTACCACGTTCATCTGTACAAACAATAGTATGCAAGTACAAACACCATGGGACCACGCAGCCATCATACCTCTCAGGAAGGAGACGCGTTCTGTTTCCGAGAGATGAGCGTACTTTGGTGTGAAAAGTGCAAATCAATCCCAGATCAACAGCAACGGACCTTGTGAAGATGATGGAGTAAATAGATACAAAAGTATCTATATCCACAGTAAAACGAGTCCTATGTCGACATAACCTGAAAGGCCACTCAGCAAGGAAGAAGCAACTGCTCCAAAACTGCCGTAAAAAAGCCAGACTACGGTTTTCAACTGCACATGAGGAGAAAGATTGTACTTTTTGGAGAAATGTCCTCTGGTCTGATGAAACAAAAAAAGAACTGTTTGGCCATAATGACCATCGTTATGTTTGGAGGGGAAAGGCGGAGGCTTGCAAGCCGAAGAACACCATCCCAACCGTGAAGCACAGGGGTGGCAGCATCATGTTGTGGGGGTGCTTTGCTGCAGGAGGGACTGGGCAGTTCACAAAATAGATGGCTACATGAGGAAGGAAAATTATGTGGATTTATTGAGCTCTGAAGCAAGCTTCCAGAAAATTGGAACGGAAATGGCGCTACACCAAACTGGAAGTCTTCCGACTAGCTTGGAAAGACAGTACCGTGCAGTACCGAAGAGCCCTTACTGCTGCTCGATCATCCTATTTTTCTAACTTAATTGAGGAAAATAAGAGCAATCCAAAATTATTTTTTGATACTGTCGCAAAGCTAACTAAAAAGCAGCATTCCCCGAGAGAGGATGACTTTCACTTTAGCAGTGATAAATTCATGAACTTCTTTGAGGAAAATATTATGATTATTAGAAAGCAAATTACGGACTCCTCTTTAAATCTGCGTATTCCTTCAAAGCTCAGTTGTCCTGAGTCTGCACAACTCTGCCAGGACCTAGGATCAAGAGAGACGCTCAAGTGTTTTAGTACTATATCTCTTGACACAATGATGGAAATAATCATGGCCTCTAAACCTTCAAGCTGCATACTGGACCCTATTCCAACTAAACTACTGAAAGAGCTGCTTCCTGTGCTTGGCCCTCCTATGTTGAACATAATAAACGGCTCTCTATCCACCGGATGTGTACCAAACTCACTAAAAGTGGCAGTAATAAAGCCTCTCTTGAAAAAGCCAAACCTTGACCCAGAAAATATAAAAAACTATGGGCCTATATCGAATCTTCCATTCCTCTCAAAAATTTTAGAAAAGGCTGTTGCGCAGCAACTCACTGCCTTCCTGTAGACAAACAATGTATACGAAATGCTTCAGTCTGGTTTTAGACCCCATCATAGCACTGAGACGGCACTTGTGAAGGTGGTAAATTACATTTTAATGGCATCGGACCGAGACTCTGCATCTGTCCTCGTGCTCCTAGACCTTAGTGCTGCTTTTGATACCATCGATCACCACATTCTTTTGGAGAGATTGGAAACCCAAATTGGTCTACACGGACAAGCTCTGGCCTGGTTTAGATCTTATCTGTCGGAAAGATATCAGTTTGTCTCTGTGAATGGTTTGTCCTCTGACAAATCAACTGTAAATTTCGGTGTTCCTCAAGGTTCCGTTTTAGGACCACTATTGTTTTCACTATATATTTTACCTCTTGGGGATGTTATTCGGAAACATAATGTTAACTTTCACTGCTATGCGGATGACACACAGCTGTACATTTCAATGAAACATGGTGAAGCCCCAAAATTGCCATTGCTAGAAGCATGTGTTTCAGACATAAGGAAGTGGATGGAAGCAAACTTTCTACTTTTAAACTCGGACAAAACAGAGATGCTTGTTCTAGGTCCCAAGAAACAAAGAGATCTTCTGTTGAATCTGACAATTAATCTTAATGGTTGTACAGTCGTCTCAAATAAAACTGTGAAGGACCTCGGCGTTACTCTGGACCCTGATCTCTCTTTTGAAGAACATATCAAGACCATTTAAAGGACAGCTTTTTTCCATCTACGTAACATTGCAAAAATCAGAAACTTTCTGTCCAAAAATGATGCAGAAAAATTAATCCATGCTTTTGTCACTTCTAGGTTAGACTACTGCAATGCTCTACTTTCCGGCTACCCGGATAAAGCACTAAATAAACTTCAGTTAGTGCTAAATACGGCTGCTAGAATCCTGACTAGAACCAAAAAAATTGATCATATTACTCCAGTGCTAGCCTCTCTACACTGGCTTCCTGTCAGAGCAAGGGCTGAATTCAAGGTTTTACTGCTAACCTACAAAGCATTACATGGGCTTGCTCCTACCTATCTCTCTGATTTGATCCTGCCGTACATACCTACACGTACGCTACGGTCACAAGACGCAGGCCTCCTAATTGTCCCTAGAATTTCTAAGCAAACAGCTGGAGGCAGGGCTTTCTCCTATAGAGCTCAATTTTTATGGAACGGTCTGCCTACCCATGTCAGAGACTGGTCCGCCACCCAAAGGACATCCAGCCAACTTGACACAACTGTGGGAGGCATTGGAGTCAACACGGGCCAGCATCCCTGTGGAATGCTTTCAACACCTTGTAGAGTCCATGACCTGAAAGTGAGGATTTTCTGAGGACAAAAGGGAGTGCAACTCAATATTAGGAAGGTGTTATTAATGTTTGGTATACTCAGCGTATAACTGCACAACTACTATGATTACCTGTTAACTGACTGCTCTTACAGGACCTTCAGGCTATTCATGTCTATGGTGGTGTGGCTAGTATATTGTAACACACCCATCTTGAGGCAAGACAAATCTGTGAAAACCCCTCAAAGGGCAAACAAGTGTGTGCAAACCATAGTAAAATTGTGTCGGAGAAGAAGGCTGACGTTCTACGTGTCCCCAACCGATTGTGTTTTTTTTTTTTGTATATTTGCGTTGTTTGTGACTTATTTTTTCCCTTATTTTGTGCATAATGTTGCTACTACTGTCTCTTATGACCGCAAAAATAATTTATGTACATCAGGACTATGATTACTCACCACGGACTGGCAGAATCCTTTTTTTCCTTTAACGAGTTCGGACGAGCCCGACGTGAACAATATATTGCTTTTTGGAGAACAGGCCCAGATCCCCATGATTTGCGTGAAGAGGAGGCAGAGAAAAAGGGGCCAGAGGGCGGGCTGCCTTCTAAGAATTCATAGGCGATCTAATAAACCATTCTGCTAGAAAACGTGCAATCTTTGGAGCATAAAATCGATGACCTACGCGGAAGATTAAACTACCAACGGGACATTCAAAACTGTAATATCTTATGCTTCACGGAGGCGTGGCTGAACGGTGACACTATCAACATACAGCTGGCTGGTTATACGCTGTACCGGCAGGATAGAACAGCGGCGTCTGGTAAGACAAGGGGCGGTGGACTATGTATTTTGTAAATATAAGCTGGTGCATGATATCTAAGGAAGTCTCGAGCTATTGCTCGCCTGAGGTAGTATCTCATGATAAGCTTTAGACCACATTATCTACCTAGAAAGTTTTCATCTGTATTTTTCTTAGCTGTTTATACAAACCACCACAGACTGAGGCTGGCACTAAGACAACATTGAATGAGCTGTTTTCCGCCATAAGCAAAAAGAAAATGCTCACCCAGAAGCGGTGCTTCTAGTAGCCGGGGACTTTAATGCAGCGAAACTTAAATCCGTTTTACTACATTTCTATCAGCATGTTAAATGTGCAAACAGAGTGAAAACATATCCACCTTTACTCCACACACAGAGACGCATACAAAGCTCTCCCTCGCCCTCCATTTGTCAAATCTGACCATAATTCTATCCTCCTGATTGCTGCTTACAATAAAAAATTAAAGCAGGAAGCACCAGTGACTAGATCAATAAAAAAGCGATCAGATGAAGCAGATGCTAAACTACAGGACTGTTTTGCTAGCACAGACTGTTATATGTTCAGGGATTCCTCCGATGGCATTGAGGAGTACACCACGTCAGTCATTGGCTTCATCAACAAGTGCATCGATGATGTCGTCCCCACAGTGACCGTACATACCTACCCCAACCAGAAGCCATGGATTACAGGCAACATCCTCGCTAAAGGCTAGAGCTGCCGCTTTCAAGGAGCAGGATTCTAACCCGGAAACTCATAAGAAATTCTGCTATGCACTCTGACGAACCATCAAACAGGCAATACAGGACTAAGATCGAATCGTACTACACCGGCTCTGATGCTAGTCGGATGTGGCAGGGCTTACAAACCATTACAGACTTCAAAGGGAAGCAAAGCCGAGAGCTGCCCAGTGACACGAGACCTACCAGATGACCTAAACTACTTCTATGCTTGCTTCGGGGCAAATAACACTGAAACATGCATGAGAGCACCAACTGTTCCAGAAGACTGTGTGATCACGCTCTCCACAGCCGATGTGAGTAAGACCTTTAAACAGGTCAACATTCACAAGGCCAGACCGATTACCCGGACCTGTACTGCGAGCATGCTCAGACCAACTGGAAAGTGTCTTCACAGACATTTTCAACCTCTCCCTGTTCGAGTCTGTAATACCAACATGTTCTAAACAGACCGCCATAATGCTTGTGCCCAAGACGGGTCATTCCCAGGTGGTAAGGATAGGTAACAACACATCTGCCATGCTGTTCCTCAACACAGGGGCCCCTCAGAGGTGCGGGGCTCAGTCCCCTCCTGTACTCCCTGTTCTCTCATGACTGCACAGTCAGGCATGACTCCAACACCATCATTAAGTTTGCCGATGACACAACAGTGGTAGGCCTGATCACCCACAACGATGAGACATCCTATAGGGAGGAGGTCAGAGATCTGACTGTGTGGTGCCAGGACAACAACCTCTCCCTCAATGTGGACAAGACAAATTAGATGGTTGTGGACAACAGGAATGAGAGGACCGAGGATGCCGCCATTCTCATCAACGGTGCTGCAGTGGAGCAGGTTGAGTAAGGCCAGTTGCAAAGAAAAAGCCATATCTCAGACTGACCAATAAAAAGAAAATATTATGATGGGCAAAAGAACACAGACACTGGACAGAGGAACTCTTCCTAGAAGGCCAGCATCCCGGAGTCGCCTCTTCACTGTTGATGTTGAGAGTGGTGTTTTGCGGGTACTATTTAATTAATGAAGCTGCCAGCTGAGGACTTGTGAAGCGTCTGTTTCTCAAACTAGACACTCTAATGTACTTGTCCTTTTGCTCAGTTGTGAACCGGGGCATCCCACTCCTCTTCTATTCTGGTTAGTGCCAGTTTGCGCTGTTCTGTGAAGGGAGTAGTACACAGCATTGTACGAGATCTACAGTTTATGTTTCTGGCCATTTTGAGCCTGTAATCGAACCCACAAATGCTGATGCTCCAGATACTCAACTAGACTAAAGAAGATCAGTTGTATTGCTAACATAATTGCAAATTAATTTTCTAATGATCAATTAGCCTTTTAAAATTATAAAAACTTGGATTAGCTAACACAGCGTGCCATTGGAACACAGGAGTGACGGTTGCTGATAATGGGACTCTGTACACCTATCTAGATATTCCATAAAGAATTTGCCGTTTCCAGCTACAATAGTAATTTACAACATTAACAATGTCTACACTGTATTTTTGATCAATTTGATGTTATTTTAATGGACAAAAATGTGATTTTCTTTAAAAAACAGGTACATTTCTAAGTGACCCCAAAATGTTGAACGGTAGTGTACATGCATGACCTTTCAAATCTAAAGCATTCCTAATGTTAAAATCACCATGAAGCCACAGCCTTGCTATCATCAATAACATGGACGAGTAATTATCATGAAAACACTAGAAACATATTAGCCAAGAACAGCTACATTTTGTGACCGAAGAGGAGTGCTCACCGCATGGAATAGATTATCCAACAATTATCCAACAATTATCCAACACTCTGGAGAGTTGTGACATAAATTACATAAATGTTCACAAGAGTTGGGAGATATACAATCTTTCTCAACATTAGTGCCACTTTGTGTATTGTCAAACAGGGCCTGGAGTTAACCTTTCTACAGAATGTTCACTTCACTGAGAAGTGTTAGAAAATCAGAATCATGGTCTATTGAGAGACAAGTACTGTATGACATGCAACAGATTCCTTTCCTGGGTAGTGAACCAACATAGAGCTTCAAGTCTGACTCACTGAGCCAACACACAGGAAGCGGCGCAGGTCCTACACAGGTCCTAATCCAGGCAGTTGGCTGGGTTCCCCGCTTTGCCACCTCTGGTCTTTCCATAGACAGGCCGCTGTCAGAGGACATTTGATCTGATAACAGAAGTCATTTTTAACATATCAGTTTATGCCAGTCAACTCATGTTACCTACGCTGTGAAGTTTAAAGAAGAGCGGCCAGGTGGGCAATTCAGAAATGTTTATGCTCACATATATGTAGCTGACCAGTGGTTTAAAGTACTTTTGGGTATCTTACTATTGATATTTTTGACTACTTTTACTTTTACTTAACAACATTCTTAAAGAATGTGCTTTTTCTCCCGTACATTTTCCCGGACTCCAAAAAGTACTAATTTGAACATAATTATGATCCATTCACGCACCTATCAATATAACTCCTTGTCATCTCTACTGCGTCTGATCTGGCGGACTCATTTGTAAATCAGTGTTGGAGTGTCGCCGTCTGTTTATAAGTAAATAAAAAACAAGAACATGGTGCCGTCTGGTTTGCTTAACATAAGGAATTTGATGTCATGTATAGCATTTACTTTTACTTAAGTATGACAATTGAGAACAATCATTCTGATACGTTATATAATTACTGGGCCTCTGTCTACCATCAAAGAAACTTAATAGACTTGTTTAGTCTTCCTGCGTTCCGATAACTGGCGAACATTCAGTGTCTGTTTATAGCCATTCACATTGGGAAACCACTATACTACTAATTTCCACCAAAAAGCAATATAATTTCAATTAAAACCAAACACACAATGCCATATTAAAAATATAAATATATTTTATGTAGAGCCTGCAGGAGAATGTTCAGAGGGCTTCTGGACCACACCCAGAATAACCCAACAACTCTTAATCAAGTGTTTGGCCACCAGCTGTTACTCTCTAGCAACATATGATGTGTCTATATGCATGGTGGACAGATCAGTGAAACTGGCAGTACTCAGGAGTGATTGTTTTGTCAAAGTTTTGTCTATGCAAACAACTTGCAATGATCAGCCAATTGTTACTTACACTGCATTGAAGTGCCTTTTAAAAAAATATATAAATCAACAGCCTTCCATTTATTTTATGCATATTTTACTCACAAGACTGACCTCAAGTTCAGATAGACTACAGGTCTAGAGGTGTTGAAGATAATCATTTCTGTATAAAATAATACATATTAAAGTGGATATGGCCTTTACTGCCCCAGGTGTGAACCACATGCTGCATGGGAACACATAATTTGCAATGACCATCAATCCAGTTGATGGCTACTGAAATGAACTCCTCAACCACGGCATAACTCACCTAGTAAGATAAATTAAGTGGAAAACAGGTGCTTCTTGACAGCAATATATATGGAATGAGGCCAACTTTAATTTGCATTTTGGCTTTTGAAGTCCAGACAGACAGACAGATAGACAGATAGACAGATAGACAGATAGATAGATAGATAGATAGATAGATAGATAGATAGATAGATAGATAGATAGATAGATAGATAGATAGATAGATAGATAGATAGATAGATAGATTGATTGGTCAGTTGGTTGGTCGATTGATTGATCAGCAACACAAACTCTAAGCCAAACAGAACACTGTGTGTGCATGTCTCCAACATCAACAAACAAAATCAATGGAAACTGTGTTATTGCCATGTTCTAATTTCTGGCTTATATTTTTTATTTTCTCATTAGAATTCCTTATCATTCAAATTTTTTTTCTCTTAATTCAAACCCTCTCAGAAGGTAGAAATGTTTGCACTAAATTTGGCACTGGAGGTTTTATTTATTGTATCAGATGAAGCTCCAGCTAGCATCAATAAAGGCCAAGTAAGTAACCACAGTATGAACCATTCAGGATCTTCCAAATGCCTTAACTGTTTCTCATTAAGAGGATGGCTTGAACAGAGAGAAAAGCACATAACTCAGGCAAGAGAGGATGGATACAGGAAATAGGTATGATTGATGACAAAGGTCAAACCAATACACTCTTTGCAGAAGGAAACTGTTGTGCCAAATTACCTTTATCAATTATCAAGGCCGAATTCTCAACATGTTCTAACCATTGTTTAATGAACCCTACAGTAAGTAAACCTTTTTTTTTAAACAGAATGTTGGGCCCTTCAGGACATACTGAAAACAAAGAATGACTGAAATGGATATACACTCTTAAAAACATTTTATTTTTCTAATTAATTCAAAAGTATCTGTATGATATGTACACCATCTTAGACTAAACAAAGCAGACATTGACAGTAAGCAGTGATATTTGAATTAATTATTAATATAAAGAGAATAATTAGAAAGAAATTAAGTAGCTGTTTAGATAATTGCCTCAATGAGTTTAGGACTTTATCTCGTCTCCCTCTGGGCAAAGAATCTAGCAAAGAGCTATTCTGTTTTCCAGCCTCTCAACAAATATCGGTGCCCCTTTACTCTCAGTGCGTCCCAAATGGCACCCTATTCCCTATATAGTGCATTACTTTTGACCAGATCCATATTTAAAGTAGTGCACTTTAAAGACAATAGGGTGCCATGTGGGATGCAAGCCCTGATAGTCTCATGTTGTTATTTCAAGTGAGGATTTACATAATTGTTTACATAAACATTTACTCCGCTAACTATCACTAATGATCCCCAATTGTCCAAGCCCTCAGCAAGCCGTCAGTAAAATTTCATTATAACATTAAAATGTGGAGTGTTCCAAGAAAGCACATTTGGCCAGAGAGGGAGATTGCTGAGAAAGGGGAAATGCAGATGGTACCAACAGATCCACTTCCCAGTTTCCATGCTCTGAGCATCACCAGAGGCTCTCTCTTTCTGCAGTAGCAGCCCCAAAATGGTGGCTAGAAGGTTAACCTCATCCAGCCTCCAGGGACCTGTAGGTGTTGGTGGTGTTAAAAACTTGCCATACTGGTCTAAAACCTCCTTAGACTGGGACATTTTGCATCTGAGGTTGGTTTCTCCTAGGTTCCAAGGTCTTTCAAAAGAGTAATTAGCCTTAAAATGAAATCTAAAAACAACTATCACTCAAATAAAATCATTCTGTAAACTGTCTTATTGGAAATGTTACTCACCCAAATTGAAAAGCAATTATCTCTGTGACTCGATGGTCTTTAATAGGGGTAGTGACATCATGGCAGGCTAGTCTAAATGATGTAAAAAACTTCAGGCTAATATTTATCATGTGTTTGCTGCTAGTTAAGTAGAATGTTTACTATGGGTTCATTTAATGGAATGATAAAGTTGATTGAAAATCTCGTTAAAAATGTAAAAGAGAACACCAAGCAAGAAGTACTGTTCTTACACCATACACCAATACAGTATGTTGTCTTGAAATCTCCAGAATCAGCTGGGGACTGAGGAGAAGAGTGTGGTAGGGGTGCATAAGCATGTGTTGTACCATATATTATATGTTCTGTATTGTGTTATACTATGGTGCCAACAAAACTAAATCTCATTCACAGATTTCCACAATTCTGCATTAAAGCAACAACAAAAAACTCAAGACAATGCACTTCACTTGAGAACCCTTGAAAGGCTTCAGATGAAGAAAACAATGTATAATGTTTTAAATATTTCCAAGCCTAATAGTAAATAGGTGATCTATTATGAAATGTTCATCAATTACACAGGAAGGATAATCGTGAAATGTGGAGGTTGGCTAATGAGAAACAGTATGCAGCATTCTCCACTGACAACAAAAACAAGGAGGCATTGAAATGCTGTTTCCAAAGTTAGGAATCAAAATACACATGGGATATTGTGTTTCAATGTGTTGTGTTCTGCATTTCCTTGACGTGTCAATTTAAATGAAATCAACTCTTCTTGAAAAAAAAACACCACAGGAACAAAGAGGTTTGAAAATCCATAACGCCAGAGAAGCCTCCCAAACCTCAAGTTAGATAAGAGTGAAGGAAATTGCTAACACATGCTAAATGAAGAGGGGAAGCAAATTAAGTTGCCAGTTAGGATGTGGGGGAGAAGTTACACCAAATCCTTCTGCAGATGGCATAAAAAATGTCACGAGGGGTGAAGTAAAGGGAAGGAAACAATGAAAGGACTAATTTAATTGGGGTTGTTGTGTATTGGGAACAGCAGGAGGAAAACAGCCCCCAGGAACACTTTGTAACAAATATTCACAAAGGAAGAAGTGCTGACTTCCAGCCTGTGGAGCATGGAAGAAAGAGTGTTGTGGGGAGCATAGAAGAAAGAGTGTTGTGTGGAGCATGGAAGAAAGAATGTTGTGGGGAGCATGGAAGAAAGAGTGTTGTGGGGAGCATGGAAGAAAGAGTGTTGTGAGGAGCATGGGGGAAAGAGTGTTGTGGGGAGCATGTCAGAAAGTGTTGTGAGGAGCATGTCAGAAAGAGTGTTGTGGGGAGCATGTCAGAAAGAGTGTTGTGGGGAGCATGGGGGAAAGAGTGTTGTGGGGAGCATGGAAGAAAGAGTGTTGTGGGGAGCATGTCAGAAAGTGTTGTGGGGAGCATGTCAGAAAGAGTGTTGTGGGGAACATGTCAGAAAGAGTGTTGTGGGGAGCATGTCAGAAAGAGTGTTGTGGGGAGCATGGGGGAAAGAGTGTTGTGGGGAGCATGGAGGAAAGTGTGTTGTGGGGAGCATGGAAGAAAGAGTGTTGTGAGGAGCACGGAGGAAAGAGTGTTGTGAGGAGCATGGAGGAAAGAGGGTTGTGAGGAGCATGGAATAAAGAGTGTTGTGAGGAGCATGGAAGAAAGAGTGTTGTGAGGAGCATGGAATAAATAGTGTTGTGAGGAGCATGGAAGAAAGAGTGTTGTGAGGAGCATGGAAGAAAGAGTGTTGTGAGGAACATGTCAGAAAGAGTGTTGTGGGGAGCATGTCAGAAAGAGTGTTGTGGGGAGCATGGAAGAAAGAGTGTTGTGGGGAGCATGGAAGAAAGAGTGTTGTGGGGAGCATGGAGGAAAGTGTGTTGTGGGGAGCATGGAAGAAAGAGTGTTGTGAGGAGCATGGAGGAAAGAGTGTTGTGAGGAGCATGGAGGAAAGAGTGTTGTGAGGAGCATGGAAGAAAGAGTGTTGTGAGGAGCATGGAAGAAAGAGTGTTGTGAGGAGCATGGAAGAAAGAGTGTTGTGAGGAGCATGGAAGAAAGAGTGTTGTGAGGAGCATGGAAGAAAGAGTGTTATGGGGAGCATGGAAGAAAGAGTGTTGTGAGGAGCATGGAAGAAAGAGTGTTATGGGGAGCATGGAAGAAAGAGTGTTGTGAGGAGCATGGAAGAAAGAGTGTTGTAGGGAGCATGGAGGAAAGAGTATTGTGGGGAGCATGGAAGAAAGAGTGTTGTGAGGAGCATGTAAGAAAGAGTGTTGTGGGGAGCATGGAGGAAACAATGTTGTGGGGAGCATGGAGGAAAGAGTGTTGTGGGGAGCATGGAATAAAGAGTGTTGTGGGGAGCATGTAAGAAAGAGTGTTGTGGGGAGCATGGAGGAAATAATGTTGTGGGGAGTGTGGAGGAACGAGTGTTGTGGGGAGCATGGAGGAAAGAGTGTTGTGGGGAGCATGGAGAAAAGAGTGTTGTGGGGAGCATGGAGGAAAGAGTGTTGTGAGGAGCATGGAGGAAAGTGTGTTGTGGGGAGCATGGAGGAAAGAGTGTTGTGGGGAGCATGGAGGAAAGAGTGTTGTGGGAAGCATGGAAGAAAGAGTGTTGTGAGGAGCATGGGGGAAAGAGTGTTGTGGGGAGCATGGAAGAAGGAGTGTTGTGGGGAGCATGGAGATAAGAGTGTTGTGGGGAGTATGGAGGAAAGAGTGTTGTGGGGAGCATGGAGGAAAATGTTGTGGAGAGCATTGAGGAAAGAGTGTTATGGGGAGCATGTAAGAAAGAGTGTTGTGGGGAACATGGAGGAAAGAGTATTGTGGGGAGCATGGAGGAAAGAGTGTTGTGGGGAGCATAGAAGAAAGAGTGTTGTGGGGAGCATGGAGGAAAGAGTGTTGTGGGGAGCATGGAGGAAAGAATGTTGTGGGGAGCATGGAGGAAAGAGTGTTGTCGGGAGCATGGAGGATAGAGCGTTGTGGAGGGCATGGAGGAAAGAGCGTTGTGGGGAGCATGGACGAAAGAGTGTTGTGGAGGGCATGGAGGAAACAGCGTTGTGGGGAGCATGGAGGAAAGAGTGTTGTGGAGGGCATGGAGGAAAGAGCGTTGTAGAGGGCATGGAGGAAAGAGCGTTGTGGGGAGCATGGAGGAAAAAGCGTTGTGGGGAGCTTGGAGGGAAGAGCGTTGTGGGGAGCATGGAGGAAAGAGCGTTGTGGAGGGCATGGAGGAAACAGCGTTGTGGGGAGCATGGAGGAAAGAGTGTTGTGGAGGGCATGGAGGAAATAGCGTTGGGGAGGGCATGGAGGAAAGAGTGTTGTGGGGAGCATGTAGGAAAGAGCGTTGTGGGGAGCATGGAGGGAAGAGCGTTGTGGGGAGCATGGAGGAAAGAGCGTTGTGGGGAGCATGGAGGAAAGAGCGTTGTGGGGAGCATGGATGAAAGAGCATTGTGGGGAGCATGGAGAAAAGAGCGTTGTGGGGAGCATGGAGGAAATAGCGTTGTGGGGTGCATGGAGGAAAGAGCGTTGTGGGGAGCATGGAGGAAAGAGCGTTGTCGGGAGGGGGAATGTGTGATGTTCCTTTGATGAACCCAGCCCCTGAGGTGGATTCACAGTTCACAAAGCAGTGTCTGCGTCCCCAATGGCACCCTATTACCTATGTAGTGCATTACTTTTGACTATTGCCTAGCCGTAGGAAGTAGTTTGCGAGTGATGGTGCAGCGAAAAAACGCTATATCACTTCAGACGGCTATATCGGTCCTCTGATACAGGACAATTAAAGGCCCAGTGCACTAGTTTTGTGAAAAAAATGTATTATTAATTATATTTTTTTAGGGGGTGCTGCAGCACCCTCAGCACCCCTACTTCAACTGGCTATGGTCCATTGAGCTCTGGTCAAATGTAGTGCACTATAGGCAATAGATTGCTATTTGAGGCACAGTTCCAACTTAGTGTGCTAGACCTCCCCTAACATAAACCAGTTCAGGATCCCAGTTTTATGTGTGGTTGTTTAAAGGCATGTGTTGTTGTGTCTACAGATGTCCCAAGCTTGTCCCAAGCTTCTCTATTAATATTTCCTTTATCACACTGAGAACAGTAGCCTGGGAGGGTGAAGTCAATCACGCCATGACAATTTAACCATGAGGATGAAATATGCAAATGACAACACACCCTCACACATCTTCCTGTGGCTATGTCATCTATTAGTGAACTTAATAACAAATAACTCCCTTTGGGACAAGAGTCGCTGTGTCAGTAGCTCGGTTACTTGCCATAGCCTTAATGTGTCAGGTAAAAAACAAGTTTGAGCTTCACTATAAGAAAAACATGTTATCGGTTCTAAATTCATTTCCATTTGAACTTTTGGGCGCGACTCCCAGATATGCCTGCCTCTGGATTCATGCTGCTGTTGGGAAGGCAATGAGATGAGCCACTGTCACAAACCCAATTAATCATCCTGACCTACCTTCCCACTGTGCCCCACAGCAGTGGAAAATAAAGAACAAATTGAGCTTGTCAATTCCATACAAGTTTCCACAGATGCTGTGTGCGTGCGTGCTTGGATGCGCACGTGTGTGTGTTTGTCTGTCAGCCGGGTGGGCGGGGGGAGGTATATTTGGCTGGGCTTCTCAAGGGAAGAGACCAATGACGCATTTGGAGCTGTAATCTTAACTACCAATGGAAGCATTTCCACATTTAAAGAAATAGTGAGCATTGTTTAATCATTTGCATATCCCTGAAAGTATGCAAATAATGAAAAATCTGCCTTTGCATCACCACCATAACCCATCCATCCAAAATGTTTTTTTCCATGAGGTTACACATCCTGTGAAGTATTCAATCTTTCATACCCGCCACCTTTTTCTAGTGGCACCCTTTTCCGTATAGGAAATGATCAATTAAACAATGCTAGGTTATTTCTAGACCTTTTTAATGGAAAGGTATGGAAAATGTCTGAAATTTCAAATATTTAGCAATCATCTGCAACAGATCAGAAAGAGATGTTTAGATTACACACACACACGCACACACGCACGCACGCACGCACGCACGCACACACACACACACACACACACACACACACACACACACACACACACACACACACACACACACACACACACACACACACTTAGATTCACAAGACACTACGTTACAGACACAAAGACATCCCGGTGCCTGAGATCATTCTGACGTCACTTCAGTAAATGTGCTTAGCGCCTGTTTTTAGCAGCGTAGGTGCACTCCAGACTGGGATCACTGGCACTGCAGCGGTGTTGGGCGCATGTTGCTCGTTCCGACAGATGACCTCTTTGGAGATATTGTGTTTCCAGACATGGTCGCCCTGAGGTGAAATGTGGTAGTGGAAAAATATCCTCCACTCGTCTGTGTGCCTGTCAAAATGTTCTGCAGTGTGGACCATGAGAGTGGGGAGGAGTGGGGTCTGGAAAGAAAGGTTGCGAGGGGGTGGGGGGAGAGAAAAAGCACTGAAAAGATATCATGTGTAAAAGCAATATTTAGCAGCTCTATTGCAGCAGGTAGCCTAGTGGTTAGAGCGTTGTGCCAGTAACCGAAAGGTTGCTGGATCAAATCCCCAAGCTGACAAGGTAAAAATCTGTCATCTGCCCCTGAACAAGGAAGTAAACCCACTATTCCTTGGTAGGTAACTGACTTGCCTAGTTAAATAAAGGTTAAATGTAAAAAATAAAAATAAATCGCAACCCCTCATGGTGACTGGAGCCCAGCAGAGAGCTATACTGACACCTAGAGGAAGCTCTGAGCGGGAGATCCTACTATGAGACGCTTTATGAATGCAGGCCCTAGTTCTGTCTCACACTAGCCTAAACCTGATACATCTGTAAAATGAATGTAGTAACATTACAACTACCAGCAAAAAAAGTTTACCCAGATGTTTTGTTGCTCTATAATGATTAATGTCATTTAAAGCCAAAAAACAGTCCTTACCCCAGGATATTTAAACTGGTGACTAAGTATTTCTAGACAGATACACAAATCATCCTTGCAGTCAAGTTTTTTTTGATTTGTCAAGTTAATTTGATATGTCCAGTCCCATCCATTTGTGTGAGACCTAGCAAACCAGGTGACCTTTCTGACCTCTGAACTTTGCAAACATGTTGAGGCGTTCGGGAACAAATAAGACCAACAACTCTAATGGCTGAAGTTACGCAAACCCTCCCCTCTGACCATGTGACCGTCTCTAATGAAGCTATTATCCACAAGTTCATTCAAAGTGGACTATGCTTCGGTTTAGTCACCACTGCCTGATTTTCCCTCAGCATACTCCACATTCCACATTCCTCAGCATACACCAGCCATGGTCCTCCCTTCCTCTTTGTGTTCTGTTCTGCCACGTAGATGAATCAGATAGTAGGGTTCTACACAGGTCATCCCTCCGGTAATTCCACCAGACCAGCAGTATGCTTACAGTAATGGAGTATCTGTAATTGCTTGTAATAAATTATTTCCTATATTTACCCTATTCACTTGTATGAATAATTTCCCTTCACTACTACAAAACTTGCCTCATAAAATATTTGGCTTTCTCACAAACCCGGCTTCTTTTGGGGGTTTTGAGGAACGGAACATCTGTGATCCAGTCATGAATTGTGCCATTAAACTCTTCCAAGCAGTCTCCTCCTCTAGTTTGACCCGAGCCTCAGAGTTCGTCCCTTCCGGATGAGACTGCAGAGCAGAGCTGAGCCGATAGTTCTTCAAGGCCATAGTACTTCAAACAGTTACAGTTACAGTACATTCGAAAAGTATTCAGACCCCTTGACTTATTCCACTTTGTTACGTTACAGCCTTATTCTAAAAGTGATTCGATTATTTTTTCCCTCATCAATCTACACAGAATACTCCATAACGACAAAGCAAAAACGTGTTTTTATACATTTTGCAAATGCATTAAAAAAAATGGAAATATCAAATTTACATACAGTTGAAGTCGGAAGTTTACATACACCTTAGCCAAATACATTTAAACTCAGTTTTCACAATTCCTGACATTTAATCCTAGTAAAAATTCCCTGTCTTAGGTCAATTAGGATCACCACTTAATTTTAAGAATGTGAAATGTCAGAATAATAGTAGAGATATGATTTATTTCAGCTTTTATTTCTTTCATCACATTCCCAGTGGGTCAGAAGTTTACTCAATTAGTATTTGATAGCATTGCCTTTCAATTGTCCAATGTTTCGGGTAGCCTTCCACAAGCTTCCCATAATAAGTTGGGTGAATTCCTCCTGACAGAGCTGGTGTAACTGAGTCAGGTTTGTAGGCATCCTTGCTCACACACTTTTTTTCAGTTCTGCCCAAAAATGTTCTATGGAATTTAGGTCAGGGCTTTGTGTTGGTCACTCCACCTTGACTTTGTTGTCCTTAAGCCACAACTTTGGAAGTATGCTTGGGGTCATTGTCCTTTTGGAAGACCCATTTGCAACCAAGCTTTTGGAAGACCCATTTGCAATTTCCACATAATTTTCCTTCTCATTTTTTACCTTTATTTGACTAGGCAAGTCAGTTAAGAACAAATTCTTATTTTCAATGATGGCCTAGGAACAGTGGGTTAACTGCCTGTTCAGGGGCAGAACGACAGATTTGTACCTTGTCAGCTCAGGGAAACGAACTTGCAACCTTTAAGTTACTAGTCCAATGCTCTAACCACTAGGCTACCCTGCCGCCCTCCTGATGCCATCTATTTAGCAGCAAAGCACCCACACAACATGATGCTGCCACCCCCATGCTTCACGGATGGGATGGTGTTCTTCGGCTTGCAAGAGTCCCCCTTTTTCCTCCGAACATAACAATGGTCATTATGGCCAAACAATTCTATTTTTGTTTCATCAGACCAGAGGAAATTTCTCCAAAAAGTACGATCATTGTCCCCATGTGCAGTTGCAAACCGTAGTCTGGCATTTTTATGGTGGTTTTTGAGCAGTGGCTTCTTCCTTGCTGAGCGGCCTTTCAGGTTATGTCAATATAGGACTCGTTTTACTGTGGAAAGTCTAGTATTTGGTCCCATATTTCTAGCATGCAATGATTACATCAAGCTTGTGACTCTACAAACTTCTTGGATGCATTTGCTGTTTGTTTTGTTTGTGTTTCAGATTATTTTGTGCCGAATAGAAATTAATGTTAAATAATGAATTGTGTCATTTTGGAGTCACTTTTATTATAAATAAGAGTATAATATGTTTCTAAACATTTCTACATTAATGTTGATGCTACCATGATTACTGATAGTCCTGAATGAATCGTGAGTAATGATGAGTGAGAAAGTTACAGACACAAATATCATACCCCACCCCAAAAATGCTAACCTCCCTTGTTATTGTAATGCTGAGCGGTTAGTATGTCTTGGGGGTATGATAGTTGTACGTCTGTAAATTTCTTACTTATCATTCTTCACAATACATCCAGGACTATCTGTAATCATGGTAGCATCCACAGGCTCTGTGGTTTGATGAGGAGTTGAAAAACTGTATGGTTGAGAGAGATGAAGCGAAATGAGTGGTTTATAAGACTGGCTGCACATCTGATTGGCAAATGTACTTTCAATTGAGAAATTATATGACTAAACTGAACAAAAATAAGAAGAAACTGTATTAAGATAAATAATATAAAGTATGATTGAAATTAACTTTGGAGTACTTTCAATGAAATTATGGGCGGAAAGACTACTTTAAATTAATATTTCATTGAATCAGAAGGCTCATTCATCACAAAACATTTTGACATGGCAAATTATTTGTATGACTATTTCATTGCCAACGTTGGCAAACTCAGGCATGAAATGCCAACAACAAACTTTGAACCATATTCATGCATAAAATACCTCATAATGAAAGAAAACCATTGTTATTTTTTATTCTATAAAGTTAGTGTGGGAGAGGTAGAAAATGATTTGTTGTCCATCAATAATGAGAAAACCGCCTGGTATTGACAACTTAGATGTAAAGCTACTGAGGATGGTAGCGGTCTATATTTTCATTCCTGTTTATCACATATTAAATCTGTGTTTGTCCTCAGACCTGGAGGGAAGCGAAAGTCATTCTGCTACCCAAGAATGGTAAAGGTTCTAACGTCTGACCAATCAGCTTTCTGCCGGCTATTAGCAAACTTTTGGAAAAAAAATGTGTTTGACCAGATACAATGTTTTTTCTCTGTGAATGAATTAACAACAGACTTATAGAGAAGGGCAGTTAACATGTACTGCACTGACACAAATGACTGATGATTGGGATAAAGAAATTGATAATAAGAAGATTGTGGGAACTGTATTGTTAGACTTCAGTGCAGCCTTTGATAATATTGACCATAATGTGTTATTTTCAAAACGAATGTGTATGGTGTTACATCCTCTGCCATATCATGGGTTGAGAGCTATCTATCCAATCGAACACAGAGTTTTCTTTAATAGAAACTTCTCTAATGTAAAACATGTAGAAGGTGGTATTACGCAAGGCAGCTCTCTTGGCCCTTTATTTTTTACTAATGATCTACCACTAGCATTAAACAAAGCCTGTGTGTCTATGTACACTGATGATTCAACATTGTACACGTCAGCAACCACAGCTAGTGAAATCACCGAAACCCTAAACAAAGAGTTGCAGTGAGTTTTGGAATGGGTGGCTAGTAATAAACAAATCCTGAATATATTTAAAAGCATTGAATATGGTACAAATCATTCACTAAATTCTAAACCTCAGCTGAATCTGGTAATGAATGGTGTGGCTGTTGAGCAGTTGAGGAGACTAAACTTCTTGATGTCACCTTAGACTGTAAATTGTCATGGTCAACTCCACACACAGAGACACATACAAAGCTCTCCCTCACCCTCTGCCAATTTGACTATAACTCTATCCTCCTGATTCCTGCTTACAGGGACAAATTCAAACAGGAAGTACCAGTGACACACTCAATTCGTAAGCGGATGCTAAGATACAGGACAGTTTTGCTAGCACAGACTGGAATATGTTCCAGGATTCTTCAGATGGCATTGAGAAGTTTACCACATCAGTCACGGGCTTCATTAATAAGTGCATCGATGACGTCGTCCTCCACAGTGAATGTATGTACATATCCTAAACAGAAGCCATGGATTACAGGCAACAACTGCACTGAGCTAAACGCTCATACCCCTCAATCTACTCAGGCAGGTACACTTGAAACACAGCACTTGTCCTCTCTGAATGACGTCAGTTCAAATACTACTCAAAATTACTTCAAATATTTTAGCTGGGCTTGATTGATTGATTGATTGGTGAACCAATAGAATAGTCATACACCCCGCATCTCGCACTCCAGGCAGGAAAGAGTATTTAAGTTTTCAACAGTATTTGAACCCAGGTCTGCATCTCTCCCATGACAAACAATTCAAAGGTCCTCCAGGGTTGCATTCACGCTAACATTAGCCACAATAGGCTAGTCATGATATAGATTTATATTACAGTTTCCTATCCGTGTGATGTGACATTATGTTTGTCAGTGAATGTTCTGTAATATTTCAGTGTTTGGTTTCATATTTTCTGCATCTTTCCATGTGTCCTCCACTCTCCACATAGCTCCTCACATTCCTGCCATAAAGCAGCAGTAGTCGTGGTCTGGAAATTCATTACCGATACACACTCAATGGGTATACTGAGTCTGGGATGAGGGATAAATCTCCAAGCCAAGTTTTGGGAACATTTAAGACGCAAAGAAATGTATGAGCCTTTTCCATTAAGTTGTGCATGCTGAATAGGAAAGATAATCTAGAGGAGCTTCCAAAGTTATAGACCACCTGCAGTCTAAGACATTCCAGACTTTGTTTATATCACTGACGAGACCGTAGAGAAAGCTTTACACACTCTCACTGTGCCGTGCCTTTTACTGTGAAGGGGCTGTTGCTGCTATCAATCTGCCTTAATGTGTATAATGACAAC
Source organism: Oncorhynchus clarkii lewisi (assembly GCF_045791955.1). Taxonomy (NCBI): domain Eukaryota; kingdom Metazoa; phylum Chordata; class Actinopteri; order Salmoniformes; family Salmonidae; genus Oncorhynchus; species Oncorhynchus clarkii. Next base: position 16,741,492 of record NC_092154.1, on the reverse strand, counting down.
AATGAGCTAGCATGCTATATCCACAGCCATGTGAGCAGGCTTTTATCTATCTCTGAATTCAAGTGCACATCTGGGACACATTTTGTTATGGTTTACCTTTTGAGAAACAAGGCTGGAATTACTTGCTAGCACTACGGCTGGGCTAATAATCACGGTCTAGTCTAGATTCAGCCAAAGTGTATATTTCCCCGGGTCATTTACAGTCCAAAAGTTGAAAGGGTAGTCCTATATGTCAATATAATCCAGTTGACATAGAATTGTAGATATGCAAAAGAAAATTAGGACAGCTGGACACAACATGGTTGAACAGATACACCACGATATTCTAGACTTGTGGGTTTGTGAACATGCATCTGAACCTTCTGTGTATCAGCCCACTACCCGCTGAGTTGAATACGCCAAAAGTGAGGAACTGTTACTGCTCAAATACAGAAATCTATCATAGCATGAAATATGACTCTGGTTTAGAGACAGAAAGTCCACTCATGGAGTTTTATTAAACCCCAAAGGACACATTCACCTAATTATAAAACACATGGACGGACATGCTCAAGGTAGTTCACGGTAGTGTACAATCTATCGTCCCTGTGTGAACTTTATCTCTGGTGTACCATCATGTGTAGATTTGCAGTGACACTAAAGTTATAATGCTTTTAATGAGTGGAAAATAGAGTTGAGCAATGTTTACATAGCTGGGTTGGAAAGTATTCCAAGGCCCTATAGCAATTGGAAAATTTAAAATGTAGATGTAGCGATTAATACAGCTGGCACCAAACACTATGAGGTCCTAGGGTAATAAAATGCCGACTTTGTGTGTACATGCATTGCACATTTGTCTGCCTGTGTAATCATATAATTGTGGGAATATCCGTTGTCATGTTTCACTTCTAACTAATTTGTTGTAATTTAAATGTTTACAACCATTTATTTTCCACCACCGCTGAGGAAAAGGTATTCTGCTGTAGGGAAGGCAGGGTCCCATTACTGGTTATTTTACTCCATGACTATCCAAGTTCATTTGAACTCATGTACCAGCTGCATTTCACACTTAATAGAAACCCATAGCGTCCAGTGTGGCATGATGTTATGGCATATCTTTGGATGCCAGAGTTAACTGTGCTGTGGTCATGGGTAGAATAATGCAACAAATTGTTTTTGCATAAATGCTGTAATATTCTTCACTTTGGAAAACAAATATTTGACATCTTATGCCACTTAAAATGATCATGAAAATCAGATCTTGAAAGTGAATCATTTGAAGTAGTTCCAGATGAGAGATTTTAACTGCGTCTTAGAATAAGCCGTATCAGTCACATTCATTCATCAGATATGAGGGTTCTCTTTCAAAGGTTCTGTAATAGGTCAATATTCAAGTCATTTACGAAGCGTTACATTACCTCAAGTACATGTAATGGCCTTTATCTAAAGGGGCAAGTATGACACTTAAACAGAAGCATATGCTAAAATGAAATATTTGTATTGGATTACCAATTGGTAATCGATTACGATTATTGGGGCTGCAATAAGTTTATGAAGGAATAACCACACTACACAATAAATTCTAAATTCTCCTGTGTTAATCAACACTGAGAGTGTTACATTTAACACTTGTTCAGTGTCAATACAGGTCCACATTTTTCACCGTTAAATTAACACACTGCTTAGTGTAAAGCCTTATTTGCATACATCCCAGAATGCATTGCTTTTCAAGTGAATTGTAGCGTTTACCACCCTTGACTGTATTAGTTCGTGACAGACAAATGGTTGTTTCATTCATCCATTTTCAGTTATCTGTGGCCTTCCCTGAGTGAGATCCTGAGCAAATGTATCACTAAAATGTAATTACTTAACACAATATAACACATGTTTCTTAAGGCCTATTTTGAGGTGGCCTGAAACCTGTGGTTTAGAGGCAACATCAGGCCTGCAAGTCCCATTATGCTTGCTTGCAAAGTGATGTGTAATTACTATTGGAGTCCAGTCAGAGTGGGGATATCTAACATTGGGAATTGTTATTGATCTGCTACCTGCATTCATAATGACTGCCGGGTGGAAAGACATGAGACTACATAGAGCAGGTGTGTCAAATATATGAAAATCTACCTGCAATAGAGCATGCTGGAAAATATTACAATGATGCCCATGATTTTGTTTTAACACTGGTTATTACAATCAACACTGAGTTTCTTTTACACCAGTGAGTGTTAATGTAACACTTACAGGGTTAATTTAACACCTGAATCAACACTAGAAATGTTACACTGAAAAATCCACATTAGGTAACATTGGCCAATTTCCCACCCTGCTGCCCATTTAACTTAATCAGACTTCACATTCAACTTAGTATCTGAGTAGTTTTGTTGGTGATGATTAAAGGAAGAAGCATGATGGCACCGTAAACAAATGCTTGTGCTGAATGTCTGCAGACGACATGCAACACACACACACACACACACACACACAAACACACACACACACACACACACACACACACACACACACACACACACACACACACACACACACACCCTCTGTTCACTACCAGGCTGCTAGTGTCTCACTCTAATCTCAAAACTCTCACTTCTCCCAGCCAAAAACACAAAGTATTTGCGACATTCAAAGAGAGCAAAGTGACTTGATCACAGATAAATCACTCCAAGAATTGCCTTCTCTTCTAATGTTCCGTTCGGTGTGTGGTTCTCACTCCGACAGCCAATGAACACTATGTCTGTGTCCCAAATGGCACCCTATTCCTTCATGTCTCAGGGCCCAAAAGGCCTAAGTAGTGTACTACAGTGCCTTCAGAAAATATGAATACCCCTCAACTTATTCCGTATTTTGTTTAATTGATTGATTACTAAATATATGTTTTTTTCTCACCCCTCTACATACAATACCCCATAATGACAAAGTGAAAACATGTGTTTTTACATTTTTGCTAATTTATTGAAAATTAAATAAAGAAATATTGAATTTACATACAGTTAATATTTATACCGTTGAGTCAATACTTTGTAGAAGCACCTTTGTAGAAGCACCTTTACAGCTGTGAGTCTTTCTGGGTATGTCTCTTTAGAACTTTTCCGGGTCTCTAAGAACTTTACACACCTGGATTGTGAAACATTTGCCCATTATTCTTTTCAAAATTCTTCTAGCTCTGTCAAAGTGGTTGTTGATCTTGCCATAGATTTTCAAGTACATTTAAATCAGAACTGTAACTCGGCTACTCCGAAATAGTGCTTTTAAGGTATTACCCCCACGCCGGTGGTCACGAGTCACCTGTTACCTTTTAGTCATGGTAATTAGAATTCTCCAAGCTCTGATGCTGCTAATGGTCATTTGTAGCCTACCAAACTTGCTAACTGCCTTGTACTCAGCACTCAATTGTCCCTCTAATCACTCTGACATCATTGCAAATGTAATCAAAAATCAAATCAAACACTTCATGAGAACACATGAGCTCTTGTTGCGCAACATTTCTTTAGGCAATGCAATTGCATGAGAAAACAGAGTGATCGCCTCTATTAAAAAGTGGAGGATCACATCAGCTTTCTGTAGGCTAGACCTATATATATTTATCACGTTTCCTAATATTAAGCACATTGCTTCTCTGTAAAACAGGAGTATCACCTACCTGGCTGGCATGAAAACGAACCAAGTGCATAGATGACATGTATTATTTACTTCCTGTCCCTGTTTTGAGACAGGTGCATGATAATGGTCGATTCTAAATTAAAATACATTTCACACATACAGTCCCAGTCAATAGTTTGGACACACTTACTAATTCAAGGGTTTTTCTTTATTTTGACTATTTTCTGCATTGTAGGATAGTAGTGAAGACATCAAAACTATGAAATAACACATATGGAAAAAGTGTTAAACAAATCCAAATATATTTTATATTTGAGATTCTTCAATGTAGCCACCCTTTGCTTTCATGACAGCTTTTAGCACTCTTGGCATTCTCTCAACCAGCTTCACCTGGAATGCTTTTCCAACAGTCTTGAAGGAGTTCCCACATATGCTGAGCACTTGTTGGCTGCTTTTCTTTCACTCTGCGCTCCAATTCATCCCAAACCATCTCCAGGCCAGGTTGTCTGATGCAGCACTCCATCACTCTCCTTCTTGGTCAAATAGCCCTTACACAGCCTGGAGGTGTGTTGGGTCATTGTCCTGTTGAAAAACAAATGATAGTCCCACTAAACGCAAACCAGATGTGATGGCGCATTGCTGCAGAATGCTGTGGTAGCCATGCTGGTTAAATGTGCCTTGAAATCACCATCACACCTCCTCCATGCTTCACGGTGGGAACCATGCGGAGATCATCCATTCACCTACTCTGCGCCTCACAAAGACAAGTTGATTGGAACCAAAAATCTCAAATTTGGACTCATCAGACCAAAGGACAGATTTCCATTCTATTGCTCATGTTTCTTGGCCCAAGCATGTCTCTTCTTCTTATTGGTGTCCTTTAGTAGTGGTTTCTTTGCAGCATTTTGACCCTGAAGGCCTGATTCACGCAGTCTCCTCTGAACAGTTGAGATTTGTCTGTCACTTGAACTCTGTGAAGCATTTATTTGGGCTGCAATTTCTGAGGCTAGTAACTCTAATAACTTGTCCTCTGCAGCAGAGGTACGTCTGGGTCTTCCTTTCCTGTGGAAAAAACTTGATGGTTTTTGTGACTGCACTTTCAAAGCTCTTGACATTTTCCATATATATTACATCAATTACCTCAACAACCGGTGCCCCCACACATTGACTGTACCCTTGTATATAGCCTCGCTATTGTTATTTTACTGCTACTCTTTAATTATTTGTTACTTGAGTTTTTATTTTTTAAGGTATTTTTCTTCAAACTGCATTGTTGGTTAAGGGCTTAGAAGTAAGAATTTCACTGCAGGGTCTACACCAGTTGTAGTCGGCACATGTGACAAATACAATTACATTTGATATGATTTATTGACTGACATTCATGTCTTAAAGTAATGATGGACTGTCGTTTCTCTTTCCTTCTGTTCTTACCATAATATGGACTTGGTCTTTTACCAAATACGGCTCTTTTCTGTATACCAGCCCTACCTTCCACAAATTAACTTTTAACAAGGCACACCTGTTAATTGAAATGCATTCCAGGTGACTACCTCGTGAAGCTGGTTGAGAGAATGCCAAGACTGTGTAAAGCTGTCATCAAGGCAAAGGGTGGCTACTTTGAAGAATCTCAGATATAAAATGCATTTGGATTTGTTGGTTAGTACATGATTCCATATGTGTGATTCCATAGTTTTGATGTCTTCGCTATTATTCGACATTATAGAAAATAGTAAAAATAAAGAAAAACCCTTGAATGAGTACATTTGTCCAAACTTTTTACTGGTACTCTATATGATTTAGTATATTTAAAGACAAGATTAAATCAAGAACAGAACGGATGGTGACAATATTAGCCTATAACTTGTGAATTATATATTATATATTTAGGAGAGTTCCATAATCCTCCCACAATTTATTCAACCGCGCCTCATTGCGACCAATCACTGTACCATGGTGAGTGAGAGCCGACCGCAAGTGGTGGAGCTCGGAGTGTTCCTCGGACAACGGAGAAATCTCTGCTGAGTCCATTTTGAGGCTCAGGCCTACTGTGACATTAATGCTAGTACGAACTTGGACCCAGGCGCAGAGAAACACAGCAGGCAGAGGTAAGGATAAATCCATGATATTTACTTAGCAAAACATCAAAGCAAGGGGCACACGAGAACACTGAACAAAACATGAGACCTGAGCAACTGGCCCAGTCCACAGAGGAACCTAAATAGTCATCCAGCAGGTAATCTCAATAAACCCAATCAGGGTCACCTGGATACTAGAAGTAACCCACGGGTGCTCTCCAGTGGCAACCTCAGGTAGTACACTCAAGGGAGAAAACCTGACCCGTGACATAGCTCTTAATTAAGCATAAGAGCACCTGTTTCTTTGTTAACCACTCAACACAGAATAGCCACGTGTGCACTCCCTCAAATCATTTGGAGAAAATATACTTTATATTTGATTCAGTTATGTTCAATTGTATTCTTCATACTATAAAATAATATACAATAATTATACGCAAATCTTGTCTGCTAAATGAACTAGTGTAGCCCACATCCATCTGGCATAGCCAGATCAAGACCTAACATAAGGACAACTCAGAGTATGCTATTCTGTTTTTCTGAAATAGACTGCATTTTCTTCACATCATTTTTCTTTAGACCTGTCTAAAATAAATAATGGATTCATTGTGATGGTGTAGGCTATATTACATGGATTTATTAGACTATTCAAAATGTAGATGTTCCAAAATGTAGATGTTCCAAAATGTAGATGTTCCAAAATGTAGATGTTCCAAAGGTCTGCATCAGTGGCTTGTAGGCTATGTGTGGAAGCCAGGAAATGCTAAATGTGTTTATGTTAATTAAACGGTCAATTACCGTGAGACACCGGCTGACAACATTTCTTGACCACCACAGCCCTACTCAGGAACATTCAATGTCTTCTTGGTAAGCAATGTAAGTGTAGATTTGGCCTTGTTTTAGGTTATTGTCCTGCTGAAAGGTGAATTCATCTCCCAGTATCTGGAAAGCAGACTGAACCAGGTTTCCTGGACTGAACCAGGATTTTGCCTGATTTTGCCTGTGCTTAGCTCCATTCCGTTTCTTTTTAATCCTGAAAAAATCCCCAGTCTTTAACAATTTAAAACATACCCATAACATGATGCAACCACCACTATGCTTGAAAATATGGAGAGTGGTACTTGGTAATGGAACTAAGGGGCCTAGCCCGAACTATGAAAAACAGCCCCAGACCATTATTCCTCCTCTACCAAACTTTACAGGGCAGGTAGCCTGGCATCTGTCAAACCTAGATTTGTCCGTCGGATTGCCAGATGGTGAAGCGTGATTCATCACTCCAGAGAGCGCGTTTCCACTGCTCCAGAGTCCAATTTTGGCAAGCCTTACATCACTCATCACCTTACATTGCGCATGGTGATCTTAGGCTTGTGTGTGGCTGCTCGGCCATGGAAACCCATTTCATGAAGCTCCTGATGAACAGCTCAAGTGCTGATGTTGCTTCCAGAGGCAGTTTGGAACTCAGTAGTCAGTGTCGCAACCAAGGACAGACGATTTCTACACACTACGCACTTCAGCACTCGTTGTTGCTCCTAGACGTTTCCACTTCACATTAACAGTAAAGTCATTCTACTGCCAATGGTTGTCTATTGGCAGTAGATTTGGCTGTGTGCTAGATTTTACACACCTGTCAGCAACAGGTGTATATATACTGTATTTAAGTGTATTAGGCTTGCCATAGCAAAGGGTTTGTATACTTATTGACTCAAGACTTTCCAGCTTTTCATTTTTTATAAATTAGTAAACATTTGTAAAAACGCAATTCCGCTTTGACGTAATGGGGTATTTTGTGTGTGACAACAGGCTGCTCCACACTGCAGTAGACAGACACTAATTACTCACCATTACCCCTCTCCCTGAACAGCGACACGGCATGCTACTGCTGACAGCGAACATGAGGGATGGCCGACTGGGCCAGGGTTACACAACGATACAACGCACCCAAATCAAATCAAATTTTATTGGTCACGTACACATGGTTAGCAGATGTTAATGCAAGTGTAGCGAAATGCTTGTGCTTCTAGTTCCAACAGTGCAGTAATATCTAACAAATAATCTAGCAATTCCCAACAACCACCTAATACACACAAATCTAACAAGTAATCTAACAATTCCCCAACAACTACCTAATACACACAAATCTAAAGGGGGAATGAGAATATGCACATGTAAATATATGGATGAGTAATGGCCGAGCGGCATAGGCAAGGTGCAGTAGATGGTATAAAATACAGTATATACTTGTGATATGAGTAATGTAAAATATGTAAACTTTATTAAAGTGGCGTTATTTAAAGTGTCATTCTTTAAAGTGACTAGTGATCAATTTATTAAAGTGTCCACTGATTGGGTCGCAAAACAGTACAGTATTTACATGTGATATGAGTAATGTAAGATATGAGTAATGTAAGATATGTAGACATTATTAAAGTTGCATTATTTAGAGTGCCATTGTTTAGTGACTAGTGATCCATTTATTAAAGTGATTGGGTCTCAATGTGGGCAGCAGCCTCTCTGAGTTAATGATTGCTGTTTAGCAGTCTGCTGGCCTTGAGATAGTAGCCGTTTCTCAATCTCTCGGTCCCAGCTTTGATGCACCTGTACTGACCTCACCTTCTGGATGATAGCGATGTGAACAGGCAGTGGCTCGGGTGGTTGTTGTCCTTGATGATCTTTTTGGCCTTCCTGTGACATCGGGTGCTGTAGGTGTCATGGAGGGCAGGTAGTTTGCCCCCGGTGTTGCGTTGTGCAGACCGCTCCACCCTCTGGAGAGCCTTGTGGTTGAAGGTGTTGCAGTTGCTGTACCAGGCTGTGATACAGCCCAACAGGATGGTCTCGATTGTCTGTGTGGGTGGACCAATTCAATTTTCCTGTGATGTGTACGCCCAGGAAGTTAAAACTTTCCACCTTCTCCACTGCTGACCCTTCGATGTGGATAGGGGGTGCTCCCTCTGCTTTTCCCTGAAGTCCACGATCATCTCGTTTTGTTGACGTTGAGTGAGAGGTTGTTTTCCTGACACCATACTCCGAGGGCCCTCACCTCCTCCCTGTAGGCTGTCTCGTCGTTGTTTGTGATCAAGCCCACTACTGTTGTGTCGTCTGCAACTTAATGATTGAGTTGGAGGCGTGCATGGCCACGCAGCCGTGGGTGAACAGGGAGTACAGGAGAGGGCTGAGCACACACCATTGTGGGGCCCCAGTGTCGAGGGTCAGTGAAGTGGAGATGTTGTTTCCTACCTTCACCACCTTTAAACATTTATGTACATATAAGTGTCTTATATCGGCTGAAAGCTTAAATTCTTGTTAATCTAACTGCACTGTCCGATTTACAGTAGCTATTAATGCGACAACATGCCATGTGATTGTTTGATGATGGCACCCCACATCAAAATATTTTTCCACGGGCACAGGTTTCATACATTCACAAATAACAATTACATGTTCACTTACTTTTTGAAAACTTTCCTCTGATTTGTCATCCAAAGGGTCCCAGCTATGACATGTAGTGTCGTTTTGTTTGATAAAATTCTTCATTATATCCCAAAAAGTCTAGTCTGTTTAGTTGGAGCCATCAATTTGAGTAATCCACTCGTTCAACATGCAGAGAAAGGAATCTGAAAATCTACCCCTAAACCTTCTTTCAACAAGTCAAAATATGTTTCTATTTACTCGTCAGATACCCTAGAATGTAATCAAACTATAATATTTCAGAAAGAAATATGTTCAATAGGAAACCGATTTTATTAGGTGCGCAATTTCTTCAGGGCGCGCTCAAACACAAATTTCCAAGACTGTGTCCTTCTGCTAAAACTGATATTTCTTATTTGTTTTTGAGGTTACAAGCCTGAAACCTTGAACATAGACTGCTGACACCCTGCGTAAGCCATATGAATTGCGTCCAGGGAGCTAATATTCAGTACGACCTGGTTGGTTGGTTTTTCTTTGGATTTTCTCTTACCATATCTATTGTGTTGTATTCGCCTACATTATTTTAAGATTTCTACAAACTTCAAAGTGTTTTATTTCCAATGGTACCAATTATATGCATATCCTGGCTTCAGGGCCTGAGCTACAGGAAGTTTACTTTGGGAAAGTCATTCAGACAGGAAGTGGAGAAAAAAGGGGCCTAGCCCTAAGACGTTTTAATGAATTTTTTCTGCGCAATGAGTCTGAGAACCTCCCTGACCCTTCACCGAATGTGATCACATTCAGGGCAGTCTGATTGGTAGGTACAGAAACCATTGGTTTGGGCCAGAGCCAGAGCTCATGTGGGCAAAGCGGCAGTTTGAAAGTTTGTAATTGGCTTTGATACTCTAATGGTTAGTGATGATCCAATGTTGATGACTTTGTTTTGTACAAAGCCCCTCATGCCCCTTGTCAACACAAACAACTTCATCGATGGCAGTCTCACACTAAAGTATGTAGCAAGCGACAGAGCAGCGAAATACCACAGGTATAACATTGTGACTGGGTTCTTGCCTCTGGAAAGTAAACGCTTGAATAAAGGAGACACCAACATAAATTGTCTTAATAGAGAGTTGGGCCACCACAAGCCGCCAAAACAGCTTCAATGCGCCTTGGAATAGATTCTACAAGTGTCTGCAAACTCTTTTGGAGGGATGTGACACCATTCTCAAGCGCAGCTCCAGAATATCCAATAAGTGTTCAATTGGGCTGAGATCTGATGACACACACACACACACACACTTTAAACCCCATATGCTCCTTTGGCTGCGTTTAGAAAGGCAGCCAAATTCTGATATTTTCTACACTATTTGGTCGTTTGACCAATTACATCAGATCTTTTCACATCCAATCTTTTTCAGAGCTCATGTGATTGGTCAAAAGACAAATTAGTGGGGGGAAAAATCAGTCTAAACACAGCCTTTGAGACCCCTCTATTCAAAGTCACTGAGCTCTCTTCTTCTAGCCATGGTAGACAAAATAATGGGAAACTGGGCATTTCTATTCATGACCCATTTCTTAATTAATTCAGGAAGGAACCACACCTATGTGAAAGCACCTGCTTTAAATATACTTTATATCCCTCATTTACTGGTGTTTCCATTATTTTGGCAGTTACCTGTAAATCTACACTAGCAATGCTCGTTTCATAAATTAGGCAAAGCCAATTTATATCTACTGGTATTTGCTTCTCAGGATCTAGACCTCATAGTTCTGTGTTTAGTTTGGAATTCTGGTGGTTCACATTTCATCCCACAGTGAACACATCTAAAACAAATTCTTCAGCATATGTTTCTTTTACAATCTATCTCATTGTTCCAAAATTTGAGTCACTAACTAACTATAGGTTCTGCCTTTCATTATGTCAAAAAGATGGATAAGATCAGTGTGGGCCATTCAAATTTAAGTCAATATGAGTTACATGAGATGAATTAAGATCTTGGTGTTAATTTCTTCCAGAGATCGTGATTATAGGTGTCATCATGGGAATTTCTGTGTTCTTTTAGCTCAAACAGATGTATCATAGAGTTTGTCTGACTAACATGTGCGATTGTTTAAACACATAAAAATTCACAACAGAGCTTAACTGTATCATCACTCTGGTGTTGGTGAAAAGACAATGGACTATGAAATAATTCTGAGGGTCTGTCCGTCTCACCAGATAGCTCGCTTCATGTGGAGTTCAGATGTTCAAAGTGAGCCATCAAATTGAAATTCCTCAGAGCACATAATTCTGTGGAATCTGGCAACCCATGGTATGTGGCACCTCACGGACAGACGGACAGAGAGGAATCAGACGCTCAAATTTATCAGAAAAAAAAACACGTCTGTATCTGTGAGAATTCCACACGCAAGCATTGACCAGACGTCCCAAATCATATCCCATACTTAAATACTCTGTGCATGTTATTACTCACAGCTCATCTCTCACAGATACAGTGCATGCATGGGTTAACATAAGGTTAAGTAGAAACGATCTTGTCTTCTTGTCTGGGGAGTGGGTAGCACCAAGCTTCCCGCCAAATTACCACAGTGGGGTTTGTTTTAATGGTGTGTGTCATGATATGTAATATATCATGTATATGTCTTGGATACCATATATTTTGATATGAGAAAGGATTACGTCTGGTATTTAAGGAATGACATGTATGTTCTGGATATGATTGTTATATCGCCTTAAAACTCAACATTGTCCACAAAATGGCCAAAACACTCTTAACCAGAGCGACTTACAGTCAGTGCATTCAAGTAAGGTAGGTAGCTAAGACAACCATACATCACATTCAAAATATGGCATATGTGATCTGGCTAACTATATGTGTTTATATCAAGCAGATGCAGTATAACTGTTACTGGTAGAAACAGTAAGGGGGAACTACAGTTTTTCAATATAATTTTTTGGGAATCAGCAACTTTTTAAAATTATTATAATCGATAAGCATCATAATGTTATCTGAGGACTGACATACAGTAGATACTACACACAGCCTGACTTAATAACATCAGTAGACTTTACACATAAATCTTACTTGAAAGGGTTCCAGTATTTTAAAGAAATGCATAAAATGAAATACCCTTGATGCAGACATGGAGCCTTGCATTTGACCTTTTCTATCCATACTCGTGTCATCTGCAAAATGTACATCAGGCAGTGCTGGCTGCAAAGCCCAACTGTATGGAGCTTGGGTGTGCTTTTCATTTCTGATAGCTCTTTACCATGTCCCTGGAAAAAGGGAGAATTCTAAACAATGTGCTCTACATATTCTTTGAGTCCTCGACAGTATTAAGCGATTGGGAAAGAATGGCATGCCTAGATGAGGGAATACCTTACTACTGACTGAGGTTGACCAGAACCAACTCCTAGACAGGGAATTACCTGACCACTGACTAGACCACAGACTACCTCCACCTATCCAAGAATGTTCAGAATACAAAAATCGATTAACCACCTAACTGAGGATCTTAATCTAACCTTACTGTCACGATCGTTGTAAGAACACTTGGACCAAAGCGCAGCGTGATATGGGTTCCACATCTTTTAATTTGTGAAACGCACCAAAAACAATAAAGAGCAAACAACATGTGAAGCTATGGAGTGCTCACAGGCAACTACACATAAACAATCCCACAAAACACCGCACTGAGACTGCACTCGTGAAGGTGCTAAATGATCTTTCAATGGCGTCAGACTAAGGCATCTGCATATGTCCTCATGCTCCTAGACCTTAGTGCTGCTTTTGACACCATCTATCACCACATTCTTTTGCAGAGATTAGAAATCCTAATTGGTCTACAAAGACAAGTTCTTGCCTGGTTTAGATCTTGTCTGTCACTAAAGATATCAGTTTGTCTCTGTTGCTGGTTTGTCCTCTGACAAATCAATTGTAAGTTTCGGCGTACCTCAAGGACCACTATTGTTTTCACTATATATTCTACTTCTTGGTGATGTCATTCGGAAACACAATGTCAACTTTTACTGCTATGCGGACGAGACATCTGTACATTTTTTTTTCATCTTCGTGTCCTGTTTTGCACCCCCTCGGGCTCGTGTGGTGGAGATCTTTGTGGGTTATACTCAGCCTTGTCTCAGGGTAGTAAGTTGGTGGTCTGTTGATATCCCAAAGTGGGTGGGGTTATATTCTCCCAGGTTGGCCCCTGTCTTGGGGTATCGTCGGATGGGGCCACAGAGTCCCCCGACCCACCCCGTCTCAGTCTCCAGTATCTATGCTGCAATTGTATATGTGCTGGGGGGCTAGGGTCAGCCTGTTATATCTAGTGAAATTCTCCTGTCTTATCATAAGAATCATAAGATGGCACAGGAGAAGAAGGCTGACGTTTAACGTGTCCCTAACCGATTGCGTTTTTTTGTTAATTTCTTTGTTTGTAACTTTTTTTTAAATGATTTTGTACATAATATTGCCTCTACCGTCTCTTATGACTGAAAATATCTTCTGAACATCAGAACTGCAATTACTCACCACAAACTGGACGAATCCTTTTTTTCTTTTAACGAGTCCGACGAGCCCGACATGAATGACATACTGCTTTCCCGGAAACAGGCCCAGATCCCCATCATTTGCGTAAAGAGAAGGCAGAGAAAAAGGGGTCCGAGGGCGGGCTGCCTCCTGAGAATTCGTAGGCGATCTAATAAACCCCCACTGCCTTCCATTCTGCTAGCAAACGTGGAACCTTTAGAAAATAAAATCGATGACCTACGTGGAAGATTAAACTACCAACGGGACTTTCAAAACTGTAATATCTTATGCTTCACGGAGTCGTGGCTGAACGACGACGTTATCAACATTATACGCTGTACCGGCAGGATAGAGCAGGATAGAACAGTGGCGTCTAGTAAGACAAGGGGCGGCAGAATATGTATTTTTGTAAATAACAGCAGGTGCAAGATATCTAAGTCTTGAGGTTTTTCTCGCCTGAGGTAGAGTATCTCATGATAAGCTGTAGACCACACTATCTACCTAGAGAGTTTTCATCTGTATTTTTTGTAGCTGTCTACATACCATCGCAGACTGAAGCTGGCACTAAGACCGCATTCAATGAGCTGGATTCCGCCATAAGCAAACAGGAAAATGCTCATCCAGAGGCGGCGCTCCTAGTGGCCGAGGACTTTAACAGGGAAACTGGGAAACTTAAATCTGTCTTACCATCAGCATGTTAATTGTGCAACCAGAGGGGGAAAAAAACTCTGGACCACCTTTACTCCACACACAAAGACGCATACAAAGCTTTCCCTCGCCCTCCATTTGGAAAATCTGACCACAATTCTGTCCTCCTGATTCCTGCTTACAAGCAAAAAATACAGCAGGAAGCACCAGTGACTCGATCAATAAAAAAAGTGGTCAGATGAAGCAGATGCTAAGCTACAGGACTGTTTTGCTAACACAGACTGGAATATGTTCCCGGATTCCGCCGATGGCATTGAGGAGTACACCACATCAGTCATTGGCTTCATCAATAAGTGCATCGATGATGTCATCCCCACAGTGACTGTACGTACATGCCCCAACCAGAAGCCATGGATTACAGGCAACATTCGCACTGAGCTAAAGGCTAGAGCTGCTGCTTTCAAGGAGCGGGACTCTAACCCGGAAGCTTATAAGAAATTCCGCTATGCCCTCAAACAGGCAAAGCATCAATACAGGACTAAGATTGAATCGTTCTACACCGGCTTTGATGCAAATCAGATGTGGCAGGGCTTGCAAACCATTACAGACTACAGCGGGAAGCACAGCAGAGCGCTGCCCAGTGACGCAAGCCTACCAGAAGAGCTACTTCTATGCTCGCTTTGAGGCAAATAATACTGAAACATGAATGAGAGCACCAGCTGTTCCGGAAGACTGTGTGATCACGCTCTCCGCAGCCGATGTGAGTAAGACCTTTAAACAGGTCAACATTCACAAGGCCGCAGGTCCAGACGGATTACCAGGAAATGTACTGCGAGCAAGCACTGACCAACTGGCAAGTGTCTTCACTGACATTCTCAACCTCTCCCTATCCGAGTCTGTAATACCAACATGTTTCAAGCAGACCCCCATAGTCCCTGTGCCCAAGAACACTGGTAACCTGCCTAAATGACTATCGACCCGTAGCACTCACATCTGTAGCCATGAAGTGCTTTGAAAGGCTGGCCATGGCTCACATCAACACCATTATCCCAGAAACCCTAGACCCACTCCAATTTGCATACCACCCTAATAGATCCGCAGATGATGGAATCTCTATTGCACTGCACACTGCACTTTCCCACCTGGACAAAAGGAACACCTATGTGAGAATACTATTCATTGACTACAGCTCAGCGTTCAACACCATAGTGCCCTCAAAGCTCATCAGTGAGTTAAGGTCCTGGATCCTGGACTTCCTGACGGGCCGCCCCCAGGTGGTAAGGGAAGGTAACAACACATCCTCCATGCTGATCCTTAACACAGGGGCCCCTCAGGGGTGCGTGCTCACTCCTGTACTCCCTGTTCACTCATGACTGCAAGGCCAGGCACGACACCAACACCATCATTAAGTTTGCAGATGACACAACAGTGGTAGGCCTGATCACTGACAATGACAAGACAGCCTATAGGGAAGAGGTCAGAGACCTGGCCGTGTGGTGCCAGGACAACAACCTATCCCTCAACGTAACCAAGACTAAGGAGATGATTGTGGACTACAGGAAAAGGAGCACCGAGCACGTCCCCATTCTCATCGATGGGGCTGTAGTGGGGCAGGTTGAGAGCTTCAAATTCCGCACATGCCCGAAACACACGTCCTGGTAATCTGTCTGGCCCCGCAGCCTTGTGTATTTTGACCTGTTTAAAGGTCTTACTCACGTCGGCTACGGAGAGCATGATCACACAGTCGTCCGGAACAGATGATGCTCTCATGCATGCCTCAGTGTTGCTTGCCTCAAAGCGAGCATAGAAGTGATTTAGCTCGTCAGGAAGGCTCGTGTCACTGGGCAGCTCGCGGCTGTGCTTCACTTTGTTGTCTGTAATAGTTGCAAGCCCTGCCACATCCGACGAGCGTTGGTGCCGGTGTAGTATGATTCAATCTTAGCCCTGTATTGACGCTTTGCCTGTTTGATGGTTCGTCGCAGGGCATAGCGGGATTTCTTGTAAGCTTCCGGGTTAGAGTCCTGCACCTTGAAAGTGGCAGCTCTACCCTTTAGCTCAGTGCGAATGTTGCCTGTAATCCATGGCTTCCGGTTGGGGTATGTACGTACAGTCACTGTGGGGACGACATCCTCAGTTCACTTATTGGTAAAGCCAGTGACTGATGTGGTGTATTCCTCAATGTCATTGGAAGAATCCCGGAATATGTTCCAGTCTGTGATAGCAAAGCAGTCCTGTAGTTTAGCATCTGCTTCATCTGACCATTTTTTTATAGACCGAGTCACTGGTGCTTCCTGCTTTAATTTTTGCTTGTAAGCAGGAATCAGGAGGATAGAGTTGTGGTCGGATTTACCAAATGGAGGGTGAGGGAGAGCTTTGTACGCGTCTCTGTGTGTGGAGTACAGGTGATCTAGAATTTGTTTCCCTCTGGATGCACATTTAACATGTTGATAGAGATTTGGTAGAACTGATTTAAGTTTCCCTGCATTAAAGTCTCCGACCACTAGGAGCGCCGCCTCTGGGTGAGTGGTTTCCTGTTTGCATATTTCCTTATACAGCAGACTGACTGCGATCTGTCTGTGGTGGTAAATAAACAGCCACGAAAAGTATAGCTGAGAACTATTGAGGCAAGTAGTGTGGTCTGCAGTTTATCACAATATACTCTACTTCGGGCGAGCAACATCCAGAGACTTCCTTAGATTTCGTGCACCAGCTGTTGTTTACAAATATGCACAGACCGCCCCCCCTAGTCTTACCAGAGTGTGCTGTTCTATCCTGCCGGTGCAGCGTGTATCCCGCTAGCTGAATATCCATGTCGTCATTCAGCCACAATACCGTGAAGCATAGGATATTACAGTTTTTGATGTCCCGTTGGTAAGATATTCATGATCTTACCTCGTCTAGTTTATTGTGATTGAATGTTGGCGAGTAATATTGATGGTAACCGCAGCTTTCCTAGTTGTCTTCTATGGGTCTGGACGAGGCGTCTGGCTCTTCCTCCTCTGCGTTGCTTCCTTTTGCGAATAATTGGGATGTCTGCCCTTTGGGGATTTTGGAGAATATCGTTTGAGTCCTGCTTGTTGTTGTTGTTGTTTTTGTTGAAGAAATCTTCGTCTAATCCGAGGTGAGTGATCGCTGTCCTGATATCCAGAAGATATTTTCTTCCGTAAGATACGGTTGCAGAAACATTATGTACAAAATAATTTACAAATATCGCGAAAAACTGCCACATAACAGCACAATTGGTTAGGAGACCGTAAAACGGCGGCCGTCTCCTCCGGCGCCATTATGTCCTGAGGGGGAATGGGTTTTGTCGTATCCTCTTCACATCTGTCTTGGTGTGCTTGGACCATGTTAGTTTGTTGGTGATGTGGACACCAAGGAAGCTCTCAACCTGCTCCACTACAGCCCCGTCGATGAGAATGAAAGCGTGCTAGGTCCTCTCATTCCTGTAGGTGTCTTCACTGACATTTTCAACATGTCCCTGATTGAGTCTGTAATACCAACATGATTCAAGCAGACCACCATAGTCCCTGTGCCCAAGAACACAACGGCAACCTGCCTAAATGACTACCAATCCGTAGCACTCACGTCCGTAGCCATGAGGTGCTTTGAAAGGCTGGTAATGGCTCACATCAACTCCATTATCCCAGAAACCCTAGACCCTCTACAATTTGCATACCGCCCAAACAGATCCACAGATGATGCAATCTCTATTGCATTCCACACTGCCCTTTCCCACCTGGACAAAAGGAACACCTATGTGATAATGCTGTTCATTGACTACAGCTCAGCATTCAACACCATAGTATCCTCAAAGCTCATCACCAAGCTAAGGATCCTGGGACTAAACACCTCCCTCTGCAACTGGATTGGATCCTGGACTTCCTGACAGGCCGCCCCCAGGTGGTGAGGGTATGTAGCAACATGTCTGCCACGCTGATCCTCAAAACTGGAGCTCCTCAGGGGTGCGTGCTTAGTCCCCTCCTGTACTCCCTGTCCACCCATGACTGCATGGCCAGGCATGACTCCAACACCATCATTAAGTTTGCTGACGACACAACAGTGGTAGGCCTGATCACCGACAACGACGAGACAGCCTATAGGGAGGAGGTCAGAGACCTGGCCGGGTGGTGCCAGAATAACAACCTATCCCTCAACGTAACCAAGACTAAGAAGATGATTGTGGACTACAGGAAAAGGAGCACCGAGCACGTCCCCATTCTCATCGATGGGGCTGTAGTGGAGCAGGTTGAGAGCTTCAAATTCCTTGGTGTCCACATCAACAACAAACTAGATTGGTCCAAACACACCAAGACAGTTGTGAAGAGGGCACGACAAAGCTTATTCCCCTCTGGAAACTAAAAAGATTTGGCATGGGTCCTGGGATCCTCAGAAGGTTCTACAGCTGCAACATCGAGAGCATCCTGACCAGTTGCATCACTGCCTGGTATGGCAATTGCTCGGCCTCCGACTGCAAGGCACTTCAGAGGGTAGTGCGTTCGGCCCAGTACATCACTGAGGCTAAGCTGCCTGCCATCCAGGACCTCTACACCAGGCGGTGTCAGAGGAAGGTCCTAAAAATTGTCAAAGACCCCAGCCACTCCAGTCATAGACTGTTCTCTCTACTACAGCATGGCAAGCGGTATCGGAGTGCAAAGTCTAGGACGAAAAGACTCAACTGTTTTTACCCTCAAGCCATAAGACTCCTGAACAGGTAACCAAATGGCTGCCCGGACTATTTGCATTGTGTGCCCTCCCTCAACCCCTCTTTTACGCTGCTGTTACTCTCTGTTTATCTTATATGCATTGTCACTTTAACTATATTTAACTACATTCATGTACATACTACCTAAATTGGCCCGACCAACCAGTGCACCCGCACATTGGCTAACCGGGCTATCTGCATTGTGTCCCACCACCCGCCAACCCCTCTTTTTACGCTTCTCCTATTCTCTGTTCATCATATATGCATAGTCACTTTAAAGATACCTACATGTACATACTACCTCAATAAGCTTGACAAACAGGTGTCTGTATATAGCCTTGGTACTCTTTTTTCAAATGTATTTTTACTGTTGTTTTATTTCTTTACTTACCTACACACACACACACACACACACACACATACCTTTTTTTTACACCATTGGTTAGAGCCTGTAAGTAAGCATTTCACTGTAAGGTCTACTACACCTGTTGTATTCGGCGCATGTGACTAATAAACTTTGATTTGATTTGGTTTGATTTGAGATAATATAGAAAATATTTGGCATGGGTCCTCAGATCCTCAAAGGTTCTACAGCAGCACCATTCAAAGCATAATGACTGGTTGCACCACTGCCTGGTATGGGAACTGATCAGCCTCAGACCACAAGGCACTACAGAGGATAGTGCGAACGGCCCAGTGCATCACTGGGGCCAAGCTTCCTGCCACCCAGGACGCCTATACCAGGCGGTGTCAGAGGAAGGGTCTAAAAATTGTCAAAGACTCCAGCCACCCTAGTCTTAGACTGTTCAAATCAAATCAAATGAAATGTATTTATATAGCCCTTCTTACATCAGCTGATATCTCAAAGTGCTGTACAGAAACCCAGCCTAAAACCACAAACAGCAAGCAATGCAGGTGGAGAAGCACGGTGGCTAGGAAAAACTCCCTAGAAAGGCCATAACCAAGGAAGAAACCAAGAGAGGAACCAGGCTATGAGGGGTGGCCAGTCCTCTTCTGGTTGTGCAGGGTGGAGATTATAACAGAACATGGCCAAGATGTTCAAATGTTCATAAATGACCAGCATGGTCAAATAATAATAATCACAGTAGTTGTCGAGGGTACAGCAAGTTAGCACCTCAGGAATAAATGACAGTTGGCTTTTCATATGATCATTAGGAGTATCTCTACCGCTCCTGCTGTCTCTAGAGAGTTGAAAACAGCAGGTCTGGGACAGGTAGCACGTTCGGTGAACAGGTCAGGGTTCCATAGCCGCAGGCAGAACAGTTGAAACTGGAGCAGCAACACGGCCAGGTGGACTGGGGACAGCAAGGAGTCATCATGCCAGGTAGTCCTGAGGCATGGTCCTAGGGCTCAGGTCCTCCGAGAGAGAGAAAGAAAGAGAGAATTAGAGAGAGCATACTTAAATTCACACAGGACACCGGATAAGACAGGACTCCAGATATAACAAACTGACCCTAGTCCCCCGACACATAAACTACTGCAGCATAAATACTGGAGGCTGAGAGAGGAGGGGTCAGGAGACACTGTGGCCCCATCCGATGATACCCCCGGACAGGGCCAAACAGGAAGGATACAGAGACTGTTATCTCTGTTACCACATGGCAAGCGGTACCGGAGCGCCAAGTCTAGGTCCAAGAGGCTTCTAAACAGCTTCCAAGCCATAAGACTCCTGAACATCTAATCAAAGGGCTACCCAGACTATTTGCATCCCCCCTTTTACACCGCTGCTACTCTCTGTTGTTATCATCTATGCATAGTCACTTTAATAACTCTACCTACACTACCGTTCAAAGGTTTGGGGTCACTTAGAAATGTCCTTGTTAAAGAAAAGCACATTTTTTGTCGATTAAAATAACATCAAATTGCTAAGAAATACAGTGTAGACATTGTTAATGTTGTAAATGACTATTGTAGCTGGAAACGGCAGATTTTTTACATAGATGTACAGAGTCCCATTATCAGCAACCATCACTCCTGTGTTCCAATGGCACGTTGTGTTAGCTAATCCAAGTTCATAATTTTAAAAGGTTAATTGATCATTAGAAAACCCTTTTGCAATGAAGTATGTTAGCACAGCTTAAAACTGTTGTTCTGATTAAAGAAGCAATAAAACTGGCCTTCTTTAGACTAGTTGTGTATCTGGAGCATTAACATTTGTGGGTTCGATTACATGCTCAAAATGGCTGAAACTGAGATCCTCTGTCCAGTGTCTATGTTATTTTGCCCATCTTAATCTTTTCTTTTTAATGGCCAGTCTGAGATATGGCTTATTCGTTGCAACTCTGCCTACAAGGCCAGCATCCCAGAGTCGCCTCTTCGCTGTTGAAGTTGAGACTGGTGTTCTGCGGGTAATATTTAATGAAGCTGCCAGTTGAGGACTTGTGACGCGTCTGTTTCTCAAACTAGATACTCTAATATACTTGTCCTCTTGCTCAGTTATGCACTGGGGCATCCCACTCCTCTTTCTATTCTGGTTAGAGACAGTTTGCGCTGTTCTATGAAGGGAGTAGTACACAGCGTTGTAGGAGATCTTCAGTTTCTTGGCAATTTCTCATATTGGAATAGCCTTCATTTCTCAGAACAAGAATAGACTGATGAGTTTGAGACGAAAGGTCTTTGTTTCTGGCCATTTTTAGCCTGTAATTGAAACCACAAATGATGATTCTCCAGATACTCAACTCATCAAAAGAAGGACAGTTTTATTGCTTCTTTAGTCAGAACAACAGTTTTCAGCTGTGCTTAGATAATTGCAAAAGGGTTTTCTAATGATCATTTACAATGTGCCATTGGAACACAGGAGCGTTGGTTGCTGATGATGGGCCTCTGTATGCCTATGTAGATATCCCATTAAATATCAGCCGTTTCCAGCTACAATAGTCATTTATAACATTAAAAATGTCTACACTCTATTTCTGATCAATTTGATGTTATTTTAATGGACAAAAAAGTAGCTTTTCTTTCAAAAGCAAGGACATTTCTAAGTGACCCCAAACTTTTGAACGGTACAATGACCCTGTACCAGTACCCCCTTGTATATACAGTGCCTTGCGAAAGTATTCGGCCCCCTTGAACTTTGCGACCTTTTGCCACATTTCAGAATCAACAACAAGTGGGACACAATCATGAATCATTTTAACAAATCAAAAACTGAAAAATTGGGCGTGCAAAATTATTCAGCCCCTTTACTTTCAGTGCAGCAAACTCTCTCCAGAAGTTCAGTGAGGATCTCTGAATGATCCAATGTTGACCTAAATGACTAATGATGATAAATACAATCCACCTGTGTGTAATCAAGTCTCTGTATAAATGCACCTGCACTGTGATAGTCTCAGAGGTCCGTTAAAAGCGCAGAGAGCATCATGAAGAACAAGGAACACACCAGGCAGGTCCGAGATACTGTTGTGAAGAAGTTTAAAGCATGATTTGGATACAAAAAGATTTCCCAAGCTTTAAACATCCCAAGGAGCACTGTGCAAGCGATAATATTGAAATGGAAGGAGTATCAGACCACTGCAAATCTACCAAGACCTGGCTGTCCCTCTAAACTTTCAGCTCATACAAGGAGAAGACTGATCAGAGATGCAGCCAAGAGGCCCATGATCACTCTGGATGAACTGCAGAGATCTACAGCTGAGGTGGGAGACTCTGTCCATAGGACAACAATCAGTCGTATATTGCACAAATCTGGCCTTTATGGAAGAGTGGCAAGAAGAAAGCCATTTCTTAAAGATATCCATAAAAAGTGTTGTTTAAAGTTTGCCACAAGCCACCTGGGAGACACACCAACCATGTGGAAGAAGGTGCTCTGGTCAGATGAAACCAAAATTGAACTTTTTGTCAACAATGCAAAACGTTATGTTTGGCGTAAAAGCACCACAGCTGAACACACCATCCCCACTGTCAAACATGGTGGTGGCAGCATCATGGTTTGGGCCTGCTTTTCTTCAGCAGGGACAGGGAAGATGGTTAAAATTGATGGGAAGATGGATGGAGCCAAATACAGGACCATTCTGGAAGAAAACCTGATGGAGTCTGCAAAAGACCTGAGACTGGGACGAAGATTTGTCTTCCAACAAGACAATGATCCAAAACATAAAGCAAAATCTACAATGGAATGGTTCAAAAATAAACATATCCAGGTGTTAGAATGGCCAAGTCAAAGTCCAGACCTGAATCCAATCGAGAATCTGTGGAAAGAACTGAAAACTGCTGTTCACAAATGCTCTCCATCCAACCTCACTGAGCTCGAGCTGTTTTGCAAGGAGGAATGGGAAAAAAATTCAGTCTCTCGATGTGCAAAACTGATAGAGACATACCCCAAGCGACTTACAGCTGTAATCGCAGCAAAAGGTGGCGCTACAAAGTATTAACTTAAGGGGGCTGAATAATTTTGCACGCCCAATTTTTCAGTTTTTGATTTGTTAAAAAAGTTTGAAATATCCAATAAATGTCGTTCCACTTCATGATTGTGTCCCACTTGTTGTTGATTCTTCACAAAAAAAATACAGTTTTATATCTTTATGTTTGAAGCCTGAAATGTGGCAAAAGGTCGCAAAGTTCAAGGGGGCCGAATACTTTCGCAAGGCACTGTAGTCTCGCTATTGTTATTTTACTGCTGCTCTTTAATTACATGTTACTTTTTATTTCTTATTGTTATTTGTATATATATTTTTTAATTGCATTGTTGGTTAATACCTGTTGTATTCGGCGCATATGACTAATTAACATTTTATTTTATCTGGTGTCCTGTGTGAATTTAAGTATACTCCCTCTAATTTTCTCTCTCTCCCTCCCCTCCCGCAGGACCTGAGCCCTAGGATCATGCTTCAGGAATACCTGGCCTGATGACTCCTGGCTGTCCCCAGTTCACCTGGTTGTGCTGCTGCTCCAGTTTCAATTGTTCTGCCTGCGGCTAGGGAACCCTGACCTGTTCACCGGACGTGCTACCTCAACTTTCTCTCTCTCCCTCTACCCCACCCGCTGTCTTGACCTCTGAATGCTCGGCTATGAAAAGCCAACTGACATTTACTGCTGAGGTACTGAACTGTTGCACCCTCTACAACCACTGTGATTATTATTTGACCCTGTTGATCATCTAGGAACATTTGAACATCTTGAAGAACAATGTGGCCTTAAATGGCCATGTACTCTTTTAATCTCCTCCCGACACAGCCAGAAGAGGACTGACCACCCCTCAGAGCCTGGTTCCTCTCTAGGTTTCTTTCTAGGATCCGGCCTTTCTAGGGAGTTCTTCCTAGGTTTTGGCCTTTCTAGGGAGTTTTTCCGAGCCACCGTGCTTCTACCTCACTTGCTGTTTGAGGTTTTAGGCTGCGTTTCTGTATAGCACTTTGTGACATCTGCTGATGTAAAAAGGGCTTTATAAATACATTTGATTGATTGATTGAACTGTTCGTCGAGCTTACATTGTTCAAATGTCTCCTATCCCAGATTTGAGGGTAAAGACTCTGTAGCTAAAACATACAAATTACTGTCATAAGATGATAAAGAGCTGTGACTTAAAGCATTGATAACAGTCCATGATGATCCTATTGACCTTATAAAGCTACATTAGCAGATTTCTTACTGAAAATACCTGCATCAAAGGAGAAGAGGATTTGGACATTCACACAAAAAACGTTTCTACTTATAGTGCAGCAGATCTCACCATTCGTCAGGTTAACTTTCTTTATGGCTTACAATGTAAAACCACAGGCAGTCCACAGGTCTGTTCGGCTAGATAATGATGTGTCCCAAATGGCACCCTATTCTCTCTGTGGTGCACTGCTTTTGATTAAGGCCCATGGGGATCTGGTCAAAAGTAGTGCACTATGTAGTGAATATGGTGGAATTTGGGACACTAAGTCTTAGCTTACCACGGATGCTTCCAGCCAGCACTGCAGAAGTGGAAAATGCTGCTCTGGGAGTGTAATATAGTCTGGCATCATACAACTGAGGCCTTATAGAATTGGTTATGTCCAGCTCTGTAGTTAGAAGTACAAGCAGTGGTGTAAAATAATTAAGTACAATCATTTTTGGGGTTATCTGCACTGACACCCAAAGGTACTTGTTACATTTGAATGCTTAGCAGGACAGGAAAATTTTAAAATTCATGTACTTATTAAGAGAACATCCCTGGTCATCCCTACTGCCTCTGATCTGGAGGACTCATTAAACACACATGCTATGTTTGTAAATTATGTCTGAATGTTGGAGTGTGCCACTGGCTATACGTAAATAATACAAGAAAACAAGAAAATTGTGCCATCTGGTTTTACTTTTACTTTTATACTTTTACGTTTGATACTGAAGTATACCTAAAAACCAAATACTTATAGACTTTTACTCAAGTAGTATTTTACTGGGTGGCTTTCACTTTTACTTAAGCCAATTTCTATGAAGGTATTTTTACTTTTACTCAAGTATGACAACTGGGTAATTTTTCACCACTGAGTACAACTCAAATGTGTTGGCATTACTGTTTTCTTCAATTGTTGAAAATATGTGCCTATTTGAATTCGGGATGAAGATTTGATGTAATGATGCACTCATCCATAAAGACTGAAGACTGATACTTCTGAGAATGTTTTTGCACAAAAGGTGAACTAAGCATTCCTGAGTGAATCAGGCATCATGACTGCAGCCCTCACATTTTCCACACATTCATCCATTCACATGTACGGTGGTGACATATGACACAGAAGATTAATGCAGTGGCCTGTTTCTCATTACGCTAAATTGGTGATTGTGGTCAGGAAAACGTATGGAAAATGTCTAAATGTGTACTAGTAAACTCATGCTGGGCTTGGGCAAAGTAAATCAAAGCTCTTCGGCTAATTAGAGAGGGCCCGGCTGAATCAACTGCATCCCCGCAGCTTCCATTGTCTGGCAGCATCTAAGAACTTAACAGTTAGCTAAGGCTCTTCAAAGCTCTAACACAGCTTTCTTTGGGTTTAAAATAGAGCCTTTCTCTTTTGCCATTTGCTAATGCTTGGCCAAGTAGTAGTTAGTCAGGTACAGTTACAGTCAGTGGTGACTTAGCAGTGTATTCATTGGTCTTTAGTTGGGCGTAAAATGTTCACTGAAATCTAGGTAACAGCCAGCTAAGAGCCAACTCATAAACGAGATCAAACCCATGAAGAATTGCCCCCCCCCCCCCTCCCCACCACCACCACCACCACCACTACTACCTCCAATACCACCAGTACCACCACCACTACTACTACCACCACTACCACCACTACTACTACTACCACCACTACCACTGTTACCACTACTACCACTACTACCACCAATACTGTTACCACTACTACCACCACTACTGTTACCACTACTAACACCACTACGACTACCACTACCACCACTACTGTTACCACTACTACCACCATCACTACCACTACTACCACCACTACTGTTACCACTACTACTGTTATCCTTACCACCACTACCACTACCACCCCTACTACTACTACCACCACCACCAATACTACCAATACCACCACCACTACTACCACCACCACCACCTCCACTACCACTACTAGCACGACCAGCACCAATACCACCACCACCACTACCACTACTACCTCCATCACCACTACAACTACCTACACTACCACCACCACCACTACCCCCAACACCCCCACTCTCCTTTGACCTCAGTCTTTCACGACACAGCACTTTTCCCAGCAGAAGAGACACATCCGGAAACTGAGCTGAGAAACACTCACGCTTCCAGGGAACATAAACTGGCCTCTCCTCTCCTCCTATCATGTTGGAGAATGACTTACTACAGACAGCCTTCGAACACTGCCAATCACCCATTCCTTTGGCGTGTATGCAGGGAGACAACCTGGTCACGGAGCATTTCGTATTATTATGTAAGTAAATCTGAGACACTCCATTTAGTATGATATGTTACATTTCGTATGGTATGTATTCATTTTTGTATGTCCATCACCCATTTGGTTGTTACGACATATTAAATGTTACGAATTTGAAAAATGTATGATATGTTACGATTTCTAGCTAGATGTCTAGGTGGCTAACATTAGCTAGATGGATAATGTTAGCTAGGCAAGGAGTTATGGTTAGGGTTAAGGTTAGAGTTAAGTGTAGGAGTTAGTTTAAAGGGTTAAGGTTAGGGTTAGGGGATGGGTTAGGTAAAATGATTAAAGTTAAGGTTAGGGGAAGGCTTAGCTAAAAGGGTTATGGTTAGGGGAAGTGCTAGCTAACATACTAAGTAGTTGCAAAGAAGCTGGAAAGTAGAAAGTAGTTGAAGAGTTGATAATTAGCTAAAAAGCTAAAGATGTCCGTGATGAGATTTGAACTCGCAACCGAGACGTTTGCGTTATGCGCCCACCCATCCACCCTACTTTTGCCTTAACTAACCATCTGTCTTATGTAACCATTTCAAGCATAACGTATCATACTCTAATTTTAGTGTACTGGATTTACGTTTTACTATGTCTAGTCTATGAGACCAGGCTGAGGGGGAAGGCCACAGGCACTCCAGGTTCTGCTCTTTTGTCCTTTCAGTCTAGAGGCACGTTTTTTCCACAAGACATGGGTTCTACCCTGTTGTAGAAGTTTTTCTACTCTCCCTTTTTTGGGTTCCATTCATAAATCACAGCTCCACTCCATACTTACTTTACCTCACTGAAAGTCATAGTTATCAATGAACTGTGTTATTTCCTGAGCATCCAAGGAATGGAATGGATACCTAGTTGTAGAACACTGTAGTTACTCGATTATATGCTATCTTGTTTTTACTGCTAAGTGCAGTGGACAGGCAGTAACTTGTGGTGGTAGACTAGAAAGTTGTTGTGTTGTGTGTTTACCAACAGTGCTCATTATCTTCAGAATTAACCTTATCGCTTATTTTCAAAGAGCAGAAGTTCCTGAGTGAATAAGGGTAACTACCAGCTGAGGGTGCTAAATTAACCCAACTGACTGAAATGCAGATTAGATTTATGATTAGATGAAGAAAACCATCAGGTCTGGTCTGGGATTCCCAAGTGCATGCTGTAATCCACATTGTAATTATGGCTGTTTCTAGCCTAGCAACAGAAAACAATCAACATTCTTTCCATCAACGGATTTTAGTGAAATTGTGATGTGTAACTCCCATCATGTTGACTCACATCACAACATTCTCTTTGATCTCTTGGTGGTCCTTAGTTAGAACCTTCAGTAGTTAGGCTACCTTAGTTGACTCTGTGTACTATGCCTGTGACACCCTAGACTGAGTTATGTTTAAATAAAGCCCTGTGTGGGAAGAGGACAAGAGAACTTTCCATGACTCTCCAGGATGAGATGAGGGAGTCCTGCCAGATGCATGCATCATCACGGCTGGCGAGCCGTGATGGTCATATTTGGTTGTTTGTCAGTAACAGATGAGAGCTCCCCCACATGCTATTCCGAGAGATGAGACTTGGGGGCAAAATCAGGGTTATGCCAGTAGGAAGTGAGTGAGTGAGTGAGTGAGTGAGTGAGTGAGTGAGTGAGTGAGTGAGTGAGTGAGCTGTTTGCTTTGGATTGTTACATAGACAGCAGTGGTACCCTGTGTGAGGGGGCTTCAGCTTAACCTTAAGACTATCTTTAAACAGCAACGATTATGGGCTCACTGAATGAAAGGCGGTAGTTGAAGGTGATGAGCAGACTTTTATAGTTTAAGAGAGTTCTAGATATATTTGATCATTTAATCAAAGTTCCATCACTTGTCCTGTCAAGCAATTTTGAAATACTACCATAGCATTGACAAATTATCTACAGCAGAGTCTCACAACTCAATCGCTGGTTGAAAACTGTTTCTGCCCCTCCCAAAAGATAGAATTTGTAGATAATTGGCCCTCTTTCTGGGACTCACCCAAAAACATGACCAAGCCTGGCCTGTTAAGGAGTGACGGACTCCATCCTAGCTTCCATCCATCGCCTTAGCAATCTCGCTGGGATAAAGACCTCCTCCATTCCTGTCATTATTGAAAGAGATCGTGATACCTTACATCTCAAAATAGGGCTACATGATGTTAGATCCCTCACTTCAAAGGCAGTTATAGTCAATGAACTAATCACTGATCATAATCTTGATGTGATTGGCCTGACTGAAACATGGCTTAAGCCTGATGAAGATACTGTGTTAAATGAGGCCTCACCTCCTGGTTACACTAATAACCACATCCCCTGTAAAGGCGGAGGTGTTGCTAACATTTACGATAGCAAATTTCAATTTACAAAAAACACCCCAACATTTTCGTCTTTTGAGCTTCTAGTCATGAAATCTATGCAGCCTGCTCAATCCCTTTTTATAGCTACTGTTTACAGGCCTCCTGGGCCATATACAGCGTTCCTCATTGAGTTCCCTGAATTCCTATTGGACCTTGTAGTCATAGCAGATAATATTATATTTTTGGGTGATTTTAATATTCACGTGGAAAAGTCCACAGACCCACTCCAAAAGGCTTTCGGAGCCATCATCAACTCAGTGGGTTTTGTCCAACATGTCTCTGGACCTATTCACTGTCATAGTCATACTCTGGACCTAGTTTTGTCCCATGGAATAAATGTTGTGGATTTTAATGTTTTTCCTCTTAGTCCTGGACTGTCGGACCACAATAATATAACGTTTTTAATCGCAACAAATAATCTGCTCAGACCCTAACCAAAGAGCATCAAAAGTCGTTATATAAATTCTCAGACAACACAAAGATTCCTTGATGCCCTTCCAGACTCCCTCTGCCTACCCAAGGACGTCAGAGGACAAAAATCTGTTAACCATCTAACTGAGGAACTCAATTTAACCTTCCGCAATATCCTAGATGCAGTTGCACCCCTAAAAACTAAAAGCATTTCTCATAAGAAACTAGCTCCCAACTAGCTCATAACTAACTAGCTCTCAACTAGCTCAGTTGTCCTGAGTCTGCACAACTCCGCCAGGACCTAGGATCAAGAGAGACACTCAAGTGTTTTAGTACTATATCTCTTGACACAATGATGAAAATAATCATGGCCTCTAAACCTTCAAGCTGCATGCTGGACCCTATTCCAACTAAACTAGTGAAAGAGCTGCTTCCTGTGCTTGGCCCTCCTATGTTGAACATAATAAACGTCTCTCTATCCACAGGATGTGTACCAAACTCACTAAAAGTGGCAGTAATAAAGCCTCTCTTGAAAAAGCCAAACGATTATCCAGAAAATATAAAAACTATCAGCCTATATCAAATCTTCACTTACTCTCTAAAATTTTAGAAAAAGCTGTTGCGCAGCAACTCACTGCCTTCCTGAAGACAAACAATGTATACAAAATGTTTCAGTCTGGTTTTAGACCCCATCATAGCACTGAGACTGCACTTGTGAAGGTGGTAAATTACCTTTTAATGGCGTTACACTGAGGCTCTGCATCTGTCCTTGTGCTCCTAGACCTTAGTACAGCTTTCGATACCATCGATCACCACATACTTTTGGAGAGATTGGAAACCCAAATTGGTCTACACGGACAAGTTCTGGCCTGGTTTAGATCTTATCTGTCGGAAAGATATCAGTTTGTCTCTGTGAATGGTTTGACCTCTGACAAATCAACTGTAAATTTCGATGTTCCTCAGGGTTCCGTTTTAGGACCACTATTGTTTTCACTATATATTTTACCTCTTGATGATGTCAATCGAAAACAGAATGTTAACTTTCCCTGCTATACGGATGACACACAGCTGTATATTTCAATGAAACATGGTGAAGCCCCAAAATTGCCCTCGCTAGAAGCCTGTGTTTCAGACATAAGGAAGTGGATGGCTGCAAACTTTCTACTTTTAAACTCGGACAAAACAGAGATGCTTGTTCTAGGTCCCAAGAAACAAAGAGATCTTCTGTTGAATCTGACAATTAATATTGATGGTTGTACAATCGTTTCAAATAAAACTGTGAAGGACCTCGGTGTTACTCTGGACCCTGATCTCTCTTTTGACGAACATATCAAGACTGTTTCAAGGACAGCTTTTTTCCATCTAGGTAACATTGTAAAAATCAGAAACTTTCTGTCCAAAAATGATGCAGAAAAATGTATCCATGCTTTTGTCACTTCTAGGTTAGACTACTGCAATGCTCTACTTTCCGGCTACCCAGATAAAGCACTAAATAAACTTCAGTTAGTGCTAAATATGGCTGCTAGAATCCTGACTAGAACCCCAAAATTTGATCATATTACTCCAGTGCTAGCCTCCCTACACTGGCTTCCTGTTAAGGCAAGGGCTGATTTCAAGGTTTTACTGCTAGTTTATGTGTCGGGGGGCTAGGGTCAGTTTGTTATATCTGGAGTACTTCTCCTGTCTTATCCGGTGTCCTGTGTGAATTTAAGTATGCTCTCTCTAATTCTCTCTTTCTCTCTTTCTTTCTCTCTCTCAGAGGACCTGAGCCGTAGGACCATGCCTCAGGACTACCTGGCATGATGACTCCTTGCTGTCCCCAGTCCACCTGGCCGTGCTGCTGCTCCAGTTTCAACTGTTCTGCCTGCGGCTATAGAATCCTGACCTGTTCATCAGACTTGCTACCTGTCCCAGACCTATTATTTGACCATGCTGGTCATTTATGAACATTTGAACATCTTGGCCTTGTTCTGTTATAATCTCCACCCGGCCCAGCCAGAAGAGGACTGGCCACCCCTCGTAGCCTAGTTCCTCTCTAGGTTTCTTCCTAGGTTTTGGCCTTTCTAGGGAGTTTTTCCTAGCCACTGTGCTTCTACACCCACATTGCTTGCTGTTTGGGGTTTTAGGCTGGGTTTCTGTACAGCACTTTGAGATAGCAGCTGATGAAAGAAGAGCTTTATAAATACATTTGATTTGAATTATATAGCTCAGTGTCAGAGAGACGTTAATTATATAGCACAGTGTCAGATAAATATTAATTATATAGCTCAGTGTCAGAGAGACATTAATTATATAGCTCAGTGTCAGAGAGACGTTAATTATTTAGCTCAGTGTCAGAGAGACGTTAATTATATAGCTCAGTGTTAGAGACGTTAATTATATAGCTCAGTGTTAGAGAGACGTTAATTATATAGCTCAGGGTTAGAGAGAAGTTAATTATATAGCTCAGTGTCAGAGAGACATTAATTATATAGCTCAGTGTCAGAGAGACGTTAATTATATAGCTGTGTCAGAGAGACGTTAATTATATAGCTCAGTGTCAGAGAGACGTTAATTATATAGCTCAGTGTCAGAGAGATGTTAATTATATAGCTCAGTGTCAGAGAGACGTTAATTATATACAGTGAGGCAAAAAAGTATTTGATCCCCTGCATATTTTGTACGTTTGCCCAATGACAAAGAAATGATCAGTCTATAATTTTAATGGTAGGTTTATTTTAACAGTGAGAGACAGAATAACAACAACAAAAATCCAGAAAAACGCATGTCAAAAATGTTATAAATAGATTTGCATTTTAATGAGGGAAATAAGTATTTGACCCCCTCTCAATCAGAAAGATTTCTGGCTCCCAGGTGTCTTTTATACAGGTAACGAGCTGAGATTAGGAGATTAGGTTCATTTTCTATGGGATTAATCGTAGGGGATCAAATACCTTTTTCCCTCACAGTAGCTCAGTGTCAGAGAGACGTTAATTATACAGCTCAGTGTCAGAGAGACGTTTATTATATAGCTTAGTGCTAGAGAGACATTAATTATATAGCTCAGTGTCAAAGAGACATTAATTATATAGCTCAGTGTCAGAGCGACGTTAATTATATAGCTCAGTGTTAGAGAGACGTTAATTATATAGCTCGGTGTCAGAGAGACGTTAATTATATAGCTCAGTGTCAGAGAGATGTTAATTATATAGCTCGGTGTTAGAGAGACGTTAATTACATAGCTCAGTGTCAGAGAGATGTTAATTATATAGCTCGGTGTCAGAGAGACACTAATTAGATAGCTCGGTGTCAGAGAGATGTTAATTATATAGCTCGGTGTCAGAGAGACATTAATTATATAGCTTGGTGTCAGAGAGACGTTAATTATATAGCTCAGTGTTAGAGAGATGTTAATGATATAGCTTAGTGCTAGAGAGACATTAATTATATAGCTCAGTGTCAAAGAGACATTCATTATATAGCTCAGTGTCAGTTAGACGTTAATTATATAGCTCAGTGTTAGAGAGATGTTAATTATATAGCTTAATGTTAGAGAGACGTTAATTATATAGCTCAGTGTTAGAGAGATGTTAATTAAATAGCTCAGTGTTAGAGAGATGTTAATTATATAGCTCAGTGTTAGAGAGATGTTAATTATATAGCTCAGTGTTAGAGAGATGTTAATTATATAGCTCAGTGTTAGAGAGACGTTAATTATATAGCTCAGTGTTTGAGAGACGTTAATTATATAGCTTAGTGTTAGAGAGATGTTAATTATATAGCTCAGTGTTAGAGAGATGTTAATTATATAGCTTAATGTTAGAGAGCGCCAAGGACGATTCGGCAATTCCTTTTATAAATATCTCTGAGAGAGCTCAACCTTCACACTTATTCCTAATGCAACGGTTATGTTGTAGTGTTCTCTTTTAGAATTAGGGGGCAGTCAATATTACTGACAATATTTGTGACTTAGGCTGACTTAGGCTGGCCTCAAATAGTTGCAATACTTTCACGTTTTTAAGTAGCATACTCACAATTGATCGTGCATTATAGCTCCCTCTAAGCCAAATAAGTCATCGCATTTCTGTATTACTGGAAAGGGATTCTTGGCAAGTTCTGAACTTGTATTTGTTTGACATCTGCATCCTCATGGTAACCAATTTAGAAGTGTTTTTTTTTTAACTTTCTTCATTCATGGATACTTAATAAAAGGTTGAGTCTCTAGTGCAGTTGTTTGATTGGGATATATGCTCTGACCTAGGCCTTCTATCATGTTCTGTTGAACTGAGGTGTGTTGCTCATCTAGCCAATTGTTAATAACGGAATCCAAAATACCTGGGGGAGTGAGCTGTTTGCATCCAAAATTAGGTTAGCTAATAGCAGATTCAAATGTTTGTGTTCTCTTCATTAAAAAAAAATGTTCTTGGAACTATGTCCCATAAGCACCTCCCTGATTTCATCAAGGTAAGGAGCACAAACACGTGACCAAGTCAATAGCTCCAACCATGACCACACATGCTTGTCTCAATAAAAGGGCAACCTCAGCTGGATGCATTCAGTGTCACTAGGGTAAACTAAATGTATCGGGAGACACAATACAATAACATCACCATGGAAAACAATAATGTAATCTGATACTCTGGCAGCTGGGCTCGGGTCTCTCATTGTGACTGTAAGTCATGTGTGAGATAACCAGGGGCCCCCAGTGTTAGAATACTTCATCACAACAACAGTAGCTCAAATCTCTGGACAACCAAACCCCCCCTGGATGAACTGGACAGTTTAATAAATGATCCATTTCGGTTTTCATTTCCCTGACCTGCCCCTGTGGATGACATCACAGGTGCTTGGGGGGGTGACAGGGGGCCACAGTGCAATAGTGCTGAAACAGGATCCTGAGACTAAATAGTCCCTGGAGGCCCCTGTGGAAAAGGATTGACTTCCAGTATATAGTCAGGGCCCCTAAGGGGAACTGAGCTCAGTACTAATGAGTGGTATACACCACCACCAGCCAGGACTGCTCTGCTTTCTCTCTCCAGCGGTGGGCTGGACTTGTGCTGTAATCATGCTCTCATTCTCTGCGTCCCAAATGGCACCCTATTCCCGACATAGCTAACTACTTTTGACCAGAGCCCCGGGGAAACTGTAATCATCTCAAACTCCTATTTTCCATTCATGACTTTCATTGTTCTAGTCAGCAAAATGAGTGCTACATTCATACATTTACACTTGAGTTGTGAGCCATGTACGTAAACATGGCCATGTCTAGCTCTGATCTGCTATGCTCTGGTGTTTTGGAGTGCTGCACTGCATATCTGCCTGCCACAGTTCACTTCAGATTCCTGTGAACTGAGGCATGAAGAAGAAGCATTGTCCTGAGGAGCACCTAGCTGACCAAGATTCACATGACAGCTTAGTATGAATAAAAGAATGGAAGGAGTTGAAACAATAACACTAGCTGTTGCTAAGCAGTTGTTTAGTAGAATGTGAAAATAACTTCCTCAGTGCTTTAACATAGTCTACCTCATCCTTTTTCTGGAAATCAGTGACTTTTAGTGAATCTAATGACTTCCAATGATTTAATTGTGAGAACACATCAAGAGTATTCTCTTCATTTGTAGTTACCCTCACTATGGCCAGTCATGTTACTTTTCACTGTAGATGGATAGCTAACGAATAAGCTCAGAATGAAAAATGGTGTGAGGATACCCACCCTAAGAGCACATTATCATGAGTGGATGCAAGGCAGGTCATATGTGTGTCTGAGTGGTGTTGCTATACTTCCACTGATTCCATATTTTCCTCATTATTTTGTTGCATGCGGTCCATCAGCCCATCTGCCTTCAATTAACAGTGGCAGTCGAAAAAACTCTCTTCTCACACAGTTTGACTTAAACAGGCGATGTGTAAGCATCTATAAAAAGGTTCCTGTTGTTACATTTTTTGTCATGGAAAGTACACGTATACTTTTTTATTCTTACTTAAAAGTTTGGTTTGAGCAAGTTTGCCATCTAGTGGTGAAGTGGATGGCAGTGATAGTCAGCACAGACCAAACACCTTTCAGGACAAAAGATCCACGATGTATGAATGAAATCCTGATGATTATTTAATCTTTGCCTCAGAGGATGTCAGCTTTGTCTCTGTGTCTCTCTCGGTCTCTGTGTCTGTATCTTTCTCTCTCTGTCTCTCACTGTCTCTCTCTTTCTCTGTCTCTGTCTCTGTTTCTCACACTCTCTCTCCCTCTTTCTCTGTCTATCTCTCTGTCTCTGTTGCTGTATCTCTCTCTGTCTCTTTTTCTGTCTTTGTATTTGTCTGTCTCTCTCTCTGTCTGTCTCTGTCTCAGTTCAGTCTCTATCTCTGTATCTCTCTCTGTCTGTCTCTCCCTCTCTCTCTCTCTGTCTGCCTCTGTATCTCTCTCTCTCTCTCTCTCTCTATTCAATTCAATTTGTTTTATTGGCATGACGTAACAATGTACATATTGCCAAAGCTTACTTTCAATATTTACAATATTAAGACAATAAGAATCAAAATTGTCAATGGAACAACAGTAACAGCAGTAACCAAGGGTCAAAAGAACCATACATTGAACAATAACAATAAGCATACAGTAGAGGACATGTGCAGGTTGATTGGTCTGTCAGACACTGTCCCTCATCTCATCTCAGCTCTCTGAGCCCTTGAATAAGGGTTTCAAATTTGGGGAAATGACACTAATTGTCATATCATTGTTTTATATTTTTTACATTTTGTCAGGAAATGCAGCTCTGTCTCAGGTTCTGCTGTGGTGCAGTGGTTGCACAGCCTTTCCTCTACAGGGAGCCAGGTTTTCTCTGTCTCTATCTCTTTCTCTCATGCTAACGTGAGCAAGTAAGACTGATCTTTCCCAATGGGCAATTCCATGGTAAAGTGAGGCTGAATTTCTCTCTCTCTGTCTCGTTCTATGTTTATCTCTTTGTCTCTCTCACTGTCTTTATATCTTTCTCTGTTTATCTCTTTGTCTCTGTCTCTCTGTCTCTATATCTTTCTTTTTCTCTGTCTGTCTCTCTCTCTCTCTCAATTCAATTTGCTTTATTGGCATGATGTAACAATGTACATATTGCCAAAGCTTATTTAGGATATTTTCAATATGAAAAAAAATGAGAATCAAAATTGTCAACAGGACTACAGTAACAACAATAACCAAGGGTCAAAATAACCATACATATAACAATAAGCATACAGTAAAGTACATGTGCAGGTTGATTGGTCTGTCAGACACTGTCCCTCAACTTATGGCAGGCAGCAATGTAGTGCGCTGTCAACCCACAGCTTTCTGCATCTCTCTCTCTCTCTCCCCCTCTTTCTCTGCCTCGGTCTCTCTCGCTCTCTCTCTCTCTCTCTGTCTATTTCTCTGTCTCTGTCTGTCTGTATTTCTCTCTCTCTGTCTCTCTGCCCGTCTTCCTCTCTGTCTCTCTCTCTGTCTATTTCTCTGTCTCTGTCTGTCTCCGTCTCTGTATTTCTCTCTCTGTCTCTCTGTCTCATGCTAATGTGAACAAGTAAGACTGATCTTTCCCAATGGGCAATTCCATGGTAAATGCATGGTGATGCTGAGTCCATCTCTCTATCTCGATCTCTCTCTCTGTCTCTCCCTTCTTCTCTCTCTCTGGTCTGTCTCTATATTTTCTCTTACTCTGTCTCTGTCTCTGTGTCTGTCTGTCTCTCCCTCACTCTCTATCTGGTCTGTCTCTGTCTCTGCCGTGCTCTCTCTCTCCCTCTTTCTCTGTCTTTGTCTGTCTGTCTCTCTGCCTCTTTCTATGTCCCTGTCTATCTTTCTCTGTCTTTGTCTGTCTCTCTCTCTCTCTCTGCCTCTTTCTATGTCCCTGTTTATCTTTCTCTGTCTTGCTCTCTGTCTCTCTCTTTGTCTCTGTCTCTCTCTCTGTATCTTTCTCTGCCTCTGTATCTGTCTCTCTTTCTCTCTCTGTCTCTGTATTTTTATCTGTCTTTGTCTTTCTCTCCCTTTCTCCCTCTGAAAAATCTGAGTCTCAGCATCACTTTGTTAACTGCGCCAATCTCTAGGGCCAGAGTAGCCCAATTTACACTGGTTTTCATTCCAACAACTGTTCTAACAATCAATTATGTCCTGTTACTTACAGTATAAACTGAACTTGCTGTGATGGGTGTCCTTGGTGAATGGCTTGATTAAAAATGTTGGATGTCTTGTTGGATCTGTTGATAGACCTTGTCCTTTACCAATAAATTAGTAGAACTGGATCTGGTTGGATAACTAGAGCCAGGTTGTTGCAACTATTGTACAGTAATTACTCATCTGCTTTGTCTACAAAAACATATTTTTAAAATATGCTGCAGCATTCCTGTCTGTGTGTGTTTGATGTCCATGGGAGTGACCGACGTGGTCTGCGCTACATGTGTTGGGTGGGTGTGGATGGATGTAGGCCCATACACAAGGCTCTGGCCTGTTTAGAATGAATAATGATGTATCAGAATGGAGTAAGAAGCTCCGCGGAGGAAATATTTTGACTTTGTGGTTGTGTTTATGTTCTCACCAGCTCTAGACACACACTTTTCTGGCTAGGAGAGTCAGCAACATGTTTATTTAAAGGGACATGTCTGATTTGTTTAATCCTCGTTGGAACCAGAGGTCTGTCTCTTACGACCAGATACACTAACTAGTAAACAACCCTTCATCTTGTTTCCTTATTGCGGCTATAAATGTGAACTTCACTGTATATTTCCATACTGCACAAGTACTGTACAATGTGCATGATAAAGCTGGGAAAACCAGTCAGGTTGCTATTAAAGCCAGTGTAATTACTATAACTGCGTCCCAAATGACACCCTATTCCTTATATGGGGCCCAGTCAAAAGTAGTGCACTAAATAAGGAACAGGGTGTCATTCCAGATACACACTATGAAATAAAGAGCTGCATGCTCCAGTCAGTACCATCTGGTCCAAAGTCCACAACTGACTGTCCCTCTGACTGCCCAGCTGCTTGGTGTGACTGCCCTGCTTCCTGGTCTGACTGCCCTGGTTCCTGGTCTGACTGCCCTGCTTCCTGGTCTGACAGCCATGCTTCCTGGTCTGACAGCCCTGCTTCCTGGTCTGACAGCCCTGGTTCCTGGTCTGACAGCCCTGCTTCCTGGTCTGACTGCCCTGCTTCCTGGTCTGACTGCCCTGCTTCCTGGTCTGACTGCCCTGCTTCCTGGTCTGACTGCAATAATTCCTGGTCTGACTGCAATAATTCCTGGTCTGACTGCAATAATTCCTGGTCTGACAGCCCTGTTTTCTGGTCTGACAGCCCTGTTTTCTGGTCTGACTGCAATAATTCCTGGTCTGACTGCCCCGCTTCCTGGTCTGACAGCCCTGTTTTCTGGTCTTACTGCCCCGCTTCCTGGTCTGACTGCACCGCTTCCTGGTCTGACTGCACCGCTTCCTGGTTTGGCTACTAAGGTCTCCCTGGTTTCCTGAGTAATCTCAGAAGAGATCACTCTTGAGCATGACCTCCATCTCTGGTACATTATCTCTGACGGAGTCCAAATTTGTTCTGTTACCAGAGAAAGACTACATGTAGACTCATTGCCTACGGTTAGTAAACCATGAAGCATCTCCTAACATGTTGGGCGGATCCAGAGAATGGGGAGCAACAGCGTAAAACCGTTGTGATGTCCACAATGGACCCCAATGCTCTATGCACTACTTTTCACCAAGTAGTTGCACTATATAGGGAATAATAGGGTGCTTTTTGATACTCAGCCCTGTCTGTGCCGTGTACTGCTGAGCAGAGCACAGAAAGTGTACAGTCCAAACCCAGACCTCAGTTACGGTTAAGCATAGACAGGATTCCCTTACTCTGGAAGAAATACCATTCAAGTTCATGGATATTTATTGTGGTTTGAGGGTTCTTTAGATTGTGGATAGATGACTCTCTCGAGCCGACCACATTCACAGCCATCAACTCAAATACTTCCGATTCTCTCCTTACCTGACGACTCACTCTGAATTTAATTCCGCTGCTCTATCGATTGCTACATACATTCAGTCTGAAACTGCCATCCTAGAAGTTCTTTGTCTGACTTCAAAATGAGGGACATTGTACCATTTTTTTTTATCAGCGATTGGATTGTCTCTAACTAATCAGAGTATCAAAGTTGAAAACATCATCATTCAGATTGGTCCCAGAAACTGGTGGGTTGGGCCAATCAGAATGGACAAAATGTATTATCTTTTTAAAAGTCGTAGGGGAGAAAGGCAAATCCAGACTCGTTGTGGAGAAGAAACGCTCAGTTTAGCCGGAGTGATGTAGCCAGGCAAGTTCTCTCCTACTCTCAGTAGGGTTGGAGGAACCAGAAGCTTCCGGTTTTCAGGGGAAAAGAAGAAAAGGCTGCGTTTACACAGGCAGCCAATTCTGATATTAGCAACAGATCTAATCTGATTGGTCAAAAGACAGTGGGCCCACTCCAGGACTGAGGGGAGGACAGCGTCAGGGACAAACAACCGGTTATCTGCCCCCACCCGGGGTCCGGGTGGGAACGCTGCGCCTCGCGGACCTGATTCTCTATCCCCAGCTGAGTGCCATCGCCAGGCACGAGGTGGGAAGGATGGTCTCGGAGTCCGAGGGTGTAGCTGCAGGGCTATAGAGGCGTGACAACGCATCCGGCTTGACATTCTTGGATCCCGGTCGGTAGGAGAGGGAGAAGTTAAACCGGGTGAAAAGCAGGGCCCACCTAGCTTGACTGGAATTGATACGCTTGGCGGTGCGGAAATATTCCAGTGTCTTGTCTTCCATCTACACAATGAAAGGATGTTCCTCCCCCTCCAACCAGTGCCTCTACTCCTCCAACACCATCTTCATTGCGAGAAGCTCACAATTCCCCACATCGTAATTCCTCTCTGTGGCGTTAAGACGATGGGAGAAGAAGGCGCAACGATGTAACTTGAGGTCCAGAGCAGAACGCTGGGACAGGACAACCCCCACACCAACATCTGAAGCATCAGCATCCACCACAACCTGATGGGACGGGTCAGGATACACCAATATGGGAGCTGTGGTGAAGCGGTGCTTGAGGTCCCAGAGGCACCACCCTTACCACCCTTGAGGCACCAGGTGGTAGGCATTCCACAGGTCCAACTTGGAGAAAATGGTGGCCCCCTGGAGCGACACGAAGGCCGAAGCAATGAGTGGTAGCGGGTAGCGGTTCTTAACCGTGATGTCATTGAGGCCCCGGTAGTTGATGCATGGGTGCAGGGTTTTGACCTTCTCCACAAAGAAGAACCCTGCGCCCTCAGGGGAGGCAGAAGGACGGACACACCCTGAAGCTCGGGAGTCCTCGATGTAAGTCTCCATAGCCCTTGCTCTCCGGACACGACAGAGAGTGCAGTTGTCCCCAGGGTGGTGTGGTGCCTGGGAGAGGTTCAATCCTGCAGTCATAGTGTCGGTGTGAAAGAAGCGAAGTGGCCTGGGCCTTACTAACACCCTCCTGGAGGTCCTGGTACTCTGCGGGAATGGCGGAGAGGTCCGGGGCAACATCCGAGCCCACAGGCAGACATCCCATGGCAGGCTGTGCTGACTTCAGGCAATAGGCTTGGCAAAA
Source organism: Oncorhynchus clarkii lewisi (assembly GCF_045791955.1). Classification (NCBI taxonomy): domain Eukaryota; kingdom Metazoa; phylum Chordata; class Actinopteri; order Salmoniformes; family Salmonidae; genus Oncorhynchus; species Oncorhynchus clarkii. The sequence goes on along the minus strand of NC_092154.1, from coordinate 16,700,312 downwards.
TGGGCTCCAGCCCATGATGGCACCAGCAGTCAAGTCAATGAGGGGAGTGTGTTGCTGGAGCCAAGTTAATCCCAATATCACAGGAACCTGAGGAGACTTATTTAGCATGAATTGGATAGCCTCGCTGTGGTTCCCTGACACTCGTAGGTTGATGGGAGTGGTATTGTGGGTAACCCGGCCTGTAGAGCACCCGTCCAGTGCTCTAACGTCCATGGGAATGGAGTGGGGCTGAGTGGGGATTCCTAGCTCGGACGCCAGGGTAGAGTCCATAAAACTCCCATCGGAGTTTAAAAACTCCCACCTGGAGAGATTTTGACTGGTTTCCTCACAGCAGGATGGCATGGAGAGAGGTGCGAGTAAGGGGAGAGGAAAAGTATGGCCCACCAGAGTTCTCACCTCTACCGGTGAGCCTGGTCTTTTAGTGGACAGAAGGACACAAAATGACAAGTAGTCCCGCAATACAGGCTACTCTTCGTGTGAAGCCTGTGTAAACGTTCAGCTGGAGACAGCCTAGCTCTGCCAAGTTGCATCGGCTCGAGAAGAGGGGAATCGGCAGACTTCGGAGACTCTGAGGAACTCGGGTAGCCTCGGGTTCTCTCAGCAACAGAGACGTTGGGGACTTCTGGGATGCCTCGGTGGCGAGGTGGAATCCTTGGGCGGGCGAGTGAAATTGGACCTCCTCTCCTTCCTACGTGGTCAAGGCGATGAGTGAGTCAAGATCCGTCAGTAGTTCCCAGGCTGCTAGCTCGTCCTTAACTTCCTAAGATAATCCGTGCAGGAACTTGTCGAACAGCGATTCCGGGTTCCAGGCACTCTCAGATGCCAACATGCGGAAATCCACCGCATAGTCTGCCACAATGCGGGGGTCTTGCCGAAGCTGGAGTAACTTCCAGGCAGCCTCTCTCCCGGACAATGGAGAATCGAAAACCTTCTTCACCTCCGCAACGAACTCCTCCAGACTTAAGCGTACGGCCGACTGCTGTTCCCATACTGCCGTAGCCCAGGTAAGAGCCCTCCCGGACATCAGCGTGATGAGGTATGCTATCTTCGAGCGGTCTGAGGGGAAGGAGGAGGGCTACAGCTCGAGAGAACACTGAGTGAGAAACACCCAACATGTTCCCAACTCTCCAGCAAAGTGTTCTGGGGAGGTAAGTGGGGTTCTCTGGAAACCGGGGTGGCTGGGGGAGCCGCGCTGCTAACAGCGGTGTTACTGAGGGGCTGGGAGGTTCCCGTCGTGGTAGGCTGCCTGTCAAACAACCAGCGGAATTGCTCCAGCAAAGTGTTCAACGCTCGGTCATGGCATTCGGCCAAGGTCTGGAACCCTTCCATAAGACAACGAAGCAACTCCTCGTGCCTTCCAATGGTGGCTCCTTGGGAGGAGACGGCGTTGCGGAGCTGGTCCGAATCTGCTGGGTCCGTCATGGCCAGTTCATACTATCACGGCTCAGGAGAAGCCCCAGATGCAGACAGTTCAAAGTAACAAAAGTTTATTACAAAAACGTGAAAAAAGAATTGAGCTGCTGCCTGTGTAAACGCAACCGAAGAGGCAAAGCGTTTACAAATCATCTCTCTTCCAACAATGAATAAACATCTGGTCAATCAGAATAGAGCTCGTAGAAGCTAAGTAGATAATCAATTACCATTTCTATTCTAAACGACTGATTCCCCATATTTTAGAACTACTAACAGTGACATAAAATAATCCTACACGATCAACAGGGAATGTCAACCCTGCAGAACTATATTAATTACACAACGTATATTAGAGTCTGAGTAATTTGCGTTACGATGCTTGTTGAGTAATACGTTGAAGAATCATAACAAAATTGTTGTATCAATATCTGCCATGCAAGTACACTATCAGCTAAGGAGTAGTATGTTGTGATGGAAGTTCTCCTTCCCCAGCTGTCAGAAGGAATGTCAATAAATAAAAACAGCAGTGTGAAACAACATGACAAGGACCAGAGGGCATAGGTCGACCAAACAAAACCTCAAAGCTAATAAGAATAATACAAATGATGCAAAATATGCAAATAGGTTGTATTAAATCTCCACTGTAAATATGAGACATGACCTCTGATCTCCAGTGTCCCACCATTTGAGACTTGGTGAACTACAAGGAGTCTCAGTAATTATATCTAAGTGAACACATTAAATACAATTCATTTCAACAGAAAATGTCTAGCGAACACAACATAATGTAGCACCTTCTATAATGGAGGATACAGGCATTTCTGTGATATCTATTTGCCACACCTGTAAAATAGGATAGGAGTTCTACCTCAGTCACCCCAGCATATGGGGCAAACGTTTGAGACGTCAGCCAACTGACTGCCTGTAAGCTGCAGGGCTACTACCCTTTCATACAGGCAGTTAACATGGAGAAGATTTGAAAAGTTCAAGCCTATTCTCATCATAGAGATGCTTTGAAGTTATGAGTTTCTCTCTTGTCTCAATCACCTTTTTTTCTGCAGTTCCACGCACAGGAGGACCAAAGGATAGGAACAGATTTATGAAGGATCCTTAAAAGTGCCGCTCATGAGGTTGCTCGCTGTTGGATCGCTCTCTGAATACATCCCAAATGCAATCCTATTCTCTTTATAGTGCACTACTCTAGACACAGCCTATTTTTACACATGCTACTGCCAGATGAGCTGCAACGAAACCCATTAATCACACTGAATTAAAACATGCTGGACATTAAAGTGATTAATTCAAGGAGTCAAGTCAAGAGCCCGGAGAGTAAATCTCCTATTGGTTTATTTACTGCCCCAATGCATACTGTCTGTCACTTACTTCAAACAGGTCTGCATTAGAGCCTGGAGGGGTTGTGAACTATGTGATGTCTGGTGTGTTGTGCCATTGCCAGTTGCTTGAGTGTGTGTTCCTATTGTGCTGTCAACTCCTCTCAGGTCAGTCAGTCTGCTCTAATAGAAACGTGTCTTTCTCTTTATTCAACAGACTTCGTACAATGTAGTGTACTCTCATACCAAACATATGAAGACATTAGATTGAGTCATTATATTGATTGTGATACAGTATATCGTACTTCTCATTAATTACTTAAAAGTGATGACACGAATAATCGAAATATAAGCAGCAAATTGGAATTTTACATAATATGCCTAAAATATTCTGCCCTCTGGTAAACATATATTTATATTTCACTTAAAAAGTCAAATTTAAAATTCTAAATAGTATTTTCAAACATTCCAGTACATGACTGTGAAAAAAACATTCTGCAGAGCAAGATTGAATAAAACACACACTTCCCCGACCTATTCAATACCCCTCACTCCCCCAACCTATCCAATACCCCCTCACTTCCCCAACCTATTCAATACCCCTCACTCCCCCAACCTATTCAATACCCATCACTTCCCCAACCTATCCAATACCCTGCACTTCCACAACCTATCCAATACCCCTCACTCCCCCAACCAATCCAATACCCCTCACTCCCCCAACCAATCCAATACCCCTCACTCCCCCAACCTATCCAATACCCCCTCACTTCCCCAACCTATTCAATACCCCTCACTCCCCCAACCTATTCAATACCCTTCACTTCCCCAACCTATTCAATACCCCTCACTTCCAACCTATTCATTACCCCACACTTCCCCAACCTTTTCAATACCCCACACTTCCCCAACCTTTTCAATACTCCTCACTTCCCCAACCTATTCAATACCCCTCACTCCCCCAACCTTTTCAGTAAAATCACAGTTTACACTTCCTTATTATTACACAACAGAATGGCACAACAAGTCTATACAGATATCTTTTAAAAGCTGCAGGCCAGGAGGACCAAGAGAGCACAGGCGAGAGTGGCCACATGGTAATGATGGTGGGAGACTGACACACTGCCAGACATATAGGCCCCCTGTTCCCCACACTGGCGGCAGTCTTCCCCACAGAATGACCAGGCGTCCATGTCATACCTCCAATAGGACTGGTATGTCCTCACCGTCTTCCGCTCAAGAAAGTAAACAATTTGTTTACCGAATCAAGTCCACCAAGTACTTTCATGCCTCCTTTTGAATGTGTGTTGAAACTTAAGTATTGTTTTACGGGTCTTGAAGTAGTCAGAGGAGAACCATTGCATCCTTGACGTTTGCAACCTTAATCAAATACAATTTCATTCGTCACATACACATGGTTAGCAGATGTTAATGTGAATGTAGCAAAATGCTTGTGCCTCTAGTTCCGACAGTGCAGTAATATCTAACAAGTAATCTAACAAATTCACAATGACTACCTTATACACACAAATGCAAAGGGTTGAATAAGAATATGTACATATAAATGGATGAGCAATGGCTGTACGGCATAGGCAAGATACTGTATTCTATACCATCTACTGCATAAACATATGAGATGAGTAATGTAGGATATGTAGACTATTAAAGTGGCGTTAGTACAGGTGCATCAAAGCTGGGACCGAGAGACAGCTTCTATCTCAAGGCCATCAGACTGTTAAACAGCCATCAGTGACAGAGTGGCTGCTGCCAACATAGACTCAAATCTCTGGCCACTTAAATACATTTATTAAATGGTTTTAATAAAGGTATCACTAGTCACTTTAAATTACTTCGCCTTCTGGATGATAGCGGGGTGAACAGGCAGTGGCTCAGATGGTTGTTGTCCTCTTTTTGGCCTTCCTGTGACATCGGGTGCTGTAGGTCTCCTGGAGGGCAGGTAGTTTGCCCCCGGTGAATCGTTGCGCAGACCGCAATACCCTTTGGAGAGCCTTGCGGTTGTGGGCGGAGCAGTTGCTGTACCAGGCGGTGATACAGCCCGACAGGATGCTCTCGATTGTGCATCTGTAAAAGTTTGTGAGTGTTTGAGGTGACAAGCCAAATTTCTTTAGACTCCTGAGGTTGAAGAGGTGCTGTTGCGCCTTCTTCACCATGCTGCCTGTGTGGGTGGACCATTTCAGTTTGTCCGTGATGTGTATGCCGAGGAACTTAAAACTTTCCACCTTCTCCACTGCGGTCCCATCGATGTGGGTGGGGTGGTGTTCCCTCTGCTGTTTCCTGAAGTCCACGATCATCTCCTTTGTTTTGTTGACGTTGAGTGAGAGGTTATTATTCTGACAGTACACTTCGAGGTCCCTCACCTCCTCCTTATAGGCCATCTCGTTGTTGTTGGTAATTAAGCCTACTAATGTAGTGTTGTCTGCAAACTTGATGACTGAGTTGGAGGCGTGCATGTCCACGCGGTCATGGGTGAACATGGAGTACAGGAGAGGGCTGAGAACGCACCCTTGTGGGGCCCGAGTGTTGAGGATCAGCGGGGTGGAGATGTTTCCTACCCTCACCACCTGGGGGCGGCCCGTCAGAATGTCCAGGACCCAGTTGCAGAGACGGGATCGAGACCTAGGGTCTCGAGCTTAATGATGAAACAGAGGAGGATGCTGTTAAATGCTGAGCTGTAGTCAATGAACAGCATTCTTACATAGGTATTCCTCTTGTCCAGATGGGATAGGGCAGTGTGCAGTGTGATGGCAATTGCGTCGTCTGTGGACCTATTTGGGCAGTAAGCAAATTTGAGTGGGTCTGGGGTATCAAGTAGGGTCGAGGTGATATGATCCTTGACTAGTCTCTCAAAGCACTTCATGATGACAGAATTGAGTGCTACGGGCGATAGTGGTGGACATCTTGAAGCATGTGGGCACAGCAGACTGGGATAGGGATTGATTGAATATGTCCGTAAACAAACCAGCCAGCTGGTCTGCGCATGCTCTGAGGACGCGGCTAGGGATGCCGTCCGGGCCTGCAGCCTTGCGGGGATTAACACATTTAAATGTTTTACTCACATTGGCCACGGTGAAGGAAAGCCCACAGACTTTGGTAGCGGGCCGTGTTAGTGGCACTGTATTGTCCTCAAAGTGAGCAAAGAAGTTGTTTAATTTGTCTGGGAGAAAGACGTCGATGTCCGCGACGGGGCTGGTTTTCTTTTTGTTTTGTAACCCGTGATTGACTGTAGACCCTGCCACATACAGTGCCTTGCGAAAGTATTCGGCCCCCTTGAACTTTGCGACCTTTTGCCACATTTCAGGCTTCAAACATAAAGATATAAAACTGTATTTTTTTGTGAAGAATCAACAACAAGTGGGACACAATCATGAAGTGGAACGACATTTATTGGATATTTCAAACTTTTTTAACAAATCAAAAACTGAAAAATTGGGCGTGCAAAATTATTCAGCCCCTTTACTTTCAGTGCAGCAAACTCTCTCCAGAAGTTCAGTGAGGATCTCTGAATGATCCAATGTTGACCTAAATGACTAATGATGATAAATACAATCCACCTGTGTGTAATCAAGTCTCCGTATAAATGCAGCTGCACTGTGATAGTCTCAGAGGTCCGTTAAAAGCGCAGAGAGCATCATGAAGAACAAGGAACACACCAGGCAGGTCCGAGATACTGTTGTGAAGAAGTTTAAAGCCGGATTTGGATACAAAAAGATTTCCCAAGCTTTAAACATCCCAAGGAGCACTGTGCAAGCGATAATATTGAAATGGAAGGAGTATCAGACCACTGCAAATCTACCAAGACCTGGCCGTCCCTCTAAACTTTCAGCTCATACAAGGAGAAGACTGATCAGAGATGCAGCCAAGAGGCCCATGATCACTCTGGATGAACTGCAGATATCTACAGCTGAGGTGGGAGACTCTGTCCATAGGACAACAATCAGTCGTATATTGCACAAATCTGGCCTTTATGGAAGAGTGGCAAGAAGAAAGCCATTTCTTAAAGATATCCATAAAAAGGGTTGTTTAAAGTTTGCCACAAGACACCTGGGAGACACACCAAACATGTGGAAGAAGGTGCTCTGGTCAGATGAAACCAAAATTGAACTTTTTGGCAACAATGCAAAACGTTATGTTTGGCGTAAAAGCAACACAGCTGAACACACCATCCCCACTGTCAAACATGGTGGTGGCAGCATCATGGTTTGGGCCTGCTTTTCTTCAGCAGGGACAGGGAAGATGGTTAAAATTGATGGGAAGATGGATGGAGCCAAATACAGGACCATTCTGGAAAAAAACCTGATGGAGTCTGCAAAAGACCTGAGACTGGGACAGAGATTTGTCTTCCAACAAGACAATGATCCAAAACATAAAGCAAAATCTACAATGGAATGGTTCAAAAATAAACATATCCAGGTGTTAGAATGGCCAAGTCAAAGTCCAGACCTGAATCCAATCGAGAATCTGTGGAAAGAACTGAAAACTGCTGTTCACAAATGCTCTCCATCCAACCTCACTGAGCTCGAGCTGTTTTGCAAGGAGGAATGGGAAAAAATGTCAGTCTCTCGATGTGCAAAACTGATAGAGACATACCCCAAGCGACTTACAGCTGTAATCGCAACAAAAGGTGGCGCTACAAAGTATTAACTTAAGGGGGCTGAATAATTTTGCACGCCCAATTTTTCAGTTGTTGATTTGTTAAAAAAGTTTGAAATATCCAATAAATGTCGTTCCACTTCATGATTGTGTCCCACTTTTTGTTGATTCTTCACAAAAAAATACAGTTTTATATCTTTATGTTTGAAGCCTGAAATGTGGCAAAAGGTCGCAAAGTTCAAGGGGGCCGAATACTTTCGCAAGGCACTGTACGTCTTGTGTTTGAGTCATTGATTTGCGACTCTACTTTGTCTCTATACTGACGCTTTGCTTGTTTGATTGCCTTGCGGAGGGAATAGCTACACTGTTTGTATTCGGTCATGTTTCCAGTGGCATTGCCATGATTAAAAGCTGTGGTTTGCGCTTTCAGTTTTGAGCGAATGCTGCCATCAATCCACGGTTTCTGGTTAGGGAAGGTTTTAATAGTCACAGTCGGTACAACATCACCGATGCACATGCTAATAAACTCACTCACAGAGTCAGCGTATACATCAATGTTGTTGTCTGAGGCTACCCGGAACATATCCCAGTCCATGTGATCGGAGCAATCTTGAAGCGTGTAATCTGATTGGTCAGACCGGCTTTGGCTAGACCTGAGCACGGGCATTTCTTGTTTTAGCTTTTGTCTTTAGGCTGAGAGCAACAAAAAATGGAGCCATGGTCAGATTTGCTGAAGGCAGGGCGGTGGAGGGTTTGAATGCATCACAGAAGTTAGAGTAGCAATGGTCCAGAATGCTACCAGCTCGTGTCATGCATTCGATATGCTGATAGACTTTAGGAAGTCTTGATCTCAGGTTAGCTTTGTTAAAATCCTCAGCTACAATAAATGCAGCCTCAAGATGTATGGTTTCCAGTGTACATAGAGTCCAGTGAATTTCTTTCAGGGCCCTCGAGGTATCTGCTTGGGGGGGGGTATGCATGGCTGTGACTATAATCAAAGAGATTTCTCTTGCTAGATAATTCGGTTGGCATTTGATTGTAAGGAATTCTAGGTCAGGTGAACAAAAGGACTTGAGTTCCTGTATGTTTTCATGATTACACCATGAGTCGTTAATCATAAGGCATACACCCCCGCCCTTCTTCTTACCAGAGAGATGTTTGTTTCTGTTGGCGTGATGCGTGAAGAAACCGGGTGGCTGTACCGACTGACAACATATCCCGAGTGAGCCATGTTTCCATGAAACAGAGAATGTTACCATCTCTGATGTCTCTCTGGAAGCCAACTCGTGCCCTAACTTCATCCACCTTGTTATCTAGAGATTGGACATTGGAGAGTAATATGCTCGGAAGTGGTGGATGGTGTGCTAGCCTTCTGAGTCTGACCAGTAGGCCCCTCCGTCTGCCTCTCCTGCAGTGACCTCGTTAGTTTGGGTCGGCCTCTGGGATAAGATCCCATGTCCAGGGTTAAGGTTAGAGGTCGACCGATTATGATTTTTCAACGCCGATACCGATTATTGGAGGACCAAAAAGCCGATACCGATTAATCGGACGATTAAAAAAAAAAAATGTATTTGTAATAATGACAATTACAACAATACTGAATGAACACTTATTTTAACTTAATATAATACATCAATAAAATCAATTTAGCCTCAAATAAATAATAAACATGTTCAATTTGGTTTAAATAATGCAAAAACAAAGTGTTGGAAAAGATATGTGCCAATATGCAATATGTGCCATGTATGTGCCATGTAAAAATGTGTGCCGTGTAAAAATGTATGCCATGTAAAATATGTGCCATGTAAAAAAGCTAACGTTTAAGTTCCTTGCTCAGAACATATGAAAGTTGGTGGTTCCTTTTAACATGAGACTTCAATATTCCAAGGTAAGAGGTTTTATGTTGTAGTTAATATAGTATTTATAGGACTATTTCTCTCTATACCATTTGTATTTCATATACCTTTGACTATTGGATGTTCTTATAGGCACTATAGTATTGCCAGTGTAACTGTATAGCTTCTGTCCCTCATCTCGCTCCTACCTGGGCTCGAACAAGGAACACATTGACAACAGCCACACTCGAAGCAGCGTTACCCATCTCTCCACAAAAGCCACGGCCCTTGAAGCGCAAGGGTAATAACTACTCCAAATCTAAAAGCGAGTGACGTTTGAAACGGTATTAGCGCACACCCAGCTAACTAGCTAGCCATTTCACATTGGTTACACCAGCCATTAGGCTGATAGGCTTGAAGTCATAACCAGAGCTGTGCTTGCGAAGAGCTGCTGGCAAAAAGCATGAAAGTGCTGTTTGAATGAATGATTACAAGCCTGCTGCTGCTCAGTCAGACTGCTCTATCAAATCAGACTTAATTATAACATAATAACACACAGAAATACGAGCCTTTGGTCATTAATATGGTTGAATCCGAAAACTATCATTTCAAAAACGTTTATTATTTCAGTGAAATACGGAACCGTTCGGTATTTTATCTATCATCCTTAAGTCTAAATATTCTTGTTACATTACACAACCTTCAATGTTATGTCATAATTGTGTAAAATTTGGGAAAATTAGTTCGCAATGAGCCAGGCAGCCCAAACTGTTGCATATACCCTGACTCTGCGTGCAATGAACGCAAGAGAAATTACACAATTTCACCTGGTTAATATTGCCTGCTAACCTGGATTAGTAGTTATAACTAGTGATTATGATTGATTGTTTTTTAGAAGATAAGTTTAATGCTAGCTAGCAATTTACCTTGGCTTCTACTGCATTTGCGTAACAGGCAGGCTCCTCATGGAGTGCAATGGTTAGAGCGTTGGACTAGTTAACTGTACGGTTGGAAGATTGCATCCCCTGAGCTGACAAGGTGAAAATCTGTTGTTCTGCCCCTGAACAAGGCATTTAACCCACTGTTCTTAGGCCGTCATTGAAAAAAACAATGTTCTTAACTGACTTGCCTAGTTAAATAAAGGTATAAAAATAAAAAATAAAATCGGCGCCCAAATATACCGATTTCCGATTGTTATGAAAACTTGAAATCGGCCCTAATTAATCGGCCATTCCGATGAATCGGTCGACCTCTAGTTGAGGTCCGAACAAAGGATTCGCTTCTGGAAAGTTGTATTCCTGGTTGTGATGTTGGTAAGTTGACGTCACTTTGATATCCAATAGTTCTTCCCTGCTGTATGTAATAACACTTGAGATTATCTGGGCTAACAACGCAAGAAAGAACACATAAAAACTAATTACTGCATAGTTTCCTAGGGACCTGAAGTGAGGCAACCATCTCTGTCGACGCCATTGTAGAAGTCCACGACTACAGAGATTTCCACACACATCTCCTCTGTCGTCACATGAGGAGGGAGTCAACATAAGAATAAAACGAGAGGTGATTACCCTGCTAAACCGTGAGCTTGATGTAATATAACACAAGTTTTGACTTCTGAGCAATGCCTCCAATGTGTCCATACCTAACAATAATTGAGTAGCGTGTTTCAAGATCTATCTCAGATGGGATACGTTTCCTCCTCACCATTGTCTGAAAGAGAGATGCCATAGGGTATATCTTGTTGACGGTCGTACGTTACATGTAGAGGATTCCAGACACCACACAGAGACATCCAGGACCACACAGAGATATCCAGGACCACACAGAGACATCCAGGACCACACAGAGACATCCAGGACCACACAGAGACATCCAGGACCACACAGAGACATCCAGGACCACACAGAGACATCCAGTAGCACACAGAGACATCCAGTAGCACACAGAGACATCCAGGACCACACAGAGACATCCAGGACCACACAGAGACATCCAGTACCACACAGAGACATCCAGTACCACACAGAGGAAAAGTGTAATATTGTTAATATAATATAACCATGTGTTAGTGTTGTTTCATTGTGAATGTATGCATTTCTGCATTATGCAAAATTATCAGTGACAACAGAGTGATCAAATTAAGATCCTACATCTGTATAGTTACACTTTTAGAGTCAAAGTAGAGGATGACATTCCCCAGAGTTGTCTCCACTCACCTAACCACGTTGTTGGTCTCGATCCCAGCCTGAGCCAGGATGAAGCCATTGAGAATGCCCACCTCCAGAATGGCCATGCCAGTCTAGTTGATGACATGGGCCTCCAACAGACTGCAAGAGAGCAATATGGGAATAGCTATATAAAACACAGTAGGTACTAAACCTTTTATTTCATCCTGACATGCCAGACCTTGTTGCCTTTCCAATATCTATCTTATTTAAACAGCAGGCTATTGAAAAGCCAATCTTTTTTGGGGGTTTTTCATTTTGAAGCTGTAAATGTGTGTTACCAAGCCAGACCCTAAGCCTTACCTGATACAGATAAAGGTGGACGTAATACATGTCAGTGTCAAACAACTATACATGCAAATCAAACGCCTCCTGTGTGGTGTCTCTCGGTGACAACCTTCTGCCCTCTAAATTGTAAAGAGAGAGAAAGAGATTGAGCAATACAAATAAAGGAGAAAGATCAAAACAATTTACTGCCAAGTTTATTTTCAATGTTTAACTGACAGACAGTACGCTTTCTTCAAAGGGACTGATTTGTTGCAGCCCATTTACAGGGATGAAAACAACTCAAGATGTGAACGTTTCATCAAAGAATGAGACCGAGACAGGCCGATTAACGCTTTACAGCAGGAGGCTCCACCATTAATAACTCCCTGGGACACAATCAGAAGTGTTAACGATGAGATAGGATTACTTAAACAACACTCCAAAGCCACCATTTTTACTGTTATGGTGATTTCTCATCCTTTTGATATGAGGTTAGTTATTGGTATGATGCAAGGGGCTGTGTTTGACATGTTTTCATTATTGAGATTGATGGAAATCTTTGGCAGGCAGACATGAGGACTGTGATTTAAGTCACTCAACACATACTGGATTCTGAAACAGGTCGAATCCTTGGCCCTGGACAGAATAACCTGTAAGTGTTCCTCTCTGCATGTCTCAATCTAAAACCACAACAATCAGTTGCAACATTTTATTTTTTTATTTTACCTTTATTTAACCAGGCAAGTCAATTAAGAACAAATTCTTATTTTCAATGACGGCCTAGGAACAGTGGGTTAACTGCCTGTTCAGGGGCTTCATCACTAAGATGAAGCCAAAACCTGAAGAATCATGCACTGCTTTGTTCTTTATGGCTTGATCATTTTATTTGAATGGGGATCTTTTAATTTTACCTCTTGGCTCTGGTATAGCAGAGAGTTGATGTAGCTAGAGTGGAAGTTGGCCACTATGGTTGAAGGTCCACTGTTGACTGTAAATGTGGGGATTTATGAGGTGAGACCCATTGTAGACTGCATACTCAGACAAGGCCTGCAGAGCCTTCACTATGTCCTGCGGAGATAAAGGATAAAGCAGCTCGACTCCATTTCAAAATGTTTTAATAAATGCCAATTCCCACAGAATGAAACCAATATATGGTTTTGCTTTGGATGTTGTTTGTGTGTCTGAGTGCAGACTGGGACTGCTCAGAATTCTTTTGATTTTAGTCTGCTGTTCTGCATATGCCCAGCCAGCCACATACAGTCAGTCCCCTTACAATGTGCCACAGACAAAGCAGCTGTTCCTCCTCCCTCTTGGTTGTTTTACTCTATCCAGCTTTTGAAGCTGCTGCGGGCCAGCTCAATACAGGCTGTTGAGCCTAAATCCTTGGGTCCCTACAATGTTTTTATACCCTAACTCTATCCGTGGTGGGATTTCAGGTTAATGCGTACATTTGATCAACTTGACTCACAGTACTTGATGGACTTAATTTCATTCCGTGTTACTGACACAACAGGCTCCATAGACTCTAGACTAGAGGCTTGTTCTTTTGGGCTTTGTGAATGTTCCTTTTGATTATATTCAGTGAAACTGGAAAGCAGTATGTTCTGAGCCAACCTGATGATCAGAGATGACCCTTCCTTACCTGTGTGGAGCCGTATCCTCCCAGGTGGTTCCTCTGCTGGCTGAGCCACTTCATGAGGCCGAAGCCCTCCAACACCCAATAAAGCTTGCGCAGGAAGAGCAGCAGGTAGGTAGCCATCTCTATGTCTGCGGAGCACAGCTGGCACGACTCAACAACATCATCTGGGAAACAAGGCTTGCACTGTACGTAGAATAACTATTTTTGTAACAGACTGACATGCAGAAATCAAGAAAGTTTCATCAACAAATAACTATTTAGTGTTTTCTAGTGAGTCCGCTTTAAAACCTCTCTGGGATAATGGGGGGCGATAAACATCACAAATGGTCCTTTTGTTCGATTAATTCCGTCCATATATATCCAAAATGTCCATTTATTTGGCGCGTTTGATCCAGAAAAACACCGGTTCCAACTTGCGTAACGTGACTACAAAATATCTCAAAAGTTACCTGTAAACTTTACCAAAACATTTCAAACTACTTTTGTAATACAACTTTAGGTATTTTCTAAAGTAAATAATCGATAAAATTGAAGACGGGATGATCTGTGTTCAATACAGGAAGAAAACAAACTGAAGCATGCTTTCTGGTCATGCGCCTCTATCAAACAGTACACATGAAGTGACCCTCGTTCAAGACGGCCGTACTTCTTCATTACACAAAGGAATAATCTCAACCAATTTCTAAAGACTGGTGACATCCAGTGGAAGCAATAGGAACTGCAAGCAAGGCCCTTATAAATCTGGATTCCCAATGAAAACACATTGAAAAGAGAGTGACTTCAAAAAACTAATTCTGAATGGTTTGTCCTCTGGGTTTTGCCTGCTACATAAGTTCTGTTATACTCACAGACATGATTCAAACTGTTTTAGAAACTTCAGAGTGTTTTCTATCCAAATCTACTAATAATATGCATATCTTATCTTCTGGGGATGAGTAGCTTTTCATCCAAAATTCCAAATGCTGCCCCTAAATGCTTTTAGATATGCAGCACCTTAGAACAGAGGTGTCTCATCCATCCCCATCTCCATCCAACTCCCCAAGTGTTTACCCCTCATCTCTGCTCATCCCATCAGCTGTGTCAGTGCTCAGTCTGCGGTCTCACTGTTGGCCAGGGCCAGAGTGTAAGCGGCCAGGCACATGCTGTAGCTATGGAAACTTGGCTTGCATACATGTTCTGAATAATAGAAACAAAATAAAGGTCAACCACAGAGATTTAACAGACTTGGAAAACCAAAGGCCAAAGCACATATTGTATTGTAGCATTACTCCCACCTTGTAACTGTCATCCTCCAACAGCGCTATGAGGACGTAGGTTGTGAGAGATATGGGACCATCCAGGCCTCCCTGAAGCTCAGTGTGGATGATCCGACCAGGCTCCATGAAGGCCCCCTCCTCTCCCTGCTGGGCCCCCAACCAGGCTTGCAGTACTGGAGAGTACTCTGCTGTTGCTGAAGGGACTCGCCTGCAGGAAGCACTTCAGTACGAACACAGAGAGCCTTTCAGAGAGGAGATATGGATACAGGGTTACAGATACACAGACAGACAGACTCAGATACACAAACAGGCTGAGATACTCACAATGTGCTTCCAGAGGAGTGACTATTTTGAAAGACACTGAATGAACCGTCATCTAGTAGGACAGTTCACTCTCATAACCTAAATGGGCAAGAAACTGAAAGATAAACTATTAGGCTATATCATACATATATTTTATTTAATAATACAGTGGGGCAAAAAAGTATTTAGTCAGCCACCAATTGTATAAGTTCTCCCACTTAAAAAGATGAGAGGCCTTTCATCATAGGTACACTTCAACTATGACAGACAAAATGAGGGAAAAAAAATCCAGAAAATCACATTGTAGGATTTTTAATGAATTTATTTGCAAATTATGGTGGAAAATAAGTATTTGGTCAATAACAAAAGTTTCTCAATACTTTGTCCACTGTATATGTAATATGTATAATTTAATTAACTATTAGGCTATATAATACGGAATTTCAGCTATGTTGGTATGAATTTAAGCAACACACCTTTCATCATGTAAGATGTTGCTTTACTCAAGATATTATAGTCGACTTGTCCAGACAGTCAGATACTGAATAACAGATGTTGGGGAACAAGTGGATCATGTTCTGCTCCTCCCCGCCGTAAGGCATATCGATAAGGGACCCCAGGCCAGTGATGGATGGTCCAAGGATGTCACCTTTATACAGAGAAAACAAAAGACAGAATAGAAAGAGAATGACAGAGAGCGAGAGAGACTATGATACATCCTCACTTCATTAAAACCTCACCACCACCCCCCACCTCCTTTAAAAACAATCTGCTGCATATTCACCTTGCCCTCTACCCCACAATACAAAACAACATCACACATCACAATAACCACTGATGTGCCTTCACTCCTGTTAGGCTCCTAATGTTCCACACCTTAATGCAGAGGTTGTAGTGGGCTTTAGCTCCCACCCCCTCAAACTCCCCCAGTCTCGGAGTTTTGAAGTCAAACAAGACCTCCAATACCCCCTTGGACCTCCCCCAGGAATCTCTCCAGCAGCCTAAGGAATGTTAGTCCTGTTTGTTGTGCCAGGACTTTTCCACCCCTCCTCCCCCAGTAGCCACAGGTCACCCAGCCTTAGTAAACCCGCTGCCATCAGTTGGTTCTGCAGGGTGGCCAACTAAACTGATCTCAAAAGAATGGCTAGATTGTGGAAGACCCAGCCGAGGCTCCACACCCCCTTCTAGTGTGAGCAGCTGCCAGGCCCTCAGCACCGCAGAGGAAAAATCAGAGAGACCTGCTGTCATCAGCCTCTCCAGCTTCATGAGGAACAGCTGACATCCCCTCCCAGTTCTTCCTGACCCACCTTTCCAAGCCCAGATACACCAAAAATTATATTAAGCCCTTCACAACCCCACTGCAAACCCCCTGGAAGCAGAGGGGGGACCTATCTCTCCATGCCCCACATAAAAGCTTTGCTCTTGCCCCAGAATACCTTAGCTGACGAAGCTCCCTCATACACCTTCAGACGAGTCTCAAGTTCCTGCATATCCTGCCCATCACAGAAATGTCATCTGCATACGCCGACACTGTCAACACGCCCATACATGTCCAGCACACTCCCTGCAGTTTCCTGCATCGGAGGACCAGAAATGGCTCAATGGCTAGTGTATATAACTGCCCCGACAGAGGGAATCCTTGTCTAATGCCCCACCTCACCCAGATTGGCCTACTGAGACCCCCTCCCACCTTTACCATACATAACGCCCAAGCATACATCTTCACACAAGCCAAAAACCTTTCCCCAAACATCACATTAAAACAGATGCTTATGGTCCACTCTATCAAAAGCCTTCTCTTGGTTTAAGAGACCAGACCAAAGTTCACATTAGAAAACCTTTACAAGCCCAACATGTCCCTGATTAAGAACAAGTTGTCCGTGATTGAGCGTCCCGGTACACAATATGTCTGGTCCTTGTGCACTACAGAGTCCAGATGGGACTTCAGTCTGTAAGCGATGAACTTGGCAAATATCTTATAGTCCTCACAGAGCAATGCCACAGGCCTCCAGTTCTTAAGTTCACACAAGTCCCCTTTTTGGCAGGAGAGTCAGAGCTGCCTGACCGCAGCTCATCGGCAACTCTCCTACCCCGACGCAACACACAAACGAAGTCCAGTTCAATTATTCCCCAATTTTTAAAAATGAAAGTCCATCGACTCCCAGTGCATGGCCGGGGACATCTGGGTTATGGCTTCTGCCATTTCATGGGACAACAGGGGAATGTCCATTTCATCCCTCTGTGCCAGAGAGAGTTTAGGGAGTTCTGCAAACAAAACCTAAATAACACATAGGATCACACAGTTTTGCCCTACACAACTCAATATAAAAGTCCACAGTCCGCATCTCCCCACCACAGAGGTCACCCGCCTATCCGACAGCCGCAGACTTGGCTTCACTGCTCTGTCTCCCAACCAAAGGAGGAGCTGGGAGCATCCATCTCATCAATCGCCTTAGCAATCTCACTGGGATAAAGACCTCCTCCATTCCTGTCATTATTGAAAGAGATCGCGATACCTCACATCTCAAAACAGGCTACTTAATGTTAGATCCCTTACTTCAAAGGCAGTTATAGTCAATTAACTAATCACTGATCATAATCTTGATGTGATTGCCCTGACTGAAACATGGCTTAAGCCTGATGAATTTACTGTGATAAATGAGGCCTCACCTCCTGGTTACACTAGTGACCACATCCCCCGTGCATCCCACAAAGGCGGAGGTGTTGCTAACATTTACGATAGCAAACTTCAATTTACAAAAAACACCGACATTTTCGTCTTTTGAGCTTCTAGTCATGAAATCTATGCAGCGTACTCAATCACTTTTTATAGCTACTGTTTACAGTTCCTTGAATTCATATCGGACCTTGTAGTCATAGCAGATAATATTCTAATTTTTGGTGACTTTAATATTCACATGGAAAAGGCCACAGACCAACTCCAAAAGGCTTTCGGAGCCATCATCGACTCAGTGGGTTTTGTTAAACATGTCTCTGGACCTACTCACTGTCACAGTCATACTCTGGACCTAGTTTTGTCCCATGGAATAAATGTTGTGGATCTTAATGTTTTTCCTCATAATCCTGGACTATCAAACCACCTTTTTTTTATGTTTGCAATTGCAACAAATAATCTGCTTAGACCCCAACCAAGGAGCATCAAAAGTCATGCTATAAATTCACAGACAACACAAAGATTCCTTGATGCCCTTCCAGACTCCCTCTCCCTACCCAATGACGTCAGAGGACAAAAATCAGTTAACCACCTAACTGAGGAACTCAATTTAACCTTGCGCAATACCCTAGATGCAGTTGCACCCCTAAAAACTAAAAACATTTCTCATAAGAAACTAGCTCCCTGGTATACAGAAAATACCCGAGCTCTGAAGCAAGCTTCCAGAAAATTGGAACGGAAATGGCGCCACACCAAACTGGAAGTCTTCCGACTAGCTTGGAAAGACAGTACCGTGCAGTATCGAAGAGCCCTTACTACTAATCGATCATCCTATTTTTCCAACTTAATTGAGGAAAATAAGAACAATACGAAATTTATTTTTGATACTGTTGCAAAACTAACTAAAAAGCAGCATTCCCCAAGCGAGGATGGCTTTCACTTCAGCAGTAATAAATTCATGAACTTCTTTGAGGAAAAGATCATGATCATTAGAAAGCAAATTACGGACTCCTCTTTAAATCTGCGTATTCCTTCAAAGCTTAGTTGTCCTGAGTCTGCACAACTCTGCCAGGACCTAGGATCAAGAGAGACACTCAAGTGTTTTAGTACTATATCTCTTGACACAATGACGAAAATAATCATGGCCTCTAAACCTTCAAGCTGCATACTGGACCCTATTCCAACTAAACTACTGAAAGAGCTGCTTCCTGTGCTTGGCCCTCCTATGTTGAACATAATTAACGGCTCTCTATCCACCGGATGTGTACCAAACTCACTAAAAGTGGCAGTAATAAAGCCTCTCTTGAAAAAGCCAAACCTTGACCCAGAAAATATAAAAAAACTATCGGCCTATATCGAATCTTACATTCCTCTCAACATTTTTAGAAAAGGCTGTTGCAACTCACTGCCTTCCTGAAGACAAACAATGTATACGAAATGCCCCAGTCTGGTTTTAGACCCCATCATAGCACTGAGACTGCACTTGTGAAGGTGATAAATGACCTTTTAATGGCATCAGACTGAGGCTCTGCATCTGTCCTCGTGCTCCTAGACCTTAGTGCTGCTTTTGATACCATCGATCACCACATTCTTTTGGAGAGATTGGAAACCCAAATTGGTCTACACGGACAAGCTCTGGCCTGGTTTAGATCTTATCTGTCGGAAAGATACCAGTTTGTCTCTGTGAATGGTTTGTCCTCTGACAAATCAACTGTACATTTCGGTGTACCTCAATGGTCCGTTTAAGGACCACTATTGTTTTCACTCTATTTTTTACCTCTTGGGGATGTCATTCGATAACATAATGTTAACTTTCACCTCTATGCGGATGACACACAGCTGTACATTTCAATGAAACATGGTGAAGCCCCAAAATTGCCCTCGCTAGAAGCCTGTGTTTCAGACATAAGGAAGTGGATGGCTGCAAACGTTCTACTTTTAAACTCGGACTAAACAGAGATGCTTGTTCTAGGTCCCAAGAAACAAAGATCTTCTGTTGAATCTGACAATTAATCTTAAGGGTTGTACAGTCGTCTCAAATAAAACTGTGAAGGACCTCAGCATTACTCTGGACCCCGATCTCTCTTTTGACAAACATGTCAAGACTGTTTCAAGGACAGCGTTTTTTCCAGCTACGTAACATTGCAAAAATCAGAAACTTTCTGTCCAAAAATAATGCAGAAAAATTAATCCATGCTTTTGTTACTTCTCGGTTAGACTACTAAAATGCTCTACTTTCCGGCTACCAGGATAAAGCACTAAATTGACTTCAGTTAGTGCTAAATACGGCTGCTAGATTCCTGATTAGAACCAACAAATGTGATCACATTACTCCAGTGCTAGCCTTCCTAAACTGACTTCCTGTCAAGGCAAGGGCTGATTTCAAGGTTTTACTGCTAACCTACAAAGCATTACATGGGCTTGCTCCTACCTATCTCTCCGATTTGGTCCTGCCGTACATACCTACACGTACGCTACGGTCACAAGACGCAGGCCTCCTAATTGTCCTTAGAATTTCTAAGCAAACAGCTGGAGGCAGGGCTTTCTCCTATAGAGCTCCATTTTTATGGAATGGACTGCCTACCCATGTGAGAGACGCAAACTCGGTCTCAAGCTTTAAGTCTTTACTGAAGACTCATCTCTTCATCTCAATATGATTGAGTGTAGTCTGGCCCAGGAGTGGGAAGGTGAACGGAAAGGCTCTGGAGCAACGAACCGCCCTTGCTGTCTCTGCCTGGCCGGTTCCCCTCTTTCCACTAGGATTCTCTGCCTCTAACCCTATTACAGGGGCTGAGTCACTGGCTTACAGGGGCTCTTTCATACCGTCCCTAGGAGGGGTGCTTGACTTGAGTGGGTTGAGTCACTGATGTGATCTTCCTGTCTGGGTTGGCGACCCCCTTGGGTTGTGCCGTGGCGGAGATCTTTGTGGGCTATACTCGGCCTTGTCTCAGGATGGTAAGTTGGCGGTTGCAGATATCCCTCTAGTGGTGTGGGGGCTGTGCTTTGGCAAAGTGGGTGGGGTTATATCCTTCCTGTTTGGCCCTGTCCGGGGGTGTCCTCGGGTCAGTTTGTTATATCTGGAGTACTTCTCCTGTCTTATCCGGTGTTCTGTGTGAATTTAAGTATGCTCTCTCTAATTCTCTCTTTCTCTCCCTCTCTCGGAGGACCTGAGCCCTAGGACCATGCCTCAATACTACCTGGCATGATGTCTCCTTGCTGTCCCTAGTTCACCTGGCCGTCTTGCTGCTCCAATTTCAACTGTTCTGCCTGCGGTTATGGATTCCTGACCTGTTCACCGGACTTGCTACCTGTCCCAGACGTATTATTTGACCATGCTGATCATTTATGAACATTTGAACATCTTGGCCATGTTCTGTTATAATCTCCACCCGGCACAGCCAGAAGAGGACTGGCCACCCCTCATAGCCTGGTTCCTCTCTAGGTTTCATCCTAGGTTTTGGCCTTTCTAGGGAGTTTTTCCTAGCCAACGTGCTTCAACACCTGCATTGCTTGCTGTTTGGGGTTTTAGGCTGGGTTTCTGTACAGCACTTTGAGATATCAGCTGATGTACGAAGGGCTATATAAATAAATTTGATTTGATCTCCTTGAGCACGGAGCACCTAGCTCTTACAAGTGTTCCCTTTGCTTTAACCTGGAAGAAACTGTCCAGGTCCCTACAGAATTCTGTTAAATAAGCCTGGAGACCTACATTGCCTTGCCCCACCAGCTCTACCTCCACCACTTCACTAATATTACGCTCAAATTCCCCCAATACTCTCCTAGCATCTGAGGATGAGAGAGCTGTGTACTATTGACAGAAAAGCCAAATTTGGACTTTTCCCACATCCCACCATTGACTCAGAGACTAATACGTATCTCTTCACTGCCCCCACCTTTCCCAAAAAGTCTGGAAACCTGAGCAAAAAGTGGCATCTTGTAAGAGCTTTACATTAATATTCCAATAAGATGCCTGCCAAGGCCCTGGTGAAATACACAGCTGAGCCATGGTTATGTGATGATCCGAAAAACCCACCTGGACATGTAAAACCGTTCGAGTCGGGCTGCACTCACCCCAGCCCCAAAGACCTTCACCTATGAATACTGTATTGTGTTAGGATGTCTAGTTCTCCAAACAACCACTAGATCAAACAGCTTCATGATGTTGTCAAACCCTGATCTGTTTCACGTCTTTCTGCTTGCCTCCACCCCCCTCCAGGTGTTGCACATCTTCCCCATTATCCCCAGTGTATTTATACCTGTATTCTCCGTCTGTTGCCAGTTCGTCTTGTCAAGGCTTCCAGCGTTTTTCCAATACTCTAGTCCCTGTTTTCTATGTTTCCTGGTGTTGACCATTCTGCCTGCCCTGACCCTGACTGCCGTTCTGTACCTTTCGGACTCTGCTCTGGATTACTGACCTCTGCCTGCGCTTGACCTGTCCTTTGCCTACCCCCTGTTTCTTGTAATAAACTTTTGTTACTTCAAACTGTTTGCATCTGGGTCTTCTCCTGAGCCGTGATAGATGTCCCTCAACACCCCCACTGAGCCTGAATGAGGCTCCTCCGCATTTCCATATTTCGTACAATTCCAGTTCCCCCCAGCCAGCAGCATCTCCTCATGCACTACCTGTGAGAGTTCCTGTCTAAGACACCCAAACAGACACGCCCTCTCTCTCCCTGTATTAAACACATACACGTCTAAGGACAAAACCCCTGTTGTTAATTTCTGCTTTTACTAATGCTTTACTACTTTTTTGCTGTCTACCCCTATACAACTCCTTTGAAGAGCACATTTTTATGTTCAAACCCGGTGCAAAAAGGACTGCACTGACATTTGTTCCATGGCTCAGCACACTTGCCCCTTTCCAACAGAGCCCCAAATCATCATCTCCTGCAGAAACAACACCTGTACTTTTTTTTGTTTTACATATTCACCCAACAGACTCCTCTTTCCCACATCTCTGGTGAGCCTACCCGAAGAGTCTCCATAAGAAGTGAGCAAAGAGCCAGCAAAGAAAGAGACCAATAGCAAAGCTCAAAAAGCCCCAATGTCAGAAAAAAATATTAATCTAAACAGCATCTGAAGGTAGACCGTTTCGCACTGTTGTGACCCACTTCCTCAACCTAAATATTTCCTGGGTGAGAGGACACTATGCCCGCAATTCTCCATAGTGTGTGGTACTGATCTTCCAAACTTTCCAGGATCGCAAAAAAACTTAAAGATGAACCTTTTTCCCTTTAGTCTCATTCAGAAACCTTGACAGTTCCCTCACCGTGTACTTTGATGACTCTGCCTGACTGCTGTGAGTCCTCCGACTCACCTTCCTCTTCTCCATCTCCAATCCTGACAACCTGCCCTTTCTCTCTAGTTGGGGCCTCGCCCCCAGCATCAGGCAAAGGTTCCTTGGTGCCACACCAGCCTATCCCCTCCCACCTCCTTTCTTCTCCCCCTTTTTCCTCTTATGCTTGACATCCTCCTCCACCGCTCCATGTGACAAAGAAATCAAACTTTCTTTGTCACATGTGCCAAATACAACAAGTGTAGACCTTACCATGAAATGCTTACTTACAAGCCCTTAAACAACAGTGCAGTTCAAGAAGAGTTAAGAAAATGTTTACCGAATAAACTAATGTAAAAAAATAAAAAACAATAACGAGGCTATATACAGGGGGTACCGGTACAGAGTCAGTGTTCGGGGGTACAGGTTAGTTGAGATAATTTGTACATGTAGGTAGGGGTGAAGTGACTATGCATAGATAATGAACAGCGAGTAGCATCAGTGTACAAAACAAATGGAGAGGTGGGGTCAATGTAAATAGTCAATGAATTGTTCAGGAGTCTTATGACTTGTGGGTAGAAGCTGTTAAGGAGCCTTTTGGTCCTAGACTTGGCGCTCCGGTACCGCTTGCCATGCGGTAGCAGAGAAAACAGTCTTTGACTAGGGTGACTAGAGTCTCTGACAATTCTATGGGCTTTCCTCTGACACCACCTATTGTACATGTCCTGGATGGCAGAAGCTTTCCCCCAGTGATGTAATGGACCATACTCACTACCCTCTGTAGTGCCTTACGGTCAGATGCCGAGCAGTTGCCATACCAGGCGGTGAGGCAACCGGCCAGAATGCTCTCGATGGTGCAGATGGAGAACTATGAGCATCTGGGGTTCCATGCCAAATCTTTTCTGTTTACGGAGGGGGGAAATGATTTGTCCTGCCCTCTTCACAACTGCCTTGGTGATAGTTTGTTGATGGTGTGGACACCAATGAACTTGAAACTCTCGACCTGCTCCACTACAGCCCCATCGATGAGAATGTGGGCCTGTTTGGCCCGCCTTTTCCTGTAGTCCACAATCAGCTCCTTTGTCTTGCTCACACTGAGGGCGAGGGTGTTGTCCTGGCACCATACTACCAGTTCTCTGACCTCCTCCCTATAGGCTGTCTCATCGTTGTCGGTGATCAAGCCTACCACTGTTGTGTCCTTCAACAAACTTAATGATGGTGTTGGAGTCGTGTTTGGCCACACAGTCGTGGGTGAACAGGGAGTACGGAAGTGGACTAAGTACATACCTCTGAGTAGCCCCTGTGTTGAGGATCAGCATGGCAGACGTGTTGTTGCCTACCATTACCACCTGGGGGAGGCCCGTCAGGGAGACCAGGATCCAGTTGCAGAGGGAAGTGTTTAGTCCCAGGGTCCTTAGCTTAGTGATGAGCTTCGTGCACACTATGGTGTTGAACGCTGAGCTGTAGTCATCTGTGGACCTGTTGGCGCGGTATGCGAATTGGAGTGGATCTAGGGTATCCGGGAGGATTCTGTTGATGTGATGTGAGCCATGTGAGCATGTGAGTGCTACGGGTTGGTAATCATTTAGGCAGGTTACCTTTACTTCCTTTGGCAAGGGACTATGATGGTCTGCTTGAAACATGTAGGTATTACAGACTCAGTCAGGGAGAGGTTGAAAATGTCAGTGAAGATACTTCCCAGTTGGTCCGCGCATGCTTTGAGTATACGTCCTGGTGATCTGTCTGGCCCCACGGCTTTGTGAATGTTGACCTGTTTAACTTCTTACAGATCATTGGGACGCTACCGTCCCACCTGGCCAACAGAGCGGCAAATTCAAATTACAGAAATCGTAATATTAAACATTCATGAAAATACAAGTGTCATACATCATTTAAAAGCTTAACTTCTTGTTAATCCAGCTGCGTTGTCAGATTTCAAAAAGGCTTTACGGCGAAAGTACACCATGCAATTATCTGAGGACAGCGCAGAAAAACAGAGCCATTTTTCCAGCCAAAGAGTGGAATCACAAAAATCAGAACTAGAGATTAATTAATCACTAACCTTTGATTATCTTCATCAGATGATGATCATAGGACTTCATGTTACACAATACATGTATGTTTTGTTCGATAAAGTTCATATTTATATTTTTTTAAATATCAGTATACATTGGCGCGTTATGTTCAGTCGTCCCAAAAACATCCGGTGATTTTGCAGACAGCCACATCAATTTACAGAAATACTCATTATAAATGTTGATGAAAATGCAAGTGTTATACATGGAAATATAAATAAACTTCTCCTTAATGCAACCGCTTTGTCAGATTTCAAAAAAGCTTTACGGAAAAAGCAAACCATGCAATAATCTGAGTACGGCGCTCAGAGACCCAACAAGCCAAAAAGATATGCGCCATATTGTGCAGACAACAGAAGTCAGAAATAACATTATAAATATTCACTTACCTTTGATGATCTGCATCCGAATGCACCCCCAGGAATCCCAGTACCACAATAACTGTTTGATTTGTTCGATAATGTCCATAATTTATGTCCAAATAGCTACTTTGTTAGCGCGTTTGGTAAACAAATCAAAACTCGCGAAGTGCGTTCACTAGTTGCAGACGAAATGTCAAAAAGTTCCGTTACAGTCAATAGAAACATGTCAAACGATGTATAGAATCAATCTTTAGGATGTTAACATAAATCTTCAATAATGTTCCAACCGGAGAATTCCTTTGTCTTCAGAAAAGCAATGGAACGGGAGCTACCTCTCATGTGAATGCGCGTGACCAGCTCATGGCTGTTGGCAGACCTCTGACTAATTCCCCTCTCATTCAGCCCCCCTTCACAGTAGAAACTTCAAACAAGTTTCTAAAGACGGTTGACATCTAGTGGAAGCCTTAGGAAGTGCAACATGACCAATATCCCACTGTATCTTCAATAGGGGCTGAGTTGAAAATCGACCAACCTCAGATTTCCCACTTCCGGGTTGGATTTGTTCAGGTTTTTGCCTGACATATGAGTTCTGTTGTACTCACAGATATCATTCAAACAGTTTTAGAAACTTGAGTGTTTTCTATCCAAATATACTAATAATATGCATATATTAGCAACTGGGACTGAGGAGCGGGCAGTTTACTCCGGGCACCTTATTCATCCAAGCTACTCAATACTGCCCCCAGCCATAAGAAGTTAACTCCATTCTCAGGAACACACCTGAATCCATTCCTTAACGACACCATCTCCTCCGTGCAACACAATTAGACCAAACCAAATCATGAGAAAACAAAAATATAATTACTTGACACATTGGAAAGAATCAACAAAACCAGAATGCTATTTGGTCCTAAACAGAGAGTACACAGTTGCAGAATACCTGACCATTGTGACTGACCCAAAGTTAAGGAAAGCTTTGATTGTGTGTAGACTTAGTGAGCATAGCCTTGCTATTGAGAAAGGCCGCCATAGGCAGACCTGGCTCTCAAGATAAGACGGGCTATGTGCACACTGCCCACAAAATGACGTGGAAACTGAGATGCACTTCCTAACCTCCTTCCAAATGGATGACCATATTAGAGACACATATTTCTCTCAGATTACACAGACCCACAAAAAATTTGAAAACAAACCCAATTTTGATAAACTCCCATATCTATTGGGTGAAATACCACAGTGTGCCATCACAGCAGCAAGATTTGTGACCTGTTGCCACAAGAAAAGGGCAACCAGTGAAGAACAAACACCATTGTAAATACAACCCATATTTATATTTATTTTCCCTTTTGTATTTGAACTATTTGCACATAAGACATTTGAAATGTCTTTATTCTTTTGAAACTTCTGTGAGTGTAATGTTTAATGTACATTTTTTTATTGTTTATTTCACTTGCTTTGGCAATGTAAACATATGTTTCCCATGCCAAGAAAGCTGTCACGCTTGCTCCCGCTCCCCCTCTCTGGCGCTTGAGGGCACCAGGCTGCCCATCATTACGCACACCTGCCACCATCAAAAATGTGCATCAGCGCTCATCGGACTCACCTGGACTCCTTCACTTTGTTGATTGCCCCTCTATATCTGTCTATTTCCCAGTTGGTTCCCCGTGTCAGCATTGTTGTCGTCATGTCGTTGTGTTCCCCCTGTCTAGATGCTGTTCTTGTTTTGTTATATGTCCGTTGTTTCATTAAATGTTCACTACCTGTACTTGCTTCTCGTCTCAATCGTCAGTCCTTACAGAATGCTGACACCACTATTTGAAACATCAGGGAGTTTGTGTTCTTCGTGGTGACGTTGGGTCCGGGTGCCGCCACGGATGGAACCGGGGGTTCCTCAGCTGGCTCATCGGGCTTCCACGCCTTAGCTGGCTCGAGAGGTTTCCTTGCCTCGGTTGGCTCGGCAGGCTCCCATCCCACGTCATGCCTCAGATGGCTCTTTGATAGGTTGACCAGAGTGAAAGAGTGTTCCACTAGAGTGTTCCATTTCTAGAAGGGTAAGAAAATAACCAAACGGCTGCTGACCATAAAAAGACAAAGAAGTGTTTCCAAATTTCGTTATTTTCACAAGAAATCTATGATTCAACTTGTTTGACGCTTTGCTTGTCATTCTGTGTCAGTTTTTCCAATGAATGTTCACTTTTAGCCATGTTATGGAGGGAAGGCACTAATAAAATGCTCATAAAAAGTAAAATATGTTATAAATATGCTCGTTATAAGACCATAGGAATGTAGTTTGGGTTCACCAGCTTGTGAGTGGAGTGGAAGAGGTCAAGCTTGATGTGTTTACATATCGACTGCAGTCACTTGAGCTCTCTGACTGCCCTCAACAACAGCTGCAGGGAAGGTGAATGCCATGTCTCTGGAAAGGCTTTCCTCTGACCTAACTGGCTCCAGAAACATGGTATTTGAAAAGTATTGCTCAAGTCCTTCAGCCTACCAAAACAACAAGGATGAAAAATGATTACACACAAACAAACATTGACGTGTAATACAACCCAGGCGAGACAGAGAGAGGTCCTTTGAAGAAGTTTAACAAGAACAAGATTTGTGTGTTAGAGTCACAGATGTATCAGCTGAAATAACTAACAACTTCAATTGATACTCCAATTAGGAGAAAAGAGAAATTGCTTTCGCTGACCTCTAAGTTTATTGAAGTAAAGTGAACTTTTAATCTGTTCTGTACATTGACCAGAACCATCTTGCAGACGGCGTCTGAGGCCACAGAGGAGATGGGGATCTCCCCCAGGACCAGTGGCCTGATGGGAAATAGGGCAGAGGTTCTGTTCTGACTCCCCACAGACACTGTGTGTGTACTGGCTTTAGAGAGATCCTTATTGTCCGGTAAGACAAACTCAAATGAGTGACTCTGAGCAAATATCACCATGACCGAGCAGAACATAAGAAAAAGCAAGGAGAAAAATAAAGAGACGAGAGGGAAGTCACCCAGATTAAAATACATGGAATGTATGGACAGACAAATGTAATTGTTCTTTACCCCATATGATAAAAACAACATGACGTGTCGCAACAATATTACAGAGTAGAACTATGATAAAATGACTGTCTCGTGTCCTGCTCCACATAGTGGTGATAGTGCTGGGATAAATCCATGTTGGATTAATAGGCTCAATGCTTGGACACCTCTAGCACGACCCTAGAGGTGTTTAGTGCCGGTGATCATTATAAAGATAATACAAACTGACCAAAACGGGTTCATTCTAGTTCTGAATGCTTCTCCACTACAGGAGGATAACATTTGTGAATATGTTACAGTAAATAATATCAAAGTGGCTATGCCAGACAGACATCTGAGAGCGACACTGACTACCGTGAGAGCAGCTACCTCAAGCTCCTCTTCCAGGTAGTTGAAGAGAGTGACCTCCACAAGCAGCAGCTTGCCTCGGATTATGAAAGCAGGTAGATTCAAGGACAGGAAGATGTCCTGGAACATGTTGAGCTGAAAACACAAAAGAGTACATAGAGTAGAGTAGAAACAGTGACTTACAGGGTGCCAATGATGCAGATGCGTGTGTGTGTGATGACCTCAGCAGGGATCTCAGTGATGCCCATGCCCAGGTCAGCAGACATGATGAAGGCAGTGGCTACACAGGAAGTGATGCAGTCTGGAACAGTTAGAGGGAACTCAGCCGTGGCAGAATCTCTGTTGAAAAGACAAAGTGAGGCATGTAGTCGGTAAACGTAGGATTAATGCATGTACAGTATATTAAAATGACTCATTCACATGTCTCTTTGTCCCCTTGCTCCAGGAGTGTGTCCACCCCAGGTGTATGCATTATAGAACATGGCTCCTGTCCATCACCTTGTGTTGCTGTCTAGCCACAGTCATGTCTCGGGGAAGTCCCTGCGTTCCCGAGGCTCCTGGTCCTGGTCCATATCATCAACCTCACCACCAAGGAGTTAGTGAAATCCAGTAAGCCCTGCACAGCCAAGACAAGTACTGTATTAAAACAAGAAGCAAACAGTATATTACTGATTTACACTACCGTTCAAAAGTTTGGGGTAACCTATACGTTTCCTTGTTTTTGAAAGAAAATCAATTTTTTATCCATTAAAATAACATCAAATTGATCAGAAATACAGTGTAGACATTGTTCATGTTATAAATGACTATTGTAGCTGGGATCGGCAGATTTTTTATGGAATATCTACATAGGCGTACAGAGGCCCATTATCACCAACCATCACTCCTGTGGTCCAATGGCACGTTGTGTTAGCTAATCCAAGTGTATAATTTTAAATAGATGGGCTGTTTACAAATGGGCTATGTACAGGTGCAGTGATCTCTGAGCTGCTCTGACAGCTGGTGCTTAAAGCTAGTGAGGGAGATGTGAGTCTCCAGCTTCAGAGATTTTTGCAATTCGTTCCAGTCATGGGCAGCAGAGAACTGGAAGAAAAGGCGACCAGAGGAGGAATTGGCTTTGGGGGTGACCAGTGAGATATACCTGCTGGAGTGCGTGCTACGAGTGGGTGCTGCTATGGTGACAAGTGAGTTGAGATAAGGCGGGGCGTTACCTAGCAGAGACTTGTAGATAACCTGTAGCCAGTGAGTTTGGCGACGAGTATGAAGTGAGGACCAACCAACGAGAGCGTACAGGTCGCAATGGTGGGTAGTGTATGGGGCTTTGGTGATAAAACATATGGCACTGTGATAGACTGCATCCAATTTGCTGAGTATAGTGTTGGAGGCTATTTCATAGATAACATCACCGAAGTCAAGGATCGGTAGGATGGCCAGTTTTACGAGGGTATGTTTGGCAGCACGAGTTAAGGATGCTTTATTGCGATATAGGAAGCTGATTCTAGATAGAATTTTGGATTGGAGATGCTTAATGTGAGTCTGGAAGGAGAGTTTACAGTCTAACCAGACACCCAGGTATTTGTAGTTGACCACGTATTCTAAGCCGTCCAGAGTAGTGATGCTGGACGGGCGAGCAGGTGCGGGCAGTGATCGATTGAATAGCATGCATTTAGTTTTACTTGCATTTAAGAGCAGTTGGAGGCCACGGAAGGAGAGTGGTGTTTATACTTGCGTACTATTGTTTGTACAGATGAACATGGTACCTTCAGGCGTTTGGAAATTGTTCCCAAGGATGAACCAGACTTGTGGAGGTCTACAATGTTTTTTCTGAGGTCTTGGCAGACTTCTTTTGATTTTCCCATGATGTCAAGCAAAAAGGCACTAAGTTTAAAGGTAGGCCTTGAAATACATCCACAGGTACACCTCCAATTGACTCAAATGATGCCAATTAGCCTATCAGAAGCTTCTAAAGCCATGACATCATTTTCTGGAATTTTCCAAGCTGTTTAAAGGCACAGTCAACTTAGTATTAAGTAAACTTCTGACCCACTGGAATTGTGATACAGTGAATTATACGTTAAATAATCTGTCTGTAAACAATTGTTGGAAAAATGACTTGTGTCATGCACAAAGTAGATGTCCTAACCGACTTGCCAAAACTATAGTTTGTTAACAAGATATTTGTGGATTTGTTTAAAAAACTAGTTTTAATGACTCCAACCTAAGTGTATGTAAACCTCCGACTTCAACTTTGGGTAGGGGTAAGGTGACTAGATTATAAATAGCGAGTAGCAGCAGAGTAAAAACAAAGGGGGGGGGGGGGGGTCAATGCAAATAGTCCGGGTGGCCATTTGATTATGGTCATTATGAAGACTATTGTCATGATTGAGGACATTGAGGTCCTCTATCAGCACCAGCCCTCAGCACCTCAAACCTGGGCAGCACTGAAGCAAACACATAGGACATTGACGTCAATGGATTACAATCACACACTACCTCAGCAAAGCTTTCCAAAAGTGTATTTTCTTTCAAGGTATATGGAAGTACACAATCTGTATAGGCTATACAGTTCAATCACAGCATATGTAGTTACAGTCTAAATGTACCAAATTGACTGTGTTTGGTTTGTGTAAATAAATAAATTAACAAAATGTCAGGGGAAAGAGTTCACCTGTAGTCCAAATGAGGCTGAATAACAACCAGGTCCATGGTAGGGATGTCAGTGAGTGTCCTCTGGTGGGTCCTCTAACTACAGTTGAAGTCGGAAGTTTACATACACTTAGGTTGCAGTCATTAAAAATAGTTTTTCAACCACTCTATATCGACATAACCTGAAAGGCCACTCAGCAAGGAAGAAGCCACTGCTCCAAAACTGCCATAGAAAAAGCCAGACTACAGTTTGCAACTGCACATTGGGACAAAGATTGTACTTTTTGGAGAAATGTCCTATGGTCTGATTAAACAAAAATAGAACTGTTTGGCCAAAATGACCATCGTTATCTTTGGAGGAAAAAGGGGGAGGTTTGCAAGCAGAAGAACAAATTTTCAACCGTGAAGCACAGGGGTGGCAGCATCATGTTGTGGAGGTGCTTTGCTGCAGGAGGGACTGGTGCACTTCACAAAATAGATGGCATCATGAGGTAGGAAAATTATGTCTCAAGACATCAGTCAGGAAGTTAAAGCTTGGTCGCAAATGGGTCTTCCAAATGGACAATGACCCCAAGCATACTTCAAAAGTTGTGGCAAAATGGCTTAAGGACAACAAGTGAAGATATTTGAGTGGCCATCACAAAGCCCTGACCTCAATCCTATAGAGAATTTGTGGGCAGAACTGTGCGAGCAAGGAGGCCTTCAAACCTGACTCAGTTACACCAGCTCTGTCAGGAGGAATGGGCCAAAATTCCCCCAACTTATTGTGGAAAACGTGTGAAAGGCCACCCGAAACGTTTGACCCAAGTTAAACAATTTAAAGGCAATGTTACCAAATACTAATTGAGTGTATTTAAACTTCTGACCCACTGGGAATGTGATGAAAGAAATAAAAGGTGAAATAAATCATTCTCTCTACTATTATTTGGACATTTCACATTCTTAAAATAATGTGGTGATCCTAACTGACCTTAGACAGGGATTTTTTACTAGGATTAAATTGAATTGTGAAAAACTGAGTTTAAATGTATTTGGCTAAGGTGTAAACAGAGATGCTTGTTCTAGGTCCCAAGAAACAAAGAGATCTTCTGTTGAATCTGATAATTAATCTTAAGGGTTGTACAGTCGTCTCAAATAAAACTGTGAAGGACCTCGGCATTACTCTGGACCCTGATCTCTCTTTTGACGAACATATCAAGACTGTTTCAAGGACAGCGTTTTTTCCAGCTACGTAACATTGCAAAAATCAGACACTTTCTGTCCAAAAATTATGCAGAAAAATTAATCCATGCTTTTGTTACTTCTCGGTTAGACTACTGCAATGCTCTACTTTCCGGCTACCAGGATAAAGCACTAAATAAACTTCAGTTAGTGCTAAATACGGCTGCTAGAATCCTGACTACAACCAAAAAATTTGATCATATTACTCCAGTGCTAGCCTCCCTACACTGGCTTCCTGTCAAGGTAAGGGCTGATTTCAAGGTTTTACTGCTAACCTACAAAGCATTACATGGGCTTGCTCCTACCTATCTCTCTGATTTGATCCTGCCGTACATACCTACACGTACGCTACGGTCACAAGACGCAGGCCTCCTAATTTTCTAAGCAAACAGCTGGAGGCAGGGCTTTCTCCTATAGAGCTCCATTTTTATGGAATGGTCTGCCTACCCATGTGAGAGACGCAAACTCGGTCTCAACCTTTAAGTCTTTACTGAAGACTCATCTCTTCAGTGGGTCATATGATTGAGTGTAGTCTGGCCCAGGAGTGTGAAGGTGTAAAGGTGAACAGAAAGGCTCTGGAGCAACGAACCGTCCTTGCTGTCTCTGCCTGGCCGGTTCCCCTCTTTCCACTGGGATTCTCTGCCTCTAATCCTATTACAGGGGCTGAGTCACTGGCTTACTGGTGCTCTTTCATGCCGTCCCTAGTGCGTCACTTGAGTGGGTTGAGTCACTGATGTGATCTACCTGTCTGGGTTGGCGCCCCCCCTTGGGTTGTGCCGTGGAGGAGATCTTTGTGGGTTATACTCGGCCTTGTCTCAGGATGGTAAGTTGGTGGTTGAAGATATCCGTCTAGTGGTGTGGGGGCTGTGCTTTGGCAAAGTGGGTGGGGTTATATCCTTCCTGTTTGGCCCTGTCCGGGGGTATCATCGGATGGGGCCACAGTGTCTCCTGACCCCTCCTGTCTCAGCCTCCAGTATTTATGCTGCAGTAGTTTGTGTCGGGGGGCTAGGGTCAGTTTGTTATATCTGGAGTACTTATCCTGTCCTATCCAGTGTCCTGTGTGAATTTAAGTATGCTCTCTCTAATTCTCTCTTTCTCGGAGGACCTGAGCCCTAGGACCATGCCTCAGGACTACCTGGCATGATGACTCCTTGCTGTCCCTAGTCCACCTGGCCGTGCTGCTGCTCCAGTTTCAACTGTTCTGCCTGTGATTATTATTATTTGACCATGCTGGTCATTTATGAACATTTCAACATCTTGGCCATGTTCTGTTATAATCTCCATCCGGCACAGCCAGAAGAGGACTGGCCACCCCACATTGCCTGGTTCCTCTTTAGGTTTCTTCATAGGTTTTGGCCTTTCTAGGGAGTTTTTCCTAGCCACCGTGCTTCTACACCTGCATTGCTTGCTGTTTGGGGTTTTAGGCTGGGTTTCTGTACAGCACTTTGAGATATCAGCTGATGTAAGAAGGGTAATATAAATACATTTGATTTGATTTATGTAAACTTCAGACTTCAACTGTATCTTATGAAGAATATAGGGAGGAATCAGAACTTAGGGGAAAAGGTCAAGGCGCCTTAACTTAACTATCATTTAACATTGATGAAAGCCCCCTTACCATTGTGATACACATTGAATTGCTTTTCACTCACAAGTTCCCGTAACACAGAGAGACAATGCGAGGGATAACCACATTTCAGCACACTGACAAATGAACTCTGGTTATTGTTTTTTTCTGCCCCTTCGACAGTAAGACTTCAAACTGCTGGACAGTTTGAGTTTGGTTTTAGTTATCTACTCTATAATGATTAAAACAACAAAGGAGGGCTTTGTGTTATAGTTCACAGAAGACACGTTTCACAGTAGACGATTTTAAATAACACTAATTCATAGTTAGTATTAGTGTCAATTCTTCCTAATGATGAAAACATTTCCAGACAAAAAACACATTCAAACCCCAAGGCTATCTGTGAACAATGGTTTGTAGAATTGTCCAGATGAAATGTAGCCAGCACCATCCTGAAAAACTTTAATGAAGATATAATAGCAACTCGATGTGTTTTTAAGCAGAAATATGTTGGAATGGTCCTTTCAAATTTAATAGGAGTCACATTGATGGAAGTCACAATGGTCCACTTGCCAAGGGGTGGATATTCAGACAGCTGCTGAAACTCTTTGGACAAATTCCCCAGAACTCTGCCCAATGACATCCACTGCCAGATTATGTTTGCCTTGGGATCCTGGCTCACGCAATTTTAAAAGGAAATGAGAATTATCAACTGTCCATCACAGTTCCATTTCCCAAGGTTCATTCATCTGGCTGCTATCACTTCCACACTGAATGTTCATGCAATACCCCCTTGGTATGTTACCTTGTAACATACACCTTAATGATAATATTGATCTTTAAAAAACGTGTATTCTTATTTACAATGACAGCCTACACCGGCCTAGTTAAA
Organism: Oncorhynchus clarkii lewisi; assembly: GCF_045791955.1. Classification (NCBI taxonomy): domain Eukaryota; kingdom Metazoa; phylum Chordata; class Actinopteri; order Salmoniformes; family Salmonidae; genus Oncorhynchus; species Oncorhynchus clarkii. The sequence goes on along the minus strand of NC_092154.1, from coordinate 16,665,341 downwards.
TAAAGGTAAAAAAATATACATATTGCGTTCTACTAAAGTTAGTCTGCTATTTTCTCAGTCCAACAGCAGATGGCAGTAAACAGTCAATGACACCTCCCTGCCGAAGGAGGGCGTCATTGTTCTTGTTGATGTTAAAGTTGAAGGGTCGCAGACACTTTTGCCGTGTTCGTGTACTAGTTGGAACTCAGACATTTCCGACTAGCTATAAGTGTTTGTAATATAATTATACACGTGCCGGAAGTGCAATATTTCCGAGAGTCCTTGTTCCAACTAGGATTGAACGCGGCAACTGTACAGGCAAAATGACAACATTACGAGCTTTCACATGCGATGATTTGTTCAAATTCAACAACATGTGAGTTAATTTCGATATTTTTTTATAATAATGTTGAATAGGTTACCCATCTAGCTACACCGTCATTATGTTTTAATGAACAATAGCAATTGCTTGTTGGCTAGTTGCAAGTATAGCTAGCTAGCCAGAAGTTAATTATCATACAGTGCGATGCATAGTTTGAGACTATCTGCTAACGATAGCTAGTTTACACTAGTCAACTCTTGATTATAAGATACATTATTTGGTATATTTCATGGACCATAATAGCTCACTAGCTAGCTACGCAAGCTTTCCAAGAGCTAACAGTTAGATCGATAACGTTGGGCGTAACGACATTTGATTAAACTGTGAAGTCTGCTGCACCTCATCGGGGCATTGCATTGAATGCACGAAACATCTCAGTATTTGTTTCTCTCTTCACAGCAACCTGGATCCATTGACAGAGACTGTATCCTTTCAGTACAAATTGTTCCCCAGAATTGTAATAACATACCACCGTCGTGCACAGACACCCCAGATAGTGCAACGTTAGCCTTTGTCTTGTGCTCAGGAGAAGACAAGCATTCCTTAACTTTCTTTCACAGTACGGAATCCCATTTTACCTACAGTATCTGGCCCACTGGCCAGAGTACTTCATTGTTGCAGAGGCCCCTGGTGGTGAATTGATGGGTTACAGTGAGTAGGCCTACATGTCATACACACCTAGCAATATGATGATTGCTTTAGAGAAAATGCAATAGCGAACATAATTGCAATAGCAAAGGCATACACTCTGTGTAGCTTCCATCAAAATGACACTTCTGACTATCCTCAGTCATGGGAAAGGCAGAGGGATCAGTGGCGCGAGAAGAGTGGCATGGCCACGTCACAGCTCTCTCTGTGGCCCCAGAGTTCAGACGACTGGGACTGGCAGCCAAGCTTATGGAGATGCTGGAGGAGATCTCAGAAAGGTGGGGCTGACTTCTAATGCTTCAGGTTACTAAGATCAGGGCTGTGTTCATTTGGCAATTATTTTATTTTTTACTGAAACAGAGGTAGTACTTCAGCGTTTCCCAAACTCTGTCTTGGGGCCCCGACTCGGTGCACTTTTTGGGTTTTGCACTAGTACTACACAGCTGATTCCACTAATCAAAGCTTGATAATGAGTTTGTCATTTGAATCAGCTGTGTCGTACCAGAGCAAAAAACAAAATGTGCACCCCTTGGGGTCCCCAGGACGGAGTTGGGGAAACACTGGACTACCTGGTCCAATAAGAAACCCTTTGAGTTTTTGTACCCTACTGAACAATAACCATGTTAGAGTAGAGCTGGGCGATATGGACAAAAATCCATATTGTGCTAAATTGCCTGAATCGATGTGATGACGATAAATAGAACGATCGTTTTATAACACTAATGTGCACCGCTTTTTTAAATATTATCCTTTAAACTACTAATAATAATTTGATGGTTGTAGCCATCAATTGTCCCATTAACAATCCCCCATATTAGCAAACTTATTTAATTTAAAGCTTCACATTTCTCTAGTATAGACTACTTCTCGTAATGAACGATATCAACAAAATGCCTGCGGTAAGTGATCGGTGTTGATAATTTTCAGTTTGTCGTACCAGCAAAGATCTACTTCTTTGCCTCACTGTTGTTTAGGAAGGGTGGGTTCTTTGTTGATCTGTTTGTGCGAGTCTCCAATCAAGTGGCGGTGAACATGTACAAACAGCTAGGCTACAGCGTTTACAGGACCGTGATAGAGTACTATTCTGCTAGCAATGGAGAACCGGATGAAGACGCCTATGGTAATATGAACCCCTTCAAATCAATGTAAACATTACTGTAACTCAGACAATCATTATGTGGATATGTACTCACTCGTTGTCCTTTTCTGCAGATATGAGGAAAGCCTTGTCAAGAGACACCGAGAGGAAGTCCATCATTCCTATACCACATCCTGTCAGACCAGAAGATATAGAATAACAGTAGACGGTGGCTCTGACACTTTTGAAAACAAATACATTTATATTTCTCGGTTATCTCTAGTTACCACAGCCACAAAGTCATAATTGGCTATGGTAAAAATGAATGACAACATACATTTGCTTTTTGGTCTTAATTTAAGGTTATGGTTAGGCAGGGTTAAGAAATGGTAAAAATCAGTAGGGTTTACCATATTTCCACACAGTCTACATTAGAAAATTAAGTGAGAAAAGTGTTATTAGGACTTGTTTTATTTTTAGGGTGTGATGTGTGAAAGCTTAGAGAATATCATTGTACATAATATTGGCAGATCTAATAGGTTATCCTTTGTGAAACTATGATTTTTAATGACAATGAGTCAGTCACTGTTTGGTGTGAAATTTGAAATGCAATATAGAATTGAAAGGACTTTAATCCAAATTCAATAAATGATTACTTACCCAGGTAATGATACTGTATCTGCTGCTTTGTTACAACAGTTAGTTCTATGGTTCAAATAAATAAAAAGTTGGATCAGAGTTTTTTTTATTTATTTACACTGTCATTGCACCACAGTAAATGAATAAAACAAAGACATGGAAAAATAATCACTTTTTTTTAAGCAATAGAAATTACCCGATGAGGTCCCCAACTTGTCTGTAATGAGTAAAACATTTTTTTTTCTCCAGACAAGCTAATCTTTCACTGAGTCCTTATTGCTCTTCCTTGGCTGTTTCTCACCACCATCATTGTCACTACTACTACTGCTGCTGCTGCTGCTGCTGCTTCCACTACTGCTTTCATCAGAATCATCTCTGTCATCGTATGTACTCTCCTTGGGGACTTTTTCAGGCACAGGCTCACTGACTATAGGCTTTTCTGATGATGGTGATGCTAAATCTTCTGTCATTTCTTTGTCTATTCCTCTCTCCCCTCTTCCGTTTTCTTCTCCCTCCATTTCTTTGCCCCTAACTTCCTCCACTTTACCCCTATCCACTTCTCCATTGTTTTCTTCCTCATCCTCTTCATCGTCTTCTTCATCGTCTTCTTCTTGTTGCTGCCTCTTCCACATCTTGGCCATGGCGAGCAGCTTGAGGTTGGGCTGGTTCGCTGCATCCTCAGGGAAGATGTAGTCGTAGTACTCCTCCCACCCTGCATCTGACTGATGGATCAAAATGAAAAGTCAATTAGTGATCAGCCGAACCACAACACATAAACAAGGGTAATGAATTGATGTTGGATTGGTATGATAAGGCTAAGAGAAACACTACTTACCCCGTCCTCTGCCGTGAGCTTTCTCCTCTTCTTCACCTTCTCCGGCAGCAGTTTCTTCACCCTTTCCCTGGTTGTGTCTGAGCCAAACTCCTGCTCAAACTCCTTCCAAGACTCCAGCAGCATCAGACGCTCCTCCTTCTCCTCACAGCTCCTCAGGCCCTTGTTGGCCTCCTCAAAGATCCCCCTACACCTCTGCAGCCGGTCAGAGGTATCTATGGACAGCTCATACTGGGCATAGCTGATCCAGACCTGCAGGTAACACATTTGGCAAAATTACAAAATGATCAAATATTGTTTGATGAGTTACTGCGCCACAGTGAGTATTAGGCAGGTGAGTAATGTAGTATGGGACTGTTGGAAGCAAGACAGTCATTAAGGTTAAAGGGACAGCTCTCACCTTGACGTGCTGTGTGCGCTGCAACAGTCTCTTGTAGAGACCTCTGGTGTTGTCATACTCTTCCTGCTCGATTTCAAAGTCGATGTAGGACTTCCACAACACCTAAGATTTTAAAATAAAACATTTGAAAGTAAAATACTGTTCAGTGGTATTTCAATTAGTTTTCACTACAATACTTTTCACGTGAAGGGTGTCTTCAGACATGCTGAAAGTGGAAAGCCAACACAGTGCGTAAATAAATGCCCAGGGTGAACGTTTTTGAGCCTGACCTCTGGCATGTCCAGTCGTGGCTGTCCGATGGCCAGCTCGAAGATGGCCCGGGCTCTCTCTGTGTCTCCCAGGATGGTCTCCAGCTCAGAGAACTTGATCCAAGTGGTGCAGTTCTCGGAGGCAAACTCCAGGTACTTCTCATAAAGCTTCCTACATCGGTCAAACTCTCTGAGCTGCAGCTCCAGTTCAATGTAGCCCTTAAACAGCTTGTTCTTTGGACATTTACCAATGGCTGTGCCCTGGGGAGAGGGAGAAGGCCAAATGACAACATTTCAAGTTTGAAGTATCACAATGAAAAACATAAATCATCAACAGTAGGAACCTTACCAAGCCTTGTCTAGCAGCTTGGAGGTTCTTCTGGCGGATTTCAAACTGTCCGTAGAGTAGCCACATCTTGGCAAACGTGAACTATGAGGAAAGAAACAAAGTAATAAGTTTGATGATTTGTTGATGAATGTTTTTTTGTTGCATATCAAATGTTTTATTAAACCCTATTTCAGAAACAGAGGTGCCATTGATTGTAAACATTGAAAACTACCGATACCTTTTTGTGAGGGATGAGATCCAGACATGCCAGGTACACCTGCCTTGTTCTCTCTGGGTCCTGCCAATCAACACAATAAGCACTGAAATCCACAGGCATATGCACAATGTCACACTTAGCAATGTGAGAATCACAGCCAATAGGGATGTGCATCTTTCCCTTTCAAAAGGATTTGATACGTATCTAGATACAGGAATGATACGTTTTAGTTTGAAACGATTTGGTTTGATTAGAGAACGAATTGATGTGATTCGGTTGGATGCACTATCATTTGTTGCATAAACACATTCATTTTCCATTCTAAATTCATATCTGCTGCTGATGAAGCTCATGAGCTGGGCATATCTGAGCTGACTTCTCTGTGTGTGTAAATGATGTACAGTGGGGCAAAAAAGTATTTAGTCAGCCACCAATTGTGCAAGTTCTCCCACTTAAAAAGATGAGAGAGGCCTGTAATTTTCATCCTAGGTACACTTCAACTATGACAGACAAAATGAGAATTTTTTTAAATGAATTTATTTGCAAATAATGGTGGAAAATAAGTATTTGGTCAATAACAAAAGTTTATCTCAATACTTTGTTATATACCTTTTGTTGGCAATGACAGAGGTCTACCACCTATCAGATTAGGGTCATAAAAGAGACTAGACATCTACCATTATCAGATTAGGGGGGGACAATGTAGCTTGTGTTTTTTGTCCCCCCACTTTGGTTCTGAAATCACCATCACCCACTAATTAACTTGTCATTTTTACAGATTAAGTGTTTGAGCTATTAATGTATCAACATTTACCGTTTACAAATTAGCTATGACATAGCCACTGAAGGAGAGGATGCACCAGTTGTCACAAAAGAGGAGGTTCACTATATATACAAAAGCACCAAATTAGTGGATTTGGCTATTTCAGCCGCATCCATTGCTGACAGGTGTATAAAATCGAACACAAAGCTAAGCAATCTCCGTAGACAAACATTGGCAGTAGAATGGCCTTACTGAAGAGCTTAGTGACTTTCAACGTGGCACCATCATAGTGGTAGGCCACACAAGCTCACAGAATGGGACCGTTGATTGCTGAAGCGCGTAAAAATTGCCTGTCTTTGGTTGCAACACTCACTACCAAGTTCCAAACTACCCCTGGAAGCAACGTCAGCACAAGAGCTGTTCGTCAGGGAGCTTCATGAAACTGGTTTCTCATGGCCGGGGGGCAATGCCAAGCGTTGGCTGGAGTGGTGTAAAGCTAGCTGCCATTGGACTCTGGAGCAGTGGAAACACGTTACACGTTCTCTGGAGTGATGAATCACGCTTCACCATCTGGCAGTTTGACGGACAAATCTGGGTTTGGCGGATGATAGGAAGGGAAATCTTAACGCTGCAGCACACAATGACATTCTAGACGATTCTGTGCTTCCAACTTTGTGGCAATAGTTTGGAGAAGGCCCTTTCCTTTTTCAGCATGACAATGCCCCCGTGCACAAAGAGAGGTCCATACAAATATGGTATGTCGAGATCAGTTTGGAAGAACTTGACTCTGACCTCAACCCTATCAAATACCTTCGGGATGAATTGGAATGCCGACTGTGAGCCAGGCCTAATCGCCCAACATCAGTGCCCGACCTCACTAATACTCTTGTCGTTGAATTTAAGCAAATCCCAGCAGCAATGTTCCAACATCTAGTGGAAAGCCTTCCCAGAAATGTGGAGGCTGTTATAGCAGCAATGGGGGACCTCTCCATATTAATGCCCATGATCTTGGAATGAGATGTTCGATGAGCAGGTGTCCACATACTTTTAGTCATGTGTATTTTTGGAAGGTAGAAAGAAAGTAATATGAGAGAAAAAAATGTTAATGAATCAGTGATTCGTAACTTTTAGGTTGATTTTCTGACCGATGCATGCTACATTTGGATCGGTTTGGGGTCCGCGGACTGATGCAGTCGTATCTTAAACATTTTAATCGGGGACCGATGCATACTGGTGAATCGTTACATCCCTAATAGCCATTATTTAAACACAGAGGATGCAATGTAGGCCTACCTTGACCTCCAGTTCTTCATATAGAGCGTAGTTTATCCACAGGTAAATGTATCTTCTCCAGTGTCTCTTCTCCTGTATAGGAGGGATATTGGCGATGGCTCTCTCATAGACCTCCCTGGCAGTGTCAGGATCCGCGTCACTCTCCACCAGGCGTAGGTAATCAAACCATGCGTCATAATTGTGTGGGCTTGCCTATACAGGAAGAAAAACCCAATCCAATAACAAGCCATTAGTGGATAGAATATTGTTTTAATTGATTATTTTGGGATGAAATCTTTGCGAATCTTCATAGGTTTAATTTACCTTGACTTCCTCTTCATACTGAAATCTCCTCTTGCTGACGATGACGTCCTCGATTCCCCTCCGGTCTCCAAACTTCTTCTCAAACACGGTGTAGAACTTGAAAAGCTCCTGAGCCTGCTGCTTGGGAATTCTGTCCAGGGCGTATTTGTAGATGACTCGAACTCTCTCAAACTAAGACACAAGGGGGAGAAAAGTTGTATTGTTCTGTTGACCACAGTTGGAGAACACTATAAACGTGTGGGAATAAAACTGACATGGTTCAAAGTGTCAGATTTACAAACCTCTTTCTGTTTCTCTTCAAATCTGGCGAAGGCCACAAAGAGGTTCTCATCAACATGCTCCTCGCCAAAGAACTCCACTGATCTTTCAAACACCTTCCTTCCATGGGCGATGTAGCCATGCTTCTCTTCAAAACGGGCGTACTTAATCCAATTCTTCACATCAGGGTGGACAATCACAAGTGCACTGGAGTTAAGGAGCTTTAAAAAAAAATTAAAAAAAAGAGAGAGATGTACTCTACAGGCATGAAGGTAATACCACTACCAAAGGCAATGCATCATTACAAATTTAATCATCTGTTAGAATAAAACACCTGTTAATTAATAATGCATATCTACAGTCAGCAACCACAACTCATTTGCTAATACATTGTAGTAAGTCATTGCTTTAAGCACTTCCCATCAAAAGGATATATCTCTCATAGATGGAGCGGGCCTTGTCGACTTCCTTGTAGCGCAGCTCAAAGTTGATGTAGGAGTGCCAGGCTTGTTCCTCTGGTTCCCACTCTGTCCAGCGCTCAAACACCTGTCTGCAGCCAGCGATGTTGCCCAGCATCTCTTCCATGTAACTGTACTTGTACCTGAAAGGGGGAAAGCAGCAAAAGAACAGATGAGCGACAAAATCATGCTTTTTTTTTTTAATAACTAAACTTTTTTAACCAGATATGCTCAGTTTAGGAGAGGTAAAGTTGTTAAGTACCAGAACTGGTTGACACGGGGCAAGATGGTGATGGCTCTGTCCCAGATGTTGCGGGCGTGGTTCACCTGCCGGTTCTTCATCTCCATCTCGGCATACTTCAGCCACAGAGCTATGTTTCGGTGGTCTACATCCAGGGCACGCTCGTAAATAGAGCGAGCCCTGGTGGGGGGGGGGTAAAAAAAAAAAGCTCAGATAACAAGTATCCCAGTCAAACTCCATCTATAACATTCACATCGGATTCCATATACAACAATTATCCCTGTCAAAATCCATCTACATTCACATTAGACCCCATATATGTATGAATCACAAGAATCAGCTTCACAGAGACATTGACAAGCATTAACTTACCTCTGGACTTCTTTCAGGCTCTCCTCCCATTGAGCGTATTTTATCCAGTTGCTGATAACAGTACGGTTCTTTCTGATGTTGTCTTCAAATCCCTAAGAGAAGGAGTCAAGTCCAGTTTGTATCTGATTAGATCAATGTATTTACTACTGTGCACTACACAAGATTTGCAGACAACTGATAATGTTGAAACTGTCTGGTTGGCACACCAACAGAATACCAACAGTAAGACTGAAGTCTGAAGTGTAATACATGTGTCACTTGGGGTCTTACCTTCCTCTTCTTCAACTTGTAATCGTTCAACTCCTCTTCATCAGTGATCTTTTGCTTGGGTGGCGGTGGCAGAAGCTCGAGCTCCCTCTCCTTTGCCTCCCTGAGCAACTGCTCAGCTGTGATTTGTACCTCTGCAGGAGCTTTGTTTTTCACCTTCACAGCACAAATTAAGACGTTATTTTGGAATTGGATGAAACTAGTTGATTGAAGACAATACTAGTTGGCTACATAGGTAGTACATGTTCCAAATGCGACAGTTCGTTTAGTTAGCTGGCATAAACTTTAAATAATTAGCTAGCTAGCCCTTCCTCGCACACAGTTGGGTCAGATTTCTCGATAGAGTAATCTACATTAGTTAAATAAATATAAAATAGCAGTTCTTACATAGCATGCTACCTTTCGTTCGTTTAATATAGCTAGAAGTAATCTACATTCGTACCAAAACAAAGCACTTGTCTTGTTATGGTTAGCTAGCTAACGCTACCTGGCTAGGCCATATTATAAGTTCCCTAGCTAACGTTAGCTGTTTTTAAACTTTTCGCTACCTTCGCTACTTTCGGTATCCTCTGTTTCCCCGCCGCAGTAGATGCCATTTTACTGGATTGTATGGTAGAGTCAATTAGAATAAACTATTACAACAGAATCGATCCGTTTATAATATTTTCACAGCGCGCCGGTGGACTCCGCCATGACACTTTCAAACGTGCGCGCGTTGAACGTAACATGTGAACTGTGACTCTTCACCCCAAGACGTCACCGAGCGTTATGTTTCTATGGTAACATACCTCCCCATTAGCTTGAGCTAGTACTAGTTTTACTTTATTTCTAAGTTTAGGTTGAATGCAGGAGAACAAACTGTTATTGACACGGTATGTTTCGATAATGAGCTAGCTAAGCATGAAATAGAAACCCTGATTTGAACCCTTTTTGCAAATTCGGAAAAATATATATCAGAACTGGAAAAGTTCTTGCATCCACCAGGTGAGTTAGCATGATAGGCTAATTTGACAAGAAGAATGCTACCGGAGTGGATTCCAATGTGTAACGTTAAATACTTGATGTGATACCCCCCAGCTAGTAATTTCATCATTACAAGAATGCATTTGTTGTGTTTTGGTCAAATTTGTATTGGAAAGCCATTTACGTTTATTCGCTTCTCATTTGCTTTTCTCTTCCAAAATCAGAGAAAGATGAGGACCATAACTTCCTCGGGTGGCAAAGTTGAGACTGTGACTGTGAGGAGAACAGAGTCATCGGATGCACATGCGATCAATAGCCTGATCAGTCCTGCCACAGTAGCAGTATTTGGAAGAGTAAATGTCATTCATCTACTGTGAGTATGCATAGCCTTAATCATGTCTGCCAAATGCATGAAACAGATATTCACACTCAAGGTGGAAGAATATTTTTTGTTACATGTCAGAATGCATGAATATGCAAGCGTCAATCCATTTTAGATGGACCACAATAATTTATCCTGGCTTCACTGTCTGTATGTTGGTATCCTCAGAGAGAAGGCCAATCTGGCAGTGACCCTGAGCAATGCGAAGAATGAGGTCTTGGCCCATGCTGCCTTCTCTGATCACCCCATTGGAGACATTGTGGATCAAGCTTGTTGGGAACCATTCCTGCATGACAATTACAGTGCTGAAAAATACACGGTTTGTATCAACTAGAGAGACTTGTTCTTGTTTCCTTTCCTCTTCTCTGGGTTTAACCATATTTTCTCGTCACAACAGCCTCTGAACACACTTTTCCTGCACCTCTTCGTGGCACAGCCGATCTTCTCCATCGGGAGTGCCAAAGAGATTGTAAGGTAGGAAGCACAGGAGGCTGGTGAGGGTAGGATGGCTCACAATAATGTCTGGAATTGAGTGAATGGAATGGTATCAAACATGGAAACCATGTGTTTGATACCATTCAATTTATTCCATTCAAACCATTACTATGAGCCCGTCCTCCCAAATTAAGGTGCCACCAGCCACCCTTGGTAGGGAGATTATCAATGTTTTCTTTGTATGCAATCAGCAAAAAGCGAGTGAGAGTCAAAGTGAGCAGCACTAACAAGTTATGGCATGGCATTGCTCATAATCATGTAACAACCCCTTTCCAACCCCCGAAGGCTCAAAAATATAACATGTTCAACTTTTCCATAATATAATAAGACCAGGTTTGAATCCTGTTTGTGGCAACTAGTGATACAGCAGTCTGCCATTCCTATACCACATATGCTTTTCCAATTTGATTCCACAGCCATTCCATAAAATTTCAGCATGAGAAATTAGATTCTCATGATGTGATATTGCATGCACTGTAGGTTCTTGACAGGGTGATGGATTGTGCAATAAGAAAAGTAAACATCTTCTTACAGAACTGTGTTCAATGCTATCACAGAGCTGCAATACATCTGCTTGGTCACCCCAACTAGTCGATGTCTAGGTAAGTGTGTAGTCCTTTTTTATAGAATATGTATTACAACATGTGTAATCATATTAGTTAACTTTCTTCATCATGTATTCAAAAATATATGATTGTGAAGGATTCACAGTATGCCCACTCCCACTGTGTGTTTGCAGAGCGTGCACTGGAAAAGATCTTTGAGCCCATGAAGAGTCTGAAGGATCCAGGGCCCCAGTGTTCAGCATTTGTGTGCCACAGACACAGCTATTGCCCAAGGCTGCATGTCCGCCGAGCCAGGTCCTCATAGTCATTTTAACACACCTGCGTTCTGTACCATAGCACTTTTGCTTTATACTCTGAAATTTGATTTTGCAGTTCACTGTATGATAAATTACTTTTTGGAATTAAGGAATTCATTGTTTAATTCCAACCTGGTCTTAGAGCATATCATATTATTCTGTACGTAAATCCGAAGAAACGCAATTTAGTATATGTTAGGTTTTGTATTGTATGTATTCATTTGTGGATGTCCATCACCCATTTCGTAAGATATGTTAGAAATTACAATTCGTATTATTAGTTACGAATTTGCAAAATGTACAATATGTTACGAATTTTCTAAATGTATGATATGTTCCGAATTCTAGCTAGGCGTCTAGGTGGCTAACGTTAGCTAGCGGGTTAAGGTTAGGGTTAAGTTTAGAGGATAGGTTAAAGGGTTAAGGTTAGGGTTAGCAGAAGGGTTAGCTAACAGGGTTAAGGTTAGGGGTTGCCAGGCTGCTCAGCATTACACACAACTGTCGCCATCATTATGCACACCAGCGCTTCATCGGAGTCACCTGGACTCCATCACGTCATTGATTGCCTCCCCTATATCTGTCACTTCCTGAGTTTCATTGTCTGCATTGATGTAGTTTTGTTTCTCTTGTCCAGATGCTGTTCTTGTTTAGTTTAATGTTTATTTATTATTAAATCTTCACCTGTACTTGCTTCCCGTCTCCCACCGTCTGTAGTTACGGAAGCGATACAAGGGCCAGGGTTAGCTAAAAGGATTAAGGGAAGGGTTAGCCAACATTCTAAGTAATTAAAAGATAGTAAGTAGTTCAAAAGTTGCTAATTAGCTCTAATGCAAAAGTTGTCAATGATGAGATTCGAACAACCTTTGGGGGCGTAATACGCCCACCCATCCACCCCGACCAACCACCCTACTTTCGTTTTTGCTTTAAGTAACCATCTTTCTTATGTAACCGTACCAAATGTAACATATCATACTAATTTCAGAATCCCGGATTTACATTTACCATGTTACGTCTAGTCTATGAGACCAGGCTGTTATTTCAATACGTTCACATGTATTTCTATTCTAATTTTAGTGAGGGATGATCCTTGGGTTGCTCATGGCTTTCATCAAGTGATTGACGCTTCTGTTACAGGGTGGAGGATCATGATGACCTCACACACATCTTTGCGGAGCAGACAAAGGCCCTCACAGGATCCTATGGGACTTACTTTCTGGCTGAACTCATTGAGGCTCAGGACGACGAAAATCATGCAGCTGTTTGTGAGGTCAGCTATGTTTACAGTTCTATTTCTTTGTTGTCATGAGAATATATTTATTTCTCCTTAATGCATTCCAACTTCAGCCAAAACCACGGGAAAGGAAAAAACGTTAGCCCTTCTGATTATTAAGCTTTGGATCAAGTCAGCCATTTTGTTCTTTCTGATGTTATCTGTCTCTTTGTTTTATCATTGGCATCAGTAATCTCTGATCCACTGTCAGAGAGTTCACTCCATTTAAAATGTAATAGCAGCGGTGCAGATGCTTTTTCCTGGTTCACAGAAATCCTGCTAGGGTGAATTCCCTCAGGACTTAGAATATGACAGATCTTTCCTCCCCTCCCTGCAACTCAAGCTGACACGTGTTCATGGCAGCATATGGTAGATGAGAGTTGACACTGCCAAGACAGGCTCTCACTGAACATATTGTGTCCAGACATCTGTAGCATTTTGGTTTTTTTTGCCTGTATGTGTTCTCCATTCAAAGAACAAACAGCACAACACTTCCCAAGAGGGTTGTACTATTCTGCACTCTATTTTAACAGCATTGCCAATTATTTATTTATTCTGTACTTTTTTTAAGTTATTGCCTAGAACTAAATACTGTAATAGGTCAAGTTTGATAGTATGCACATGTATATTACTAGTGTTGATACACTTGATTTAATTACAAATTACTTTACAGTAAAATTACTGTGTCTGTCTGTGTTCTGTCTTCACAGAATGAGGGAACTGCTGTGGGTTTCATCAGTGTGAGTGGTGACATCAACTTGAAGCTGCTCAATGAATGCTTTGAGCTTGGGCCCTTCAACGGTCTGTATAAGCCCAGTCCAGAGGACCTGACTGAGACTGCCCCTGAGCCAGAGGGAGAGGGGACTCCAGGGGACACCAACACCATCAGCCCACAGGGTAGCACTGGAGAGGTGCAGTATGAGATGAATCTGACCCAGAAGGACCCATGTCCAAAATCCAAAATCAACGATACTGTAAGGCTATAACAGATATGCAATTGTTAGGCAAAATGTGACATATTGGTTTGATTAAATGAATTGTAAGGTATCATCACAGGACGTGGACCAGACAAAGGATTTTGATCAAGGTGGCGTTACAGAAACACCCAGTGAAGTATCAGAGGTAAACCAATTATGAATTCCTTATGGTATTTCCTTCATGTCCACTTAGCTATGGGCTCTCATTCATCTCCTGTTGATATATTAACACTGTATTGATGTCATTGCAGCCAGGGGACAGCCAGGCTTGTGCGGCAAAGCCTCAGGGTTCAGAAGTGACTCTGAAACCAAGAGTGTCAGTAACACCCAATGCATTCTGTATTCAATTATTTGTCATCTACAAGAATTTTGAAATGAGGTAAGTTCAGGAGAAAGTCACAAGCATAACGTTGCTGTCTGATGAAAACCTCGTAACTCAATATTTGCCAATATTTGTATTTATTGAAAGCAGTAAGTCCCCTCAATGTACTCTGAACATTTCATTACTCTAGGACCAATAAAAGGTATTCAAAATACCTTCTGAAGTTTCATAATTGTTGGTTCGTTAATGGGAAAATATGTTAAAAAAAGAAAAAAATCTTCAATGTTTCTGTTTTAAGAAAAACAGCGACAATAATTTGACTACTAAGTCATTCATTGATTAAGTAATTACCTAGTAATTATACTGGCATTGTTTGGATGAGAGTTTAACTAACCCATTTGAAAAAACGATTCTGTTTTGGATAAATAAAGAGGAAATACTTTCCCATTAAATGAAGGTGATCAAATGTAGTTTTGCTTTCTCCAATTTCACCACTTCATGAATCCGTGGAAACAACCTTTCACTAGTCATGGCAGCCCTCCAGTATGTATCTGTCTTTAGCTGTGTGATTGTTAGCTGGCTCCCGCTGCGTCTCTCTCTCTATCGCCTTACTGCCCAGCTGTCCTGGAATATGGAAGCCAGTTACTCCCCACCGAGAATGAGCATGTAATTAATGAGTATGGTGCATAAAGTGACAGCAACTTGAAGGAGAGAAGTACTGAGATGTGCGGATTGCTTGGCCAGATTGCTTGGCCAGTTGTTCCACTGCTGTGATTTCCATGTTGGCTCTGATTAGAGCCTTGGCAGAGACACAGTTTCACTTAACTTCCCTCATTCATCTCCTCCTACAGATCAGTGGACTTCCTGCCCAATATATTTAAACTTTTCCCTGTAAGTACCCGCTAACAAATCTTATTACTTAACCATTTTTGACTGACATAGTCATTGATTTCCACATTGTGAAGGCTCTTTGAAACTGAGGTTACTGCATGTGATAAGCATGAAGCCAATCTCCTTTTTTCTTCCACAGGACCGTGATTTCTGCATCATCTCTGTGCCCAAGCTGGCCCCTGAGTTCCCCCTCCTCCAGAGCTTCCTCAGGGTAGTACCACACCACACCAGCAGCCTGCCCCAGGAGCTCTACATCTTCCACCGCTCTGGCCTGCTCAAGTGGGTATTAGTATAGTCCCCAACAGAACATTTCAGTAGTTTTAGCCATTGACATACATCTAAGGGTTTAGCATGAATGCATCTCCTTATTTATCTTGCAACGATTAAATTGAGATGGATGTTATTGGAGATTTGAAGAGAGACATGTTTTTGGGGCGAGAAATCCCTGGATGTGTATATACAATGGAAGTTGCTTGTGTAATGTCAATCGTGGTCTTGTTGTCTCATCAGGACATTTGTGGTGAGTCTGGCAGTGTCTGCAGACAGGCCTGCAGTCTGTGACATGGTGAAGAGACTCAGCCTGCATGAGAGCCTGCTGGAGGACCTGGACATGTTCTACCAGGCCCATAGAGACATGGTCAGTCACAGACACACACAGGACATACTACTGCCAATAGAACTAGGAATAGTACACCCACTAGTTCCATTTATCTTGTTCTTATATAGCTAGTCTCAAGTGTATCAATCAATTACACAAAAACTGAACCAGATTGATTCAAATTATTATGTTGGAAGACTTGGAGTATCTCTGATTGATTGATGGTTTTTGCAAGGAGCAGTCAAGCATAACTATGACAGAGCTCCAACACAGATAATTACTTTGGATATGAAAATGGAATCTTCAAGTGTAATATCTCATCTCTTTCTCTGTGTCTGTCTTCCAGGATGGAACTCCCTTGCAGGCATTTGTAGCCCAAGTTCAGAACCAACTAGTCGGGATTGTAATTATCAGAAATGAGGAGGTAGTTTTCTCGTTTACAGACTTCAATGGTATTTTGCTTTCATAGATTCAGTACTACTTAATCTCTCTCTCTCTCTCTCTCTCTCTCTCTCTCTCTCTCTCTCTCTCTCAGGATATAGATTACATCCGAGCCAACTACAACATTGAGAACTTCATCTACTTCAGCCACCACCGCTATGAGGAGCACGGCCAGCTGTGTCACTTTGCCCTCAACCCCATCTTCCAGCACTACGCCAAACACTTCCTAAAGGAGGTCCTGCGGCTGGCCCACAAATCCTGCCTCTACTACCCAATCTACCCCTCCTACCACAACCAGAAGGTGAGAGAAACAGCCTGTAAAGCTCATATTGACTTCTCACCTTGCCCATTCCACTGTGTGTGTCTGTGCATGTGTTCGTGCGTGCATGCACATTGTGTTCAGTACTAGATATTCATAAGTGCAGTGTTCCTCAGTCCTTGCCCAGCCACTCTTCACCAACTCTCTCTGGGGTTGGAGAAGCAGGTGCTGATATAGGACTACCAGGTCCACCTCTCTGGACTTTTAGAATACATTTCCTCACTGTGTAGAGGCCTTCTCCTTGTCCTCATCCTCCTCCTTCCCCTCTGCTAATTAACTTCTACAAACATGCACCAGATGGTGAGGTGTAAATAGAATAATGGAATTATGGAAAATCTAATGGGAGAGGGAATCATCATTTGGGCAGTGGATGCTGGAGCATAGGGTTGGCCAGCCATGACTGAGGCAGTGGAAGTTATATTCAGTAGAAGTGGTTTCTATTCAGGAGCATGTTGATGGTCGTGTAAATCGTATAAAACAACCTCTTTATCAGAGCTAGTTATGTCTGCATCCCAAGTGGCATCCCCTACAGAGCTCTTATGGGCCCTGGTCAAAAGTAGTGCCCTATTTAGGGAATATTTTGAACCTGTTAGTCACCCCTTCCTTTGCCTCCATCAATGGTATAGCTGATAGGCATCACCTCCCCTGACCCTTGCCCCTTTTCTGCTCCCCTCAGAACTCATGTGCCCATTACCTGACCTCTGTTCTTAACTGCATGGTTCCGGTGCGCCCGCGACGCCAGATTGTCTACCCTCTGGAGGAGCTGGGCATCAACGCGCCATCCAAGCAGATCACTAAGGACCAGGTGGGCACAGCAGCAGCTGATGAACAGGCTGGTTGGTGGTTTAACATGCCTGGGAATGCAGTTGGGCAAGTACCCACTGTCTCCAGGTTAACAGAATGAGAGGCAGAGGGATGATATGAGAAAGAAGATAAATATATTTTGTGTGTAATTTACATGCCCACAAGGGGGTGCTGCTTTAAAGTGAACAGATTCCCCTCTGAGCATGGAGTGTAGATAACATAGATATTTGTTTCAAACAGTAAAATATTGTGATGGATACAATTGGAAAGTCATTTTATGTGAAGGGTAATTATTCCATCAGGGGTACGGCACTCCATGGACAAATAGCATTGCAGTCTTGAACATTGCTTTTAATTAGTTGTAGAGCTTTTTCAGTGGTATTGTATATGCACAACTTTTCTTTATTAGTCTTTCCACACCGAACTCCTCAGGCTATTTTTAAAGTGCTTGTATTAGTGTAGATGAGGGCAGCAGATGGTTGCTCTGACAGATGGTTAGGAATGTTTGCTTCTGCTGTTTAACAGGTAAAGGAGCGCAGACCACTTACCACACAGTCAGTCATAAGCCACTGTCTGCCGCACCTGGTCTGTGTCTCAATAGTTGTAACTAGCTTCGTCTCCTTGTGTCCTCTTCCTCCATGATCACTGATGTGGGTGATGGGAGAGAAGGAAAGGAGACAAGGAAAGGAAGGCATTTCAGACTTAATCAGACACTCATTTTGGATATGCAGCAAATGTAATATTATACTAAATCAGAACTTTATTAGGTAATACTTTCACCATACGAGTGTCACTAATCACAGCATATATTCTTAAAGATGCACTTTGCAGAAATCGCTCCACCATTTCCTGGTTGCTAAAATTCTAATAGCCTAATTTCAGTTTATGTGATAAAACAAGCAAGTATAGTGTAGAGAATCATTGTACCATCTAAACGTTGTGAAATATCTTTTCCATAACAAAAATAAAGCTGATGTACAAAATGAAAGTAAAATATGTTAAACAAAATTTAAGAACAGGAAGCATAGAAATAGTGCTCATAGAACAGATCTAACGCTTCTTAGACTTGCTTTCAATGAGAATGACAGATCTATAATTGACATGTCTATGTGAAATTGGTCGGGTCACCCAAAATGTTACATATTGCAGCTTTAATATTTTATTTATAAAATTAATAAAATCAATACAGCTATAGCACACAGCATTTTCTGAACCATACAATATAAGCACAGTTATTCATGCTTTCTAATCTTAGATCATAGAATCAATCTGAGAGTACATGTTCCTATATGTGTCACGTGTACCGCGTGGCACTCCCCTCTCCCTCAGTGTATTAACAGATACACCTGCATTCGCCTGTTCCAGGCCATCCAATTTAAAACCTCCATTTAGTAACACGGCAACCATCATATCCAGGCTGCCATGTAGATAAGAGGATAGCAGAGCGATGCCTCACAGCTTTGTCTCTTAGTGTACATCAAAAATAGCACCCTATTCCCTATATAGTGCATTACTTTTGACCAGATCCCATTTGGTGCCATTTGTGACACAGCCTCAGCCTCGTAATCTAAGCCTGGTGTCCAGCACAGATGTATTAATCAGATTTAAAGCACCTGTTCCCTCTCTGTCAATAACAGATCGTATTACCCAGTGCCATGGTCACAGCACCCGGCCATTATATAATAGAAAAGGTTAGGCACCATTTCCACAAGGATAGGGAATAAAGACAGCTGCACTTGCCCACACTAGCCTATACCTACCTGCACAAGACAGAGCATGAATCAGACCTGCATCGTGTTGTTTGGTTAGCTGGAGTATTTCAGGTGATTATTATTTAGGGGGTTCGTTACAAAGCAGAAAAAAATATGTAATTAACTGAACGGAGAATGTTCTTGCACTTTAATTACATAGGTTTGATTACATTTGGTCATTTTCACATGAAGTCAGAGTTTGAACTTATATGTGTTCTTTTAAGAACAGAGCAGGCACTACTGAGAATAGCTTAAATATTACTTGAAGATTAATTCCAACCGCAGGTTTCCCCTTCCTTTGGGGTGTGCTGCCATTTTCCATCCAACAGGGAACCAATGCAACTAATTATGAGTGCTCTAGGACCAATTAGCGCACTAAAATCACAGTTTGATTATTGGTGAGGAGATTCTGTGGATAACACAATGTTCTCTGTGTTCATTCTGAGTCTATACTTTGCATTGAATGCTCTGACATTTGGACATTTATTTTCAATAGGGCCAGTACTCATAATAAAATAGTTAGTATTTAAGTAGGAGCATTGGCACTTATTACGTTTCACTCAGCGTTTCCAGTGGAACATCAAACTTTAAGACATTTCCATATTCTTTTGTATAAACGCTGCTAAAATAATATTACGATTTTTTTTCTGAAAACTGGTACTCTCTTTTCTGTAGTTAAGTGCTCTGATAAATGCCAATCTCTGGGTTTTAGGCCATTGTCATTCAAATAAACCCAAATGGGAAAATGGTGTGCACATTAATACACCTTTTAGGAACGCAATAATTATGTTTGTCATCTACAGTACCAGTCAAAGGTTTGGACACACCTACTCATTCAAAGGTTTTTCTTTAGTTTTACTATTTTCTACATTGCAGAATAAAGTGAAGACATCAAAACTATGAAATAACACATGGAATCATGTGCATTTCACTGTAGGGTTGTTTTCGGCGCACTTGACAAATAAACTTTGATTTGATTTTAATCATGTAGTAACCAAAAAAGTGTTAAATAAATAAAAATATATTTTATGTTTTAGATTCTTCAAAGTAGCCACCCATTGCCTTGAGGACAGCTTCACCTGGAGTTCCCACATATGCTGAGCACTTGTTGGCTGCTTTTCCTTCGCTCTGCGGTCCAACTCATCCCAAACCATCTCAATTGGGTTGATGTCGGGTGATTGTGGAGGCCAGGTTATCTGATGCAGCACTCCATGACTTACACAGCCTGGAGGTGTGTTGGGTCATTGTCCTGTTGAAAAACAAATGATAGTCCCACTGAGCCCAAACCAGATGGGGTGGCGTATCACTGCAGAATGCTGTGGTAGCCATGCTGGTTAAGTGTGCCTTGAATTCTATAATAAATCACAGACAGTATCAGCAGCAAAGCACCCCCACACCATCACACCTCCTCCATGCTTCATGGAGGGAACCAAACATGCGGAGATCATCCATTCACCTACTCTGCGTCTCACAAAGACATGACGGTTTGAACCAAAAATCTCAAATTTGGACTCATCAGACCAAAGGACAGATTTCCACCGGTTTAATGTCCATTGCTCGTGTTTCTTGGGCCAAGAAAGAAAAGTGGTTTCTTTGCAGCAATTTGACCATGAAGGCCTGATTCACACAGTCTCCTCTGATCAGTTGATGTTGAGATGTGTCTGTTACTTGAACTCAGTGAAGCATATATTTGGGCTGCAATTTCTGAGGCTCGTAACTCTAATGAACTTATCCTCTGCAGCAGAGGTAACTCTGGGTCTTCCTTTCCTGTGGCGGTCCTCATGAGAACCAGTTTCATCAAAGCACTTGATGGTTTTTGCGACTGCACTTGTAGAAACTTTCAAAGTTCTTCAGATTTTCCGCAATGACTGACCTTCATGTCTTAAAGTAATGATGGACTGTTGTTTCTCGTTGCTTATTTAAACTGTTCTTACCATAATTGGTATTTTTCCAAATAGGGCTATTTTCTGCATACCCACCCCTACCTTGTCACAGCACAACTGATTGACTCAAATGCATTAAGAAGGAAAGAAATTCCACAAATTAACTTTTAACAAAGCACACCTGTTAATTGAAATGCATTCCAGGTGACTACCTCATGAAGCTGGTTCAGAGAATGCCAAGAGTGTGCAAAGCTGTCATCAAGGCAAAGGGTTGATCTTAAATATAAATCTTAAATATAAAATATATTTTATTTCTTTAACACTTTTTTGGTTACTACATGTGTTATTTCATAGTTATGATGTCTTCACTATTATTCTACAATGTAGAAAATAAAGAAAAACCTTTGAATGAGTAGGTGTGTCCAAAATGTTTGACTGGTACTGCGAGGACAGACACTGGGAGACGAGAAGCAAGTACAGGGAGTGTACATTTAATGAATAACGGACAAGGAACAAAACACGGACAGTGTCTGGATGGGAAACAAAATTACATTAATGCTGATCCGGGGAACAAACTGAGGAACAGACAGATATAGAGGGAGCAATCAACAAAGTGAAGGAGTCCAGGTGAGTCCAATGAAGCGCTGATGCGCGTAATGCTGGTGACAGGTGTGCATAATGATGGGCAGCCTGGTGCCCTCGAGAGCCAGAGAGGGGGAGCGGGAGCAGGCGTGACAGGTACTGTATATTGGTTAGATTGCTGGAGAACTCTTCTGAAGTAATCAAATGGATGAATCTGTGACTTTTACACACGCTGTCTCTCTTCTCCTCAGGTCTCGTATGCTCTCAACCACATCAACCGAAAGCTAACCATGGAACCAAAAGTCACCATCAATGCCAGGATCGTGGTAGTGGGGGCATCAGACACTGGCTTAGCATTTCTGGAGGTGCTTGCTTTCTGGTATTGAGAAATTGTATACATGGCATTCATAAATTGCATTTAGAATTGTGTGTATTAGAGGAAGCTCAATGACATCCTCCTCTAGATGATTGTAATTAATGGGAGAGACTGGTAGGTATTAGAGCAGCACTGTGTGCAGCTTTAGCAGCAGTGATTAGTAGAAATATGAGTATACCCACCCAGAGCAACATGTGTGAATGCACAACCATCCCTTCTCCCACCAAGGCAATCTTACAGCTTAGTATTGGCCTGAATTCATGGTTACCTTCAAACAAACACCAATACCACACCTTTTGTTATTACAGTATGTTTTGCATAGGTTAAGAAAGCTTATTTATGACTATCTACACATGTGTTGTGCAGATTCTTGCTTATCAAAGTCTTGATGTTTAGTTGATTTGATGAATGAGTCATTATAGCTGTAGGCTTGGATGAAAGCCTGCAAACACGACAACCCTCCTTGACCACGAGTAAAAACACTTGTCTAAAGTGTATGTCAACAGCATTCACTTTCAGAATGACTTTTCTCCTGAATTTGTCTTTTATTCCAGGCATCCAATATCTGGAAATGTTGCCAGACTTTTGGTTGGCTAGAAAAAGGAGGCACTGCTACATGTTTTGTATTCTTTCCGTCTTTGAGATGAACTGTTCCTCCAAACAATATGGCGTCTAGGTTCTGCTCATTCGCCGCCAGCCGATAACTACCAAGCAACCGCGTCATTGTGTGTGGATGTGAAAGCAGCGTGGAGGGAGGGAGCGTGCATAACTCAGTGAGGGGGTTGGCAGGCAGGGGCGGCGATGCAATGGGCACACAGCTGCCTGGGGCTGGCATTCAGGAGGGCCCGGAGCTGGCCCTTTAATTAGACACTCCACTGTTCTCCTGTCAGGGATCTTCTGCAGCGATCTGTGTTTGCTGTCACTAATCACTTGACTAATGAGGCAGTTAGTGTCCACTAAACTAATGGTGAGGCGGTGCTAGCAGTGGGCCGGTTGAGTGATGGGTCAGCTTGGGCCCTGCTGGGCCCCCTTATCAGGCCAACTCAAACGGCTGGCCTCCAGCTTTCCATCCCCCTCCATCCAGCCCACCCCCACTCCTCAGTGGGACAGGGTCAGATCAGGGGGAGAAGGGCAGACAGATAAAGAGCTGGTGCGGTGGCTCGGCCTCTCTGCCTGGTGGTCAGTGGGGTGGGGTGGGGGAGTGGAGCATCGGGGTCACAGCGGTTGTCTGTCAGCGCCTGATAATAGACAGACAGAAAGCCAGGAGGTCACGTCCAGAACCCAATAACAGGCCTTAATGCCTCAGTGCTGGGCGTTAAACCCACCTTCTGGCTCAGATTAACATGGAAAGTTGGATTAAAATGAGCTCTGATTATTCTCTGTTCACCAGAAAACACACTGGATTAGGCTACCATTTTTAACAAAGACTGTAGTTTAAGTAGTTTCTCTATACAGCAAGCCAAGTGTCAACATTAAAGGGTTGTATTAACTATTGTGTGTTGAAAAAACAAGTTTGTGTTGCCTTAAAAGGTATTTGTTCACTTCCTACACACATTTGTGACTTAGATGCAGTGCATTCATTAGCCAAAATCAATCAATCACTTTCCCTCCCAGAGAGAGGCAGCAGACTTGCAGGCGATCTAAAGCTTGACATGACATGGCTCAGCTCAGTGTACATCTCCTTTTCACACAACACCATTGAGGCTTTCTCTGTTGTATCACCAATAGGGATAATGTCCATTTGGCACAGAACAAAGGAGGACATTTACATCACAAGAGACCTTTTACACTCCTGATAGTAAACGCATAAGAGGAACACTACAGACTGGGGACAAAACCAGACAAAACAAAAGGAAGGGCTTTTACTATGAGGTTTAGAAAATAAAGGAATTTTAATGCATACCGATGTAGATGAAATGCAATAGGGGTATTAGATGGAACCATTCAGCTGCATCTGCGCCCCCTCACTCAGCTCTCAGAGAATAACAGAACACTGCAGACAGAGAGAGCCTGTGCTCATTTCTCTGTGATGTCCTCTATTCTTCCTGGAACCCATGTACTATATGTTAGGTATTAGATTTTCCCCACTACTACAAAATGGAACAGGAACGCTGAAAGATAATTATTGGCGAAATACAACGTTTTGATCATCAGGTCAAGAGCATCTGTGTTTAGGTAGGATGAGGTCATCATTTCTGAGAAAATAAACGTTCTCCTATTCTGCAATGCACAGTAGCTGCACTCATGAGTCAGGGTTATCTTCCCAGTAAACAGTATGTTCCTTTCCTTCTCCAGCCCACACCTGAGGTTCAATAACATGACTCTGATCTCCACGCATGGCTTCCCAGGCTACTACACCAATGAAAAGATGAGATTCTTGTCCACGAGGTGAGACACCTGCAGCTTCTCTTGTTGTCATTTGTCTTACGTGGTGGACTGTAGTCGTCAATGGAAAACTCATTAACGCTTATGCATTATTTAATCTTTCGAGTTCGAGGATGTCTTTCAACGGGCTCCATAATACGCTAGCATACAAAACATTTTACCTCTGTGCCCCTGTTCGCTGCCCACAGTCATAGCTCCAGCGACAGGGACCATGCCCAGATGTCTCTGCGCTCCTGGATCAACGTGGTGACAGGCAAGATGGTGGGCATCGACAGGGCAGCCAAGCACGTACTGGTGTCTGGGGGCAGGAAAGTGCCTTATGATCATCTCATCCTCTGTACAGGCCAGCAGTACCAGGTTGGAGGGACATCCTGCATATAAGATTATAATTAGTAGTAGTAGTATATGTATAATATGTTTTATGTCATAGTGTTGGGGGAAATTAAAGCACGATTTCTATAGTGTCATTTATTTATTTTATTTTGTCACAATAGTCATCATTTCATAATCACATGATTCTGTATTGATGTTCTAAAACTTGAATGATTGCTGTGAGGATTTCTGGGTTCGTCCCTGCTAGGTTTCCTGTCCCACTGGTGTGGACGGCAGCCATCTTCCCCCCAAAAGCCAGCTCCCAGCCCAGCCCCGCCGTAGATACACCGGGCCCGTCCCATCCAACTTCTTCACCCTCAACGACCACCACGACTGTGTGACCGCTTACCAGTGGCTGCTCAACAACTTTGTGGAGCTGAAGGGTATGTATGTGGCCTGGATACCAATCTGTTTCTGCCATCATGCCACTCCTTGTCATGAGGATTGACACATACTGGCTGCTAACCAAGTGAGTATGTACACTGAGTGTACAAAACATTATGCTCTTTCCATGACAGACTGACCAGGTGAATCCAGGTGAAAGCTAGGATTCCTTATTAATGTCACCTGTTAAATCCACTTCAATCAGTGTAGATGAAGGGAAGGAAACAGGTTAAAGGGATTTTTAAGCATTGAGACAATTAAGAAAAGGATTGTGTATGTGGGCCATCAGAGCGTGAATGGGCGAGACAAAAGATTGAAGTGCCTTTGAACAGGTATGGTAGGAGGTGCCAGGTGCACCGATTTGTGTCAAGAACTGCAACACTGCTGAGTTTTTCACGCTCAACAGTTTCCCGTGTATCAAGAATGGGCCACCACAGACTTTTGGTGATGCAATTTAGGAAATGGCTGCCTGATTTTTCGTACTGCACATCTGTTGGGTATTTCCCCCATAAATTCAAGTATTTACTCTGAGTATTATAGTAACTTATGCTACAACAGAAAGGGGGAAGCAGGAATAGGTTGTGGAGCAACAACGATAGTCCGTAACAAGGTAGAAGAAACTAAAATTGTTGACGAAACAGAGATGGCTAATGCTAGCACAAACGAGCTAACAGCAGCAAAATATCCCTCATTCCGTGAGGTGATAAAGGAGGAATTACCCTTTCGAGAGGAACTCCGAGAAGATGTACGAAAATAACTACGTGAGTTCGAGAAGGACATTAACCAGAAACGTGAAGAAAACAAAGAAGAACTTCACCGCATATCTACAAGAATGGGAGATGCAGAACAGCACATTGGGGAAATGGATACATAGAACACTGCAATAAAGGACGCGCTTGTGCAGTCTTTGAAAAGCCAGCACGCACTACAGGCAAAGGTGACAGAACTCAAAGGTTTTTCACGTCGTAATAACATTAAACTTTATTCTGTGGTCGAGGGAACAGGAAAATACTGAATGCCCAAATTCGTGGAGGGTGTATTCAAATAAATACTTTAAGACGAAACTGACTTGGGAATCGAGAGAGCACACCGAGCTCTGGCCTCAAAACCCCTCAATGGTGACCTACCAAGATCCATAGTTGTGCACTTCCTACAATTCTTAGTCAAAGAGAAAGTCCACCGTGTAGCCTGGAAAAAGCTTGTTAACTTCCAAGGCCAACGAGTGTTCTTTGATCATGACTATGTGGGAGAGATGCTGAAAATAAGGAAGGAATACTCCCCTATTAAGAAGGTACTAAATTAGAAAGAGATTCGCTTCCAAACAACATTCCCGGAAAAGATGTGAGTATTTCTGGATAACAACCCGGTTTCAAAATAGCATGCAGGCTGCTGAAGACCTGAATTCAAGGGGTGTCCCAGTGGAGTATACCATCAGGAGACAGGCATCTTCATTGGCTGAAAGACTCAAGCAGCTCCTCCCATGGACCGTGGTCGGCGGGCAGAGTCACGGAGAAAGAGGGAAGTCACCTTGGCGAGAGGACGTTCACATTGGAGAGAGACTCAGGCATTTCCAACGAAGATAGAAACTAACGAATCGGATTTTACGGACGTAATAGTCACGGCGAGATGTTAGGCTTATTGGACCGTTATGATTGACATTGCATATTTTTCCCCGCTGCTTTGTAAGAGTGAGAAGCCTGAAGTATGTCGCCTATATGGACACATTACATATGGTCACGTTATTTACAGATCTATTAGCTAATGTTATCCTGGCCGTGTGGTGCCAGGACAACAACCTCTCCCTCAACGTGATCAAGACAAAGGAGATGATTGTGGACTACAGGAAAAGTAGGACCGAGCACGCCCCCATTCTCATCGAAGGGGCTGTAGTGGAGCAGGTTGAGAGCTTCCTTGGTGTCCACATCACCAACAAACTAACATGGTCCAAGCACACCAAGACAGTCGTGAAGAGGGCACGACAAAACCTATTCCCCCTCAGGAGACTGAAAAGATTTGCCATGGGTCCTCAGATCCTCAAAAGGTTGTACAGCTGCATCACTGCCTGGTATGGCAACTGCTCGGCCTCCGACCGCAAGTCACTACAGAGAGTAGTGCATACGATCCAGTACATCACTGGGGCTAAGCTTCATGCCATCCAGGACCTCTATACCAGGCGGTGTCAGAGGAATGCCCTACAAATTGTCAAAGACTCCAGCCACCCTAGTCATAGACTGTTCTCTCTGCTACCGCACGGCAAGCGGTACCGGAATGCCAAGTGTAGGTCCAAGAGGCTTCTAAACAGCTTCTACCCCCAAGCCATAAAACTCCTGAACATCTAATCCAATGGCTTCCCAGATTATTTTAATTGCTCCCCCCCCCTTTTACACCGCTGCTACTCTGTGTTATTGTCTATGCATAGTCACTTTAATAACTCTACCTACATGTACCTATATCTCAATTACCTCGACTAACCGGTGCTCCCGCACATTGACTCTGTACTGGTACCCCCTGTATATAGTCTCGCTATTGTTATTTTACTGCTGCTCTTTAATTACTTGTTACTTTTATTTCTTATTCATATTTTTTAAACTGCATTGTTGGTTAGGGGCTTGTAAGTAAGCATTTCAGGTGTACAGGTGTATTCGGCGCATGTGACTAATACAATTTGATTTGAATTGAGGACACCGACAACGAGGCGACAGAAGGACATATTGTATCATAGGGAAGATTCAATGAATGAATTGCATATGGTTGATGGCTTATATAGGCTATTCTAGGATATAATATATAGACCAGACTGTTACTGTTCCATTATTTATCCTCTGTTACATTACACTCCTATTTTGCTCTTGTAATTATCCGATGTGTGTCGGCGACAAAAAGGCGGCCTTTTTATTTTTGGTTCCAACAGGTTTTGATTCAGACTGCTTCACGCATTTTGGTACTTGAGCAAGGGGCTTTCCAGCGGTCAGGTTCATTCCCTCAAACTCCAGAGGCAAGGGACAATCCTCTGACATGAGAGTCCTTATAGCAAAGTCTCTTCCCACTTTGGTTTACTTTTCTGTTGTTCTTGATTTTTCATTATTTTTTAGGTTCATGTTAAGCAGGCTGTTATGGTACACAGGTTTTGGGGTTTATATTGATGCATCATCTGGATTTAAGGTCCTAAGTCTCATTGTAAACGGACTGGGGAGTGACATCAAGAGAAGTAAGGTAATAGCAAAGATGAAACGGGAGAGAGTTTACATATTATTCTGGCAGGAAACTCATTTATCCCATCCTGATCACGAGAAACTCGAGAAAATTGGCTATAGGAATAGCTTTTTCTCTTATAAAACGGGTAGAAGGGGTGTTGCAATTTTTAGCCCAAATTCAGTAAATGTTTTGTTTATGTCATATATTAAAGACAAGGAGGGTAGATGTATCCTTGTTAAATGTAAACTGGATCACAAGGATGTTACATTATTGAATGTACATTATACGTGTCCCCGGGGAGTGACATGGTCTTCTTTAGGAAGGAAACGTCTGGCACTCATATCTGTGGAGGGGATTTTAACAAGATTTCAAACTCAGAATTGGACAGCACACATCAAAATAGGTAAATAAGTCTGGTTGCTAAAATATCAATAGGATATTACAGGAATGATGTATTGCACAACTTCCATATGTCAGGAAGGGAATATACTTTTTACTTTTTCATGTACAGGGCAGATAGGCACAAGTCTAAAGATGTAGGATCGGGCAGAAGGATCATAATGGAGTTAACCTAACTCTACACCTTAATAGCAAACCAATAAATACTCTATGGAGGCTTAATTCAAGTAAACTGAATAATCCAGCATTCAAGGAATCAATAAAGACAGAATTGAATGTCTATCTGGAGAATAATGATAACAGGGAAGTATCTCCTACATTGTGGGATGCAGCTAAGGCGGTTATTAGAGCAAAGGTCATATCCACATCATCTCTCAAGAAAAAGATTCAAGCAAAGAAACTGCTAAAATTACAGGAAACTTTGGGAAGCTTAGAACGATCTCATAGTCATCTCAAAGACCCGCTTATATTACGTGAGATTCAAAAGGTAAAACAGGAAATTGACCAGATTTATAGTGAAGAACTTGAGAAAAAGCTTAGGTTCCTGAAACAATGATATTATGAATCAGGCTCAAAGGCAACACAATTTCTAGCATGGACTCAGAAAACAACAAGCACATAATACAATTTGTGGGTGAAATACAGAATGTTTGGATGCAATACAGAATGCATTTGAATCATACTATACAAATCGGTACAAGCAACCAGAGAAGGTAGATGCACAGACAATAGTATTGTTTTTAACTCACTTGATCTCCCCTCATTGAGATAGAGTAAAATGATAGACTTCCTTCAGAAATAACTACTGAAGAAATGAATAATGCAATGTCTAATCTACAAGTGAACAAGTCTCCAGGCTCTGATGGCTTCCCTTCAGAATGGTTCTAAGCCTTCAGAGAACAACTAACACCTCTACTTAAGGCCCTGATGGCTTCCCTTCAGAATGGTTCAAAGCCTTCAGAGAACAACTAACACCTCTACTTCAGGCTCTGATGGCTTCCCTTCCGAATGGTTCAAAGCCTTCAGAGAACAACTAACACCTCTACTTCAGGCTCTGATGGCTTCCCTTCCGAATGGTTCAAAGCCTTCAGAGAACAACTAACACCTCTACTTCAGGCCCTGATGGCTTCCCTTCAGAATGGTTCAAAGCCTTCAGAGAACAACTAACACCTCTACTTCAGGCCCTGATGGCTTCCCTTCAGAATGGTTCAAAGCCTTCAGAGAACAACTAACACCTCTACTTCAGGCCCTGATGGCTTCCCTTCAGAATGGTTCAAAGCCTTCAGAGAACAACTAACACCTCTACTTAAGGCCCTGATGGCTTCCCTTCAGAATGGTTCAAAGCCTTCAGAGAACAACTAACACCTCTACTTCAGGCCTGTTTTAACTGGACTCTGCAGGAGGGGGATCTACCACCACTGTGGAGAGAAGCCATAATATCTGTAATTCCAAAAGAGGGTAAAGATAAGCAGGAATGCACTTCCTATAGACCTATCACAATTTGTTTTTCATGGATTATAAACTATGCATCATTAACAGCCAAAAGAATGGAGGACATAATCCCAAAATTGGTTAATGGGGATTAAACTGGGTTCATACAGAATAGACAGACAACATAAGGAGAACATTACATGTCATGGACCACATCAGTCAGGAGAAGATAAGTGCTATATTAATCAGTCTAGATGCAGAAAAAGCATTTGATTCAGTGGGTTGGGATTATCTATTCCAAGTTATGGATCGATTTGGTTTCAACAAAGAAGTGATACACTGCGTCAAAACACTATTAATGTCCGACTGCCAGAATAAAGATTAATGGACATTTGTCACGAATGATCATTTTAGAATGTGGGGCAAGACAAGGCTGTAATCTTTCACCCAGGCTCTTCTCCTTGAACATCGAGCCATTAGTCCAGGCAATAAGACAGGACCCATATTTATAGGGAGTAACAGTAAGAGGCAGTGGGCATAAGATTTGCATGTATGCTGATGATGTTCTCTTGTTCTTTAAAGACCCAGGCACTAGATTGATGGATGTTTTACAAACATCTGGAAGATATTCAGGGTGTGTGCTTAACGTACACAAGACCCAAGCCCTAGTATATAATCATACCCCATAGGAAGCACTGAAGAGCAGGTATAATTTCCAGTGGACCTTTTATCCATTAAATATCTTAAAGTAAACCTACCAAAATATACACCCAAACTTTATGACATGAATTACGTTCCCACCAACAAGAAAATATATGATGACCTGGACAGGTGGAATTCACTTCCTTTGGATCTTAGTAGTAGAATCGAAACAATCCAAATTAACATCCTGCCGAGGTGACTGTATTTGTTCCAATCACTGCCCAATCAAATCCCACCTAAACAGTTTAGGGAACGAGACAAACGGATATCAAGGTTTGATTTGATTTACGACTCAATTAAGCTCTACTAACTTGAGGTATGGGAAAGAATTCTGTTGGAAGGATGTTATGCGTTTCTTCACAACACCTAAACTGAAATCAAACTCACACTCATATATTTTGGTCCTACCCTGCTGTTTAATCCTACTGCGGACTAATAAGAAAAAAATTAACTGGTTTTGACATAGAACAAGCATTCATCAAACATGAATTTCTTTGTCCTTGGATGAAATACCTGATAACTTACACAATAGAGAAAAGTACCTGTTGAAGGTCCTACTGGCAGCCAGTAAAAAGGCTGTCACTAGGAAATGGCTACAAAAAGACCCCGTGACCCAATGGGTAGACATTGTTTAAGAAATACACTATATGGAGCGTATGACCTTTAAGAACACATGGAGAGACCAGGAATACTGGGAAAAATGGGTTTTGTACATTGTCTAATTCAAATATGATGTTACTGTTGTACGCATGATGTATACTGTACCTGCCAGACTGTTTTTTGTTTGTGTTCTTCAATAAAAAAGAAAGTGTAAAAATATATATAATGGTCCACCACCCAAAGGACATCCAGCCAACTTGACAGAACTGTGGAGTCAACATGGGACGGCATCCCTGTGGAACGCTTTCGACACCTTGTAGAGTCCATCCGCCGATGAATTGAGGCTGTTCTGAGGGCAAAAGGGGGTGCAACTCAATATTAGGAAGGTGTTCTTTATGTTTGGTATACTACTGTATGTAGGAAGGCATGATAGCGCCCTTACATTAATTTCCATGGATGTAACATTATTCAAAAGTCTATGAATAATTAGGGTCTAATTAGTGAGAGGGAAATCTTTCATTTCTCTCAACCAGGTCTGCCTCCTCCATCTCCCTCCATTTACAGGGTGATACTAATTTCTGAGAGGCCAGCTCCCTAATGGTACCCTATTCCCTATATAGGGCCCTGGTCAAAAGTAGTGCACTATAAAGGGAATAGGGTGCTATTTGGAATGTAAAGTTTTCTGCTAATGAAAAGACTGATGTGCTTAAGTAGAATTCATATTTTTCATCTGAAGAAATATGAGATGTGCAGTGATTCAGATTAAGCCTATTAATTAGGGGATCTGTTCATTATGGAGGAAATAATTTACTAAATGCAAATTACTTCTACTATGAATCTAATGTATACCAAAAAAAATATGTTGAAGACATTGGTTCAAATCAAATCTAATCAAATTGTATTAGTCACATGCGCCAAAAAAATACAGATAAGAATAAGAGATAAAAGTAACAAGTAATTAAAGAGCAGCAGGCTATATACAGGGGGTACCGATACAGAGTCAATGTGCGGGGGGCACCGGTTATTTGAGGTAGACTTGGCGCTCCGGTTCCACTTGCCGTGCAGTAGCAGAGAAAACAGTCTATGACTAGGGTGGCTGGAGTCTTTGACAATTTGTAGGGCCTTCCTCTGACACCACCTCTTGAAGAGGTCCTGGATGGCAGGAAGCTTGGCCCCAGTGATGTACTGTGCTGTTCGCACTACCCTCTGTAGTGCCTTGCGGTCGGAGGCCGAGCAGTTGCCATACCAGGCAATTATGCAACCAGGATGCTCTCGAAAGTGCAGCCGTGGAACCTTTTGAGGATCTGAGGACTCATGCCAAATCTTTTCAGTCTCCTGAGGGGGAATAGGTTTTGTCGTGCCCTCTTCACGACTGTCTTGGTGTGCTTGGACCATGTTAGTTTGTTGGTGATATGGACACCAAGGAACTTGAAGCTCTCAACCTGCTCCACTGCAGCCCCGTTGATGAGAATGGGGGCATGCTATAGACTGTCTCGTCATTGTCGGTGATCAGGCCTACCACTGTTGTGTCATCGGCAAATGCAATGATGGTGTTGGAGTCGTGCCTGGCCGTGCAGTCATGAGTGAACAGGCAGTACAGGAGGGGACTGAGCACGCACCCCTGAGGGGCCCCTGTGTTGAGGATCACATCGGCTGCGGAGAGAGTGATCACACAGTCTTTCGGAACTGTCATGCATGTTTCAGTGTTATTTTCCTTGAAGCGAGCATAGAAGTGGTTTAGCTTGTCTGGTAGGCTCGTGTCACTGGGCAGCTCCCGGCTGTGCTTCCCTTTGTAGTCTGTATTGGTTTTCATGCCCTGCCACATCCGACGAGCGTCAGAGCCAGTGTAGTACGATTCGATCTTAGTCCTGTATTGATGCTTTGCCTGTTTGATGGTTCGTCAGAGGGCATAGCGGGATTTCTTATAAGCTTCCGTGTTAGAGTCCCGCTCCTTGAAAGCGGCAGCTCTAGCCTTTAGCTCAGTGCGGATGCTGCCTGTAATCCATGGCTTTTGTTTGGGGTATGTACGTACAGTCATTGTGGGGACGATGTCATCAATTGACTTATTGATGAAGCCAATGACTAATGTGGTGTACTCCTCAATGCCATTGTTGAAATCCTGGAACATATTCCAGTCTGTGCTAGCAAAACAGTCCTGTAGCTTAGCATCTGCTTCCTCTGAGCACTTTTTTATTGATCTAGTCACTGGTGCTAGAATCAGGAGGATAGAATCATGGTCAGATTTTCCAAATGGATGGCGAGGGAGAGCTTTGTCTCTATGTGTAGAGTAAAGGTGGTCCAGAGTTATTTTCCCTCTGGTTGCACATTTAACATGCTGATAGAAATTTGGTAAAACAAATTAAAGTTTCCCTGCATTAAAGTTTGCTTATGGCAGAATGCAGCTCATTCAATGCTGTCTTAGCCTCTGACTCTGGTGGTATGTAAACAGCTACAAAGAATACAGATGAAAACTCTCGGTAGGTAGCGTGGTCTACAGCTTATCATGAGATATTCTACCTCTGGTGAGCAATAGCTTGAGACTTCCTTAGATATCGTGTACCAGCTGTTGTTTACAAAAATAAATAGACCGTCGCCCCTTGTCTTACCAGATGCCACTGTTCTATCCTGCCGGTACATCGTATAACCAGCCAGCTGTATGTTGATGATGTCATCATTCAGCCACGACTCCGTGAAGCATAGGATGTTACAGTTTTTAATGTCCCGTTGGTAGCTTAATCCTCCGCGTAACTTGTCGATTTTATTGTCCAAAGATTGCACGTTTGCTAGCAGAAAGGAGGGTAGTAGGGATATATTCGATCGCCTACGAATTCTCAGAAGGCAGCCCGACCTTCGCCCCCTCTTTCTCCGCCTCCTCTTCACGCAGATCACGGGAATCAGGGCTTGTTTCCGAGGAAGCAGTGTAATCGTTCGCGTCGGCCTTATCAGAGTTGTGAAAGGAAAAGAGGATTCTACTCGTCCTTGGTAAGTAATCATGTCTAGAAGTTATTTTCGGTCATAAGAGACAGTAGCAGCAACATTATGTACAAAATAAGTATAAAAATAAGTTACAAACAACGCAAATAAACAAACAAAAGAAACACAATCGTCTGGGTACGTAAAACGTCTGCCATCCTCTCCGGCACCATCTTGTTCCTCATTCCTTTTAATTTCAGCAAAATAATTATAGAAAGGAGGAATAATAATGATATACTTCATAGAAATATAAAAGGCATTTAAAGTGTACTGGCAGCATTGTCCTCTGTAGTGGCACTGCTGTAGCCGTCCACTTCAGCACCATGGACAGAGACAGAAAAGCAAAGCCCTGACTAAAAGTGGGGTGCTTCATTGAACAGCTTTCATTCTACATAAATGCATCAACTTCATGCTTGCAGTCCTTATAAATGATGATTACAAAATTTGGGATGATCTCTAGTTTTTCGACCAGAATGATGCTTACTTGAATGCATACTATTATACAATTCTTCTCCTTTTATCCCCCAAAAAATAGTACAATACTTTTTTATACAGGCCTTAGAAATTATTTTATTCAGGCACAATATCTACATTACTGTCTCAAATCAACTGGAATGCGGCAGCCATGGTTGTTCTTCCCATTTAGGATAATAAGCCCAAGGTTATGGATGGCTAGATCGAGGAGAAAAGGGCCACTTCTGAAACGTGTGCATCAAAGGACACATTCACTGAGGCTAAACTAATTTAGATCCTCCTATTACTGTCATTATTAACATCAGTGAGTTTTCATCATCAGGAGAGGCTGAGCTGTAAGAATTCAGAGGTCACTCAAATAGCTGCTCTCATCTCATCCCTCCTCCACAGCTCTTCACTGACAAAGAGAAGATTAGGCAGTCTTTGTGTGGTTGCCATGCCCCCTTGTTGCCAAGTGACCCGATCTTCTCCATCCACATAGCATCTGAGTAATTTGAGAAGGCTGGCTGAAATACATTTCAACTAATCCTCTTGTGATTGTAAATTGCATCAAGCTCGCTATTCATTCAATCTGTTTTTTGTTGGAATGTCTTGTTTTTGTGGCACTACAGGTAATGCCATAGTGTATGGCAACACCATTGACGTGTACACCTGTGTGGAGACTCTGTTATGCCTGGATGTCCAAGGCTATCGCATCCACCTGGTCCATCTGCCCACCACGGAGGGCTCCAGCTGCAGCCCCAGATCGTGCTTCAGCAACCCCACAGTGGAGAAGGCCATGAAGAAGGCCTTGGAGAATAGTGGGGTCCATGTTCACCACAACTGCTTGCTGGCCCAGATGAATGACGGACAGAACCCTGAGCCAATCACCTCCTTGTCCTTCACCAGTGACAGTCAGCCTCTCCGGCTGGAGTGCTCTGTAAGTCCAAATCACCATCTCTGAGAGAAAAGAGGCGCTCTTACTAGGGTGCAGTAGCTTCATACTTGATTCAGTGAATTTGTAACAGGTCTCTAAAATGGAATGTATATCAGAGGTGTTGTGGGCTTCAATCATTTTTGGTTTCTTATTGTCCATTTTAATTGTGGATTTCATAATCGTATGAGCAGAGTAAAATAGTTGGTAGCAGGATCATTTAATGTAGTAAAACTGCCTAACCATCCTTGATTTCTCTGTAGGTCTTTATGAACCTCTCCTCCAAAGGTGTGGACTACGATGCCTTTAAGACCATCAACGACGCCTGTCTGGTGTACGACGGCCGACTGGTCATAGACACCACATTCCATACGAACGACTCCACCATCCGCGCAGCCGGGCCCCTCACCAAGTTTGCCCGGCGCTATCTCGCAGACCAGTGGTGCCACTCCAGCTTCAACTCTAGGGAGGTAGGCCAGGAGCTGGCTGCTGCTCTGCTGCCCTTCTTCGACCCCACGCTGGAGCCGGCCGTCAACTCTCCAGCCGACCTGGACCGCCTAATCCCCATCTACACACAAGCCAAGATCCAAGGTCTGCTGCCGTCCAACACAGAAATAGCCAGAGAAATGATCTTCATCCATGTGTTATAGTTAAGCAATAAGGCCTGAGGGGATGTGGAATATGGCCAGTATACCACGGCTAAGGGCTGTTCTTAATGACGACGCAGCGCGGAGTGCATGGATACAGCCTTTAGCCTTGGCATTTGGGGCCCGAATCACCCAGTTTATAATTGAGTCATAATTCTAATTATAACTAATTGCCATTTTTTTTCTATCATTGTTGATTTATTCAAAACCCAAAGTTTCGCACCTTGTATGTCCTGTTATCCTGTCTGTTCAGGACAATGTACTCCATCTCACATTTTATTGTAATGCTACATTGTTCCCTAGTAATGGAATCTCTGAGCTACTCGCTTCTTTCTCATTTTACTGTTTGATCATCAAACAACAATGAACCATAACAATGGCCGATTCTGTATTTGTTTAGTCACAGGGTAAACAAGGTCAGGTGAAGAGCTGTGCTCACAAAACAACCACTTATTTTTGTCCGTTTCAAACAAATTGAAAAGCCTTGAACGTTTTTCCTAGTGGTAGAAATACCTCATCACCCGGCATTATTCTACAGCATTGTCTGTTAAACTGTGGTAGTTATCCACACATATACAATTCTCTTCATTTGAACATAAATATAGTACTGTAACTATTTATTGCTCATCAAGTTACCGTGTGTTTTTATAAATATTACACTAATTAGGTATTTCAAAGCATCCCACAGTTGGAAACATTATTTTCAGACACTGTAAGCAAGACATGTCTGTGACTTGGGAGTCATGCCTGGGTTTTCATTGTTTATTGGCATCAGTAGACC
Source organism: Oncorhynchus clarkii lewisi (assembly GCF_045791955.1). Taxonomy (NCBI): domain Eukaryota; kingdom Metazoa; phylum Chordata; class Actinopteri; order Salmoniformes; family Salmonidae; genus Oncorhynchus; species Oncorhynchus clarkii. The sequence goes on along the minus strand of NC_092154.1, from coordinate 16,628,463 downwards.
CATAAAACCCAGTTCAGCTGTTCTATCTGTACACACGGTTTTTACCAAGGTGGTAGACTGCCAGGAGGATACCGTTATCTCCATGCTACCAAACCAGAGCAAAGACCATCTGCAGTTCACCCTGTAGAGGTAGGTACCATTTGAAATCCTCACTAGAAAGTGCATGGCTTGATTATTTTGTCACATAAGTATGCATTTTTCTTTGTGACTATAGATATAGACTATAGACTATAGATTATTTTTCCAAGTTCTCATACAAGTTGTGATGTTAACAACAATACTGAAATCCCTGTCTGATTTGTCCTATTCTCCCCAGGGAAGAGAGATCCTGACTGGCCGCATTGAGACTGGCAACTATTTCCACCTGCACCTAAACCAGTACGGCATGGTGGAGACAATCACCTGTCTGTCACTGAAGCCCTTCCCAGTTTCCAACTACCTGTGTCTCTATGGGAAACATGAGCTGCTGCTCAACCGCCTGTGTTCCCGTTATGATGAAGGGCTGGTTCACGACCTCTACAGGTAGGTAGCTGCTGGGGTGGTTTACATTACAGTACACCACAGAGAGGAGCGAGTGGGGAGATTCAGGTCTCTGGAAAGATACACTAGATGGCCAAAAGCATGTGGACACACCTTCAAATTAGTGGATTCTGCTATTTCAGCCACACCTTGTATAAAATCGAGCACACAGCCATGCAATCTCCATAGACAAACATTGGCAGTAGAATGGCCCGTACTGAAGAGCTAAGTGACTTTCAACTTGGCACCGGGATAGGATGCCACCTTTCCAACAAGTCAGTTCGTCAAATTTCTGACCTGCTAGAGCTGCCCCGGTCAACTGTAAGGGCTGTTATTGTGAAGTGGAAATGTCTAGGAGCAACAATGGCTCAACCGTGAAGTGGTAGGCCACACAAGCTCACAGAACAGGACCGCAAAGTGCTGAAGCGCGTTGCGTGTAAAAAATTATCTATCCTCGATTGCAACACTCTTTGGAAAACATGTCAGCACAATAACTGTTCGTCGGGAGCTTCATGAAATGGGTTTCCATGGCCAAGCAGCTGCACACAAGCCTAAGATTGTCATGCACATTGACAAGCGTTGGCTGGAGTGGTATAAAGCTTGCCAACATTGGACTGTTTCAGCATGATAATGCCCCCGTGCACAAGCGAGGTCCATACATAAATGGTTAGTCGAGATCGGTGCGTAAGAACTTGACTGGCCTGCACAGAGCCCTGAACTCAACCTCATCGAACATCTTTGGGATGAATTGGATGCCGACTGCGAGCCAGGCCTAATCGCCCAACATCAGTACCCAAACTAACTAATACTCTTGTGGCTGAATGGAAGCAAGTCCCTGCAGCAATGTTCCAACATCTAGTGGAATGCCTTCCCAGAAGAGTGGAGGCTGTTATAGCAGCAAAGGGGGGACCAACTCCATATTAATGCCCATGATTTTGAAACAATGTTTGACGAGCAGGTGTCCACATACTCTTGGCCATGTAATATATAGTTACATTTCAAATGTTTACAGACAATACAAGTATGGTCAAGGAAAAAAGTAAATCAACACACTGTCTTTATGTAAATCTGCATTTTGAGTAGGCAGCTCTCTCAGAAGAAGTATGTCTTCAAGATACTGTTCCCTGTCAGTGTTTGCAGGTAGGCTAGCGGTTGGAGATTGGTGTTTGAATGACCTCGTTTCTGATGTTTCAACACGCCATATATAGGAGCCATTGTCGCTGGGTCTAATCTATTAATGCAGGTCCCCAATCTGCTTCTTCTGCTCTGTGGAGAAGCTTAGCCACCCTGCCGTGTTCATAAGGCTGTCTAACACTTACTACATCTGGATTCATCACTGGCCCTTGTCATGGCTCTGAATGAGGCCACTCTCAATGTCATTATTGGAGCTGACTGAACACATCATCAACTGTTAAAATAATGAATTGTCCATGCTGTTGCTGTTCTGTTGGGGGTTCTTAGGTGAATGCACTAAATGTGTGTGTGTGTGTTTGTATGTGTGTGTGTGTGGGGGGGGGGGGGGGGGGGTGTTGGTAGTTATTTCAGGGAGAAATGGTGCCTGGCGATATATCATGATCGCTTTGCAGACTTTGAGCAGGAAATGCACCAGATAATGGAATCAACTAAAGTGCAGGTTGGATTTGTCTCATCTTTCTCCATTCACATGAACTGTTTGTCTACCGATACTATTTGTCATTGCTATGGTCTTTTTTGAGGGGGGGGGGCTTTTAACGAAGGCCTTCCCTCTTTCTCCAGGACCACAATGATGTGTCCATTTCAGAGCTCGTTCAGAGAATGGTAGATGAGAAGCTGGACATTATTGAGGAACCGAACGTGTTTCTCAAGAAGGTGTTTGAAACAAGTGGGGGATTGGCTTCCCTGAAGACCAGCACTCTGAATTACCTGAGGTACAACAGGTACCACCTGACTATGTATGCCCAGCCTGGACTACTGTAACTGCTCCAACATCTTATTTTACCTCAACCCACATTTTAAATGACATATTCATCACAAAGAAATATTCCATTGTTTTGATTTAATTTAAACGTTGTAGAATCATCCAACTGTAGTAAAAACATTGACATTCAATTGAGTTCATTTGAACAGAAAATACAGTAGCCAATGTTTTTAATAAATGTACATGTGATTTTAGATAGACAATAATATTAGGCTATGTACACACTTTTAGCATGAACAAGAACACTAACTTGTAGTTGTTTTAATTTTATGAGAAGTTAAAGTTGACTGATTTGAGAAAACAGAGAAAACAAAACAATCCTCATTAAGTGTTATAATAAAGTCACAACAAATTGTCAAATTCTGCTTTCTCACATAACAGTTTTTGCTCAAATTCGCATTAAAAGGTCACTTGTAATTGTAACTGCAAATGTTATTGGAATGACTGATACGACCTAGGCCTAGATGAAAGTGGATTTAGTGAGTGCGAGGAGGGGTTCTATATTCTACAGCTGTATGGTAATGAGGCTCAAATCTTCACTGCCTTTCTTTGCGCAGCACACGCCAATGAACAAATACCTTGAGGCCGCACACGCGCCTCAAGGTATGGGATCGTTCAAGCGATTATCAAATAGCTCGGTAAGATAAACGTTAATTGGTACAATATATGAATCTATGAAATGACATGGCTCAATGACACCCAATGAATTGTGTCATCCCCTGGCTATTGAATAATTAGCCATTTTAATGCAAACAATTTCCCAGAGGAAGGCAATTTAAAAAGTGTTTGAAAACATGGTATTCTAACATGACCTATAGGCCTATATTATAGGCTTATGCTGTAGGTCATGTTAGAATACCATGTTTTCAAACACTTTTTAAAGATTTTACCTACTGAAAAAGATCTTAAATTATTATTTGCATCATTGTTTGGGCCTTGGATAATTACTTTAATTACAATAATTTCACGTAGCCCTATTTCAGATTAGTTTGAGCAACTTTATAGTTATATACATTTATATGCCTATTAATAACCGGAGAGGCCTATGCCATTCAAATTCTCTCAAAAGAAACAAAAAGACTTGGTCAGACATCTGGCATGTGGTTTATCGCACAAATTATTATGGAATGAAATCTTGACGCATTAGCCAAACTAGACAAGTCTTCTCGTTCCTCGCCATGGTGGTGGATAGCCTTTAGGCTATATTTTAGAGATGGGATATGACCCTAAAGGAATTGGGTTTGGCTGTTTTTAACGGAGAGATAATCATGGTAGGGCCCGTTTGGAGGGTCGGCTTTGTTCAAACCACACTGATCACGCACAGCACGCGCCGAAAGTATCTATTGGCCAGATTGCTTTGTTGCACATTTTACCGTGCAATTTCCTTTTCAATCACAAGCGGGATACAGCTTGCAAAAGCGCTGCCATTGTAATGCAAAGCAGGGAACCCTGTTTCATTAATTATGTATGCGTAAAATGACTGATTCATATGTCCAGAGTTCAACTGTCGTATCCAACACATGTCGCTATGGATGCCTTGAAATGTTTCTTTGTTGCTTTTTTTTCTTTCTCTCCAATATAAATATTTGCTTGTTTGGGGTTTTTAAATGTGGTGTTTTAAAGGAATAGGCTGTAGTTTAAACTTTGTATTGGTTGAACAATTTGTCGATTTTCTTTAGCCTTGAATAAAGCTTAATAATTATGCAATTGAAGCAGATTAAAACATGCAACTCAGCAATGTGTGTGTGTGTGTGTGTCTGCACAGAAAATAATATTTTGGGTGGGCCAACTAATAAATAACACCAACCTCAACCATCTTTGTCATTGTCCGATAAATCAGGCACCCCTCCCTAATTTTTATTTTAGATTCTAATGGTTGTTGTGTAGTAATGGACATCTCCTTTTTGGCAGATCTTTGTGTGCCTAAAGGAGGGACACAAAGCCGAGGCACGTGTGCATTTCTATGCAAACTCATCAGACCGTAAAAAGAGGAGGGTCCCGGCGTGTGCCTTCGACGGGACGAGGTTATGAGGGGGCAATGCGTGCATAGTAATATTTTTTATTTTTTTTACTCAGGTACATCTGCTTAGCAAGCTGCAAATCCTCCTTTATTTCCACCCGAAACCAAGCCCTTCTCTCCACCCTCCCAAACCAACTCCGCAAATCCATAGGGATCTTAGTTCCATCTGATTGGTTGGGGATGAGGCAACAAGGGGCGAGAACAATATCATAATTTCCCCTTAAAACGAGTGCAGCTATGTCGTGATGAAAGCATCTCGGGAGGAGAACGAATCAATAGCAGCCAGGGGAACGGTGAACAATCAAAGTGTCCGATGTGTCTGTAATAATAACCTGAACCTGGATTTTATTTCAACATAATCTGTGCGTCAACAGTGCCTTAATCTGTTCCGTCCATCGCAAAAATGCCAAGAGGATTTTTAGTGAAAAGGAACAAGAAACCAAACCCTATGTCTTACAGGGTCCGCTCTGATGAGGTGGAGCAGGGACGACAAATACAAGCTTTCGCATCCTTCCCTGAGCGCGCAGATGCAGCATCCCTGTTCTGCGAGGCATCAGCAACAGCAGCAGCCCCCGGACAAGATGCTAAACCTGTTCAGTTTGGGAACCCGGAGGCATTGTACCAGGTTCTCTACAGCCCCACCCGGCCCGTCAGTAAAGACCATGAACAGGGATATTTAGAGAGACATTTCAATCTCGGCTCACCGGTGTCTGCTGAATCCTTTCCCACACCTGCATCGCTTACCACTTTAGATCCCCTCTTTGCCCCTGTGGACCTAAAAATCGGTACTAGTAACTGCAATCGGACCGGGACAACCACGAACCCAAATCTACCCGCTGTCACCGGGAATGGCACCAAAAGGCCTTCAAGCGACACCGAGCGTAAAAACAAGCCTCCATCAAAAAAAAACAAAGCTATCAAGAAACTACATTTCGAAGACGAGATGACCACATCACCCGTGCTTGGGCTCAAAATTAAAGAGGCTCCCGTCGACCAAAAACCCAGACCACAGCCGGCAGCAGGTGACAAGCCTCTCGGTGAGTTCGTCTGTCAACTGTGCAGAGAAGCATATGGCGACCCCTTCGCGTTGGCCCAGCATAAGTGTTCCAGGATAGTGAGGATTGAGTACAGATGTCCTGAATGTGATAAGGTTTTCAGCTGCCCGGCAAACCTAGCCTCCCACAGGCGCTGGCACAAACCAAAACCTCAAAATAACGCGTCAATGTCTGGTGCACAACATATTAAATCAGAGAGTGATAAGATGTGCGCGCTCGACAAGGCTGTGTCTGATGAAATAAAGGGCCGGAGTGATAGAGACACACCCAGCCCCGGGCTGTCAGAGTCGGGATCAGTTGGATCAGAGGAGGGTCTCTATGATTGTCATCACTGTGGGAAAAAGTTTAAACGCCAGGCATACCTAAGAAAGCACATCATATCTCAACATGCCACAGCTTCCCACAATACCAGCAGTGAGGTCCACGAGGCCTATCCCTTATCCCAAAACGAAGGAAAACCGAGTGACAAAACTCCAAGCCACGCACCATTGAATCTGAGTTCCTCAGGGTGCCACCTGTGCCCTGTTTGTGGAGAGGACTTTCCCAACAGAGTCAACCAGGAGAGGCACATCCGCCTCCTCCACTCCTCGCAGGTCTACCCATGCAAATACTGCCCTGCCATGTTCTATAGTTCTCCGGGACTTACACGGCACATCAACAAATGTCATCCCTCAGAAAACAGGCAAGTTATACTCCTTCAGATGCCTGTGCGACCAGCCTGTTAAACTGAAGAGATACCTGTGCCTTTACGCGTGGACGTCATACAGTATGCGTGAAGTTTGTCTCGGTCCTCGACCACTGCATTTAATAATGGGGATTTAAAATCCCGTTTGGAGCTTGAATTATATATTTTTCAGACTCAGCTTAGTTTATCTAAAGTACGTAAAGCATTAGACTGTTAACTTTATTTTTATAGGATCTCTGCACAAGTGCTTTTGCATTAGCTTCTAGACCTAAGAAAGGCATATCCTAGCTGTACTGTTGTCATACAATTGCCTTTTAATTCACAGGCTGGAAATGTATCTATCACTTTATTAGCTTGTGAATCTGTGGACATTCAATTTTAGCTTTGTCTCTGAACATAATACAATTTGAAAGGTTTGCCCTAGTGTAGCCATCAATGCCTTGGATTAGAGCTCATGTACACTCCTGCTGTAAAACTGCCTTAATTTATATGTTGAATAATGATTGTTTTTAATGTCTTATTTATCAGTGGCCAGATATTGTATCATTATTGTTATTTTACACGTGTATTGCCAATATACTACACATAAAACCATCATGGTTATTTTCTATTTATTTATTTATTGAATTGATCTTATGTAAATTATGTTTTGTGTGATTTATGTGAGACTTATTCATGTATTTTTTCATGCCATAGCCAAATTATCCTTTTGACTTATTTATTTCAAGTTTACATAGATACCGAGGATGGTGTATAAGTAATCGATCGACCCTGAGCTTATAAAACATTCTCTTCAATGCTCTTAAATGCAATCCTGTTTTTTTGCTCTGATTGTTTTATAACTATTAGCTATATGTCTAAATAATAAAATCAAAAAAATCTATATTGTTTGACTAACTTGGATCCAAGAAAATTCTGTTTTCTGAGCTTGTAGCTTCAGGATCATGCAGCCACAGTGGTGGTGTTATTATAGTGCATTTCACTATTGTCAGAAAGTAAGTGGACATGGCCTGGTCTTGGCCCTGCATGGTCAGTCAGTGAGGGAGTACAGGGTAGTGCAGGTGTTCAGCAGGTTGAGTTTGTTTTGTCTGTCTTCCTAAAAGGCTCCCCCTCAACACATTGACTCTTTGACTCAGGCTATCATCCTCACACCGGAGGCAGCCTCCATTAGCAACATCCCATAGTTCAGCAGCACAGAGCAGACCAACAAGAAGCAGAGATGGCACTACTGCACCAGAGAGTGGTGGGCGGCTGTTTATTTCTCACTGCATACAGTGGAGGCTGCTGAGACGAGGATGGCTCATAATAATGGCTGAAATGGAGTGAATGGAATGGTATCAAACACATGTTTTGGACACCATTCCATTCACTCCATTCCAGTTATTATTATTAGCCGTCCTCGTCTCAGCAGCCTCCACTGACTGCATCCCATCTCATAGTGCAGCACAGGGCAGAGTATAGTTGGGGAGAATACTGGTTCCTGTCACTCTAGGGCTCAATTGAAGTCACATACATGTTTAAGACATTTTGTTTGTTGTAATAATCCTTCAGTCCATGCAACTATAATGAGAATCCACATAATATTAAGTGTTTAATTACACTGGAACTGGCTTAGTGACAATGCTGAGTATAATGCTATAAAGTAATGAAGGGATTTTTTTTTTTTTTTTACTACTAAGGGTAAGCTCTCATAGCCACCTGGGCTCCACCTGGTTCTCCATGGCAACCAGATCTCTGGAGGAGTAGAAAGATGTGACGGCCGAGCCAGCCACACCCTTACACAGTAACTGCTGCTGGTGGTAGAGGACTGCAAGCTGTCAATTGCACATATTATGCTCACTCACTAAGAGTGGCATGGTCAGAAACCTAAGGCATGGCCCTATAAGCTTGTAAATAATCAGAATCCCCCAAAAACTTGATTGAGCTGGATGATAAAACCAGAAAATGAATACAGTAAGAAATTAGTATGGATATACCACTGAAAATGGAAAATTGTTTCTAAACTGGAATGGGTAGATGTATGTGAGTTCGTTGGTGGGCCGCTAGGAATTTTCAATTGACTTTTGCTAATTACAAAAAAAATTGTACCGATGTTACATGGTGGATTTCTGTTTTTTAAAAAGGCACCTAAAGTTCTGAGGTTTAGAGAGGGGAAAGTCGTGGTAAAACATGTTGGAAATTCTTGGACTGTATTGGACTTTTATTTTACACGGAAGAGGAAGTGTCCTCAACTGCACTTCACAAATGCTCTGCGGTGACCACAAAATATGTCCTCACTAACCTCAACACATTCCTTCAGTTCCCCTGAACCCCAGACCCCTCTCCTCACATGGTGATGGCCTGGCTAACAGTCCTCATGCACCTCCAGCCCACACCACCACACACATCACGCTTCCGCCCGGCAGGCAGTACCGGTGCCCCAATCTGACACTAACAGTCCTCATGCACCTCCAGCCCACACCACCACACACATCACGCTTCCGCCCGGCAGGCGGTACCGGTGCCTCAGTCTGACACTAACAGTCCTCATGCACCTCCAGCCCACACCACCACACACATCACGCTTCCGCACGGCAGGCGGTACCGGTGCCCCAATCTGACACTAACAGTCCTCATGCACCTCCAGCCCACACCACCACACACATCACGCTTCCGCCCGGCAGGCGGTACCGGTGCCCCAATCTGACACTAACAGTCCTCATGCACCTCCAGCCCACACCACCACACACATCACGCTTCCGCCCGGCAGGCGGTACCGGTGCCTCAGTCTGACACTAACAGTCCTCATGCACCTCCAGCCCACACCACCACACACATCACGCTTCCGCACGGCAGGCGGTACCGGTGCCCCAATCTGACACTAACAGTCCTCATGCACCTCCAGCCCACACCACCACACACATCACGCTTCCGCACGGCAGGCGGTACCGGTGCCCCAATCTGACACTAACAGTCCTCATGCACCTCCAGCCCACACCACCACACACATCACGCTTCCGCCCGGCAGGCGGTACCGGTGCCCCAATCTGACACTAACAGTCCTCATGCATCTCCAGCCCAAACCACCACACACATCACGCTTCCGCCCGGCAGGCGGTACCGGTGCCTCAGTCTGACACTAACAGTCCTCATGCACCTCCAGCCCACACCACCACACACATCACGCTTCCGTACGGCAGGCGGTACCGGTGCCTCAGTCTGACACTAACAGTCCTCATGCACCTCCAGCCCACACCACCACACACATCACGCTTCCGCACGGCAGGCGGTACCGGTGCTTTAGTCTGACACTAACAGTCCTCATGCACCTCCAGCCCACACCACCACACACATCACGCTTCCGCACGGCAGGCGGTACCGGTGCCTCAATCTGACACTAACAGTCCTCATGCACCTCCAGCCCACACCACCACACACATCACGCTTCCGCACGGCAGGCGGTACCGGTGCCTCAGTCTGACACTAACAGTCCTCATGCACCTCCAGCCCACACCACCACACACATCACGCTTCCGCACGGCAGGCGGTACCGGTGCCTCAGTCTGACACTAACAGTCCTCATGCACCTCCAGCCCACACCACCACACACATCACGCTTCCGCACGGCAGGCGGTACCGGTGCCTCAGTCTGACACTAACAGTCCTCATGCACCTCCAGCCCACACCACCACACACATCACGCTTCCGCACGGCAGGCGGTACCGGTGCCTCAATCTGACACTAACAGGCTCCTGAACAGCATCTATCCCCAAGCCATAAGTCTGATAAATACAGTAGCTAACAGAATGGCTACACGGACTACCTGAGTTTACCGTTGTATTCTCCATTATCTCCATGCACACTCACAGGAATCTACAAACTCATACACACTGACACTCCAACACACACAACATGCAGACACATTTATTCTGACTCTACACAAAAGCGCACGCGAACACACACATACACTCATCGTATACGCTGCTGCTACTCTGTTGATCAAATACCCTGATGCCTAGTCACCTTATCCACATTGCACATTGTAAATATGGTATTGGAACTGATCCTGTATATGTCTTCTTACTTTCTCCTGTTCTTCTTATTTCTTGTTTTTATTTCTCATTTGTTTCCGTTCTACCTTGTTATTTTTAGTACTACTTTGATATTGATCACTGTATTGTTGGGTTTGGAGCTTGCAAAAAAGGCCTTTTACTGTACTTTTTCATGTGACATTAAAACCTGACACACACACACCTCCTCTCGGCGGGTATCCCAGACAGGTGTGCGGCAGACAGGCAGCTGGGGAGTGGGCCAAAGATAAGAGCTTCAGATAAAGCCTTTCACACCAACAGTACCGACCGCTGCTGCACTATAATGGAGCTGCCTGTGGCAGTCTAGTTCTACACCACAATGAGATAGCGTTGGCAAGTAGGTAGAAGCTTTAATAGTGTACCATTCAAATATGACAGCCAATCTGAACTCCATGGAAGGAGAGAGCAGGGAGTATGTGTTAATATGACAGCCAATCTGAACTCCATGGCAGGAGAGAGCAGGGAGTATGTGTTAATATGACAGCCAATCTGAACTCCATCGAAGGAGAGAGCAGGGAGTATGTGTCAATATGACAGCCAATCTGAACTCCATCGAAGGAGAGAGCAGGGAGTATGTGTTAATATGACAGCCAATCTGAACTCCATCGAAGGAGAGAGCAGGGAGTCTGTGATAATATGACAGCCAATCTGAACTCCATCGAAGGAGAGAGCAGGGAGTCTGTGATAATATGACAGAAAGTATACTGTATATACACTACATGACCAAAAGTATGCGGACACCTGCTTGTCGAACATCTCATTCATGGGCATTAATATGGAGTTAGTCCCCCCTTTGCTGCTATAACAGCCTCCACTCTTCTGGGAAGACTTTCCCACTTGAGCCATTCAGCCACAAGAGCATTAGTAAGGTCGTGCACTGATGTTGGGCGATTAGGCCTGGTTCGCAGTCAGTATTCCAATTCATCCCTAAGGTGTTTGATGGGGTTGAGGTCAGGGCTCTGTGCAGGTCAGTCAAGTTCTTCCACAATGATCTCAACAAACCATTTCTGTATGGACCTCGATTTGTGCACGGGGGCATTGTCATGCTGAAACAGGAAAGGGCATTACCCAAACTGTTGTCACAAAGTTGGAAGCACAGAATCATCAAGAATGTCATTGTATGCTGTAGTGTTAAGATTTATCTTCACCGGAACTAAGGGGCCTAGACCAAACTATTAAAAACAGCCCCAGACCATTTTTCCTGCTCCACCAAACTTTACAGTTGGAACTATGCATTTGGGCAGGTAGCGTTCCCCTGGCATCCGCCAAACCCAGATTAGTCCGTCGGACTGCCAGATGGTGAAGTGTGATTCATCACTCCAGAGAACGCATTTCCACTGCTCCAGAGTCCAATGGCGGTGAGCTTAACACCACTCCAGCCGACACTTGGCATTGCGCATGGTGATCTTAGGCTTTTGGCTGCTCAGCCATGGACACCCATTTCATGAAGCTCCAGACAAACAACTCTTGTGCTGACATTGCTTCCAGAGGCAGTTTGGAACTCAGCAGTGAGTGTTGCAACCAAGGACAGACGATTTTTACGCAATACTCGCTTCAGCACTCGGCGGTCCTGTTCTGTGAGCTTGTGTGGCCTACAACTTTGCGGCTGAGCCATTGTTGCTCCTAGATGTTTCCACCTCACAATAACAGCACTTACAGTTGACCGTGGCAGCTCCAGCAGGGCAGAAATGTTACGAATTGACTTGTTGGAAAGGTGGCATCCTATGACGGTGCCACGTTGAAAGTCACTGAGCTCTTCAATAAGGCCATTCTTCTGCCAATGTTTGTCTATGGAGATTGCATGGTGGTGTGCTTGATTTTATACACCTGTCAGCAATGGGTGTGGCTGAAATAGCCAAATCCACTAATTTGAAGGGGTGTCCACGTTCTTTCATATATACAGTATATAGTGTAACTTGGCACTACTGACTCTATAATTAACTAGGAATGGTTCAGTGCCACAGAGCTGATAGTCTGGTTGCCATAACATTGTGTGTGTGTTGTCTGTAAGTGTTCATAACAGAGGCTTCCCAGTCAGTATCCCAAGGCAGTTCTACTCTCTGGTCTGGTTCAAAGACACCTTCATTTTATCCTGTGAGCTGACTTGATATCTCACATTAAAGCAACACAGAGTTATTCAATTTGCCTGATATAATCAGACATTCAGCAGAGTAATGCAGTTAACCAGACCTTGGGAGTAGTGTTACGTGGTTGGACGTGTTGTCCTCTGTGTGAGGGTGTACGTGTGCGCACACACAGATGGTGGAAGTTACACCTGCCCTTTGCTTGTCAGCCACACCCACAACCCCAATTTCCTCTCTTCTCTTTTCTATTCACATCCTCCCTCTACTTATCAACTCTGCCATCCATCCATCCGCCCCTCTTTAAAAAAAAGGCAAGTCAACAGGCAGTCTTTCAGCTTAGTCCACAGCAGAGTTCAGTACAGCCCATGCCTTCTCTTATCTGTACCACTCAGAGACAAAGAAAAAAATAAGAAAAGTAAACTCTCCCCCCTTGGGTTCTCCCCCTGTGCTCTCTCCCCCTGGGCTCTCTCCCCCTGGGCTCTCCCCCCCTGGGCTCTCCCCCCCTGGGCTCTCCCCCCCCTGGGCTCTCCCAACCTGGGCTCTCTTCCCCTGGGCTCTCTCCCCCTGGGCTCTCTCCCACTGGGCTCTCTCCCCCTGGGCTCTCCCCCCCTGGGCTCTCTCCCCCTGGGCTCTCTTCCCCCTGGGCTCTCTTCCCCTGGGCTCTCTCCCCCTGGGCTCTCCCCCCCTGGGCTCTCTTCCCCTGGGCTCTCCCCCCCTGGGCTCTCTCCCCCTGGGCTCTCTCCCCCTGGGCTCACTCCCTCTGGGCTCACTCCCCCTGGGCTCTCTCCCCCTGGGCTCTCTCCCCCTGAGCTCACTCCTCCTGGACTCACTCCCCCTGGGCTCTCTTCCCCTGGGCTCTCTCCCCCTGGGCTCTCTCCCCCTGGGCTCTCTTCCCCATGGGCTCTCTTCCCCATGGGCTCTCTTTCCCCTGGGCTCTCTCCCCCTGGGCTCACTCCCCCTGGGCTCACTCCCCCTGGGCTCTCTCCCCCTGGGCTCTCTTCCCCCTGGGCTCTCTCCCCCTGGGCTCTCTCCCCCTGGGCTCTCTCCCCCTGGGCTCTCTCCCCCTGGGCTCTCCCCCCCTGGGCTCTCTTCCCCTGGGCTCTCCCCCCCTGGGCTTTCTTCCCCTGGGCTCTCTCCCCCTGAGCTCTCTCCCCCTGAGCTCTCTTCCCCTGGGCTCTCTTCCCCTGGGCTCTCTCCCCCTGGGCTCTCTCCCCCTGGGCTCACTCCCCCTGAGCTCACTCCTCCTGGGCTCTCTCCCCCTGGGCTCTCTCCCCTTGGGCTCTCTCCCCCTGAGCTCTCTTCCCCTGGACTCTCTCCCCCTGGGCTCTCCCCCCCTGGGCTCTCCCCCCCTGGGCTCTCTCCCCCTGGGCTCTCTTCCCCTGGGCTCTCTCCCCCTGGGCTCTCTCCACCTGGGCTCTCTTCCCCTGAGCTCACTCCCCCTGGGCTCACTCCCCCTGGGCTCTCTCCCCCTGGGCTCTCCCCCCCTGGCCTCTCTCCACCTGGGCTCTCTTCCCCTGAGCTCACTCCCCCTGGGCTCACTCCCCCTGGGCTCACTCCCCCTGGGCTCTCTCCCCCTGGGCTCTCTCCCCCTGGGCTCTCTCCCCCTGAGCTCACTCCTCCTGGGCTCTCTCCCCCTGGGCTCTCTTCCCCTGGGCTCTCTCCCCCTGGGCTCTCTTCCCCTGGGCTCTCTCCCCCTGGGCTCTCTCCCCTTGGGCTCTCTCCCCCTGGGCTCCCCCCCCCCCCTGGGCTCTCTCCCCCTGGGCTCTCTCCCCCTGGGCTGCACATGGCAAGACAAACAAGCCTCCAGGAATTTTCCATTACGGCAGGTGTTGGTGTACAACAGTGTAGTTTGTTTTGAAGCTGGTATTTAGTGTGTCACTAACAGCCTGCAGCATGTCCTGACCCTGCTGAGCACCAGCACCTCGTAGAATATTGGTTTAAGAATATTGTGGCATTCCAGCACCTACATATAAACGGTTCCAGCACACAAAATGAGTACCAACACCTATTTCAGTTCACTTCAATGACCACATCTATGCCCATCTCCCTTCTCCCCTTCTCCAGCCTAGCTAAAGATCCCTGACACATCTCTAGGGTGTTGGAGTCTAGTCTTGCAGATGGCTACTGATCCTATGCAGCATACAGGATACAGGTGCCTCTGATATCCATATCTCTCTGTGATTAGCACGCTCAACACTCTAAGCTCTAATCACTCGGTTGACCTGACACTGAAAGTCAAAGGCTAATTATTTCAACCAACAGACCAAAGAGGAGACAATTATGTGTCAAGAACCTAATGACAAGAAATGCCTCCAGGACATTTCAGTGACATCACTTTTAATGTATCTACTTAATGTAATCAACACATAGGAACATTTTAGGAACATTTGTACATACTCTTATTTTTTTTATATATTTGCATAAATGTAGAAACTGTGACATCCTCCTTCAACCTCCATTCACAACAGATATGAACCCTCCATTCACTACAGATATGAACCCTCCATTCACAACAGATATGAACCCTCCATTCACAACAGATATGAACCCTCCATTCACTACAGATATGAACCCTCCATTCACAACAGATATGAACCCTCCATTCACTACAGATATGAACCCTCCATTCACAACAGATATGAACCCTCCATTCACTACAGATATGAACCCTCCATTCACAACAGATATGAACCCTCCATTCACTACAGATATGAACCCTCCATTCACAACAGATATGAACCCTCCATTCACAACAGATATGAACCCTCCATTCACTATGCACATGTACATACTGTATGTGAGTCTGTAGGCTACGTGTTAACAGCTGGCCTGTTCAGAGAGAGCCGTGGTCTAAAGCTGGCTCATGTCTATTTGGTGATTCTTGAAAACACTGCAACACATTTATCTGTTGTGTTCTTCCAACCAGAAGGCTTTTGTGTAGGGTACAGCTGATTCCAACCACAGCCCACACATAAGTCCCTGGACCTCCCCCACACATGCCTCTAATGCTGCCCCTCACAATACCCTGGCCCTAATGCTTGTAAATCTACTATTCACACATCCAGAGGCCAAGATAATAACAAGCTGTTCAGAATTAATTTCCAAGAGAGGCAAAAGAGGCCTCTCACATTAGAACCTAATTATGTTGAAGACATGTTCCTGCTTTATAGACAGATGAGGGAGACCAATCCTCCGTTTTGGATCAATGCAGAGAAATGTTTATTCTTGGACTAATAGAAGGCTGGGTAGTAGCCATCAAGTCAGAAAAAAGAAAGAAAAGAAATCTCACAAAAGTAGTTCACTAGGCCTTTGCTAGTCCTGTATTAGCGGACCAATATATCTGCATTTATTTTTAAATAGAGTTGTATTTGATTTCGATTTATCATGGGATGCTGCACCCTCAGCATCCCTACTTCCCGCAACTATACGCACATGCACACGCACACGCACACACACACACAACTTTGCAAATTACAACTGAATACTAGAGGTTTTTGGTAACCCCTCGTTCTCCCTCTGTCCCTGTGCTGTTTAGTATTCCAGTTCATGAAAGGCTGATAGAGGTTAGAACAGGGTTTCTCAATGCCTCTCCAGGAAGCAGCGGCATAATCATGCAGATGTCCCTGGCCCCCCTCGGTTCTAGCCGGTCTGCTGGTCTGGCCGGCCCTCTGCTCTGTGAGCCTGTGAAGACGATCCACTGACACACACACACACATTAATACGCACTCAAGCACAAACACGCTCTCAGGCACACACACACACACACGCACGCACACACACACACACACAGACAAGGCACATGCATACAAACACTTACCGATACAAACATTTCAAATCATATGACAAAGCACCCAACAGTACCAATACTGATGTTATTATTGGTTGATTGAATCTGTGCAAATTCAATAACTCAATAACAAATCTAATAGCGTTCATGGCTTTGATGTCAGTTTTTTGGTCATGTGATGTGAGCGTACATGGGGACGGACAATGTCCAATGTCAGGATACCCTTACAAAGAATCACATGAAAGAATCACATTTTAAACTTTTATCATGTATATATATATATATTTGTTCACATGTGAAAAAATCATGTGAAATGTCACACTTGTCCAATAACCACGTGTCTGACACGTGAAAATTTCACATGAAAAATAACTATAATATATATTATTTTTTCACGAGTCAGACACGTGGTTATTGGACAAGTGTAACATTTCACATTATTTTTTTGTATGTGAACAAATGTGAAAAATAGACACGTGAGTTTCACATGGATTTCTCACATTACTCAGACGCTTGGATTCCCAACATTTCTCCAATGGGAGAAGCCGATTTCTTGACCATTAGACCAAGAGGACCAACGCTAACTTTGAAGTCCCAGGCAGGGCTCCCTCATCACGTGACCAAGAGCAACCATGGCCGACTCATGTCGACTACACTTTCACATGTGCATTTTCACATTTTAATGTACATTTTAACTAGGGCTGTCAAACGATTCCAAAATTGTATTGAGTTTATCAAAGGATAAATCACAAATCACTAATCACAATTAATCACAAATTCAGAATTCGCTCTTATTGAACTGTAATCTAAGATTATTAATACAAAAAGCATTACAAGAATATTGACATCTTGATTTTGACCAAAGTAATGATTAGCAAAATCTAACACACTTTCTTTAAACTCAATGTCAACTTATTTTGACATTGCATTGTTGTTTTTACCTGTATAGATTATGTATTTAGAGTGTTTTGAACAAAACGAAATGTACTTTCCGTCAGTGTTTTAAAAAATTGTGCTAAAATTACAAAAACTGAACTTGAGTTAGCTGATTTACTCCGTTCATTTTAACATGTTAAACAGGACAAATAATGAGACACTGAAAGGCAGCAGTAACCTTCCGTATGGATGGTTCTGAAATAAAAAAATATATTATTTTTAAACACAGTTGTCTTATTATACTCATGTAGGCTAAGTTACCTTTTTATAGATGACATCACAGAATTTGAAATTCCATATGTAACATGTTAACACCACATTTCACATGTGAGGAGAATAACACTATTTCACCACCACATGTGGATTTGATATTTGATACCACCACATGTGGACTTGAGTTTTCTTACATGTGAGACTGCAAATGTAATGTTTTACAAGTGATTGTTTTTTACATGTGAAAATGCAATTCCATACTTGAAAGTTAGATTTTCATATGTGGAGTTTTCTTACATGTGAAACTGCAAATTAGATTTTCAAGTGATTGATTTTCACATGAACTTGCAATTCCACATGTGAATGTAAGATTTTCACATGAGTACTTAGTTCACATGTGAAACTGCATATCCAATGTTCACATGTGAAAGTTTTTAACATGTGAAACCTCAAATTTCACTTGTGCAACTGTAAGGCGAAGGTGAGGTGAAAACATGTTATTCTTTTCACATGTGGAAAGGTGGTGTTAACATGTTAACTATACATGTAATGCATGTGAAAATATGGTTTAAGCTCAACATGCGAAAACAGCTATTTAACATGTGAAAATGCGATTTGTACATGTTTAACTACAAATTTGACATGTGTTTTTTTATGTAAGGGTGCAGACATCAGTGTGGAATGGACTAGACCAGAGCAGAACAAAGACCATGGATGTGTACCAAATGTTACCCTATTCCCTATTTAGTGCCCTAGTTTTGACCAAGCCCTGATCAAAAGTTGTGCACTACATAACGAATAGGGTGCCATTTGGGAGGCAGCCGATGGAGGGTACGATGATGTTATGCACAGAGCCAGACGGACAGGGGGACGGGCATGTACACCACAAGGAGACCAGCTGGGCGTCATGCCATCTCATGCCGCAGGCTGACACCATACCCAGTTCAGCCAAGAGTCAAATTACTACTCTCTATAAACTGTAAATAAATGCATTAGTTAATTTAATTATTTTTATATTGTTGAGGGTTGTTTGTGTTTCGAATTTGCTATCTTGAAAAAAATATGCAATACATTTATTGTTTTGATTGGACTAAATAGATGAAGAACACAGTCAGACCTAGGAAAATCCTTAGTGCCTTCAGAAAGTTTAGTATTCACACGCCTAAACTTGGTCCACATGTTGTTGTGTTACAGCTTACATTTAAAATGGATTCAATTGAGATGTTGTGTCACTAGCCTACACACAATACCCCATAATGTCAAAGTGGAATTATGTTCTTAGAAATGTTTACAAATTAATAAAAAATTAAAAGCATTCAACCCCTATTTCAAGCATAAGTTCAGGAGTAAACATTTGGTTAACTGTCACATAATAAGCTGCAGGGACTCACTCCGTGTGCAATAATTATGTTTAACATTATTTTTTAATACCTTGTCTCTGTACCCCATACACAATTATCGGTATGGTCCCTCAGTCTGTTTCAGCCTGCTTTCCAACAGACACTGGGAGACAAATTCACATTTCAGCAGGACAATAACCTAAAACACAAGGTCAAATACACACTGGTGTTGCTTACCAAGACGACATTGAATGTTCCTTAGTGGCCTAGTTACAGTTTTGACTTAAATCATCTTGAAAATATGCATAGTCACTTCAACCATATCTACATGTACATACTACCTCAATCAGCCTGACTAACCGGTGTCTGCATGTAGCCTCACTACTTTTATAGCCTCGCTACTGTTTTTCACTGTCTTTTTACTGTTGTTTTTCTCTCTTTCTTACCTATTGTTCACCTAATAAATGTTTTGCACTATTGGTTAGAGCTTGTAAGTAAGCCTTTCACTGTAAGGACCTGTTGTATTCGGCGCGAGTGACAAATCAACTTTGATTTGAAATATATGGCAAGACTTGAAAATGGCTGTCTAGTAATGATCAACAACCAATTTGACAGAGCTTGAAGAATAAAAAAAAATATGAATGTGCAAATTTTGTACAATCCAGATGTGCAAAACTCTTAGAGCCTTACCCAGAAAGACTCACCACTGTAATCACTTCCCAAGGTGATTCTAATATGTATTGACTCAAGAGTAGGAATACTTATTTAAATGAGATATTTCTATATTTCATTTTCAATTCATTTGCAACAATTTCTAAAAACATGTTTTCACTTTGTCATTGTGGGGTATTGTGTGTAGATGGATGAGGGGAAAAATCTATGTAATCAATTTTGAATTCAGGCAGTAACACAACAAAATGTGGAATAAGTGAAGGGGTATGAATACTCTCTGAAAGCACTGTATATTTCCTCCTCCAAAAGAAAAGCTCTAATCCAACTGATGTGATAAGAGACAGGATTTGAAAGACTCTGATGCTGTGACCGATCCACCTCAGTGTTCTACTCAGATGGCTGTGTCAATCACCTCAGTGTTCTATTCAGATGGCTGTGTTAATCACCTCAGTGTTCTATTCAGATGGCTGTGTTAATCACCTCAGTGTTCTACTCAGATGGCTGTGTTAATCACCTCAGTGTTCTATTCAGATGGCTGTGTTAATCACCTCAGTGTTCTATTCAGATGGCTGTGTTAATCACCTCAGTGTTCTACTCAGATGGCTGTGTTAATCACCTCAGTGTTCTATTCAGATGGCTGTGTTAATCACCTCAGTGTTCTATTCAGATGGCTGTGTTAATCACCTTAGTGTTCTATTCAGATGGCTGTGTTAATCACCTCAGTGTTCTACTCAGATGGCTGTGTTAATCTCCTCAGTGTTCTATTCAAATGGCTGTGTTAATCACCTCAGTGTTCTATTCAAATGGCTGTGTAATCACCTCAGTGTTCTATTCAGATGACTGTGTCAATCACCTCAGTGTTCTATTCAGATGGCTGTCTTAATCACCTCAGTGTTCTATTCAGATGGCTGTGTCAATCACCTCAGTGTTCTATTCAGATGGCTGTGTCAATCACCTGTGTTCTATTCAGATGGCTGTGTTAATCACCTCAGTGTTCTATTCAGATGTCTGTGCTAATCACCTCAGTGTTCTATTCAGATGGCTGTGCTAATCACCTCAGTGTTCTATTCAGATGGCTGTGTTAATCACCTCAGTGTTCTATTCAGATGTCTGTGTTAATCACCTCAGTGTTCTATTCAGATGGCTGTGTTAATCACCTCAGCAGAGTGACCTGTGAATGTAACCGTGACCTTCTGACAGGGTTGGCTGTTAATCCCCACAGTTAAACCCTCCATGCCCTTCGGGGTTCTGTGTGTTCTTTTCTTGGGCTGGGGCTGGGTTAAGGTAGAGGTGGTGGTGGGGCTGCCGGGCTGGGCGGTTGCCAGGGTCCCTGTGTGTGACTCCTCATTCCTCCTCAGCCCCTGGGTGACAGCAGCAGGCTGTCAGGCCTGAGTGGCCGTCTGGCAAACAGGCGCAGCCGGGCTAAAGCCTGGCACGTGCCGGCGCAGCAGGCCTGGTCCAAGGCATGACAAATCGCTGAAAGAGGTTGCTGCAACTCTGAGCCGAGGAGCACCTGAGCCTGGACCGTCACAGAGGGGGCCACAGAGGGGGCCACAGAGAGGGGCCACAGAGGGGGCCCTGTGGTCTATCAGATGAAGCTGGTCCACTAGAGAACAAGCCTTTCACAGTCTACCTCCAGAACGACCCTCCTGCTGTTCAAGAGAATCCCTCCGGTGCATGGCACATACTACCATCCGAGAGACAAACCGGTTCCCTGCACAGTCTACACTTTGCTTTAGAAGTAATGGGCTTTGTGTACTGTAAATAAGATACAAACAAACCGTTTTGTTTACATAACTGATCCAGGTGATAGAGCAATAGAGAAATCCAAAAGCAGACAGTGTATTGAGCTATCATGATATGAAATACAGGAGAGATTTAAAAAGCACAAATTGGCAGTAATGAACAACAGAGGCTTTTTATGTTGATGCTTATGTGCAGGGTTGGGTCCAGTCCTAAGTGGACTCATAATCTGGCCACTCTGGATTTCACAGGATGAGTTAGGACACCAGAGGAGCATCAAAGGTTTAGCTGCCATGGCAACCAGGGCCATATCACAACAGCAGGTTTCATTCTGCTAAATATTTGCTGATGAAATGAAATGGTCTTCTAAAAATGAACAGCGTTGCTCATTATTTGTAATTTGATATTGCATGGTATAAGTAAGTCTTCATCATGTAAAGGGAAGATTCAGCTCAACATAAATTGGATCTTATCTCTGACAAGCAGGCTTCCTGTCCATTACCTGGAGTATGAAGGACTCCATCAGACTTTAATTACGCTCCCTTTGGCAAATATTGATCCCAGACAGACAGTCTTTCAAGTCACATACGATTAAATATATTTTAAAAATAACAAAATCACCCCGTATGCATCAATACTGGTTCCTCTCCTCTGGCCTTCAGGTCCTAAGACACCATGTCCTAGCTGTATGTCAAATCCTACTTCGGCCGGATGCCGGATGGACCACAAAAGGTTCCACTCAGCAATTAGAGATGGACCTCCCCTGTCACGGCTAGACAATGAGAGGGGTCAGTAATTGAAACATTACGGCACCCCAGTGTTGTAGCCGGAGGGGCAGGGCTCTTTGGTGACTGCAGGGGGCTGTTTGGTGCAGACCACAATCAATAAAGGTCATGGGAGGGGGTCGTCTGGAATCTCCATAAACTGACAGGTTGTCAAAGGACCGGGGTGGTGGCAGCTGATGCTTTTTAAAGAGACGCTGATGGCTCAACCCCCTTCAACCCCACAGTGGGACGACAGCTTTTCATTGCCTAATGGAGTCACTGAGGGTGGACTGCATCAAGACAGACAGACAGACAGACAGACAGACAGACAGACAGACAATCCTTCAATTCAGGTAATGTTAGAATTACTGGGATTAATTCTCGGTTCTAACCCAGTTCACTCAAGGTGACTCGAGGTTCATCCTTGGTCATTTTTTTTTTTTGTTATTTCAAGAAAATGTCTGGAAATTCACTCACTACCTTATTACACCTCAAGGTTGTCCTCAGTCAACATGCAATTCAATGTCTAGTTGATTACTTCTACCAGGTAAAAACCCAAGATTGACCAAAAATGCCAAACATGATCCAAGGAAACCATTTATTTCTGTAAGAAGCAGTCTTTTCCTTGAATGGCAGAAATGTGAAATTCCCCTGATGGCAGTGGGGCTGGGGTTGAGGACAGAGGCTGCTCACACCTGACCGCCTTTTGAGCTACGGTTGGTTAATTAACCCCCGTCAATCGCATTGACCTTCCCCACGACGTGCTCAAGAGGCCCACAACTACGCCGACCCTCACAGAGAGGGATAATTGGCTTGTAAAAGTCCAGCCAATCGCAGACAGGGGCCAGAAACGGCATCTAGCTAGCTAGAGGCACACCGACACAGGCTGCAAACCGACACAGGCTGCACACCAACACAGGCTGCACACCAACACAGTCTGCGCCCCAAATTGCACCCTATACCCTATATAGTGCACTACTTTTGACCAGTGCCCATGGTAGTGCGCTATGTAGAGAATAGGGTGCCCTTTGGGGCGCAGCCACAGTCAGACACAGTCAGCCATGGAGCACACAAGCCCCTCCTGAGAGAAACCGCTGAATATCATTAAGAAGGCTGAAAGCATCCAATTAACCTCATCAACTCCCGGCTACTAACGAGGTGCCAAAAGGAACTTGGTTAGCGAGGCGTCAGCCTGCGTCAGCCTGTCACCATGGAGACTACTGGAGACAGCCAGGCCAGGAGAGAAAAGCATAATCCAATTTCATCGCCATTACCTAAATACGTAAGTGAGCTGATTACATTTTCACATGCATTTTGGGATGTGGGAGTTAAGATGGTGCTGTAACTGAGAAAAGGATTGATCACTGCTGAAAATCAGTTTCAGTACTAGTTGCATCATCAGTGTAATTTCTCTGTTGTGTGTATACACCACACAATTCATTTTTGGTAATCATATCCCCAAATAATTGCAATGCATTGACAAAAGGATGAAAATGAGGTGAGAAATAGTCCCATAGCCACAGAAAATCCAGAATGCAACCCAAATGGCACTATATTCCCTAAATAGTGCACTATTTTTAACCAGACCCCTATGGACCCTGGTCAAAAGTAGTGCACTATAAAGGGATAGGGTGCCGTTTAGTATGAACACCCAGCCTTGATTGGTCTGTTCAGTTCTGACCTTGTCTGTACACGCCAAGGCCCAGGCGTCTTGTTAGCTGGCTAGCTCCCTGCCGGGGCCGGCAGTGAGACACCACATGCTGTGCAAGCAGGAAGAGGGAGGGTGCAAGCACCTCCCGGCTGTAGAACTGAGCTTGTGTCTCAAATGGAACCCTACTCCCTATTTAATTCAGAACTTTTATTGCACTAAAAAGAGAATAGGATGCCATTTGGGCCACAGAGGAAGCACTTAATAGTCTAATCTGTCTGTTGAAACTTCATTGAATTGCATAAGAACCCCTTTCCTGACTATGAAAGCAACAGATTGACCTGTAGAAGGTGCTGTAGTAATCAGAGGGAGAACAGAAGGCAGTCGGGGGGAATGGTTTTGTTAGGTGCTGGTCTGTCTGCTGACCTTTTTGTTTGGGATGACTCTAACCTTTCACCCTATAAACACAACCCTTGCACTTTAAGACCTCAAGAATAATCCGTTTGTGTCTAAATAGCCCATGGTATGGTCAAATAGGGACTTCGTTAATAATCAAGGGAGTCACTAGAAACCTGACACTAAAATGTTCAAGATATTAATGGTTTCATATAGATAAAAAGTTCTAAAATCACAATACAGCAGAATAGAAGTTAAAATGGCAGCTATTCTCAGCTCTCCGCCAGAAAATCTGAGATGAGTGAAAATGCCATTAGGCTGATCTTGCATGACCAATTCCTTTTGGCTCACCTTCTAATGCTGACACCCCTACATGACTGAACCCCAGAACGCCCACTAAAGGCTTGGTGATGATTGACATACCCGCAACCTCTATGACAATCCAGGGTGGTATTGTTATGGGATGGGTTTCCAAAGGGGGATGGAACAAGAGGAAAGGGATGGGTAGATGAGGGGTTTGTCCTCCCTGTCCACTCACTGTCTGTCCCCCTGATTCTGCTTTCTCCACTGCATGGCTTAAACTAATCCCATTACCAGTCAAGCGGCCTGACGCTGATGTGGCCTGCTAACTGACCAGCTGCCCCTGAGTCTGGCCTGCATTGGAGAGACACTGTAACTTCAAAACCCCATAGCCTGGGCCTTCTTAGTGTGTGTGTGTGTGTCTGTGTGTGTGTCTGTCCACGCCTATCTGCCATGGCAGTGGGGGCTCCAGTCTTCTAGTCCTGGGATGGCATTGGTTTGGAATCGGAACCTCCTCATGCAAACTGCCTCAGAGTTCCATAACGGCCCTCCATGACACTGAGTCACTCAGAGCATCACTAATCCAGTGTACTAAACAAAGGCATCTATCTATACGCATATACTCTGAGTGTACAAAACATTAAGAATACCATCCTAATATTGAGTTGCACCCACCTCTGACCTCAGAACAGCCTCAATTAATTAACAAGGTGTCCAAAGCGTTCCACAGGGATGCTGGCCCATGTCGACTCCAAAGCTTCCCACAGTTGTGTCAAGTTGTCTGGATGTCCTTTGGGTGGTGGGCCATTCTTGATAAACACAGGAAGTTGTTGAGTGTGAAAAACCCAACAGTGTTGCAGTTCTTGATACACTCAAACGGGGCCTGGCACCTACTGCCATACCCCGTTCAAAGGCACTTAAATATTTGTCTTAAAGATTAAAGCAGAGAGCAAGGGAACCAACAATGCTGTAATGAAGGCAACTTGAAAATGCATTGCTTTATTATTCATAGTTGTTTAAGATGTGTGTTACCTCTGTGAAAACATCCTATTTTCCCCAAAGTAATAATGGTTGACATTATTGAGCTCATTGACACAATCATGTAACCTCTATAGGGAGCAACCAATCAATCATCTATGATGAAAAGTACAACAGTGATTATTTGTGGAATAATGTCATGGAGCGTGTAACCAGGAAAAGACCATTAGGCTCTCCATCAATAAATCCATGTCTTCCATTGAGTGTTGCAGTATGGGTTCAGTATTACTCCAGCCCATAGAGAACGTCAGCAAAATGTCAGATCTCTACAAGTGTATAGTCTTCATCCTCAGTGACTGCATTACATATCAAGGGCTAACCTATGGTAACAGAGCCGTGGTCAAAAGTTGTGCACCACATTGGGAATAGGGTACCATTTGGGACGGAGGCCATATTTCCCCTCCATCAGTTACAACAACAATTCTCCATGTTAAAATGTCTCTCCTGATGATGTCATCCATCTGCTCTGTTTATTTTGCAGCAGGAAGGAATAATTAATAATTGATGAGTTAGTGCATTATGCCACTTTACACTGTTCAGAGGCTGTTGATCTGAATCTGAATTAGCATGTTGGTTTTACATGGAGTCTCCACCACCTCCCATCAGTGAATAAAGAAGATTAAATGTGAGCATCCTGCATTCCTCTTTCCTCCTTTTCCCTCTACAGTTCCCTCTCTTCTCCTCTACAGTTGACTCTCCTCTTTCTCGCCTCTCGACTCCTCTTTCCTCCTCTCTCATCTAAATCTCTCCTCTCCTCTCTCTTATCTCTTACAGTGCCTTGCGAAAGTATTCGGCCCCCTTGAACTTTGCGACCTTTTGCCACATTTCAGGCTTCAAACATAAAGATATAAAACTGTATTTTTTTGTGAAGAATCAACAACAAGTGGGACACAATCATGAAGTGGAACGACATTTATTGGATATTTCAAACTTTTTTAACAAATCAAAAACTGAAAAATTGGGCGTGCAAAATTATTCAGCCCCCTTAAGTTAATACTTTGTAGCGCCACCTTTTGCTGCGATTACAGCTGTAAATCGCTTGGGGTATGTCTCTATCAGTTTTGCACATCGAGAGACTGACATTTTTTCCCATTCCTCCTTGCAAAACAGCTCGAGCTCAGTGAGGTTGGATGGAGAGCATTTGTGAACAGCAGTTTTCAGTTCTTTCCACAGATTCTCGATTGGATTCAGGTCTGGACTTTGACTTGACCATTCTAACACCTGGATATGTTTATTTTTGAACCATTCCATTGTAGATTTTGCTTTATGTTTTGGATCATTGTCTTGTTGGAAGACAAATCTCCGTCTCAGTCTCAGGTCTTTTGCAGTTTGTTTTTTCGCTTTGTTCGTAACTTGTTTTGTACATAATGTTGCTGCTACCGTCTCTTATGACCGGAAAGAGCTTTTGGACATCAGAACTGCGATTACTCACCTTAGATGAAGAGTTTTTCTTCAATGAGTCGGACGAGAGGGATATACTACAGACACCCGACCAGGCTCAGATCCCTGTCATCAGCTGGAGAAGGAAACTGAGATTTCTCTGAAAAAGATCAGGATGCCCTGTGAGGATCAGGCAACGAGTGGCTAATCTGCCCTTGCCTTCCATTCTGCTAGCTAACGTTCAATCGCTGGGACAAACTGAAGCATGTATATCCTATCAACGGGACATTAAAAACTGTAATATCTTATGTTTCCCCGAGTCGTGGCTGAAAGACGACATTAAGAATATACAGCTGGCGGGGTAAACACTCTTCTATCTGCAGGACAGGACAGCAGCCTCTGGTAAGACACGGGGCGGGAACCTATGCATATATGTAAACAACAGCTGGTGCACGATATCTAAGGAAGTCTCAAGGTTTTGCTTGCCTGAGGTAGAGTATCTCATGGTAAGCTGTAGACTACACTATCTACCTAGAGAGTTTTCATCTGTATTTTTGGTAGCTATCTACATACCAACACAGACCAATGCTGGCACACAATGAGCGGTATACCACCATAAGCAAACAGGAAACGGCTCATCCAGAGGCGGCGCTCCTAGTGGCCAGGGAAACTTAAATCAGTTTTACTTAATTTCTATCAGAATGTTAAATGTGCAACCAGAGGGAAAATAATTCTAGACCACCTTTACTCCGCACACAGAGACGCGTACAAAGCTCTCCCTCGCCCTCTATTTGGCAAATCTCACCATAATTCTATCCTCCTGATTCCTTCTTACAAGCAACATTTCAAAGAGGAAGCACCAGTGACTCGGTCTATAAAAAAGTGGTCAGATACAGGACTGTTTTGCTAGCACAAACCGGAATATGTTCCGGGATTCTTCCGATGGCATTGAGGAGTACACCACATCAGTCACTGGCTATATCTGTTCGTACAGTGCCTTGCAAAAGTATTCATCCCCTTTGTGTTTTTCCTACTTTGTTGCATTACAACCTGTAATTTAAATTTATTTTTATTTGGATGTCATGTAATGGACATACACAGAAATGTCCAAATTGGTAAAGTGAAATGAAATAAATTACTTGTTTCAAAGAATTCTAAAAAATAAAAAAATAAAAGTTGTAAGGGATTGTGGGCAATCTAAGTGTCACATGATCTGTCACATGATCTCAGTATATATACACCTGTTCTGTAAGGCCCCAGAGTCTGCCACACCACTAAACAAGGGGTACCACCAAGCAAGCGGCACTATGAAGACCAAGGAGCTCTCCAAACAGGTCAGGGACAAAGTTGTGTAAAAGTACATATCAGGGTTGGTTTATAAAAAAATGGCAGGACAACAAACCTACCAAGAGAGGGCTGCCCACCAAAACTCACGGACCAGGCAAGGATGGTATTAATCACAGAGGCAACAAAGAGACCAAAGATGACCCTGAGAAGGAGCTTTAAACCTCCACAGTGGAGATTGGAGTATCTGTCCATAGGACCAATTTAAGCTGTACACTCCACACAGCTGGGCTTTACAGAAGTGTGGCCAGAAAAAAAGCCATTGCTTAAAGAAAAAATAAGCAAACATGTTTGGTTTTCGCTAAAATGCATGTGGGAGACTCTCCAAACATATGGAAGAAGGTACTCGGGGTACTGAGAGCTTTTTGGCCATCAAGGAAAACCCTGTGTCTGGCGCAAACCCGACACCTCTCATCACCCCTAGAACACCATGGCAGCATCATGCTGTGGGGATGTTTTTCATCAGCAGGGACTGGGAAACTGGTCAGAATTGAAGGAATGATGTTGCAAAATATAGGGAAATTCTTGAAGGAAACCAGTTTCAGTCTTCCAGAGATTTGAGACTTGGACGGAGGTTCACCTTCCAGCACGACAATGACCCTAAGCATACTGCTAAAGGAACACTCAAGTGGTTTAAGGAGAAACATTTAAATGCCTTGTCAAAGCCCAGACCTCAATCCAATTGAGAATCTGTGGAATGACCTAAAGATTGCTGTACACCAGCGGAACCCATCCAACTTGAAGGAGCTGGAGCAGTTTGCCTTGAAGAATGGGCAAAAATCCCAGTGAATTGATGTGCCAAGCTTATAGAGACATACCCCAAGAGACTTGCAGCTGTAATTGCTGCAAAGGTGGCTATACAAAGTATTGACTTTGGGGGGGGGGGTGAATAGTTATGCACGCTAAAGATTTCCATTTATTTGTCTCATTTCTTGTTTGTTTCACAATAAAAAATATTTTGCATCTTCAAAGTGGTAGGCATTTTGTTAAATCAAATGATGCGAACCCCCCAAAAAAACTAATTTAATTTGAGATTGTAAGGCAACAAAATAGTAAAAATGGCAAGGGGGGTGAATACTTTCGCAAGCCTGTACATACTCCATGGAAGCCATGGATTACAGGCAACATTCGCACTGACCTAAAGGGTAGAGCTGCAGCATTCAAGGAACAGGATTCTAACCCGGAAGCTTATAAGAAATCCTGCTATGCCCTCTAACAAACCATCAAACAGTCAAAGCATCAACACAGGACTAAGATCGAATCGTACTACACCGGCCCCCCGACGCTCAATGGATGCGGCAGGGCTTGCAAACTACTACAGACGACAAAAGGAAAGCACAGCTGAGAGCTGCCCAGTGACACGAGCCTCCCAGACTAGCAAAATAACTTCTATGCTCGCTTCGAGGAAAATAACACTGAAACATGCATGAGAGCATCAGCTGTTCCGGACGACTGTGTGATCACGCTCTCCGCAGACGATGTGAGTAAGACCTTTAAACAGGTCAACATTCACAAGGCCACAGGGCCTTACGGATTACGAGGACTTGTACTGCGAGCATGCGCTGACCATCTGGAAAGTGTCTTCACTGACATTTTCAACCTCTCACTGTCTGAGTCTGTAATGCCAACATGTTTCAAGCAGACCACCATAGTCCCTGTGCCCAATAACACAAAGGTATCCTGCCTAAATGACTACAGACCCGTAGCACTCATGTCTGTAGCCATGAAGTGCTTTGGAAGGCTGGTCATGGCTCACATCAACACCATTATACCAGAAACACTAGACCCACTCCAATTTGCATACCACACCAACAGATCCCCAGGTGATGCAATCTCTATTGCACTCCACATTGCCCTTTCACACTTGGACATAAGGAACACCTATGTGAGAATGCTATTCATTGACTACAGCTCAACGTTCAACACCATAGTGCCCTCACAGCTCATCACTAAGCTAAGGACCCTGGGACTTAACACCCCCCTCTGCAACTGGATCCTGAACTTCCCGACGGGTCATCCCCAGGTGGTAAGGGTAGGTAGCAACACATCCGCTACACTGATCCTCAAAACAGGGGCCCCTCAGGGGTGCGTGCTCAGTCCCCTCCTGTACTCCCTGTTCACTCATGACTGCACGGCGTGGCACGATCCCGACACCATCATTAAGTTTGCTAATGAAACAACAGTGGTAGGCCTGATCACCGACAACGGTGTGACAGCCTATAGGGAGGAGGTCAGAGACATGACCGTGTGGTGCAAGATCAACAACCTCTCCCTCAACGTGATCAAGACAAAAAAGATGTTAGTGGACTACCGGAAAAGGAGGACAGAGCACGCCCCCATTCTCATCGACGGGGCTGTAGGGGATCGGGTTTAGAGCTTCAAGTTCCTTGTCGTCCACATCCCCAACAAACTAACATGTTCCAAGCACACCAAGACATTCATGAAGAGGGCACAACAAAACCTATTCCCTGTCAGGAGACTGAAAAGATTTGAAACGGGTCCTCAGATTCTCAGAAGGTTGTACAGCTGCACCATCAAGAGCATCCTGACGGATTGTGTCACTGCCTGGTATGGCAACTGCTCGGCCTCCAACAACAAGGCACTTCAGAGGGTAGTGTATACAGCCCAGTACATCACCCGGGGCCAAGCTTCCTGCCATCCAGGACCTCTATACCAGGCGGTGTCAGAGGAAGTCCCTAAAAATTGTCAATGACTCCAGCCACCCTAGTCATAGACTGTTCTCTCTGCTACCGCACGGCAAGCGGTACCGGAGCGCCAAGTCTAGGTCCAAGAGGCTTCTAAACAGCTTCAACCCCCAAGCCATAAGACTCCTGGACATCTAATCAAATGTCCCCCCCCCCCCACCCCACACACACACCCCACCCACTCTTCTACGCTGCTGCTACTCTCAGTTATTATTTATGCATAGTCACTAATTACTCTACCAACATGTATACAGTTGAAGTCAGAAGTTTCCATACACTTAGGTTGGAGTCATTAAAACCCGCTTTTCAACCACTCCACAAATTTCTTGTTAACAAACTATAGTTTTGGCAAGTCGGTCAGGACATCTACTTTGTACATGACACAAGTAATTTTTTCAACAATTGTTTACAGACAGATTATTTCACTTCTAATTCACTGTGTCACAATTCCAGTGGGTCAGAAGTTTATATACACTAAGTTAACTGTGCCTTTTAAACAGCTTGGAAAATTCCAGAAAAGTATGTGATGGCTTTAGAAGCTTCTGATAGGCTAATTGACATCATTTGAGTCAATTGGAGGTGTACCTGTGTATGTATTTCAAGGCCTACCTTCAAACTCAGTGCCTCTTTGCTTGACATTATTGGAAAATCAAAAGAAATCAGCCAAGACCTCAGAAATAAATTGTAGACCTCCACAAGTCTGGTTCGTCCTTGGGAGCATCCATTTCCAAATTCTTGAAGGTACCACGTTCATCTGTATAAACAATAGTATGCAAGTATAAACACCATGGGACCACGCAGCCGTTATACCGCTCAGGAAGGAGCGGACATATCTCGTTCTGTCTCCGAGAGATGAATGTACTTTGGTGCAAAAAGTGCAAATCAATCCCTGAACAACAGCAAAGGACCTTGTGAAGATGCTGGAGGAAACAGGTACAAAAGTATCTATATCCACAGTAAAAAGAAGTCCTCTATCGACATAACCTGAAAGGCCGCTCAGCAAATAAGAAGCCACTGCTCCAAATCTGCCATAAAAAGCCAGACTACGGTTTGCAACTGCACATGGGGACAAAGATCATACTTTTTGGAGAAATGTCCTCTGGTCTGATGAAACAAAAATAGAACTGTTTGGCCATAATGACCATCGTTATGTTTGGAGGAAAAAAGGAGAGGCTTGCAAGCCGAAGAACACCATCCCAACCGTGAAGCATGGGGGTGGCAGCATCATGTTGTGGGGGTGCTTTGTTGTGGAAGCGACTGGTGCACTTCACAAAATAGATGGCATCATTAGGTAAGAAAATTATGTAGATATATTGAAGCAACATCTCAAGACATCAGGGAGGTAAAGCTTGGACGCAAATTGGTCTTCCAAATGGACAATGACCCCAAGCATACTTCCAAAGTTGTGGCAAAATGGCTTAAGGACCACAAAGTCAATGTATTGGAGTGGCCATCACAAAGCCCTGACCTCAATCCTATAGAAAATTTGTGGGCAGAACTGAGAAAGTGTGTGCGAGCAAGGAAGCCTACAAACCTGACTCAGGTACACCAGCTCTGTCAGGAGGATTTGGACAAAATTCAGCCAACATATTGTGGGAAGCTTGTGGAAGGCTACCTGAAACATTTGACCCAAGTTAAACAATTTAAAGGCAAAGCTACCAAATACTAATTGAGTGTATGTAAACTTCTGACCCACTGGGAATGTGATGAATGAAACAAAAGCTGAAATAAATCATTCTCTCTACTATTATTCTGACGTTTCACAGTCTTACATTAAAGTGGTGATCTTAACTGACCTAAAACAGTGAATTTTTACTTGGATTAAAATGTCAAGAATTGTGAAAAACTGAATTTAAATGTATTTGGCTAAGGTGTATGTAAACTTCGACTTCAACTGTATTACCTGAATTACTTCGACACCGGTGCCCGCTGTATATAGCCTAACTATTGATATTTTACTGCATCTCTTTAATTATTTGTTACTTTATTTCTTAATTTTTTTTGGTCTATTTTTTGTCATTTTTTGATTGAAAAAAATATGTTATTTTTTATAGGTATTTTCTTAAAACTGCATTGTTGGTTAAGGGCTTGTAAGTAAGCATTTCACTGTAAGGTCTACTACACCTGTTGTATTCGGCGCCTGTGACAAATAAAATTGGATTTGATTTGCTCTCCTCTCTTTTCTCTACGATCCGGAATCCAGCCTTTGGTGATTGATGTGTTGAGCTTAATGATGCTTCTTAAGCAGGGAGGCATGAAATACTTTAGTTTCACCTGTGGA
Organism: Oncorhynchus clarkii lewisi; assembly: GCF_045791955.1. Lineage (NCBI taxonomy): Eukaryota > Metazoa > Chordata > Actinopteri > Salmoniformes > Salmonidae > Oncorhynchus > Oncorhynchus clarkii. The sequence goes on along the minus strand of NC_092154.1, from coordinate 16,595,526 downwards.
AGGATTGAAAAATGGGGCCATGTGAAAATATGAATGAAGCTTGAAAGTCATCACATGTAGCCTACCTATTATGTCATTTCAGTGAAGATGGCATGTGTGTGTTAATGGATCACACCAATCAATCAACCAATCAAATCAATCAAAAGCCTAAAACCCTAAACAGCAACAAACAATACAGATGTAGAAGCACGGTGGCTTGGAAAAACTACATAGAAAGCCTAGAGAGGAACCAGGCTCTGAAGGGTGGCCAGTCCTCTTCTGGCTGTGCCGGGTTGAGATAACAGTACATGGCAAAGATGTTCAAACGTTCATAGATGACCAGCAGGTTCAAATAATAATAATCACAGTGGTTGTAGAGGGTGCAACAGGTCAGCGCCTCAGGAGTAAATGTCAGTGGGCTTTCATAACCAAGCATTGTACACTAGCCACATTTCATGATTTGATAAAAATTGCTAAACACACAACACCTACCATCAAAACCCCCAACAACCACAATGTAAATGCGGAGGGCAACAGGCAGCATAACAGGTTGGAAAACGTATGTACTAAACGGTTTTGTAAAAGGAAAACAATGCATTAGCTTGCAGGACATATGTCATTATTTGTCATAGAATTTGTGGTTACTATTCCAAATTATTATTGGAATCCTGACAGATTTGTCCAGAATTATTGATGTATTTTCATTGTTAGTTGAGCTATTTACTAAAATAAAAGACTGTGGAACTGTGAAACAGTGTGAACAAACTGTGAAACAAACATCAACAGCACACTGCCGGGAGATAGCCTAGCGGTTAAGAGTGCTGGGCCAGTAACCAAAAAGTCGCTGGTTTGAATCCCTGAGCCAACTTTGCGACAGATTCTTCAATGTGCCCTTGAGCAAGGCACTTAGCCATAGTCGCTCTGGATAAGAGCATCTGTTGAATTACTAAAATGCCACAGTGGCTGTCCTTGCTATTCCCACTTGTTTTTGCGCATCTCTCCACATTGTCCGCATCCAAGCAAATATGTACAGTGCCCCGCTGTCTCATTTCAATTGGCCTCCATCTGTTTTGTGTGTCTATGAAAAGGTCTATTATGATCCTCTGCTCTCGGTACAAATGGACTGGCTAAGCGGATAGGGCCGGGCCCCCCGAAAAACATTAGCCCCTCGGATTCCAAGGAGCCCCACCCCACTAGTTTAATTATCCAGCTCTACGGAGGGATCTTCATTTTAACGAGTTTTAAAATGTATTGTCTACAGAGCCCATAAAAAAGACCTAGTGTGGCTGCTGTGGGTGGGAAGGCTGGGTGTGTTGTGGGGCTGTGAGCAGGCAGGCAGATTGGGCCGGGACAACCTCTTTATTAACCCTAGAGTGACTAGCTAATGTGATTGAAGTGGAACCACCTGGCAGGGGACAGTGCACAGTCAGCTGCCACTGAAGGCAACAAATGGGGAGAGACCAGGTGCTGGGCTCCAGCCCTCTTAATTGTTGCCATGTAATAGGTCGCTTGACTGCACAGTGCGGCTTGGGGCTAGGATTAAAAACGCTGTTGCTAACACACAGGAGGCCATTTTCTCTCTCAGTTCCAAGCCCTATAGCCTCTCCCCTCTCCCAGTGATTATGAAATTAAGAGGAAGGAAAGGAGCGAAAGAAAGAAGCCTGGAAGTAGTGTTTTTTAAATTGTAGCTTGAGGTGGTCATTTTTGTGGTCTCGCTCTCTCAATTCAATTCAATTTAAGGGACTTCATTGGCATGGGAAACATATGTTTACATAGCCAAAGCAAGTGAAATAGAAAATAAACAAAAGTGAAATAAACAATACAATATTTGCAGTAAACATTACACTTACAAAAGTTCCAAAAGAATAAAGACATTTCAAATGTCATATTATGTCTATATGCAGTGGTTTGTGAAAGTATGCACCTCCCATGACATTTTTACTATTTTGTTGCCTTACAACCTGGAATTAAAATGGATTTTGGGGGGGTTGTATCATTTGATTTACACAACATACCACTTTGAAGATGCAAAATATTTTTTATTGTGAAACAAACAAGAAATAAGACAAAAAAACAGAAAATTTGAGCGTATTCACCACCCCCAAAGTCAATACTTTGTATAGCCACCTTTTTTTACTATTTTTCTTTTACCCCTTTTTCGTGGTTTCCAATTGTTTAGTAGCTACTATCTTGTGTCATCGCTATAACGAAGGTTGAAAGTCATGCATCCTCCAATACACAACCCAACTAAGCCGCACTGCTTCTTAACACAGCGCCATCCAACCCGGAAGCCAGCCACACCAATGTTTTGGAGGAAACACTGTGCCCAGGCTCTGTCGTAACTGGCCGCAACCGGGAGGTCCGTGGGGCCATGCACAATTGGCCTAGCGTCGTCTGGGTTAGCGAGGGTTTGGCCGGTAGGGAAATCCTTGTCTCATCGCGCACCAGCGACTCCTGTGGCGGGCCACTTGTGCGTCGCCCCACGGACCTCCCGGTTGTGGCCGGTTACGACAGAGCCTGGGCGTGAACCCAGAGTCTCTGGGTGGCGCTGCAGTACAGCGCCCTTAACCACTGCGCCACCCGGGAGGCCGTATAGCCACCTTTTGCACCAATTACAGCTGCAAGTCTCTTGGGGTATGTCTCTATAAGCTTGGCAAATCTAACCACTGGGATTTTTGCCCATTCTTCAAGGCCAAACTGCTCCAGCTCCTTCAAGTTGGATGGGTTCCGCTGGTGTACAGCAATCTTTAGGTCATAACACAGATTCTCAATTGGATTGAGGTCTGGGCTTTGACTAGGCCATTCCAAGACATTTAAAGTTTCCCCTTAAAAAACTCAAGTGTTGCTTTAGCAGTATGCTTAGGGTCATTGTCCTGCTGGAAGGTGAACCTCCCTCCCAGTCTCAAATCTCTAGAAGACTGAAACAGGTTTCCCTCAAGAATTTCCCTGTATTTAGCACCATCATTCCTTAAATTCTGACCAGTTTCCCAGTCCCTGCCAATGGAAAACACACCCACAGCATGATGCTGCCACCACCATGCTTCACTGTGTGGTATTCTCGGGGTGATGAGAGGTGTTGGGTTTGCGCTAGACATAGTGTTTTCCTTGATGGCCAAAAAGCTACATTTGAGTCTCATCTGACCAGAGTACCTTCTTCCATATGTTTGGAGAGTCTCCAACATGCCTTTTGGTGAACACCAAATGTGTTTGCTTATTTTTCTCTTTAAGCAATGGCTTTTTTTTCTGGCCACTCTTCCGTAAAGCCCAGCTCTGTGGAGGGTATGGCTTAATGTGGTCCTATGGACAGATACTCCAATCTCCACTGTGAAGGTTTGCAACTCCTTCAGGGTTATCTTTGGTCTCTTTGTTGCCTCTCTGATTAATGCCCTCCTTGCCTGGTCCATGAGTTTTGGTGGGCGCCCTCTTTTGGCAGGTTTGTTGTGTTGCCATATTTGTTCAATTTTTTAATAAGGGATTTAATGGTGCTCCGTGGGATGTTCAAAGTTTTGGATATTTTTTTATAACCCAAACCTGATCTGTACTTCTCCACAACTTTGTCCCTGACCTGTTTGGAGAGATCCTTGGTCTTCATGATGTCGCTTGCTTGGTGGTGCCCCTTGCTGTTGCAGATTCTGTGGCCTCACAGAACAGGTATACTGAGATCATGTGACAGATCATGTGACACTTAGATTAATTATGTGACTTCTGAAGGTAATTCTTTGCACCATATCTTATTTAGGGGCTTCATAGCAAAGGGGGTGAATACATATGCACGCACCACTTTTTATTTTTCACCAATTTGGACTATTTTGTGTAAGTCCATTACATAAAATCCAAATAAAAATCTATTTAAATTACAGGTTGTAATGCCACAAAATAGGAAAAACATCAAGGGGGGTGAATACTTTTGCAAGTGTTGTAATGATGTGCAGATAGTTAAAGTACAAAAGGGAAAATAAATAAACATAAATATGGTTGCATTTACAATGGTGTTTGTTGTTCACTGGCTTCCCTTTTCTTGTGGCAACAGGTCACAAAATGTGCTGCAGTGATGGCACACTGTGGTATTTCACCCAGTAGATATGGGAGTTTATCAAAATTGGATTTGTTTTTGAATTCTTTGTGGGTCTGTGTAATCTGAGGGAAATACGTTCCTCTAATATGGTCCTACATTGGGCAGGAGGTTAGGAAGTGCAGCTTAGTTTCCACCTCATTTTGTGGGCAGTGTGCACATAGCCTCTCTTCTCTTGAGAGCCATGTCTGCGTTCGGCATTTCAAGAGAAAGAGAAAATGAAATCCATTAATTTACGTTCACAATAAGTTAGTGATTGAATGTATTAAGGCTCAGTATTGAGTTATGAAATGCTTGTCTGTCTGCCCATATCTAGCTGTCCAGTCTTCAGCCTTGATGTATCAGAGGGGAAGGTTCGGAGGTGAAGCTATTCCCTATATAGCGCACTACTTTTGACCAGGGCCCATAGGGCTCGATATAGGGAAGACGGTGGCATTTGGAAAGCACAATACATTTTTCAGGAAGTGGTCTGTCAGTCCGTTTGCCCATACTTAGGAGAACAAAGGCTTAGCACTAATGCAGTAGAGATCAAACCACTGCTTTTCTCTGTGAGGTCAGGCTTTTAATGTTAAACCAACCCAGTGCCAGCCACTGTCCAGGGACGCCTTCAAAGCAGAATGTAGGCTGAGTCATCCACCACCTTTTTTCCTTAATTCTTTTTGCTAAGACTAGCTTGGTTAATTGTCGGCCATTGTGTTTTACACATCTGAGCCCGTGTCAGCCGTCAACGACTCAATGGAAATTGAAAGGAGAGGTCTTGTAACATGGGGAGTGGGCTCATTTGAATACACAGCAGCTCTTTGATAGCCCTGCAAATTAGGGCAGGGCACTGTGTCGTCATCTGGCGCCTGTTTATCATAATGGGATGCCTGAAAACTAGCAGGTCCCATATGGCAGACATAGTCTGCCGGGTGTTGCCTCTCTTGTTGCTGTTTGTTGTTGTTATTTATTTACGAAACCAGTCAGATGAGATGAGTGAGTTAGTGTTGCCCCGTGCCAGGAGCAAGGGTGGCAAAGGGGGCACATTGGCATGGCATGGATCTCCGTTGAGGCTAGTAGAGACCAGGGCCAACCACCGGACAGAGGGAGCAGGGTGGGCCGTCTGGGTGGCAGACATGGGCGATTCCCCCTGGTTGTCTCTCTTAGGCAGTGCCAGGTTGTGATAGCATCATACCCATCCAAGAGAGGACAGTGGGTTGGCGGGTCACAGCACTCTTCAAGGCCCTTGATCTTTGTGTCTGTCTAATGCCCCAAATAGGTTCTGCAGCCATGACATGTGCTGAGCATTGCTCTATAGCACAAACAGAAGGAGACAATATACTGTTCCTGATACTCTTTCCTAGAAAGAGCAGCTCTCGTATGGTAATATAATCACTTTGAAAGAATAATCTAAATGTGAATACAGACAATAGGAATAAAATGTCATTGGAAAATCTCAATGCAAATATTGTCTGAAATGACTTGCCGTTAAACATGTAGCTTAGTAAAGAGCGAAGGCTGATGTAGAGTGAGAGAATGTCCAAGGCTCAATTACCTAGTCACCACAGGTCCTCCATGTGACCATTGGATGACTTGTGTAGAAGCAGCACCTTGGAAGAACTGTTGTGCTGTTGTATTGGGATGCTAAACCTCTGGGAGGTGGTTACACTAAGACTCAGAGCCTGTGCCTGCTCTCCCCCAATCCCTAATGATCCAGCTACACACATAATAGAGATGTTGTTCTGTGCTGTTATTCAGGCAGCATCCCAAATGGTACCCTATTCCCTACATAATGCACTACGACACAGCCCATGAATGTCCTACACACCCCTCTCCTCCCCTACCTTAAATTAAAGACAGTGCACTCCTACAGTAGAGGTGGTTCAAACACATTGGGACTTAATGGTCCTCCCAACACCAGAATGGTAAAACCCACTCTCTCTCTCTATGAGGCTATTATCACAACCAATCTCACTTAGCGAGACCCATCCTGCTCCGCCATGGCCACAGACAGGGCTTTGATGGTGATGGTAAAAGCCTTGCCCTCTGCCTGGAGGAGTGATGGCCTTGCAGCAGCACCATCAATACCAACAACATTTCAACACTACGAGAAAGCCCTGAAGTGCACAGTGCATTACTTCTCTCTCCGGCTGAGGACTGTGTCTAGTTATCTCTCTACCACCACCGCTGCCGCCCCATAATTCCAGCTAAAAGCCCCAGGCGGAGGCTCCTGCTGTGGGGTTGGTGGTGATTGTGGAGATTGATCTGTGCCAGGAGATGGCTGTGGTGATGGCTGCTGTGGTGAGTGAGGGCCCCCATAGAGCTATGGATCCCAGCAGCAAGGGAAGCTGAACCTCTAACAACCGAGGTCACACCTCCTTAAATCCACCACTTTTCAATCAGGACAGCAGTAACATCCATCCATCCACCCGCACTTACAGTAACACTAGGACAGACCATCTACCATCCCCTCTCATCACTACCTACAGACCAGAGGACAGACAGGACAGACTGGCTAAGTCTTGAAGTCATGTATTAATTCCCTTTTTACATATGAAGCTCATGATTTCTAACAGCTTTCAAAGTGCACAAGTAAAGTGGCACTCAAAACCCAATGAAATATGCAGAGGGGTGAATCAGAACCCCAACACTGTGGACTGTGAAGAAGGCAGACAGGAGGACTGTTTGGAGCTAGTCACCCGGATGGGAAGATGGCTGTTCTGGCAGAGGGTCCCATCGTAGCGCCATTACAATGCTTATCTACTCCCTCCCAGCACAGAAGACCTGAGGATCCTCTCTTCCAGGCGAATGACACCCTGGTTCAATCCCAAATGTTACCCTATTCCCTACATAGTGCACTACTTTTGAACAGATCCCTATGGGCCTTGATCAAGCGTAGTGCACTATACAGTAAATAGGGTGCCATTTGGGATGTGGCCACAGCCATGAGCAGATAACGGCACCTCAGCCTCATCCCTTAGCCCTACTGGCCTCTGGGGAGGGGCCCAGGACAGAACTGTCTGGGCTCTTACCCACTGATACATTACTTGGCTTCCTGTGACCAACAGCTGCCTACACTCCAATCATACCAAGGCCCCAGGGGGCCGCAGCAGACAAACGGAACAAGCAGCGCTCTGCGCTCACATACACAACACAAAGTTGAGGAGCCTGTTGTAGGGGACTAGGGGAGAGAGAAAAGCCCCCACTGATCCTCCAACATACTTAGAGCTCAGTCCTGTCAAGCAGAAACAGTCACTCACTCCACATTCCATTGATGTTCAGAGAATAATGATGATTAGAATGAGAATTGTCTTGAAGCATTGCATTGTGGTTCCACAACCCTGTTGGAAATGGAAAGCACCACCCACTCATTGTAGCTTTCCCAGTCCCAACCAAGATTGCTGGTAGGCTTATTAGGTCATTCCCACTTCTCCATTGGCAACGGGCCACCATCCATCTCCTTTCCGGAATTAAGATGCAAATAAATCTCCATTGAGGGATTATATTGTCCGTCAATCCACTGATTTTCACTGCTGTAATTGGGAATCAACAACATGCCATATTGGCGAAAAGGGGGTTATTACAGCTATTAAGGGCACTGGGGAAAAATAAAACAAAATAGAGAAACACTCACACACAACACAGTCACAGTAGAAAAACACCCAGACAGAACACAGTCACAGTAGAAAAACACCCAGACACAACACAGTCACAGTAGAGAAACGCCCGCACACAACACAGTCACAGTAGAGAAACACTCAGACACAACACAGTCACAGCAGAGAAACACCCAACACAACACAGTCACAGTAGAGAAACACCAAGACACAACACAGGCACAGCAGAGAAACACCCACACAACACAGTCACAGTAGAGAAACACCAAGACACAACACAGTCAAAGCAGAGAAACACCAAGACACAACACAGTCACAGTAGAGAAACACCCACACAAAACAGTTGCAGTAGAGAAACACCAAGACACAACACAGTCACAGTAGAAAAACACCCACACAAGTCACAGTAGAGAAACACCAAGACACAACACAGTCACAGTAGAGAAACACCCACACAACACAGTCACAGTAGAGAAACACCAAGACACAACACAGTCACAGTAGAGAAACACCCGCACAACACAGTCACAGTAGAGAAACACCCACACAAAACAGTTGCAGTAGAGAAACACCAAGACAACACAGTCACAGTAGAAAAACACCCACACAAGTCACAGTAGAGAAACACCAAGACACAACACAGTCACAGTAGAGAAACACCCACACAACACAGTCACAGCAGCGAAACACCAAGACACAACACAGTCACAGCAGAGAAACACCCAACACAACCCAGTCACCGTAGAGAAACACCCACACAACAGAGTCACCGTAGAGAAACACCCAACACATACATATTATTTAATCATTCCATGTTTTCTGAGCTTCATGGCTTGATGCGTGTCATCCACAAGAGGATAAGATATTTAAATGCTGGTATTGAAGCGTATAAATGCATAACACAAGAGAAAAGCAGGTCCTCTCAGGTGCAACACACTTTGAGATATTTCAAATTATTGCAGCATTCTAATAACTGAATTCGAAGTGAGAGTAGTACAAATATTCTAAATATGATTGATCAGAATTCACATAATTCACAAAACTACAACAATTCTCTGAACCAAGACATGCAACGCTCTGTTTCACATTGATTAAAAAAGTTGAGGATGAGATCACCGCACCAAGCCATAACATACACACACACCGCACCGAGCCATAGTGAGAAGAAAGGCGTTTTGCACGGCCCTGGTTTTTCGTTACAGTGGACAGAGCAGATGAGAGAGGTAGCGGAGGGCGCATGCAGGCCTGTGTGGAGCATCCCTGGGATGGGAGGATAGGGCACTGTTCTGCTGGCATTGGCCACTGCCCCTACCCTGCCTGGCATCATCCTCCAGGTTCAGCCACAGAGGGAGGGAGGGAGGGAATAATGAGCTCTCCATGCATCAGGGGATTCCTATGATTAAAGGTGATATACACACACACACACACACACACACACACACACCCAAACGGTCCTCATCAGTCACCTGACAGAAGCAGCTGTCAGAGGCATGCAGCTACATGTCATTCCAATGTGCTGCTGGTCTGACTCTGGCAGGTAGGACAAAGCACAACACATTCTCCTTATGCCTGCTACATTAGGTTATCCCACAACAAACACTTCACTAACAGCATTGTTGACAGGGTAAAGTGATGACCATCTCATGCCCTTTAATAGAGCTGTTTTACTGCTGTATTACTGTTATGTTTGCGTTCATGTCTGTAGTCATGATGAACAGGGTGAACAGGTTAGAGTAAAGGTTCAGAATCACAAATGTCCTCTGCCAATATACATTTTTCCACCATATCTATTGTAAAACATAAAGCTGACTACAAAATGCAGGACTGACAGTCCAGTTTAATCAAAGCTTACAATAGCTCCACTTCTTTGGCCCTGGTTCAAAAAGGCCTTTAGGCAGTTGGCCTGAAACCCTGCCCCTGCTGTTCATTATTCACTTCACATTTATTGGCAGAGATTTTCCCTAATCTATTTAATATATCTTTAATTTATTTAATTAAAACTGTACTGATTAAAACTGTACTGATTAAAATACCCTATCTCCATCCTCGTTCTCTGTAATATGTCACCATAACGTTCATGTTATAAAATCAAGTTTAAGAATCTACAGTACATCCATGACACAGTCTAGCTGTGACCTCATGGCTTGTTCTGGAGCCAGAGAGCCAGAGTCAGACGTCCATTAGCAGGCTGGGCCTGGCGCTGCAGGGGTTTTGACAGGTCTGCGTGTGAGCACTAGGGCTGGGGCTGAGGGAGGCTGTTGAGACCCACTGGTGCTGTGGGGCTGAGCCTGGCCCGCCAGCAGCACTCCTCCACGTTTGTGTCGGACACAAGCTGCTGTTTGCCTGGGCCCCTGCCGCCCCACCGCACTCGGCACCCACTTGGCCAGCCGTGCCATTGTCTGGGGTGTCCACATGCATCTGTCAGGCATGGGCAATATTGGCACTGACAGACAGCCTATTGTCCCCAGAGTGGAAGACGCAAACAGAGTTGGTGATTGCTGGTCCTAATTAGTCCACACACTCTAATACTCACACACAGGGGCTGTGTCCAAATACCCATACTAGCGTACTACCTACTTAAACTGCGTACCATGTACTCATCGTTGCATACTATTTAGCACGTACTGTTTAGTAAAAAGTATACAGTATGGGGCCTTCCAAGTGGCGCAGAGATCACTACAGACCCAGGCTCGATCCCAGGCTGTGTAAGGGACTTCTTCCGAAGAGGAGAGAAGGATCGGAGGACCAATATGCAGCGTGGTTAAAGTTCATGGTTCTTTGATCAGAGAACCTATACATGAACAGAATACAAAACAAGAAACGTGAAAACCCGAAAACAGTCCCGTGTGGCACAAACACTGACACAGGAAACAACTACCCACTGCCTAAATATGGTTCCCAATCAGAGACAACGATAAACACCTGCCTCTGATTGAGAACCACTCTAGGCAACCATAGACTTCCCTAGACAACTACACTGAACACAACCCCATAAATCTAATAAACCCCTAGACAAGACGAAAACACAATAAATCACCCATGTCACACCCTGGCCTAACCAAAATAATAAAGAAAACACAGATAACTAATGTCAGGGCTTGACAGGCTGTGTCACCATCGGCTGTGACCGGGAGTCCCATAGGGCAGCGCAGAATTGGCCCAGCGTCGTTCGGGTTAGAGGAGGGTTTGGCCGTGGGTGGGGGGGCTTTACTTGGCTCATCGTCCTCTAGCGACTCCTTGTGGCGGGCCAGGCGTCTGCAGACTGACTTTGGTTGTCAGTTGAACAGTGTTTCTTCGACACATTGGTACAGCTGGCTTCCATGTTAAGCGGGTGGATGTTGAGGAGTGCAGTTTGGTGGGTCATGTTTGGGAGGACGCATGACTCGACCTTCGCCCGTTGGGGAGTTGCAGCGATGAGACAAGATCGGAATTGGAATTGGGAGAAAAAGGGAGTCAACATAAAAAATACAAAAAACAAATGCAGTATGACACGGCAGCAATGCAATAGTGGCTCCTGACTAGTTCAGTATGTGTGGCGGGGTCGAGTGCGGGTAGATTTCTCCAAATTCAATAGACAGCCTGATAATAGCTCATTTGCAATTCGATTAATTTATTAAAATGTTCAAATCAAAAGGCACAGAAAAACGTGGACAGTAAGGTGCATCAAAAATTCAGAACCACTGAAGAGTAACATAATAAACTAAAGCACTGCTCATTGGGAAGGAGATAAGAATGACTGCCAAGGCTTGATCCATAAATGAAATAGGTAGCCACGCCTACAAAACTAAACCAATACATATGTTCAAATCAAAAGACCTGATTAAGATGACATCACAGCCACATCCTGAGTCCAGGGTGCCGACACATTCACAAATCAAAAGATGGTTTAGTATTTTGTTTAAAATCTCTGATGAAGGCCAAGAGAACAATAAATCATTTTCAATGAGAAAACAGAAATCCACTTTGGGAAAAGAAATACATATTTTAATATATGTTGCCTACGATGCAATTCTCGTGATCATTTTAAGGAGAACAAAAAACACTCAGCCTACATTTTAACACGACCGCAGAAGCTTCGCTATTCAGCATCTTCACAATTAAGTAGCCTAGTGTTGTTGTTTGGCTACTTGAAGAGAACTAGGGCCTATCACTCGCAGCCCACCTCTTCCAATGCATTGTGGAAAAGTGTGCATCGAATTCTACTAGAATTCTCAAACAGCCTACTATTTAGGACTATTTAAGTATAGGTATTCGGGACACAGCCAGGGTTTCAGAAACCCAAACAGACACAAACTTGATTATTTAGCTTCCAGATACTGCTTAGCTTCACATAGTTATTTGTGCTTATTACAGGATAACACTTACCATATAAAGTCATATGTTCTAAAATCTCAAGAACAGTACATCAATGTTAAATGACGAGGGAGTAGGAATGATGTTACTTCCAACACAAAACAGAGTCATCACATGTTGCCACGGATACGGTAACTTGATAGTAAGCTGTGGGAATACACGTAAACGCCTCCACCTGGCCTAATCAGCAGAACAGGGCCCTGTTTCCCTTCCCAGGGGACACAGCGCTATCACAGCCTCCAAAGCATCAGATGGAATCTGCTCATAATGAGGTGAAAAATAACCCGTACTGGAACAAGTATTGATCAAAGAAAAGCAGGGGAAAGTGTCCCGTCTTCCATCATTTGATTATAGCTTCACATTCGTTAGTTTGGTGAACTGGTACACATTGTACACTCCTTCGACTTGTTTCGTTTTTTTAGATGTTTTTTTCAGAGCCTCAGTGGACTTCCATCTCCAGGCAAAGGGTGTGACCTCACAAAACGGTGGTGCTCAGAGGCACAGAGCACACACACACACGAGAGAGAGAGAGAGAGAGAGAGAGAGAGAGAGACAGAGACAGAGAGAGAGAGAGAGAGAGAGAGAGAGAGAGAGAGAGAGAGACAGAGACAGAGACAGAGACAGAGAGACAGGGAGACAGAGAGAGACTCAAAGCATGCGGGTTAGAGAGGACTGAGGGAGAGCAGTTTAAAAAATGCTTTCAGAAAAGGATGAAGTAATTCTGGTCATCTTCTTTCTGGTATGTCTGCGGAACAATCACACTAACAAGCTGAGTTATATTGGTAAATACTATATACAGTGTTTGTGTAATACATCGGCAAAACAAGTTACCTGGTGCACATTAGTGCTAGACCAGAGAGTTTGGTAGAGCGGGAAATATGCTCCTCCACAGCTCATAATTAGCCCCTCTCAGAGCAGAGTCTATTGATTGGTCTTTATGGAGCTGAGCTGGGCAGAGACATGAGTGTGTGTGTGTGTGTGTGTGTGTGTGTGTGTGTGTGTGTGTGTGTGTGTGTGTGTGTGTGTGTGTGTGTGTGTGTGTGTGTGTGTGTGTGTGTGTGTGTGTGTGTGCGTGCGTCTGCGTGTGAGTGCATGTGATGGGCTGAGAGCAGAGCAGCTGCTTTCATCCGAGTGGATGGATGCTCTCCTTCCTTTCACATTGGTATTTTAGAAGTTGCTCTGTGCCATCACTTCATTACAACTCAATTATCAGCCTGGTTTTACACAGCTGCCTTTAAAGCCTAATGCTGTGTTACCATATGTAGCTAAATACATGTCATCAGGCCCATGTTCCTTCACTAATCTGAGCAGTCAGTTTCTTCATTCTTTTACAAGTCTTTTTCCTGTGTTTAACTGTGTGAAATGGATTCCCATGTTCACATCAGTTTACGGGAAACACAGATTATAGAGAATAATTATCCATCATGGTATTTGTTCCCATGTTAACTAAAGGTATGTAATGGCTGACTGCCATGGAGACTGGAGGTATTTTATCAAATTATGATTGGTTGCACCTAAATCATCATGACGGGTAGAATATCCCATAAATTATATTTCATTTCTTAAATCAGATTGCCTTATGGTCAAATCAAATCAAATCAAATCGGGTCCCCCGCGGGACAGTTGAGCTAACGTAGGCTAATGCGACTAGCATGAGGTTGTAAGTAATGAGAATGGGGGCGTGCTCTGTCCTCTTTTTCCTGTAGTCCACAATCATCTCCTGGTCTATGGTGTTTCTCTTGTATTTCAAAGATAATGGTACAAAAAAAAGTATTTTTTTCTTTGTATGATCTTTTACCAGATCTAATGTGTTATATTATCCTAGTCCTACATTAATTTCACATTTCCACAAACTTCAAAGTGTTTCCTTTCAAATGGTACCAAGAATATGCATATCCTTGCTTCAGGTCCTGAGCTACAGGCAGTTAGATTTGGGTATGTCACTTCATGCAATAATTGAAAAAAACGGGCAGATGGTTAAGAAAATATTTACTAAATAAACTAAAGTTTTAAAAAAGCTACACAATAAAATAACGATAACGGGGCTATGTACAGGGGGTACCGGTAAAGAGGAGTGGGAGGCCCCGGTGCACAACTGAGCAAGAGGACAAGTACATTAGAGTGTCTAGTTTGAGAAACAGACGCCTCACAAGTCCTCAACTGGCAGCTTCATTAAATTGTACCCGCAAAACACCAGTCTCAATGTCAACAGTGAAGAGGCGACTCCGGGATGCTGGCATTCTAGGCAGAGTAGCAAAGAAAAAGCCATATCTCAGACTGGCCAATAAAAATAAAAGATTAAGATGGGCAAAAGAACACAGACACTGGACAGAGGAACTCTGCCTAGAAGGCCAGCATCCCGGAGTTGCCTCTTCACTGTTGACGTTGAGACTGGTGTTTTGTGGGTACTATTTCATGAAGTTGCCAGTTGAGGACTTGTGAGGTGTCTGTGAGGTGAGGTGTCTGTTTCTCAAACTAGACACTCTAACAACATGTCTACACTGTATTTCTGATCAATTTGATGTTATTTTAATGTGCTTTTCTTTAAAAAACAAGGACATTTCTAAGTGACCCAAAACTTTTGAATGATAGTGTAGGTCGGGGTAAAGTGACTATGCATAGATAATAAACAGTGAGCAGCAGCAGTGTAAAAACAAATGGGGGTCAATGTAAATAGTCCAGGTGGCCATTTGATGAATTGTTCAGCAGTTTTATGGCTTGGGGGAGAAGCTATTAAGGAACCTTTTGGAACTAGACTTTGCGCTCTGGTACCGCTTGCAGTGCTGTAGCAGAGAGAACAGTCTATGACTTGGGTGACTTTGGGCCTTCCTCTGACACAGCCTGGTATAGAGGTCCTGAATGGCAGGAAGCCTGGCCCCAGTGATGTACTGGGCCATACGCACTACCCTTTTTAGCGCTGTACTGTCAGATGCCGAGCAGTTGCCGTACCAAAAGGCTTGAGCCGGCCCTGCTCAAAGGCCCTTGAAGTGAAGGAGCACTAGTGTTAACACTCAATAAGCAAAGACCTCAAACTGACTACCTATGAAAGATAATGAAATGATTTCCCATCATAGGAATGTAGTTTTATTCCGTAAACTTGAAAATGGGCCCCAGTCAGATCGAAGGGTTTAATTAACAGAAAAATATCTAGGTGCTACTTCAAGAAGTGATAATTGTCATTTGAGAATAAATGTACTGTGTTTTGCTTGGGCGTGTTCCTGGGAGCCTACAGGGCTCCAACTGAGCACAGCTCTTATCACAGGTAGTGTGTACTGTTCCTCCATCCTGTCTCCATCCATCCGCCCGCACAAATCAGGCTGTTTAAACACTGAGCAGTTTTACTGCCCTGCTCTGTAAATACCTGCCAAATGATGCTGCTCCCTACCTGGAAAATCAATCAATTCCATGCACACTCTGGGTAAACACCCGGCACTAGCAGAAATCACTTAATGTATTTTACTACTTTCTTTACTGTAGTTATATATATATATAGAAGGAAGAAGAGAGCAGCATCTGGCAAACGGAGGCAAGTTTCACTTGTGTTCGTTAAAGGACAATTCCGCATCAAAACTACATTTTGGTATTTATTGCATTAGTCCATTGTTGATATACTCCCCAAATGTTTTGCATGTCAGCCATCAAGTTTTCAAGATATATAACTTTAAAATGCAAAATACATCAAATTGGCTGTATTTATGTATTTTGAAAGTTACATATCTTGAATTTTGACATGACTTGATTGCTGACATGTAAAACATTTTGGGAGTACATCATCAATGGACTAATGAAATAAATACCAAAATAAGGTTTATGGTGGAGTTTTCCTTAAAATGTACAAACTCCATCTGAAAGGACTGGGTGGAAAGATCCTAGGATACCCTAGGACGCATTTAAAAATACTGCACTATATAGGGAATAGGGTCCCATTTGTAACGCACAAAGAGAGGAGAACTTATCCTATACCTTACCCACAGAGGGAACTGCATTTGGAGACTAATGTTACGTCCCAAATGGCACCCTATACTCCATAGGTCTCTGGTCAAAAGTAGTGCACTATGTAGGAAATAGGGTGTTATTTGGAACACAATGTAAAAATATCACTCTGCCACATGGACGTTAAACCGCTCTAGACAAAACATTGACATATGTGTTAACATCTTTAATGTTTCCTGTCATTTTTCCCAACCTATAGAAATAGCTATCCCTTTTGACAGTTGACCAATATAGAGCAATACAGTAAGCAGTAACACTGTGCTTTTATAATGCCATAACAATAGTAATCTCTGACAAAGCCTTGATCATTGTCCGTAAGGGAATGAATGTCTGGCATTCAGCAGGATACTGATGTTCTGTGATGAGGATATGGCTTCTTTTGATCTCACTGACTGGCTGGATGGTTTGTGGCATTGCATCATGAGAGGAGAGGAGCGGAGAGGAGAGGAGAGGAGAGGAGAGGAGAGGAGAGGAGAGGAGAGGAGGATAAAGTGACCTCAGAAGTAAAGTAATGTTATGTAGCTGATAGTCTTTTTGTGTAATTTGTTGTTTGTCAAACACTCATATGAGCCCTAGTGTCCTAATGTAGTACATTACATAAAAAAGAAGTGTCCTTCACTGAAAACTAGGCTACATAACAAATAACAATAGTTTGTACAGTCATCAAGAGGGTGGAATAGAGGCAATGCAGCATTGTTGGTCTTTGATTACAAAAGCCAGCTGACCCTAGAAGCTGTGTTTGAGAGTGTTAATACATTTATACTGTTTCCTTCAGAAAGGAAACTCACTGTGTCGGTTTACAGAGAGCTTGCTGCACTGTTACACTAACTACACAGCTATTAATCATTTGTGGCACAATTCACCGTTGAGGGACACGTTCTAGATAACTCTGCTACTCCATCCACTTCCACAATATGGTGGCAAATATTTCATTTACAAATAACCTGTTGGGGTTTGTTTGTGGGCAGCTGATGTTTATTTTATGAATACTAACACCCAGCCAGACTGCTTTGGGTGCATTCATTGCTAATAATGATAAAAAGGATCTGGTAATTACAATCATATTTTAAGCCGGTCATTGTTTTGGGGTAGGATTGCATTATCCCTTTACAAAAGGCTTGTTTGGACTGGCACTCGGCCAAACAAATAATGAGTTAGAGCCAAATCTCTGTTGGCTAGCTTTAGCAAGTGGCACCAGAGACAATGCCCATGAGGAAGGTCTTTTATACTGGAGACATTTTTGGGGTAGACTTGGTCTGCGTCCTAAATATCTCCCAATTCTCTATATAGTGCACGACTTTTGACCAGAGCCGTATGGGGGAATAGGGTGCCATTTGGGAGGCACACTTATGGTGTGGGTAAAGCACTGCTGATGCTGAAGCTGTTAGTGTGTTGCTAAGGTTATTTGCTGTGCTTTGGGATGGAAGCCAAATCCTTTGGCATGTCTTTGAAATACTCTCACCACAGCTATTACTGTTATACTATTATACTTACTATCACCACAGCTATTACTGTTATACTATTATACTTACTATCACCACAGCTATTACTGTTATACTATTATACTTACTATCACCACAGCTATTACTGTTATACTATTATACTTACTATCACCACAGCTATGACTGTTGTACTATTATACTTACTATCACCACAGCTATTACTGTTATACTATTATAGCTATTTTTCTACATAATGAAATTGCCTTGTTTCTTTTCCCTATTAGAGAAGTTGGTTTGGAGTTGCTGGCTGTCTCACAATCACAATAGTTTGCCACTCCTCAATGAAACATATTATTAAGGCACACATGTTGAAATGGCGACAAAGAATCCCTTTGCTAGATGTAGCACAGCCATGAGTCTTTTCTCAGCTAGCACTTTCATACCAAAAGCTTGATTTATTTAACCACAGGTCCACAGCACCATCTACAGACCAAATAATAACAACAACAGAGCACCTAACTGCGACCAGGCTAAACAAATGAAATAATCAAATTTAGTGTACATCCATTATTTTACCACTGAGGCTATTATTTATGATACTCTGAAAATCAATTTAAACATATGCAGAATGCTAACAGACTCCACCTAATCCTAGAACCACAACTCCTGTTTATAAAGACAGACCGTCTAGAATTTATTGACCATAATGTATAGTACCAGACACAATTTTGGACACACCTACTCATTCCAGGGTTTTTCTTTCTTTTTTAATATTTTCTACATTGTAGAATAATAGTGAAAACATCAAACTATGAAATAACAGACATGGAATCATGTAGTAATCAAAAACATGTTAAACAAATCAAAATATATTTTATATTTGATGACCTTTGCACAGTCTTGGCATTCTCTCAACCAGCTTCACCTGGAATGCTTTTACAACAGTCTTGAAGGAGTTCCCACATATGCTGTTGACTGTAGTCTCCATAGGCCCCAAGGACCATCAATCATAAACCTTCAAACTTCAGCTCAGTCAACAAGTGTCACTTCGAGTGAAACCGCTTTCAAATTAATTTTATCCCCATTCCAACAAAACAGCATGTTTTGCAAGCTGGAGTGCAGGTTTTCATGTCCATGGACACACAGCACAGCCCACACGAAGGTCACTGCAAAGAAGATGTCAAGTGATTTTGTCAGGTATTTTTTTTGCGTGTGTCAGAAGAACAACACGTTTTCACAATTGATGTCCTTCAGCAGAATAGCAGGGGTGAGGAGGTCAATGGAGGCCTTTTGTTTAGTCGAAGGGGACTGGAGCCACTAAGAGGTCATGCACCATGGTGTGTGTGTGTGTGTGTGTGTGTGTGTGTGTGTGTGTGTGTGTGTGTGTGTGTGTGTGTGTGTGTGTGTGTGTGTGTGTGTGTGTGTGTATTGTTAGACAGGAAGCCAGCAGGACAGTTGCTTTGGGTGTTGATTTTACATAGTCTACAATTTGAGTGGTTCATTTCCTGACAGTTCAATACAAAAGGTATTGCATTGCAGTATTTACCAAGTACAGTAGCCTAGTTTAATAAAACACTGGATAAATACCCTTTCTAGGTAAGATAGTCAGCCTACTATGGGTGTATTCCGTTTACAGACTTGAAGACCTGTGTGTAGAGGCAACAAAGACACTGCATAGTAATTATCAAGCAAGTTTGAGGCCATATGCCTAAAATAACATTATAATGAAGAATAGTGAATGGAGGACGTGATATTTGAGCGGTTTCAACGCAGTTAGATCAGTCTGTATGAAACGCACCAACCATTCAGCAGTAGGTGGCAGTAAAAGCCATTAAATAGGGGCATTTTGCCACATTCCATTTGTTTGCAAGATTTTGTTCCGGCATAAAGAAAAAAACCTATGTGTAGGCTATTACAGTTCTTTTTAAATCACTTTGGTACTATTTTCACAAGTATGTGGTACCTTTTCACAACTCTAAGTACAAAACTCCAAGCTGGTCACACAACGCAGCCAGTCTTTCATTCAAAACTTGTCCTTGTGCATTCATTTGGATTGTAAACATCTCTCCACACAACCATTGATTCAAAATATATGTTTATTGTGACATGTAATGAGAACATTGGTTTAATCGCCAAAACACAACATAATGATATAATTTAGTTGTTTTAACTACCAGTTAATCCAATAGCAAACAATGCAAGATATGTGTTTCAAATCTCTCTTAGAAGTGCTGAAAGTAATATGCCACAGTAGTGTAAATTACAGTACATTACACACTTTTCACATTAGGCAATACACTTACATTGGCCAAGAAAATAGACAGAAAATCTATCATTTCCATAATATCTATCCAATGTGTAATCAAAGGTGTGATCAGTAAAGACATCCTCTACAATTGCGACACACAGAGGATGTCTTCACTTTGATGGTCGCCCATTGGCCGATCAGGTTCCAACCACGGCGTGGAGTTTTGGCCAGGTTGAAGCCCGCTTCATCAACATGGTTCACAGCAGCATCAAGTACCATCACCGGTCAAAAAATATATTTTGGTTAGTTATTTTTACAGTATAGTTCCAATATGATACTGTGAAGTAGAATGTGCATCAAATAGTAATAATAATGCAATATATAGTGCTGTACTGGAACATAATCGGCCAGCAGTTGTTTCTCTCGAAAGGCACCAGGTAAATGTGTTTCATAGATACCTGGTGCCTATTCAAAAGGCGGGAGATTGCTGATGGATGCCCCATTGGCGAAGGTGGCATTGTTCTCCTCAATGGCCTGCTTAATTTCAGACAGCCGTATGTCATTCCTGGCCCTCACCATTTCCACCACTGTCCACTCCTGCTGGTCGGTCAGCACACGGCCACCACCATGAGGTCTTCTGTCAATTCTGAAAGTAGAATGGAGTATACTGTCAATAGATCATACTGTAAGAATACTGTAGCATGTTTTGTGAATTTACATGCATTACAATGCCATTTACAGTAAATGTAGTGGTAAAGCATAGTGCATATCCTGCAGACTTACCGCTTTTCTTGGCGAAATTTTCTCATGATCGAATTTACAGTTGATCTTTTCAGATTGGGGTGAACTAATCTGGCAGCCTCTGCCATGGTAAGGCCTCTGTTTACCACATGGTCAACGATAATGGCCCGGGCTTCATTAGACACAACAGTTCCATGCCATCTGCCTCCCTCTTTCTGATGCCCACCTCTTTGACGGGCTCATGCCCACCTCTTTGACAGGCTCATGCCCACCTCTTTGACAGGCTCATGCCCACCTCTTTGACAGGCCTATGCCCACCTCTTTGATGGGCCCATGCCCACCTCTTTGACAGGCTCATGCCCACCTCTTTGACAGGCTCATGCCCACCTCTTTGACGGTCCCATGCCCACCTCTTTGACAGGCCTATGCCCACCTCTTTGATGGGCCCATGTCCACCTCTTTGACAGGCTCATGCCCACCTCTTTGACAGGCTCATGCCCACCTCTTTGACGGGCTCATGCCCACCTCTTTGACAGGCTCATGCCCACCTCTTTGACGGTCCCATGCCCACCTCTTTGACGGGCCCATGACCCAATATAGGAATATATAGGCTATTAGGCATACGAGTGTCAGCTAGTCACTGTTCCAAAAGTTTTACCACTGGGAAACAACTTGTTGAATGGTTTCATTAACACTATGTTTTGTTCATTTCTAGCACGTGGCAGGAAGAAGGACCACTTCAATCCGAACCTGGCATGTAATCATTGTCATTAGTCCAAACAAGCTGCTAAAACTAGAGTTTCAATTGGACAAATTAATAAAGCCCCTCTCTGTTCCGTACAGTTTGCTTCAATTTGGTTATGTTTGTTTCCTAGTGAATACACCCCTGAAGTTCTCTTTCTCACTCATGGTGAGTTGACTGACTGTTTGCCACATTAATCAATATAGGGCTTGTTTTACATCGGTTTTCAAAATAGCCTTCTCTAGTCTCAGTGGCGACCCGACATTCAGGGCAGGTGGGGCAGAGGCATTAATCCATGTCACATATCAGTTCGCAAACAATGTACAAATTATCCGCATACAAACATGTTGTCTTTTTTGTTTTCTTGAGTAAGGCAGCTCCAAAATGCAGGTGTTTCAGCCTAGATCAGTGCTTTCTATGGTGGTGGGTCAGTCAGCGGAAAATTATACTTGGGGGTTGGTAATGTTCTCTAGCTGCGCTGTTATTGGCTCAGTGTCCTGTCACTCATGGGGACACTACATTTCCGCAAAATCTACAGGGAGAGCTCAAAAATTCAAGCCCCTTGGGTGCTGCCATAGATTTACATTAGAAGTGCCATCCAAGAAGGCTCAAGGTCATTGGCCACAGATAAAATGACTTCAAATCACGTTATACCTACTGTAGCTTTGATTGGACTGATCATGTCAACATCATACTTTCAAAATCTTAGCTAGCAAGCTAGACAAGCAGTACCGTCATGAATCAAGTCGACAATCTACTGGCAAATCCTTTTCAATCCTTGTCATATGAAGAGAAATTATAGATAAAATGTGTCGGTGTTCATAGGCCATTGGACATAAACATTACAAAACAAGTTGGAAATCGCAAATTCAACAATGAGTGGTTTGGAAGGAATCAGTGGCTATCTGCAAGCTTTGCAAAGCAATCACTAGCCTGATATTCAGTGGAGTGGGTGTGTGGTCCAAGTCTGGGTTTAAGGGTCTCTTTTCAAGCTTAAATAGATAAACATTCACATGCAACACCATGGGCAAGAGAAGGTTGAATACATTGGCCGTACTGTCAATCCAGCATGACTTCTGCTGCGTTCAAAACAGCTGGAAACTCTGAACTGGGAAATCTCAGACTTCAGTGAGTTCAAGACAACTGGGAACTCTGAAAAAAACTAGCTCCGACTGGGAAAACACGTTTTGAACAGTCATCCAACTCAGAATTCCAAGTCGGGAACTCAGGCCTTTTTCTAGAGCTCCGATTTCAAAAGGGCTGAACTAATAGTTATAGACTTGTTCGTCTTAGCCTGCTTATTAATGTCTTAATTGAAATTATGGATTGCCTCTTTTCGGCTCATCATTCCCTTATGCCATAATTTGTACATCTCAATTGTCAGTAGAAACCACATTTGTTTAAGCAAGTCAGCCATATCAGCTATGTTTTTAAAAAAGGCAGTAAATTTAGCTGAATGAATTGTTTCGCTGCCAGACAAGGCTTCGCTGATAGCCAGGTGTAGCAGTGTTAAAGATTCGCTCCATGGTGCTGAAAAGAAAGCTCTGTTGTTGGGACAGCTTTATGTAGGCCCTAACTGTTTGTGGGCACCGTTTGTCACAGTTATAGTACAATTGATGTATTGTTTAATGTTGTGTTGTGGTGTGTAGTGGCTTTGCTGGCATCAAAAACATATATATTTTTTGTTTGCTCCACTCTCTAGTTTGGCTACTAGCATTGCATCATTCTCCAAGGCTCCACGGGGTCAACATATCACCCAAAATCTTTGAAAATAAATGAAGATATGCACACAACATGCACATATGATATTTGTACATCTACAAATAAAACAGTCTGGTACGTACTAATGTGTGGATAGGCCAGTGGGAGTAAACTGATACCAGACTGCACTCTGGGCAAAGAGTGATGACAGACACAGAAGGAGATTAATGATGAAACAGACTATACATGTAGTCTGTGTACAGAGAGAAACAGGATAAAAGAATAAGAAAATGTCACGTTCTGACCTTAGTTCCTTTGTTTTGTCTTTGTTTTAGTATGGTCAGGGCTTGAGTTGGGGTGGGCAGTCTATGTTCTTTTTTCTATGATTTGGTATTTCTGTGTTTGGCCTGGTATGGTTCTCAATCAGAGGCAGCTGTTTATCGTTGTCCCTGATTGAGAACCATACTTAGGCAGCCTGTTTTCACCCTTGAGTTGTGGGTGATTATACTTTCTGTTTAGTGTGTTTTGCACCTGACGGAGCTGTTTCGGTTGTGCCTTTTTTTTGTTTCTTTGTTTGATGTTGTTCAGTTAAAATAAATAACATGAACCAGTACCACGCCGCGCTTTGGTCCTCACCTTCTTCCACCGACGACCGTTACAGAAAACTACAACAATGTAAATCCAGTAAACTCTATTACATTAAACAGTAATATCAGCAATCTCTATACACAATTTACAGTAAGAGAAAAATAACACACTATAATTCCTTTCAGTTGAATTAACATTACAGTTGCACCAACTGGTAGGCTATTCACATAATTTGTACAAAATGGTAAGAGAGCTGGTGAATTAAGTTATGCCTCTACATAGCTACAAATGTCCTGTATTTACATATAACAATAGCAACAGGAATATTATAAAAGTGAAATAAGTATTTGTTCTGGATTACATTAGGTAAAAACACAAACATCCCTGCAAATGAAAACGGTCTGATTTCCACGAAAGCCAACCGAACTGAGAAATAAATTCTGTTTCATACTAACAATTGGTTGCCACGGTGAATAATCCAATAATAATTGGCAGGACAGATGAAAGGAAACATCAAAGAGTTTACTGGAATCTCTAAATGAAAATACTGGCAGATCAATAAAATGTCCTTGTTTATCTAATTACATTTACAGGATTCTAAATTCAATTCGAACAGGCTTTTATACAACAAAAGTAGAGTGTTGTATTTGTAATAATGAATGCCAAGATCAGCTGAGCGGGAATGTGAGCAGCAGAGCAGAGGTCTGCATGTGCCTAAAACATAGCTCCAAAATGAGTGCAACCTCCTCTGCCCTTAAATTATTGCATTATGCCTGTAAGAATATGAGCGTTGGAATTTTCTCTTATGATCTCATTTATAGCTTCCCATAAAATGTGCATTATTATTTATTATTGTCAATCCAAATCGTCTTAATCAAGCTGCTCAAAACATTTATTCATCAGCTGAAATATTTTGGGTTGTCTTCATCACTGGTTGTACAAGTGTTTGTTTGTGGTGATCCAAGCCAGGGGATTTTGGTAGTTAGATGAGCAGGAGACAGTGATAGATGTGTTTTGAGCTCTGCTCAATGCTGCTCTGACGAGGCTGGAAGTTGTTGGGTTCAAAGCCGGGGTTACAATCACTGTTTTGATTCAAACAAATGTCCCCTGACTGTGTTTGTGAAGGGTTGGATCCATTTTAGACCATCCCTGATATTACTCTAACAGTTTATTTATTTACTGGTTGGCCTACAATGAGCCAAGAGTCGAGACCAGTAGCAATGTATAGATTTTTCCCACTTCATCCATCCATGATAAATATTATGATATGATATGATAAATAGCCTGTAATGATTGAATAGGGGCTAAGTAATGATTGGACAAAATACGACCCAGGGTCGTTACAATACATTAAAATGTACAAATGCTCACGTTGGCATCAATGAAGCTAATGTTTTTCCTTTCATTCTTGTCCACTAATCCTGTCAGACTCCTCCCCTCATCCTCCCCTGGATGGATGTTGCATTCTGGAATGTTCTCTCCTGCTGGGTGAAGAAAGGATGAAACATAATTATCCTGCTGGTTTGAAGGAAGGATTTGGAGAAAGAGAGAAAGACAGAATACCCTCCCTTTCCTTTAATGTCATGTGCTGCTTGCCAGGTGGTCCATGGTTGTGGATTTCTGAGTTGAACCACATACATACTAATTCTGAAGGCTGGCTCCCTTACAGGATGGATCTTATTTTCAATGACAGCCTAGGAACTGTGGGTTAACTGCCTGTTCAGGGGCAGAATGACAGATTTGTAACTTGTCAGCTCGGGGGTTTGAACTTGCAACCTTCTGGTTGCTAGTCCAACACTCTAACCACTAGGCTACCCTGCTGCCCCGGCAGGTGATAAACTAATTTGCATACACCGGCACGTCTTTTCTGCAGGTTTACGGGGTCAGGTTCGTATTAGTTAACCATAATGATCCTGTTAAGCACCTGAATGGACCACCATCCTAGCGAGTGTGCCTCTGCAGACCACGCCTCTATCCTCCTCCCCCTTTCCCCCTTTCCTCTCCCTCTGTTCCGCTTTACCCAACATGTGAATTAATGGATTAATTCATGGACTTCTAGGGGTCAATGACTCTGAAAAACATCTTTGAATCAAGCCAGGCCTAGAGCAATAGTGTGGCCACAGAGGGAGAAGGGGAGAGAAGCGTTGGCTGCTAGGGGTTGGGAGGGAGTGAATCAAGTTTGGGCGCTTTACAATGGTACAACTGGCCACCAGTCCAGGACAGGGCTGAAAAGACAAGGCTCCAGGTGGCCCAGCCAGCACAGTCCTTTTGACTGTCAGAGGTGCTCTAAGTAAAACAAGGGGGATTGACAAGTCCAATGAGGTGAAACAAGAGATGGACAAATGATTGGAAAATAGGTTATGTTTTGAAAGAAAACACCACTCGCAACTCCTCTCTCTGTCTTACACTTTTGTATCTTCTCTAGGCATTTCTCTCAACCCTCCCTGTACAGTCGTGGCCAAAAGTTTTGAGAATGACATAAATATACATTTTCACAAAGTCTGCTGCCTCAGTTTGTATGATGGCAATTTACATATACTCCAGAATGTTAGGAAGAGTGGTCAGATGAATTGCAATTAATTGCAAAGTCCCTCTTTGCCATGCAAATGAACTGAATCCCCCAAAAACATTTCCACTGCATTTCAGCCCTGCCACAAAAGCACCAGCTGACATCATGTCAGTGATTCCCTCGTTAACTTCTTATGGCTGCAGGGGCAGTATTGAGTAGCATGGATGAAAGCTGCCCATATCGAATGGCCTGCTACTCAGTCATAGTTGCTAATATTTGCATAGTATTATTAGTATTGGATAGAAAATACTCTGAAGTTTCTAAAACTGTTTGAATTTTGTCTGTGAGTATAACAGAAATTTTACTTCCTGTTTTTTTTCTGGAGGTGGCAGATTTTCAACCAAGGTCTCATTGAAATTACAGCGAGATATGGATGAGTTTTCACTTCCTACGCCTTCCACTAGATTGCAGCAGTCAATAGTACTTTGTCTGATGACTCTAATGTGAAGGGGGGGCGATTGACACAGGAAATAGTCACCACAGCCATGAGTGGACCATGCTTTCACCAGACGCGTTCACAGGGAAAGGACTTGCGTTCCACTGCTCATCTAAAGTAATTCTAAAGTAATTCTCCGGTTGGAAAGTTATTCAAGATATATGTAAACAACATTCTAAAGATTGATTCAGTACATCGTTTGACATGTTTCTACTGACTGTTACGGAACTTTATGACATTTCGTCACGTTATAGTGGACGCGCTTTGTGACATTGGAAATTGTTTACGAAACGCGCTAACCAAAGTAGCTAATTGGACATAAATAACAGACATTTTCGAACAAATCAAGCATTTATTGTGGACCTGGGATTTCTAGGACTGCATTCTGATGAAGTTCATCAAAGGTAAGGAAACATTTATCATGTCTTTTCTGGTTTCTGTTGACTCCAACATGGAGGCTAATTTGGCTACTGTTCTGAGCGCCGTCTCAGATTATTGCATAATTATACTTCAAGATTCCATACTAACATCTGACAAAAAATGTCTAACGACACTGAAGCAGCAAACTTTGTGGAAATTAATATTTGTGTCATCCTTAAAACTTTTGGCCACGACTGTATATGATTCGGAGTCCCAAAACACACTCATGTCTCTCTCTCACGTCTCTCTCTCGCTCTCGTCTCTCTCTCACGTCTATCACGTCTCTCTCGCTCTCGCACGTTTTTCTCTCTCTCACGTCTCTCTCTCTCTCACATCTCTCTCTCTCACGTCTCCCTCAAGTCTCTTGTCTCTCATCTCTCATGTCTCTCTCTCGCAGGGATCTGCAGGCTCCGCCCTCAGGGTCCACGCTGTGCCCTTGGGGCCGGGACAGGAGCTGCTGAGCGCCGTCTCAGATTATTGCATAATTATACTTCAAGATTCCATACTAACATCTGACAAAAAATGTCTAACGACACTGAAGCAGCAAACTTTGTGGAAATTAATATTTGTGTCATCCTTAAAACTTTTGGCCACGACTGTATATGATTCGGAGTCCCAAAACACACTCATGTCTCTCTCTCACGTCTCTCTCTCGCTCTCGTCTCTCTCTCACGTCTATCACGTCTCTCTCGCTCTCGCACGTTTTTCTCTCTCTCACGTCTCTCTCTCTCTCACATCTCTCTCTCTCACGTCTCCCTCAAGTCTCTTGTCTCTCATCTCTCATGTCTCTCTCTCGCAGGGATCTGCAGGCTCCGCCCTCAGGGTCCACGCTGTGCCCTTGGGGCCGGGACAGGAGCTGCTGGGCTCCCTGCTGGCATTCGTGGAGGAGAGAAACCTCAAAGCGGCGTTCATCATCACCTGCATGGGCAGGTGGCAGAGTGTTGACTGGCAGCCATCCGTCATGCCTCTGGTGAAGTACCTGTTCATTGTCAGTTGTAAATTAAAAAACAATGGCTGTGTCCCAAATGGAACTCTATTCCTGTAATAGTGAACTACTTTTCACCAGGATCCATGTGCTTGGTGATGAAGAGATGGACGATGGTATGAAAGAGATAGACGATCACACAGGCTTCCCTGAGCTGCTCACCAAACCCCACTCTAAAAAAGACTAGAAGAAGAAGATTAGAAGATGACTTTACGGTCAAGGATGTTCAACTAGCAGTTTGATACGGACATATTGTTACATTTAAGAGAATAGATGAGATTGAATTATTTCAGTTTGACTGCAATGGCAGTGAATAAGTAGATCACCTCCATTAGACTGGAAACTCTCCTTCCAGACTCACATTAAGCATCTCCATTCCAAAATTAAATCTAGAATCGGCTTCCTATATTGCAACAAAGCATCCTTCCCTCATGCTGCCAAACATACCCTCGTAAAACTGACCATCCTACCGATCCTCGACTTCGGTGATGTCATCTATAAAATAGCCTTCAACACTCTACTCAACAAACTGGATGCAGTCTATCACAGTGCCATCCGTTTTGTCACCAAAGCACCATACACTACCTACCATTGCAACCTGTATGCTCTCGTTGGTTGGCCCTCGCTTCATACTCGTCGCCAAACCCACCAGGTTATCTACAAGTCTCTGCTAGGTAAAGCCCCGCCTTATCTCAGCTCACTGGTCACCATAGCAGCTCATATCTCCCTCACTAGCTTTAAGCACCAGCTGTCAGAGCATCTCACAGATCACTGCACCTGTACATAGCCCATCCAACTATCCATTCCCCATACTGTCTTTATTTATTTATCTTGCTCCTTTGCACCCCAGTATCTCTACTTGCACATTCATCTTCTGCACATCTACCATTCCAGTGTTATTGTAATTACTTCGCCACCATGGCCTATTTATTGCCTTACCTCCCTTATCCTTCCTCATTTACACATACTGTATATAAACTTTTTCTACTGTATTATTGACTGTATGTTTGTTTATTCCATGTGTAACTCTGTGTTGTTGTATGTGTCTCACTGCTTTGCTTTATCTTGGCCAGGTCGCAGTTGCAAATGAGAACTTGTTCTCAACTAGCCTACCTGGTTAAATAAAGGTGTTCTCAACTAGCCTACCTGGTTAAATAAAGGTGTTCTCAACTAGCCTACCTGGTTAAATAAAGGTGAAATAAAACAAAATAACATGTAGACATTGGGTTTGGCCTTTTGTCAATGGGAGGTGGTGAAAAGGATAAGACAACACAGCCATTTCACAGTAATTAAATAGATATTATTTTCTTCCACCTCCCCTCCGCTAATGTGAACCGACGCCCCCCAAATACTGCCTCCATAGAGGGCCTTTGTACGGTAACACTTTCTATGGAGCAGATGACTAATGATGTAACACTGAACAGCTGTGGGAGAAACCGTTTCCAACAGAAACCCTCCCACCCCTGAGCGCTCAGTCACTCTGACCAATAGGTGGGGCCTGCTAATGAATGTTTAACTAAAGCCCGCCTTTTGAATGGCTCTGACCCACTGGTTGCTGAGACACAATGTGAGAACTCCCCCAGGATTAACAATGACCTCCACACAGCCACAGCCGTCCAGCTGAAGAAAGGCTGTATGTGGGAGGGAATGGGGAGTGGTGACAACCTTTTGATGGAGCAGAGTTCATATAGATCTATGTGCTTTAATTGGGCACCATGTAGGGTCTGATAGAGGACAAACCATATAGGTGCTGCTGTCTTCTATAGTGTGTGTGTGTGTGTGTGTGTGTGTGTGTGTGTGTGTGTGTGTGTGTGTGTGTGTGTGTGTGTGTGTGTGTGTGTGTGTGTGTGTGTGTGTGTGTGTGTGTGTGTGAGAGAGATGTGGTTTCCAGTCTGTTTTATGCAGAATAAGCGCTTTCTCTTTGTCCTTCTTTGCCTTTGTGTGTGTGGCATTGAAGTTGTACCTGTATTTGTTGTAAGTGCTTACTGATTGAGTGCTACATTAAGTTGTTATTCAGATCAGAGAGTTTATGATGACTCAAATAGGAGCTAGCCACTGCATTCCTAACTGAGCACTTCACCGCATTATAACAAATAGCCGCTTCTAGAGTTTCCTTAAGGTTTTCACATCAAATGCAACTAGGGCTGTGGCGATAACAACATTTTGTCAGCCGGTGCTTGTCACCAAATAACCGTTGTCTCACGGTCTCATCTCCTGGTTTCCACACAAGCCACTGATGTTGTCACACAGCTAGGAGTGGTGGGTGCGGAGTCAGGCGCAGAGGGTTCATAGAAAACCAACTTTATTTCGGTAAATGGGTAAGTGGTCAACACAACAGGCAAACAAAATATGACCGACCCAAAACGGGAAACCAAAAAGGTGTGAGAACATACTACACGCAACCATCCACAGACAAACAGAAAACAAGCCCTCACAAAAGCAGGCGGGCCTAACCGGCTTCAATAGCCCTAAAACAAATCTCAAACAAGGAACAGGTGAAATCAATACAGACATAACCAACAGAAAAGGAAAAAGGGATCGGTGGCAGCTAGTAGACCGGTGACAACAACCACCGAGTGCCGCCAGAACAGGCAGGGGAGCCGGAAGTCGTGACAGATGCAGACCTTTGGAACATCTTAAACATTTTAAAAAGTCTAATAAAATCCATGTAATAGAGCCGACACCTTCACAATATATCCAGTATTTATTTTAGACCGGTCTAAAGAAGGATGATATGAAGAAAACGTAGTCTATTTCAGAAGAACAGAATAGCATACTCTTGAGTTTTCCTCATTTTAGGTCCTGATCTGGCTATGCCAAATGGCTGTAGGCTACACTAGTTCATTTAGCAAACAAGATTTGCTTAGAATTCCGTGGAAGTGTTTTATATTATTTTATAGTATGAAGAATACAATTGAACATAGCTGAATAAAGTATAAATATTTTCTCCAAACGATTTGAGGGAGTGCGCACATTCGGCTATTCTATATTGAGGTGTTTAACAATGAAATAGGAACTCCTATATGCTTAATTTAGAGTTATTTGTGTAACTTTAGTTGTTCTACAAACGTTGGGCTATATGTTTTGATTTTTAATACATTGAAAGGCTGCATGATGCGACTCGTCGCTTGAAAAAGTCACTTGAAAGGCATAAGCTCTGCTTTGTGTTTTTTGGCGCAGGCTGTACACACGTCATCAGTCTTTCATTCACAATTTGACCATCCCTTGATAATGCCTCAAATTTCACGGCAGCATCCCCTTTGTGGCCGTAATGCACCCTAAAAAAATCCATGCTTTTTGTGGGCAGTGACCGTTGTGCCCTTCTCCTTGAGTGCTGCGCACTCCGAAGCACCTCTCACTCACATGGGTCTCCATCACATGATATGGCCTTTCTCACAGGCTACAATATTTCTTCACATTATAAGCGCAGCAATGTGCACATAGTAGGCTTTAAGTGCAATTAGCGGGAAAACACCATAATCAAAAGTGTCCTCAAATGCAATTATTCATGAGCAATTCAGCTCTAAGAAACAAGTGAGCTTCTTACAAGTGAGCAGGTAGGGAAGTTCCTCTCAGGACCCCCAGTGCTAAAAGCCCATCGGACTCCAGTAGGGTTCTTCATAACCAGACCTCCACATCAGAAGATATCCTCCTTGCAATCTCCAAAATACAACAGCCACAGGACAACTTTGTTTGGACATCCTAGGTCTCTCTTTATGTAGTGTTGTGGTGTCTCTCTTGTTGTAATGTGTGTTTTGTCCAATATTTATATTTGCAATCCCAGCCAACGTCCCCGCAGGAGGCCTTTTGCTTTTTGGTAGTCCGTCATTGTAAATAAGAATTTGTTCTTAACTGATTTGCCTAGTAAAATAAAGGTTAAATAAAAAAAATATAAATAAATGTGTGAAATTTGTTATGATTTAGAATGGACCATTATCATGCACATGTCTCGAAACAGTGGCAGCAGGAGAAAATACATGTCATCTATGCACTTAAATAGCGAATGGAGGACACTTTTCGTAGTTCGTTTTCATGCCAGCCAGGTAGGCTATACTCCTGTTGTAAAGATAAGCAATGTGTTTAATATTAGGAAAGTTGACAAATAAATATAGTAGGCCTAGCCTACAGAAAGCTGATGGGATCCTCCTATTTTTAGTAGAGGCCATCACTCTTGTTTTCTCACACAACTGCATAACCTATAGAAATGTTGCTCAACATGAGCTCATGGGTTCTAATTAAGTATTTGATTAGATTTTCGAATACATTTGCATTGATGTCAGAGGGATTAGAGGGACAATAGAGTGCTGAGTACCAGGCAGTTAGCACGTTTGGTAGACTACTGCCATGATTGTCCACAAGAATCAAAATAGGTCAGATCAGGTTTGCAAAGAGTTCTAACATAGAATGTGGGGAATGGTCAGAGGCGATCTACAGAACACTAATTTCATTTTGTTTGTAATTTTGAGATGTCATTAAAAATGTTATAAAGGAAATACTGTAACTTGGAAAGTATACCCACTACATGTATGAAGTTTCCATACTATGTGTTGTGTATGTAATATGAAAAATTATGAAAGTGTTTATTGTTACATGATTCATTTAATTGGGTAACAATTAAACATGGTTAGTTAATTAGATAAATAATAGTCTTCAGATTAATGTTAAAGTGAAGTAACAACACTTCTAATGACCATCAGCAGCATAAGAGCTTGGAGAAGCCTAATTACCCTGACTAAACGGTCACGTGGAATTTGACTGCCTTCATGATGCGTGACCACAGGCGTGAAGGTAGTACGGTCACCGCAAAAGCCCTAAATGCAACACAACAAGGTTTCTGTAAAGACTATAACAGTGTTAATGCATAGACATTTTAACCCAAGCCATGCTGCTGAGCTGAAGATGATATGAATGACCATCTTCTCTGGCTTTTCCCTTCCAGGCACCTGCTCATGGGCCTGTTGTCATTCATAAATGTCAAGTGGCAAGCCAAGGAGTGGGCCGTCAAGGTCCTGTGTTGATAACAGGTCTTATCGTGCTCTCATCTTATCTACGAACATAGACAAGGCTCTAACTCCCCTAGCTCCACAATGAGATAGGGTGCAGGCCAGGCAGCAGGCTGTTAGCCAGCCTGCCAGCTTAGTGGAGTCTGCCACTAGCACAGTCAGTGTAGTCAGCTCAGCTATCCCCATTGAGACCGTGTCTGTGCCTTGATCTAGGTTGGGCAAAACTAAACATGGAGGTGTTCGCCGTAGCAATCTCACTGGAATAAAGACCTCCTCCATTCCTGCCATTATCGAAAGAGATTGTGACACCTCACATCTCAAAATAGGGCTACTTAATGTCAGATGCCTCACTTCTTAGGCAGTTATAGTCAATGAACTAATCACTAATCATAATCTTGATGAGATTGGCCTGACTGAAACATGGCTTAAGCCCGATGAATTTACTGTGTTAAATGAGGCCTCACCTCCTGGTTACACTAGTGACCATAACCCGCGCGCATCCCACAAAGGCGGACGTGTTGCTAACATTTACCATAGCAAATTTCAAATGACAAAAAAAACAAAGTTTTCGTCTTTTGAGCTTCTAGTCATGAAATCTATGCAGCCTACTCAATCACTTTTAATAACTACTGTTTACAGGCCTCCTGGGCCATATACAGCGCTCCTCACTGAGTTCCCTGAGTTCCTATCGGACCTTGTAGTCATGGCAGATAATAATCAAATCATTGGTAACTTTAATATTCACATGGAAAAGTCCACAGACCCACTCCAAAAGGCTTTCGGAGCCATCATCGACTCAGTGGGTTTTGTCCAACATGTCTCCGGACTTACTCACTGCCACAGTCATACTCTGGAACTAGTTTTGTCCTGTGGAATAAATGTTGTGGATCTTAATGTTTTTCCTCATAATCCTGGACTATCGGACCACCATTTTATTACGTTTGCAATCGCAACAAATAATCTGCTCAGACCCGAACCAAGGAGCATCAAAAGTCGTGCTATACATTCTCGGACAACCCAAAGATTCCTAGATGCCCTTCCAGACTCCCTCCACCTACCCAAGGACGTCAGAGGACAAAAATCAGTTAACCACATAACTGAGGAACTCAGTTTAACCTTGCGCAATACCCTAGATGCAGTTGCACAGCTAAAAACAAAACACATTTGTCATAAGAAACTAGCTCCCTGGTATACAGAAAATACCCAAGCTCTGAAGCAAGCTTCCAGAAAATTGAAACGGAAATGGCGCTACACCAAACTGGAAGTCTTCCGACAAGCTTGGAAAGAGAGTACCGTGCAGTATTGAAGAGCCCTCACTGCTGCTCGATCATTTTCCAACTTAATTGAGGAAAATAAGAACAATCCAACATTTATTTTTGATATTGTCGCAAAGCTAACTAAAAATAAGCATTCCCCAAGAGAGGATGGCTTTCACACAAATTCATAAACTTCTTTGAGGAAAAGATCATGATCATTAGAAAGCAAATTACGGACTCCTCTTTAAATCTGCGTATTCCTCCAAAGCTCAGTTGTCCTGAGTCTGCACAACTCTGCCAGGACCTAGTATCAAGGGAGACACTGAAGTTTTTTAATACTATACCTCTTGACACATTGATGAAAATAATCATGGCCTCTAAGCCTTCAAGCTGCATACTGGACCCTATTCCAACTAAACTACTGAAAGTTATTATAATGCTCAGAGTAAATACTTGAATTTAGGGGGGGTAAATACCCAACCGATGTGCAGTACGAAAAACTAGGCAGCCATTTCCTAAGTTGCGTCACCGGAAGCCTTAGTGCTGCTTTTGATACCATCGATCACCACATTCTTTTGGAGAGATTGGAAACCCAAATTGGTCTACATGGACAAGTTCTGGCCTGGTTTAGATCTTATCTGTCGGAAAGATATCAGTTTGTCTCTGTGGATGGTTTGCCCTCTGACAAATCAACTGTAAATTTCGGTGTTCCTCAAGGCTCCATTTTAGCACCACTATTGTTTTCACTATATATTTTACCTCTTGGTGATGTCATTTGGAAACATAATGTTAACTTTCACTGCTATGCGGATGACACACAGCTGTACATTTCGATGAAACATGGTGAAGCCCCAAAATTGCCCTCGCTAGAAGCCTGTGTTTCAGACATAAGGAAGTGGATGGTGGCAAATCTTCTACTTTTAAACTCGTACAAAACAGAGATGCTTATTCTAGGTCCCAAGAAACAAAGAGATCTTCTGTTGAATCTTACAATTAATCTTGATGGTTGTACAGTCGTCTCAAATAAAACTGTGAAGGACCTCGGTGTTACTCTGGACCCTGATCTCTCTTTTGACAAACATTTCAAGACTGTTTCAAGAACAGCTTTACGTATCTACGTAAAAAATCAGAAACTTTCTGTCCAAAGATGATGCAGAAAAATTAACCCAGGCTTTTGTCACTTATATGTTAGACTACTACAATGCTCTACTTTCCGGCTACCTGGATAAAGCACTAAATAAGCTTCAGTTAGTGCTAAACACAGCTGCTAGAATCTTGACTAGAACCAAAATATTTGATCATATTACTCCAGTGCTAGCCTCTCTACACTGGCTTCCTGTTAAGGCAAGGGCTGATTTCAAGGTTTTACTAATAACCTACAAAACAATACATGGGCTTGCTCCTACCTATCTCTCTGATTTGGTCCTGCCGTACATACCTACACGAACGCTACGGTCACAAGACGCAGTTCTCCTTACTCTCACTAGGATTTCTAAACAAACAGCTGGAGGCAGGGCTTTCTCCTATAGAGCTCCATTTTTATGGAATGGTCTGCCGATCCATGTGAGAGGCGCAGACTTGGTCTCAACCTTTATTTTTTTATTGAAGAGTCATCTCTTCAGTAGGTCCTATGATTGAGTGTAGTCCGGCCCAGGAGTGTGAAGGTGAACGGAAAGGCACTGGAGCAACGAACCGCCCTTGCTGTCTCTGCCTGGCCGGTTCCCCTCTTTCCACGGGGATTCTCTGCCTCTAACCCTATTACAGGGGTTGAGTCACTGGCTTACTGGTGCTCTTCCATGCCGTCCCTAGGAGGGGTGCGTCACTTGAGTGGGTTGAGTCACTGACATGATCCTCCTGTCTGGGTTGGCGCCCCTCCTTGGGTTGTGCCGTGGCGGAGATCTTTGTGGGCTATTCTCGGCCTTGTCTCAGGATGGTAAACTGGTGGTTGAAGATATCCGTCTAGTGGTGTGGGGGCTGTGCTTTGGCAAAGTGGGTGGGGTTATATCCTGTCTGTTTGGCCTGTCCGGGGGTATCGTCAGACGGGGCCACAGTGTCTCCCGACCCCTTCTGTTTCAGCTTCCAGTATTTATGATGCAGTAGTTTATGTGTTGTGGGGCTAGGGTCAGTCTGTAATATCTGGAGGATTTCTCCTGTCTTATCTGGTGTTCTGTTTGAATTTAAGTATGCTCTCTCTCTCTCTCTCTCTCTCTCTCTCTCTCAGGACCATGCCCAGGACCACTCACCCAGAGGCGGCGCTCCTAGTGGCCGGAGACTTTAATGCAGGGAAACCTAAATCAGGTCTACCAAATTTCTATCAACATGTTAAATGTGCAACCAGAGGGAAAACAAATCTAGATCGCCTGTACTCCACATACAGAGACGTGTACAAAGCTCTCCCTCGCCCTCCA
Source organism: Oncorhynchus clarkii lewisi (assembly GCF_045791955.1). Taxonomy (NCBI): domain Eukaryota; kingdom Metazoa; phylum Chordata; class Actinopteri; order Salmoniformes; family Salmonidae; genus Oncorhynchus; species Oncorhynchus clarkii. The sequence continues at coordinate 16,558,994 of NC_092154.1, read as the reverse complement.
TTTGGTAAATCCGACCACAACTCTATCCTCATGATTCCTGCTTACAAGCACAAATTAAAGCAGGAAGCACAAGTGACTCGGTCTTTAAAAAAGGTGGTCAGATGAAGCAGATGCTAAACTACAGAACTGTTTTGCTATCACAGACTGGAACATATTCCGGGATTCTTCCGATGGCATTGAGGAGTACACCACATCAGTCGCTGGCTTTATCAATAAGTGCATCGAGGACGTTGTCCCCACCGTGACTGTACGTACATACCCCAACCAGTAGCCATGGATTACAGGCAACATTCGAGCTAAAGGGTAGAGCTGCCACTTTCAAGGAGCGGGACTCTAACCCGGAAGCTTACAAGAAATCCTGCTATGCCCTGCGACAAACCATCAAACAGGCAAAGTGTCAATACAGGGCTAAGATTGAATCATACTACACCGGCTCCGACGCTCGTCTTATGTGGCAGGGCTTGTAAACCATTACAGACTACAAAGGGAAGCACAGCTGCGAGCTGCCCAGTGACACGAGCCTACCAGACGAGCTAAATCACTTCCATGCTCGCTTTGAGGCAAGCAACACTGAGGCATGCATGAGAGCATCAGCTGTTCCGGACGACTGTGTGATCACGCTCTCCGTAGCCGACGTGAGTAAGACCTTTAAACAGGTCAACATACACAAGGCTGCGGGGACAGACGGATTACCAGGACGTGTGCTTCGGGAATGTGCTGACCAACTGGCAGGTGTCTTCACTGACATTTTCAACATGTCCCTGATTGAGTCTGTAATACCAACATGTTTCAAGCGGACCACCATAGTCCCTGTGCCCAAGAACACAAAGGCAACCTGCTTAAATGACTACAGCCCCGAGCACTCACGTCCGTAGCCATGAAGTGCTTTGAAATGTTGGTAATGGCTCACATCAACACCATTATCCCAGAAACCCTAGACCCATTCCAATTTGCATACCGCACCAACAGATCCACAGATGATGCAATCGCTATTGCACTCCACACTGCCCTTTCCCACCTGGACAAAAGGAACACTTATGTGAGAGTGCTATTCATTGACTACAGCTCAGCATTCCACACCATAGTACCCTCAAAGCTCATCACTAAGCTAAGGATCTTGGGACTAAACACCTCCCTCTGCAACTGGATCCTGGACTTCCTGACAGGCCAACCCCAGGTGGTGAGGGTCGGTAGCAACACATCTGCCACGCTGATCCTCAACACTGGAGCTCCACAGGGGTGCGTGCTCAGTCCCCTCCTGTACTCCCTGTTCACCCACGACTGCATGGCCAGGCACGACTCCAACACCATCATTAAGTTTGCAGACGACACAACAGTGATCACAGACAACGACGAGACAGCCTATAGGGAGTGGGTCAGAGACCTGGCCGTGTGGTGCCAGAATAACAACCTATCCCTCAACATAGCCAAGACTAAGGAGATGATTGTGGACTACAGGAAAAGGAGGACCGAGCATGCCCCCATTCTCATCGACGGGGCTGTAGTGGAGCAGGTTAAGAGCTTCAAGTTCCTCGGTGTCCACATCAACAACAAACTAGAATGGTCCAAACACACCAAAACAGTCAGGGAGAGGGCAAGACAAAGCCTATTCCCCCTCAGGAAACTAAAAAGATTTGGCATTGGTCCTGAGATCCTCAAAAGGTTCTACAGCTGCAACATCGAGAGCATGGTTGCATCACTACCTGGTACGGCAATTGCTCGGCCTCTGACTGCAAGGCACTACAGAGGGTAGTGCGTACGGCCCAATACATCACGGGGGCTAAGCTGCCTGCCATCCAGGACCTCTACACCAGGCGGTGTCAGAGGAAGGCCCTAAAAATTGTAAAAGACCCCAGCCACCCAAGTCATAGACTGTTTTCTCTACTACCGCACGGCAAGCGGTACCAGAGTGCCAAGTCTAGGACAAAAAGGCTTCTCAACAGTTTTTACCCCCAAGCCATAAGACTCCTGAACAGGTAATCAAATGGCTACCCGGACTATTTGCATTGTGTGCCCCCCCAAACCCTCTTTTTACGCTGCTGCTACTCTGTGTTTATCATATATGCATAGTCACTTTAACTATACATTCATATACATACTACCTCAATTGGGCCGACCAACCAGTGCTCCCGCACATTGGCTAACTGGGCTATCTGCATTGTGTCCCGCCACCCACCACCCGCCAACCCCTCTTTTACGCTACTGCTACTCTCTGTTCATCATATATGCATAGTCACTTTAACCATATCTACATGTACATACTACCTCAATTAGCCTGACTAACCGGTGTCTGTATGTAGACTCGCTACTTTTATAGCCTCGCTACTGTAAATAGCCTGTATTTTTACTGTTGTTTTATTTCTTTACTTACCTATTGTTCACCTTTAACACCTTATTTGCACTATTGGTTAGAGCCTGTTAGTAAGCATTTCACTGTAAGGTGGTATATACCTGTTGTATTCGCGCACGTGACAAATACACTTTGATTTGATTCTGCCTGCGGCTATGAACCCTGACCTGCTCACCGGACGTGCTACCTGTCCCAAACCTGCTGTTTTCAACCCTCTAGAGACGTCAGGAGCGGTAGAGTTACTCTGAATGATCGGCTATGAAAAGCCAACTGACATTTACTCCTGAGGTGCTGACCTGTTGCACCCTCGACAACCACTGTGATTATTATTATTTGACCCTGCTGGTCATCTATGAACATCTTGGCCATGTTCTGTTATAATCTCCACCCGGCACAGCCAGAAGAGGGCTGGCCACCCCTCATAGCCTGGTTCCTCTCTAGGTTTCTTCCTAGGTTCTGGCCTTTCTAGGGAGTTTTTCCTAGCCACCGTGCTTCTACACCTGCATTGCTTGCTGTTTGGGGTTTTAGGCTGGGTTTCTGTACAGCACTTTGTGACATCAGCTGATGTAAGAAGGGCTTTATAAATAAATGTGATTGATTGATTGATTTGATTGACTGATTTATCGTAATAGGTCCCACATCGAAGTTAATCAGGAATACAACAGGGAATTGGCCTAGGAACAATGCTGTGGATTATACTGTATAGCCTTTGTGTGGGTCTCTAATGCTCGTGCGTCACAGCATAGCCTTGGTAGGCTGGCGGAGGAAGATCGTCTCAGCATGCTTCCCCAATGGCACAGTATTCCTTATATAGTGCACTACTTTTGACCAGGGCAGATAGTGCACTACGTTTGACTAGAGACTATGTAGTGAATAGGGTGCCATTTGGGACGTAACCTGATTCTAGGGAGAGACAAGTGAAAGTGTTTCGGCTTACAGTCAGAGGGATAGAGCCGTAGAAGTGGAATAAGCAAGCAGCTCAACATACTCTAACTAACCAATTCATAAAATGGGCTTTTGAGCAGTAAAGCATGACAGGCAGTGTACAATAAACTGCACAACTCAAAGTTTACACAATGCTATGCTGAGAAAGGTGTGTTTTGTATGTACCCATAGTTAATATTCCGAATTAACTACAAGTGTGCAGGACAGACAGGAGAGTGCCTTAACGCACAACAGTAGGTACAGCTTTTTGACATTGACGGGGAGGACACACACAGATACACACTCAGTCACAGGGCAGCACTACAGATACATTTTCCCAGTATATGTAAGAGAGGCTGAGCCTCTAAGTGCCCATTGAAACGAGCCGGAGCATCACTTACCACAGGCCTCCCAGTGCTTTCAACTCTGAGGGGGCATGATAAAGTGGTCATGCACCCTTCTCCCCCAGCAACCACCACTCTGGGGTGGAATGCTAATCCTGTCACTAAATATCACATTTTTACACCAGACCAGATGTGCCATTGGTTCATCACTCATGTATTTGGTATGGATTACCCTCCACACCAAGAGACATTCTCACATGAAGTAGTTTATTTTCTTTATTAATAGGTAAATAACTCACACTCTTGTATAGTTTTACAGGAATAACACAATGTTAGTGTTAAGGAATATTTCACTGCAATATGCAGAAGACTGATCCAAGGTCAGTAAAACTAGTACTTATGCTTCCATTGGGAGTCGGCACAAACTACTGGAATATTTTCACCAAAAAGGGCATTTAGCCTAGTGACGGTTACTATAACTGTGGTGGTTCCAGAACAACGGGACACAGCTCGATGCCAGCAGGGTAGCAGAACATCAAGTCAGAGGTTGAGGCAGCAGCGGATTTAGGTATGGGTGACATAATTAGCCAAGGAGGGCAGCATCTTGCCTGGGGCGGCCGCAATTTTTTTGTTGTAATGGTGACATTTGCGCAATAGGTTTTCTATCGCTCATTTGCACGTCACCTCCATGATATCATGTCACCATGTGGGACTATGGGTAAATTAACCTTGTCGGAGTGGGCTCCCTGATTCTAGTTCATGAGCTAGGCAAGCTACTGCCTGGGAAAGTCTCCAACTCAGAAGTATGAGATGGGGAGAGGGGCGGGGGTAGGTTTACCTCAGGTCTCCCCATTGGAAGCCCAAGGTAGGAGGAGCGGAGGTAGGTTTACCTCAGGTCTTCCCATTGGAAGCCCAAGGTAGGAGGAGCGGGAGTAGGTTTACCTCAGGTCTCCCCACTGGAAGCCCAAGGTAGGAGGAGCGGGGGTAGGTTTACCTCAGGTCTCCCCATTGGAAGCCCAAGGTAGGAGGAGCGGGAGTAGGTTTACCTCAGGTCTCCCCATTGGAAGCCCAAGGTAGGAGGAGCGGGGGTAGGTTTACCTCAGGTCTCCCCATTGGAAGCCCAAGGTAGGAGGAGCGGGAGAAGGTTTACCTCAGGTCTCCCCACTGGAAGCCCAAGGTAGGAGGAGAGGGAGTAGGTTTACCTCAGGTCTCCCCATTGGAAGCCCAAGGTAGGAGGAGCGGGAGAATCTATCAAATAGCGCACCTTTAACTTTGTACAGTACTAATGCAATTAGTAAAATCATTCACACAACAAAATGCTACCAAATAAACCACAATTCATTCATAATACTGTGAATATATAGTTTCACAGACATATTGTTTCATTTTTTTCTGGTTTATGTGAAATCATTAAGAATAATTTAAAACCAGTCTGCACACCACCAAGGTAAATTGGTTTAGTCGTGACTCTTGGTTGACAGTATTACACATAGGGCGACAATATTCTGTTTTCTGTCCAACTAGCGTACATAACATTGGATATAATTTCACACAGTTTCATCATGATAATGTGTGTAGCCTGCAGCAAAACGATTACAACCTAAAGAGCACATTATTGATTTGGTTAACTTTCATTGAGGTGACATCATAAAGGTTTTCTGTGTTTGTATTGACTAGGTTCTGAGCTCAGTAAGGGGAATTTCCAATGCTGTAGGCTAACTTAAAAGACGTCTATATTATGCTATTATTTTGTATATTTTGTGATATATTGAGTTATGCCTTGTCTTATGCCTATAATTAGCCAAGGAGGTTGTATGGTGTGTTTATGTGTGCATCCCTGCATAACATAAACAAAATAAATCATTTCCATTTATGCAAAGTTTTAAGTTTCCATATTGTAGGTAACAATGATGATTTTATTATTACTGGGTATGTATGTGGGATGGTCCACCACTATAAATGCTGTGAATAAGGATGGTTCATCCTCAGCAGCAGGATTTGGTGGGGATGCTGCTACAGGCATTTCTAATGGAGAGTACATGGGCATTAGTTTACACATGTTATTCACATCATTTATAGTGGTGGACCATCCCACTGTCTACAGACCCTGCTGCTGAGGATGACCCACTGTCTACAGACCCTGCTGCTGAGGATGACCCAGTGTCTACAGACCCTGTCTACAGACCCTGCTGCTGAGGATGAACCACTGTCTACAGACCCTGCTGCTGAGGATGAACCACTGTCTACAGACCCTGCTGCTGAGGATGAACCACTGTCTACAGACCCTGCTGCTGAGGATGAACCAGTGTCTACAGACCCTGTCTACAGACCCTGCTGCTGAGGATGAACCACTGTCTACAGACCCTGCTGCTGAGGATGAACCAGTGTCTACAGACCCTGTCTACAGACCCTGCTGGCTGGCCATCAGTTCTGACTGACAGAATTCGGACACAACTAGTTTGCAGAGGACCAAGTGAGGAACCACCTAACTTTGTTTCCCCAGGGAATGAGAGTGAAGGAAGAAGTTGCCACCACCAGTTTTTCAGGAAGATCTTGGTGAGTGGTGAAAAAATCCCTAGAAGTCGGTTGGTGTATTCTGAAAGAAACAACAGCCTCTTCTTCTTCTGCTGAAAATTATTTTCGAAGAAGAAAATGAATTTAGCAAACTCAGGACTGACAGACTGGAAACATGCAAGTTCTTTGCTGACTTCACACGACAGCAGTCCAGAACACCAAAACTGCATGAAAACATGGAAAGAACTGGAAATGAGGATCAAAAAAGGGGAAACAATTGATAAGCATGAGATGGCCCTTATGGAGGCTGAGAGGACAAGATGGAAAGAGGTGTTGACACGTCTGGCTGCTATTGTGCAGTCTCTGGCAGTTAGAAATCTGGCACTAAATCATCAAATCAAATCAAATTTTATTTGTCACATACACATGGTTAGCAGATGTTAATGTGAGTGTAGCGAAATGCTTGTGCTTCTAGTTCCGACAATGCAGTAATAACAAGTAATCTAACTAACAATTCCAAAACTACTGTCTTGTACACAGTGTAAGGGGATAAAGAATATGTACATAAGGATATATGAATGAGTGATGGTACAGAGCAGCATAGGCAAGATACAGTAGATGGTATCGAGTACAGTATGTACAAATGAGATGAGTATGTAAACAAAGTGGCATAGTTTAAAGTGGCTAGTGATACATGTATTACATAAGGATACAGTCGATGATATAGAGTACAGTATATACGTATGCATATAAGATGAATAATGTAGGGTAAGTAACATTATATAAGGTAGCATTGTTTAAAGTGGCTAGTGATATATTTACATCATTTCCCATCAATTCCCATTATTAAAGTGGCTGGAGTTGAGTCAGTGTCAGTGTGTTGGCAGCAGCCACTCAGTGTTAGTGGTGGCTGTTTAACAGTCTGATGGCCTTGAGATAGAAGCTGTTTTTCAGTCTCTCGGTCCCAGCTTTGATGCACCTGTACTGGCCTCGCCTTCTGGATGATAGCGGGGTGAACAGGCAGTGGCTCGGGTGGTTGATGTCCTTGATGATCTTTATGGCCTTCCTGTGACATCGGGTGGTGTAGGTGTCCTGGAGGGCAGGTAGTTTGCCCCCGGTGATGCGTTGTGCAGACCTCACTACCCTCTGGAGAGCCTTACGGTTGAGGGCGGTGCAGTTGCCATACCAGGCGGTGATACAGCCCGCCAGGATGCTCTCGATTGTGCATCTGTAGAAGTTTGTGAGTGCTTTTGGTGACAAGCCGAATTTCTTCAGCCTCCTGAGGTTGAAGAGGCGCTGCTGCGCCTTCTTCACGATGCTGTCTGTGTGAGTGGACCAATTCAGTTTGTCTGTGATGTGTATGCCGAGGAACTTAAAACTTGCTACCCTCTCCACTACTGTTCCATCGATGTGGATAGGGGGGTGTTCCCTCTGCTGTTTCCTGAAGTCCACAATCATCTCCTTAGTTTTGTTGACGTTGAGTGTGAGGTTATTTTCCTGACACCACACTCCGAGGGCCCTCACCTCCTCCCTGTAGGCCGTCTCGTCGTTGTTGGTAATCAAGCCTACCACTGTTGTGTCGTCCGCAAACTTGATGATTGAGTTGGAGGCGTGCGTGGCCACGCAGTCGTGGGTGAACAGGGAGTACAGGAGAGGGCTCAGAACGCACCCTTGTGGGGCCCCAGTGTTGAGGATCAGCGGGGAGGAGATGTTGTTGCCTACCCTCACCACCTGGGGGCGGCCCGTCAGGAAGTCCAGTACCCAGTTGCACAGGGCGGGGTCGAGACCCAGGGTCTCGAGCTTGATGACGAGCTTGGAGGGTACTATGGTGTTGAATGCCGAGCTGTAGTCAATGAACAGCATTCTCACATAGGTATTCCTCTTGTCCAGATGGGTTAGGGCAGTGTGCAGTGTGGTTGAGATTGCATCGTCTGTGGACCTATTTGGGCGGTAAGCAAATTGGAGTGGGTCTAGGGTGTCAGGTAGGGTGGAGGTGATATGGTCCTTGACTAGTCTCTCAAAGCACTTCATGATGACGGATGTGAGTGCTACGGGGCGGTAGTCGTTTAGCTCAGTTACCTTAGCTTTCTTGGGAACAGGAACAATGGTGGCCCTCTTGAAGCATGTGGGAACAGCAGACTGGTATAGGGATTGATTGAATATGTCCGTAAACACACCGGCCAGCTGGTCTGCGCATGCTCTGAGGGCGCGGCTGGGGATGCCGTCTGGGCCTGCAGCCTTGCGAGGGTTAACACGTTTAAATGTCTTACTCACCTCGGCTGCAGTGAAGGAGAGACCGCATGTTTTCGTTGCAGGCCGTGTCAGTGGCACTGGCACTGTATTGTCCTCAAAGCGGGCAAAACAGTTATTTAGTCTGCCTGGGAGCAAGACATCCTGGTCCGTGACTGGGCTGGATTTCTTCCTGTAGTCCGTGATTGACTGTAGACCCTGCCACATGCCTCTTGTGTCTGAGCCGTTGAATTGAGATTCTACTTTGTCTCTGTACTGGCGCTTAGCTTGTTTGATAGCCTTGCGGAGGGAATAGCTGCACTGTTTGTATTCGGTCATGTTACCAGACACCTTGCCCTGATTAAAAGCAGTGGTTCGCGCTTTCAGTTTCACACGAATGCTGCCATCAATCCACGGTTTCTGGTTAGGGAATGTTTTAATCGATGCTATGGGAACGACATCTTCAACGCACGTTCTAATGAACTCGCACACCGAATCAGCGTATTCGTCAATGTTGTTATCTGACGCAATACGAAACATCTCCCAGTCCACGTGATGGAAGCAGTCTTGGAGTGTGGAGTCAGCTTGGTCGGACCAGCGTTGGACAGACCTCAGCGTGGGAGCCTCTTGTTTTAGTTTCTGTCTGTACAAAATGGAGTCGTGGTCAGCTTTTCCGAAAGGGGGGCGGGGCAGGGCCTTATATGCGTCGCGGAAGTTAGAGTAACAATGATCCAAGGTCTTTCCACCCCTGGTTGCGCAATCGATATGCTGATAAAATTTAGGGAGTCTTGTTTTCAGATTAGCCTTGTTAAAATCCCCAGCTACAATGAATGCAGCCTCCGGATAAATCGTTTCCAGTTTGCAGAGAGTTAAATAAAGTTTGTTCAGAGCCATCGATGTGTCTGCTTGGGGGGGGGATATATACGGCTGTGATTATAATCGAAGAGAATTCTCTTGGTAGATAATGCGGTCTACATTTGATTGTGAGGAATTCTAAATCAGGTGAACAGAAGGATTTGAGTTCCTGTATGTTTCTTTCATCACACCATGTCACGTTGGCCATGAGGCATACGCCCCCGCCCCTCTTCTTACCAGAAAGATGTTTGTTTCTGTCAGCGCGATGCGTGGAGAAATCCGTTGGCTGCACCGCTTCGGATAGAGTCTCTCCAGTGAGCCATGTTTCAGTGAAGCAAAGGACGTTACAGTCTCTGATGTCCCTCTGGAATGCTACCCTTGCTCGGATTTCATCAACCTTGTTGTCAAGAGACTGGACATTGGCAAGAAGAATGCTAGGGAGTGGTGCACGGTGTGCCCGTCTCCGGAGTCTGACCAGAAGACCGCCTCGTTTCCCTCTCTTTCGGAGTCGTTTTTTTGGGTCGCTGCATAGGATCCACTCCGTTGTCCTGTTTGTAAGGCAGAACACAGGATCCGCGTCGCGAAAAACATATTCTTGGTCGTACTGATGGTGAGTTGACGCTGATCTTATATTCAGTAGTTCTTCTTGACTGTATGTAATGAAACCTAAGATGACCTGGGGTACTAATGTAAGAAATAACACGTAAAAAAACAAAAAACTGCATAGTTTCCTAGGAACGCGAAGAGAGGCGGCCATCTCTGTCGGCGCACTAAGACAACACACAGAAACACTGTGCTCTCCATCAAACGGAAATTTCCTCAAAGAGGTTGAACTGATGGCACAATTTGATCCAGTCATGAAAGAGCACCTGAACCGTGTCCAAAAGGGACCTCGAGTCACACCTCCAGCTACCTTGGCCACCAAATACAGAATTAACTCATTGATTTGTTGAGCAGCAAGGTCATTTCAATAATGGTGAGTGACATCAAGCTGGCAAAATTCTTCTCTATCATTCTATATTTCACCTCAGATGTCAGCCACACCGAACAGGTGTGATTAGAATTGTGTCACTGAAGGAGGAGCCCCACATAAAGGAAACTTTGATGGGGGTTTTGGAGGCAGAGGAGTCCACAGGCCAACATTTGGCATCCCTGATTCTCAAAAGATTAGAGAAGCTAAAAATTCATTTTGAGGACTGTAGAGGACAGTCTTATGATAATGGGGCCAACATGAGAGGCAAAAACAAAAGGTGACCAAGGCAGACTCCTGGAAATGAATCCAAGAGCTCTATTTGGGCCATGTGGGGCTCACACATTGAACCTGGTTGTGGCTGATGCTGATGCTAAAAGTTCTGTCGATGCCACAGGTTACTTTGGCATCTTACACATACTGTACACCTTGTTCTCAGCCTCCACACAGCGATGGGCCATCCTGAAAAAACATGTGGACATCACTTTGAAGATGTGGACTGAGACAAGGTGGGAGAGTAAAGTTAAGTGTCGAGCCACTGAGGTGTGATGCAGCAGGGGTGAGGGGCACTGATTGAGGTGGGGGATCAAACCAAATACCCTGTGATAAAGATTGAGGCCCAGTCCTTGTCAGAGGAGGTGGGATCATACTGCTTCAGCATCTGTACAGTGGTGTGTGATGACATCTTGAGCCAGATCCAACATGTGAGCAAGCTGATGCAGTCTCCCAGTATGCATATGGATGTTGCAGTTAGTCTTCTCAGAAAGTCAGAGAGAGGTCTCAGCAACTACAGCACGACAGGCTTTATGACTGCACAAACGTCAGCCAAGGATATTTGCGAGGGTATGAATGTAGAGGCCGTTCTACAACAAAAAATGCTGAGGTCCACAAAGTGGCACTTTTCCTACAAATAATTTGGTGAGCCTTTGAGTGATGCCCTGAAGAAGCTGGAGGTGACAATTTTCAATGTCGTTGTTGATTCTGCAACCTCAGCCCTTCAGGAAAGATTTTCCACATTGGAAAATCAAACAAGCTAGGAGTCTGCCTGACTTGTCATCGAAGACCATGACCCTGCTTGAGCTGCTGATATTAATACATGAAAGGGAGCTCCCAGAAATGTATCCACATTTGTGGGCCTCAGAATTTGTCTTACTCTTCCAGTGACCGTAGCTGAAGCAGAGAGGAGCTTTTCAAAGCTGAAGCTCATCAAATCCTACCTGAGGTCCACCATGTCACAGGAATGCCTTAGTGGTCTTGCAGTCATTAGTATTAACCATGCAATTGCTGGACAGATTTCTTATGATGATGTAATTGATGACTTTGCATCAAGGAAGGCAAGAAAGGTCAGGGTTTAGATGGCAGTTGTGCAATTTAGTTTGTGTGTTTCTTGTTTGAAGTGTAATAGTGTAATAATCAGGTTCTCTTCTTTATAAGTGTGTTATTCTAGTTGTGTATTTGTATGATATAGGATTTGTGCAATTTAGATTTATTTGTGTTTTTTTATTAGCTATAGGGTTATAATGTAATAATTAGATTAGCTTTTTTATTTGTATTTATATACTACAATTTGTTTATATTTGTAGTTGTTACTTCTTTTTGATATCTATGAGTCTTATTTTTGAAAACATTTTTATATGTATATAGTTTTAAATGTTATGATTATTTATTTGTGTTGTTCCAAAGGTCTGAATAAGAATTACAGGCGGAGTTCGCCCAGGGAGCCATACAAGCTAGAACCGCCACTGGGTTGAGGGAACTAAAGAGCTCCCGCGGCAAGCATCATTGTGCTTTTGTTTTGATCTGTTTAAAAAGCATGGTGGCAGAATGTGTTGGTGGTCTGGCCCCGTACCCCCTGGGACTGTTTTAACTACACAAACTGCTAAGCAGCTCACAGTCCTATTTTGTGAAAAATGAGCAGGCAAGCACACGGACTCCAAACGGAAGCTTCAGGATTTGAAAGAGATACCGTTTGATCCACAGTTCTCTGCATGTTTTCAGTATATTGATCTGACTGTAGATATGCTCTCCCAGTAACATTTCAACCAACTTTCTACTAACCCTAGTAACCCTAGCCCTAACCTTAACCCTATCCTAACCTAACCCTTATCCTAACCTAATCCTTATTCTAAACCTACCCCTAACCATAACCTTAGTAAGCAGTTGCTTATCAACAGATAGTTTGTCGATAGTGTGACCATCTGTAGAGCATTTACAAATGGACTATCTAAATAAAGTGTGACCAGAAAGAGAGTGGAAGAGATCATGTGTTTGTAGTTTTGACCCTCTCTACTGTGTTTAACTGTTATTAAGCAAATGCTGTGATTGGGGGTGGTCATAGATGGAGCTCTCTCTGCTCTGTTGTTAACCTCCATTAGCAGGGCTTAGCTGAACAGTACATTGTGCTGACATTTCACAAGTGTCATCCAAACAAACTAGTCACTAGCAGTTTTTACTGTCACTCTCACTCATTAACTCACTCAGTCCACTGTCTGTGTCCCAAATATCTCACTCACTCACTCACTCACTCACTCACTCACTCATTCACTCACTCTCCTCTAAATAACCCCATATATGACTACTGCTCTATTCTGCTGTAGCCCTGATGGGTGGAGATACTCATGTCTATGCCCAGCTAATCTTTTTTTTATTTAACTTTTATTTAACTAGGCAAGTCAGTTAAGAACAAATTCTTATTTACAATGATGGCCTACCCCAGCCAAACCCTAACCCGGGCAACGCTGGGCCAATTGTGCGCCACCCTACGGGACTAACAATCATGGCAGATTGTGATACTGCCCTGGAATCGAACCAGGGTCTGTAGTGACGTCTCTAGCAATGAGATGCAATGCCTTAGACCGCTGCGCCACTTGGGTGCCCAAACTATACATCAGACTGTGACATAAGCTAAGTGAATGACCTGCCAACCCAGCTTTGATGAGAAAACATGGCACCGACAGAGATGTTCGCCTCGCTTCGCGTTCTTAGGAAACTATGCAGTATTTCGTTTTTTATGTATTATTGCTTACACTGTTTACCCCAGGAAATCTTAAGTCTTATTACATACAGCCAGGAAGAACTATTGGATATATGAGTAAAGTCAAAACAACCGCAGAAGGGGCATACGGAGCGGTCTTCTGGTCAGGCTCCGTAGACGGGCACATCGCTCACCGCTTCTGAGTATACTACTTGCCAATGTCAAGTCTCTTGACAACAAGGTAGACGAAATTCGAGCAAGGGATGCCTTCCAGAGAGATATCAGAGATTGTAACATTCTCTGTTTCACGGAAAAATGGCTCACTCGGGATACGTTATCAGAGTCGGTACAGCCACCCGGTTTCTTCACGCATCACGCCGACAGAAACAAACATTGCTCTGGTAAGAAGAAGGGCAGGGGTGTATGCCTTATGATTAACGAGTCGTAGTGTGATCATAACAACATACAGGAACTCAAGTCCTTTTGTTCACCTGACCTAGAATTCTTACAACCAAACCGACCGCATTATCTACCAAGAGAATTCTCTTCGATTATAATCACAGCCGTGTATATTCCCCAGCCAAGCAGACACCTCGAAGGCCCTGAAAGAACTTCATTGGTCTCTATGTAAACTGGAAACCACATATCCTGAGGATGCATTTATTGTAACTGGGGATTTTAACAAAGCTAATCTGAAAACAAGGCTCCCTAACTTTTATCAGAATATCGAATGCGCGACCTGGGCTGGCAGCATTCGCGCAAAACTGCTTTTAATCATGGCAAGGCGACCGGAAACATGACTGAATACAAACAGTGTAGCTATTCCCTCCGCAAGGCAATCAAACAAGCTAAGCGTCAGTATAGAGACAAAGTAAAGTCGCAATTCAACGGCTCAGACACGAGACGTATGTGTCAGGATCTACAGTCAATCACGGATTACAAAAAGAAAACCAGCCCCCCCGACGTCTTGCTCCCAGACAAATTGAACAACCTCTTTGCTCGCTTTGATGTCACGTCCTGACCATAGAAAGCATGTATTTTCTATGGTAAAGTAGGTCAGGGCGTGACTAGGGTTTTTTAGTCTAGTTTATTATTTTTATGTGGGGTTCTAGGTTTAATTTTCTATGTTGGTATTTGTGTATGATTCCAAATTAGAGGCAGCTAGTGGTAGTCATTGTCTCTAATTGGGGATCATACTTAAGTTACATTTTTCCACCTGTGGGTTATGGGATATTGTTTGAATGTATGTGTTTTGAGTTAGTGCACATAACATCTCTGTAGTCACGGTTCGTTGTTAGTTTATTGTTTATTTGTCTTTGACATTGCTAAGTTTCTCTTTCTTTATTAAAATTATGTGGATCTCAACTTGGTCTGATATTAATTTCAACGAACATGACATTTGAGGACAATACAGTGCCACTGATACGGCCCGCTACCAAAACCTGCGGGCTCTCCTTCACCGCAGCCAACATGAGTAAAACAGTTAAATGTGTTAACCCTCGCAAGGCTGCCGGCCCAAACGGCATCCCTAGCCGCGTACTCAGAGCATGAGCAGACCAACTGGCTGGTGTGTTTACAGACATATTCAATCAATACTTATCCCAGTCTGCTGTTCCCACATGCTTCAAGAGGGCCACCATTATTTCCTGTTCCCAAGAAAGCTAAGGTAACTGAGCTAAACAACTATTGCCCCGTAGCACTCACTTCTGTCATCATGAAGTGCTTTGAGAGACTAGTCAAGGATCATATCACCTCCACCTTACCTGACACACTAGACCCACTCCAATTTGCTTTACCGCACCAATAGGTCCACAAATGACGCAATCGCAATCACACTGCACTAACCCATATGGATAAGAAGAATACCTATGTAAGAATGCTGTTCATCGAATACAGCTCAGCATTTAACACCATAGTACCCTCCAAACTCGTCATTAAGCTCGAGACCCTGGGTCTCGGCCCCGCCCTGTGCAACTGGGTCCTGGACTTTGACGGGCCGCCCCCAGGTGGTGAGGGTAGATATCATCCTAACCAACCTGCCATCCAAATACACCTCTGCTGTCTTCAACCAGGATCTCAGTGATCACTGCCTCATTACCTGCGTCCGTAATGGGTCTGCGGACAAGCGACGACCCCTCATCACTGTCAAGCGCTCCCTAAAACACTTCAGCGAGCAGGCCTTTCTAATCGACCTGGCCCGGGTATCCTGGAAGGATATTCACCTTATTCCGTCAGCAGAGGATGCCTGGATATTCTTTAAAAGTGCCTTCCTCACCATCTTAAATAAACATGCCCCATGTTCAAAAAATGTAGAACCAGGACCATATATAGCCCTTGGTTCACTCCAGACCTGACTGCCCTTGACCAGCACAAAAACATCCTGTGGCGTACTGCATTAGCATCGAATAGCCCCGGCGATATGCAACTTTTCAGGGAAGTAAGTTACCAATATACACAGGCAGTTAGGAAAGCAAAGGCTAGCTTTTTCAAACAGAAATGTGCATCCTGTAGCACTAACTCCAAAAAGTTCTGAGATACTGTAAAGGCCATGGAGAATAAGGGCACCTCCGCCCAGGTGCCCACTGAACTGAGGTTAGGAAACACTGTCACCACCGATAAATCCGAGATAATTGAGAATTTCAATAAGCATGTTTCTATGGCTGGCCATGCTTTCCACCTGGCTACCACTACCCCGGTCAACAGCCCTGCACCCCTCATTGCAACTTGCCCAAGCCTCCCCATTTCTCCTTCACCCAAATTCAGAAAGCTGATGTTCTGAAAGAGCTCCAAAATCTGGACCCCTACAGATCAGCAGGGCTAGACAATCTGGACCCTCTCTTCCTAAAATTATGCCGAATTTGTTGCAACCCCTATTACTAGCTTGTTCAACCTCTCTTTCATATCGTCTGAGATCCCCAAAGATTGGAAAGCTGCCGCGGTCATCCCCCTCTTCTAAGGGGGAGACACTGTAGACCCAAACTACTACAGACCTATATCTATCCTACCCTGCCTTCAAAAGCCAAGTTAACAAACAGATCACCGACTATTTAGAATCCCACCGTACCTTCTCCGCTATGCAATCTGGTTTCCGAGCTGGTCATGGGTGCACCTCAGCCACGCTCAAGGTCCTAAACGACATCATAACTGCCATCAATAAGAGACAATACTGTGCAGCTGTATTCATCGACCTGGCCAAGGCTTTCGACTCTGTCAATAACCACATTCTCATCAGCAGACTCAACAGCCTTGGTTTCTCAAATGACTGCCTCACCTGGTTCAACAACTACTTCTCTGACAGAGTTCAGTGTGTCAAATCGGAGGGAATGTTGTCCGGTCCTCTGGTAGTCTCTATAGGGGTGCCACAGGGTTCAATTCTCGGGCCAACTATTTTCTCTGTAAACATCAATGATGTTGCTCTTGCTGCTGGTGATTCTCTGATCCACCTCTACGCAGACGACACCATTCTGTATACTTCTGGCCCTTCTTTGGACACTGTGTTAGCTAACCTCCAGATGAGCTTCAATGCCATACAATTCTCCTTCTGTGGCCTCCAACTGCTCTTAAATGCAAGCAAAACTAAATGCATGCTCTTCAACCGATCGCTGCCCACACCTACCCACCCGTCCAGCATCACTACTGACTTAGAATTCTGACTTAGAATATGTGGACAACTACAAATACCTAGGTGTCTGGTTAGACTGGAAACTCTCCTTCCAGACTCACATTAAGCATCTCCAATCCAAAATTAAATCTAGAATCGACTTCCTATTTCGCAACAAAGCATCCTTCACTCATGCTGCCAAACATCCCCTCGTAAAACTGACTGTCCTACCGATCCTTGACTTCGGCGATGTCATTTACAAAATAGCCTCCAACACTCTACTCAACAAATTGGATGCAGTCTATCACAGTGCCATCCGTTTTGTCACCAAAGCCCCCATATACTAACCACCACTGCGAACTGTATGCTCTCGTTGGCTGGCCCTCGCTCCATATCCGTCACCATACCCACTGGCTCCAGGTCATCTATAAGTCGTTGCTAGGTAAAGCCCCGCCTTATCTCAGCTCACTGGTCACCATAGCAGCACCCACCTGCAGCACGCGCTCCAGCTGGTATATTACACTGGTCACCCCCAAAGCCAATTCCTCCTTCGGCCGCCTCTCCTTCCAGTTCTCTGCTGCCAATGACTGGGACGAACTGGAAAAATCACTGAAGCTGGAAACTCATATCTCCCTCACTAGCTTTAAGCACCAGCTGTCAGAGCAGCTCACAGATCACTGCACCTGTACATAGCCAATCTGTAAATAGCCCATCCAACTACCTCATCACCATATTGTTATTTATTTTGCTCCTTTGCACCCCAGTACCGCTACTTGCACACTCATCTTCTGCACATCTATCGCCCCGGTGTTTAATTTGCTGTACTGTAATAATTTCGCCACTATGGCCTATTTATTGCCTCACCCCCCCTTATCCTACCTCATTTGCACACACTGTATATAGACTTTCTCTATTGTATTATTGACTGTATGTTTGTTTATTCCATGTGTAACTCTGTGTTGTTGTTTGTGTCGCACTGCTTTGCACTGCTTTTATATGTATCTTGGCCAGGTCGCAGTTGTAAATAAGAACTTGCTCTCAACTAGCCTACCTGGTTAAATAAAGGTGGAATAAAAATAAAAAGGGTAGGAAACAACATCTGCACCCCGCTGATCCTCAACACTAAGGCTCCACAAAAAGGTGCGTTCTCAGCCCTCTCCTGTACTCCCTGTTCACCCATGACTGCGTGGCCTTGCACGTCTCCAACTCAATCATCAAATTTGCAGACAACACTACAGTGGTAGGCTTGATTACCAACAACGACGAGACAGCCTACAGGGAGGAGGTGAGGACCCTCGGAGTGTGGTGTCAGGAAAATAACCTCACACTCAACGTCAACGAAACAAAGGAGATTATCGTGGACTTCAGGAAACAGCAGAGGGAGCACACCCCCATCCACATAGACGGGACAGTAGCGGGAGAAGGTGGAAAGTTGTAAGTTCCTTGGCATACACATCACGGACAAACTGAAATGGTCCACACACAGACAGCATGTTGAAGAAGGAACAACGCCTCTTCAACCTCAGGAGCCTGAAGAAATTTGGCTTGTCACTGAAAACACTCACAAACTTTTACAGATGCACAAACGAGAGCATCCTGCCGGGCTATATCACCGCCTGGTACGGCAACTGCTCCACCCACAAGCGTAAGGCTCTCCAGAGGCTAGTGAGGTCAGCACAACGCATCACCGGAAGCAAATTACCTGCCCTCCAGGACACCTGCACCACCCGATGTCACAGGAAGGCCAAAAAGATCATCAAGGACAAGAACCACCCGAGCCACTGCCTGTTCACCCCGTTATCATCCAGAAGGCGAGGTCAGTACAGGTGCATCAAATCTGGAACCGAGAGACTGAAAAACATATTCTATCTCAAGTCCATCAGACTGTTAAACAGCCATCACTAACATTGAGTGGCTGCTACCAACATACTGACTCAAATCTCTAGCCACTTTAATAATAAAAAATTGGATGTAATACATGTATCACTAGTCACTTTAAACAATGCCACTTTATATAATGTTTACATACCCTACATTACTCATCTTATATGTATATACTGTACTCTATACCATCTACTGCATCGTGCCTATGCCGCACGGCCATCGCTCGTCCATATCTTTATATGTACAAATTCGTATTCATTCCTTTACACTTCTGTGTATAAGGTAGTTGTTGTGAAATTGTTAGATTACTTGTTAGATATTACTGCAGGGTCAAACTAGAAGCACAAGCATTTCGCTACACTCGCATTAACATCTGCTAACCATGTGTAAGTGACCAATAAAATGTGATTTGCCAAACTATTTCTCTCCTGCTCTATAATGATGACAGTAGGTTTGTAAGTTAAAGGTAGTAGAGCGTTTACATAAGCTTGTCAGAAATCTGCTGATGATCACCTTTAGTTTCAATTTCACACCAAACCAAAGGCTGTTGTGTAAAATGCCACCATGTATCACAGGGTAATGCAGCAACCTTTATTATCAATTTGTGAATACGGTTCGAAGTGGAGCCAATTTTCCAAAAATGAAGTATCCACTGGTATTGTGCCTCTGTAAATTGCTTTAGCACATCTTGACAAGACTGGAATCATACTGGCTGCATTTGAAATGGCACCCTATTCCCTATATAGGGCATGGGCCCTGGTCAAAAGTAGTACAATTTGTTGGGAATAGGGTGCCATTTGGGATGCATACACTGCCTTGATAGATGTGATCGTGCTCAAGGTCGCACAATATCTGGAGTCTAACACACACACACGACAGCCTCTATCTGCAGAGGCAGCTAGCTATTATTCCCCCACAGCAAGAGAACGAGCAGATAGAAGTGGACCGGAGAGGCAGCCAACTAGGTGGCTAGAGTACTAAACTAAATGCTTTTGAGAATCCACTGAAAAGCAGAGTCTGTTCTTTTTAATGACTGCAGTAAATTATTTGGCTTCAAATATATAATGCTCTAATGAAATGTACATTGACCCGTTGCACCTGTTAAATATATCATTTGTGTACTGAAATAATTGGAAATTAATTTAATTGATGTGGCTGCTCTATCCAGTGATACTTGGTTAGAATTATTATATAATTTACATATTTCCTATTAAACTGCATGGGACGAGATTTATGCTGGAATTTTGTTGGAGAAAAAAAAAACACTTAAAAAAAGCCAAACCGTTGGAAGAATGCAATTACTAAAAGCTATTTCACAAATGCATTTCAGGTGAGGTCAAGGACAATTTTGAAAAATAAATAATTAGATGAAAATGTAATGGTGTTTAATGTGCACATAAAATGGCACAAAGCTTGATAATGAAAGAGGAAGGTGTGTACTTTACATGTTTGATTTATGAAGCTCTATATTTACCTCTGTTATGGTTATAAAAGAGTAAAATGCAATATATATGGAGGGGGGAAAAGTATGATATTTTCATCATTTACTTTTTGTTCTACCAACAAAGTTATTTTACATTCTATTCAGTTGAAAGTAAACTGTGCATACAATAAGCAAACAGTT
This sequence comes from Oncorhynchus clarkii lewisi, assembly GCF_045791955.1. Taxonomy (NCBI): domain Eukaryota; kingdom Metazoa; phylum Chordata; class Actinopteri; order Salmoniformes; family Salmonidae; genus Oncorhynchus; species Oncorhynchus clarkii. The sequence continues at coordinate 16,538,725 of NC_092154.1, read as the reverse complement.
AGCAAAATAGCCCTGATGTCAATATAGTACAGTTTTGTCCTGTGAAATCCAAAGGAATCAATCTCTCCATACTCATTCATGATTGATGTAGGCTTATCATCCTCCATCCGTTTTATAGCTTCCGGAATCGTGACACAGTCATCTGTAGTTTCCATACACACACACACAAAGGCCTTTATCCAAGGGACAGAGAATAGCTTTGCTGCTGCTGCAGGCACTAAACAGTAGCCCTCAGTCTCTCTTAATGAGGATGGAGAAAGCAATAGTTATTTGTGAACAATATTCTTTTGTGTTGCTCTCTCATAAATTATCCCCACTGACACCATCATTAACTGGACAGTGTTTATTGGTTCCTATCGCTCAATACCCTGTCTACCAGAAACGAAATGCCCCCTTCACTGTGTCCTGGTTTATGTCTGGATAGATTTCCTTAAAAAAGGGAGAATTTTCCCTCCTGAATACACAATTGTAGCATCAATACATCTGAAGGATCTCTCATTCATTCACAGCCATCTGTGCAATAATCCTCCTTTCCTGTTCCATGTGTATAGAGAGGCAGCGGTGGCTGGCAGTCATAGTAGTGTGGGCAGATGATTAGGATTGAGGGCTTGGAGTGAGTGAAGGGGACTGGAATCATTTGGCAGCTAGGAGGAGGCATAACAGAAGCCTCTGCTCTGCTAAATTAATCTCTGACTGACATTTTATTTTACAGTATTTGCATTGTTGGCCTCCCTCAGAATTTGAAATAGACAACAACTATCCTGGTTTCTTGTTAATATTTAATTGTACAGTAGGCCTAGATGTATAATTCCCCAAAGAAGGCCATGATTTCGTGATAAATCAAAGCAGATAGATGGATGGTGGGAGTCCTGGTTTCTCTGCAGCCTACTGTTATTTCACCATCACCCGTTCTTCAAGAACTGAGGGCTTTTTGTTTGTTATTTCTCATCGTTAGACAATACTATCTACAAAGGACAGATAAAGCTGCATTTAGAAAACACTGACGGCCTTAGTGAAATATTCTGCGTTGTGTGTTGGTCAGCATAATGTTTATTTTGTGTGTGTGTGTGTGTGTGTGTGTGTGTGTGTGTGTGTGTGTGTGTGTGTGTGTGTGTAACAGAAAGCAGCCAGGGCAGTTCAGAGAACTCCCATTTAGCAGGGGTTTTCTCATTAGTGACTTTTCCCTTTTAAAGCCTTTGTTTGTGAGCCATATTAGCGGCGTAATGAGACGCTCCACATAAGCAGGGTCAGTAGCTTTGGCTGCACTCGCTGCCCTGCCGCCCTGCCAGGGGGCCCATAAACACAGCCAAACCCATGTCATTATCCCACGTCTGCTTAGCAGTCTCTGATGTAGTTGTTAACTGAGAGAACAACAGTCAAAACATGCCCACCATGCAGTACCAATACAAGTCCCCTAAGCGGGCAATATGGCCACCCGCTGGGGTGCCGACACTGATTGGCCAGAACTGTCACTCTACTGTCGTTATGAAGCTTTCATGTCAAAGCCAAAGTTTCTGAACCTAATGATGGGGAGATCTGTTGAATGCCACAGCATGGGGCTTTGGCCTCGGCTGAATAACCTAGTTCACAAATCAGTTATTAGGTACATAAATAGTTATGGTGCATCTGCCTTGTTGCGTCCCAAATGTGACTCGATCCCCTATACAGTGTACTACTTTTGAGCAGGGCTCATAGGACTCTGGTCAAAAGTAGTGCACTAGGGAACAGGGTGTCATCTGGGAAGCACCCCTGACTCCTAGAAAGAAGCCAAAGTAAAGAAGTTTGGCTATTTGGGGGATTGTGTGCTTACCCAGATGTCATGGTGATAAGGGCTGTTTGTTAAAGCATGCATTCAGCAGGCACTCAAATGTCATTGCTAAAATAGGGAGATAAGAGGAATACTGAGCTGTCTTTGTGGAAGGCTTTCAAGCATATGTCCATGAACACAGTACGGGTTCAAATGTGCCATTCACAGACCGCACAGCTCAATGCCTGTAAAAGCGAATAGGAGACCCTTTTCAAAGAGCACCGTGCATACCCCGTCTCCACAGAGCTACATGCTAAGCCATGTTACACCTCCTGCACGTTGTTAGTTGACTTTCAACATAGAAGACACCCAGACATATACAGAATGGGCACATAAGGCACCGAGTCGACTGGACCAAGTCCACCCAACTGAAGCAGGGGCTGAAGATCCAGGACATACAGACAGGGCAGAAAAGGGACGTTATTGTTACAGAGAGAGCTGTGTTATCTGAGGGCTGAATGGATCCCGCTGACCGCTGTAAGAAAGACAGCTATGCACACAAAAGGGAAGCCTTGAATGTAATGAATAAAGATCATCTCGCCACTACACAGAGACTGGTGGAAAGAGATACACACACAATGAGACAGAAAGTAGGACATACATGCACAAGCAGATCACACACAAGAACTCTCTCCATGTATCGTGATCACTAGGGCTTACTATTTTTATCATAGGAACCCTGTCCCTATTCTGTTTCATTCATACAATACTTTATATGTAGTATGGGGGAATACAATGCATTTTCTATTTCTGATGTGGATTCCTAAGGCAGGAACCGGAGGACCCTTATCAATTTAGGAGTGTGGCCCCAATCGAGTGGGGTTGTTGCTTTTAATCCACTTCTATGTGATTTCACAGTTTGGGCCCTAAGCTCATCCACAAACACTTCATAGAAAGGACTGAGAGAGGACAGCTGGTCAGCCCCAGATCTGTTGACTCAATGCCGTATACTGACTGATTCATTATGATGCTGTTTTAACAAGTCATCAACACTATATCCACCTCCTTCACATAGGAGATTTAAATTCATGACCTTTGACAAATCAAATCTGCCTGCCCTCAGCTCAGAGAGCATGTGACAAGCCTCTGCTGGTTCAACACTCTACCAGGTGGGGGCAGTCTTGACCAAGGTTAGGAACTGGTCGGGAAAGTGCTCTGGAAGCAGAAGCCAGAAAGCAACGATGATAGTATGGTGATAACACATTACATTAAACTGTACTAAATATTATACAATGAATTTATGATAATTAATGTGCTAACTGTCCATTAGTTTACAAATAGTTTTTTACCAGTGGCGGCTGCTGAGGGGAGGACGGCTCATAAAAATGGCTGGAATGGAGTCAATGGAATGGCATCAAACACGTGGTTTCCATGTATTTGATAGCATTCCATTTACTCCATTCCAGCCATTATTATGAGCCGTCCTTTTCTCAGCAGCCTCCACTGGTTTATACATCTGTTCTTCAAAGTTACAACACAGTGGATGAAAATAATGTGTGTTTGTCATTATTTAGCAACTTTCCAGATACTAAGCATATAGCTTATATGCTTACATTGACAATAACAGTAGGCTAGTCTGGTAGAAGGTCAGAGTAAACAAAGATGTGAGCAGCGAAGTCACTGCTTTTGTTCCGGGAAACCCCAACCTTGTCAGTGGCCGTTTATTTCCCACACACCACCCTCTCTAAATGACATCATTCCTTACTGTTGGAACTCAACCTTGTTTCACTTCTCACTGTATAGGCACAAATATAAATGGCATTCATGGGATTTGCTCTCCTCTAACTGTCACAAGGCTCAAGGTCACAGCGAGACCACTCGGCTCTAGTGTGGTATTTAAGCAATAATGTAAAAAGGAGTTGTGGTATATGGCCAATATACCACGGCTAAGGGATGTTCTTACGCACGATGCAGCGCGGAGTGGTATATTGGCCATGTACCACAAACCCCAGGGGTACCTTATTGGGGCAGCAGGGTAGCCTAATGTTTAGAGCGTTGGGCTAGTAACCAAAAGGTTGCAAGTTCAAATCCCCGAGCTGACAAGGTACAAATCTGTCATTTTGCTCCTGAACAGGCAGTTCCTAGGCCGTCATTGAAAATAAGAATTTGTTCTTAACCGACTTCCCTAGTTAAATAAAGGTCAAATTTAAAAAATCAAATTAAATGAATAATTCAGTTTTATATGAATGAAGACTTGCTGAAGTCAGCATTTTGACATGTCCCTCTGTGCATCCTGGGAACTTCTAGGAAGTTATCCCCATCATTGTAAAGCCTTCATTCATCTGTTGCTTTGACAAAGTCATTTCTGAAGATGTTTATTTATTTCATGTAATTAGTGATTCATTTTAATGTAAAAACCACAACAACCTGTCCCTCATTTTAAGGTCAACCCTGTTATGTGAACTAAACTCTCATTTTAAAATTGTAGAACTATTCCTTTTTAAAGAAACATTGAACATCTAATAGTCAAAATGGTATTGTGTAAAAGCAGGTGAGATGGTTCAACACTTTTTGACAATTTTCTGGTGTTTTGTGGTGGAAAACTGAGCGGGTTGACCATAACGCGTTAACCCTGTTACCCATAGATAGACAGGCTATAAATGTTTTAGGGTTTCTTTTTTTGGGTTGAAGCTTGCATTCAATTTCCCCTCCCTGCCCAAAACAACAAGCTTCCATCCCCATCACAAGGGGATTTAACCCTGTTACTTGATTTGGCACTTAATAGGCACTTGCTCTAGTAATATTTTTATTTAACCCCTTGAGATGGGGAAACGTGTTCTTTATCAAACTGAACATGTGCCCTTTATGACAGAATGTCACAATTAGGTGAAATATATATTTTTACACTACTCAAAACGTACTCAGTTGGTGGAACGGCCCATCAGATCCTCTGTCAATGCATACGAGAGAGAGAGGAACAAGCAGGGCTCCTCTTCGTGTAGGTCAAACAGTGAGACACTATCCCCTGTGCTCCAGACAGCCCTCCAGACAGTCACACAGGTCCTATTGTCTGAGGTGCTGGGCACTGCCAATAAAACACTGCTGTTTGGGCGGGAGGGGCGACCAGACCCGTCACGTCTGTATTTTCTCACACATATACATCAACTTATCTGGCTGCCTTGGTGATTGATGTGAGCGGTGCCCATTTCCCTTCATAGTGCACTACTTTTGACCAGTGCCCATTTGAACACATACTGTGTGTATATAAATATATATATCGTCAGGGCATGGACTCTTCAAGGTGTAGAAAGCGTTCCACAGGGATGCTGGCCCATGTTAACTCTAATGCTTCCCACAATTGTGTCAAGTTGGCTGGATGTCCTTTGGGTGGTGGAACATTCTTGATACACACGGGAAACTGTTGAGCGTAAAAAACCCAGCAACGTTGCAGTTGTTGACACACTCAAACTAGTGCGCCTTGACACCTTCTACCATACCCCGTCCAAAGGCACTTAAATATCTTGCCTTGCCCATTCATCCTCTCTGAATGGCACACATACACAATCCAGGGCTCAATTGTGTTAAGGCTTAAAGATCATTCTTTAACCTGTTTCCTCCCCTTCATTAACACTGATTGAAGTGGTGACATCAATAAGGGATCATAGTTTTCACCTGGATTCACATGGTCAGTCTATGTCATGGAAAGAGCAGGTGTTCCTAATGTTTTGTACACTCATATATATGCTGGGGACCGATGTGCACTGCAAATGCATGCCAAACTCTCCTTTGAAAATAATTGAATCACACTCCAGTTAAAGGCTAACCGGGGGAACATGTTTGTTATTAAAACACTTTATCCTCAAAGCTCATCCTCTGCATTTCCATGCTAATGGGCAGGTAAGGGCCCTAGCGCTCTCGGATTACTGGCCACACTAGGCCCACTGCCAGTGGCATCCCTTCCTTTTAACAGAGTGCTTTCAATTCAGATCAATTTAGCCCAATTAAACTGCTTTACATCCCACAGAGAGTGTTTTAGAGCGACATTACAAACCATCCTTTTCAATTAGGCATGATGAAAATATCCATGACAGATCCCATTTTTTCATGTTTTAATATCTGAATATATACCATGGATGTCCTGGGTGCCCTTTGATATCTCTGTTAACTCCCATTTTGTTGTCAGTACCTGAGGTCATCATCTTTGGGTCGCATCATGGGTCTCTTGGTCGATAACCATCCTAATAGTCCGTTGTGAATTCATAAAGCTAGCTACAGTGGTAACTATGCCGTGAATATACTGAAATATATGCTATTTGGTGCATGTGCTTGAGGATCTCGTTCTGCACAACAATGAAACCGTTATTTAAGGACTCTTAATTTACTAGTCTCACTACATGTTGAATGTAACAGTTATTTAGTCTCACTTGAATGTAACCCCTCATACTATGTACAAGCAGCTGCCTCTTGGTGCCCCTGAAAAGAGATCTCTATATGTTTGTGACAGATGTTGCTCTGTCAAATCACTATGTCTTTGCTCACTGGTCTCCATAGAGGACCAGCATTACAGAGCTGGCTGGGTGGATGCAGAAAAATTTACCGATTGAGTTCTGTGCAAATTTGAGATAGAGCCTGATCTGCTATGCAGAGTAAGTGTGGCTCACTGGAAATCTTCACTTTTGCATTTGGGAGTAGTATTGACTTTGACCAGATATGGGCATCTTTTAATACAACACAAGTGCCATAATTCCACCAGTCACTTCATGTTAATATCATCAGGATAGTGGTGGATATGAAACAAACAATTTCAGATATTTAATACCTTTTAACTGACTAAGAAAAAGAAAGCAACGCTTTGGAGTACAATCAATGTACCAACACAAGAAACCTTGAGCCTTTTCACAACTGTACTGCTCAGCATTGAAAGCAGATAATTATTTCACATAGCTTCTTTTTGTTGTGACAGAGATGATTGATGGGGGAATATATAACGTACAGTTGACAAGGTATTGAGACATTTTTTACGTTTTTATTCCGATATTAAAAGAGGAATTTGCAGCAATTTTCTAGCAAATAATTGTTATGGTTCAGCAGCAGTAACCCATGGAGCCACTCAAAATAAGTCATTTCCATCAGGGCTTTGCCAGCACAGAAATTGTATTAATGTTATAGACATCTTCCCAACCTTCAAATAAATAGATTAAAAATAAACATGATTCGTGAACAGTAACACCTTGAGTGTTTCCTGTTGAAGAGACATCGGTGAATGGCAATGGCATCACAAATCACATTATGTACTGTAAATTCCATTCACACGGTTGCTACACTTTAACCTTCATAGTCACACTGGTAAGTAGAACTGCCATTTGACAACAGCATTGATATGATTCAGATGCAACATACACGTTGGACAACTCAGTATATACAATCAAAACAACTCGTGGATGGAATCCTGTGTTTGGTTAAACTGCAGTCTCCATCAAAAGCTGAAAATGGAAAACGGAACTGAGGGGCAAGGCTAGCTGTGATGTAAAGATTGTATTGCAGCACAAGGTGAATTGACCAAACACAATTACTTTTTAATACCACCTGCACAAAAGGCTATGTATGTCCTTTCACTTACTGCATCAACTTAAAACTTAACCCTGGCATGCTAGCTTTGGCTTCCTTGACAAACACAATTTCTTTCATAATAGACTCTGGCTACACCTTCAAAACTGCTACACGTTGAGGCCAATGCGCTAATTTGGTACAGTCCCTCTCTGGCTGTTTTAAAAGTCAGTCGTTCAACTCCAAGTAGACCGTTGCAATGATGTTATTTTCTTCAGAATCGGAAATGTAATCATCGCTCCTCCTGCAGACCTACACCGTCCTCTCCTCCTGCAGACCTAGACCGTCCTCTCCTCCTGCAGACCTACACCGTCCTCTCCTCATACAGACCTACACCGTCCTCTCCTCCTACAGACCTACACCTTCCTCTCCTCCTGCAGACCTACACCGTCCTCTCCTCATACAGACCTACACCGTCCTCTCCTCCTACAGACCTAGACCGTCCTCTCCTCCTGCAGAGCTACACCGTCCTCTCCTCCTGCAGACCTACACCGTCCTCTCCTCCTGCAGACCTACACCGTCCTCTCCTCCTACAGACATACACCGTCCTCTCCTCCTACAGACCTACACCGTCCTGTCCTGCTACAGACCTACATCATCCTCTCCTCCTACAGACCTACACCATCCTCTCCTGCTACAGACCTACACCGTCCTGTCCTGCTACAGACCTACACCGTCCTGTCCTGCTACAGACCTACACCATCCTCTCCTGCTACAGACCTACACCGTCCTCTCCTCCTACAGACCTACACCGTCCTCTCCTCCTACAGACCTATAGTACAGGTAACTGTGGCTAGAATCGGTCATTTGTGAAAAGAGCATAATTTCTTCTATTAACACATACTTTCTTTTTATGGATCTTCTTCTGATCCCTCCACGTGATAACGTCAAGAAATGTTGGAATCCAAGCACTGTATTTCAGAATGTCATATGCAACAGTTTAGCATGTCTAACCCGTACAGTACTGTATATCTTGTTGCCATGGTAATGAAAAGTAGAATGTGATGTATTAAAAAGACCTTGATGATCAAAGTTAAACTTTCACCAGTTCTTTGAAACAGAAAACATTTTAAAAAGTTGTTTTGTGTTAGTTGTTGTTCAAACAAAGCAGACTACAACTGTGGTGTGTGTCACAATGAAACATGGTTCTGGTGTGTGTCACAATGAAACATGGTTCTGGTGTGTGTCACAATGAAACATGGTTCTGGTGTGTGTCACAATGAAACATGGTTCTGGTGTGTGTCACAATGAAATATGGTTCTGGCGCGTGTCACAATGAATCATGGTTCTGGCGCGTGTCACAATGAATCATGGTTCTGGCGCGTTTAACAATGAAACATGGTTCTGGTGTGTGTCACAATGAAACATGGTTCTGGTGCGTGTCACAATGAAACATGGTTCTGGTGCGTGTCACAATGAAACATGGTTCTGGTACGTGTCACAATGAAACATGGATCTGGTACGTGTCACAATGAATCATGGTTCTGGTGTGTGTCACAATGAAACATGGCTCTGGTACGTGTCACAATGAAACATGGTTCTGGCGCGTGTCACAATGAAACATGGTTCTGGTGCGTGTCACAATGAAACATGATTCTGGTGTGTGTCACAACGAAACATGGTCCTGGTGTGTGTCACAACAAAACATGGTCCTGGTGTGTGTCACAACAAAACATGGTTCTGGCGCGTGTCACAATGAAACATGGTTCTGGCGCGTGTCACAATGAAACATGGTTCTGGTGCGTGTCACAACAAAACATGGTCCTGGTGTGTGTCACAACGAAACATGGTCCTGGTGTGTGTCACAACAAAACATGGTCCTGGTGTGTGTCACAACAAAACATGGTTCTGGCGCGTGTCACAATGAAACATGGTTCTGGTGCGTGTCACAATGAAACATGGTTCTGGTATGTGTCGCAATGAAACATGGTTCTGGTGTGTGTCACAATGAATCATGGTTCTGGTGTGTGTCACAATGAAACATGGTTCTGGTACGTGTCACAATGAAACATGGTTCTGGTACGTGTCACAATGAAACATGGTTCTGGTACGTGTCACAATGAAACATGGTTCTGGTGCGTGTCACAATGAAACATGGTTCTGGTACGTGTCACAATGAAACATGGTTCTGGTATGTGTCACAATGAAACATGGTTCTGGTAGGTGTCACAATGAAACATGGTTCTGGTGTGTGTCACAATGAAACATGGTTCTGGTACGTGTCACAATGAATCATGGTTCTGGTGTCTGTCACAATGAAACATGGTTCTGGTACGTGTCACAATGAATCATGGTTCTGGTACGTGTCACAATGAATCATGGTTCTGGTGTGTGTCACAATGAAACATGGTTCTGGTACGTGTCACAATGAAACATGGTTCTGGTACGTGTCACAATGAAACATGGTTCTGGTACGTGTCACAATGAAACATGGTTCTGGTACGTGTCACAATGAATCATGGTTCTGGTACGTGTCACAATGAATCATGGTTCTGGTGTGTGTCACAATGAAACATGGTTCTGGTACGTGTCACAATGAAACATGGTTCTGGTACGTGTCACAATGAAACATGGTTCTGGTACGTGTCACAATGAAACATGGTTCTGGTACGTGTCACAATGAAACATGGTTCTGGTACGTGTCACAATTAATCATGGTTCTGGTACGTGTCACAATGAATCATGGTTCTGGTGTGTGTCACAATGAATCATGGTTCTGGTATGTGTCACAATGAAACATGGTTCTGGTAGGTGTCACAATGAAACATGGTTCTGGTGTGTGTCACAATGAAACATGGTTCTGGTACGTGTCACAATGAAACATTGCCTATGGTTCTCTTTATCTAGGCGGAACAATGAGCAGAAACAGATGTGTGTAGACACCCTCAAAGGAGCTCAGGGCTCAAGGCCCCATCGGAACCTTGGACACATAAACTGATCTATTATAATATCTGAATTCACACGGACCTTTTCAAGGGCAGGCATCCCGGCTCGCAGATGTGTTAATCAAAAGAAGCGATTAATAGTTGGATGAAAAACAGCTTGGAATAACATAGTAGAATAGACTGTATTGTATTTCCCACACTTAAAATACAGATTATACAAAGGTTCACTGAATTGTCCTCGCTACTTTGGTTATGCGTTGACTTGGTTTGTGTGTTGTGTTGAATAACAAGTACTGTATAAGAAAAAGGTATAATGTGTGTTTGTGTGTGTGTGTGATCACTTCGGTATACTATTAGCAAGTTCATGGGTTATCAAAAGTCATGTTGAGAGATGCTTGAAAATGCCAGTCCTGTGTATTTGTGTTGCCAACGTGTTAAGAATCAGGGATATTATTATTTGTTGTTGTTTTTACCACGACTGAAACTGTGAGATCATGGCCTAAATTTGAGGACTCAATGCCAAATACAATGCATGTACCATTCTTTGTGAGGCTGCTCACTCTGGGAGGGTCCGATTCATTAAGTAATTGGTTTCGAGTTGTTTACATGAGTATTAAACCTATTCAGCAGCCTTTGAGAGGTGTATTGTCCAAATGTCTCTTGTTATGAATATAGAATGAGTTCAGGGGACAAAGTGAAGCTTTATTGGCAAAACACTGCACTCGACTGATTCCAGGCATGGGCACTGCATTGCATTTCATTGAATCTAGTGTTACATGCTTTGTGGATTCAAAATATTCATATGTGCTCATTTTCCTATAACTCATAGTATGGTGAGAACTGAATCTTCATCTTTCATTTATGACTAAAGGGATACTTAAGGATTATCTACTTCCCCAAAGTCAGAGGAACTCGTGGATTTCATTCTTTTGTCTCTACTATGCAGATACCCATAGACATCCAGTCATTGCCCTAATACTATTGGCTTACGAAACAAAATCTAAATTCCTTCATACTGCACACAGAGACATAAAAATAGTTTGTGTTGATTTAGTTAAAAGTGTATTGCTATTGTTGTTTTGTACAATTTGAGGAATAATTGTTTATCTAGTTCTCTTTACATTTGTGTACTTTACACAGTTGTACTCACATTTTCAGCGGGGGAACCATTTTTTCTGCCAGAATGTCTGGGGTCCCCATTTTTACCCCAAGTATTTAATGCAATCCCACCCCAAAATGTTTACATCAACAAACAACCTTCAATTCATTGCATTTTCATCTCAAGTCAAAATTAAAACAAACCAATAAATACATTTACTCAATAACATTTTATTTTTCTAATTATCTTTAAAACAAATGTGTTTATACTGTCCCATACAATAATCTGTACTCTTTATGTTGTCTCCGCCCCCCCCTGACCACACTGTACCGACTTTTAATAACACTGGTGTACAGTTTGAAAAAATATTGACATTTTTAAGCTCAAGATTGATGGGTAAACTGCCTGGTTTTACTTCCTGCTTTGCTCCTATGGGTACACTCGCAATGGTCGCCTGTACAACCATTATGCCATCATTGAATTGAATGGGATGCCCATTCTAGTCATTCTATTTCTATGCAACAAACCACACCTCCAAAACAACTCTGGTTTGGCTTCTGTCAAGGCCATAATCATTTCATAATGGGCAAACTTAAAAATGAGGCCAAATCAGAAAGTGCAGTCGCCCTTTAAGCCCTTAGCTCCTACAAGGAGCGTAGGCCATTGACAAATGTCCTCCATCTCACTCAGTTCGAGGGCAAGTTTTTCTAGGTCTTACCAGTTAAAACCGCTCGCAGTCATTTCTGCCTGGACTTCTCTCCTCCAAGTGTTTTGGGTCTCTAAAAATTAGAAGGGAAAGGCCAAATCACAGAGGAGGCGAAGGTGGACATGGTTCTAAACTATAGGATTGACATTCCACTGGTTACAATGACTGAGAAGAACCAGAGGAGGGCCCTCTCCCTCTGTCTGACATCAGTTTGGAAACGGTCTCCATGGCAATCCAAACCAGTTGGGTCACTGAGAGCAACACCACTGTGTTATTATCTAATGGAAATGATCACATTTCTCTTCTCCACACTTCGTGTGGACATGTTACTTTTTGCCTTTGTATTTTGACTGTGTGATATTTTGCTCATAATGAGGTAATCTGTGAAGTACAAGTATCTCTGCCCTCTGTAAAGTGCGTTATCAAGTGTTTTGTTGAAAGTACAAACATCTTTATGATTCTCTTGCAACAACTGCCTTTAACAAATTGTTGATATAAATTGATCACCGCAAATGAAATTGTATTTGTCACATGCACCAAATACAACAGGTGTAGACTTTACTGTGAAGTGCTTACTTTACTGTGAAGTGCTTACTCAACAATTTAGAGTTAAAAAGTATGACAGATTTGATGAATAAAAAAATAACATAATAACACAATATAATAACAGTAACGAGGCTATATACACAGAGTACCAGTACCGATTCAATGTGAAGGGGTACGAGGTAGTTGAGGTAATATGTACATTTAGGTAGGGGTAAAAGTGACAAGGCAATCAGGATAGATAATAAACAGAATAAAGCAGTGTATGTGAAGAGTTTGAAAATGTGTCTATGTGTGAGTGTGTGTGTGGTATCAATATGCATGTGTGCTTTGTGTGTGCGAGCGTGTGTACAGTCGTGGCCAAAAGTTTTGAGAACGACACAAAAATTAATTTCCACAAAGTTTGCTGCTTCAGTGTCTTTAGATATTTTTGTCAGATGTTACTATGGAATACTTAAGTACAATTAAAAGCATTTCATAAGTGTCAAAGGCTTTTATTGACAATTACATGAAGTTGATGCAAAGAGTCAATATTTGCTTTGTTGACCCTTCTTTTTCAAGACCTCTGCAATCCGCCCTGGCATGCTGTCAATTAACTTCTGGGCCACATCCTGACTGATGGCAGCCCATTCTCGCATAATCAATGCTTGGAGTTTGTAGGTTTTTGTTTGTCCACCCGCCTCTTGAGGATTGACCATAAATTCCCAATGGGATTAAGGTCTGGGGAGTTTCCTGGCCATGGACCCAAAATGTTGATGTTTTGTTCCCCGAGTCACTTAGTTATCACTTTTGCCTTATGGCAAGGTGCTCCATCATGCTGGAAAAGGCATTGTTCGTCACCAAACTGTTCCTGGATGGTTGGGAGAAGTTGCTCTAGGAGAATGTGTTTTTACCATTATTTATTCATGGCTGTGTTCTTAGGCAAAATTGTGAGTGAGTCCACTTCCTTGGCTGAGAAGCAACCCCACACATTAATGGTCTCATGATGCTTTACTGTTGGCATGACACAGGATTGATGGTAGCACTCACCTCGTCTTCTCCGGACAAGCTTTTTTCCGGATGCCCCAAACAATCAGAAAGGGGGTTCATCAGAGAAAATGACTTTACCCCAGTCCTCAGCAGTCCAATCCCTGTACCTGGTGGTGCCCCGATCCCGCAACTGAATGAACTTTAGGAGACGGTCCTGGCGCTTGTTGGACTTTCTTGGGCGCCCTGAAGCCTTCTTCACAACAATTGAACCGCTCTCCTTGAAGTTCTTGATGATCCGATAGTTGATTTAGGTGCAATCTTACTGGCAGCAATATCCTTGCCTGTCAAGCCCTTTTTGTGCAAAGCAATGATGACGGCACGTGTTTTCTTGTAGTTAACCATGATTGACAGAGGAAGAACAATGATTCCAAGCACCATCCTCCTTTTGAAGCTTCAAGTCTGTTATTTGAACTCAATCAGCATGACAGAGTGATCTCCAGCCTTGTCCTCGTCAACACTCATACCTGTGTTAGCGAGAGAATCACTGACATGATGTCAGCTGGTCCTTTTGTGGCAGGGCTGAAATGCAGTGGAAAAGTTTTTGGGGATTCAGTTCATTTGCATGGCAAAGAGGGTCTTTGCAATTATTTGCAATTCATCTGATCACTCTTCATAACATTCTGGAGTATATGCAAATTGTCATCATACAAACTGAGGCAGCCAACTTTGTGAAAATTAATATTTGTGTCATTCTCAAAACTTTTTGGCCACGACTGTATGTGTGAATGTAGTATTTGTGAGTGTGTGGGTAGAGTGCAGTGGATGTGCATAGAAACAGTGCAAGAGAGTCAGTGCAAAAACAAAAAAAGGGGCACAATACAAATTGTCCAAGTAGCCATTTGATTAACTGGTCAAGTCTTATGCTTGGGGGTAGAAGCTGTTCGAGAGCATTTTGGTCCCAGACTTTGTTTTATCCCAGGGAAGAAAAGTGTATCTTAAAATGTGAATTCTAATGTATCTATATATATTTGTATATATATATACAGTGGGGCAAAAAAGTATTTAGTCAGCCACCAATTGTGCAAGTTCTCCCACTTAAAAAGATGAGAGAGGCCTGTAATTTTCATCATAGGTACACTTCAACTATGACAGACAAAATGAGAAAGAAAAATCCGCAAAATCACATTGTAGGATTTTTTATGAATTTATTTGCAAATTATGGTGGAAAATAAGTATTTGGTCACCTACAAACAAGCAAGATTTCTGGCTCTCACAGACCTGTAAGTTCTTCTTTCAGAGGCTCCTCTGTCCTCCACTCGTTACCTGTATTAATGGCACCTGTTTGAACTTGTTATCAGTATAAAAGACACCTGTCCACAACCTCAAACAGTCACACTCCAAACTCCACTATGGCCAAGACCAAAGAGCTGTCAAAGGACACCAGAAACAAAATTGTAGACCTGCACCAGGCTTGGAAGACTGAATCTGCATTAGGTAAGCAGCTTGGTTTGAAGAAATCAACTGTGGGAGCAATTATTAGGAAATGGAAGACATACAAGACCACTGATAATCTCCTTTGATCTGGGGCTCCAAGCAAGATCTCACCCCGTGGGGTCAAAATGATCACAAGAACGGTGAGCAAAAATCCCAGAACCACACGGGGGGACCTAGTGAATGACCTGCAGAGAGCTGGGACCAAAGTAACAAAGCCTACCATCAGTAACACACTACGCCGCCAGGGACTCAAATCCTGCAGTGCCAGACGTGTCCCCCTGCTTAAGCCAGTACATGTCCAGGCCCGTCTGAAGTTTGCTAGAGAGCATTTGGATGATGCAGAAGAAGATTGGGAGAATGTCATATGGTCAGATGAAACCAAAATATAACTTTTTGGTAAAAACTCAACTCGTCGTGTTTGGAGGACAAAAAATGCTGAGTTGCATCCAAAGAACACCATACCTACTGTGAAGCATGGGGGTGGAAACATCATGCTTTGGGGCTGTTTTCTGCAAAGGGACCAGGACGACTGATCCGTGTAAAGGAAAGAATGAATGGGGCCATGTATCGTGAGATTTTGAGTGAAAACCTCATTCCATCCACAAGGGCATTGAAGATGAAACGTGGCTGGGTCTTTCAGCATGACAATGATCCCAAACACACCGCCCGGGCAACGAAAGAGTGGCTTCGTAAGAAGCATTTCAAGGTCCTGGAGTGGCCTAGCCAGTCTCCAGATCTCAACCCCATAGAAAATCTTTGGAGGGAGTTGAAAGTCTGTGTTGCCCAGCAACAGCCCCAAAACATCACTGCTCTAGAGGAGATCTGCATGGAGGAATGGGCCAAAATACCAGCAAGAGTGTGTGAAAACCTTGTGAAGACTTACAGAAAACGTTTGACCTCTGTCATTGCCAACAAACGGTATATACAGTGCCTTGCGAAAGTATTCGGCCCCCTTGAACTTTGCGACCTTTTGCCACATTTCAGGCTTCAAACATAAAGATATAAAACTGTATTTTTTTGTGAAGAATCAACAACAAGTGGGACACAATCATGAAGTGGAACGACATTTATTGGATATTTCAAACTTTTTTAACAAATCAAAAATTGAAAAATTGGGCGTGCAAAATTATTCAGCCCCTTTACTTTCAGTGCAGCAAACTCTCTCCAGAAGTTCAGTGAGGATCTCTGAATGATCCAATGTTGACCTAAATGACTAATGATGATAAATACAATCCACCTGTGTGTAATCAAGTCTCCGTATAAATGCACCTGCACTGTGATAGTCTCAGAGGTCCGTTAAAAGTGCAGAGAGCATCATGAAGAACAAGGAACACACCAGGCAGGTCCGAGATACTGTTGTGAAGAAGTTTAAAGCCGGATTTGGATACAATAAGAATTCCCAATTTTTAAACATCCCAAGGAGCACTGTGCAAGCGATAATATTGAAATGGAAGGAGTATCAGACCACTGCAAATCTACCAAGACCTGGCCGTCCCTCTAAACTTTCAGCTCATACAAGGAGAAGACTGATCAGAGATGCAGCCAAGAGGCCCATGATCACTCTGGATGAACTGCAGAGATCTACAGCTGAGGTGGGAGACTCTGTCCATAGGACAACAATCAGTCGTATATTGCACAAATCTGGCCTTTATGGAAGAGTGGCAAGAAGAAAGCCATTTCTTAAAGATATCCATAAAAAGTGTTGTTTAAAGTTTGCCACAAGCCACCTGGGAGACACACCAAACATGTGGAAGAAGGTGCTCTGGTCAGATGAAACCAAAATTGAACTTTTTGGCAACAATGCAAAACGTTATGTTTGGCGTAAAAGCAACACAGCTCATCACACTGAACACACCATCCCCACTGTCAAACATGGTGGTGGCAGCATCATGGTTTGGGCCTGCTTTTCTTCAGCAGGGACAGGGAAGATGGTTAAAATTGATGGGAAGATGGATGGAGCCAAATACAGGACCATTCTGGAAGAAAACCTGATGGAGTCTGCAAAAGACCTGAGACTGGGACGGAGATTTGTCTTCCAACAAGACAATGATCCAAAACATAAAGCAAAATCTACAATGGAATGGTTCAAAAATAAACATATCCAGGTGTTAGAATGGCCAAGTCAAAGTCCAGACCTGAATCCAATCGAGAATCTGTGGAAAGAACTGAAAACTGCTGTTCACAAATGCTCTCCAAAAATGTCAGTCTCTCGATGTGCAAAACTGATAGAGACATACCCCAAGCGACTTACAGCTGTAATCGCAGCAAAAGGTGGCGCTACAAAGTATTAACTTAAGGGGGCTGAATAATTTTGCACGCCCAATTTTTCAGTTTTTGATTTGTTAAAAAAGTTTGAAATATCCAATAAATGTCATTCCACTTCATGATTGTGTCCCACTTGTTGTTGATTCTTCACAAAAAAATACAGTTTTATATCTTTATGTTTGAAGCCTGAAATATGGCAAAAGGTCGCAAAGTTCAAGGGGCCGAATACTTTCGCAAGGCACTGTAAGTATTGAGATAAACTTTTGTTATTGACCAAATACTTATTTTCCACCATAATTTGCAAATAAATGAATTAAAAAATCCTACAAATGTGATTTTCTGGATTTTTCTCTCATTTTGTCTGTCATAGTTGAAGTGTACCTATGATGAAAATTATAGGGCTCTCTCATCTTTTTAAGTGGGAGAACTTGCACAATTGGTGTCTGACTAACAACTTTTTTGCCCCACTGTATATATATATATATATCTTTTTATCTACTATTCCCCATTATCACATTTCTTTTTTTTGAGCATATATGTGAGAAAACCTCTGTTGCCCCCCAAGGCTGTGTTTACTCAGGTATCCCAATTCTGGTCTTTTGCCCAATTATTGGCAAAATAGTTGATCTGATTGGTCAAAAGATCATTTAGTAAAATAATATCAGAATTGGGCTACTTGTGTAAACACAACCTAATACTATCTGTCACTAACAGATTAAGTTATCCATGTTAGTTTGAACATCTAAAAAGCTGGACCAACCAAGCCTGGCCCGATGAAATATACATGACCTGTTAGAGAACACGGAGTCTGAAATGCCTGCAGTGATTTGCATCACATTCCCCCATTCCTCTCAGTGTGTGTCTGTCTCAGACACTCAGATCATTGGCTAAATCTTACTCAATCAAATTCCCTACAAAATGAATGTTTATGGAAATGGGAAATTGGAGTAGGCAAGTGTTTTCCATCAGTAGCTCTTTGTGGTAATAGCACTGTCTTGAAATCAGCCTGGTGCTGTCTGAAGTAGAACAGCTGATGGACTTTTTCTTCTGAAGGAGGCCATGCAGAATAGAGGAGCCCCCATTTTCTATTTAAAATGTGTTGCTATTGCAGCTATTATCCTGGTGCAACACGTTATTATTATAACCCACAGATGCATTTCCATTCAGAATACCATTCAGAATAGAGATGAGAAGCACTATTATAATCATGGTATACGTTATTTTTTTGTTCTCTGAAGAATATTAATGCTAAATATGTTCAAAATATATAGGACAACGTTTCTCAAACCTGAATGAAAAGGGACCAAAGCAATTCAAATATTAAAGGAAATATTGCAAAATGCCTGACCTAGCCCACAAACCAAAGTTGAGAGTGGGTGCTCAATTACTAGACAAAATAAGGAATCCTCACATTGTGGATGTCCTACGGATATCTATCCATTCATAGACGGTATATTCATACGGTCTATTCACGACGCTCCGGAAGGGAGCACTGAAGCTATTTTTAAACGCTAATACTCCCGGCAAGCGATACAGTTTTGGAAACATTATGGAACTTGACTTTCATATCAGCCATAATACAATTTCAATAAAAACAATAGGCTAAATTACTACACACCTTTTAAAGCGTTACGGTTTCCACAATGCCATATTACCATGTTTACAGCGCTTGTTTATAGAAGACAGACAGAAGATAGAGGCGACTACCTGTGCTAATTAGCTATCTGCGTCTCGGAACAAGTGCGTGTAACGGAAGAAAAGATGCCACAAACGTGTTGTTACGGAAAAGTACTGTTGCCTGCAATTGTGTTAAACCGGTTAAGACAGGGTATAGCAGTGGTGTAAAGTAACTAAGTACAAATATTAAGTTGTTTTGGGGGGTATCAGTACCTTACTTTACTATTTATATTTTTGACAACTTTTACTCCACTACATTCCTAAAGACAATATGCACTTTTTACTCCCATATATTTATCATGACATCCGAAAGTACTCCTTACATTTTGAAATCAGGCAGGACAGCAAGAGTACCACAGTATGCGTCATAATATTCATAAAACCTAGCCATCAAACATGGAAATGGTTTCAATCGTTTTCCTTTTATATTTATAAAACTCGATTTAAATGGTTATCAAAACGTCACGGGAACCTTTCCCCAATATAATCTTTCCCCAATGGGAACCACACCTGTAAGCCTACATGAAGCACAGCCCTTATTTTAAGTGTTTCTAAAATTCCGTATGGGAAAAAAGGATGGTGGACATACGATTGGAACCATTTTCCTGTTTGACGGCTAGGCTTTATGGGTATTATGACACCTCCACTGTGGGGCCCTATATGACCCAACTCACGCACCTCTCCATATAACTCATTGTCATATCTACACCCCCCTCACAAGAGCATTAATGAGGTAGGGCACTAATGTTGGGCGATTATGCCTGGCTGGCAGTCGGTGTTCCAATTCATCCCAAAGGTGTTCGATGGGTAGAGGTCAGGGCTCTGTGCAGGCCAGTCAAGGTCTTCCACACCGATCTCAACAAACCATTTCTGTATGGACCTTGCTTTGTGCACAGGGGCATTGTCATGCTGAAACAGGAAAGAGCCTTCCCCAAACTGTTACCACAAGTATGCGGAAGCATTAAGATTTCCATTCACTGGAACTAACGGGCCTAGCCCGAAACATGAAAAACAGCCTCGGATTATTATTCCTCCTCCACCAAAGTTTACAATTGGCACTATGTATTCGGGCAGGTAGCGTTCTCCTGGCATCCGCCAAACCCAGATTCGCCCGTCAGACTGCCAGATGGTGAAGAGTCCAATGGTCGAATTGGAACGATTTGCAAGATTTCTCTGAAAAATGTAGTTCATTTAATCTGATTGTCATAAGGTTCCACGACTTAGTCCACACAGGGCATCTAAACACACAAAATACAAATTGATGATTTTCATCAAATTTTGGGTGTTTTATTTCACTTTTGTACACCTGTGGTGTTCCAGGTCAAAAATGACTGGTCATTAGAAATTAATGGGTGAGACTAAAATGAGTGTATAAAATTGAGTTCAGGCACATGCCCATTCATCAGATGGATACACTTCCTCTCCCAGACCCCCACATGCATGTATGTTTGAGCACACACACACCTCACTCCCCTTCTTGGCTTCCATGGCAACCCCCACTGGAACCTTTCCCCAATATAATCTTTCCCCAGTGGGAACCACACCTGTTGGCATTCTCACAAACAATCACAACATTGTTTCAATAATATATATAACTTTTCTCACAGCTCTGGCATATTAATCTTTTTTGAGGCCTTGCACACAATTCCTTCTGTGGCAGCACAATGACCAAATGATATAGTGTATGTGAGGCTCTTGATCATATCTTTGATCATGATACTGGTGAGGAGAGAGTCCTTGTGCCTTGTTCAACTTTGACACAAAGTAGTCAGTGATAAATAGCACAATATGTTTCATCTGAGTATTTGTTATAGTCAAAATAATCCATACATTATGCTTTTTGTACTAAAAAACTAGTTGTATGAGCTTAGGTCAGTGAGGCCTACAGGCCATGAATAGCAAATATAAGTTCAAAACTTGTAATGTTCACAATAACTTCAGTTGATAAAAAGATTTAACACAACATTAGATGAAAATATATGTATTATTATGGATTTATAATCAGCAACAATGGGGCGGTCATTTTGGAGCAGGAACACAGAATTAATAAACATGAAACAAACACAACAGGAGGGTTAAACAGCAATGCAGTTTTAAGAAAATCCCCCCCCAAAAGTAAGAGATTAGAATAACAAATAATAAAAGAGCAGCAGTAAATAACTATGGTGGGTCTGGTCTATATGTGGGTCAATGTCTCAATGTGCGGGGGGCCGAGTAAATTATGTACATGTAGGTAGAGTTATTCAAGTGGCTATGCATAGATAATAACAGACAGTAGCAGCAGCGTGTGTGTGGGTGTGTGTAGGGGGGGGGGGGGGGGGGGGGGGGGGGGGGGAGTTGTTCAGGAGTCTTATGGCTTGGGGGTAGAAGCTGTTTAGGAGCCTCTTGGAACTACTAGACTTGGCACTCCGATACCGCTTGCCGTACGGTAGCAGAGAGAACAGTCTATGACTAGGGTGGCTGGAGTCTTTGACAATTTTTAAGGCCTTCCTCTGACACCGCCTGGTATAGAGGTCCTGGATGGCAGGAAGCTTGGCCCCGGTGATGTACTGGGCTGTACGCACTACCCTCTGTAGTGACTTGCGGTCGGAGGCCGAGCAGTTGCCATACCAGGCGGTGATAAAACCTGTCAGGGTGCTCTCAATGGTGGAGCTGTAAGACCTTTTGAGGATCTGAGGGGGAATAGGTTGTGTCGTTCCCTCTTCATGACTGTCTTGGTGTGCTTAGACCATGTTAGTTTGTTGGTGATGTGGACGCCAAGGAAGCTCTCAACCTGCTCCACAACGGCCCCGTCAATGAGAATGGGGACGTGCTCGGTCCTCTTTTTCCTGTAGTCCACAATCATCTCCTTTGTCAAGATCACGTTGAGGGAAAGGTTGTTGTCCTTGCACCACATGGTCAGGTCTCTGACCTCCTCCCTATAGGCTGTCTCATCGCTGTCTGTGATCAGGCCTACCACTGTTGTATCATCAGAAAACTTATTGATGGTGTTGGAGTCGTGCCTGGCCGTTCAGTCATGAGTGAACAGGGAGTACAGGAGGGGACTGAGCACGCACCCCTGAGGGGCCCCTGTGTTGAGGATCAGCGTGGCGGATTTGTTGTTGCCTACCCTTAACACCTGGGGGTGGCCCGTCAGGAAGTCCAGGATCCAGTTGCAGAGGGAGGTGTTTAGTCCCAGGGCCCTTAGCTTAGTGATGAGCTTTGAGGGCACTATGGTGTTGAACGCTGAGCTCTAGTCAATTAATAGCATTCTCACATAGGTGTTCCTTATGTCCAGGTGGGAAAGGGCAGTGTGGAGTGCAATAGAGATTGCATCATCTGTGGATCTGTTGGTGCAGTATGCAAATTGGAGTGGGTCTAGGGTTTCTGGGATAATGGTGATGATATGAGACATGACCATCCTTTCAAAGCATTTCAGGGCTACAGATGTGAGTGTACCGGTCGGTAATCATTTAGGTAGGTTACCTTAGTGGTCTTTGGCATGGGGACTACGGTGGTCTGCTTGAAACATGTTGGTATTACAGACTCAGACAGGGAGAGATTGAAAATGTCAGTGAAAACACTTGCCAGAGCGCAAGCTCAAAGTACACATCCTGGTAATCCGTTTGGCTCAGCGGCCTTGTGAATCCTGACCTGTTTAAATGTCTTATTCACATTGGCTGCGGAGAATGTGATCACACAGTCGTCCGGAACAGCTGATGCTCTCACGCATGTTTCAGTGTTACTTGCCTCGAACTGAGCATAGAAGTTATTTAGCTTGTCTGGTAGGCTTGTGTCACTGGGCAGCTCTCAGCTGTGCTTCCCTTTGTAGTCTGTAATAATTTGCAAACCCTGCCACATCCGACTTCCTCAATGCACTTATTGATAAAGTCAGTGACTGATGTGTGGTACTCCTCAATGCCATCGGAAGAATCCCAGAACATGTTCCAGTCTGTGCTAGCAAAACAGTCCTGTAGCTTAGCATCTGCTTCATCTGAACACTTTTTTATAGACCGAGTCACTGGTGCTTCCTGCTTTCATTTTTGCTTGTAAGCAGGAATCAGGAGGATAGAGTTATGGTTATATTTGCCAAATGGAGGGAAAGGGAGAGCTTTGTACGCGTCTCTGTGTGTGGAGCAAATGTGGTCTAGCATTCTTTTCCCTCTGGTTGCATATTTAAAATGCTGATTGAAATGAGGTAAAACGGATTTCAGTTTCCCTGCATTAAAGTCCCCGGCCACTAGCAGCGCTGTCTCTGGATGAGCATTTTCCTGTTTGCTTATGGCGGAATACAGCTCATTGAGTGCGATTTTAGTGCCAGATCGGTCTATGGTGTTATGTAGACAGCTACAAAAATACAGATGAAAACTCTCTCAGTAGATAATGTGGTCTGCAGCTTATCATGAGATACTCTACATCAGGCGAGCAAAACCCTTCCTTAGATATCGTGCACCAGCTGTTGTTTACATATATGCATAGGCCCCCGCCCCGTGTCTTACCAGAGGCTGCGGTCCTGTCCTGCAGATAGAAGAGTGTTTACCCCGCCAGCTGTATGTTCTTAATGTCGTCGTTCAGCCATGACTCGGTGAAACATAAGATATTACAGTTTTTAATGTCCCATTGGTAGGATATACGTGCTTTTAGTTCGTCCCATTTATTTTCAGCAATTGAACGTTAGCTAGCAGATCTGAGCCTGGTCGGGTGTCCGTAGTATATCCCTCGCGTCTGACTCATTGAAGAAGAACTCCTCGTCCAATTTGAGGTGAGTTATCCCAGTTCTGATGTCCAGAAGATCTTTTTGGTTGTAAGAGACAGTAGCAGCAACATTATGTACAAAACAAGTT
Source organism: Oncorhynchus clarkii lewisi (assembly GCF_045791955.1). Lineage (NCBI taxonomy): Eukaryota > Metazoa > Chordata > Actinopteri > Salmoniformes > Salmonidae > Oncorhynchus > Oncorhynchus clarkii. The sequence goes on along the minus strand of NC_092154.1, from coordinate 16,514,910 downwards.
AAGAACAACGCAAAAAAAACTAAAAAAAGTATGGTTGGTTAAGAGCCGATAAGAGCCGATCTCTGTCCTACCCTCCGGCGCCATCTACTTCAAAAGTACTTGAACACAATCATGTCGGACTTACCACTTCCCAGTTTCCTATTTCCTTTTCCCCAATTTTACCAAGACAAATGATTATTCAGGTTCTGAATCATTCAGTGGGGTCTCTCGCTAACATTTAATTAAGAGTATATGCAAAAAGTCAGATTTCGTAACCTAACACGGAACCCAAACCGGCTGCGCGCGTGCGCAACCGTGCGCTATCGTGCATAAATGTATTTTGCCCCCCCCACACCAAACGCGATCACAACACGCAGGTTAAAATATCAAAAGAAACTCTGAACCAATTACATTAATTTGGGGACAGGTCAAAAAGCATTAAACATGTATTTTAATTTAGCTAGTTAGCTGGCACTTGCTAGCTAACGTTAATTTGTCCTATTTAGCTAACTTGCTGTTGCCTAACTTGCTGTTGCTAGCTAATTTGTCCTGGCATATAAACATTGAGTTGTTATTTTACCTGAAATGCACAAGGACCTCTACTCCGACAATTAATCCACACATAAAACGGCGAACCGAATCGTTTCTAGTCATCTCTCCTCCTTCCAGGCTTTTTAATCGTTTAACTTATATGGTGATCGCATCTAAACTTTCATTGTATTACCACGACTACCGGCAACACAGTTCATCTATCAATCACCCACATGGGTATAACCAATGAGGAGATGGCACGTGGGTACCTGCTTCTATAAACAAATGAGGAGATGGGAGAGGCAGGACTTGCAGTGTGATCTGCGTCAGAAATAGGAATGAGTTCAATTTTAGCCCTTGGCAACGCAGATGCTCGTTGGCGCGCGTGAGCAGTATGGGTGCAATAATTGAATAACATGGATTTCTACATTTATGTCCTGTCTGCATGTAATACATCCGATAATAAGCACCGAGCAATGTTGACTGAGAGGTACAGCTTTCTCACCCACAACTTTTGAGAATTTTACATTTTGTGGTGGTCGTCTTCGAAGTTGTTTCTGTGGGATGCAAAAAGAAAAATTAGCATGACAAGAACTGAATTCAATGTAAAAGGTTTTGTCTCAATCCATATCGATCTTACCTCTATATTGTTTTCTGTCCAGCGGATTCGACAAGAGGGGTTCAATAGGAAAGTGAGCCTGTCAGGCAGCCTTCATTCTCACACAGCATCCAGTTTAGCTGACCGGATGCTGCACAATTTTCATTATTTTTGACCACTTATTTTCTCTGGCCTCCATTGAAATAAAAAAATATTTTAACACCCTAATTTTGGCCATCCTACAAGGATAAAAACAACGTTCGAACGGATTATAAGAGGCATGAGGTTTGGAATATTGGTTTTCTTAGAGGTTATTTAAACAATTAGCATTATTTGACCCATTGGTCCAAAAAAGTTTTTGATTTGACAAATACGTTTTTGACAATTACAACCAAACTATGGATAATCAAGCTAACTAAAATCTTATTGGTTGAATAATTGTTCTGACTTTAAAAGTACTTGACCGCAATCATGATGGATTTACCACTTCCCAGTTTCCCATTTCCCACGAGCATCTGAAGCCAGCATGATAGATGAGTTTACCACTAGTAATTACCAGTTGGAGGGTCATCCAAGTGGATATTTCCCAATAATATGTTGTAAATAAATACTACCTTCTCACTTGGTTATGATCGCAGAATTGAATACCTCATCGGCCTTCTCGTTGTTTGAATTCGCGATGGGGCGCTGTTCGACTCCTGTCCTGTACACAATTGCTCCCGGAAGATGAAAACAGCATTACCCGGAAATCAACCGTTGCCATGAGCTTATTTGTTAACGCGTAACTAGCAAAACGGCTATTTCTACAGCCGTTTTTTTTAAACTTAATAATTTTAAATCTATATAATAATTTATAGCTGTGTGTAGCGTATTGTAAAACTACGGGAGATGGGAGTCCCCGCATTTTTTCGTTGGTTGAGTCGGAAATATTCTACAATTGTTGTCCATTGTACTGAGGAGAGGGTAAGTGTTTGTAGGCAGCTAACGTTAGCTAGTGTGTTGCGTATTTAAGACCGTGTAATTATTTTGCCCTTTAATTCTTAGTACATCTAGCATGTACTAACCTTACTGCACTTTAGATATTAAAATAGTTAGTTTTCATAATTTTCTCTATTCAACGACATAGCTAGCAGAGCTTATTATATCATTTGTCGATTGAATGAACAACAATGTATGGGATGCACGCAGTTAGATAGCTAACGTTAGCTATGCTACTTGCAGTGATTGACACAGAAACTCGTGTGCAGAGCCTTGCTGCCTGTGTTGCGCAAGTGTCGAGTTGGTTGTGTTGCGCAAGTGTCGAGTTGGTATTCCATTGGTTTGCGAACAAGCAGAAGCGAGACAGCCCGCCAATGTTTTGACTTGGCGTGTTACGGAATCTAATGCATAACCAAGTAACGTTAAATCTCGCTAACCACCTTATTTATATTAGTTGCGTCATTGCAACAGTACATAAACAGACATGCATTTGATAATAGGAATAATGTTTAATTATTTTTCCCTTTTACTCCTAGTCCAAGGAATGTAATGGGGTACGAATTCCTGTTGATACCAGCAAACCGAATCCAAATGAAGTGGAGTTTGACAATTTGTACTTGGACATGAATGGGATCATTCACCCCTGTACACATCCTGAAGACAAGTTAGTCTTACTAACATAATTAAATAGAATGTGACTTTGTCCCAAATGACACCCTATTCCCTTTATAGTGCATTACTTTTGACCAGGGCCCATTGGTGGTACTCTTGTACATTACCATGAATTGTGATGATAATGTAGTATAAACCCTCAAACTCTACTTCACTTTCACAGGGCTGCACCCAAAAATGAAGATGAAATGATGGTTGCCATCTTTGAATACATGGATCGGCTCTTCAATATTGTGCGACCCAGAAGGGTTCTCTACATGGCTATTGATGGAGTGGTAAATTCTGCTGCTTTCTTTTCATGAGAGAATAACATTTTATATGAATCCCTATTTAGATTTTCTACAGTTCTGTACAAAGCAATTTGTTATACATATGACCTTGTTTCTCTGAACAGGCCCCTCGCGCCAAAATGAACCAGCAGCGCTCCAGGCGATTCCGTGCTTCTAAGGAAGGAGTGGAACTGGTTGAGGAGAAATCCCGCATCCGAGAGGAGATCCTCGGGAGAGGTGCATATATTTTCAGAGGTTTTCTTACCCTTCCAATAGTCTTTAGATGGGAGTCTTTGTTAAACACTTATTTATTTACAAATATTTTCCCTAACAGAATTGCATACTAAATAAATACAACTTTTTTTCTGCCCATCCTCACATTTTAGGAGGGTATCTTCCACCGGTTGAAATCAAGGAGAGATTTGACAGTAACTGTATCACGCCAGTAAGTATGAGGCTTTTTTTTAAGGCTGTGTTTCTGTCACCAATATCTTAAAGTAACAGTTCAGTGAAAGTCTTACTTTTAAAAATGTCATAATCTATTAACTCCTACTCAGATAATGTTGTTGAGTCATCATACACTCGTATTTGTGACCAAAGCATAAATTAAAGAAACACTTTATAAAAAAAAAAGCTTGCTTTCCTCATGGGGCGGCAGGGTAGCCTAGTGGTTAGAGCGTTGGACTAGGAACCGGAAGGCTGCAAGTTCAAACCCCGGAGCTGACATTTGTTCTTAACTGACTTGCCTAGTTAAAAAAATATATTTAAAAAAATAGAGGATGAACTGACCAATCAGTGGTCTTCTTGCACGAATATACGGTACACGCCCACACCATTCTGTTGGGGTATGCCCTAGAGGTCAACCGATTATGATTTTTCTACATCGATACCGATGTAAGCAATAATGTAATAATAATGACAATTACAACAATACTGAATTATGACTTATTTTGACTTAATATAATACATATAAATAATATACATTCAAATAAATAATGAAACATGTTCAATTTGGTTTAACTACTGCAAAAACAAAGTGTTGGAGAAGAAAGTAAAAGTGCAATATGTGCCATGTAAAAAAGCTAACTTTTAAGTTCCTTGCTCAGAACATGAGAAGATATGAAAGTTGGTGGTTCCTTTTAACATGAGACATCAATATTCCAAGGTAAGAGGTTTTAGGTTGTAGTTAATATAGTATTTATAGGACTATTTCTCTCTATACCATTTGTATTTCATATACCTTTGACTATTGGATGTTCTCATAGGCACTTTAGTATTGACAGTGTAACAGTATAGCTTCCATCCATCTCGTCGCCCCTACCTGGGCTCAAGCCAGGAACACAACAACAACAGCCACCCTCGAAGCAGCGTTACCCATCGCTCCACAAAAGCCACAGCCCTTATAGGGCAAGGGGAACAAACACTCCAAGTCTCAGAGCGAGTGACGTTTGAAATGCTATTAGCGCGCACCCGCTAACTAGCTAGCCATTTCACATCGGTTACACCAGCCTAATCTCAGGAGTTGATAGGCTTGAAGTCATAAACAACGCTGTGCTTGCGAAGAGCTGCTGGCAAAACACACGAAAGTGCTGTTTGAATGAATGCTTACGAGCCTGCTGGTGCCTACCATCGCTCAGTCAGACTGCTCTATCAAATCATAGACTTCATTATAACATAATAACACACAGAAATACGAGCCTTTGGTCATTAATATGGTAGAATCTGGAAACTATAATTTCAAGAACAAAACATTTATTATTTCAGTGAAATACGGAACCGTTTGGTATTTTATCTAACGGGTGGCATCCCTAAGTCTAAATATTTCTGTTACATTGTACAACCTTCAATGTTATGTCATAATTATGTAAAATTCTGGCAAATTAGTTCGCAATGAGCCAGGCTGCCCAAACTGTTGCATATACCCTGACTCTGCGTGCAATGAACGCAAGCGAAGTGACACAATTTCACCTGGTTAATATTGCCTGCTAACCTGGATTTCTTTTAGCTAAATATGCAGGTTTAAAAATATATACTTCTGTGTATTGATTTTAAGAAAGGTATTGGTGTTTATGGTTAGGTACAGTCGTGCAATGATTGTGCTTTTTTCGCGAATGCGCTTTTGTTAAATCATCCCCTTGCGCTGCATCGATTATATGCAACGCAGGACACGCTAGATAAACTAGTAATATCATCAACCATGTGTAGTTAACTAGTGATTATGATTGCTAGATTTTTTTTTTATAAGGTAAGTTTAATGCTGGCTAGCCACTTCCCTTGGCTTTGCAGCATTCACGTAACAGCCAGGCTCCTCGTGGAGTGCAATGAGGCAGGTGGTTAGAGCGTTGGACTAGTTAACCGTAAGGTTGCAAGATTGAATCCCGGAGCTGACAAGGTAAAAATCTGTCGTTCTGCCCCTGAACAAGGCAGTTAACCCACCGTTCCCAGGCCGTCATTGAAAATAAGAATGTGTTCTTAATTAACTGAGTTGCCTAGTTAAATAAAGGTGTAAAAAAAAAAAAAAAGTCAAATCGGTGTCCAAAAATACTGATTTCCAATTGTTATGAAAAATTTAAATCGGCCCTAATTAATCGGTCATTCCGATTTATCGGTCGACCTCTTGCATGTCCAGACCATTCCAATGCAGAAAAGTTGCTTTTAACGTAATTATTTCGCATGTACAGTGGGGCAAAAAAGTATTTAGTCAGCCACCAATTGTGCAAGTTCTCCCACTTAAAAAGATGAGAGGCCTGTAATTTTCATCATAGGTACACTTAAACTATGACAGACAAAATGAGAGAGAGAAAATTCAGAAAATCACATTGTATGATTTTTAATGAATTTATTAGCCAATGATGGTGGAAAATAAGTATTTGGTCACCTACAAACAAGCAAGATTTCTGGCTCTCACCGACCTGTAACTTCTTCTTTAAGAGGCTCCTCTGTCCTCCACTCGTTACCTGTATTAATGGCACCTGTTTGAACTTGTTATCAGTATAAAAGACACCTGTCCACAACCTCAAACAGTCACACTCCAAACTCCACTATGGCCAAGACCAAAGAGCTGTCAAAGGACACCAGAAACAAAATTGTAGACCTGCACCAGGCTTGGAAGACTGAATCTGCAATAGGTAAGCAGCTTGGTTTGAAGAAATCAACTGTGGGAGCAATTATTAGGAAATGGAAGACATACAAGACCACTGATAATCTCCCTTGATCTGGGGCTCCACGCAAGATCTCACCTCGTGGGGTAAAAAATCCCAGAACCACACGGGGGGACCTAGTGAATGACCTGCAGAGAGCTGGGACCAAAGTAACAAAGCCTACCATCAGTAACACACTACGCCGCCAGGGACTCAAATACTGCAGTGCCAGACGTGTCCCCCTGCTTAAGCCAGTACATGTCCAGGCCCGTCTGAAGTTTGCTAGAGAGCATTTGGATGATCCAGAAGAAGATTGGGAGAATGTCATATGGTCAGATGAAACCAAAATATAACTTTTTGGTAAAAACTCAACTCGTTGTGTTTGGAGGACAAAGAATGCTGAGTTGCATCAAAAGAAGACCATACCTACTGTGAAGCATGGGGGTGGAAACATCATGCTTTGGGGCTGTTTTTCTGCAAAGGGACCAGGACGACTGATTTGTGTAAAGGAAAGAATGAATGGGGCCATGTATCGTGAGATTTTGAGTGAAAACCTCCTTTCATCAACAAGGGCATTGAAGATGAAACGTGGCTGGGTCTTTCAGCATGACAATGATCCCAAACACACCGCCCGGGCAACGTAGTGGCTTCGTAAGAAGCATTTCAAGGTCCTGGAGTGACCTAGCCAGTCTCCAGATCTCAACCCCAAAACAAGTCTGTGTTGCCCAGCAACAGCCCCAAAACATCACTGCTCTAGAGGAGATCTGCATGGTGGAATGGGCCAAAATACCAGCAACAGTGTGTGAAAACCTTGTGAAGACTTACAGAAAACATTTGACCTCTGTCATTGCCAACAAAGGGTATATAGCAAAGTATTGAAAAACTTTTGTTATTGACCAAATACTTATTTTCCACCATAATTTGCAAATAAATTCATTAAAAATCCTACAATGTGATTTTCTGGATTTTTTTTATCTAATTTTGTCTGTCATAGTTGAAGTGTACCTATGATGAAAATTACAGGCCTCTCTCATCTTTTTAAGTGGGAGAACTTGCACAATTGGTGGCTGACTAAATACTTTTTTGCCCCACTGTATATGTGTATCTATGCATTTTTGGACACATTTACTCATTGAAGGGTTTTTATTTTTACTGTTTTCTACATTGTAGAATAATAGTGAAGACAAATTATTAAATAACACATGGAATCATGTAGTAAACAAAAAAGTGTTAAACAAATCAAAATATGTTTTATATTTGATATTCTTCAAAGTAGCCACCCTTTGCTTTGATGACAGCTTTGCGTTCTCAACCAGCTCCATGAGGACCTGGAAAGATTTTCCGACAGTCATTGAAGGAGTTCCCACACATGCTGAGCACTTGTTTGCTGCTTTTCCTTCACTCTGCGGTCCAACTCAACCCAAACCGTCTCAGTTGGGTAGAGGTCGGGTGATTGTGTAGGCCAGGTCATCTGATTCAGCACTGCATCACTCTCCTTCTTGGTCAAATAGCCCTTACACCGCCTGGAGGTGTGTTTTGGTCATTGTCCTGTTGAAAAAAAGAATAGTCCCATTAAGCGCAAACCAGAGATGGGATGGCGTATCGCTGAAGAATGCTGTCATAGCCGTGCTGATTAAGAGTGCCTTAAATACTAAATAAATTGCACACAGTGTCACCAGCAAAGCACCATCACACTGCCACCTCCATGCTTCACGGTGGGAACCACATGCAAAGATCATCCGTTCACCTACTCTGGGTCTCACGAAGGCAAAGCGGTTGGTGGACTGTCGTGTCTCTTTGCTTATTTGAACTGTTCTTACCATAATATGGACTTGGTCTTCTCCCAAATAGGGCTATCTTCTGTATACCACTCCACCTTGTCACAACACAACTGATTGGCTCAAACACATTAAGAAGGAAAGAAATTCCCCAAATGAACGTTTAACAAGGCACACCTGTTAATTGAAATGTATTCCATTTGACTACCTCTTGAAGCTGGTTGAGAGAATGCCAAGTGTGCAAAGCCGTCATCAAGGTAAAGGGTGGCTACTTTGAAGAATCTCAAATATAATATATATTTAGATTTGTTTAACATTTATTTGGTTACTTCATGATTCTGTATGTGTTATTTCACAGTTTTGATGTCTTCACTATTATTCTACGATATAGTAAAAAGTAAGAGAAACCCTTGAATGAGTAGGTGTGTCCTAACTTTTGACTGGTACTGTGTATGTGTAAAATATATAGCTAGCTAATTAATTACTATATATATATATATATATATATATATATATATATATATATATATATATATATATACTGCTCAAAAAGATAAAGGGAACACTAAAATAACACATGCTAGATCCGAATGAATTAAATATTGTTATTAAATACTTTTTTCTTTACATAGTTGAATGCTGACAACAAAATCACACACAAATTATCAATGGAAATCAAATTTATCAACCCATGGAGGTCTGGATTTGGTGTCACACTCAAAATTAATGTAAAAACCACACTACAGGCTGATCCAACTTTGATGTAATGTCCTTAAAACAAGTCAAAATGAGGCTCAGTAGTGTGTGTGGCCTCCACGTGCCTCCCTACAACGCCTTGGCATGCTCCTGATGAGGTGGCGGATGGTCTCCTGAGGGATCTCCTCCCAGACCTGGACTAAAGCATCTGCCAACAAAGAAATACCACCCCACACCATGACTGACCCACCGCCAAACCGGTCATGCTGGAGGATGTTGCAGGCAGCAGAACGTTCTCCACGGCGTCTCCAGACTGTCACGTCTGTCACATGTGCTCAGTGTGAACCTGCTTTCATCTGTGAAGAGCACAGGGCGCCAGTGGCGAATTTGCCAATCTTGGTGTTCTCTGGCAAATGAAAAACGTCCTGCACGGTGTTGGGCTGTAAGCACAACCCCCACCTGTGGACGTCGGGCCCTCATACCACCCTCATGGAGTCTGTTTCTGACCGTTTGAGCAGACACCTGCACATTTGTGGCCTGCTGGAAGTCATTTTACAGGGCTTTTGCAGTGCTCCTCCTTGCACAAAGGCGGAGGTAGCAGTCCTGCTGCTGGGTTGTTGCCCTCCTACGGCCTCCTCCACGTCTCCTGATGTACTGGCCTGTCTCCTGGTAGCGCCTCCATGCTCTGGACACTACGCTGACAGACACAGCAAACCTTCTTGCCACAGCTCGCATTGATGTGCCATTGATGAGCTGCACTACCTGAGCCACTTGTGTGGGTTGTAGACTTCGTCTCATGCTACCACTAGAGTGAAAGCACCGCCAGCATTCAAAAGTGACCAAAACATCAGCCAGGAAGCATAGGAACTGAGAAGTGGTCTGTGGTTACCACCTGCAGAACCACTCCTTTATTGGGGGTGTCTTGCTAATTGCCTATAATTTCCACCTGTTGTCTATACCATTTGCACAACGCATGTTAAATTTATTGTCAATCAGTGTTGCTTCCTAAGTGGACAGTTTGATTTCACAGAAGTGTGATTGACTTGGAGTTACATTGTGTTGTTTAAGTGTTCCCTTTATTTTTTTGAGCAGTGTGTGTGTGTGTGTGTGTGTGTGTGTGTGTGTGTGTGTGTGTGTGTGTGTATATATATATATATATATATATATATTTTTTTTTTTTTAAATTAATTAATTATTTGGCTATAGGTCATATTTCCTAGAAATCTGGAAACACTGGACAGTTACTTTAACAGTGCAGAAGAACTTGCCCCTGGTACTTTTGGACCAGCTCTTTTTGTGAACCTGCAAAGTTGTGAATACTGTCTGAAAATTAATTATTGTTCATTTGAAAATCATCTCTAGGGTACAGAGTTCATGGACAACCTTGCAAAGTGTCTCCGTTACTACGTTGCAGACAGACTCAGTAATGACCCTGGATGGCGTAACATTACAGTAGGTGTTATTCCGAAAAGGTGATGGTATCTGTGGAAAAAGACCAACAATTTCTAATGCATTGTCTTTAATTTTTACCATTTCAAAGCTTGCTTTTTTACGTGTTGGTCTGTTCTACTCAGTCAAGAAGTACATATTTTCTTGGAAATTAAACAAAGGTCATGTCTGACACTGTCATATGCATTCAATATTGCTCAAATGACAGCTTTCTTTGTTCATTCTAGGTAATCTTGTCTGATGCCAGTGTCCCTGGTGAGGGGGAGCATAAGATCATGGACTATATTAGACGGCAGAGAGGTAGTAGTCAAGATAGTTTTCAATATGAAATTGTTGACCATTTTGAAGGTCATTTGTGACATACTTGGCTGAAATCACAGGCATATTACAAAGTCACAAATGGCCTTCCATCTTAGTACAAGCTCTGCAATCGTGTGTAAGCTAACTATATGTAATGATGCGTTTTATCTTTTACATTTTTTTATTTTTTATACAGCTCAACCCCACCATGACCCCAACACACACCACTGTCTTTGTGGAGCTGACGGTAAGCTTTGCACCACAATGGTCTCTGTAGTAATGAGTAACCAACACAATGGGAAAAAATTGAGCATCAATGGCAAGAACTCTTCCAAAAAGCTGTGCTTCGTGTATCCTTCATAGTATTGATGAATTATGAGAGTGCATGATAAATGCAGACATGATGCAAATTAGATCTCACATTTACTGTAGGAAAGACTTGTCAAACCAGCTAGAAGGCTTCTAAATGCACAATGATACCTATTCAGGATTTGATAAATGTTTGTTAATAATTGTAGGGCACACAATGTTACCTTATTGAGCCAGATGGGCAAAAGACCTGTGGGTGACCGTGATAACGTATGTTTGTTTTTCTAAAACGACGGCAAAGGATTTAGTTATGCACCATAACTGCAGGCGATGCTTTGCTAAATGGTTATCGATATAGTGAATATAACAATGTTCTTACACTTGTTTAAAAGTTTGGCAACATTAGTTGCAACTCTCCAACCTTGGATTTTGTTAGAGGATAGGGCTTCTCTGTTTTCTGCCGGCCTTATTGTCCTGCTATATTAATGGCCAGTTAGTTTTAAATGGGTGAAATTATGCAGGACATGATAGATAAAAGCTTCAGTCATTCAATGGTTCATGATGCCCTTGGTAGACAAAAGAGGGAAAATATTGCATGTAATTAGCTTGAAGAGGAGCCTGATTCATTCAGCCTGTCCCAAGTGACATCCTATTCCCTATATATAGTGCACTATTTTTGACCAGGGTACATAAGGCTCTGGTCAAAAGTAGTGCACTATGCTGGGAATAGGGTGCCATTTTGGGTGAAGCTTCACTCCCCTCAAATGGATAAATCATGCTATTGTACGTGTATATTAATGACACATGTAGATAATAATGCATGCGTGGCTCATGTGGACTAGGTAATTTAATTAACATAAAGCCTTAGAAACCTGAGTTCATTGTTCCTGATGACAGTACATGTATAAAACGCAGTACTTCAGAGCTGTTTTCTGCCTTCCACTGTATTTCAAGATTTTCTGTTTCCACAAAAAACCCTGATCAAGGTCTAGGGCTGAAAATCGTTGGTTTTACATTTGAACAACAAATAAGCTTTTTCATCAACTACCACTGTCCAAACAGAGTTACTGAATTTCCTCTTCACTTCCAATTGTATTTTTTTGAATTTGGATGGCATCTTCTGTTCATTTCCCTAGCTGACCTGATCATGCTGGGTCTTGCCACTCACGAGCCCAATTTCACCATAATCAGAGAAGAGTTCAAGCCCAACCAGCCTAGGCCCTGTGCTATGTGTGGACAGAAAGGCCATGAGATCAAGGACTGCCAGGGAGTGGCCAGGGAGAAACAGGGAGAGGTAAATTTACTTTATAGACATTAAGGTCCCTGTAAATTTTATTAAATTCAAATTCCAGGTCAGTCTTTGCATTCTGAGAATCCAATTCCTCTGGTAAATTTCAACATTTACATTCAATATTATCCCTAACAATTACACAAATTGGGATTAATTTCCTTCGGTCTGAGCATGTTACTCTAGAGACAGCCTAGCTATGCTGGAAATATAGGAATGCAGGTTGAAATTATTCAAATCAAATCCTACAGTGAATGTTTTATACCATTAACTGGGAAATGTACAAATATTTTATTTAAATTCCAAAGATTAAGTGTTTTTATAATTCTGATTTAAAAAAAAAATAATAATAAAGTCCATTCCAATTCTGTAACTTTTCATTCCGTAAATTCTAATTTAATTCCCCTTAAGTTCTCCACTTCATGGGGGAAATCAAGAATTTTATTGGATTTTCAAATTAAATTTGGATTTTCAAATTAAATTTGGAATTGACCCCATCTCAATGGAGAATCTACCACATACCCATAGACTTCCAGTCATTGCGCTAATGCTACTTAGCATTGGCTTGCTAAACTACCTCTAACTTCCTTCATACTGGACACGGACACAAAAATTGAATTATCACGAGTTCATCTGACTGAGGAAGTAGATAAAATCCTAAAGTATCCTTCTAAGGGCCATTTTCACAGGCAGACTAAGCCTAGTCTTGACTTCTTGATACTACCCACCCCGCATGCGGGAGCGCAATCATAGCCTCAAACTAATTAGCATAACGCAGCGGACATAAACACCCCTAGAAAATGTTCCTATTCATGAAAATCACAAATTTAAATATATTGAGACACAGCTTAGCCTTTTGTTAATCACACTGTCATCTCAGATTTTCAAAATATGCTTTACAGCCAACGCTAGACAAGTATTTGTGTAAGTTGGCATAATGCTATGCTAGGCTCTGCTAGCATCAGGCAACATTTTCACGAAAATAAGAAAAGCAATCAAATTAAATAATTTACCTTTGAAGAACTTCGGATGTTTTCACTCAGGATACCCTCAGTTAGATAGCAAATGTTCCTTTTTTCCAAAAAATATTATTTTTGTAGGTGAAATAGCTCCCGTTTGTTCTTCACGTTTGGCTGAGAAATCGACCGGAAAATGCGGTCACTACAACGCCGAACATTTTTCCAAATTAGCTCCATAATATCGACAGAAACATGGCAAACGTTGTTTAGAATCAATCCTCAAGGTGTTTTTCACATATCTATTCGATAATATATCCGTTGGGACAATTGGTTTCTCATTAGAAGCGATTGGAAAAATGGCTACCTCAGTACTTTACGCAAGATTTTTTGCGGGAGCCATCATGTGACCACTTGCTCAATGTGGTCCCTTACGGCTATTCTTCAACATAAATGCGTAAAAAGACATCACAATGCTGTAGACACCTTGGGGAATACGTAGAAAGCATAAGCTCATTCGTAGCCCATTCACAGCCATATAAGGAGTCATTGGCATGCAGGGCTTTCAAAATATGGGGCACTTCCTGGTTGGATTTTTATCTGGGTTTCGCCTGTAACAGTTCTGTATCAGTTCTGTTGCACTCACAGACAATATCTTTGCAGTTTTGGAAACATCAGAGTGTTTTCTATCCAAAGCTGTAAATAATATGCATAGTCGAGCATCTTGTCGTGACAAAATATCCTGTTTAAAACGGGAACTTTTTTTATCCAAAAATGAAAATACTGCCCCCTAGTTACAAAAGGTTTTAAACTAAAAAAGCATTTTCAATGGAGATTCTCCATTGAGTTTGGTTTACCATTCAAGCCTACGCTTAATCTGTGCTCAGTAAACCGCCCCTCAAAAAGTGTACATTACCTTTGCTCTCCGTTTTATGAGCAATTATGACTAATAATGTGTTCTTATTGCAGCACGATGAGTTTGCAGACACTATGCCGGCTTCTGAACAGGAGTTCATATTCATCAGGCTGTGCGTTTTGCGCGAGGTACGTTCTGTCTGACATCTTAGAATTTCCAAAAAGCCTATTAATTATATTTATGGTCATGTAACTATACTGAACAAAAATATGAATGCAACAATTTCAAAGATTTTGCTGAGTTACAGTTCATATAAGGAAATCAAGTCTATTGAAATGAATTCATCAGGCCCTAATTTATGGATTTCAAATGACTGGGCAGGGGGTGCAGCAATAGGCCCACCCACTTGACTGCCAGGCCCAGCCAATCAGATTGAGTTTTCTCCACAAAAGGGCTTTATTACTGACTTATGGTAGAGAAATGAACATTACATTTCAGATCGAAATGAGACATATCTATTTTTTTAGTTTTTTTTTATCAGTTTATCAAGGCATGCTCCCTTTTCCTATAGTACCTGGAGCGAGAGCTGACAATGGCCAGTCTGCCCTTTCCCTTTGACTTTGAGAGGACTGTCGACGACTGGGTCTTCATGTGCTTCTTTGTTGGCAATGATTTCCTGCCTCACTTACCGTCCTTAGAGATTAGGTAAACCTGACGGAACCGAGATGAAGCTTATCGTCTTGAAAACACCTTGACAAAAATACATTCTTGCTGTTTCCATACTTTTCAATTGTTGATGGTATGTTCCATGTGTCCTTCAGAGAGGGTGCGATAGATCGACTGGTGGGCATCTACAAAGACGTCGTGCACAAGACTGGAGTAAGTGTTCTCTGTGTAGGCTTGGTTATGACTGTCTCACATGGTTTCTTAGGAGACGTTACTTAGAATCCCCCACCCCAGAAGCCGTTGGGTCAGTTTGCCAAACACAGATTAAGCCTAGTCCTGGATGAAAATACATGTTCTGTGTCATTTCTCTATTGGAATAGTTGTTTAATCCAGGACTAGGCTTAAACTGTGTCTGGGAAACTGGCCCTTAACTTCTTGATTCTACTTGAGACGCATATGTCTCAAGTAGGCACCTGGAAATGCAAATGCGCTACGCTAAATGCTAAATGTACTCGTTAAAACTAAAACCTTGATCAAAATTCACAAGCAGGGTATTGAATTAAAGCTACACTCGTTGTGAACCTAGCCAACAAGTCAGATTTTTAAAATGCTTTTCGGCGAAAGCATGAGAAGGTATTATCTGATAGCATGCACCACCTCAAAATGCCTGAATGCGACGTAAACAAAGACTCTGCTTATCCGACGCAGCACAAAACGCAGAAATAAAATATAAAACATTCATTACCTTTGACGAGCTTCTTTCTTGGCACTCCTATATGCCCCATAAACATCACTATTGGGTCTTTTTTTCGTTTAAATCGGTCCATATATACCCAAAATAGCTTTCTATGGAAGCTGTGTCATTCAGAAAAAAACATCGTTTTTAAACGCTGCGTCATTTTTTAAAATTAAAAAAGTCGACGATAAACTTTCACAAAACACTTCGAAATCCTTTTGTAATCCAACTTTAGGTATTAGTAAACGTTTATAATCTATCAAAATGATTACAGGGCGATGTATATTCAATAGCTCCTCGTCTGCAAATCAATGGCTGCCAATGTCCACATTTACAGCGTCCTGGTGGAGACTGGAAGAAACGGAAGCCAGATAGTTGGATTTTCCAACAAAAAATTCAATTGAAAATGACGACAATGGCGACATTGTGTGGAATTTGTATGAATTGCATGCAGGTCGATATTAAATTTTGTCCTCTTTTAACAACCCATGAAAGTGACTTATGGAAATTATTTTTAGCTTTCAGAGAGCCGTTTTTCTTGCGTTTTTCAATGAAACACACGATCTGTTATAGTCACAGCCGTGATTTAACCAGTTTTAGAAACTTCAGAGTGTTTTCTATCCACACATACTAATCATATGCATATACTATATTCCTGGCATGAGTAGCAGGACGCTGAAAAGTTGCGCGATTTTTAACAGAATGTTCGAAAAAGGAGGGGGTAGAAGTAAGAGGTTTTAAAGCTGTCCTGACTTTCTTCCTTGCCCAGGTATCTGTTCATAGCCTTAACGTGGTCTTTCTCTGCTCACAGGGCTACATCACAGAGAATGGTTTTGTCAAATTGGAGAGTGTTGAGTTGATCATGCAGGCCATCGGCGTGGCTGAGGACAACATCTTCAAGAAGCGCAAAGAGGACGATGTAAGATGGAAGCTGGAAGCAGTAGCTTTCAGCAGGGAATTATTCCTCTTCAATAGATCATTTTCTTCCTTTGTTAAACTTAGGGGTGGGAGATTTTCCATAGGCTTTACATGAATCATGACTTGGGTGTTTCATAAATTCTCTTTTCGAGCGGATATTTGTCAGACACTCCGCTGTCATTTTAAGATATTTTAAGATATCACTGTTCTGTAACTTTTCCAGTTAACTGTTTGTGTAAATGAGGTTTGTCTTGTAGGAGGGATTCAAGCGAAGGAATAAGGACAAAAAGAAGAGAATGAAGGTAAGTGAAGTGGATTGGGCTATTTTATTGTAGCTTGACTTTGTACTGTGTGGTTGAATGCATTCTCATTTCCTTGACAATATGTTTTGGATGAACTTAACCCCTTACCTTCATGTTTTCTTAGAATTATGAGTATGCATGCAAGGCCATTTATTTCAATGGGCAATTAAACTATTTTCCATTTGTTCTGATTTATATTGTCAATGTGGTAGCGCTGTGTATTGTTCGAAACCTTCCCTTAATAGATGTTTTAAATCAGGGGTGCACTGTGGCCCTTGAGGTCTGCTGTATTGTATGCCAGTAGTCTTAGAGGAGGAGAGAGTGTTAAGCCAGTAACCAGTAAACGTTTGCTGGATTGAATCCCTTTATTTATTTATTATTTTATTTTTTTTCACCTTTATTTAACCAGGTAGGCTAGTTGAGAACAAGTTCTCATTTGCAACTGCGACCTGGCCAAGATAAAGCATAGCAGTGTGAACAGACAACACAGAGTTACACATGGAGTAAACAATTAACAAGTCAATAACACAGTAGAAAAAAAGAGTCTATATACATTGTGTGCAAAAGGCATGAGGAGGTAGGCGAATAATTACAATTTTGCAGATTAACACTGGAGTGATAAATGATCAGATGGTCATGTACAGGTAGAGATATTGGTGTGCAAAAGAGCAGAAAAGTAAATAAATATAAACAGTTTGGGGATGCGGTTGGTAAAATTGGGTGGGCTATTTACCGATGGACTATGTACAGCTGCAGCGATCGGTCAGCTGCTCAGATAGCAGATGTTTGAAGTTGGTGAGGGAGATAAAAGTCTCCAACTTCAGCGATTTTTGCAATTCGTTCCAGTCACAGGCAGCAGAGAACTGGAACGAAAGGCGGCCAAATTAGGTGTTGGCTTTAGGGATGATCAGTGAGATACACCTGCTGAAGCGCGTGCTACGGGTGGGTGTTGCCATTGTGACCAGTGAACTGAGATAAGGCGGAGCTTTACCTAGCATGGACTTGTAGATCACCTGGAGCCAGTGGGTCTGGCGACGAATATGTAGCGAGGGCCAGGTCGCAGTGGTGGGTGGTATAAGGTGCTTTAGTAACAAAACGGATGGCACTGTGATAAACTGCATCCAGTTTGCTGAGTAGAGTATTGGAAGCTATTTTGTAGATGACTTCGCCGAAGTCGAGGATCGGTAGGGTAGTCAGTTTTACTAGGGTAAGTTTGGCGGCGTGAGTGAAGGAGGCTTTGTTGCGGAATAGAAAGCTGACTCTAGATTTGATTTTAGATTGGAGATGTTTGATATGAGTCTGGAAGGAGAGTTTACAGTCTAGCCAGACACCTAGGTACTTATAGATGTCCACATATTCTAGGTCGGAACCATCCAGGGTGGTGATGCAAGTCGGGCGTGCGGGTGCAGGCAGCGAACGGTTGAAAGCATGCATTTGGTTTTACTAGCGTTTAAGAGCAGTTGGAGGCCACGGAAGGAGTGTTGTATGGCATTGAAGCTTGTTTGGAGGTTAGATAGCACAGTGTCCAAGGATGGGCCGGAAGTATACAGAATGGTGTCGTCTGCGTAGAGGTGGATCAGGGAATCGCCCGCAGCAAGAGCAACATCATTGATATATACAGAGAAAAGAGTCGGCCCGAGAATTTAACCCTGTGGCACCCCCATAGAGACTGCCAGAGGACCGGACAGCATGCCCTCCGATTTGACACACTGAACTCTGTCTGCAAAGTAGTTGGTGAACCAGGCAAGGCAGTCATCAGAAAAACCGAGGCTACTGAGTCTGCCGATAAGAATATGGTGATTGACAGAGTCGAAAGCCTTGGCAAGGTTGATGAAGACCCTGAACCGACACGGTAATAATCTTGTCATTCTGCCTCTGGGCAAGGCAGTTAATACCGGACAACAACTGCGCCAATGACGTGGATATCGATTAAGGCAGCCCCCCCACCTCTCTGAATCAGGGTTAAATGCCAATGACGCATTTCAGTTGTACAACTGACTAGGTATCCCAAATTGTTAAACTAAATGATAAGTTGTGTGTTTCCTAGGCTCAGCAGCAGGGCCCAGCCTACATGACCGCTGGTCAGTTCGCCCCCCAGGCCCTTGGCGGCAGAGGCAGACCTGGGGTTGTCCAGAACGCCCGACACCAAGCCTTCGACATGAGGATGCAGGGCAGGGACCAGCACAACAAGGTATGATGGGGGGGCTTATCAGGGGGATATTGTTTCTGGTCAACGATGCAAGAAAAAAACACCTATTATCCACTAAAATCCAACGTTGCCATATGCACAGGATACAGTGTAGTGTACCCAGTACAATGAGATGCTTCCTCGCAAGCTCTCCGCACAGTGAACATCTATATGAATGTTGAGGTGTTAGGGCGATATAGGACACTTATACAATTTATAGGTATTTAAATATGTATTTTTATTTCAGGATGCTGCGCAATCCCTAAAAGCCATGATGAAGAATGGTGGCCAGGTATGCCTCCACTGAGAACCTTCTGATTTATAGTGATTTGTAAACTGGTCTAGAATTTTACATGTCTTTTATTGATCAAATGTGGTGGAGGACTTTTGTCCATGTTCAAGCGTTTATATGTACCTCAAGTGTGAGCGCAGTACACATTTCCATGTTTTTTTGATGCTGGTCTGGGCTAGTTTATATTTTTTATTAGTGTATATTCTGAAGCTCTTAATGCCTCTATTCAATCTGCCTTTGTTACTTAAATGTATGAGAAAAATAGCCTGAGATATTTGCACATGAATGAAGTGTGGCAAATGTGAAGGTCTGCACACATTAACTGAATGTTTTATTTTCTTATAATTGGGCAAGTATGCTATTTATCGCAAGTTTTTGACAAACACATAAGTAGAGCTGGAAATGCATTAAACTGTTTTTATTCAGTACATTAACTTAAGCGCCAAAGTAATTTATGCACAATAGTCTAATGGAAAGACCTCTGGAGGGACATGTGCATATGTGTTCTATGTGGATCTTATAATATTTGAATGAAAATCTGTCCCCAATTGGTAGAAACCGATCTGCTGCCAGATGGTTTAGGTATAATTATTTGTAAGGATGTGTGTTTTGTCCAGGCAGGAAGCAGTGATGGGCAGGATGGCCGGAGTGTGAAGCGGAAAGCCGAGGACAGTGACAGCGAGCCAGAGCCTGAGGATAACGTCAGGTAAATGGCTACGCTACAGTCAGTCAACTAGGGAGTAAACCAACCAGGACAGTCTCACCCAAGTAGCCAGTCAGTCAACCAACCAGGCAGGCCTCTCAGCAAGGGTGTGATGGTCTGATTTATGCCTCTCCAGTTCAGCATGGTTCCCTTAGGAGCTCCTCTGTGGTTGGGAGCTCCTCCTGCCTGCAAGTTATTAATATGGAAAGGAGGCATATTCTCATAAATTCCTCTGTGATGTACTCGCGAAGGCTGTTGAATCCATTGGGCTAAATTGGTATTCATGGAGGCTTTGCTGTTACAAGGCTGCTCTCCCTGTGGGCCAGTGTGAAGGATTGGCTAGACAGATGCTGCTCATCTTTCATTATGTGTGCAGTGCATCGCCAATCCACTAATATGGCGAAACCTTTCAGCTGCTTCCTAAAGCAGTAAACTAGTTACTCTTCCATGTCTTCAATGGACTATTGTAATTCCCAAATCCTGTATGGAAGATGAGTAAATGGTCTCTTACTGGCTATAATGCACTATATGACTGAAAGTATGCCTAGCCCAAACAATGAAAAACATCCCCAGACCATTATTCCTCCTCCAACAAACTTTACAGTTGGTGCTATGCATTGGGGCAAGTAGCGTTCTCCTGGCATCCACCAAACCCAGATGTGTCCGTCGGACTGCCAGATGGTGAATCATCACGTCAGAGAACGTGTTTCCACTGCTCCAGAGTCAAATGTCGGTGAGCTTTACACCACTCCAGCCAACACTTGGAATTGTTTATGGAGATCTTATGCTTGTGTGCTGCTGCTCCGCCATGGAAACCCATTTCATGAAGCTCCAGACGAACAGTTATTGTGCTGACGTTTCTTTCCAAGGCAGTTTGGAACTCTAGTGAGTGTTGCAACCGAGGGCAGACTATGTTTACGCGCTTCAGCATTCGGCGGTCCCATTCTGTGAGCTTGTGTGGCCTACCACTTTGTGGCTACGCTGTTGTTGCTCCTAGACATTTCCACTTTACAATAAAAGCACTTCCAATTGACTGGGGCAGCTCTAGCAGGGCAGAAATGTGAAGAACTGACTTGTTGGAAAGGTGGCATCCTGTGACGGTGCCATGTTGAAAGTCAGACTAATTCAGAATGGACCATTTTACAGCCAATCTTTGTCTATGGAGATTTGATTAAGTATTCAGAACCCTATACTTTTTCCATGCTTTGTTATTTTACAGCCTTGTTTTAAAATAGATGGCTTTTTTATGTAATACATCTACACACAATACCCTATAATTACAAATCCAAAAACAGGTTTTTAGAATTTTTTGCGAATGTATTACAGATTTTAAAAAAGTGTATTTACATAAGTATTCAGACCCTCTACTATGAGACTCAACATCAAGCTTGGGTGCATCCTGTTTCCATTGATCATCTTGGAGATGTTTCTACAATTGAAATGGAGTCCATCTTTGGTCAATTCAATTGATTGGACATGGTTTGGAAAGACGTGAAGGTCTCACAGTTGGTCTCACACTCAGAACCTCAAACTGGGGTGAAGGTTCACCTTCCAACAAGACAACGACCCTAAGCGTACAGCCAAGACGACGCAGGAGTGGCTTCGGGACAAGTCTCTGAATGTTCTTGAGTGACCCAGCCAGAGCCTGGACTTGAACCCAATCGAATATCTCTGGGGAGACCTTAAAATAGCTGTGCAGCAACACGCCCCATCCAATTTGACAGCTTGAGAGGAACTGCAGAGAAGAATGGGAGAAACTCTAAATACAGGTGTGCAAAGCTTGTATTGTTTATACCCAAGAATACTCGAGGCTGTAATTTCTGCCAAAGGTGCTGAGTAAAGGGTCTAAATACTTACAGTTGAAGTCAGACGTTTACATACACCTTAGCCAAGTACATTTAAACTCAGTTTTTCACAATTCCTGACATTTAACCCTGAGCTGGTATAACTGAGTCAGGTTTGTAAGCATCCATGCTCGCACAAGCTTTTTCAGTTCTGCCCACAAATGTTCTATGGGATTGAGTTCAGGGCTTTGTGATGGCCACTCCAATACCTTGGCTTTGTTGTCCTTAAGCCATTTTGCCACAACTTTGGAAGTATGCTTGGGGTCATTGTCCATTTGGAAGACCCATTTGCGACCAAGCTTTAACTTCCTGGCTGATGTCTTGATATGTTGCTTTAATTTATCCACATAATGTTCCTACCTCATGTAGCCATCTATTTTGTGAAGTGCAAAAGTCCTTCCTGCAGCAAAGTACCCCCACAACATGATGCATGGCGTTTGGGATAGGGTTCTTCGGCTTGCAAGCCTCCCCCCTTTTCCTCCAAAAATAACGATGGTCATTATGACCAAACAGTTCTATTTTTGTTTCATCAGACCAGAGGACATTTCTCCAAAAAGTACGACCTTTTTCCCCATGTGCAGTTGCAACCGTAGTCTGGCTTTTTTTAATGGCGATTTTGGAGCAGTGGCTTCTTCCTTGCTGAGCGGCCTTTCAGGTTATGTCGATATAGGACTTGTTTTACTGTGGATATAGATACTTTTGTACCAGTTTCCTCCAGCATCTTCACAAGGCTGTTGTTCAGGGATTGATTTGCACTTTTCTCACCAAAGTACGTTCATCTCTAGGAGACAGAACGCGTCTCCTTGCTGAGCGGTATGACGGCTGCATGGTTCCATGGTGTTTATTCTTGCATACTATTGTTGGTACAGATGAACGTGGTACCTTCAGGCATTTAGCCATTTTTCCCAAGGATGCCCCAGACTTGTGAAGGTCTACAAAAAAAAATCTGAGGTCTTGGCTGATTTGTTTTGATTATCGCATGATGTCAAGCAGAGGCACGGAGTTTGAAGGTAGGCCTTGAAATACATCCATAGGTACACCTCCAATTGACTCAAATTATGTCAATTAGCCTATCAGAAGCTTCTAAATCCATTACATAATTTTCCAAGCTGACCCACTGGAATTGTGATACAGTAAAATAGTCTGTAAACAATGGTTGGGAAAATTACTTGTCATGCACAAAGTAATGTCCTAACCGACTTGCTAAAACTATAGTTTGTTAACAAGAAGTTTGGAGTGGTTGAAAAACAAGTTTTAATGACTCCAACCTAAGTGTATGTAAACTTTCGACTTCAACTGTATGTAAATGTGATATTTCAGTTTCTTTTTTTTATACATTTGCAAATATTTCTAAACCTGTTTTTGCTTTTTCATTGTGGGTTGTTGTGTGTAGATGGAGGGGAAACAATTGATACATTTTTTAATAAAGCTGTAACTTAAGTGGAGAAAGTCACGGTCTGAATACTTTCAGAATGCACTGCATATGTTACAGGGAATTGTGATAGACATGCAAGACTGAGTATGGCCTTCTCACAGAGTTCTATTGATTAGGAGGCCCAAGTCTTTTGGCCTTGCTGGCTGTTTAGAGTGCTTTGTCATCCCAACCTTACAATAGAACATGACGGTCCATGTGTGTTAGGTTGTGGGAGGACGGCTGGAAGCAAAGATACTACAAAACCAAGTTTGATGTTGACGCGACTGACGATGACTTCCGCAAAAAGGTGGTGAAGTCCTACGTGGAGGGTCTCTGCTGGGTACTCCGATACTACTACCAGGTATGACACTGATTCAAATCAACTTTTATTTTTCAAATGCACAGGATACAGTGTAGTGTACACAGTAAAATGAAATGCTTACTTGCAAGGTCTTATTTGAAAAAGTTAACGAGCACAGTGAAGAATTAACATAATGGCCGCCACAAAATTGCCTTTAAAGGCCCAGTGCAGTAAAAAATAAATATTCCCACACTGAGGTTGGAATAATACTGTGAAATTGTGAAAATTATGATAATGCTCCTTTAGTGTAAGAGCTGTTTGAGTTGTTTAATCCTTTTTTGGTGGGATGGAGTTTGGGCCTTCCATGGTGACATCACCATGCAGTAAATGTATTAATATACCAATAAGATTGAGTTATGAAAGCCCTGCTCTAAGAGAAGAGCATTCCATCCAGCCAACAGTCAACCATTGGTGTGACTTTGAAATTGTAAATCACTAGCCAAGGATACGTGTTTCAAGCCTAGATTCTTTGGTGGAATTTTTTTAAGTAAACAATCTGCCCCTGCACAAATATAATTTGAATATACACTGAACAAAAATGTAAAGTGTGGGTCCCATGTTTCATGGGTTAAAATAAATGATCCACGAAAAGCACTACATCCCTGTTAGTTAGCATTTCTAATTTGCCAAGATAAGCATCCACCTGACAGGTGTGGCATATCAAGAAGCTGATTAAACAGCATGATCACTACACATGTACACCTTGTGCTGGGGACAAAAGGCCACTCTTAAATGTGCAGTTTTGTCACACAATGCCAGAAATGTCTCAAGTTTTGAGAGAGCGTGCAATTGGCATGCCGACTGCCAGAATGTCCACCAGTTGTTGCCAGAGAATTTAATGTAAATTTCTTTACCATAAGCCACCTTCGTTTTAGAGAATTTGGCAGTACGTCCAACTGGTCTCACAACTGCAGACCACGTGTAACCACCCCAGCCCAGGACCTCCACATCCGGCTTCTTCACCTGTGGGATCGTCTGATACCAGCCACCCAGACAGATAATGAAACTGTGGGTTTGCACAACCAAAGAATTTCTGTGCAAACTGAAAGTCTCAGAGAAGCTTCTGAATGCTCGTCCTGCTCACCAGGGTCTTAACTTGACTGCAGTTTAGCATCGTAGCTGACTTCAGTGGGCAAATGCTCACCTTTGATGGTCACTGGCACACTAGAGAAGTGTGCTCTTCACAAATTAATCCCGGTTTCAATTGTACCGGGCAGCTGGCTGACAGGGTGTATGAAGTTGAGTGGCAAGAGGTTTTCTGACATCAACATTGTGAACAGGGGCCTCCCGGGTGGTTAAGGGCGCTGTACTGCAGCGCCAGCTGTGCCATCAGAGTCCCTGGGTTTGCGCCCAGGCTGTCGTAACCGGCCGCGACCGGGAGGTTCGTGGGGCGACGCACAATTGGCCTAGTGTCGTCCGGGTTAGGGAGGGATTGGCCGGTAGGGATCTCCTTGTCTCATCACGCACCAGCGACTCCTGTGGGCGCAGTGCCGGGCGCAGTGCGTGCTAGCCAAGGTTGCCAGGTGCACGGCGTAGCCTCCGACACATTGGTGCGGCTGGCTTCCGGGTTGGATGCGCGCAGTGTTAAGAAGCAGTACGGCTGGTTGGGTTGTGTATCGGAGGACGCATGAAATTCAGCCTTCGTCTCTCCCGAGCCCGTACGGGAGTTGTAACAAGATAGTAGCTACTACAACAATTGGATACCACGAAATTGGGGAGAAAAAGGGGTAAAAAATTTAAAAAATAAAATTAAAAAAACATTGTGAACAGAGTGCCCCGTGGTGGTGGGGTTATGGTATGGGCAGACAAAAGTTACGAACACAATTGCATTTTATTGATGGCAATTGGAATGCAGAGAGAGCATGACGAGATCCAGACACCCATTGTCATGCCATTCATCCACCGCCATCACCTGATGTTTCAGAATGATAATGCACAACCCCATATTGCAAGGATCTGGAAGCAATTCCTGGAAGCTGAAAATGTCCCAGTTCTTCCATGGCCTGCATACTCACCAGACATGTCACCCATTGAGCATGTGTGGGATGCCCTGTATTGACGTGTACGGCACTGTGTTCCAGTTTCCGCCAATATCTAGCAACTTTGCACAGCCATTGAAGAGGAGTGGGACAACTTAGACACACTCAACAGCCTGATCAACTCTGGTATTGGAAAGTGTTTTGGGACATGTACGTTTGCCAGTTGGCGGACTTCCCAAACCCAATTCCAAGCCATTTGCACCATTCCTTCCAATGATTCAACTTTTATGGTTTAACGACCTCTACTTCGCCTACCAGTTTTCCAAGTATGCAATCTTAAGATAATTACATGTCAGTCACAGGCAAGTGTCACCTAGATTAGAGGGTCATATAAGCTCCCCATTTTCTCTCAAAATGAATTGAAATTGAGAAAACGTTTGGTGTTCACACGTGTATTTGTTTGATTTACAACTGCACAGGACCAAGAAGAAAACATCTAAACTGATATAACTCAATTATTTCAAATTTGAATGAATGTGGTTTGAGTCAAGTGTTTCTTTGCCCTCAATGCACTACATTGTAAATTGCAAGGGTGCAATATATTTGACCTCATCTGTAGGCCTAGTCCAGGGGTATTTATTCATCCCTGGGCGTTCTTATTTAGTAGGTTATGTATTCAAATGTTTCCTGTTGAATTGTCAGTTATTTACGCAAATAAATCAAAGTAATGATTTTCTATTTTCCTGATGTTGAATTCAGTCATTTATGTCAATAAATGAAAAGTCAAGTCAAATCTGGAGTAAATGGACCCCTAGCTAGCTAGTAATTTAATCACGCTTAGTGGAAATTCTGTTATTGGAGGATCATTTCTCCTGGCCCTCTCATTAACTGTCTGTTGATTGACAGGGATGCGCGTCCTGGAAGTGGTACTTCCCGTTCCACTACGCCCCATTTGCCTCGGACTTCAAAGACATCAAAGGCATGTTCACCGACTTTGAGCTTGGGACCAAGCCGGTAAGAATGGAGGACGTCAGGCTTCTCTCTCTCCCATTGTTAGGCCTGTCTGTTTTGTGTGGTCTAATGTTCCTGTGTTTCAGTTCAAGCCCCTGGAACAGCTGATGGGTGTCTTCCCTGCCGCCAGTGGAAACTTCCTGCCCCAAACATGGCGGTCACTCATGAGCAACCCAGTAAGTTTCACTTAATTTTAAAATGTTAACTATTTCAGCATAGTCCGAGCATATGTAGCTAATCTATAAGGGGCAATAGATGTGGAACTGATAGATTTTCTATGTAGGGGACCATCCAAATAAAGTGTGATCAATGTTATGATCATAGAAGTTGATTTAACTGCTTTGTCACCCATGTTTTCCTAACCTGTCGCTTGGTCTCCAACAGGAATCCTCCATCATTGACTTCTACCCTGATGACTTTGCCATTGACTTGAATGGAAAGAAATACGCTTGGCAGGGTAAGTCAACAGAATAATGGACTATTTAAATGGACACCTTGACATGGCAGTGAATGCAGGTGGTTAGTTTGTATGTCCTGAATGATATACTCACTGCATTGCAGTGGGGTCCAGGCCTGGTAACTGTAAAGCATTACTGCTGATTTTAAAAAGGGCTTTATATAATACATTTGATTGAATGCGTTTTCCCCTCCGTGTGTAGGTGTTGCATTGCTTCCCTTCGTGGATGAGCGCAGGCTGAGGGCAGCCCTGGCTGAAGTCTACCCAAACCTTTCTCCAGAGGAAAGTGAGTAATGGGATTCTTCAACTTCAATCCACCATTGTAAACCACTCCTTCGGAATATGTATCACAGTAGTACAGTTACAGTACTTTATTAATTAAACATTTCAAGTGTGACGAACACACCTTTAGAAGATGAATGTACAATGCATTTGGAAAGTATTCAGGCCCCTTGACTTTTTCCACATTTTGTTACGTTACAGCCTTATTCTAAAATTGAATAATTAATGTAATAATCCCTCATCAATCTACACACAATACCCCATAATGTCAAAGCGAAAACCGCTTTTTAGAAATTTGAGCTAATGTATTACAAATAAAATGATCACATTTACATAACTATTCAGACCTTTTACTCAGTACTTTGTTGAAGCACCTTTGGCAGCGATTACAGCCTCAAGTCTTCTTGGGTATGACGCTATTGTTTTGAATATTGACTGTCAGTCACTCCAGCTGATGTTTTCTCTCTTTCTTTCAGACAAGAGGAACAGTCTTGGCAGTGATATGCTGTTTATTGGGAAGTCTCATCCTTGCTGTGACTTCATCCAGGAACTGTACCGTGGAGAATCTCATGAGGTATGTAAAGCCATGATCAACTTTATTGTGCGGCGGCAGGGTAGCCTAGTGCGTTGGACTAGTAACCGGAAGGTTGCAAGTTCAAACCCCTGAGCTGACAAGGTCGATCTGTCGTTCTGCCCCTGAACAGTCAGTTAACCCACTGTTCCTAGGCTGTCATTGAAAATAAGAATTTGTTCTTAACTGACTTGCCTGGTTAAATAAAGAAAAAATTAAATAAAAAATTGTATAGTGTATTGTAAACTGGGTTAGAGTCCTGAATGCTGAGTGGCTGACAGCCGTGGAATATCAGACTACGGGCTGTGTCGTCGTGCTTAAAAACAGCCCTTAACAGCCCATATACCACACCTCCTTGTGCTTATTGCTTAAATATTAACATTGCTCTGTGTGTTTTCCTCAGGGCACTGAGATGCCAGCAGAACTATGCCATGGAATTCAAGGTACATTAAATCTTGACGAAGACCCTATCCTACCAGATAAGTAAGGAATATCTATTTTATTATCATACATTTTAGAAGTTACCATTTATCCATCCTTCTGTGGAGAGAATCCTGGCTAACCTATGACTGTGAAACATCATTTGTTAGGCCAGTGCAGTCTCCCATCCCCATGCTGCGGGACATTGCACAGAACACCGCCATTGGGTAAGGATTCATATTTTACCCTCACAACCTCTGGTTCCCAGGGGGTATACGTAACCAAAATGGTGTTGTCTGGTCTGCTGCCCAATATTTGTTCTTCCATAGTCCCATTAACCAGGTTTCTATCCAACCTTTTTATGTGAGTTAAGTACATGTAGGTTAAAAAAATGTAATGACAGGCTTGATGGAAACAACGTTTTTATGTACATTTTCCAAATGTCGACAAAGTACATTTGGAGTCACGTGATGACATGTTGTGTGGTCCTCCCACTAGGGAAAGTATGCAGTTTATTAGGCTACAAATTAAATAAATTATGAACTTCACAGGGTCGAGAAAGTGCAAGGTGATGAGCTTGATGCTCTTTTTCAATAAATATTGAGGGTCTTATTCTGCTGACATGTTCATCAACGCTTGGCTGCCGTTTTTGACTAAAATAATCTTGCTCTTTTGTCCATAATAATCTCATGTAGGCTATATATATGCTGTAGCCAACAGCGGCGTAGATAGAGTACTGCATCTGTCCTGCGTGCTGTTGGCTCGAGCGCACATGCCAATACCAGAGTGGGTACACTCGCTATACAACGCAAGCCTTTTTTTTGTGAGAACCATCAGTAGAGTTGAAAATGTGATGGAAACCCATTTAACTTGTATTTTGAAGACGTGTCCCTCATTCACACTGAGCTGGAACAAGACTCATGCCAAACTTGAATTGATACCGTTTTCTATGACCAGCGCTGGAGTATCGGAGGATGATAATACCAGGGATCACTGCATTTCTCCTTGGGGCAGGATGGTTATTGAATATATTGCCAATGCAAGGTTTGGCCTGTACTCTTAGGGGATCCATGTTCTTGAAAATAATTCTTCTGTTTTCACTAATGCTAAATACAGGTTAAGTTCCGATATAAACTAACACATTAATAATTCATCAAATCAATTGTAGCAAAAATTCTGTTTTATAAATGTGTAAATTGTTCCTTTTTATCTTGGCAGAGTGAAATATAAGGACCCACAGTACGGAGAGACCTTTGTGTTCAAGGCTGTCATTCTTCCTGGAGCTAAGTAAGTTTTTTTTATATATATATAAATATAGCTATTTTAATACTTAGTTTTGATAATTAACATGTTCCCATTGCATCGGTGTTGTATATCATCTTACTGTGTGTATAACACCTAGTGTATATTCTCAGTGTTTTCCACAAACACATGTAGCCAGCCAGGCTCCCCCCCAGGTTGACATTTTTGCCAAACGAGCTCTATTCTATTTTGGTGGCCGTCTAGTACATTCTAATGCTAGATTGTGTTTTCAGGCGGGGGAAAAAATATTATTTATTAATAAATAAAACTTTTAATCAATCAAATGTATTTATAAAGCCCTTTTTAGATCAGCAGAGGGCACAAAGTGCTATATAGAAACCCAGCCTAAAACCTCAATCAGCAAGCAATGCAAATGTGGAAACACAGTGGCTAGGAAAAACTCCTTAGGAAGGCAGGAACCTGTGAAGAAACCTAGAGAGGAACCAGGCTCTGAGGGGTGGCCAGTCCACTTCTGACTGTGCCGGGTGGAGATTGAGAGTACATGGTCATTTAAGGACAGATTGTTCTTCAAGATGTTCATACGTTCATAGATGACCAGCAGGGTCAAATAATAATCACAGTGGTTTTAGAGTGTACAACAGGTCAGTACATCAGGAGTAAATTTCAGTTGACTTTTCATAGCCGATCGTTCAGAGGTCGAGACCGCAGGTGTGGTAGGGAGAGAGAGTGGAAAACAGCAGGTCTGGGACAAGGTAGCACGTCCGGTGAACAGTTCAGGGTTCCTTAGCCGCAGGCAGAACTGGAGCAGCAGCACGACCAGTTGGACTGGGGACAGCAAGGAGTCATCAGGCCAGGTAGTCCTGAGGCATGATGCTAGGGCTCAGGTCCTCCGGGAGAGGGGGGGGGGGGGAGGGAGGGAGGGAGCATAATTAAATTCACACAGGAGAATTACACCAGATATAACAGACTGACCCTAGCCCCCCGGCACATAGACTATTACAGCATAGATACTTGAGACTGGTTGGGTCGGGGGACTCTGTGGCCCCGTCCGACAATACCCCCGGACAGGGCTAACCTGGCAGGATATTAGCCCACCCACTTTGTCCAAGCACAGCCCCTACACCACTAGAGGGATATCAACAGACCAACTTACTACCCTGAAGATCTCCACCACCCAAGGGGTGCAAAAGTGTTTCATCAGCTGTTGTACAATATGATATAAAACACAAGAAAAAAAATATTTTGACTGCATTTGGGCCTTTAAAGAATCCTGTAACAGTCTGCTGACTTCCACAGGCTTCAAGCTTCCTTTTGAGGCGTTTTCTCAGCCATCTGCAATACAGGCATGAATGAAGCAGGCGTTTGACAGGGGCTTTGCTACACAGAAAGCAGCAGTTGACTAGTCCGTTGTGAACACTTTGATTAAATCTCTAGACATATGTCAATATCGTTGAATATACCATATAAGTATCATTGGCTTAAAACAATTCAAGCTGTTTTATTTTAGCCTCACTCCTGTGCAAAATATGATATCTCTCCAGTAGCCTACCTATTGTTCTTGCGGTGAGAATGATTCACCATATTCATTGAATGTTTTCATAATTTATTTGTAGATAATCTCCAAAAAGTCTACCAGTAAGCATATAAGGGAGCTAAGTGAATGGCTCTCTTACCAATTTGGTAGGCTACTGACGAGTCACTCACTTTAACGTCACTGTCTGGCAAGGCCTGATGGACTTCAAATAAAAACAATCTTTACTTGTCCTGATGTGATACCATGGACATACAGCACATTTGGAAAGTGTTCAGATCACCTTCACGTTTTCCACATTTTGTTACATTACAGCCTTGTTCTAAAATGTATTAAATTGTTTTATTTGCTCATCAATCGACACACAATACCCCATAATGACAAGGCAACAACACATTTTTAGACATGTTTGCAAATGTATTAAAAATCTAAAACATCACAGCACATAAGCATTCAGACCCTTCACTCAGTACTACATTGAAGCACCTTTAGCAGCGATTACAGCCTCGAGTCTTATTGGGTATGACGCTACAAGCTTGGCACACCTGTATTTGGGGAGTTTCTCCCATTCTTCTCTGCAGATCCTCTCAAGCTCTGTCAGGTTGGATGGGGTGCATCCGCTGCACAGCTATTCTCAGGTCTCTCCAGAGATGTTTGATCGGGTTCAAGTTCGGGCTCTGGCTGGGGCCACTCAAGGACCATTCAGAGACTTGTCCCGACACCACTCCTGCGTTGTCTTGGCTGTGTGCTTAAGGTCGCTGTCCTGTTTGGTGAACCTTCTTGTTCTTGGGGACCTTCAATTATTGTTCTTGGGGACCTTCAATGCTGCAGAAATGTTTTAGTACCCTTCCCCAGATCTGTGCCTCGACACAATCCTGTCTCGGAGCTCTATAGACAATTCCTTCGACCTCATGGCTTGGTTTTTGCTCTGACATGCACTGTCTACTATGGGACCTTATATAGACAGGTGTGTGCGTTTCCAAATCATGTCCAGTCAATTTAATTTACCACAGGTGAACCCCAAGTTGTAGAAACTTCTCAAGGATGATCAATGGAAACAAGATGCAACCAAGCTGATTTATTTTTTTGTCTCGTAGCAAAGGGTCTTGATACTTAAGTAATACGTTATTTCTGTTTTTTATTTTGAGTTAATGTGCTAACATTTATAAACCTATTTTCACTTTGTCATTATGGGGTATTGTGTGTAGATTGAGGGGGGAAATTAATTTAATACGTTTTAGAATAAGGCTGTAACGTAACAAATTGTAGAAAAGGGGAAGGGGTCTGAATACTTTCCGAATGCCCTGTATTTTCCCATGTGGGGTCTAAAATGTGTGTTGTCTTTATTTTTTTATTTGATCATGGAGCTCTAACATTGTATGGTGTTGATTGTTTGTTACTGTTAATTTGTTTGAAAAAATCGTACTTAAATTGTACTTACCACAATCTTTCCTCAGGATGCCTGAGAAGGTTCTGAAGCCTGGGGACTGGGAGAGAGGTAACCGTGGCAGGGGTAACTGGAGGCCCCAACTGGGTTTCAACTCCAACAGGCAGCAGGTCCACCTTGACCAGTCAGCCTTCAGGGCCCTGGGGTACGTGCACACCACTTCAAACTAGATAGCATTGACCGACCTTTATGATGTCCCTTCAACAGTCGCCATTAAATACCCACCTTTTGATTTATGCCATCTAGGCTCTTTTATTTTACTTAGTCAGACGATCTCAGAAGGCTGAATTATCATTTAAATCTGCAGTCTAATTCAAACAATGTTCACCCCCACCATGCTTTTTTTGATGAACAGCTGAGGGATGTTTTAAACTATACAGTGTTCACTGTTACATTAACAAAGTAAATAGTTAAACCAAGTTCAAAGTTCATGAAGTCTAAAAATGAATGTACCTATCCCGCATTGCCCCTTTAAGGAACCTGGGCAATTGAACATCTGGCTGATTCTGAACTTGTGTGTGCACGCACATACACACATACCGTTCAAAAGTTTTGGGTCACTTAGAAATGTCCTTGTTTTTTAAATAACATCAAATTGATCAGAAATACAGTGTAGACATTGTTAATGTTGTAATGGACTATTGTAGCTGGAAACGGCTGATTTTTCATGGAATATCTACATAGAAGTACAGAAGCCCATTATCAGCAACCTTCACACCTGTGTTCCAATGGCACGTTGTGTTAGCTAATCCAAGTTTATAATTTTAAAAGTTTAATTGATCATTAGAAAACCCTTTTGAAATTGTTAGCACAACTGAAAACTGTCGTGCTGATGAAAGAAGCAATAAACTGGCCTTCATTAGACTAGTTGAGTATCTGGAGCATCAGCATTTGTGGGTTCGATTACAGGCTCAAAATGGCTAGAAACAAAACTTTCTTCTGAAACTCGTCAGTCTGTGTAGCTGTGACAGGAAATGGTTAGTATTAGCAGTCATGTCTATAATATACTACATCTCAGTAGGAATGTTTTATGAAATGTGTTCAGTATGTGTAGGATTTCTGCCGTTAGCTGATGTTTAATGCTTCAGACTTGGTGTGTTCCTGAATCTAAAGTAGCCACCGTATTGGGTGTGCTTAGCGTGGCATCCGGACCCAAATGTCTTCCTCAATTAAGTACCCGGCCACAAGGGTTAGTAGTCAGCTATTTGGCTGGCAGCTGGCGCTTATAGAAGTGTATATGGAACAGCCGTTAACTGATGTTTAACGTCTGTGACTTACTCTGCGTGTTCTGTTGTTTTCAGTCACAGCATGAACAGACAGCAGCAGGGAGGTGGGCAGTACAGCAACGCTGCACCCCCTGGCAACTACCACCAGGGGAGCTACAACAGGCCCCCCCACAGCGGCAGTGGTGGTCACCTCCCACCCTTCCAACGTAAGACCTACACCCACACAGGCAGGGCAGGCCTCGGACAAACACACCTTTACTGCATTTCTGATCAACTAAAATATAGCCTTTACATTGTGTCAAGTAGTAACTCTCTCTCCATCTAAAATGGGCAATAGAAAGGCTGTCAGACGGCCAGTAATCTCCGTTCCGATACGGCCTTTTGTTTCATCATTCCTTACTTGCGGGAACATTTCGCTTCCTTTCTCCTTGGCTGAGATATCATACCTCTTCTGAAAAGACAAATAACTATATTATACAATTAAATTGCCCTTTGTTCAACACTGGGAAGTTAGAATGGTATAACCTACATATGGAGGGGGGGACATTCTCTCTCTCTGTTTCCCTGCCCCTAATCAGAGGCTCCTGGTTGGGCCCTTGCCTCATGCTCCTCTGACAGCAGGTGTGTGTTACAAATAGCACCCTATTCCCTACATAGTGCACTACTTTTGACCTATATCGTGCCCGTAGAGCTCCAGTCCAAAGTAGTGCACTATATAGGGAATAGTTTGTCATTTGGGAAGCAGACTCGGTTCTCCAATTTGACTTTGATGTGCCAATTTGCAAATGGATGAATAATCTCATCTGTCTGCTGATAGCTTGTGGGGGAGTCGAGACTATTATGGTGGCACTTGATGCAAATAAGCCTTGGCTCCTTCGGATTGTGGCAGCCAGTGCCTCCCCTGGCCTATGCTGTTTATTCCTGATGGTAAACTTGCCAATTAGCAGCGTAGGACCGAACTTCATCCTCTCTTTTTCTATATGAGAGTTATTTTGATTAAGGCAATCAGGGTTAATACTCTGGCCCATCTGATTGTGGGCCTGTTTCTCTTCAAATTGTCACTTTACGTGACGGTGGGATTTTTTTATTCATGTTCTTCTAGTCCTCCTGAAGAGATGTAATTATTCCTACACTTCTGGCGGCTTGATATTAACATTTAGTTGATGTGAATTGTAACTGCTTAATTTCACCAACTACTGTACCTTTGACACTTTCCTTGAATAACCAGATGGCCTACACATTAAGTCAGTAAGAGCAATTTACATTAAATAATTGTAGAAATAATTGTAGTATTTATTCCCATGCCCATCCGTAATAAGAGAATCTAGCCATTTTGGTCAACTCATTTATGTACAGGTTATGATTATTATTATGATTATTATTATGATTATGAATTGTTATATTTAATGAGATTAATAACCACATTCCCTATGGAAGGTTTACACCCCCTTGAACTTTTCACATTTTGTTGTTACAAAGTGGGATTTAAATAGATGTAATTGTCATTTTTGGGGGTCATTGATCTACACAAAATACACATGTCAAGTGAAAATATATTTTTATTTATTAAAAAATTATTAGTATTCACCCCCTTTTGTTTAGGCAAAACTAAGCTAGTTCAGAAGTAAAATCTGGCTTAACAAATCACAAGTTATGAATTCACTCTGTGTGAAATAATGGGGGTTGACATTATTTTTAATGACTACCCCCTTCCTCTTTCCCCATACATCTGTAAGGTTCCCCAGTCAAGTATTGAATTTCAAGCACAGATTCGTCTACAAAGACCAGGGAGCTTTTCAAAAGCCTCATAAAGAAACTGCTGTGATTGGTAGATGGGTAACAATAAATCAGACATTGAATATGTCTTTAAGCATGGAAATTATGCTGTCGCTGATGTATTAAACCACCCAGACAAATCAAAGATGCAGCCGTCCATCTGAACTGAGCTGCAGGACAGGAAGGAAATTGCTTAGGGATGTCACCATGAGACCATTAGGGATTTTATAAAAACAGCTACAGAGTTCATTGACTGTGACGGTAGAAAACTGAGGCTGGATTAACAACATTGCAGTGACTCCACATTAATGACTTCAATGAGAGTGTAGTGACTCCACAGTAATGACTTCAATGACAGTGTAGTGACTCCACAGTAATGACTTCAATGACAGTGTAGTGACTCCACAGTAATGACTTCAATGAGAGTGAAAAGAAGAGTGCAAATCTATAGAATAAAAATATACAGCCAGCCACTAAAGTAATACTGCAAAAAAAAACATAGCTAAGTAATACACTTTTGGGCATAAATGCAAACCTCATGTTGGGGGGGGGGTTCAAAGACATCACTGAGTAACTTAACTGCCTCATTTTCAAGCATGGTGGTGGCTGCATCATATTATGGGTATGCTTGACATCGGCAAAGACTAGTGAGTTTTTCAGGATGAAAAGAAATGGAGCTAAGCGCAGTCAAAATCCTAAAGGAAAACCTGCTTCAGTCTGTCTTACACCAGACACTGGGAGAGGAATTCACCTTTCAGCAGGACAATAACATACAACACAAAGCAAAATCTACGCTTGAGTTGCCTACCAAGAAGACAGTAAATGTTCCTGAGTTGCCAAGTTACGGTTTTGACTTAAATATGCTTAAATCTATGGCAAGACTTTAAAATTGCTGTCTAGCCATGATCACCAACATCTTGACAGAGCGTGAATAATTTTAAATAGAATAATTTAGCACAATACAGGTGAGACTTACCCAAGAAGACTCTGCCTAAGGTGTTTCTAACATGTATTGACTCTGGGGGGAATTCTTATCTAATGAAGACATACTTTGACAGAGTATGTTGTGTAGATCATTGACAAAATGTACAATTAAATCCATTTTAATCCCACTTTGTAACACAAAATGTGTAGAAATTCAAGTGCGGTGTAGACTTTCTATAGGCACTGTATACATGCAGACTTGGCATTATCGGTCCCAACAGCACAATTAGCCTGACTAGTTATTGAGACCAGACTAGAAAACAACTCTAGGACGGTAGTGTGCTCGGAGTTCAAAGACATGCTTTTGTTGCTGTTAACTGTCTCTCTCTGAGAGGATCCACTAGGTTGTCAGTAATCACCCTGGTCCGGCTGGGTCCTTTGTGTTGGGTTGGGGGGGGCTCCTGTGTCCCTCCCGGTGTCCCCGTTTGCTGATTAGTGGTGCTAGCTGCTCTGGGAGACTGGGGGTGGTAATGAGATTGTCAAGTGCTTCTGGACACACTGGCCCTTCTGATAAAAGCCTTCTGGGAGGATCCCATTTGATTGGATGTGTGGTAGACTAGGGAGGGTTGAAACCAAAGTTAACTTCCCCTTTGACTGCACCTCTACCCCCATGTGGTGATGTGTCAACGCGCTGTCTCTGAAACATGCTGTGGGGTTTTGTTGTGCCTATTCAAAATGGCTGCTGTGTAATGACCCACCGGGGAGACACCGCTGGTCGCCATTTAGTCTTTTGACGTCCAGTCACATTGTATTTTTGTCGCACCGTTTAAAAGTTGCAGTTTAACGGTCTTATCCCATTGAATTCTATTTCCAAACATATAAGTTCTAGACTTTTAACTTCACCAACTGTTTTACTATAGTAATGGAAGTATGTATTGAGGGACATGTGAGTTGGTTTGAGCTAGTTGTAATCCCTTGGGTTAATACAGTGACTGTATATTGTACCGGGGGATTTTAGGTGTAATCCTTCATTGTCTTTTGTATCACATGGCCCTGGGCTCTAGAGTTTTAGATCATTGTTAATTAAGGAGATTGACAGGTGTGTAATTGTAATGTCCGCCGTTGAGTGACTGCCTGCTGGTCATCAGAGTAGGACAGAAGACACAGGCCAGAGTGGGTGGTCCTCAATAAGGTTGTGTTGGTCCAAGAGATTATTAACTGTCAAGATTTACTCATCTACAGATCCAACCTAATCACTTCGTCTGGACAAACAGTTATGCATTGTTGGTATGTTTCGGTTATACATAGAAAAAATAACTGTTTCTCAAGTGGCTGAAAATTATACATCTGAAAACCTTAGTTTGCTCAGTTATGTTGGCTTGTGGTCTACTTTATTCCACCGTAAGTCAGACTGACCAACCAGTCTATATTCTCTCTTGGTCATCTCAGACCATGTTAAACTCTCTACATGTCATAACATTGAGCACTAGGTATTGTACCACCAGGCCAAACGTGTTTATTTCCCAGGGATCCCATCGCCTCTTATCAAATTTCTTTTAACACCAGCCTCCAATCCAGGTTTGTAAATGACTGGCTTTTCTTTGCTGAAGTTCTTTTCATCACACCCTTCACCCCGCCCCCTCTCCTCCTGTCTCACCCACTCACCAGGCCTGCCCCTATAAACAAACAAGTCCCAGGCTTGCAGCTGGTCATTGCCTTGGCAACAGCGGATCTAGAAGAAGCGGCTCTCAAAGGGGCTCGCTGCGCTAGAACCAGGGGTACTTGAGCCATCCACAATGCTGCCCACTGAATGCTTATTTCATTTTCCTGAAGGAAGGAATGCAAATGAAGCATTTTTTCTCTTTTCCACCCACCTCAAATCTTATTGTGATTTAGTGCTTCAATGGGCTTCATTTTATCTTTGGGATTGTTTTATCTCTTGGATCAGTTTTAAGATTGAAATTTATGGGTTTGATATTGAGGTTAAAGCTGAAATTAATTGGGTTAATTAACTTGTACATTTTGACAT
This sequence comes from Oncorhynchus clarkii lewisi, assembly GCF_045791955.1. NCBI lineage: Eukaryota > Metazoa > Chordata > Actinopteri > Salmoniformes > Salmonidae > Oncorhynchus > Oncorhynchus clarkii. Next base: position 16,476,771 of record NC_092154.1, on the reverse strand, counting down.
GCTGTTGCAGTGTTGTATACCAAATCTGAGTTTCCATATTGATTGGCAAACATTTCATGCAGCACTTTTAACTTTCACTCAAAGGAATTGTCTTATTATTATTTTTCAAATTAAGTGGTGTCCCATTTTGTCAATCTAACATTTACACTCTACTGAGACAAATCTCATAGCTGATTGTATCTATTTGTGTGTGTGTGTGTGTGTGTGTGTGTGGGGAAATTACACTGATGGCAACTCATCAGAACAAAATTCTTAGATAAATAAAGTATTGCTCTTTAAGAGTTGCGCTCGTTATGTTCACTTAGTGTGTTGGCGCCCTTTTTTGAAAGTCTCTTGTCGCCCACAGATTCTAGGCAGCAGGGTCTTCTAGGGACACCTCCCCCATACAACCCTCCGCAGCAATATCCAAGGTGAGTCTACGGCTTTGTCTGCTTTTTATACATAGGCATGTATTTACATGGTATTCCCTCATCCTGGGCCTACTAAGTTCATGACTGATGCAGTAGAATTTTATATAAACTTTATAAACCGATGTAGTAGTATTTTTTAAATTTTTTTAAGGGGTGCTCGCTGCAGCATATTAAGTTAACCTTGATACACATTTGTTTTTTTACTACACATGAGGTTTAGCGTAATATGTGGTTAGTACAAACTGTTCCAGTGCTTTAGTGGGGGACCACTGAGTCCCACTAAATGTACAGGTAGATGAAACATCTTGCTTTATTAGTTGAGGCCACTGGGCTTCACCATGGGGGGGCTTAGAGATGAATTAAGAATTTGGGAGCGCTAAACAAATTTCTCTTGAGGAGGTTTGGCCAACTTAATGAGGCATCACTAATACTGCTCTGGCAGTATCATTTCGGCGCCACAGTGTCCGCACAGACCCGTCATTGATTCTTTCTCCAGACCTCTTGAAGGACTAATCAGCTTCTTTGGTTCAACTTTTCAGGCCTTCCAGGTCTATTGTGGCTCTCTGTCACCTTAGGTCACTAGTTATTAGTGGTGAACTGAAAACTGTTTCTATAACTACTTATACCAGCTGGACTGAAATTACATGCATAAGGAACCTGTAGGAGGGATTACGGATTCCAGTGCACGGCTAAGTCTGGCATTGGGGATGAATGTGACATGGTTCAATAATGAGGGATGGGCCCTTCTAGGACGGTTCCTTCTTCCTTCGACCATTGTAGTGAATAATATGAGACTTAATATGGTGGCTTGGCTTATGGATGGACACATTGCTGAGGCATTAGTCTTGGACTGGTGGTGTGGGTGTCACACACATGCAATGTGGCGTCCTCTTTTTAGGGATGAGTGCAATTCACGATTCAAGTCACATGTAAATGTCTGGTTTATTAGATACTTTGGCATACATTTAATATTCTTATACTTTTATTCATGTGAAATGGGTGGCCATTTTTTTCTTCTGAATTAAATCTCCAGGTCGATACTAATTAGCAGGGATGTTGCTAGGTCACCATGGTCAATTGAAAGCTGCATCAATAGAACTGGAAAAGGTTTGGGGTTTTTTTTTGCTCCTGATTAGACGCTTTGACATATTTAGACTGAATAATGGGTAGGACTGGCGCAGGGAGGGCCTGAAGCCTAAATTGCCCAGCATGGCTAATGTGTTTGTAGCTGTCTATGAGACGCTAACATGCACACAAAACAATTGCGGATAGTGAGATTAATATAATAGTTTGACTTAAACGTTTACATGCTTTGCAATTTCCCTAATATTGTTCACAAGGACACATCTGAAATCAGGCTACGAGGGGACTATGATAAATGCAAAAAAATGCAAACAATTAGTTTTGTGAAGCATATTCGGACATATAAAGTTTATATGAAAACTAAGTGCATGCTTTCAGTTTTCCGATCTCACTTCACTCATGCATAAGAGGGAAGCTTGCACTACCGGTGATGTCACATGCGCAGATCAAATACACCACTAGAACTCCTAATTTGAAAGATTACTCAGAAACCAGGTGTTTTAATTGGCATTTGCTTACTTCGAATATGACCATGCGCAGATTTAAAATAAGCAGATTAAGGCGTTAACATGACTGCCATACTCAACCTGCTGCCATCTATTTTAATATTGAGTTATTACTGTGCATGTAAACGTACTGAAAGGCTAAGGCACATACAGATGTCAGAATTTAGATATGAATCGGCACAATCTACTTATTCGGTTTGCTGGTGTCTTGGAGCTGATCATGCTAGTACAGGGCGTCAGGTAGCCTAGCAGTTAAGAACGTTGGGTCAGTAACCGAAAGGTTGCTGGTTCGAATCCCGAGCCAACTAGGTGAAAAAGCTGTGCCCTTTAGCAAGGCACTTAACCCTAATTGCTCCTGTAAGTCCCACGGAATAAATGTAAACTGTGATAATGCCAATTTGAAAAATACATCTAAGAAGAGCAATGTACAATACGGCAAACTATGAAACAATTTTTTATTGTATTATATTATGATGAGTTGAACGGTTTATTGGCTAGCTGTTTTAATTTCTGGTTTGTCTAATTTACTTTCTGATAACATCTAAATTATTGCAAGTTAGCGGTGATTTAGTTTAGTCATTTTCTATGACATGGCAGTTAAGAGTTGATTTGTGATGTAGACCCTACAGTCCAGAAACTAACAAATTAAATAAGTAATTAAAGTCCAAAACAACAATGTTTGTACCCACACAGGCAGCAGTATGGTGGTGGTGGTGGTGGTGGGCATGGCTGGGACCGGTCGACTCAGAGAGGAGGCCACGGAGGGGGGCAGGGCCAGGGCGGCTACCATCAGCAGCGTGGTCAGGACGACCACAGAGGAGACCGCAGAGGAGACCGTGGAGGACAACCGGTAACTACATTATTCAGCTGACTTTATTTAGGACTAACATATGACATCAATAATGAGGAAGACGTGACTTCAACGTCAATATACCTGTGTTTAGGGTTGGGCGATATGACGATTTATATCGTGTGACGATAGAAAAACATCTACACATGTCGTGTGGAAGGACATTTGCACCACAAACAAACATGGAGGATAGTGAACATGGCACGGAGACAGGGAGCTCGTACCTAAAAGAGGGGTAACTTCGGTCGCATAGACGTGGTTTGGGTATCAAAAGTCTGACACGGACCAGAAAACCAACCTCCGCAAAATATGCCGCAACAAACTCGAACACCACTAACCTCTTTTACCACCTACGCAAGAATCATGTGAAACAATACGGAGAGTCTATGGATGAGACCTAGAAAAGTACAGTCAAGTGCTCAAAACAAACCCCCGACTCAAGACTTTAAGAGGCTTTTGCCCGCGGCACACCATATGGCAAAGAATCACGAAGATGGAAGGAGATAAGAGCTGCCGTTACAACTTACATCTGCAAAGACATGGCCCCAATTTACACGGTTGAGAAACGGGGGTTTCGTGAGTTGATACTAACACTCGACCCAAGGTACCAAATGCAAATACCTTTTATTTGTTGAGTATAATTCAAAATGTAATAAGAAATAGGCCTTTACGTGTGGTAATTTTATATATACTATTTATTCATTGAATTTACAGGAAATGTGTATATCGTGAAATGTATCGTTATCTGGATATGAAATGACCTATTTCGGGATATGAGATTTTGGCCATATCGCCCAGCCCTACCTGTGTTCATTTGATCATGGAATAAAGCCTGCACAAAGTGACTTTTGCCTGTTTGAGTGCACTAACTCCTGTTTACCATGAATTAGGCCTTTTGTAACTTTTTCCTGGATAGTAACTATTATTGACGCCAACAATGTCCACCTTACAAGGAGCACGCCTCCAGAGCATTAGGAGCACTTACCTATACTATGCACATGTTTGTTTACGGCTTTAAGTCAGAACATTGTTTATGTGGATAGTGATCAGTTATTTTGCATGCATATGATAGTGCATATGATAGCGAAAGTATTCACCCCCCCCTGGAATTTTTTTCTATTTTATTGCCTTAAAACCTGGAATTAAAATACTTTGTAGAGCCACCTTTTGCAGCAATTACAGCTGCAAGTCTCTTGGGGTATGTCTCTATAAGCTTGGCACATCTAGCCACTGGGATGTTTGCCTACTCTTCAAGGCAGAACTGTTCCAGCGTCTTCAAGTTGGATGGGTTCCGCTGGTGTACAGCAATCTTTAGGTCATAACACAGATTCTCAATTGGATTGGGATCTGGGCTTTGACTAGGCCATTCCAATACAGTTAATGTTTCCCCTTAAAACACTCAAGTGTTGCTTTAGCAGTATGCTTAGGGTCATTGTCCTGCTGGAAGGTGAACCTCTGTCCCAGTCTCAAATCTCTGGAAGACAGAAACAGGTTTCCCTCAATAATTTCCCTGTATTTAGTGCCTTCATCATTCCTTCAATTCTGACCAGTTTCCCAGTCCCTGTCGGTAAAAAAAACATCCCCACAGCATGATGCTGCCACCACCATGCTTCATGATGGTGTTCTCAGGATGATGAGGTGTTTGTTTTGTGCCAGATGTAGCGTTTTCCTTGATGGCCTAAAAGCTCAATTTTAGTCTCATTTGACCAGAGTGCCTTCCATATGTTTGGGGAGTCTCCCACATGCCTTTTGGCAAACACCAAACATGTTTGCTTATTTTTTTTTCTTTAAGGGATGGCTTTTTTCTGGCCCACTCTTCTGTAAAGCCCAGCTCTGTGGAGTGTATGACTTAGTGGTCCTATGGATAGATACTCCAATCTCCGCTGTGGAGCTTTGCAGCTCCTTCAGGGTTATCTTTGGTCTCTTTGTTGCCTCTCTGATTAATGCCCTCCTTGCCTGGTCTGTGAGTTTTGGTGGGTGGCCCTCTCTTGGCAGGTTTGTTGTGGTGCCATATTCTTTCCATTTTTTAATAATGGATTTAATGGTGCTCCGTGGGATGTTCAAAGTCTCTGTTTTTTTATAACCCAACCCTGATCTGTACTTCTCCACAACTTTGTCCCTGACCTGTTTGGAGAGCTCCTTGGTCTTCATAGTGCTGCTTGCTTGGTGGTGCCCCTTGCTTAGTGGTGTTGCAGACTCTGGGGCTTTCCAGAACACGTGTGTGTGTGTGTGTGTGTGTGTGTGTGTGTGTGTGTGTGTGTGTGTGTGTGTGTAAATAATACTGAAATCATGTGACACTTAGATTGTACACAGGTGGACTTTATTTAACAAATGATGTGACTTCTGAAGGTAATTGTTTGCACCAGATCTTATTTAGGGGCTTCCTAGCGAAGGGGGTGAATACATATGCACAAACCACTTTTCTGTTGTTTTTTTTATTATATTTTTTTTGAAACAAGTTATTTTTTTCACTTCACCAATTTAGAAGTATTTTGTGTATGCCCATTAAATTAAATAAAAATAAAAATCTATTTAAATTACAGGTTGTAATGTAACAAAATAGGAAAAATGCCAAGGGGGGTGAATACTTTTGCAAGGCACTGTAAATGGCAGGGAGACAGAGGGTAACTACTAATTCAGCCTCTCAAAATATACATTAGAAGAAGACTAGTATGAAGCAAACTGTTGAAATGTTTGACATCTTTGATCTTCATACTCAAATTTCTGACTGATTTGGCCCTTGTTTTCTGTGTTTTACAGGGATACCACTCTGGACGGAATTACCACTTGCCACCCCCAGAAGGAAAATACAATTGGAGTTAAATTCAGACCTAGTAGTGCTGAAGGCGATTTTAAATTTTTTCGAAATACACGTCTTTTTCAGGCTGTTGACTTGTAAGATGTTTTTGTTTTTAATTCTACCTAAAATGTTATTTTATGTAATGCATTTTTAAGAATACCTGTAAAACTTGTGAAATACCAGTCAGTCAAGACAATTGTCATTGTCAGTTCATTTGGAAAGATTAGCTCCATATTTCAGTGTACAAGTTACTCTATTTTCTGAAATAAAACCAAATTCAACTTTTTGCATCACATCTTTGGTTGGTTAAAATCACATTTCTGCAGATTTCTGTCAACCTCTAGCTTTTTTTTGTCAAGCATTCGTAGAAAAAATAATTCTCATTTGTTTGTAAACTTAAAATACCTAAATCATTAAGGAGTTAAACTCTGTGGATAATGGGTTTATTTAGGTTTTTATCAACTTAATTCTTTAGTCATTCATTTAGATCGGCGAACTCGACGGCAGTTGCATCAGGCCTTTGTTTTTGAGGCAAAATAATGTAATTAACCAATAGCATCCTATTTTATATCCTGTCTTGTTTCATTAAATTGTCACGGTCCATTTGCATAGGTAGATGAATGGCTGAATGGTATTTTAGCGGGCAGGTAGCACAATGTACTTTTTCGGCTTGCTGGCGTCTTGGTGCTGAAGCTGGGATCATGCAGTACAGGGCAGCATGTAGTCTAGTGGTTAGAGCATTGGGCCAGTAACCGAAAAGGTCACTTGTTTGAATCCCGAGCTAAAAAGGTGAAAAAAATCTGTTATTAGCCGTTGAGCAAGGCACTAATCCTAATCGCTCCTGGGTCGCCGTTGATAATGGCAAACCCTGGCCTTCACCCCACTGTGAAGATGTCTCAGGGGGAGTTCGGATATGCAATTCACACATGCAATAATATACACTTGTACATGTGTGAAATAGGAAAAATTTAAGCACCCACCAAAATTATTATAATAATTTGTCTCAATTATGTGCCCATTCCTTTATTTAATTTGGGTCATATTATCAACTAGGCTAATTTAGCTTCACATTAATTTGCATTTTTGCTAGCCTGTATTTCAAAGTCACAAAGAACCCAGGAATAACAACAACAAAAAATTATATTTATTGGAAATGACAATCTGAAACAATTGAGTGCAGTTACAGTTGCTTGGAAATTCTAACCTTTCATCACCTGATAATATACCTTTTTCACCCAAACATTAGCCTAACAGGTCCAATTTAATCTCCTGCAAGTAGTCTTGCGTTTTAGGACTTTATATCATGCTGTATAGACCAGGTGCTTAAATGTTTATCTCCACTTAACCATGATGGCTTGTAATGGCAGAAAATATTGGAATTTACATTTATTGAATCTGTTTTCTTTCAATAATTGTGTGGTGGTAATAAGAAATAAACAACACAAATTGTAACATTGCTATAATGTAAAGTACAATATCATTTGAATAATTAAATTACATTAGATCTGTTTGAAATCATTGTGCTATACCTGTGAAATTCGATGCATTCCAGTCAATGTGCCTCATAATTATTCTATCAACACAAATAAGCAGTAATGCTTACATGCCAAGCGATATATTGTTAAAGTTTAACAGGAATGTGATTTGTATATATGTACGCTATGCAGCAGCAATCACATTTTGTAATTTACCAACAATTTTTTTTTAACATATTTCGTTTAAAAACATAAATCATAGTCACATGAACTATTTTTGTTAGCTATATACAGTTAAGGTTCATTCATCGAAATATTACAATACTTCGGACTGATACCCTCGTGTCCTTACAGAATTGAATCGCAACAAATAACTTCACTCCCTTTTACACCCGAATAATACCGTTACGGAGTGCTTGGGAGTCTCATTTTTATCAAATACTCTTGATCAAAAGTATACACGCACGGCCGACTGTTAATTAATAATAGGTGCACCATGCACCTCCCAAAATGTCAAGAAATTCTGGTGCTTCTGTTGTCCTCAATGTCATCAACGACCAATGTCTTTCCGGCTTAAAATCCACTTGACGTTATTGTCTCCCGAATTCAAATGTACATTTCTTCCTTCTACCAAGTTCTGCCATAAAGCAGGTTTGAACTGACCATGTTATTGGTGTACTCGAGGAGAGCCGCTTCTGTCTGAGCCATGTTAATCTGGCTGTGTAAAATAGGGGGACTGGGGGACATTTCCTCCAGTTCTTCAGCAGTGGATAATGGATGATGCACCAGCTGATTCTGATGGTGATTGACCACCGCACTGCCCGAAGCTGTCATCGCTCCACTAGAGACGTTCTGCTGCTGCACCTGCTGATGCCCAGACGTCGGTGTGCTGGATCCGTTCTGACTGGGCTTACCATCCTTCACGAGAACCGGGACTGCCACACGCCTCGGTGACTGCTGTGGGCACACATTGCCATTCTCCTGTTGAATCTGCAGTGTGGCTTTGTCCTTCGCCTGGCGTTTCATTTTGTACCGGTGGTTCTGGAACCAAATCTTGACCTGTGTCGGTGACAGGTGGATCATGCTCGCTAGGTGTTCCCTCTCGGGTGCTGACAGGTATTTCTGCTGCTTAAACCGCCTCTCCAGCTCGTACACCTGGGCCTGAGAGAAGAGCACCCTTCGTTTTCTCCTGGGCGCTGAGTGTAGGGTCACCATGGACTTGGTGGCGTCCATCCCAGCAAGCGTCCCCATCCCGGTCATGTTCATCCCATTGGAAGCCCCCATGAATCTAGAAACTGCAATAGCGCACAGATATAGGCTGTTAAATAAATTCATATTAGATGCAGTCTAAATTAGGTGCTGTGCATCATGCACCATTACAATGTAGTTTCCATAAAAAAAATGTTTTATTGAAAACGAATTGTCTTTGGCATTTATTTGAAAAGAAACAAGACTGAGCTTTTTCAACTTACTTGTTGGATAGCGGGGTTCGGTGTTTGCGCTATACCATGCAGTTGCTGCTGCGCCGTTCCTCATGGTGTCTTGGTACGACGGGAGGTCTCCCATATTACCGATGCTGCCGTTGCAGTATCCACCCATGGCGCTGGAAAATTGGGAGACGCTGTGTGGCATGTGATAAGCGCTCGCCACCCCGGTGTTATGGCCCATGGAGTGCTGCTGCAGTCCCGGTTGAGACACCGAAGTCTGTCGATATGCTCCCAGCGGAGACGCGAGGCTCCCTGTACAGTCCATTCCTCCAAACTTTCTGTAGGTCTCCTCGATCGGGCTTAAAATATCTGTCACTGAGAAAGGAGTTGAGTGCTTTGGGCTCAAGGACATGGTTTAGCCCGCAGGTGAATATGGCTGAACGCGGAACAAGCCCGACTGTGGTGCTGTTGTCCCCTCACTGCTCACAGGACACCTACGTAATAGAGTACTTGTGGGTCCGTCTGAGATATCCAATTGATCGCCTTGGAGAAGGAGGGGAGCCTTGGACGCTCTTATCTTGTGTTTACTCTAGCCAGGCGCCAGGTTTACGACAAACACAAGGGGCGGAGCAACGAGCCAAACGATCCAACAATGGCCATTGACATTTTACCGGGGTAATTGAGGAAAATGCTACTTTTTAGTTCAGATCAGCAAGATGCCGTCTAGATGGTTTGAACTTTAAACGTCAACTTCACAAATACCTCGGATATGGACTTGATTTGAAACGTATTTTAAAAGTTTATTTGGTCTCAAGCTATAGTGTTGTTGAAGTTAGGTAAAACTGTTGCCATAGCCTAATGAAATGGCAACCTTTTTATTAACTCGAGAGCTCTTGGAGCAGACACGAGACGGAGAATCGGGCACAAAAATGAAGACACTTTAGTTCATCATCCAACCTGCTACATTCTGATCATTTTGCATTTTTATGGGTGTGATTTCTCATGTTGACAAATGGGTGCATTAGACCATATCGTTTTTATGAGCTGTTATGTATTTTTGCTTATTCTTTACTACATTTCATTCAGACAATACAGTGGATTAATATGTTTAAATATGTAGATGTGAAGAAATAAAACCAGCCTTCATGTGTTTTCCAGTGGCATTGTGTTCACTGCGGTTAACGAGTCACTCATTGGAAGACGGACAAATTCCACTTGTTGACTTGTATTCCAGTCATCCTTGTACTTTTATCATTTGCAATTAGCCTACATTTAATTTTGGACAGCTCACGGATAGAATAGAATTTATAGCACAATATCCTCATAGAACGCAAAAAATGCCAGCGATTCAATGCCAACCAATCCAGTCTTGATGTGAACAAGATTCATCTAAGACAATTAAATGCGTATTAAGGCCTTATATTTTCTAAAACAAAAATGATGGATCACCAGTAGCATGCTAATGTTGTTAATAACTCATTGTCATTTAGACTTTGATCTATAATGGTAATTTTATCTCAGGTAGACGATTTCGAGTTCACGTGCTTTAACTCATCGAACGCTTCAGAGGTAGGCTATGCGAGTAGGCTAATCTGAACATTTGAAAAGGGTCAAATGTAATGGTGATTTCGTGACTTTCAAGTCACTCACTATTAAACTGCCTAATTATTTTTTTTTACCAGGAATGTCTTTGGTGCAGGCTATTGACTTAATAACAGGTGAATTTAGTTCAGTTAAATACAATGTCTGTTATCTTCACCTAATGTTCTCTTTTGTCAATCTTTATAAAAGTGAAGTAAAACTTCATAGATCATTTCTAAATTCTGTGCACATAGAGGTGAAGTCCCTGTAGCAGAAAGAGATTGCAAGGCCGTAGAATGGTTAAGTGCTGAAGAACAGTCACGTTTGCTAGATACTGACTGGCCTATTGAAACATTCTCTTGTTTACTCTTTACTCATGGTTTCAGTTTTGTTAATTTTCCAATTAAAAAACGTTTTTAAATGTCCTCTTCTCTGTCTTGTCGAATGCAGACCTATTCTGTATAGCATATTGTTCTATTCTTGTTCCCTTGTTGGCTATAAGCCCAGAGTATTTCATTTCGATAACATTGTTCCTCATTTTGCTCAGGCCTGCGTCAAGGTTTGCCTCGCACAATTGTAGCATACATTTCATTAAAATGTACAGATTGGATAAATTCTTCTACTTTTCATGTGTAGGCTATGCACCCGTTGTATCATAGTTAATAATAAACCCATTGTGCTGTGATGGCTACCAGAAGTAGCCTTATTACCGCAGATACTCATCACCGTGCAGTGTGTTTCTGTATGTAAATAACCAAGCCTCTCAACCTCGTGGACCTTTCAGGCAGAGGGTATGGCTAGGGACCACCGCACTACTAATTTTGCTCACTACTTTCATTCCAACGTACGCGCTCCTATTATCATGGCTCCATAGACAACGAAAAAAACGAATGACTTCGGTATTTACATTAAAACGTGCATTGATAGCTATCAATACATATGCCTATTCACACAATATTATTCGAATAGACTATCGCATGTGCTGGTTTACAGCAGGTGAAAAATGATATTTTCAGCTTGGGTCCATTGCATTGCAGGTAAATTGTTTTTGTCTTAATCATGTTTCTATTGACTGGTAACTTTTTATCATGAATACCTGATCAATATGAATGAAGCCGGTCAAATTAGACTGCAATTATTATGATAGATTGGTGTTCCGTAACCTAATCGTTTGTGTAGAAATTATTAATTGAAACCGATAGAACATTGAGCTGATTATGGTGTAGCAAATTGGCTATATTCTTGACATAATGTAATAGCATCCTATGAAGCAAAACGCTTAAACCCAAAATAGGTCAAAATTGTATAGAAAGGTAGGATGCAGCGACACATGATGAAACAGACTATTTACATCCAAACTAATATAGCACAAAATACAACAGACATTTTGATTGGGAAAGAAAATAAGAGACACTCTAGCACTAAGCAGAACAATGACCCCCCCCCCCCCCCAAAAAAAAGAAAATCATAGGCCTTTATTTTTTTACATCATTTCTGCTTCCGGACAGATTATTTTGAGGTGACAGAAATGGACCAAATTGCGAATTATTGTGAATTCTAAATGATATTTGAATTGTGTTCTATATATTACCTCTATATAATGATTGTGCATCACCTATCCCCCATAAAAGTACACCCTACACATTTATGGGGTTATACATGCATATCAAATATTTTAGGATCATAAACAAAAAAACGCATGCAATTCGTTTTGAGGTTATATTTGAAAATACCCCTATGTCTTGCAGTAGAGGGATGGCATATTTGCCATCAATGGGGCACTTGATGCATTTCGGCATCACTGGCTCAATAACATGAGAGATTTGGAGAGGTCAGTAAAGGGTTTGTGCGCTTAGAGTGAAGGCCGGGTCCTGAACCGTTCCTGCTAATACACCGGAGATGTAAGTGAAGCAAATGAGCTTGTGCGGAGTCCGTGCTTGTTAGCTAACCCAATTCAACTAAACGAAAAGCTATGATCTCAACTTTCATGTCACGTCGAGGTCAACAAGAAATAAACAAGATGGATAGAAATGATTTACCGAAGTATATTTTGTAACCTACACGGTTCGACGGTTTCAGAATGTTGCTGGACAGTTGGCGCCTATTCGTTTTCCTGCAGAAGAGACATTTACAGAAATGGAAGTCCTGTTTGCAAGACAAAGGGCAGCTATATTAAGTTATACAGCTGTGCTACAAACTACTAATCTTATCGAATCGTGTTGGGACATCATTCCTTGTGCACGAGACGAACCTGTATGTCTGCTCTCTTTGTTTAGTCAATCCCTTATGAACGATTAGTTCATTTGAATTACACCAAACCCCCTGGGTATTTGCTCAACCGAGGGCCTAGAGGCTATGTTTGCCGACTACACTGTCTGACAATTTTGTAAATAATGACAATATGTTTCACAAGAGGAGAGGTCAGATTTAAATATTAGGTTCCATTGCATGCACACACGGTGGCTTCTCTTTTAGGTAGGTAGTCTATACCCTATAAAAATGGCTTTTGGGGGCATGCACGAGCAAAATCTCGTTGGTGGTCTAAAGAGCATAGTAGCCTAAATGCATAAATCAACAATTGGAAAATGAATTTACTTGATACAGTTGTGAAATTAGTCAAGTCTACTGAACTAATCTTAATTTTGACATTCAGGAGAAATATCATGGCACGATGAGATGTCAGGCCTAGTCATTTATGCTTTGCAATCAAATGTAACCTGACCTGTCGCCAAAGACCACCTCTTTACCTGAGAAAACAAGTTAGAATTACTTACAGCAGTGCACCAAAATCACAAGAAGATAAACCTATAATTGACATTCAATTTAGTTATGTATAATAGAGTATTGTTTTTAGAGTATTGTTTTAACATGATAACAGGCTATTTAATAAGATACCACACAAATATTTTGTAATATGTTTAATTGATTTAATGGAAGCACTTGGGTATCGTGTAAAAGATAATTTTAAGAAAAAGTTGTATTCTAGACATAATCGATTACTATGTGCTATCCGGAAATTCAAGCGGCATCTATATGTAGAATATACGTACTACTTTAAAGCGAATTTAAAGCGAAATATGGACATATTAGTATAAGTATAATAGCAGTTTATTCTCAAGCTTTCTGCTCATGGAGGGCTTTAATTTATTGCTTTACTGTATTTTGATTTTCCCAATGTGTATTTTATGGATTGACCCTTTTATTAACTGCTGATTGTTTTGGCAGATTAGTGCACCAAACTGTTACATTTTTCGCATGCAGTCGTCTAGATACGTGGGTCTGCATTGTACACATTTCCAAGTGATAAAAGTGTGAGCCAACTCAAGACCCTGTCATCTGCTCCAGTATTCTTTGTCTTTCAATTCATGTTTCTTAGGGAATGAAATGCTAATACGTTGGGGACTGTGGCTTTAGCTTTGGACTCTGCAGTAGGCTATATCGTTCAAGTGTGGACAACTGTATTGGTTAAAGTGCAATCAAAGGATATCAGTGGCCGATATCAAATAAATTATCGTATATAATAATTTAGAATTGAATGGTGTTTCTGTAGGCTAGTAGAAGCAGGAATAGAAACTGATACACCTACACCAAGAAATACGTGCATTATCGACACATCTGAAACTTTCAGGTTCCATTTTTTTTATTGCGCATTTTATAGAAAATTAAGCAAAATAATCAATTTCGAAGCGAAATTGGTCAAATGCCACAATGCCTATACTGCTGTTAGACTAGTAGACATACCAATGACGAGGATAATAATGATTATAGGCCTATAGCCTAGTATACGCCTATACTGTATGTAGCTAGCCTATCTCAAGGTCATCTTTCTAGGGTGTTTCTATGACACACCTAACAATATCAGGTCCAATCATCTCAAGGGCACACACATCAATTTGATGGTATTCTATTGGCAGGCTAACATGGTAACTCCAAAAGGAGATAAAGATCTATTTCCAGTTCCATGGTATTTCTACATATATTGCTCCCCAAATTTGGGACACCATACATCTCAGCACAACAGCTCTCTTTACAGCCTATGTTTAGTCTTTTTTTTTACACCATGAGGCAAAGCATCCAGACTGATATGATAGGGAATGGGGACTTCTAAATATGATAGGGAATGGGGATGTCTAAAACATCTTTTCCATATCACCTTCTTCAATGTCTTTATTGAGCCATTGAATGGCTTAAATTATTAACTATATGAATGTAAAGGTTTATATATGTATGTATAACCATGTCCTATTGTGATTCTGTCCCCTATTGCTAAAATTAATTGTGAGATATAGTCATGAAATATTTGTTATCAATTATTGGCATGAAAACATCTGTACAAAACAAAGATCCAAGGAATATGAATCTGCTGTCTATAATTAAAGGGTCACTTGAAAATAGATGAATATGCAAAGACATCCACCAAGAACAAGGAAGATTTTATATTCTGTGAAGAAGACTACTTCGCTGGACATGCCTGATCCTTGGCCTGGTGTATTGTGCATGCACTTGAAATGAACTGTGATGGTTCCTTTGATGTGAGCCATTGTATCATGCTAGCCAATTTAGTTTGCAGATGCCATGTGTAATATGACGGACGTTCACTTCAGCCTCACACAGCTGGGCCATAGCATACTGTGTAAGGAGCATTACAGGAATAGATTGTAAGATTGACTACTGTTCTATTGTAATTAAATGTAGGCTATACCCATTGATTATTGAATAATGTACCTTATGAGCTTAGTACAATATGCTGAGGATGTGGAAAAATTCTGCTATTTTGTATATGACTGTGTAATGTGATAGATATTATCACTATTTCAATCAGGTTATTCACGTGTAATATGATTTTATGCTACTATCTAGTACACCGTAATGAAAAGCACAGCCACAAAGTGCCCAACAGCGAGTATAAAGATAAGTGGCACTTTGCAGTTTAGGTATCGCAATTAAATTGATTTTCTCCCGCCTATTCTTTGCAGCACAATTCATTTAGCAAACCACATAAACACTCAGGAGAGTGATTGCATTTTCATCGAAATCACCCACATCTCTGTCCCAGCTAACTGAAGAAGATTGCCCTCTGCGGATCAGGAAAAATGCAATATTTGAAACGACGTATTGATATTGGGATATTACGAGACTAATCATGTTGTGTGTTCTCTTTTGTGTTAAGGAGAACACTACACAGTCATTATGATGTGAAAAAACAGTTAACGTGGATTTACACCCATCTGGCAGAACATCACCCACAGTTTATCCCTCATGTTAGAGAATGATCATTAACACTAAAGCTTTATTGATTTTGTGTCGGTCTTATACGGGGGAGTGGTCTCCTGACATGCACCCTTGCTGAATAAACTCTGACTTCTATTTTGTTAATTGCATCCGGAGATCTTCTCGTCAGGGCCATTCTCTGTGTTATCCCTACCTACCTTGTGTGACTCCCCGCGTAATACCATTAGAGTTTCTAGAAATAAAGCTGTAGGAAAAATATGATTTCTTACTTCCATTTTGTCCAGGTTTTTGAGGTTAACTTCCTCGCGCTAAACTAACCTTTCATGAACCTTGACAGAAGGTGGGAGAGCCGCATGCCACGTATACACAGGAAATGTAGTTCAAAATTCAGATTTTGACAAGAACACCTTCAATTGAAGATGCTGTTTTGTGAAACCCTCTATTCTCACAACCCTGGTTCATGTCTGTATGCAGTATGACATAGGCCTACTATGTTTGCTAGAAAGATCTCGATTTACCCTCCCTTTTTTCCATTTCCCGTTTTTCAATTTCTACCTATTACTCTCTCTCTGTCTCTGTCCCTCATTCTCTCTCTTCTCCATTTAATCCCCGGCTCTTGTGAAGAGCAATGGGACAAGCAGCTGTGTTCCGGGGCTCTTGGAAAGGCAGCCACTCAAGCCACTCACAGGAGGGATCCAGACCACCTGGCTCCTGCCCTGGCCAGCCCAGCAACCAACTCCCAGTCCGAGGAAGAGGGGGGAGGGGGAGGGTAATCGTTGACCTCTTACCCACTAATCTATGAAATCTATGGACAAAATACATTTAGAAGATGCTCTTATCCACAGTGACTGACAGTTAGTGCATTCACCTTAAGATAGCTAGGTGAAACAACCACACATCACCGTCATAGTAAGTACATTTTCCCTCAATAAAGCTGTTATCAGTAAAGTCAGTGCAGAAAGAAAAGAGAAGTGCTTATTTGGGATACTATTTTGAGTGATAGGGTTTCAAACATTTTATAGGAATTGTTCAGTTAGTGATTTAAATAGTTCACCTTACATGTAAGTTACAGCACTGACATCTTTATGATGAACCAGAGGCAAAAATTCTCCTACATCGCTACCTAGGTATATTCAGTCCAAAATAAATGCCTGGGGCTGTTGTGTTTTTTTTTATTTACTGAAACCTTTATTTAACTAGGTAAGTCAGTTAAGAACAAATTCTTATTTACAATGACAGCCTAACCCGGAAGACGCTGTGTTAATTGTGCACAACCCTATGGGACTCCCAATCACAGCCGGATGTGAGGCAGCCTGGATTTGAACCAGGGACTGCAGTGATGCTTCTTGCACTGAGATGCAGTGCCTCAGACCGCTGCGTCACTCAGGAGCCCCTGAGTGTTGTGTCGTGTTGTGTTTTGTTGTGTTGTGTTTTATTGTGAGACATGCGTTCTATCCAGGCTACATCCCAAATGGTACCCTATTCCCTATTTAGTGTGTTCGACTTTTGACCAGGGCCAATAGGGCTCTTGTCAAAAGTAGTGCACTATGTAGGGGACAGGGTGTGGCGTCGGTCAGATTCCTCGTGAAGAGCTCTTGAGAGGGAGTGGACGACCAGCAGCCAGGCAGCCAGGCAAGGCCACGCTTAGACGAGTAGACAAGATTTCCAGAGTGCCACTGTGCCATGGGATTAACATCTGTGCCACTGGCTGCAGGGAATGAAACTCTTGCACGTCCCAAATGGCACCTTATTCCCTATATAGTACACTACTTTTGACCAGGGGCCATAGGGCTCTGGTCAAAAGTAGTGCTTGGTCAAAAGTAGTGCACTAATATAGGGAATAGGGTGCCATTTGGGATGCACACCATGTGCTGCTCCAGGCTCACAGAGCATGTCTGTCTGTGGGTATGAAAGAGGTGGAGAGTGCACTGAGGAAACAAGGGAGACTAGCCATTGTCCAGGGGAGGATGGATGACGGTTCACAATGCTCCTTCCTGAGGATCTGAGGTTGAAGGAGGCTACTGGAGTCTGCAGGCAGCATTCTTTTACTGGGATACAATGGTCCTTCAGCTCAGGGTTGCCAAATCAACCATTGTATATCACTGTATGACAATTCTATAGGATAAGGCAGCACTATTATCCTTATGAGGAAAGTCATTATCTAGCGTATATGTTATTTATTCTTCCTGTGAAGGATGAGCATAACCCAAAGGACATAGTATGGTTTCAGTGTGGTTATCATTCTGGATCATATATCAGAGGTATAGTAGGTGTTTCACTTCTTCACCGAAGGTTACTTCTTCATCCCCCCACTGTGTAGGGGGGGGGGGGGGGGGAATTAACACAAAAACATGTGCTTTGTGTGTTGATAAAGAAGGGAAAACCACACTTGAAATGGTTATGGTTTAAATCAATAAGTAAAGAATGCTGAATATGTGGAAGAGTTAGAGTCAAGACTGGAGTTCCTACAGATGTAGGATCTTAAATTGAGCCAGTTTGCTACAGCAGGAAAATAATCCTGAATCGGCAGGAAATGGGAATTATTATGTGGATTATAATTAATGGAATTTGTTTTATAGGGGCTGATACATTTTTTGTGAGGGCAAATCAAGTCTGAAATTACAAATGTTTAAACTTTGAATACACTACACGTTCTCAGCAACAGAAGACAGATTGAATTAATATCCTACATCTGTAGTTTTGTCAGGAGGTACAGTGCCTTCAGAAGGTATTCACATCCCTTGACGTTTTCCTCCAAAAATGTGTTACAGAGATGTATCACTGGCCTACACACAATAACCCATAATGTCAAAGTGGAATTATGTTTGAAAAAATGTTTACAAATTAATAAAAAATGAAACGCTAAAATGTCTTGAGTCGATAAGTATTCAACTCTTTTGTTATGTTAAGCTTAAATAAATTCAGAAGGTGGCTTCCCAAGTGGCGCAGCTGTCTAAGGCACTGCATCACAGTGCTAGAGGCGTCACTAGAGCCCTGAGTTTGATCCCAGGCTGTGTCACAGTTGGCTGTGACCGGGAGACATATGAGGCGGTGCACAATTGGCCCAGCGTCGTCTGGGTTAGGGAAGGGTTTGGCCGGCCGGGATTTCCTTGTCCTATTGTGCTCTAGCGACTCCTTGTGGAGGGCTGAGTGCCTGCAAGCTGACATCAGTTGCCAGCTGTATGGTGTTTCCCAGCTTCTGGGATAAGCGAGCAGTGTGTCAAGAAGCAGTACGGCTTGCTCTCCATCTTTGCTTCTCCTGAGTCAGTACGGGAGTTGCAGCGATGGGACAAGACTGTAACTACCAATTGGTAAAATAAAAGTTCAGAAGTAAAAATGCACATGCTAAGTTGCATGGACTCACTATATGTGCAATAATCGTGTTCAACATGATAGTGTTTAACCTCATCTCTGTACCCCACACATACAATTATCTGTAAGGTCCCTCAGTCGAGCAAAGAATTTCAACCACAAAGACCAGGAAGGTTTCCAATGCTTTGCAAAGAAGGGCACCTATTGGTGGATGGATTTAAAAAAGCAGACATTGAATATCCCTTTGAGCACGGTGAAGTTATTAATTACACTTTGGATGGTGTATCAATACACCCAGTCACAACAAAGATACATGTGTCCTTCCTAACTAAGTTGAAGGAGAGGATGGAACCCACTAAGGAATTTCACCATGAGGCCAATGGTGACTTTAAAACAGTTCCAGTTTAATGACTGTGATAGGAGAGAACTGAGGATCGATCAACAACATTGTAGTTATTCCACAATACTAACCTAAATGACAGTGAAAAGAAGGAAGCCTGTACAGAATACAAATATTCCAAAACACGCATCCTGTTTGTAATAAGGTACTAAAGTAAAACTGCATAAATATGGCAGAGAAATTATCTTTATGTCCTGAACACAAAGCGTTATGTTTGGGGCAAATCCAACACAACACATCACTGAGTACCACTCTTCATATTTTTTATCATAGAGAGGGCTGCATCATGTTATGGGTATGCTTGTCATCACCAAGGACTAGGAAGTTTTTTAGGATAAAAATAAATGGAATAGAGCTAAGCACAGGCAAAATCCTAGAGGAAAAGAATCTGGTTCAGTCTGCTTTCCAACAGACACTGGGAGACAAATTCACCTTTTAGCAGAACAATAACCTAAGCACAAGGCCAATACACTTGAGTTGCTTACCAAGATGGCATTTAATTTTCCTGAGTGACCTAGTTACAGTTTTGACTTAAATCGTCTTGAGAATCTATGGCAAGACTTGACAATGGCTATCTAGCAATGATCAAAAACCAACTTGACAGAGCTTGAAGAATGTTTTTAAGAACCCCTGAAAAATAAACAAATAGTCATACAGATGTTGTCACTGCATGTCACTACCCCCCACCATTCCACCTCCATTAATGCATGTAGGTTCAAATATCACTAGTAAATCAGAACATTCTTGTGTATTCATCCAAGGTACTTTGCCCAACTGCTCCCCTCTGTGGACAAACCACTCCCCTAACAGCTCTCCCATGTGCCCCTGCTGCCTGTTCTAAACTGAATGAGGTGAATGTTGAGCAAAACAAGCTTTTTACAGACACTCTCGTTTAACTGTTATTTGTCTGTTAAACTAGTCAATGGATATTCAAACTCTTAACCTCTAAACATGATTAGATTTAAATAGATATGATCAAAATACATTTTGAAAAAAAGATCTCATTAATTAAAGACCTACACCTTCCTGTAACAACAACTGAGGGAAAAAAAAACATTTGTCTAAAATGCTCAATGCAAATAAATTAGATTACAATTATTAACTGCTCAAATGACAAAGTCGGTGTAATATTGGTTCTGAGAAGAGGTAAGGGATATCCAGTATAGCCAATGGTTATAATACAAATCCCCTGTGAAGACTGTAGGCATCTTTATCCTTTTTCATTAAGGCATATACTGCCATCTTGTGGCGAAAAATACTACATAGTTGTTTGATGCTCAGCTGCTGGTTGACTTATTAGAGCCCCACATTGGTGGTGTCATTTGTTAATTTAAAGAAATGTTGCCAATTTATTAATTACTACATTTAGCTAACATTAGATGGTTAATCCAGAGATTCTTACCTATGCCTCAATTCATCAGTCTCGTCCTGATCATGGCATTTGTAATTCTTTATGAGACTCACATTAGCTGCTAATTAACATTTCATTTTTGGGGGTAAATACAGGTGAATATATTGATAAAAGTCACCTTGTCCTAATGAGATTTACACATTTATCAAAACTTCACGCCAGGGTAAGCCTACACGAAACACAGCCCTTATTTTAAGTGTTTCTAAAATCACCTATGGGAATAATTTATGGTGGAAAAACAATTGGAACCATTTCCCTGTTTGACCCCTGGGTTTTATGGGTATTATGACTCATACTGTGGTACTCTTTAAGGAATGCAAGTAACATTATAGCTTATAAACCTATTGTGTATTATTTATCACTTCAAAGTTGTGCTTGAAGTGCATGATGAGTGTACAGTTATCCACTGACTACAACATGTGTTTTAGAAAACTAGAGTGAGTACAGATATTTTATGTGCAAAATATCTGAAAAACTGGTTACAAATATTTAGAGAGAGAGAGAAAGTAAGAGAGAGAGAGAGAGATGGAAAGAGTGGGGTTGCACAGAGGAACCTAAGGATAAGGACCCCCTCCCTGAAAAGATGCTGCATGAATTTGTAATTCTTTTCCCCCTTGGGAGGTAACAATGGGATGTTTAAAAGCAGACACAAGTTGGGTTTTATTAGGGGTCCCTCCCCATCCCCTCCACAAGGCCAGCTGCCCATACGGAATACAACGTGTCCAACAAGGGTCACAAAAGAGCCAAGTGACAGCCTTTACAAAACCTCAGATACTTATTCCTTATCCTTACTGAGAGATGAGCTGACCAAACCTCAACAACCTCCACAGCTCTCCATCCACCACTGCCACAACATCCCCTCTCTTTTCCATGCTGTGCAGCAAAACATTCACAGCTGCACACTATTCTATAATTGGGGGTTTCTTTGTGAATTGATAAGCAATGCAGTTCGGTGAGAAACTGAGTGAAAAATAATGTAGTTTCAATTGTGTTTCTATTGACTATAATGAATTTTTTGCAACAGGAAACATTATTCATAGGAATAGAGAATGTCAAATGGGTCTTTTATATAATTACAACAGAGGATGCTTCTTATTTTCTAACTACAGAATGTACTAATATCCATACATATACAATCCTATAAGCCATGCACAGGGTTGGGTAGGTTACCTTCTAAATGTAATCTGTTACAGTTACTGACAGTTACCTGTCCAAAATTGTAATCAGTAACATAACTTTTGGATTACTGAAACTCAGTAACGTAATCTGATTACATTCAGTTACTATTAGATTACTTTCCCCTTAAGAGGCATTAGAAGAAGACAAACGTGTATATTACCAATTGAACGACTTCTATTGCAGGATAAATCAATGTAAAAGTTTACATCGCTGGCCGTACATGGATGTTACATTTTACTTTATGGATTGGTTATATAGGCTTCTTCTAACCCATAGCTTTCTACTACATACATACATTTCTACTACATAAGATTAAATTATATCTTTACATTAATATATATCATTTATAAGTCCAAAAACTGTAGCAACTACATATTTTAAGTATATTATAGTACTAATTTTTTTCCACAGGCTATGCAGCTACTGCAAGAGCGCATTTTCACTGGCTGTCCACTGGTTTCAAAAACAATGATTGATAGGCAGGTTAAACTTCTTGAATTCAACCATTATTGGGTTCAAATATGCATTTAGATGTGAACAGCCATCCACAACAACCACAATCCGTAAAGCGCAAATAGCTAAATGAGAGAGCAGCAGTGTGATTTACATCAATGCGCTATGTAGATATCAACAATAAGTGATCTCTCTATCGCCGTAGACTATACCACTGCGGTCATCCTTACCTCCAAGCTTTTATTCAAGTTGGATAGTCTCACCATTGGAAGACATAGCTTGGACTGTAGCCTACAAAAATCCATTCCTGCTCTTTTCCCGCGATCCATCAAACACATTTGGTGTGTCGTCATAGGGGTCTCTGACCTCTGGTCACACTCGCTCAGGTGGAACAAACTTAAACTTGTATCTTTTTTCAATGCTGATTTAAATGTCATTGAGAAAACAGAGAAGTGTCAAAGATTTTTTTCGCAAACATCCTTTCTGAATTTAAAAGTAATCCTGGAAGTAATCATCAAGTATTCTATTTTTTCAGAAGTATCTGTAATCTGATTACAATATATGTTCTTGTAATGTAACACATTTGTAATCCCTTACATGTAACGGATTACACCCTGGCCATACACCCTTTTTCAATCTGGAAACGCAAGGAAAATATAGCAAAATAGTCCTATTTGTTGTAGGCACGTGCATAGGGCGTTTTTACTTCTGAGAAGACTGTTTACAATAGAGATTCACTTCAGGGTTGTTTCTATTTTTCCTCTGTGATTCAATAGTAAATCTGCCCGGAATTAGATACAGGAAAACATAAAACATGTTTTGCACGATCTGCTACTTTAAAAAAGGAACTCGTATTCATCTAGTTTTGTGCGTAACTGCATCTATACGCATATAACAATTTTAACAAATAATAAACAAGTTACTCTAAATTAAGTGTCTATTCGATTCCCTTATTGGATCTGTATAAAAGTAATTGAATGTAGTTTAATAAATGAATAATAACCACATCAAACTGACAAAGGTTTATTCACGGCCATAAATATATAAGTTAAATAAACAGTACACCAAAAAACATAAATTAATTCATAATATGAGCACTTTACAACAGACAACATTTATTTATAACATTCATTTAGCAAACATTATAAAACTAACGGAATCTCACGAGGCGTAACATCGTCCAGACCTCATGGGCCACCCCATAATCAACTTTGATGTGAGTAAAATAGAGAGAATAATTTCAATCCAAATCAGGAAAAGTTGTATTTATATTTTTCGAATCAAAGTTATTTGAAGTAGGCCTATCCATCTTCTACCAAGTCCATTGGTACATTTGCGCCAAGTGATGCAGACTGGGCAGTTGTGACATGGCGTCGGGGCTGTAGTGAGAGCGCATATGCATGTGATGGAGAGAATAGGCGCTATACGCCGAGAGAGGTATTCCAGCCCTGAACGAGGCCTCAAATTCCTGAGTTTTGCTAGTGTCACACGGTTTTCCATCCCGAATCAAAACCGGAATTGCCACCCGTCTTGGGGACACGAGATGAACCATTTCCATACCCTTCTCAGCGCGTGCTCTCTTCATTTTATACCGGTGATTCTGGAACCAGATCTTCACCTGGGTCTGTGTCAGTCGTAGTGCGTTGGCAAGGTGCTCCCTCTCAGGCGCAGAGAGATATCTCTGTTGTCGAAATCGTCGCTCTAGTTCATATGTTTGCGCTTTGGAAAACAGCACCCTCCTTTTCCTCTTCGTTCCAGAGTCGCTGCTGTCAACTGCGGTGTCTCTGTCGATATCTTGGGATTCGTCAGCGGAGAGCTCTGGAGATTTGGGTTCGTTTCGAGAATCAACTGACAAACCTGTTTAAAAAGAAAAATCGTCGGTTTGATTATTATAAAAGATGGACAATAAATACAGTGAAAATATAGTTAATATTCCATCATAGCCCATAGTTAATCTGAGCAAAGAATGGAAAATATTGAAGAGATTACCTATATAATCTAAAACAATGGCCTATTGGTGACAAGGGCTAAACTATGACGATTACGCGTGGATAATTACGCAAGGAGACTTGCATTAAGCACGTATAATATTACACATTCTGATTACGCATGAATAAACTACTTTAAGAGTAGACTAATAAATCAAACCCATAAGATATATGCCTAACTAAAATATGAAATAGTGAAAACGTTAATGCAAAGGTTTTTGTTTTCATTAATGGCTTATTTGATAACTAATTGAAAGGATGATATGACTAGGAAGTGGACAAATCTATTATATACCTAGATGATTATGAAACTTTTTTTAAGAGCTACTCACGTGAATATTGGATGCTGTTGGAGGAGGCAAGCCATTTTGAGTAGGAATTACCACCACCATCACACAAAAGGCTCTTATAGGGCACATTTCCAGCGTTTTCTAAAGATGGATTTTGCGTCATAATCTCACTAGTTTCCTCCTCGTTCTCATCCTCGGTCTCCTCCGTTCTAGAACCTCCATTGGTGTCAGGAAGATCCAGAAGGTCCTTTACAGAGAAGCCCATCTTTGTGTTGTTGAACGACATGGTGTGAGAAAGTCTGTGGTGCGCGCTGTAAACAGGAGTTCGTTTTTTATCCCTGCTGCTATGCTGAACCAGTAAAACTGAACAAGAGGACACTATTTCAAAATGAGGTTAAGATGATATTCAGGCCGTGTCGTTTGGTTTAATTCAAGCCAAACGAAGAATGAATCCTGGCATGCAGTATGCTAGTTGTTCATCGCTGGCTCGTCGAGAGTGCTCCAATGTGTTGGTCATGGAGGAGCGCAGGAGTTTATGGAGAGGAGAGGCTCATGGATGCTGCACGACTAGAAGCACTTGCATAAAGGAAGCCATCGCCAGTCGGATTGGTCTATATAAGGTTAGTTAAAACACTGAGCCTGCAATGGAAAATGAATCGGAATAAACCAGGGAAAGACGGAACGCGTGTAGGAGGTCCTTGGAGTCAAGTGGATGAAGAATATTTGTGGGTGTGAAATGCTAGGGTTTGGGAACATCCAAATCTCTGTCATTGGTGCTTCGGAAATGTGATGACTGGTATTATGGGACAGATAATTACCGAGATGGGGAGGGGCGTTTGTGCATGTCATTTACACAAACCACTATACTGCATTGCTTCAAACCATTATAATGTATCGCTTCAAAGCAAATACATATCTATTTAGGAGCAAAAACACCCTTTAAAGATGCATGTTATTAGTCTACGTATCGAAGTTTGAATTGTGGGTGTTTAATATGGATAACTCATGAAGACCTTTTAGGTCAATATTTTGGTTCAGGCTTAAGTCAAGTATCCTAGAGCCTATCATGAATGAAACATAGCCTGGCTCAGAATGTTGTTTGACATCTCTACAAGGCGTTAATTGTAAATGGGCTAACTACATTTGGATAAATACGTTCTAAGAGGAGAAGAATAAATTCCGTTTATTGAGTCTTACATACGGAACTTGCAGTAGGATGAAAATGTTTCATGTTTGTCATTTTCTCCTTTATTACTATCATCATTATTACCATATTATTACCATATTATGTCTTTATTCTGATCACTATAATTATTTGTCTCTGTCATAAATAGCTAACTACAGCATGCATCCATCCAAGCATTGGCTAGACTATCAATAGCTAGCTACACAATGTAATACAAGTAGGCTATTTCCCTTTGGAATGTTAGTCAACATTTCTTCATAATAATAACACTTATTTTATTGCAGCAATTTATTTTAAATTCACGGGAAATCGAATGAGAAGCCGTTGAGTCAATATAACACGCAGAATATCGTGTTCATATTATTAAGTTTTAGATCTTTTTATTCTGATGTCTCTCCCCTTGTCTATGCTCCACTGCCCTCATCTAGTAGGCTATGTGATGTGGGTGACAATGATTCTCGTTCTCAGCGAATCCTCCGGGAGTCCTGGGTGGTCAGGCTAAGCAAACACACGTACAAACCGATTGCTAAGCTGCGGACAATGGGGAAAATGTAGACAAATGTCCGGCTCCTTTTGGAAGTTTTTGTGTAGGCTAAGATTTTGCATTTATTTCGGTTGCAAGATAATAGATGATTGACGCCCCCTTACAATGTGCCGTAACTGTTTGGAATAAATCCGAGGTTGCCCCTAGTTGTCATGGTATTCAACTGCTTTCAATGGACTATCTCTTCATTCATCTTTGACCGCCCAGCCTCGCTACCGCACACACACACACACACACACACACACACACACACACACACACACACACACACACACACACACACACACACACACACACACACACACACACACACACACACACACACACACACACACACACACACACACACACGTTATTATTATTATTGTTGTGTTATAACTATGGCACCGCTTGTGTATTTGTTTGACCAGTAACAGGTTTCTTAAACTAATTTAGACTAACTGAGAGGCTATCGCTTACAAGACTACTTCACTGATATTTACATGTTTACTCTCTCACTCACAGTGTACACACCATGGGAAAAACAATCTGTATGGTACACACTAGTGCCTTTAGGTCCTAAAGAGGGTAAACAACTCTCACTGAGCCCATGCACGTTCTGCTCGCCTGCTTCCTGAGATACCAGATCACTTTCTGAAGGGTCTCCCCTTACAATTTACACAACTTTATTCCAGGACAAATACAACCTTTCTGTAATTGATATAGAATGATCAATGGTTTATTAAAGTACACATATTTATGATCTTTGGTGAATGTTTGTAGCCCAAATGGATGTTTGTCAAGTTAGGGGTCAATGTTTGCCAGATTGTAAACCTTATTTGTTATTATTATACACATCATGATACTTACTACTTGGTTTTTGGAAACTACTGAACCATTTTCACCATAGTCAATTGGGCTCAGTCCAAGAGAGAGAAATCATGGCCAAGCAGAAGCTTCTCTGTGTTCTCAAAGGAGCAAACAAACATTCCCAGCAGGTTCTTAGTTAAAGGTGATGTTATATTCTAACCTTTAGGGTCAAAACAAGCCAAGGACATAGGACACAACAATAAACATCCTTCCTAGGGCCAGGGGAAAAACAGTATTGTGATAACTAATGCAATACTGTATCGATTCAACAATTAAATGACATGTTATCAGATATGTTCTGACGTTGAGGATTTGTTAGCAGATTTATCAGGAAGAAAGTTTTTATATTTAAAAGACCTTAGTACCATAGTATTCCAAATGTAATGCATAACAACAACAATTAGTTCCATCCTATTGCGGAACTGAATTGCAATGGCCTACACAAAGAATTGTGAGGCATATAATCACAATATGTATGTAATCGTGACCTATGTATCATCATATAGAATGAGGGCCCTGCCAGCCTTATTCTGTATGCTGGCAGATCCCTGTTTTATAATCAAATCAACCCAGACAGAATATTGAGAGAAGAACCAGTGTGAAGTGGTGTCAGGGGGCAGAGCTCCTAGGCAGACCTGTCAAACTGTTACCATTACTGGCTGCAAGAGGGAGGAGGAACCAACTGCCTGCCTGGTAAGCACACACACACACACACACACACACACACACACACACACACACACACACACACACACACACACACACACACACACACACACACACACACACACACACACACACACACACACACACACACACACACACACATACACAAGCATATATCCTGATGCCTAGTCACCTTACCCCTATATATATCTACCCCTACCACTCAAATATCCCTGCACATTGTAAATATGGTACTGGAACTGACCCTGTATATATCTTGTTACTTTCTCATGTTCTTCTTATTTTCCATTCATTGTGTGTTTTTGTTCTACTTTACTTAATGTTATACTATAATATTTTTTTACTTCTGATATTGATTACTACATTGTTGGAAAAGAGCTTGCAAGAAAGGTATTCCACTGTACAACACAACTTCAAACTTGAAAGCCTCTGTCTGCCCTAAACCAATCCCATCGTTGCCTTTAGAAGTACTTCCTTGTCAATGTTAGGTGAAGAGGGCCACCTACTGGCTCACACTGACACTGGCCTACATCCACCAGTAGTAGTATTCCCCATAAAACTCTTCTCAATTCAAGTTAGCAGGTGGCATGGTCTGCGTGTCGACATGTCAATCATTCATTCACTGATGAAAGAAGATGAAAAGTGTATAGAGTGCAGTGGGTTAAACCATAGGGGTTTCAACAGGAGATGTGTGAGGCATAATAAATACAAAAATCACAGTTGAAATACTAGCACTGCACCACCTGTGTAATTCAACCCTCTACATCTGCGAAGCATAGAGGTATGCAAAATAGGCTCCAATAGCATGTTTAAATCCACTGTCCGAAAAAGACTAGGTCATGCATTTGGATAAGAACTGTAATTTGCATGTTTTTCCAGATGGTGGCGCCTTTGTATCAATAATACACTGACAGCAGGCAGTCCTACAACAGTAAGGGAGAATCTCAATTGCACACATGCTCCTCACATCCTCTCTCCTCAGATCCCTTTTTCTTCCTCATCCCATGGGGTTTGAGAATGGAAATTGACACTCTCCATAAGAAAACGGTTTGCTGTCAAGATGACTGCAGAGCAGTCAAAGGTCTGAAGCGAAAGACTAGTGTATTTCCTTCAGATTGTGAAAAACATGTTCAATTCGCACGTTCAGTATGTGAAATATCCCTGCAATAATGTAGAACAACAAATATAGATTATTGGATGATGCCGTTCTGACAGCAAGTCTGACAGCTTTGGCCTCAGGATAGGTTCATACCAAACAGAGAGAGCAGCCGGTTTAACCTCTTGCAGAGAACATGTCCTAAACATCCATGGCAACAATGTCATCATTTACTCTTCCTTATCTACATGATCTGAGGCTCCCCTCAGACTCTGAGGCGCCCCTCAGGTTCTCACCACCATGAATGAAGAGAGCACACGTACAGTGGGGGAAAGGAACAAATACGTTTTGGGAAGGCGATTGTGAATTTGATCTGAACAAATAGGTATTTTAAACAGAAATGATTTATCTCTGCTGTTCCCATACAGTTCGTGTTTTTCTGTACAGCCAGGTCATCCAGGATACACGTCATTATTCCATATCCATCCATGTCTGAGGACGTTGGAAGATGACGTGGGAACCCGCCACTAGGGGCACTATTAAGCGCTGTTACCTTCAAGTAGATTTCGGTAAGCATCTGCTCTGATTCCAAAAGTTGCAAGTTCAATTCCAGCGATAGAAAGTTGTTGTTGATATTTTGGTTTTAAGCCGCTAACCAGCTGTTTCTGTACTATATACTATACTATATCACCACTAACCAGCTGTCTCTGCCCTGTAGTCTGTAGGTTAAGGCTATACTATATCACCACTAACCAGCTGTCTCTGCCCTGTAGTCTGTAGGTTAAGGCTATACTATATCACCACTAACCAGCTGTCTCTGCCCTGTAGTCTGTAGGTTAAGGCTATACTATATCACCACTAACCAGCTGTCTCTGCCCTGTAGTCTGTAGGTTAAGGCTATACTATATCACCACTAACCAGCTGTCTCTGCCCTGTAGTCTGTAGGTTAAGGCTATACTATATCACCACTAACCAGCTGTCTCTGCCCTGTAGTCTGTAGGTTAAGGCTATACTATATCACCACTAACCAGCTGTCTCTGCCC
The DNA here is from genome assembly GCF_045791955.1 of Oncorhynchus clarkii lewisi. Classification (NCBI taxonomy): domain Eukaryota; kingdom Metazoa; phylum Chordata; class Actinopteri; order Salmoniformes; family Salmonidae; genus Oncorhynchus; species Oncorhynchus clarkii. The sequence continues at coordinate 16,446,969 of NC_092154.1, read as the reverse complement.
TGTAGTCTGTAGGTTAATGCTATACTATATCACCACTAACCAGCTGTCTCTGCCCTGTAGTCTGTAGGTTAAGGCTATACTATATCACCACTAACCAGCTGTCTCTGCCCTGTAGTCTGTAGGTTAAGGCTATACTATATCACCACTAACCAGCTGTCTCTGCCCTGTAGTCTGTAGGTTAAGGCTATACTATATCACCACTAACCAGCTGTCTCTGCCCTGTAGTCTGTAGGTTAAGGCTATACTATATCACCACTAACCAGCTGTCTCTGCCCTGTAGTCTGTAGGTTAAGGCTATACTATATCACCACTAACCAGCTGTCTCTGCCCTGTAGTCTGTAGGTTAAGGCTATACTATATCACCACTAACCAGCTGTCTCTGCCCTGTATTCTGTAGGTTAAGGCTATACTATATCACCACTAACCAGCTGTCTCTGCCCTGTAGTCTGTAGGTTAATGCTATACTATATCACCACTAACCAGCTGTCTCTGCCCTGTAGTCTGTAGGTTAAGGCTATACTATATCACCACTAACCAGCTGTCTCTGCCCTGTGGTCTGTAGGTTAAGGCTATACTATATCACCACTAACCAGCTGTCTCTGCCCTGTGGTCTGTAGGTTAAGGCTATACTATATCACCACTAACCAGCTGTCTCTGCCCTGTAGTCTGTAGGTTAAGGCTATACTATATCACCACTAACCAGCTGTCTCTGCCCTGTAGTCTGTAGGTTAAGGCTATACTATATACTATATCACCACTAACCAGCTGTCTCTGCCCTGTAGTCTGTAGGTTAAGGCTATACTATATCACCACTAACCAGCTGTCTCTGCCCTGTAGTCTGTAGGTTAAGGCTATACTATATCACCACTAACCAGCTGTCTCTGCCCTGTAGTCTGTAGGTTAAGGCTATACTATATCACCACTAACCAGCTGTCTCTGCCCTGTAGTCTGTAGGTTAAGGCTATACTATATCACCACTAACCAGCTGTCTCTGCCCTGTAGTCTGTAGGTTAAGGCTATACTATATCACCACTAACCAGCTGTCTCTGCCCTGTAGTCTGTAGGTTAAGGCTATACTATATCACCACTAACCAGCTGTCTCTGCCCTGTAGTCTGTAGGTTAAGGCTATACTATATCACCACTAACCAGCTGTCTCTGCCCTGTAGTCTGTTGGTTAAGGCTATGCTATATCACCACTAACCAGCTGTCTCTGCCCTGTAGTCTGTAGGTTAAGGCTATACTATATCACCACTAACCAGCTGTCTCTGCCCTGTAGTCTGTAGGTTAAGGCTATACTATATCACCACTAACCAGCTGTCTCTGCCCTGTAGTCTGTAGGTTAAGGCTATACTATATCACCACTAACCAGATTTCTCTGCCCTGTAGTCTGTAGGTTAAGGCTATACTATATACTATATCACCACTAACCAGCTGTCTCTGCCCTGTAGTCTGTAGGTTAAGGCTATACTATATCACCACTAACCAGCTGTCTCTGCCCTGTAGTCTGTAGGTTAAGGCTATACTATATCACCACTAACCAGCTGTCTCTGCCCTGTAGTCTGTAGGTTAAGGCTATACTATATAGCAGCTAACCAGCTGTTTCTGCCCTGTGGTCTGTAGGTTAAGGCTATACTATATCACCACTAACCAGCTGTCTCTGCCCTGTAGTCTGTAGGTTAAGGCTATACTATATACTATATCACCACTAACCAGCTGTCTCTGCCCTGTAGTCTGTAGGTTAAGGCTATACTATATCACCACTAACCAGCTGTCTCTGCCCTGGGGTCTGTAGTTTAAGGCTATACTATATCACCACTAACCAGCTGTCTCTGCCCTATAGTCTGTAGGTTAAGGCTATACTATATCACCACTAACCAGCTGTCTCTGCCCTGTAGTCTGTAGGTTAAGGCTATACTATATCACCACTAACCAGCTGTCTCTGCCCTGTAGTCTGTAGGTTAAGGCTATACTATATCACCACTAACCAGCTGTCTCTGCCCTGTAGTCTGTAGGTTAAGGCTATACTATATCACCACTAACCAGCTGTCTCTGCCCTGTAGTCTGTAGGTTAAGGCTATACTATATCACCACTAACCAGCTGTCTCTGCCCTGTAGTCTGTAGGTTAAGGCTATACTATATCACCAATAACCAGCTGTCTCTGCCCTGTAGTCTGTAGGTTAAGGCTATACTATATCACCACTAACCAGCTGTCTCTGCCCTGTAGTCTGTAGGTTAAGGCTATACTATATCACCACTAACCAGCTGTCTCTGCCCTGTAGTCTGTAGGTTAAGGCTATACTATATCACCACTAACCAGCTGTCTCTGCCCTGTAGTCTGTAGGTTAAGGCTATACTATATCACCACTAACCAGCTGTCTCTGCCCTGTAGTCTGTAGGTTAAGGCTATACTATATCACCACTAACCAGCTGTCTCTGCCCTGTAGTCTGTAGGTTAAGGCTATACTATATCACCACTAACCAGCTGTCTCTGCCCTGTAGTCTGTAGGTTAAGGCTATACTATATCACCACTAACCAGCTGTCTCTGCCCTGTAGTCTGTAGGCTAAGGCTATACTATATACTATATCACCACTAACCAGATTTCTCTGCCCTGTAGTCTGTAGGTTAAGGCTATACTATATCACCACTAACCAGCTGTCTCTGCCCTGGGGTCTGTAGGTTAAGGCTATACTATATCACCACTAACCAGCTGTCTCTGCCCTGTAGTCTGTAGGTTAAGGCTATACTATATCACCACTAACCAGCTGTCTCTGCCCTGTAGTCTGTAGGTTAAGGCTATACTATATCACCACTAACCAGCTGTCTCTGCCCTGTAGTCTGTAGGTTAAGGCTATACTATATCACCACTAACCAGCTGTCTCTGCCCTGTAGTCTGTAGGTTAAGGCTATACTATATCACCACTAACCAGCTGTCTCTGCCCTGTAGTCTGTAGGTTAAGGCTATACTATATCACCACTAACCAGCTGTCTCTGCCCTGTAGTCTGTAGGTTAAGGCTATACTATATCACCACTAACCAGCTGTTTCTGCCCTGTAGTCTGTAGGTTAAGGCTATACTATATACTATATCACCACTAACCAGCTGTCTCTGCCCTGTAGTCTGTAGGCTAAGGCTATACTATATACTATATCACCACTAACCAGATTTCTCTGCCCTGTAGTCTGTAGGTTAAGGCTATACTATATCACCACTAACCAGCTGTCTCTGCCCTGGGGTCTGTAGGTTAAGGCTATACTATATCACCACTAACCAGCTGTCTCTGCTCTGTAGTCTGTAGGTTAAGGCTATACTATATCACCACTAACCAGCTGTCTCTGCCCTGTAGTCTGTAGGTTAAGGCTATACTATATAAACATTAACCAGCTGTCTCTGCCCTGTAGTCTGTAGGTTAAGGCTATACTATATCACCACTAACCAGCTGTCTCTGCCCTGTAGTCTGTAGGTTAAGGCTATACTATATCACCACTAACCAGCTGTCTCTGCCCTGTAGTCTGTAGGTTAAGGCTATACTATATCACCACTAACCAGCTGTCTCTGCCCTGTAGTCTGTAGGTTAAGGCTATACTATATCACCACTAACCAGCTGTCTCTGCCCTGTAGTCTGTAGGTTAAGGCTATACTATATCACCACTAACCAGCTGTCTCTGCCCTGTAGTCTGTAGGTTAAGGCTATACTATATTACCACTAACCAGCTGTCTCTACCCTGTAGTCTGTAGGTCAAGGCTATACTATATACTATATCACCACTAACCAGCTGTCTCTGCCCTGTAGTCTGTAGGTTAAGGCTATACTATATCACCACTAACCAGCTGTCTCTGCCCTGTAGTCTGTAGGTTAAGGCTATACTATATCACCACTAACCAGCTGTCTCTGCCCTGTAGTCTGTAGGTTAATGCTATACTATATCACCACTAACCAGCTGTCTCTGCCCTGTAGTCTGTAGGTTAAGGCTATACTATATCACCACTAACCAGCTGTTTCTGCCCTGTGGTATGTAGGTTAAGGCTATACTATATCACCACTAACCAGCTGTCTCTGCCCTGTAGTCTGTAGGTTAAGGCTATACTATATCACCACTAACCAGCTGTCTCTGCCCTGTAGTCTGTAGGTTAAGGCTATACTATATCACCACTAACCAGCTGTCTCTGCCCTGTAGTCTGTTGGTTAAGGCTATACTATATCACCACTAACCAGCTGTTTCTGCCCTGTAGTCTGTAGGTTAAGGCTATACTATATCACCACTAACCAGCTGTCTCTGCCCTGTAGTCTGTAGGTTAAGGCTATACTATATCACCACTAACCAGCTGTTTCTGCCCTTAAGGCTATACTATATCACCACTATACTATATCACCACTAACCAGCTGTCTCTGCCCTGTAGTCTGTAGGTTAAGGCTATACTATATAGCAGCTAACCAGCTGTTTCTGACAGTAGGTGCGGACAAAATGCACAACGACCACTATGCAGCTTTACAGAACTTGGGAGACTGCAATGCTGTCCCTCTTGAGAATATATTAGAATTTAATATATTATAATAGAGTAGAACCTAATAAAATAGCATAGAATAGAACCTGATAGAATAGCATAGAATAGAATAGAACCTGATAGAATAGCATAGAATAGAACCAAATAGAATAACTTAATAACTAGTTTTTTCTGCGAGGGAACGTTACCAAAAGCCATGTAGCAAAAGTCAGTCCACCATTTTAAAATGTTTTACTCTCAAATAACCTCTTCTGTGGTTACACAGTTCCAGCCCAAAAATATGTGCTTTTGAACTGTACACGATAGGTCACAGAGATTAGCTAAGAACATCATACTGATAGAATAATTACAGTCACAGGAAATAGGTTGTCTAAATTGCCACCTACACTGGTTTATAAGGAGTGTGTAGCTAAGTGATAACCCATCAGTATACAAAATCATTCTGTAATGACAAGAGTTAAATGTCCTCCTTTTTCTTGCATTACAGTGTAATTATGCACTTTACAATGTACACTATGTTATTCGTATCAGTGTAAGAACTATTCATTAGTGACAACTTTGAAGTTTATGACTTGAATTGTCTCAAATATGAATCATCTTAATGCTTAGGTCGTCTTATTTTACATATGGGTATAACTGGCATCTAGAATAGAGAATATAACAAATTGTGAGATTAAAAAGGCTGAAATATCCGGGCAGCTATAATTTACACATATCCTGCAATAAAGTTAAGTTAACATGCTCATATAGGACCAGCTTCCCTGACAAAGATTACGCCTAGTCTTGGACTAAAAAACATTCTCAATTAAGAATCTCAATAAAAAATGCTCCTCATTGTTAGTCCAGGACTGGGCTTAACATGTGTCAGGGAAACTGGCCCCTAGCATCTAGGAGTTCCCATCCTTTTCGTTCCGGGGACCACCAAATCACTGTCAAAAGCTCTTGAGGACCACCAGCAGCTGAATGATGGATTTTTTTTAAACATAAATTATATTGAAAGTCAAATTTTGAAAAATTGGCAGTAAATATATCAAATTAAAAGCATATTATTATTAATATTAACAATTTGCATTGTGAAAAGTAATTAGGGGTTGAAGCAACAAAGCTGGTGAAGCTATGTATTTCTTTGTCATTATTATTATTACAGTATACCAATGCCACATGGTGGCGCTATAACACGCAATTGAAAATGATAACTTTGAAAGCTCACACCGCTCACCCAGTGTGACCTAGAATCCTGATATGTGGTGCATAGGTCTCTCTCTTCTCGCAAAGTCCGCCATGATGGATTTCCACCATTTTACATTTTGTGAAATATCACTTAAATGCGGGGCCGGACTACCACATTTGGTGCCCTGCATACTCGTTTGGTAATCCAACCATGCTTAAATGACATCTCCTCCAGAACCACCAGATTCAGATGAAACTTGCTATTTTTTTATTTTATTTTATTTATTTAACTATACAAGTCAGTTAAGGACACATTCTTATTTACAATGAAGGCTCCCAAAAGGCAAACGGCCCCCTACGGGGACGGGGGCCTGGGATTCAAATATAAATAACAAATACAATATAAACATAGGACAAAACAAACATCACAGCAAGAGAGACAGCACAACACTATATAAAGAGAGACCTAGGCAGCAACACATGACAACACAGCATGACAGCAACACAACATGACAACACAGCATGATAGCAACACAACATAACAACAACATGGTAGCAACACAAAACATGGTACAAGCATTATTGGGCACAGACAACAGCACAAAGGGCAAGAAGGTAGAGACAACAATAAATCACACAAAGCAGCCACAACTGTCAGTAAGAGAGTCCATGATTGAGTCTTTGAATAAAGACATTGAGATAAAACTGCCCAGTTTGAGTGTTTGTTGCAGCTCATTCCAGTCGCTAGCTGCAGCGAACTGAAAAGAGGAGCGACCCAGGGATGTGTGTGCTTTGGGGACCTTTATCAGAATGTGACTGGCAGAATGGGTGTTGTATGTGGAGGATGAGGGCCGCAGTAGGTATCTCAGATAGGGGGGAGTGAGGCCTAAGAGGGATTTATAAATAAGCATCAACCAGTGGGTCTTGTGACGGGTATACAGGGAGGACCAGTTTACAGTTATATTTAGCATCTATTGACGCAACATTTTCCAAACTAGTATATCAAACAACATTCCTATGGGTGTGGTCTTGCACACAAATGCATATAAATTAGGCAAAGATATTCGTATTGTCACAAAACTTGGTACACATGTTCCAAACACTATTAAGACTCAACATATGCAAGCACATTCAGATGGACCACACGGTGGTGCTGTGAAGGGCACATGTTTATATCTCTTGATCTGTTTGACTCAGAGTGATTAAATTTGGCACACATCCTCTGGGATTTAAGTCTAGCTAACCTGTAAAATATGGTTCAGTTTAGTCGCATGTTGGCGGTGCTGGACAGTCAAAACCATTCATGCAAGCTCATTGGCTCATAGCAGCCATAATGTTTGAGCTAGAGGCCTGGAAAATATTTGAAGACATGGGTACATAGATGCTATATACCAAATTTGGTGCCAATCGGTCCAGCGGTTCTGGAGAAGATGTTTAAAGTAGTCAACATTTAAAAATTGTCCAAAATCACTCAAAAGCATTTTGCATGATCTGTTCGATGTTGAGTTCTGATATTTGGCAACTGTGGTAAGGAGTACAGAAGTAGCTCATCCCAGGGCAATGTGTCCAATTTGTCAAATTCTATGATGAGCACAGCCTCATCTGGGGGAAGCAGAGAACTGCACAGCCAAGTCCTGGCAGTAGGAGGACCCAGTCAGTGACCCCACAGACAGGCTAATGCAACAGGGAAAACATGAGATGGATCTCATCTCTAACTACAGAGTATCCAAAAAAGAAACATTGGACTGTCTTTAATTGTGTAGAATGCATGCTAATTGAATGGAATTATATTTATGTAGAACTGTCAATACCAATATTTTCTTGAGAAAATTAAAGGCTTGAAAAATGAATATGTTGCAGAACCTACATTTTCTGAATGCATCACACCTCAGCTCCAAACCCACATCACATCAAACCAAGATCATAGATGACCATATCGATCTATTGAGAACTACAATCAAATGACAAAACCAGGAGTGTCTTTCTTTGAACTATGTGCAATGCATACTACAGGTAACCTTTATCAAACGATCAGTTGATAAGCACCTGGCTATGTTTGCAGGTGTGGATACTGCGCAGTGCATATTTGCGGTGATGTCTTGCCATGCACGCCCCTTGTCTTGATCAAGTCGTCTGACTTAACTATGAGATCACCACCCCCATAAACATTCAATTTAAAAAAGGAGGCACAGAGATGTTCTCAATAAAATAATTAAATAAATAAAGACAATTGAAACCACACCAGTTTAATGGGTATATGCCTACTTTCAGGGGCAGGCCTTGTCGTTTAAATAGAAAATAACCTCGCAGTATGCCCATATAGGACTATCTCACAAAACAAAACACTTTTATCTTTTAAATGTGAAATAGGCCTACCTGTATCCTATATTCCAATGCACATATATCAGGGAAGATCAATAGTTATATCAATTTTAATGAATATATGTAAAACAATATAAATGTCGTAAAGAAAACAACACCCACGCCTTCTTGCAGAAAATAGGCATATAACGAAAAAAAACGGTTGCATTTGTTTATAGGCAAACAAGAAATCGTGTGGACCAATAAACGATTTACATAGTTCTTCAGAGGAAAAGAGTGGCAAAGACCAAAATACAGTACATGCCAAATATTTATCATGCAACCACTGTAATTAGAATGTTCGGATGAACAGCAATGTATCCTTATAAATAGATTTACCGTAAAAAATAAATACAAACAGACGTTTGTCACAGACCCTCTGGGCATTCAAAAACTTCTAAACATTTTGCTTATTTTGTTGGTGTGAAGAGTAGGCTATACATGTGTTTGAAAGACCAATCATAATCAATCAATTGAAATCAATTTGCGTTTTAATAGCCATACGATTTATTGGAAAATAAAAGGTTCCAACTTCACGACGCATAAAAGCAATAGTCTTAAGTAGCCTACGACAGAAAGATGTAGGCCTCACATACTGTATGCGCAACATCATAATAGGCTAATCCATCTGCAATGTGCCCAATGTATCACATAGCCTTAGCCACGAGTAACCATAGTGGCCTAACCATCACTCACTCAATCAAGCACACCAAAGATCTCTCAAATATCGATGTTCGAATAGGTCTGTACTAAACCAGAAATTGCATAGAAATTGTATGAATTGAGTGTTGTTTCCATATGACCATTGTGCGCAGATTCAATTAATTGCAATTAAGGGGTAGGTAAATATTGCTTTTTTCAAACTAAAGTGCAGATTTTTCATGTGTGTTTAGCACAAATCTTTATTGGGTCATGACTTCCAGTCCACGTTTCATTAATTGTGGTAACTTTTCGGATGGATAAAAATGCTAATAGCCTTACAAATTAAATGTATAATGCAAGCTTGTATCACGGACCAAAAATGTCATAGGATATGATCAATCAGTAAATGCATTAAAAATAATGGCCCATAATTACATGTTAATTCTATCCATTGTAATAATCAAATAGGCCTATATTTAAACAGAGTATATTTATCCTTGTCGTGGAGAACAGCTTTTTGTTTGGATTTTAATTTCCAAACACATGTTTTCTCCGAGTTCCAAGAGTGTAGCCTAAACTCTAAAAACCGGAAAAGATTCGGTGGAGTGGCTAGGCTAGAATACACACGGAGGAGGAGACCAATGAAATGGGAAAAGAGCCTTGAGCACAGCCAACAAGATTGACGTAATGGATGCGTCAAATTAATCTGCGCACACTTGAGCCTTCGGGATTGACACATTTCCCCTTATGGGACAAAGATCACTTCAGTCCCTTTGCCCAAACTCGCCGTTTTAGATCATCTTACCAGAAATGCAAGAGCAGAACTGAAGGAAAAACGCACAGAAAAACCATTTTCCTCATCTCATGTGCAGAAGGGTGAAGACAGCACTTTTCGACCATTGGCAACTGGTAGAGGAAAACATCTCAAACCAAAAGCAATGGGTAAACTCATTATTCATTTTGCATGGATCTTTGACTCGTCAGGAGATAATGTTTGCATAAATAGAGATGTGAATGCATTCGGTTTTAGCTTTATATTGTAGCCTACTAGCTTGTCCTCAAATCGTGCGTCCTTCTATCATTCCAGTGTCAGTGTCCATGTCTCCATTTTCATAGGCTATTTTATTTTTCAGACACATTTGGAGTGAACTGCTTGACGATGTTTGAGAGCATAATAGGTTAGAGAACATTGTAGTTGAGAGCCATAACAGTCTGAGTGATATAGATTAAATCAAGGAGATGGAATTACTTTTCGGGAACTTGAGTGTGCATTATGCTAGGCTAGGCTAAACAGGCTATTATTTAAAACTCCGTCATGTTGCTATGTCGAGTCTATGCACATCAATGCAATTCCTTATTTGTTTCTTGCAGATCAAACATATGGAGAAGTAAACCAGCTTGGCGGGGTATTTGTCAACGGGCGACCTCTTCCAAATTCGATCCGGATCAGAATCGTGGAATTAGCTCAACTTGGAATACGACCCTGTGACATCAGTAGACAGCTTCGAGTATCTCATGGCTGCGTCAGCAAGATACTAGCGAGATATAACGAGACGGGTTCGATATTGCCCGGTGCCATAGGAGGAAGTAAACCCCGGGTCACAACACCCAACGTGGTGAAAAGCATAAGGGATTACAAACAAGGAGACCCTGGAATTTTTGCTTGGGAGATCAGGGACAGGCTTCTTGCAGATGCAGTTTGTGATAAATATAACGTTCCTTCGGTTAGCTCCATAAGCCGCATTTTACGCAACAAAATAGGAAATCTTTCTCAGCCGGGCCAGTATGAGAACAGCAAGCCAACCCATCCTCAACTATCCTACAACCACATGTACCCCTACTCATACCCCAGTGCAATGTCACCCACTGGGACTAAAATTGGCAGCGGTCACGGTGTACCGATCACAGCGGGCCATGTCAGCCTCTCCCGTCATGGATGGCCTTCGGTGCACACAGTCAGCAACATTTTGGGCATTCGAGCCTTCATGGACCCCTCAGGTAGGTGACAAAATCAAATATTATGCATGTATGTTACTCTTGAAGCTGAGTTGTTTTCTCATAGGCAGCAGCATTGTCCATTGCATCCGTCAGTGTGGCTTGTTAATCACACAGATATTTCAGATGATTTCACATTAATGAGAAACAATTTAAAACAACAAACGTATAGTCAACATCAGGGATAGACAAATATAATAACGATATAGGCCTAACTGTAAATAGTGAGAAGTTCATATGGGCTGAATAGGCCTAATGTATAATTTTGGAATGGACGAACGTTTAAATAATATTGATAAAGGAGCCAAATGGCGCATCTGCTATAAACTATAAATGCAAAATCATCTTGAACTGTGTCGATGGGGAAATAGCCTACATATAGGCCTATCAGTGTGAGTCCTACTTTGTGGTTTAGCCTATTCATATTTCTACAACGAACTCGTAGTCCATTATGAACGTTAATTAGGCTAAACGTCTTATTTTATGTCAGATATCTTATTGTTTCTCTTCAAAGTAAAGCATTAAAATCGCATGAGACCAACAGGTCCAACAGGCCAAACTACAAACCTATAGGATTTACATCAGCAATAATGTAATATAAATATGTTGTTCTAAAATCTCAAGAATGTACAAAAAACATGGCATTCAAAACGTTGTGGCCACAAACATTCGATCTGATTTTACTAAAATAAAGATTGGTTGAAGTGTGTGTTTATCAGATAATTTCCCCAAGAATTTAATAAAAAACATCTGTTTATCATAAAATGTTCACTACCATCCTGTATTTTTGCAAAAGGAATGTTCTTAACATAAGAGCTAGATCCCAAAATACATTATTTAAAATGCTCAACTGAGTTGGCTTCATATCGAATAAAAACGTACATTGGTTTGTTAGCCTAATAATGTTATATTCTACACTGAAACATTTTCCACAGCCATTGCTGGAGCAGAGGGGTACCAATCAAAAATGGAGGAGTGGGCGAGCGTTAACAGAGCGACTTTTTCCTCTGCCCATGGCGTCAACGGAATAGAGAAATCATCCCTAGAGGCAGACATTAAGTATCATCAGGTACAATTATGAAACAAATACACAAACAACGAATATGTTCATAGTTTGATCAGAAATGCGTTTCCACAAGATGTCCACTGTAAATATATGCATACATATAAACGTTTTGGGGCGTTTTGCTTCGCTGTGCTTAAACGTTTTTTTTTCTTCCGTTTTTTTTCAGTCTTCTTCAAACCTATCTAGTTATGTACCTGCTTGTGCCTACTCTCCCCCAAACCAATACGGGGTGTATGGTGGGCCAGCAGCTAACTACATGACAACAGGACACCACTGGCAGTCTCAGAACGCAAGCCTGGCCCACCCCAACAGCGGAGCAACCATGCAAGGTGGAGACTTCCACACGGCAATGTCTTTCAAACACTCATCGCGAGAAGGTAACTAAGCAAGTCGTTTTTTTAGGTTTCAAATCTTCCAGTGGATATTTTAATTAAGCACAATGGCACACATATATCCAGCTGTCAATCAAAAAACAGCTATTTTTAAATGCAACTCGTCAAAAAAAGATTAGGCCCCGTGGGTCGAAACCCGACGACCTAACAGGATGGGTTTAAATAGGTGGTCGAGGATGACAACGGTTGACATTTAGATAATTTTGTATTTTATATAGGCCATAGGCCTAAATGCTACATACAACGGAAGCTTCGGGCACAAACAACAGAGCAGGCTGTGTTGGGCGACTGATAAGGAAACCATTGAGTTCTTTGAGAGAAGGTTACTTTATTTACTGTGCAAGTCATTATGGTATCAAGCCAGTGTAAATGTACAGAGTAGGCCTACAGCAATAGCATTTCATACCCTCAGGTGATGACTGTAGGCCTTTGGTGTAGGTGGTCTTGAAGAACTTATTAATAATAGTTGAATTATATGATAGCTATTAGCCTAACGATATAGACCACATTTTTCCAAACGTTTACATATTCATTAATTAATGTTACAATTAGCTAGCTATGATGTTCAAATTATGTCTATTTAATTTGCGAATACTTTTTAGGCAACGTTATTTATTCCTATTTTCAAGGGTTGTGCGTGCGTTTGCTTTTCAACGACGAGTAGTCCTGTAGGGAAGGGTGGGTTTTGCATTAATAGGCCTACATGATTTCCACAATATCATAACCTTTTTTACGGATAAAAATCTAATTGAGGTAATTTGATATAAATAACAACAGCCATGCAATTAGCGGTGTCATTTCCAACCACATTCGACTTCATTTGAACAAAAAGCCTATTAAAAGATAAGCCTATTAATGCTAAACCAATCAGTATAATTCTAAATGAAATATCAGAGTAACCTACATTATCCATACCCTACTGTTTATCATAGGGCAATCATTTTGCTTATACTTTTGTGAAGATAATATTTGTGTGAAGAATAAAACATTGCTACATGTGGTAGGCCTCAAATTCGCCCAGTGCAATGGACACATTCATATAATTCCATCCCCGTTTTATACACCTAGGTATGACAGTCCAATAACCTTGATCTCTATCAGATGAGAAACAAGTTTAGGTATCTAATCTTGCTAGGGCATTGAGACCTGACCTATAATTGACATGATTTTGTGTGCTCACTGTTCTGAATTACGACTTATTTGTTCCAGAAACATACTGTATCTGTTGTTTGTTTTTCACAGGAGACAGAAAACCTCACAGTCCCTTGATCAAGCACCAGCACGAGGCGTTGAACGTACACGGACTCTCCCTCCCGACCTCAGCTTAATGACCCAACGAACCCAACGGACCGTCAAGCTCTCTTCAAATAGGCAATGTACAGAAAATGCATAAAATAATGGGCGAATTTTCAATAATTCCACCAGTAAGTGAGGAACATACATTTCAAACGTCATTCAGTGTAATTGCATTGCAGTTCAATACAATTGTAAAATCATCGAATGTAGACATTAATGTTGTTATAGTCTTGTTCACCTGCATTAATGCAGTGGTGTTGGTTAGGACTTCATTATTATATATTTTGCATTTCACTCATCCAAAACTCATCCCAAATCGAAATTAAGTAAAACTAATTATGTAACTTCCCTGAGGTCACATTGTTTCCACGACGGATATGGCTAATAGGCGTGCATGCTGTGTGTGTTCAAACAAACATTTGTTATTATGGACTGAAAAGGAAAGTTCAAAATGTGAACAATATCATGTATTTGTAATTTTGTAAATGACATCCGCAAAAACTGTATTATGTATATTTTTTATAACTGTGCTTAATAAAGGCATGCTAAACGGGAAATGCCTATTTCGACATATTTGGATTTCCATAATTCATGCAGCTTTGCGCCTATTGGCTACTGGTCAAATTAAAATGATGAAATTGTGATTGGTATAATAACTTGAATGGTTTATAACAACTTTTCTCCTGAGGTCTCACTCTGTATACCTTTGACCAGATGCTACCACCCGGACTGATTTGATTTATCTCTCACTCTATCTGGGTACGGACGCTGACCGCAATATAGTTAGTTACCAAACAATTAGTCAAAAATAAAGACCTAAACGCTCTTCTTATTTGTGGCACCAGACCATGACAAAAATCATAGAGTGGCACCTCTATTGGATAGCCTATTCCAAGACAAACACGAAACACCCGATAATCCAAGAATCAACACACAGTAATATCAGAACTGGCACTACACAAACGTCTGAAGCATCTGATCAATCGAAACGTCAGGTAGGCATGCAAGTCATGCGTGCGCAACTGCGGTTACGCACCGTTTGCATCAATAATCACAGAAGGATATAGGTACATCTAAAGCTAATAATGCTACGCCGAGAGTAGCATTTATGACGCTTAAAATTGATGTTTGTAAATGTTGCTCAATTTGGGACAGCATACTGTGTAGTCTTTAATCTTCAGAAAATATTGGAGCCTGGATTTGAGAAGTTGTTGACTGTGAGCAAACTATCACTAACCGATGAAACCATGCAGACTAGCCCCATCCCAGCAACGTTTTCCATATGCACATTTGTTTTTTAATATTTGTTTATTCCAGTTTACAGTGTGCATCTGTTCAACTGAATTTATATCAAAAGTGTATTCACCAATTCAATCGGTGGGAGCTATAGGCCAAATAGCTAGAAAGTGTATAGCTAGAAAGTGTAGACTAAATGCTTCATCGAAATCGAAAATATTATCCTATATTATTATCACTTAGGCCTAACCTATCTACTTTACTCTATTCTATATCACGTTAGGAGTGTGAATGGTAGTCCTACTTGATATAACGTTGCATATTGAAATGAATCCAACTCAAACCCTTCTCGAAATACTACAAGGCTACTGAAATTCATTATCACTACAAGGACGTATTATTGTGAGTAATATGCACATGAACATTCATGTATTTATTTATATAACATTTATGTTTTAATACGATAATATGTCATCCAACACATTCATGTGAATTATAATTATTATTGTTATTATAATTCAAATATTATAGGACGTTCTTGTACAAGACTAAAGATATATTAACTTCTCGCCTGGTTATGTAAGGTTTTTAATTTTATTTAGCCTTTATTTAACTAGATAGACCTATGTCTTTAAAAATAATACTTGTTTAAGGTCATAGAGTTGACAAAATTTCCAGGATGAACACAGAGGCCTAGTTGAGCTTTTGAGGCATAAACAGAGAGCAATTTAGGAATTTTTATATATGCATATAGGACTTAAAATACTAACCTAGAAAACCTTGTGAAAATAGAGTTAGTGGAAGTGGAAAACATAGTTTTGCTAAGCGCTTACTTTTAACAATCCCTAGTCTGCAGTTTGTCTGTGCGGTGGCTATAACCCAGTCCAAAGCCAAGCCACAGACCTCTCCAGGATGAGAACATGTGAGACATTCTGAACAGAAATATACATAACACAATCCAGGTGCCGGTATTTCAGCTTTGTTGTTTGAGTTTATTTATCCTTACATCCATATTTTGTAAAATGTGGTTTTTATCATCCAAATGAACATGTTGGTGAAATGCGCTTCAAAGTTTCGATATTGGATTGAGGTAGTTGTCAGATTATGTCATGTACTGGATAAGAAACTAACTTTAACAAAAGGTTTTGTAGGATGCTGAACTCAGGGTGAGCAGGTTGACTGTTTGGACAATAGTCAGAAAGACAGACAGGAAGTCGTTAGCAGCAGGGGCATGTAGAGAGAGACGTGTGTGGTAGGGTTACCATGGACACCTGGTGATGGACATCAACACAAAGGGGAGTTGCAGCATGTAGCTTCATCCATCACAGCCCAGTGTGTCTCCTCTGCAATCAACACCACCTCACCACCCCAAAGTAGAAAACGATGCCTGTCCTATAGGACTGTTGAGACAGGTGGAGGACAAAATATATGGTGTTTGCAGACCCGTATACTATTTCAATGTATGGTCCTGGGTATGTGTGTCCTTCTGGATATTTCTGTGAGGTGTTATGGTGTGAGTCAAGCTATATGTCCTTTAAATGTACACATGCTTTAATTCATTAGGCAAACGATCTGCCTGTGTAGTAGGCCTATCCTCTCAGAATGTATGCAGTGTCTTAACCTGAGGGACTATTCTCAATCTCCTTCTTAGTGTTCAATCGGCTGCTATGCCAAATTAGAAAAGTAAAACTGTCGTCTACTGTGTTGAGGCAAGTACATGTCGTACAGATGAGATGAAATGAAATAGAATTATCTAACATGATCATTTCCTGCTCATAATGTTTATCTGACTAGTAGTAATTCTGCAAAAATTCAACACATATTTACTCAACGATTAGCCCCATTTGTAATAGCATTATTACATCAAGTGTGTGTGTGGATGTAGCACTCTGTGAGCTCCCAGCCTCTAATGCAGGAGAAAAGGTTTGGATTTTGTACCTATATATTCAACATTTTCTCACCATTCAAAGTCTATATTGATGTTTTTTTGCTGAGGCGAGTCCAGTAGCCTCCTGTAGACAGGTAATGAGCAATGTAAGGTGATCCTCCAGCAAACAGTTACTGCTGAATGGAGGTATGTCATTACTGGGACAAGTCTGAGCCTTACTGAGCACACGTCTGACAGAAACACTGGGCCTGAGACGAAGCACTGCTCCGTTGTTTACAATAGTGGCTGAGAGGGGCTTGAGTCATTGAGGATGTTGATAATGCCCCTCTCTCCCTCCCTGTCCCTCCCTCCCTCTCTCTCTCTCTCCCTCCCTCCCTCCCTGGAACATCCCCATTGCCTACTCTGTGTGCCGTAAGGTGAGTCAGCAGCTTTCATTTTGACAGCCTATGACTTTGATTGACTGACTAACTGACTGACTGATTGACTGACTGACTGCCCACACAACTGAGCATATCATCACTGGCGGTTATTCTGAGGACAAAATCAATACACACACACACACACACACACACACACACACACACACACACACACACACACACACACACACACACACACACACACACACACACACACACACACACACACACACACACACGTTTGTATTGTACACACGAAAATAATGTATCCTGTAAGTTCATCTAACAACATATGTTTCTCTTGCCGTCATATCAATTACGATGTACCTTTATGTAGGGTCGTAAGGAAGCGTATGAATTCGCAAACAAACAGTTTTTCTCCACGCCCTGAGGCAGGGCCACATTAATCTCTGCTGTGTCAAATGGTATTATAGTACAGGGCACACCTCCATTCCAAGACACACTGTCTAAATGTCTCCCTCTCAGCAGCAAAGAATCAAGGCGCCAGGACTAAGACAGGCGGCAGAGCATGAAACCACAAGCCACCTTCTGCCCCCCGCTAGAGATGTACACGCTGCTCTCAGTCTGCACACACAGCCCAGATTTGAGATATTAGTAAAAGGTCAAAAGTAATATAATTTAAATAAATGCAAATAAACTAAAATTTAATTCATTTCAGAATACTGACAAAAAAAAGGTGTATATTCTTCATTTGCACACAAAATATTTATATATACGATGGTGTCTTTTACGCTAAAAAGCGTCAAACCTAAAGCAATATCTATCTGATGGTCAAGACCTTTAAAGCAAATACAATCCAATGCTAAAATATCTTCTTCATGGGGAATGCTAGCAGCATACTGCCTGCCGGTCAGCCACCATCGTCTCAAGTGACCATGCCTCGTCTCGGGTTACCGGGTTCATTCTCGGGCCCTCAACAAAAGGTATGTGTCAGGAGAGCTGAGGAAGTGCTGCTGTCCACCTCATCCTGAGTCCTTTTCAAAAGATGTCTGACGTTCAAAGTCAGCTCTGACCCTCTTTTCATCCTTTCCTGTGGAAATTTGAGGAGAGAGCAAATAAACGCAGGTGAGTCTACCAGACAGACGTCCCAAAACCAGGGGTCAGCGTTTCGGCTGCTGCTTGAGATACAATGTTGTCCCACTCATCCTGTCTTCTCATAAATGATCTCCATCTTGATTATCCTAACATTAGCATGAGCCAATAAATAAGAAAAGTTTATGGGAAATCTGGACGATTCAACCATGTGTGTGTGTGTGTGTGTGTGTGTGTGTGTGTGTGCGTGTGTGTGTGTGTGTGTGGCTGTGTGTGTGTGTGTACGTTTGTGAGTGTGTGCTTGTGTGTCACTCCTACCTCACTACCACCACCAGCAGAATTGCTCAATTTGACTGTACTGTATATAGACGTTTGTGCTTGTTTGTCTAGGGGGATGATGAACTTGCTTGTAGTGAATGATAGGTGCGTGACTAAATGTTATGTCGTTCCGTCTGAATGCATGGTTGCTTCTCAGTCAGAACTAGAATACCACTCAAGAGATGCATCCATCCCAGAGTTACGTACCCACCACCAAACACCTCTCCAACTAATTACTCTGAAACAGCAACACCATTTTGTGTTGCAACCACGGAGCATCAGCTATCAATTATGACAGATTAACCTGTCAGACTAAAGACAACTCTCACCCTTTTGTTCCCCACAGATGACGCCATCTTAGTTTTTAAAATATACCACATTGCCTGGCTACAATACCATTATATAATCTCAGAAATATTCATCTACCTTCAGGGATTTACAAATAATAGAAGTCCCCAAAAGGTACCAAACTGGGTACCGATCTCCGATCTCGTTTAAATTTGTTTGTAGTCCTATGATACAGTAATGTGTGCAAGAAAGAGTTGGAGTCTCGGTTCTGAGACAACAGTGACTATGTCTCTGTGAGGCTCTGAGAGAGAGTTCTAATAATTCTCTCAGCGTTTTCACATCTGAGATTTAGTCTAGTCGAAAACCCAGTCCAGCACCACGCTACACTACACTATACATACTACACCTCCCTCCCTCCCTCCAATGACTGGCCCCACTTCTGGGTTCCATGTATGACATAATTTCCTCTCAGCACTCTCAGAGAGTTCTCTGATCTCTTGTTCAGATGCCAACAACATCCAGTAAAAGATGCACCAGGGTTGGCACTGCGCTGCCAGGGCTTTTCCTTATTTAATGAACATAACAAGCCAAACTTCAGAAAATGACTCTATGTGAACTATATTAAGGAAGCAAGAAATGTATTGAAACAACAGTGAACGCACAACAAACTGTGAAATAATGAAACTACATCAATTAAATAGGTTAAATACTTATCTTACAGTTCATGATCTCATTTTTGAACTTTTAAATATTTTTAGGAAAATACTAAGACACTTTAAAAAAATGTAATAAAACACTTGTTTAGGTCAAATACAGATTAAAAATGTTTAGGCCTGGACACACACCCTCTAAACCCAAACCAAAGTTTAATTTTATCACAGTATTAATATTTTCATAAGAAGCTAATCGAAATCTCATACATCATGAGGTTACAAGAAAAATAAGTAATGAATACAGATATTTTTTGTACCAACTTTTGTACCAACACTGTGGTTGAATCCGATCTCTCAACAAGACATAAAATAAGAAAATCACTAAATTATGAGAAATGGTCAAAGTTTATCCTGACGTTCCCCTTCAAAGTATGTTCGCAAAAGCATATTGCAAACCAAGCCCAACTTGTTTTTCAGCCTGTTAAAATCACAAACACATAGCAGGGTTCGGTAGCTCAACTGAAGTATCCCTTTTTGTGTGCGAACACAACAGCTTAGCAAAGGGCAACGTTGGATCAGAGATGGTGTCCATTGATCTCGCCTTGGTTACTGGCCTTGAAAACCTTCTGGAATGCCTCTACTGTCTGATAACATCTTTAATGTACACAAGGCTACTGACTGATAGCCATCGCACGAGAGAGGGGGGAAAGAGTTCACGTTTTTCAGGACAATCACAAATTCCATCAGAACTATCTGGATGTCTTTCACATTGCCACACGCCCTGCCAGTGCCCCTATAATTGACCTCAAAACTCCCCAAATGAGTCTGAGCCAGGAGCCACCACCCAGGAGCCACCACCCAGGAGCCACCACCCAGGATTCGCCTGCCAACGTCATCCTTATTTTCTCCTATCAGCACCTCTTTGTTGCCATGCCGATGGAAGTTGGAGATAGTGCTGTGTGAGTGGCTTGCCCCCAATGGCTAAATCAGGTCGCCATTGCCGGCCTAACCCTGGTACAACGCTGACACACGCGTTATGTCTCTAAGCTTGCGTCCCAAATGGCACCCTTTCCCTTTATAGTGCAATATATAGGGAATAGCCTATTGCCCTCAAACTCAACTCTGGATCTCAAAGACAGTTCCACTGTGTTGTTTTAATTGTGCGCCCTCTAATCAGGGACTGATTTAGACCAGGTGGGTGCAATTACTTATCAGGTAGAACAGAAAACCAGCAGGCTCCGGAACTCGTAGGCTAAGCGTTGAATAACCCTGGCCTCCTGTATTTAGGGTGCCATTTGGGATGCATCCCAACTCAACAGTGTGTAGATCATTTAACACACTCCCAAGAGGACATTATCACTGACTGGAGCCAAAGACTGGGAACAATTAGCCCAATACTGGAAGAGAACTGGAGCCGGAGTCAGCATTATGTCTGTAATCCTAATCACCAGGCAGAGTAAAACAGAGGCGTTTACAGGCACAGTAGTATCGTAGCTAGCACAATATGTCTTCACAGACTTCTACATAAATGTTCTAACCTCGCATCCAGCAGCCTCCTGGATGATGCTTGAAGTGCTAGTTCTAGAAACTGAGCTATTCTGACTGCGAGTATAAGGACTTGGCCAATCACAGAAGAGAGAGCGAGAGAGAGAAAGAGAGGGAGAATGATAACCGCAGTGATTAGTGAACATCATTGGCAGATCTTGTCTGGTTCCCAAATGGCATCCTATTCCCTACATAGTGCATAGTGTCCATATGGAACCAGGTCAAAAGTAATGCACTACGTAGGGAATAGGGTGCCGTTTTGGAGGCAGATCTTTTCATGGCGTATGACAGCGTGACCAGTAGCTATATGCCCGATAAGAATGATACGCTTTGTTTGGCCTGTAAGGAGTTATCTGAGTTATCGGACAGCGGGGGAGATTGAGGGATAGGCCCCAAACATGTCCACAACGTCAGCCAAAGTCAAATGCAATCAAATCAAATTAAATTTGATTTGTCACCTGCGCCAAATACAACAGGTGTATTCCTTACCGTGAAATGCTTACTTATAAGCCCTTAACCAACAATGCAGTTTTAAGAAAATATTTATTAAAAAAACGAACACAATGATTTAACAATAACGAGGCTATATACAGGGGGTACCGGTACCAAGTCAATGTGAGGGGGTACAGGTTAGTTGAGATAATTTGTACTTGTAGGTTGGGGTAAAGTGACTATGCATAGATAATGAACAGAGAGTGTCAATGCAAATAGTCCGGGTGGCCATTTATTAATTGTTCAGCAGTCTAATGGCTTTGGGGTAGAAGCTGTTAAGGAGCCTTTTGGACCTAGACTTGGCGCTACGGTACCACTTGCTGTGCAATAGCAGAGAGAACAGTCTATGACTTGGGTAACTGGAGTCTTTGACAATTTGTTGGGCCTTCCTCTCACACCGCCTAGTGTATAGGTCCTGGATGGCAGGAAGCTTGGCCCCAGTGATGTACTGGGCCATACGCACTACCCTCTGTAGTGCCTTATGGTCAGATGTCAAGCAGTTGCCATACCAGGCGGTGATGCAACCGGTCAGGATGCGCTCAATGGTGCAACTGTAGAACTTTTTGAGGATCTGGAGACCCATGCCAAATAGAAATGTATGAACTACAGTATTGTTGTGTAACTCGGTTATTCAAGCACAAATCATTAAAACATTTTTTGTAATAGAGCCATTTTCATTCCAAGAGAGGGGCCTTTAAAAAGGTGAGTAGATCATTTAAATGTGCCTGCAACAATATACATACTATACTGAAAAACAACATTTGTCTGCCTCTTTCTGTGTCATAGAGGGGCTCCCAGGGCATGTGACTTTACAGCATGTAAGCAGCGTGGCACCTACAGGTCTCAGGAGAGAGGGGCTGCGCCCCAAATGGCACCCTATTCCATATGCCCATACGGCTCTGGACAAAAGTAGTGCACTTTATAGGAAATAGGGTGCCATTTGGGACGCAAACAGGGGATTTACATTACCTGTGTCAGGAAATCTGAGAGCTTCATGTGGCCGGAAGAGCCAACCATCCCTCTCCTCATCCTCAGCAGAACTATTTTAAAAGCTTTGCACCCCTAATCCCCAAACCAAATATTTAGTGAGTTTCTCTTGATGCCACAAAGCCCAGCTTCTCCAGTCGATCCTAAAGATTAACAGCCTGGGACAATGATCTGGTAGTCCTATTGGACAGAGGTCAGGGTTGAAGACCGACCAATCCCATAGCCAAACATGACCATTAATGACAGGTTGGATCTACTCTGTTAACATTCCTCTTCAGTTGGAGAGCTTTATTACAGCTTTGTAACAGACAATCTGGTGAGGATACAGATCTTTGTTGTTTTTTCAAACCTGATGCCATGCTTTGTGATACTCAAGAAACAACTGGTACTGTATAATTAGAAAGGTGTTGTGAAGAGTTAATGGAGATTCGGTGAGCGTCCCAAATAGCACCCTATTCCCTATATGGCACTACTTATAACTAGGGCCCATAGAGAATAGGGTGCCTGTATCTCACCTGCAGGTTTTATATATTCAACCACAAGCATCTCATCCCTGAGCAATCTCTCATCTCTCTCTCTCTATCTAGCTCTATGTCTCTCTGTCTTTCTGTCTTTCTGTCTTTCTGTCTCTCTGTCTATCTATCTATCTATCTATCTATCTATCGACAGAGATGTGTAGCCACAGTGTTCGGGTGGCTAGGGATGCACTGTTTTCTCCCAGATCACCAGAACCGAATGGACATTGTGTGAAGACTGGGGAAAAGGCGGACTTATCTGAATGAGGGTCCATTTAAGATGTAGGGAGAGGATTAGGATGTTTTCATTTCTGAGCCATCCCACTTGGGTGGTACAGTGGGAAGCACCAGATGAGATAGCATTGTGAGTGTGAAAATGTAGCATGCTACAAAAGGAGGTTAGGAAGCAGGCGAGGGTGGCTGGATGAAAACATAAAGGAGTAGTTTTCCACTTCTCTTTCCAAGACCTCCATTCATTTGCTGTTATGAAGTTGCTGAGACGGTTTAGTCGGTTAAAAAGATGAGAGAATAAAAATTAACCTCACAATAAGCACGTTGAGCAGGAAGTTAGCAGATGTTATGCTAAAGATCTTACTTTCACACACACACACACACACACACACACACACACACACACACACACACACACCCCAAAGCCAGAATGTCTTCACCACTGTGATTCTGTCTTACTCACTTTTAAACTCTCCTCAGAGGAAGTGGGGTCACAAGGTCAGTCCCGGAGCACAGACGAGCCATACAGTATTTTGAAAATATGTGACAAGGGGATAGAGCGCTAATGTATCCCAAACAACAACAGTGTCTATAGTGCCGCTGAGGCTTTTGTTACGTCTGTCTCTATGAAGTTCTAACAGGTTGTTAACCCCTAAAAATAACCCCTAAAACAGACGGGCGATGATCAGTCAGTCAAAGTGCAAGATAGGAAACACAGCTACTAAAGTGGCCTTGCTGCCTATAGAGAAAGTGTATGACATGATAAGAGGGAGATCTTCCCAGACCTACATTTTTTTTTACAATCTCTTTGGCACTAATTTCAGAACCTTGTGGTCATTTTTCAAAACTCTAGACACAAAACTCAAAACGGTCATCACTTGTAACACAGGCTGTCCAATGTTCAAAACATTGCATTGTGCATTCATATCTTTAAAGAAACCTTGCACTTTCAGAATGATCTGTTCAAATAACTAATTTATCATGAAATACCATAGGAACATTAATTTAGATCACCCACACACAAGATACCGATAGGTTCACTGTGTAGTTGTTCGTTCAATCATTAAATATTGTAGTACAAAATATGTGATACATGTTTCATTATGGTACTACACGTAAATACATCACTGTAAAAGGACTAGTAGAGAGAATACTACAGGCACAGTGGAATCATTGAACAAAATATGAAATTTATTGATGAAATAAAATAAAGTCACAACATAGATTTCTTTGAACCAAAGCAAAAAATAATTCTCTACAAAAAAGAAAAAAACTACAGTAAAACATCACTGCAGTGTACCTCACCTGGCTTACTGTAAAACATCACTGCAGTGTTCCTCACCTGGCTTACTGTAAAACATCACTGCAGTGTTCCTCACCTGGCTTACTGTAAAAAGCAAAACAAAGGATTGATTACTGTACTTCTATATTTCCTTCAAACCTGTCTTGTGGATTTGGCCACAGGTTCTCATCCACAATGGATGTTTTCATTAGCCAAACATCTTGGGAAGAATCTTCGGGCATGGTGAATCCAGGCCTGACACTGGTCTGCCGTGATGTCATTGTATGGTGAATCCAGGCCTGACACTGGTCTGCCGTGATGTCATTGCATGCGTCATCCATGGCCTGTAGAAGGGTGGCTTGTTCGTGAGGGCGCCTATCATATACCTTCCACCTCCATGTGGAGAAAAATTCCTCAATTGGGTTAAGGAAAGTAGAGTATGGGAGTAAGTACAGGGTGGTAAATTGTGGATGGGCCTGAAACTATGCTTTCAACATTTGAGCATGGTGGAACCTGACATTATCCCACATAATGGCATAGGTCACGCCATCAGCTCTACAGACCTGATTTAGCTCATCAAGGTTAGGTTACAAGGAGAGCTGAATTATAGGATCCAATACGAGGTCTGTGTCCCACCACACCATCTTCCGATATAGCCGCGCACATGCTGATGTTTTTCCCACGTCCAGGTACTTGGATGGTTGCCCACTGGCCAATGAAATTCTGACCTCTCCTCCATGTCTTGGCCAAGTTGAAACCGGCCTCATCCAAAAAGAGGACTTTGTGATGGTTTTCGTCAACAACCAGCTCCATCACCCTCTAAAATATATTTTGGAATGAGAATTACTGATTACAATGATGTAGAATTTTTGGGGAAATGTTCACAACAGGCATCTTGAAACTGAACATACCTGAACATACTCAGTTCTCAGTTACTTCCCTCTGTCTGCATTTATTTCAAAAGGCACACGTTATAGCTGTTTTAAAGACACCTGGTGCCTTTTCAGCATGGGTGCAATAGTCGGCAAACTTATGGCTTCCACATTGTTGAACATGTCGTCATTGTCCAAGATGTGCTGCCAAATTTCTGTAAGGCGAATATCATTTCTGTCCTGAACCAAATTGACCACAGCCCGCTCTTGTTGGTCTGTCAGAATTTTGCCTCTGCCTCTCCTATTTGGCCTAGTCTCAATTCTGCAGGGAAAATTACAGTAGGAACACATTTAGTCACATCACCTACTCTGTGGTACACATTGGCATGCAGTATACAGTCATTTGACAGTTGAGAGTAGCCTAATGTTTAGTATATGCTGAAGACTTACCGGTTCTCATTGCGGAAAGTTCTGATGATTGAGGGCACGGTTGATCTTCAGAGGTTTGGTTGAATCATTGTAGCTGCCTCAGTCATGGTCTTGCCATGATCTACGACATGGTCTACAAATATTGCTCTGATTTCATTGGACACTCTTTGCTGTTGCTGCCGCTGTCTTGGCCTTGTCCTCTACCTCGTTCCCCCACACCTCTCAAACGAGGCCCACGACCACCTTTCAGAAGGGGTGCTTGTCCCCTGCCATTCCGTTGAGTACCACGTCTTCTTTGTCTTCCTCCTTCCTCCTCCTCCTCCTCCCTGGATCACCTGCCGGCTCCATGTTATCACTATGTTGTTGTAGGTGGATACCACTCATTTCACTATATACTCGTACCACAATGTGAAATCAATCATCAGTAACGAGTTGCCAGTATTGGAAAAGCAATTACACTCACCGGTCACTTTATTAGGTACACCTGCGTGTAAACGCAAATAGCCTGCTCCTTCGAACAGCGACTCATGTGGCTCCCTACAACTCAATATATGGAGTATATAGAGTAGAGAGCTTAAGTTGTTGTTCGACCAAACATTAGAACGGGCAAGATGCGTAATCTAAGCAAATTGATTGTTGGTGCCACACATGGTGGTTCTAGCATCTCAGAAACAGCTGCCCTCCTGGGATTTTTATGCACTACAGTCTCTAGAGTTTACAGAGAATGGTGCTATAAACAAAACACATTCAGTGAGTGGCAGTTCTGTGGACAAAACACCTTGTTAATGAGAGAGGTCAGAGGAGAATGTCCAGACTCATTCAAGCTAACAGAAAGGCCACAAATGCTCAAATAACAGCTGTTTAAAACAGTGGTGTGCAGAAGGGCATCTCTTAACGTACACCTTCGTGAATAATTCAGGCTGTTGTGGAGGCAAAAGGGAGTCCTACCCAGTACTAGATATGTGTACCTAATAAAGTGACCGGTGAGTGTACAGTAATGTCAAATCTGAAAACATGGTCTGGAAAATTGGTACATGGGACCGTAGAAACAGTGTCTGATAAAGAATGATGATGAAATATTACATCCATAGATAATGTAGTCCAATTGGTTCATGTTCCATGGTAATTGGTGTCAGTGGATCTCGTTATACTGAAACTTTCATGATCTAAATGGAAACAACATGGAATATTGTTTGTCAGTGTCCATAAAACTATGCATTAAGAGTAATGCAACAGTTACTTATCATATTGAGCAGTTGTATTAATTGATAGTTACATCATTGTAATGAAATTAATAGACAGCCATCTCAGATTGAATGTGTGAATTGCATTTTGAAAAGGTAATACTTTGATATTAACTTGTGTCATTTTGAACGGGTGATTTTAGTTCAATGAACAAATTATCTTAGCTTTATGTGAATTGTATCCAAGCAATTAGAAAGAGTTTTCAAAAATGTGCATTTTGATCATCATCAGTTTTGTGTCTAGAGTTTCAAAAAATGACATTAAGGTTATTTAATGAGTGCCAAAGTGACTGTAAAAAACTGTAATACATATACAGTACCAGTCAAAAGTTTGGACACACCTACTCATTCAAGGGTTTTTCTTTATTTTTTAAAACTATTTTCTACATTGTAGAATACTAGTGAAGACATCAAAACTATGAAATAACAATATAAGGAATCATGTAGTAACCAAAGAAGTGTTAAACAAATCAGAATATATTTTGTATTTGAGATTCTTCAACGTAGCCACCCTTTGCCTTGATGACAGCTTTGCTCACTCTTGGCATTCTCTCAACCAGCTTCACGAGGTAGTCACCTGGAATGCATTTCAATTAAAAGGTGTGCCTTGTTAAAGTTAATTTGTGCAATTTCTTTCCTTCTTAATGCGTTTGAGCCAATCAGCTGTGTTGTGACTAGGTAGGGGTGGTATACAGAAGATAGCCCTATTTAGTAAAAGACCAACTCCACATTATGGCAATAACATCTCAAATAAGCAAATAAAAAGGAAAATGGTAATGGAAATGTCAAAGAAAAAGGAAAATGTAAAAAACTTTGAAAGTTTCTTCAAGTGCAGTCGCAAGAACCCTCAAGCACTCTGATGAAACTGGCTCTCATGAGGCCAGCCACAGGAAATAAAGACCCAGAGTTACCTCTGCTGCAGAGGATACGTTCAGTAGAGTTAACAGCCTCAGAAATTGCAGCCCAAACAAATGCTTCTCAGAGTTCAAGTAACAGACTCATCTCAACATCAGCTGTTCAGAGGAGACAGTGTGAATCAGACTTTCATGGTCAAATTGCTGCAAAGACACTACTACTAAAGGACACCAATAAGAAGAAGAGACTTGCTTTGGCCAAAAAACACGAGCAATGGACATTAGACCGCTTTGGTCGTTGAGTCCAAATTTGAGATTTCTGGTTCCAATCTTTGTGAGACGCGGAGTAAGTGAATGGATAATCTCTGCATGTGTGGTTCCCACAGTGAAGCATGGAAGAGGAGGTGTGACGGTGTGGGGGTGCTTTGCTGGTGACACTGTCAGTGATTTATTTAGAACTCAAGGCACACTTAACCAGCATGGCTACCACAGCATTCTGCAGCGATACGCCATCCCATCTGGTTTGTGCTTAGTGGGACTATCATTTGTTTTTCAACAGGACAATGACCCAACACACCTCCAGGCTGTGTAAAGATATTTGACCAAGAAGGAGAGTGATGGCGTGCTGCATCAGATTATCTGGCCTTCACAATCCCCTGACCTCAACAAAATGGAGATGGTTGGAGATGAGTTGGACCGCAGAGTGAAGGAAAAGCAGCCAACATGTGCTAAGCATATATGGGAACTCCTTCAAGACCGTTGGAAAAGCATTGCAGGTGAAGCTGGTTGTGAGAATGCCAAGAGTGTACAAAGCTGTCATCAAGGCAAAGGGTGGCTACTTTTAAGAATCTTTACTAGTGAAGACATCAGCACTATGAAATAACACATATGGAATCATGTAGTAACCAAAGAAGGATTAAGCAAATCAAAATATATTTGATATTTTTCTAAAATGTGGACTACTATAGAATGTAGCAGGTCTAGTACCACTATTATAGACTGCAGCAGGTCTAGTACCACTACTATAGACTGTAACAGGTCTAGTACCACTACTATAGACTGTAACAGGTCTAGTACCACTACTTTAGACTGTAGCAGGTCTAGTACCACTACAATAGACTGTAGAAAGTCTAGTACCACTACTTTAGACTGTAGCAGGTCTTGTACCACTACTAGAGACTGTAGCAGGTCTAGTACCACTACTATAGACTGTAGCAGGTCTCGTACCACTACAATAGACTGTAAAAGGTCTAGTACCACAACTTTAGACTGTAGCAGGTCTACTACCAATACTACAGACTGTAGCAGGTTTAGAACCACTACTATAGACTATAACAGGTCTAGTACCGCTACTACAGACTGCGGAGGTCTAGTACCGCTACTACAGATGGTAGCAGGTCTAGAACCACTACTGTAGACAGTAGGAGGTCTAGGGCCACCACCATAGACTGTAGCAGGGCTAGAACCACTAATATACACTGTAGCAGGTCTAGTACCGCTACTACAGACTGTAGCATGTATAGAACCACTACTATAGACTGTAGCAGGTCTAGAACCACTAATTTAGGCTGTAGCAGGATTAATGCCACCACTATAGACAGTAACAGGTCTGGCACCACTACTATAGACTGTAACATGTTTAGTGTCACTACTTTAGATTGTAGCAGGTATAATACCACTACTATAGACTGTAGCAGCTCTATTACCACTACTATAGACTTTAACAGGACTAGGACCACTATCATAGACTGTAACAGATGTAGTATCACTACTAAAGACTGTAGCAGGTGTAGAACCACTACTATAGACTGTAGCAGGTCTAGCACCACTACTACAGACTGTAGCAGGTCTAGTACCACTAAAATAGACTGTAGCAGGTCTAGTGCCAAAACTATAGACAGTAGCAGGTCTAGGGCCACCACAATAGACTGTAGCAGGTATATTACCACTACCCTAGGCTGTAACAGATCTAGGACCACCACTCCAGACTGTTGCAGGTCAAGTACAACTAATTTAGACTGTAGCAGGTCTAGTGCCAATAATATTGGTGCTTCTACACCTGCATTGCTTGCTGTTTGGGGTTTTAGGCTGGGATTCTGTATAGCATTTTGAGATATCAGCTGATGTTAGAAGGGCAATTGAAATACATTTGATTTGATTTGATTTGATATAGACTTTAACATGTCTAGTACCACTACTTTAGATTGTAACAGGTCTAGGACCAGTACAGTAGACTATAACAGGTCTAGCACAACCACTACAGACTGTAGCAGGTCTAGAACCACTACTATAGACTGTAGCAGGTCTAGTACCACTACTATAGACTGTGGCAGGTTTTGTACAACTATTATAGACTGTAGCAGATATTGTACCACTACTATTAGACTGTATCAGGTCTCAAACCACTACTATAGACTGTAGCCGGTCTAGTATCACTACTATAGACTGTAGCAGGTCTAGGACCACTACTATAGACTGTAGCAGGTCTTGTACCACTTCTATAGACTGTAGCAGTTCTAGTATCACTACCATAGACTGTTGCAGGTCTCGTACCACTACTAAAGACTGTAGCAGGTCTTGTACCACTACCATAGACTGTAGCAGGTCTCGTACCACTACTATAGACTGTAGCAGGTCTAGTATCACTACCATAGACTGTAGCAGGTCTAGTACCACTACTATAGACTGTAGCAGGTTTTGTACCACTATTATAGACTGTAGCAGATATTGTACCACTACTGTTAGACTGTATCAGGTCTCATACCACTACTATAGACTGTAGCCGATCTAGTATCACTACTATAGACTGTAGCAGGTCTAGGACCACTACTATAGACTGTAGCAGGTATTGTACCACTACTATAGACTGTAGCAGGTCTAGTATCACTAACATAGACTGTAGCAGGACTCGTACCACTACTTCAGACTGTAGCAGGTCTTGTACCACTACCATAGACTGTAGCAGGTCTCGTACCACTACTATAGACTGTAGCAGGTCTAGTATCACTACCATAGACTGTAGCAGAACTAGTACCATTTCAATAGACGGTATCAGGTCTTGTACCGCTACTATAGACTGTCGCAGATCTAGTACCACTACTTTAGACTGTAGCAGGTCTAGTCCCACTACAGTAGACTGTAGCAGGTCTAGTACCACTACTTTAGACTGTAGCAGGTATAGTACCACTACTATAGGCTGTAGCAGGTCTAGTATCACTACTATAGACTGTAGCAGGTCTAGTCCCACTACAGTAGACTGTAGCAGGTCTAGTACCACTACTTTAGACTGTAGCAGGTATAGTACCACTACTATAGGCTGTAGCAGGTCTAGTATCACTACTATAGACTGTAGCAGGTCTAGTCCCACTACAGTAGACTGTAGCAGGTCTAGTACCACTACTTTAGACTGTAGCAGGTATAGTACCACTACTATAGGCTGTAGCAGGTCTAGTATCACTACTATAGACTGTAGCAGGTCTAGTCCCACTACAGTAGACTGTAGCAGGTCTAGTACCACTACTTTAGACTGTAGCAGGTCTAGTACCACTACTATAGGCTGTAGCAGGTCTAGTACCACTACAATAGATTGTAGCAGGTCTAGTACCACTACTATAGACTGTAGCAGGTCTAGTATCACTACTATAGACTGGAGCAGGTCTAGTCCCACTACAGTAGACTGTAGCAGGTCTAGTACCACTACTTTAGACTGTAGCAGGTCTAGTACCACTACTATAGGCTGTAGCAGGTCTAGTACCACTACAATAGATTGTAGCAGGTCTAGTACCACTACTAAAGACTGTAGCAGGTCTAGGACCACTACTATAGACTGTAGCAGGTCTTGTACCACTACTATAGACTGCAGCAGGTCTTGTACCACTACTAAAGACTGTAGCAGGTCTAGTATCACTCCTATAGACTGTAGCAGGTCTAGGACCACTACTATAGACTGTAGCAGGTCTCATACCACTACTATAGACTGTAGCAGGTCTAGTATCACTACTATAGACTGTAGGACCACTACTATAGACTGTAGCAGGTCTTGTGCCACTACTATAGACTGTAGCAGGTCATGTACCACTACTATAGACTGTAGCAGGTCTAGTATCACTACCATAGACTGTAGCAGATCTATTACCATTTCAATAGACGGTATCAGGTCTTGTACCGCTACTATAGACTGTCGCAGATCTAGTACCACTACTTTAGACTGTAGCAGGTTTTGTACCGCTACGATTAGACTGTAGCAGGTATAGTACCACTACTATAGACTGTAGCAGGTCTAGTATCACTACTATAGACTGTAGCAGGTCTAGTCCCACTACAGTAGACTGTAGCAGGTCTAGTACCACTACTATAGGCTGTAGCAGGTCTCGTACCACTACAATAGATTGTAGCAGGTCTAGTACCACTACTAAAGACTGTAGCAGGTCTAGGACCACTACTATAGACTGTAGCAGGTCTTGTACCACTACTATAGACTGCAGCAGGTCTTGTACCACTACTAAAGACTGTAGCAGGTCTAGTATCACTCCTATAGACTGTAGCAGGTCTAGGACCACTACTATAGACTGTAGCAGGTCTCATACCACTACTATAGACTGTAGCAGGTCTAGTATCACTACTATAGACTGTAGGACCACTACTATAGACTGTAGCAGGTCTTGTTTCACTACTATAGACTGTAGCAGGTCTTGTACCACTACTATAGACTGTAGCAGGTCTAGTATCACTACCATAGACTGTAGCAGATCTAGTACCATTTCAATAGACGGTATCAGGTCTTGTACCGCTAATATAGACTGTCGCAGATCTAGTACCACTACTTTAGACTGTAGCAGGTTTTGTACCACTATTATAGACTGTAGCAGATATTGTACCGCTACAATTAGACTGTAGCAGGTCTAGTACCACTATTATAGACTGTAGCAGGTCTAGTATCACTACTATAGACTGTAGCAGGTCTAGTCCCACTACAGTAGACTGTAGCAGGTCTAGTACCACTACTTTAGACTGTAGCAGGTCTAGTACCACTACTATAGACTGTAGCAGGTCTAGTATCACTACTATAAACTGTAGCAGGTCTAGTACCACTACAATAGATTGTAGCAGGTTTAGTACCACTACCATAGACTGTAGCAGATCTAGTACCATTTCTACAGACGGTATCAGGTCTTGTACCGCTACTATAGACTGTATTAGGTCTAGTACCACTACTTTAGACTGTAGCAGGTCTAGTACCTCTCTTTAGACTGTAGCAGGTATAGTACCTCTCTTTAGACTGTAACAGGTCTAGTACCTCTCTTTAGACTGTAGCAGGTCTAGTACCTCTCTTTAGACTGTAGCAGGTCTAGTACCTCTCTTTAGACTGTAGCAGGTCTAGTACCTCTCTTTAGACTGTAGCAGGTCTAGTACCTCTCTTTAGACTGTAGCAGATCTAGTACCTCTCTTTAGACTGTAGCAGGTCTAGTACCTCTCTTTAGACTGTAGCAGGTCTAGTACCTCTCTTTAGACTGTAGCAGGTCTAGTACCTCTCTTTAGACTGTAGCAGATCTAGTACCTCTCTTTAGACTGTAGTGGGTCTAGTACCACTACTATAGACTGTTACAGGTCTTGTACCACTACTATAGACTGTAGCAGGTCCAGTACCACTATTATAGACTGTTGCAGGTCTTGTACCACTACTATAAACTGTAGCAGGTCTAGTACCACTACAATAGATTGTAGCAGGTTTAGTACCACTACCATAGACTGTAGCAGATCTAGTACCATTTCTACAGACGGTATCAGGTCTTGTACCGCTACTATAGACTGTATTAGGTCTAGTACCACTACTTTAGACTGTAGCAGGTCTAGTACCTCTCTTTAGACTGTAGCAGGTCTAGTACCTCTCTTTAGACTGTAGCAGGTCTAGTACCTCTCTTTAGACTGTAGCAGGTCTAGTACCTCTCTTTAGACTGTAGCAGGTCTAGTACCTCTCTTTAGACTGTAGCAGGTCTAGTACCACTACAATAGATTGTAGCAGGTTTAGTACCACTACCATAGACTGTAGCAGATCTAGTACCATTTCTACAGACGGTATCAGGTCTTGTACCGCTACTATAGACTGTATTAGGTCTAGTACCACTACTTTAGACTGTAGCAGGTCTAGTACCTCTCTTTAGACTGTAGCAGGTCTAGTACCTCTCTTTAGACTGTAGCAGGTCTAGTACCTCTCTTTAGACTGTAGCAGGTCTAGTATCTCTCTTTAGACTGTAGCAGGTCTAGTACCTCTCTTTAGACTGTAGCAGGTCTAGTACCTCTCTTTAGACTGTAGCAGGTCTAGTACATCTCTTTAGACTGTAGCAGGTCTAGTACCTCTCTTTAGACTGTAGCAGGTCTAGTACCTCTCTTTAGACTGTAGCAGGTCTAGTACCTCTCTTTAGACTGTAGCAGGTCTAGTACCTCTCTTTAGACTGTAGCAGATCTAGTACCTCTCTTTAGACTGTAGTGGGTCTAGTACCACTACTATAGACTGTTACAGGTCTTGTACCACTACTATAGACTGTAGCAGGTCCAGTACCACTATTATAGACTGTTGCAGGTCTTGTACCACTACTATAAACTGTAGCAGGTCTAGTACCACTACAATAGATTGTAGCAGGTTTAGTACCACTACCATAGACTGTAGCAGATCTAGTACCATTTCTACAGACGGTATCAGGTCTTGTACCGCTACTATAGACTGTATTAGGTCTAGTACCACTACTTAAGACTGTAGCAGGTCTAGTACCTCTCTTTAGACTGTAGCAGGTCTAGTACCTCTCTTTAGACTGTAGCAGGTCTAGTACCTCTCTTTAGACTGTAGCAGGTCTAGTACCTCTCTTTAGACTGTAGCAGGTCTAGTACCTCTCTTTAGACTGTAGCAGGTCTAGTACCACTACAATAGATTGTAGCAGGTTTAGTACCACTACCATAGACTGTAGCAGATCTAGTACCATTTCTACAGACGGTATCAGGTCTTGTACCGCTACTATAGACTGTATTAGGTCTAGTACCACTACTTTAGACTGTAGCAGGTCTAGTACCTCTCTTTAGACTGTAGCAGGTCTAGTACCTCTCTTTAGACTGTAGCAGGTCTAGTACCTCTCTTTAGACTGTAGCAGGTCTAGTATCTCTCTTTAGACTGTAGCAGGTCTAGTACCTCTCTTTAGACTGTAGCAGGTCTAGTACCTCTCTTTAGACTGTAGCAGGTCTAGTACATCTCTTTAGACTGTAGCAGGTCTAGTACCTCTCTTTAGACTGTAGCAGGTCTAGTACCTCTCTTTAGACTGTAGCAGGTCTAGTACCTCTCTTTAGACTGTAGCAGGTCTAGTACCTCTCTTTAGACTGTAGCAGATCTAGTACCTCTCTTTAGACTGTAGTGGGTCTAGTACCACTACTATAGACTGTTACAGGTCTTGTACCACTACTATAGACTGTAGCAGGTCCAGTACCACTATTATAGACTGTTGCAGGTCTTGTACCACTACTTTAGACTGTAGCAGGTCTAGTACCTCTCTTTAGACTGTAGCAGGTCTAGTACCTCTCTTTAGACTGTAGCAGGTCTAGTACCTCTCTTTAGACTGTAGCAGGTCTAGTACCTCTCTTTAGACTGTAGCAGGTCTAGTACCTCTCTTTAGACTGTAGCAGGTCTAGTACCTCTCTTTAGACTGTAGCAGGTCTAGTACCTCTCTTTAGACTGTAGCAGGTCTAGTACCTCTCTTTAGACTGTAGCAGGTCTAGTACCTCTCTTTAGACTGTAGCAGGTCTAGTACCTCTCTTTAGACTGTAGTGGGTCTAGTACCTCTCTTTAGACTGTAGCAGGTCTAGTACCTCTCTTTAGACTGTAGCAGGTCTAGTACCTCTCTTTAGACTGTAGCAGATCTAGTACCTTTCTTTAGACTGTAGCAGGTCTAGTACCTCTCTTTAGACTGTAGCAGGTCTAGTACCTCTCTTTAGACTGTAGCAGGTCTAGTACCTCTCTTTAGACTGTAGCAGATCTAGTACCTCTCTTTAGACTGTAGCAGGTCTAGTACCTCTCTTTAGACTGTAGCAGGTCTAGTACCTCTCTTTAGACTGTAGCAGGTCTAGTACCTCTCTTTAGACTGTACAGGTCTAGTACCTCTCTTTAGACTGTAGCAGGTCTAGTACCTCTCTTTAGACTGTAGCAGGTCTTGTACCACTACTTTAGACTGTAGCAGGTCTAGTACCTCTCTTTAGACTGTAGCAGGTCTAGTACCTCTCTTTAGACTGTAGCAGATCTAGTACCTCTCTTTAGACTGTAGTGGGTCTAGTACCTCTCTTTAGACTGTAGCAGGTCTAGTACCTCTCTTTAGACTGTAGCAGGTCTAGTACCTCTCTTTAGACTGTAGCAGGTCTAGTACCTCTCTTTAGACTGTAGCAGGTCTAGTACCTCTCTTTAGACTGTAGCAGGTCTAGTATCTCTCTTTAGACTGTAGCAGGTCTAGTACCTCTCTTTAGACTGTAGCAGATCTAGTACCTCTCTTTAGACTGTAGTGGGTCTAGTACCACTACTATAGACTGTTACAGGTCTTGTACCACTACTATAGACTGTAGCAGGTCCAGTACCACTATTATAGACTGTTGCAGGTCTTGTACCACTACTTTAGACTGTAGCAGGTCTTGTAACACTACTTTAGACTGTAATAGGTCTAGGACCACTATTATAGACTGTTGCAGGTCTTGTACCACCACTATAAACTGTAGCAGGTCTAGTACCACTACAATAGATTGTAGCAGGTTTAGTACCACTACCATAGACTGTAGCAGATCTAGTACCATTTCTACAGACGGTATCAGGTCTTGTACCGCTACTATAGACTGTATTAGGTCTAGTACCACTACTTTAGACTGTAGCAGGTCTAGTACCTCTCTTTAGACTGTAGCAGGTCTAGTACCTCTCTTTAGACTGTAGCAGGTCTAGTACCTCTCTTTAGACTGTAGCAGGTCTAGTACCTCTCTTTAGACTGTAGCAGGTCTAGTACCTCTCTTTAGACTGTAGCAGGTCTAGTACCACTACAATAGATTGTAGCAGGTTTAGTACCACTACCATAGACTGTAGCAGATCTAGTACCATTTCTACAGACGGTATCAGGTCTTGTACCGCTACTATAGACTGTATTAGGTCTAGTACCACTACTTTAGACTGTAGCAGGTCTAGTACCTCTCTTTAGACTGTAGCAGGTCTAGTACCTCTCTTTAGACTGTAGCAGGTCTAGTACCTCTCTTTAGACTGTAGCAGGTCTAGTATCTCTCTTTAGACTGTAGCAGGTCTAGTACCTCTCTTTAGACTGTAGCAGGTCTAGTACCTCTCTTTAGACTGTAGCAGGTCTAGTACATCTCTTTAGACTGTAGCAGGTCTAGTACCTCTCTTTAGACTGTAGCAGGTCTAGTACCTCTCTTTAGACTGTAGCAGGTCTAGTACCTCTCTTTAGACTGTAGCAGGTCTAGTACCTCTCTTTAGACTGTAGCAGATCTAGTACCTCTCTTTAGACTGTAGTGGGTCTAGTACCACTACTATAGACTGTTACAGGTCTTGTACCACTACTATAGACTGTAGCAGGTCCAGTACCACTATTATAGACTGTTGCAGGTCTTGTACCACTACTTTAGACTGTAGCAGGTCTAGTACCTCTCTTTAGACTGTAGCAGGTCTAGTACCTCTCTTTAGACTGTAGCAGGTCTAGTACCTCTCTTTAGACTGTAGCAGGTCTAGTACCTCTCTTTAGACTGTAGCAGGTCTAGTACCTCTCTTTAGACTGTAGCAGGTCTAGTACCTCTCTTTAGACTGTAGCAGGTCTAGTACCTCTCTTTAGACTGTAGCAGGTCTAGTACCTCTCTTTAGACTGTAGCAGGTCTAGTACCTCTCTTTAGACTGTAGCAGGTCTAGTACCTCTCTTTAGACTGTAGCAGGACTGTAGCAGGTCTAGTACCTCTCTTTAGACTGTAGTGGGTCTAGTACCTCTCTTTAGACTGTAGCAGGTCTAGTACCTCTCTTTAGACTGTAGCAGGTCTAGTACCTCTCTTTAGACTGTAGCAGATCTAGTACCTTTCTTTAGACTGTAGCAGGTCTAGTACCTCTCTTTAGACTGTAGCAGGTCTAGTACCTCTCTTTAGACTGTAGCAGGTCTAGTACCTCTCTTTAGACTGTAGCAGATCTAGTACCTCTCTTTAGACTGTAGCAGGTCTAGTACCTCTCTTTAGACTGTAGCAGGTCTAGTACCTCTCTTTAGACTGTAGCAGGTCTAGTACCTCTCTTTAGACTGTACAGGTCTAGTACCTCTCTTTAGACTGTAGCAGGTCTAGTACCTCTCTTTAGACTGTAGCAGGTCTTGTACCACTACTTTAGACTGTAGCAGGTCTAGTACCTCTCTTTAGACTGTAGCAGGTCTAGTACCTCTCTTTAGACTGTAGCAGATCTAGTACCTCTCTTTAGACTGTAGTGGGTCTAGTACCTCTCTTTAGACTGTAGCAGGTCTAGTACCTCTCTTTAGACTGTAGCAGGTCTAGTACCTCTCTTTAGACTGTAGCAGGTCTAGTACCTCTCTTTAGACTGTAGCAGGTCTAGTACCTCTCTTTAGACTGTAGCAGGTCTAGTACCTCTCTTTAGACTGTAGCAGGTCTAGTATCTCTCTTTAGACTGTAGCAGGTCTAGTACCTCTCTTTAGACTGTAGCAGATCTAGTACCTCTCTTTAGACTGTAGTGGGTCTAGTACCACTACTATAGACTGTTACAGGTCTTGTACCACTACTATAGACTGTAGCAGGTCCAGTACCACTATTATAGACTGTTGCAGGTCTTGTACCACTACTTTAGACTGTAGCAGGTCTTGTAACACTACTTTAGACTGTAATAGGTCTAGGACCGCCATTATAGGCTGCAACAGGTCTGGGACCACAACTATAGACTGTAACAGGTCTAGGACCACAACTATAGACTGTAACATGTCTAGGTCCACTAATGTAGACTGTAACAGGTCTGTGCAGAAGCCTGGTGTGTAAAAGGGAGCAGTGTCATGGAGGCCAGAGCAGTGGGTCATACCCTGAACCTCCACAGCTTGCAGCTCAGCTCCATCCACTGCAGGGGGGGGCTTCCTTGTGGACTAAGCATCCTCCCTCCACCCTCCTAACTGGCCGTCAACATTGCTGATGGCCATAATAAACACCTATCGTCCACTGGGGATTCCATTCCACCATGCACTTGTTGTGACAACTTTGCCACTGACAGCGGACAATGGATAGGTTTGACATTTGTTCTATAAAACGGAAAACCTGATAGCGAAAGGGCTTGACAGGCCAGACAATGCTATATATTTCTGTTCAAATGTACTGCATAACAATGTCACTTTAAGTCTCATAAGCTGTTCATATATTTTAGCTTGCATGTCCCACATGTATCACAAGGGTCTTCTCTGTGTACAAATGTGTCCTTCTCATTTCCACTCAAATTGTTTTCACAAAAATAAACAAACCTCACCACTTAAGCACTGCCTACAGAGATTATCAAAGGGTGGTCTCCTTTGAACCACACCAATTATCTGCTATTAAACAATAACAGCATCAGATAAGAGTCGTAGTAATCAGAGTGTTTACAGTGTTTACTTCAAACATCATCAAACCATGATGTTACTATGGAGACCATCCTGAGCTCACGTGATCATTTGTGAGTGATTTCTTTACCTTTATTTAACTAGGCAAGTCAGTTAAGAACAAATTCTTATTTTCAATGATGGCCTAGGAACAGTGGGTTAACTGCCTGTTCAGGGGCAGAACGACAGATTTGTACCTTGTCAGCTCGGGGATTTGAACTTGCAACCTTCCAGTTACTAGTCCAACGCTCTAACCACCAGGCTACCCTGCCACCCTATAACCACCACATAACCGCAGTCCCGTTCAAAATGACATATGACAACAATTAGCTTCCCTAATGTTCTAACAAGGTGTTTATCTGTTTACTTTCCCATATATCAGATGTCTTGGCTTCCGCTGACTTAAAACCCCATGCTACCGTTGGTGGTCGAGTCTGCCATTGGTCAATGTTACCGGGGAGATATATTCCCCTCCACGTGACCTCTTGGGTGCATCCCAAATGGCACCCTATTCTCTATATTGTTCCCTACTATTGACCAGATCCCTATGAGCCCTGGTCAAAAGTAGTGCACTATAAAGGGAATAGGTTTCCATTTGGGATGCAACACTGGTCATGTCCACAGCCCTGTGCTGCCCTCTCAGGGGTTACCAGGGGAGAGGAAACAGATGTCACTGCCCTTCTTAATGAGTCACTGTGTGGATGTCCCGGTCCCTAAACGCCTGTTTAACACTGTCTGTTTGTTTTCAGAAGTTCCTCAGTACCATTCACAACTCTGTCTGTCCAAGGTTTTTGGATGTCAGTGTTGGCAGGGATACCCCAGCAGTGTGCGTGTGTGCGAGTGTGTGCGTGTTTGTGTGTGCATGTGTGTGTGTGCGTGTGTGTGCAAAGTTGAAGAAGCAGTTTACGATAATGGACATGTAGTCGTCCATACTTTGTAGGATCGAGCTCATGATCATGAATGATAATTTCTGTACAAACAGCTTTGTTTTCAGTCATTTCGTCCTGCTGCAACAGACACGGCAGTGAACTCATCTCTGAGCCCTATTTCATCCTGAGTAGGAGAAGCACACACGGTTTTCTTCAGTGTCTAATAACTTGGTAATAACCTCTACTTATTGCTGTCCTTATTGTACTATTACACACAAAGCAAAGAATACACCAAGAATATTTTTCTCTTCGCCTCAGCCCAAAAAACGGTGTCACCTGATCAAACGAAAGGAAAGGTAATAAAAATTCCTCACCTACAGTAAAAAATACAGTGGCAGTCATTAGGGGAAATGTAGACATGTTAAAGTTAAAGTTAAACATGACCTGAGATGTATCCATCCCACTTTATTACAATGTATCCCTCTTTGCTCTCTGATGCTATCAGTCCTGTAACTGTATCCCAAAAGTGCACCCCGTTGTGTTTATAGTGCACTACATTTGACCAGAGCCGTCTGGTCTAAAGTAGTGTACTATATAGGGAATAGGGTGCCATTTGGGACACAACCCTGGACGCTCTAAGAGTGTCTTTAATCAACACTTAAACTGGACACGGTGTGTGAGGAAAGAATTTAGTGATGATAAAGTATCTTTACAGCCTTTCAGACTGGGTTTGATAACCCTCCTAATTGGGCTAAATGAATTCTGAGACTTCCTTGAAACAACTCCTTGAAGTTACTCTATGACCATCAAAACTCGTGGGGGGACTGAATATATTTTCCAATGTACAATAAACTTGATTATGAAAGCCCAAATTGATACAGAAAGTTTACATAAATTACATTAACACCTAAGATTTGTGTGTTTAAAGTTAGTACAGACTCTATTGTCCATTTGTCTGTATACACTATATCATGTCAGATATAGTGGGAGATCTAGTGGAACACTCTTGGAAAAATGGGTTCTAAAAAGGTTCTTCGGTTGTCCCCATACAAGAACCCCTTTTGGTTTCAGTTAAAACCCTAATTGGTTCCAGGTAGAACCATTTTGGGTTCCATGTAGAACCATCTGTGTAAAGGGTTCTACATAGAACCCAACGCGGTTCTACTTGGAACCAAAAGGTTTCTACCTGGAATTAACAAGATTTCTTCAAAGGGTTCTCATATGGGGACAGCCGGAGAACACGTTTAGGTTCCTGATAGCACTTTTTGTACAACCATACAGTACAGTGAGAGACAGACAGGTGAGACTTACAGTACGTCTTCTCACAAGCATTAACAGGGCATTTACCAACAGCTTAACAACTCAAATACACCTGCACCTGACACCCTGAGACACAGCGGGAGGGAGGAGCAGTAAAACATACAGTCAGACATTAAAAGAGATGACTGATTGGCATCATATGAGAAGAATGACACTGGTCCGATGTTGCATGTCACTGGTTTTAAATGGGTGAGTGAAGCCCAGAGATATGGCGCCATTTATCTCATAAAACAGCAGGGCACTGATTACACACTGGACATGTGTGTAGGTAGCATATGTTTTTTTAAACCACACTGTGGACCTCTCAAAGTATATTACAATGAGCACAATGTGTAGCATGGGAACTAAAAAAAGACACAGACACACTGCATGTGTGAATAAATACAGAAGTGTAGTGTATTACTAATGTGGGTATTATTAATGTAGTGTATTACTAATGTTGTGTATTACTAATGTAGTGTATTACTAACGGTGTATATTACTAATGTTGTGTATTACTAATGTTGTGTATTACTAATGTAGTGTATTACTAACGGTGTATATTACTAATGTTGTGTATTACTAATGTTGTGTATTACTAATGTAGTGTATTACTAACGGTGTGTATTGCTAATGTTGTGTATTACTAATGTAGTATATTACTAATGTAGTGTATTACAAAGGCTGTGAGTTACTAATGTGTGTATTAGTAATGTTGTGTATTACATTTGTTGTTTATTACTAATGTTGTGTATTACTAATGTAGTGTATTACTAATGTAGTATATTACTAATGTAGTGTATTACAAAGGCTGTGAGTTACTAATGTAGTGTATTAGTAATGTTGTGTATTGCATTTGTTGTTTATTACAAATGTGTGTATTATTAATGTTGTGTATTACAAACGTAGTGTATTACTAATGTAGTGTACTGCTAATGTAGTGTATTAGTCATGTAGTGTTTTACTAATGTTGTGAATTACTAATGTAGTGTATTACTAATGTAGTGTATTACTAATGTAGTGTATTACTAATGTTATGTTTTACTAATGTTGTGTATTACTAATGTTGTGTATTACTAATGTTGTGTATTACTAATGTAGTGTATTACTAATGTAGTGTATTACTAAAGTTGTGTATTTGAGAGGCTAATCTTCATCTAATAAAATGATGTATGCTTACAACGCTGCACCTTGGTCCAATCCTTCTCTAAACGACCGTGACAGAAGATCCCACCACCAAGCACCAAGTGACCAAGCAGCGTGCCCAGGAGTGGAGGACATCCTGGACCTGGAAGGAAGTAATGGCAGGGGACAAGACCCTGCCATGGAAGCAGGCGGAGGCAGCGAGAGAGGAACGGCGACGAGACCAGGAATCAAGGAAACGACGGAAGCTCGAGAGGCAGCCTCAAAACATTTTGGGGGGGGGGCACACACGGGTGGTACACAGGGTGGTGAGCAGAGCAAAGGTGGGAACAAGAACCAACTCTCTGTAATTACGATGAAGAGTTGGTCACGGTTCAGATACCATGTTTTCCGGTTCTGCATCAGACTGTTAAATAGCCATCACTAGCCGGCTACAACCCGGTTACTCAACCCTGCACCTTAGAGGCTGCTGCCCTATATACATAGACATAGAATCACTGGTCACTTTAATAATGGAACACTAGTCACTTTATTTATGTTTACATACTGCTTTACTCATGTCATATGCATATACTGTATTCTATTCTACTGTATTTTAGTCAATGCCACTCCAACATTACTCATCCTAATATTGATATATGTCTTGATTCTATTATTTTACTTTAGATTGATGTGTATTGTTGTGAATAGTTAGATATTACTGCACCGTTGGAGCTAGGAACACAATCACTTGTTGATGGTAAATCACCTGTAGATGGTGAGAATAAAATGTTAATAAAAGGTTACACATTTACAACTGGGAAACATGAATAAACTCTATAGAGGAGTATATAGTGCCTTCGGAAAGTATTCAGACCCCTTGACTTTTTCCACATTTTGTTAGGTTCAGCCGTTTTCTAAAATGTAATGCATTGTTTTCTTTCCTCATCAATCTACGCACAATACCCCATAATGATGAAGCAAAAAACGTTTTTGAGAAATCTTTGCAAATGTATTATAAATAAAAACAGAAATAACTTATTTACATGTGTATTCAAACCCATTGCCATGAGACTCGAAATTGAGCTCAGGTGCATCCCGATGGTCACTGACAGAGCTCTAGAGTTCCTCTGTAGAGATACGAGAACCTTCCAGAAAGGCAACCATCTCTGCAGCAGTCCACCAAGCAGGCCTTTCTGTTAGAATGGGCAGACGGAACCCACTCCTCAGTAAAAGGCACATGACAGCCTGCTTGAAGTATGCCAAAAGACACCAAAAGACTGAGAAACAAGATTCTCTGGTCTGATGAAATGAAGATATAACTCTTTGGCCTGAATACCAAGCGTCACGTCTTGAGGAAACCTGGCACCATCCCTACGGTGAAGCATGCTGTGGGGATGTTTTTCAGCGGCAGGGACTGGGAGACTAGTCAGGATCAAGGCAAAGATGAATGGAGCAAATTACAGAGAGGTCCATGATGAAAACCTGCTCCAGAGCACTAAAGAACTCAGAATGGGGCGAAGGTTCACCTTCCAACAGGACAACGACCCTAAGACAAGTCCTTGAGGTGCCCAGCCAGAGCC
This sequence comes from Oncorhynchus clarkii lewisi, assembly GCF_045791955.1. Classification (NCBI taxonomy): domain Eukaryota; kingdom Metazoa; phylum Chordata; class Actinopteri; order Salmoniformes; family Salmonidae; genus Oncorhynchus; species Oncorhynchus clarkii. Next base: position 16,402,734 of record NC_092154.1, on the reverse strand, counting down.
CGGACTTGAACCCAATCTAACATCTCTGAAGAGCACTGAAAATAGCTGTGCAGCAACACTCCCCATCTAACCGGACAGAGCTTGAGAGGATTTGCAGGGAAGAATGGGAGAAACTCCCCAAATACATGTGTGCCAAGCTTGTAGCATCATACCCAAGAAGACTTGAGGCTGTAATCGCTACCAAAGGTCCTTCAACAAAGTACTGAGTAAAGGGTCTGAATAGTTATATCAATTTGATATTTCCGATTTTTATTTGTAATAAATTTGCAAACATTTCTAAAAACCTGTTTTTGCTTTGTCATTACAGTGTATGTAGATGAATAAGGGGGAAAAATGTATTGAATTAATTTTAGAATAAGGCTGTAACTTAACACAATGTGGAAAAATTCAAGGGGTCTGAATACTTTCCGAAGGCACTGTATATTCAAGGACAGACAGATTTGCTGCCGATATTTCTTTGCGTTTATGATACACTTTACGCTCATTGTAATGATATGTATTGGAGAGTCGTGGGCAGACAGAGACCACCCACCCCAGCCGTGTTGAAACAGGGTCCACAGAGGGCAATTAAGCTGTTTCCCTGGGTCACTCAAGTCCAACTTGTTAAAGTTGTGAACTTAGGGAGGGGGGTATGGGGGGACCCCATTGGCGAAGGTCCAAGAACACCTTGTGTTCCAAATAGCACCCTACTCTCTGCTTAGTGCACTAGTTTGGACCAGGCCTCTGGCACTATATAGTGAATTTGGGACACTATGAGAAACACAGGCCAGTGATATTTCTGTCGGTATGACGACGGCTTCATAGACCGCATAGTGCATCACTAACGAGCTAGTGACCATTATTCAGTCATCTCCTCTCATGTGTATGTTTCCTACGTGTGAAAGATCCCTGTGTGGGTTCAGGATAAACTGGGCCTTTCAGAGTGATCAGGGAGGGCCACTTTTTTATGCCAAATGTCACTTTATATATACTTATATATGTCAATCTAAGGGTCTGAGTGTATTAGTAAAGTTCTTATGCTATTTTAAAATAAATGCTTCTGTGTTGACATATTTTTAAATTACTCCTGTAAACTGTTGTAGTATGTCTAATACTGTTCTAATCCAAACTGTGTCTGCCTCCCAAATGACCCTCTATTCCCTATATAGTGCTCTACGGGAATTAGTGCACTAAATAAGAAATAGAGTGTCATTCGGGATGCAGACTGTGAGAGTGGCAGCACAGACCCATAAATCTAAGCTGTGTAGAACACAGAGATCAGTTACTATAGTTCAGGGACAAAGGATTGTTGGATGGAGCTGGGCATGTGAAAATAGCTCCAGATAACTACTCTCCCCCATCCTCCATCCTTTATGGAAAATATCCAACAACAGAAACCAAAATAGTCCCACTGAGCATTTCTACTCCACTGACATCCCTAAACACATGACCTTCTCTCCATGAGAGAGGAGAGATAGTTTTATACCACTAAGACTAAAGGTGACTGCCTGTGTTCCAATCCACTGGTCCTTCAGCAGTGTTGCAACACTGAAGCAGATGTAGCCTAGACCCAAGAGCTGTAAAAACAAGATGGCTGCCAAATTTGCATGGAGTTTCTTACTTCAGCAGTTCTGGTCCCTGTGTGTGTTGAGAACAGAGCCAGAGGTGAGGGGGTGAGACACAGACAGACAGTGACGGATACGAAGGGCTGGCCTCGGGCTGAGGGGATTTCTCACCCTCTTGTTTTGGCTAAGATCCTCTTCACACACAGACATCAGTGACTGGCCGCTCTGTGGTTGACGTCGGCCGAGAGGGTGTGGTCACGGGCCAGGGAGAGCAGCAACACATTGTTGTAACTGAAGATCAAAGAGCTCTGCTGCAGACTGCAGTGCAGCTCTCACCCGCTAGGCCACTCAACTAGCAGACAGTAGTAAGACACATGGGTGGAGCCTAGTTCATTACATCACACTGGAATACTGGTGATGCCAGTCGCTCTTATTGCTATTAGGGGTGTAGGTTCAGTTAACACATCTAACCCTGCAGAAGGACTACTCCATCAGTTGACATTTGCTACAGTATTTCTATTGTCCTTCATTGGCAGACTGAAACTGTAGCTGTTTATCTTCCGTCTATGGTTAATCCTCACAGAAAACACTTAGGGGTCGTGGCAGTGTGTCCCTTCAAACAGCAAACCTCCCAAAATGCTTACAACAATGGTGCTGGGCATTGTTGTGTCAAGACTGTCAACATTTGCAGAGTGTCATTATCGGTTATTTGTCACAATGGAACCATTCCTGTCTCTCTTCCTCCTCAGTGTGTCTGTTTCACACACACACACACACTGAACTGCATTAAATAAACACAATGTGACTGAAATATCAAACAGCATTGAATTCAGGTGACACTAGTTTGTTAGTATATGGCTCTCAATTGCACAGGAAGTAATGGTAGGACAATACACTGACTTGACTTGATTTTTCAACCGCGTTGCTGACTGACTTCAAATGTAATGTTTGTGACATGATAGCACACACAGTTGATTGGCCCATTGAAATTGTCACGAATCAACAGAAGTAAGGCTATGGACTCCCACGGTCCTCAACCACTATCCCTGCTCACAATCTGACACCTATTTACTCATCACGTGACCGCAATGGCCAATAAGCATGTGATAAGAAGTCGATGTAAGATACTGACATGCTGTTGTACAGACATACTGTTGTACAGAAAGTTGTACCACATACAGTATATTCAACACCTACTTATAGCCTCTCAGAAAAGCTGAGGGACCAGTGCTGCTCTGCACATTGTTTATAACAGGTGTGCTCAACCTCCAGTCCCAAGAATTGTTGTGTCCTGGTTCCACACGTTTAAACCAGATGCTGGATGATTCATCATTCAATTGTGACACTCAACCCCAACTCAAAATGTTGATGTGTCCCAAATGGCACCCTAATACCTAAATAGTGCCCTACTTTTGACCAGGGCCTATAGGGCTCTGGTCGAAAGTAGTGCACTAAAAAGGGAATAGGGTGCCATTTAGGATGTAGTCATTGTTTGGACCCAACCCAATTCTTCGTATCTTGCCAGTAGGGGTTGAAGGTACAGTACAGAACAGCCGAGTACGGGGCATGTTCGCTAGATACAGCCCGCACTAGGGGATGAGGTGGGCATGTAAATGGACCCTTTCCCTCCCTTTTGTTCAGGAGGAGGTGAGAAAAGGAGGTGAGCTACCAGCATCTCTGTCTTGTTTGTAAGCACAGTGGAGCAGGCAGATAATCTGCCCCTGAAAGATAGGGGCTATTATAAATTACATGCCGAGGAGAGTGATAACCCTTGTCTAAACCCCTGCCGAGGAGAGTGATAACCCTTGTCTAAACCCCTGCCGGGGACAGTGATAACCCTTATCTAAACCCCTGCCGAGGAGAGTGATAACCCTAGTCTAAACCCCTGCCAGGGACAGTGATAACCCTTATCTAAACCCCTGCCGAGGAGAGTGATAACCCTAGTCTAAACCCCTGCCGAGGAGAGCGATAACCCTTGTCTAAACCCCTGCCAGGGACAGTGATAACCCTTATCTAAACCCCTGCCGAGGAGAGTGATAACCCTTATCTAAACCCCTGCCGAGGAGAGCGATAACCCTTGTCTAAACCCCTGCCAGGGACAGTGATAACCCTTATCTAAACCCCTGCCGAGGAGAGTGATAACCCTTATCTAAACCCCTGCCGAGGAGAGTGATAACCCTTGTCTAAACCCCTGCCGAAGAGAGTGATAACCCTTGTCTAAACCCCTGCCGAGGAGAGTGATAACCCTAGTCTAAACCCCTGCCGAGGAGAGTGATAACCCTTATCTAAACCCCTGCCAGGGACAGTGATAACCCTTATCTAAACCCCTGCCGAGGAGAGCGATAACCCTTGTCTAAACCCCTGCCAGGGACAGTGATGACCCTTATCTAAACCCCTGCCGAGGAGAGTGATAACCCTTGTCTAAACCCCTGCCGAGGAGAGTGATAACCCTTGTCTAAACCCCTGCCGAAGAGAGTGATAACCCTTGTCTAAACCCCTGCCGAGGAGAGTGATAACCCTAGTCTAAACCCCTGCCGAGGAGAGTGATAACCCTTGTCTAAACCCCTGCCGAGGAGAGTGATAACCTTTGTCAAAACCAACTCCCTCCTTCTGGAATTGAGGAAGTGCTGTAAAGATGAATCACGTACGAAGAGATAAATCAGCGATAAGTCTGGTTGGCTTAAAGTAAAGATTCACTCATTTTAAATATGATATTGGTTTTGTGCATCTCTGAGCAATGTTCTATCGTTTCCCTGGGTCATTTCATGCTTTCATGTATATCAGCGCTATTATCGTTCAAGCAGGCAGACATTCGGCCGGTATGACGTAGCATAGCAGCACCACATAGGAAGTTAATAGGAATACGACTTGTAGATCGTGAAAACATTTGTCATACATGTCAGATTTCAATAAGGCCGATGTCATAACGTGGAAGGTTGTCTTTGGCCTGGATGCCATTGATCATATTTGAGCTATATTCCGGCCTCGAGAAATGTGTAATTTAACAAATTTCTCCTATTTGTCTGCCTCTTCAGTCCAGGGTGCATTGTAAAGTGGGATTGACATCAGACTCCACTCTTTGAGGAACATCGATCTGCTGGTTGAACATGGTGAGATTGTATACTCCTAAATTGATAGTGCAGTTTGTTGATGTTGGTATTATTGTGTGTAGCTACCAGCCCATTGAGAGAGCATTGCAATGTGGGTTTTGTAGTCGACTTGAGCTGCAAAAGATTTCCACAACAATTTTCACGTGGCTACCAACCTTATTATAACGACAAAATGAAACAATTGTTCACAAAAAAATATTTCTCTCACAGATTAGTGTTATGTAACACTGTAAATTACAGGAATGAGTGGTTTTGGGTGGATTTTTCCTTTAAGGGTAATAAAGATACATTTACATATTAAATGTTAGTCTTAGTTCATACAAAGATTGGTTCTTTATTTGGGAGACCATCCCTTGGTGCCACTGGACCCCTAACAAACGTAACTTTGTGTTTGGTATATAAGGTAATACGGTGTAGGCTACCGGAACATTATGATCAAGTTTGAAGGCATCATACTAATATTTACTGAACATACCAACAAGTCTAGAAGTTCATCTTTGACTTCATTGTTTCAAGTCACTCACTGGGGAAACATCCTGGTTTACACAACCAAAATCAACAAATCCAAGACGCCACACAGAGCTAAACAAGCGCTGACATTTTCACTTTCCAGCTCATCAGCCATTTTACTCAAGCTGGAGCTCATAATTGACACTGTCATCACAGATGAAAGCAAATAGCTCTTTCAAAATGGTTCCAATTGCTGCAATTAAATAACTGTGGCTACTTGATAGTATCTCCTCGCCCCCTCCACCCAGAAAAGAGCAAGACTCAGGCATTAAATAATCCTGCTATCAGAAAACAGACCAACTTTGATGTTGTTGTTTAAGAAAATGGCAGAGGCCCGTTAGGGGCAGAATTACCATGGCAGTCTGTCTGGGTAGGCGCCAGTCCTGTACACTACAACACAGGGCAGACAACTAACTGTGTGGCCAGGAGATTACTGACTAATATCAGAAATGACTTACGAAAATGATAGCTGTGCGTGCATGTCATGGCAAAGAGAGAATAGACTAGAATAGACTTGAATACAATAGAATACAATAGAATATAATAACTTTATTTTTTCTCGTGAGGGAACATGTTTTTTGGGCTAACAGAGCAGTTATTCGTGACTGAGCTGATAAACTCAATGCCTTCAGTGAATCTTCTTTATGACCTCTAGTATAAGATCTAGTATGGTCTTGATTGAACACTATCTGTAATGTGTTGAGACTGACCCAGAACCTGATGAAAATTGATTATGACGTCTCTCTCTGTTCTTAACATCTTGTAGGATGTTAGGACCACGGTAACCCAGAGAGAAAACATTTTGTTTGCGTTCACCAATTTAGTCTAATTTCATCCCAAAGTACAAACTTCAAACGTGAGTTTGAGTTATCAAGATCTTTCAGGAAATCCCTCATTTAACATCTGAGGACATCTACAAATTTGGCAGCTTGGCAGCCAAACCCCCATGGCTTAGAGATGGTTGCAGAGGTGATGATGCACACCACAGAGCACACACCAGATCATCTGGCTAGGAACTGGAGAGGAGATAACAACCTCATAGACCAAGGTTGAGTCCCAAATGGCACCCTATTCCCCATATAGTGCACTACTCTAGTCAAAAGCAGTGCACTATAAGGGGGAAATGGTTAATTGAGGGATTTAGGACACAACCCAGGACTAATTCCAAACAAAACATTCACCCTTTTCCTCAGCCCTCGATGGTATTGCCTTTTGTCTGGCCTCAGCCATCAATGGTATTGCCTTTCCTCTGGCCTCAGCCCTCAATGGTATTGCCTTTCCTCTGGCCTCAGCCCTCAATGGTATTGCCTTTCCTCTGGCCTCAGCCCTCAATGCCATTGTCTTTACTCTGGCCTCAGCCCTCAATGGTATTGCCTTTCCTCTGGCCTCAGACCTCAATGGTATTGTCTTTACTCTGGCCTCAGCCCTCAATGGTATTGCCTTTCCTCTGGCCTCAGACCTCAATGGTATTGCATGTCCTCTGGCCTCAGCCCTCAATGGTATTGCATGTCCTCTGGCCTCAGCCTTCAATGGCATTGCCTTTCATCTGGCCTCAGCCCTCGATGGTATTGCATGTCCTCTGGCCTCAGCCCTCGATGGTATTGCATGTCCTCTGGCCTCAGCCCTCGATGGTATTGCATGTCCTCTGGCCTCAGCCCTCGATGGTATTGTATGTCCTCTGGCCTCAGCCCTCGATGGTATTGCATGTCCTCTGGCCTCAGCCCTCGATGGTATTGCATGCCATCTGGCCTCAGCCCTCGATGGTATTGCATGTCCTCTGGCCTCAGCCCTCGATGGTGTTGCATGTCCTCTGGCCTCAGCCCTCAATGGTATTGCATGTCCTCTGGCCTCAGCCCTCGATGGTATTGCATGTCCTCTGGCCTCAGCCCTCGATGGTATTGCATGTCCTCTGGCCTCAGCCCTCGATGGTATTGTATGTCCTCTGGCCTCAGCCCTCGATGGTATTGTATGTCCTCTGGCCTCAGCCCTCGATGGTATTGCATGTCCTCTGGCCTCAGCCCTCGATGGTATTGCATGTCCTCTGGCCTCATTCCTCGATGGTATTGCATATCCTCTGGCCTCAGCCCTTGCCACTCTGAAGAGACTGAATACTGTAGAGGCAAAAGCAGAAGAACACGGAGAGCCGTGAGAGTTAGACTTATGTCCAACTCAGCATGATTTCAAGTGAGATTAGACAGTTGAAGTGTATTATTGCACAGGTCTCCGGCAGTAATCTTGTAATCTCAGACTGGGGTCCCTTGGGATTTGCTGGAGCTACTGTAGTAAAGAGAACGAGAGGGGAAGTTCCAGCAGGGTAATTTAGATAACCTGTTTACATGACCTAGTCAGTTATTTGGATTGTTTGTTCGAGGGCTTACATGTGGGTCATAGCACTTGACTAATTCAGGCCACTTAATTGTGTAATAGGGTTATTTGAAAGCTCTGTCTATTATCATTGATGCGGTATCAAACGCTTTGAAAATTACAGTGGATAAATATACAGAGCATTAGGGCTTAAATGAGAGGAGGAGTTGGTCGGAAAAATACCAAAAAGAAAACAGTTTTGCATATGTGAAGGTGGATGAATTAAAATGAATGTTGTTGTGAATTTATAGATAAAGAGCATTTACAAATAACAATGGTTGAACGCCTAGTAAAAGGAAATATATATTTTTATTAGGGCTGTCAGAGTTCATCAGTTAACTATAGTTAACTTTTTGTAATTTTAGTGCACTGAGTTTTTAAAATCGTAATGAATTGCATTGTCTGAAAGCATTCACAACTGTATTTAACCTTGATTTAACTAGGCAAGTCAGTTAAGAACAAATGATGATTCACAATGACGGTCTACCCTGGCCAAAACCTCCCCTAACCCGGACAACGCTGGGCCAATTGTGCACAGCCCTATGGGTCTCCCGATCACGGCCGGTTGTGATACAGCCCAGGATCGAACCAGGTCTGTAGTAACACCTCTAGCACTGTGATGCAGTGCCTTAGACCGCTGCGCAACTCGGAAGGCCCTATATACTGAAAATATCCAAAATACATCATCTATACAGCTAAAAACAACAATGCGATGTCAAAAAAAGCTGACATCGAGTTTAAGAAAGTGTGTGCTTTATCAATTTACCTGATTTGCTAAATGTTACTTTGAACAAAATCAAGACGTTAATATTATTTTAATGCTTTTTGTGTAAAAAAATCTTGAGCAAATTCTGAATTGGTGATTAGTTGTGAATACATTGTACATCCAAGTAGTTCTCAAAGAGCCATGACTACATAAAGCCATGACTACACAGAGCAATGACTACATAGAGCCATGACTACATAGAGCCATGACTACATAGAGCCATGACTACATAGAGCAATGACTCCATAGAGCCATGACTACATAGAGCCCTGACTACATGGAGCCATGACTACATAGAGCCATGACTACATAGAGCCATGACTACATAGAGCCATGACTACATAGAGCCATGACTACATAGAGCCATGACTACATGGAACTCTATTCCACATCAAGTAACTGATGCAAGCAGTAAAATGAGATTTAAAAAACAGATAAAAAACACCTTATGGAACAGAGGGGACTGTGAAGCAACACCAACATAGGCACAGACACACACACACACACACACACACACACACACACACACACACACACACATACACACACACACACACACACACGATAACGTATGCACTATACACACATGTACATATAGATTTTGTACTGTAGATACAATATGTGGTTGTCGTGAAGTAGGGGCCCGAGGGCACAGAGTGTGTTGTGAATGTCTTGTAATGCTTTTAAAATTGTATAAACTGCCTTCATTTTTTTCTACCCCAGGAAGAGTAGCTGCTGCCTTGGCAGGAACTAATGGGGATCCATAATAAACCCCAGGAAGAGTAGCTGCTGCCTTGGCAGGAACTAATGGGGATCCATAATAAACCCCAGGAAGAGTAGCTGCTGCCTTGGCAGGAACTAATGGGGATCCATAATAAACCCCAGGAAGAGTAGCTGCTGCCTTGGCAGGAACTAATGGGGATCCATAATAAACCCCAGGAAGAGTAGCTGCTGCCTTGGCAGGAACTAATGGGGATCCATAATAAACCCCAGGAAGAGTAGCTGCTGCCTTGGCAGGAACTAATGGGGATCCATAATAAACCCCAGGAAGAGTAGCTGCTGCCTTGGCAGGAACTAATGGGGATCCATAATAAACCCCAGGAAGAGTAGCTGCTGCCTTGGCAGGAACTAATGGGGATCCATAATAAACCCCAGGAAGAGTAGCTGCTGCCTTGGCAGGAACTAATGGGGATCCATAATAAATACAAATACAAATGCCATGCAGTATTGTGTTCAGGTAAGAGTCAGTTTATAAGTGAAACTGTCAAGTCAGGCTGTTCCTCTATCCTGATCACTGTAAGTGTTCAACTTCCAACATTATCTTGGTTAGCTAAATCAACCCTAGCTATCTGGTACTGGGCATTAGTTTGACCAGGCTCTGCGGTAGCAATCCACAAGAATGCCCTGGACCAGAGCTATATCAACACCAGTGCTCAATGACAGCTGAAGACCATCATGACGGCTCTATGTGATGAGTATCCACATCCAAGTTGCCCAAATGATCTCACTGTATTTTGGAGAAGGACAAATTAGTATGGGGCACTCAATATATTTGGTGTACCCAGAGTAGGGTGTAATGGTTTGTGTTCTTTGGCTGTGCTGATTATAGATTTGGTAATCAGCCATCTCTCTCTGGTAGTAATTGAGCCTGAGGACGATGGTTATACATTTGGTTACACATTGTGCATTTAACATCAACCTGTGAATTAAAGACATTCAACAAATGACAAGTATTACTTTTGGATGTTCAGTCACTCCTAACAACAGAGAAGGCTGGTGTCTTGTATAATACATAAACACAACAAGCTGTTCACTCCAAGATCAGATTTAGAGTTGGAATAAAGAGCAGCAATCTTCAGTTTCCATAACTGTGTCCCAAATGGCACCCTATTCAATACATAGTGCATTACTTTTGAACAGAGCCCTAACTCCATTTTTTCAAATTGACAGTGTCCTGTGTTCTTTCGGCCGAAAACCTTCAAGGTATGTTGAGCCTTTGAAGTTGGACTTTATTGTGAATGCCCTGCCTTTAAAATAGTATTAAATAAGGGATAAGTCTGCAGTTGTTTTGACTGTGGACAACATTATGAGGTTCGACATAAGAGAAGGGTGGAGTTTTACAGTACAATATTGAACCGCTTGAAAAAATGAACATAGAGCACAATCTAGTGATGATTCTAAACAAAATACATTCACAAACAAATATATTTAGATCTTGGAACGTATACTCCTGCAAGACATTCACACAGACCTAGATAAGACATTCACATCTGATTTAGAGCACTAACTTCTTTTATAATGATACACTACATGACCAAAAGTATTTGGACAACTGCTTATCTAACATCTCATTCCAAAATCATGGGCATTAATATGGAGTTGATGGTCCCCCCTTTGTTGTTATAACAGCCTCCCCTCTTCTGGGAAAGCTTTCCACTAGATGTTGGAACATTGCTGCGGGGACTTGCTTCCATTCAGCTACAAGAGCATTAGTGAGGTCGGGCACTGATGTTGGGCGATAAGGCCTGGCTCGCAGACAGCATTCCTATTCCTCCCAAAGGTGTTCGATGGGGTTGAGGTCAAGGCTCTGTGCAGGCCAGTCAAGTTCTCCCACAACAATCTCGACAAATCATTTTTGTATGGACCTCGCTTTGTGCACAGGGGCATTGTCATGCTGAAATAGTAAAGGGCCTTCCCCAAACTGTTGCCATAAAGTTGTAAGTACAGAACCGCCTAGAATGTCATTGTATGCTGTAACATTAATATTTTCCATCTAGCCCTAACCATGAAAAACAGCCCCAGATCATTATTCCTCCTCCACCAAACTTTATAGTTGGCACTATGCATTGGGGCAGGTAGCGTTCCCCTGGCATCCGCCAAACCCAGATACGTCCATCGGACTGCCAGATGGTGAAGTGTGATTCATCACTCCAAAGAACACATTTCCATTGCTCCGGAGTCCAATGGCAGTGAGCTTTACACCACTCTAGCCGACGCTTGACATTGCACATGGTGATCTTAGGCTTGTGTGCAGCTGCTTGGCCATGGAAACCCATTTCAAGAACCTCCCGACGAACAGTTATTGTGCTGACGTTGCTTTCAGAGGCAGTTAGGAACTCGGTAGTGAGTGTTGCAACCGAGGACAGACGATTTTTCCGCACTACTTGCTTAAGCACTTGGGGGTCACGTTCTGTGAGCTTGTGTGGCTTACCACTTTGCGGCTGAGCCGTTGTTGTTCCTAGACGTTTCCACTTTACAATAACAGCACTTACAGTTGAACAGGGCAGCCTTAGCAGAAATTTGATGAACTGTTGTAAATTTGTTGGAAAGGTGGTATCCTATGACGGTGATATGTTGAAAGTCACTGAGCTCTTCACTAAGTCCATTCTACTGCCAATGTTCGTCTATGGAGATTGCATGGCTGTGTGCTCGATTTTATACACCCGTCATCAACGCATGTGGCTGAAATAGCCTAATCCATTCATTTGAAGGGGTGTCCACATACTTTGTATATACAGTGCCTTGCGAAAGTATTCGGCCCCCTTGAACTTTGCGACCTTTTGCCACATTTCAGGCTTCAAACATAAAGATATAAAACTGTATTTTTTTGTGAAGAATCAACAACAAGTGGGACACAATCATGAAGTGGAACAACATTTATTGGATATTTCAAACTTTTTTAACAAATCAAAAAATTATTCAGCCCCTTTACTTTCAGTGCAGCAAACTCTCTCCAGAAGTTCAGTGAGGATCTCTGAATGATCCAATGTTGACCTAAATGACTAATGATGATAAATACAATCCACCTGTGTGTAATCAAGTCTCCGTATAAATGCACCTGCACTGTGATAGTCTCAGAGGTCCGTTAAAAGCGCAGAGAGCATCATGAAGAACAAGGAACACACCAGGCAGATCCGAGATACTGTTGTGAAGAAGTTTAAAGACGGATTTGGATACAAAAATATTTCCCAAGCTTTAAACATCCCAAGGAGCACTGTGCAAGCGATAATATTGAAATGGAAGGAGTATCAGACCACTGCAAATCTACCAAGACCTGGCCGTCCCTCCAAACTTTCAGCTCATACAAGGAGAAGACTGATCAGAGATGCAGCCAAGAGGCCCATGATCACTCTGGATGAACTGCAGAGATCTACAGCTGAGGTGGGAGACTCTGTCCATAGGACAACAATCAGTCGTATATTGCACAAATCTGGCCTTTATGGAAGAGTGGCAAGAAGAAAGCCATTTCTTAAAGATATCCATAAAAAGTGTTGTTTAAGGTTTGCCACAAGCCACCTGGGAGACACACCAAACATGTGGAAGAAGGTGCTCTGGTCAGATGAAACCAAAATTGAACTTTTTGGCAACAATGCAAAACGTTATGTTTGGCGTAAAAGCAACACAGCTGAACACACCATCCCCACTGTCAAACATGGTGGTGGCAGCATCATGGTTTGGGCCTGCTTTTCTTCAGCAGGGACAGGGAAGATGGTTAAAATTGATGGGAAGATGGATGGAGCCAAATACAGGACCATTCTGGAAGAAAACCTGATGCAATCTGCAAAAGACCTGAGACTGGGACGGAGATTTGTCTTCCAACAAGACAATGATCCAAAACATAAAGCAAAATCTACAATGGAATGGTTCAAAAATAAACATATCCAGGTGTTAGAATGGCCAAGTCAAAGTCCAGACCTGAATCCAATCGAGAATCTGTGGAAAGAACTGAAAACTGCTGTTCACAAATGCTCTCCATCCAACCTCACTGAGCTCGAGCTGTTTTGCAAGGAGGAATGGGAAAAAATGTCAGTCTCTCAATGTGCAAAACTGATAGAGACATACCCCAAGCGACTTACAGCTGTAATCGCAGCAAAAGGTGGCGCTACAAAGTATTAACTTAAGGGGGCTGAATAATTTTGCACGCCCAATTTTTCAGTTTTATATTTGTTAAAAAAGTTTGAAATATCCAATAAATGTCGTTCCACTTCATGATTGTGTCCCACTTGTTGTTGATTCTTCACAAAAAAATACAGTTTTATATCTTTATGTTTGAAGCCTGAAATGTGGCAAAAGGTCGCAAAGTTCAAGGGGGCGAATACTTTCGCAAGGCACTGTATAGTGTATATACAATAACCAGCCTGACCAAAGGCATAGCACAAGCTTTATAAGGAAAACTGATCCCCCTGTTTCTAATAGGTTTAAGATGAACTCACCTCATCATTTGCCAGTCCAGCTGAATGAAGCAAACATACATCTGCTCTTGCAGCGCTCCTGATAGAGATCATAGGAGTCAGGTAGAGTCAGTTGGCCTGAAAGCAGGAGTGTGACAGAGGACCAGCTGGTCCAGGGGGAGGAAACACACAACATCAATAGCAAGCCGAAAAGCAACATACTATGGACTCGTTGTAAAATACAAATTTGATTTGCTCATGGCGATAGGAGGTTTGCGGTGCCTGGATGGAGAAAAATGCTCTTTAAAAAAAAGGAAGAACAGACAATGTCATCCAAAGACAAATTGTGTTTTTAGTTATATTTGCCAACATTGATTGACTTCGCTTCATTGCTACAGTCAGTTAACAGTAAAATCATATCAGAAGCATGATGACAAGTATAAGTACATTCCAGCAGTAAATTAGTATTACATTGTGTTACAAAGATTTCTTAGGCCTTGTACACGCGTATATGTTGGTATCACAGGAGGTTGGTGGCACCTTAATTTGGGAGGATGGTAATGGCTTGAGCGGAATCAGTGGAAAGGTATCAACTACATCAAACACAGGGTTTCCATGGTTTCCATGTGTTTGATGCCATTCCTTTCGCTCCATTCCAGCCATTATTTTGAGCTGTCCTCCCCTCAGCAGCCATTATTTTGAGCTGTCCTCCCCTCAGCAGCCATTATTTTGAGCTGTCCTCCCCTCAGCAGCCTCCACTGGTGGTATATCCAGTGTAGATATTTGATAGGGCCAGGTAACAATGCGAACACACAGACAAACCATCCTTCGTGACAACGATCAAAGAAACCTAAAAACAATGGCATCATTTATTTCTACTCTTGGCTACCAGTGGATGGCCATATTTCCCGATGCTAAAAGGCTCCTCCCAACAAAAGGACATTTGAGCAGAAACAGGACTGGCGTCTTCCGTCTCCGACCTCACTGCCTCGCCTTGCCTGCCACTCACTTGACTGAAATATTGAACCAAACTAGAAAACTGCAAGGTGACTCAAAACAATAACAATCTCGCTAGGTGCTCCCAAACATATGGCAGCAGATCCACAAAACTGTACTTCAAATCTATGATACTCCCCCACTTAAAATACTGCTTGACTAGTTGGGCCCAAGCTTGCTGTACAACATTAAGACCTATTCAGTCTGTCTACAAACAGGCTCTCAAAGTGCTTGATAGGAAGCCCAGTAGCCATCATCACTGTTACATCCTCAGAAAGCATGACCTCCTGAGTTGGGAAAATCTTGTGCAATATACCGATGCATGTCTTGTATTCAAGATCCTAAATGACCTGGCTCCCCCTCCACTCAGTATTTTTGTTAAACAGAAAACCCAAACATATGGCAGCAGGTCCACAAGGTCTGCCATGAGAGGTGACTGTACAGTTCCCTTAAGGAACAGCACCTTTAGTAAATCCGTTTTCTCTGTGAGAGATTCCCATGTCTGGAATACACTGCCATCAGACACACATAACTGCACCACATATCACACTTTCACAAAAAACATGAAGACATGGCTAAAGGTCAATCAGATTTGTGAACATGGTCTCTAGCTGTGTGTTGCCGCTTTCCATGTCTGTTGTCTGTAACTTGTGAGGTGTAGAAACACTTTGTTGCATTTATGAATTTTGTCTTGCTGCTTTTTGTTCTATGTTGCTCTGTCTGTATGCTACGTCTTGCTTGTCCTATGTTGCTATTGATTATATTTTAATTGTTTTTAATAACCTGCCGAGGGACTGCGGTTGAAAATTAGCCGGCTGGCTAAAACCGGCACTTTTACTGAAACGTTGATTAATGTGCACTGTCCCTGTAAAAATAAAATAAACTCAAAATAAACTCAAACTCAAACCATGTCATTTTATTTTCGTTAAAAGTTGGGTGGAAAAAAAAGAAAGAAATGTCCTTCTGTTAATGACTTTTAGCAAATCAAATCAGTTGTCCACGTTGATTAAAAGTCATCAACATTTGGGGGGGTTGAATTGACGTGGAAACAATGTTGATTCAACCAGTTTTTGCCCAGTGGGATATGGCTGTATGTTTATTTTCAAAGTAATGGATTAGAAGACCATTTTGTTGTAGAGTAACGCGCTGGATAGGAATTTATCTCTTATGCGGGTTTTGGTCTGGACATGTAGGGGTTTTGTTCCTCGTGATATGGAGATGCTTTTTAAAAAATGACGTGGAATTCAGGGACAGTCATGCATGGAGCAATTCACTCTATGTGGATAATCTGATCCTTACCGCCAAGCCAAACCTCACACAGAAGAAGTATATGTGAAGAAACAAGAGAAGCTTCTACTGTCTTTATCATGTGAAAAGGCTATGGTAAAACATGATAAATACTGTACTAAATCTTTTACAATTAAATTGTCATTTGTCACAATATCACGGAAACAAAATACTTCAATAACTTAAACTTTTTTTTATGTCAATGAACATCAGAATGAATATGAGTATCACCATGATCAATCCTCTTTTATAGAACACATATATGTGCCTCATGAATAATCAGTGTAGATAGATGTTCACCACATCAATAACACACAGAAAGACAATTTTGTGTCCAACGAACTGGCATTCATACAGTGACCTTAAACGTTACGGTCCACAGATCAAAGTAACCAATTGACTTATGTTTCCTCCTGACCTGAAAAAAATATTTCTCAAAAGGCTGTTTATCTATTCATTGAACAGCAAACACCTTACTTCACAGGAGGAGAGGAGAGTGTAACTCCATTTTCCACATACCATAAATCTATGTGTGTATCCTGAAAGGCACCCTATTGCCTACTTAGTGCATTACTTTTGATCGGGGCTTATTGGGCTGTTGTCAAAAGTAGTGCACTTTGTAGGGGATAGGATGCCATTTGAGACGCATCCTATGGCAGAGACCTGCAGGTGAGAATAAGGCCCTGCTGCCAACACCAACATGACCACAGAGCTGTTACTGGAAGACTGACCCCTGGTCCAGACGACCGCAGCCTTCTGACAGGACTACAGACTACCCCAGCCCCACAAGCAGACCTGAATAGACCTGAACCAGGCTACAACAGGATGCTAAAGAGCCTTGTCGAGTAGCATTTCAAAACTAATATGAGTTAATATCTGCCCAAAGCGTCCTTTGTCAGAGGGATTTAAATTGAACTGTAAGTTTCTTCTAAAAGTTGGAGTGCCTACCACTTAGGTGGGGATGTGTCATTGCTCTGCAACACTGCCACCTACTGTTTAAAGTCATGGCTTCAGGTTAGCCATCCCATACATCTCATTTCATGATCTGCAGGTAAATATAAACACTTGACAATTTTGTTAATTAGATGAGATATTCTGATGTAAATGCAAAATGTTGACAGTAAGAGCTATTCTGGAATGAGAGGAAGAAGGAATACATTCTATACTAGGAAGAACACAATAGCATTGGATTACGTTAACCTAGATCTGACAACGTGATGCCTCTGTGGTGAACAATGCAACTATCTGTCCAGAGCTCCTGAACACCAGCATTAATAGGCTACATTGGAGTTTTTGATGCTTTAAAGACAAGGCTAGACACCCAAGGGACCTGATGCTTGGCCGGTTTGAACTCTCGCAGGCAAATGCTCAATTAACTCAGGTAAGCTCCTGGAAAATCACTTAGCCTACTGGTCCTCTGGCTAGGGTAAAGACCTCTGCGCTCAAACTATTGTATTCATTCCTATTCCTTCCCACAGTTAACAATTGGGAATAGTAGAGATTCCTGAGCTAAAAAATGATTCTAGTATTATTTTTAAAATCATAATCCCACTATAACAGGATATATTTTGTATGATTTCTGTTATTCACAGAATACTTGAAATAAAAATAAATATGAAGCAGTACAATAGGAACTATTTAATTCCTTTGTAAGAGGATTGTGATGATCAAGCTTATTTAGAGCGTTACATTGTCACACAAAGACAAGTAACGTTACTAACTTAACATGTTCCACAGTAGCATTACTGACATATAGCACCAATTCATTGACTAAAGGCACCTGCAGCAAAGCCAGGCAGGGAGACAGAGTTTTTCAGGGCAGGGGAACATCTTGTGAGGGCTGAGCGGCCTTTCTTCACATGCAGCCAAATGATCCGTGAGGGAATTAAATGGAAGTTGTAAAAATAGATGGAAAAAAGTCCCTGTTCGGCTGTTGCGGTGGTCTCCTCGCTACCTCTCCCGGGTGAATAGTCTACAGCTGAAAACACTGAAGATGTTTGTGTTTAGAGGGAACATTTCACATCTATCATTCATTTGGGGGGTAACCGGCGGTCCTATTTCCAAAATTGACATACCACTCACTAGAGCACGAACAGCAGAGGGGACGGAGGGATGAGGAAATCCTAGAAGGTTCTCATCTTACAGCCTATTCGCTCTTTATCGGTTCTTATTGATTTTCCATACTTATAGTTTTCACTGTATTCTCACCAAGGGCTCTGCAGCATACTAGTGCCCTCTAGCCAAAGCTTGAAATCCCATACCCACATTTTGGGCACAACATAAGAGGGTTGGCAGTAGCATTCAAATTTAACTCCATCATCAAATAGGCAGAATTTCAGGAATACTGAAGCCTTCCCAATGGCAACAAGGCTTGCCCTCTTACCTGTTGTGGACATTAAAAGTAATTTCTGGCAACTTTGTCTCTTTCTCATGGGTAAGAAATACAGTAAGCACCAATATCTCAAGCCTCTTCATCATAGGCCAAATCCACACACAGACACTGCTTGTTTTTAAACTGAGTCCTGGGATGAATACGTGGAGCTCATCTGTATAAAAACAAAACGAAAGACAATTTCACAGAGCTGGAGTGTACAGTCATCTACACAAATATCTCGCCTGAAACTGCATGGGCGACACCCATTGTATATTTTACTTGGCCACAAAATGTGCCTAGGGTGTAATACATTGTGTGTCCTTTGGTACTATTTAATGTAGAATCTCCAACACTCACAAATGCAGTATAACCAAATGGAATGCTCCAAATACAAACCAATATGGCAAACATGCCATATATCTTCCCTCTTCTCCAGACACAGCTCAACCTCATTGGATTGATGGGTAAATCCGTGACCAGATTTTTCTGTTGCAGCTTGCCAGTATTCCTACTGTTTTTCAGTCTGTTGGTGGCCTAGGCCCTAATCACCTTGGCCTCCCTTAGAGACCATAAATTGCTCAGATGAGATGAAGTCCTTGTGTTGCTCGCACAGGCAGCAAGGCAAAATGTGCCACACGGTGTTTTGACAGCCCCGGACATTAAATCAGGATTTTATGACGGCTGGGGAAAACGTGTCCATGTTCTCTGGTGCTGATTTATGCTCATTGGAGTCTGGAGGATATAATCATTTGGCCACAAACGGATGGATAGAGAGATACCAAGGTTGCATTATATTCCAGACATTCTCACCAATGAACACAAATGGAATCCCACATGCTTCTAGAATCGGAACATCAGAGTGTGTCTCTGTAACATCTCTGTTCATACTACAGATGCAAATCGCAGACAAGCGAAGGGGATTGGGATGGGTTCTTCAAATGAACACATTAATAGATAGACAGTCCTGTTAAACACACTAACTTTACTAAATGAGGCCTATAAATGGGACGTAAAATATTCCATGCAGTTAATATGATTGTAATTGCGAGTGTAGTCTGTGGTCCGTCGTGTCCACATCCCTCTCTGCAGTGAGAGTTACCATAGGGAGATGCAGTGATCTACCAAGAGCTACATAACACGAATACATGTAAATCTAAGTGAAGCATGGAATAGGACTAATCACTACATACTGGACCACTAAATGACAATTCATTTAAAAACTATTAGCAGTTACTAAAAACATGAATGAACATGAAAAACAAAGGATAAGCCCACTAGCGCAAACCAGGTGGGATGGCGTATCGCTGCAGAATGCTGTGGTAGCCATGCTGGTTAAGTGTGCCTTGAATTCTAAATAAATCACAGATGGTGTTACCAGCAAAGCACCCCCACACCTCCTCTTCCATGCTTCACGGTGGGAACCACACATGCGGAAGTCATCCGTTCACCTACTCTGCGTTTCACAAAGACACAGAGGTTGGAATCAAAAATCTAAAATTTGGACTCATCAGACCAAAGGATAGATTTCTACTAGTCTAATGTCCATTGCGCATGTTTCTTGGCCAAAGCAAGTCTCTTCTTATTATTAGTGTCCTTTAGGAGGGGTTTCTTTGCAGCAATTCGACCACGAAGGCTTGATTTTTAAGTTTAAAAAAAATACATCTCCTCGCGGGGCACTGCTAGGTTGGTACACAATAGGCAGAGCTCGTGACTTCACGCTCCAGCCTTTTTAAATAAATATTTTTTAAATAAATCATTTTTTTTCTTTTTTAAAATATATTTTTAGTTTTTTCTTGTTCATACCTGTGTTTTGTTTTGTTAGACATGTTAAATGTAGGGATGTAAATTGTTGATTGCTGATAATTTTGTACAACATACAAATATATATTTTTTGTATCACTCTCCAGACCGGACACTGGGGGTCCTGGGTGAAATTCAGAGATTCTGTCAGCTCTGGCCTGAATTTGTCAGACTCATTTGGTGTTTCGTTTGAAATATTTACGCCTTCAGTTTTGATCAATTACGAAAACAACAATTAGGCTAACACAATGTCCGACCTTTGTTGTTCTTCCACTGGCAATGTTTCATTGATGCTGTTTAGTGTTCACGATGTCTCGTGACATCGCGTCACAGTCTGCTTCGCACGCATTATGCATGAAATTGTTCTGCTCAACGTGGTTTCATCCAGCTAAACTACTAGTTGATGGATGGGCGAGGGAGTTCGGTTTGATAGAATGTAGTCATAACTTTGGTGACTTGAGACGTGTAAGTATAGCCTAGCACATTTTGTTCTACGATACGAAACCACTTCAATACTGCCTCACTATTTTGCATTATTGCTTGGGGAAACATTTGGCAATTGTCTTCGAAGAACGTACATTAGCAGGGAGAACATACATTAATATCAGCTAGCATAGGCCTACATTCTCTTGCATTCGTCCACCTTCATTAGCCCCTTTCATTTGGGGATGTTGTTTGACTTGTGTCTAGAGGATACAGTTATTTGACAATCCCTTAAAAATTGCACTGAGACACCACCCACCACATTAAAGGACAATTTTAAAAAACTACGTTTCCAGACACTTTTTTTGCTTGTTGCTATTTTCACTTGGTGCTGAGAAATTTCCCCCACCAGCTATATACTTCCTCATGCTCGTTCTGCGTTTGCAAAAACACTCAAATAAGCCTAAGTACTTTTTAGAAACGGCAACACATTCAGTATAGTGATGCAGGTCTTTAGATGCCGTACACATGAAATTGTGTCATTCTGAACAGTATCCCCAACCTTCCATTTTGTTGCACTCAAATGATAGCCAACTTCTCCTTGTAGCCTGGGCAAACATTAGGAATGATACAATTTCATGTGTACCATGTCTAAAGACGTGCATCACCATACTGACAGTGTTGCCGTTTTAAAAAATATGTATTTGGAGCTTTTGTTCATGTTTTCTTTGCCCCTGCAATTGCAGAATGAGCATGAGAAAGTCTATCACCTGTGGGGTAAGTTTCTCAAAACCAAGATAAATCACAAAACAAGTGTCTGGACACTTCTATAACATGCCATTTACATCCAAAATACAGATTTGGTTAAAACAATTCAACTTCTCCGTTAACTCTCAACACAAAAGTGCCATTGGTGGGGATTTTCCTTTTGTAGAATGCAGTGAGCGGGCCCTCACACAGCATGGAAAGCCATTTAGTGGTAGGCCCTTTGTTGGTGGCCACCCATGTCTAGCTAGGGTTCCATGGCCCGGCCTCCGCAGATGCGCTTTCCTCATCAGTGGCCTGCAGACAGCATAGACCAGCCTAGCCTGCTACAGAGTCCAGGGATGCGTCCCAAATGCCACCCAATTCCCTTTATAGTGCATGCACTACTTTTTACCAGAGCCCTATGGTCCCTGGTCAAAGTGGTGCACTTGTAAGGAATATGGTGCCATTTGGGATGCAGACAGTCCAGGGAAAATCCCCTTCCTCTCTCTTCCCGATCATATGGCCACTCTGCCTCGTCTTGATCCCTGAGAGGATGTGACATCTATTGATGGGGTCAAAGGTGAAGGAAATGGGGATCCCAGCTGAGAGCAGGTATAATCTATTACCACTCAGAGACAGATGCACTGTGTGGAAGAGAACTACTTGCGGAGCTCAGAGGAGATTTCCTCCTCTCCCTCTTTCCAGGGTGGGTGGGATGCTAGCGGAACTTTCTGTTATTGTTAACCATTGATGTATTTCAAATGGAGTGAGGAACAGTACAGACAGGTTTGTAGAAAAAGGGGGTTATTGTGTGGACGGAGGGGAAATGATTTGACTGCGAAGAGGTCTGACTTTGGGCAATTCTTAATTTGTCACCACCTCATCGGCTGTCATTGCTTTTATTTTAGTGATGTTTTCTCTGTCATATTTCAGAGAAACTCTTATCGTGGATGAGTGATGTCTGAGAAGACCGATGAATGGACTGTTGAGAGGAGGAGTTTGTGTCTCTTTATCTCAGTCTTCCCCATTAATAGGGTTTAGCTATCCCTCAAGGTTAGTAGCTTACGGTATGCGTGTCAAACACTATACACATTTGGCTTTCTAATAATGACATTCCAAAAACAAGGAAAGGGGGATAAAGCATTAAACTGAAATGTGTCTTCTGCATTTAACCAAACCCCTCTGAACCAGAGAGGTGCGAGGGGCTGCCTTAATCGACATCCACATCATCAGTGCCTGGGGAACAGTGGATTAACTGCCTTGCTCAAAAGCAGAGTGACAGATTTTTAACTTGTCAGCTCGGGGAATCAATCCAGCAACCTTTCGGTTACTGGCCCAATACCCGTCAGGCTACCTGCCACCCAACAAACGATGAAGACAGGCATTATCATCACTCTTGAGACACAATTGATGTACCGTTAGTCCAAACAAACCTACAGTAAAGCACACACATCCTGAAGGAAATGATGATGTTATATTATTTACATAGATATTACACCACGTAGCATTGTTCTTTCCCAAGCTTTAAGTGAAGTACAAATACTCAAGCACAATTCAAGTAAAATGACACACTTAAAACAGTCTATGAGAAGGGAGTTTGTATGACTGCCTTTATTCAACAAGGGAACTGTCTCTAATAGAATAAATGGTGTAATAACTCTTCCGCTGAGGAAGCTTCTTTTTTTCTTTACATTTATGACCGGACTATTGTAAATCAACAATTCATTTATTCTCAACAAAAAATTTAAATCAACATGCAACAATTTCAACCATTTTACTGAGTTATAGTTCGTATAAGGAAATCAGTCAATTTAAATGAATAGATTAGGCCCTTAATCTATGGATTTCACATGACTGAGCAGGGGCACAGCCATGGATGGGCCTGGGAGGGTATAGGCCCACCCACTTGGGAGCCAGGGCTTTATTACATACTCCTCAATTTCATCAGTTGTCTGGGTGGCTGGTCTCAGACGATCCCGCAGGTGAAGAAGCTGGATGTGGAGGTCCTGGGCTGGTGTGGTTACATGTGGTCTGCGGTTGTGAGGCCTATTGAACGTACTGCCAAATTCTCTAAAACAACATTGGAGGTGGCTTATGGTAGAGAAATTAACATGAAATTATCAGGCAACAGCTCGTGGACATTCCTGCAGTCAGCATGCCAATTGCACACGCCCTCAAAACTGCACATTTTATGGCGGCCTATTATTGTCCCTAGAACAAGGTGCACCAGTGTACTGATCATGCTGTTTAATTAGCTTCTTGATATGCCACATCTGTCAGGTGGATGGATTATCTTGGCAAAGGAGAAATGCTCACTAACAAGGATATAAAGAAATGTGTGCACAAAAGTTGAGAGAAATAAGCTTTTCGTGCATATGAAACATTTCTGGGATCTTTTATTTCAGCTCATTTATTTCAGCTCAAACATGGGACCAGCACTTTACATGTTGCATTTATATATTTTTTCCATATACTATGGTTAAAGAGGAGACATGGAGAGTAGTAGGAGGTGCTCAACCAATGTGAGACGAGATGCAATCAAAATTCATCAGAGCATTTTGAGAGAAAATGCTCAACTCTTGCTCACAATAAAAAAAAAATGGATACATTATTATTCTGATTGACATTAAAATGGTGTTGTTTCGGCCTTCAGAACTAAATAGAGCTCTAATTCAGGTTAGTGTCAGCTTGGATTACCCATAGACCCATGCAGACTCATGCCCCCTGTTAATACACAAAATCATTGAGGAGTAAATATTTAGTCTCTGGGACCCCTATTGCCTTTTGTGTGTGGATTATCTTCAGAGTCATGAAATATTGATGTGAAAACTTAGCAGTGACTTATTGGCAGATGCAGAGCCAGGCCAGGGCAACCTGTCCTCTAGCAAGAGTTGTCTCTCTTCGTTGGTGTTGTGTGCTTATTTGCTCCATTTAAAATGGTTTTGCCATTGTGCTGTAGGATAGGATTGTATTGTGAATACACTGTGAAATGCATTTTTCAGTTTTGAACTAAAAACACCAGGTGGCGCTATGCACTCAAATACAACTCTCCTTAGGTCATGCTGCATTACATAGTTATTTTATTCAGGGTGTTTTCACATATAGTCCTCTTTAAAACTGATCTCAGTCCTCTTTAGCCTCTTTCGTCAGTTCACTTCACCTATTTTGTGGTCCGAGTCCTCTTTGCATTCACATTACTATGTTTAGAAAGGAACCAAGACATTTGTCCAACATTCACTCAGTGCACTGTGGGATTTACAAAGTGCAGGACAAGCCATTCACTCAGTGCACTGTGGGATTTACAAAGTGCAGGACAAGCCATTCACTCAGTGCACTGTGGGATTTACAAAGTGCAGGACAAGCCATTCACTCAGTGCACTGTGGGATTTACAAAGTGCAGGACAAGCCATTCCATCAGTGCACTGTGGGATTTACAAAGTGCAAGACAAGCCATTCCATCAGTGCACTGTGGGATTTACAAAGTGCAGGACAAGCCATTCACTCAGTGCACTGTGGGATTTACAAAGTGCAGGACAAGCCATTCCATCAGTGCACTGTGGGATTTACAAAGTGCAAGACAAGCCATTCCATCAGTGCACTGTGGGATTTACAAAGTGCAGGACAAGCCATTCACTCAGTGCACTGTGGGATTTACAAAGTGCAGGACAAGCCATTCCATCAGTGCACTGTGGGATTTACAAAGTGCAGGACAAGCCATTCACTCAGTGCACTGTGGGATTTACAAAGTGCAGGACAAGCCATTCACTCAGTGCACTGTGGGATTTACAAAGTGCAGGACAAGCCATTCCATCAGTGCACTGTGGGATTTACAAAGTGCAAGACAAGCCATTCCATCAGTGCACTGTGGGATTTACAAAGTGCAGGACAAGCCATTCCATCAGTGCACTGTGGGATTTACAAAGTGCAGGACAAGCCATTCACTCAGTGCACTGTGGGATTTACAAAGTGCAGGACAAGCCATTCCATCAGTGCACTGTGGGATTTACAAAGTGCAGGACAAGCCATTCCATCAGAATATGTTATCAAATCAAAAAATCTAATGTTATTTGTCACATGTGCCAAATACAACAGTGAAATGATTACTTACAAGCCCTTAACCTACATTGCAGTTCAAGAAAAAGAGTTAAAATATTTACAAAATAAACAAAAGTTTTAAAAAATGTAATAAAGTTAAACAAGAAAATTACAAAACAATAACGAGGCTACTGTATATACAGGGGGTACCGGTACTGAGTCAATGTGTGGGGGTACAGGTTAGTCGAGAAAATTTGTAAAGTGACAATGGATAGATGATAAACAGCAAGGGGGGGTCAATGTACATTTTCCGGGTGGCTATTTGATTAATTGTTCAGCAGTCTTATGGTTTGGGGGTAGAAGCTTTTAAGGAGCCTTTTGGTCCTAGACCTGGCACTCCAGTACTGCTTGCCGTGTGGTAGCAGAGAGAACAGTCTATGACTTGGGTGACTGGGGTCTTTTTTTGGCCTTCCTCTGACATGTCCTGGATGTCAGGAAGCTTGGCCCCAGTGATGTACTGGGGCTTATGCGCTACCCTCTGTAGCGCCTTATGGTCAGATGCCGAACAGTTGCCATACCAGGTGATGATGCAACCGGTCAGGATGCTCTCGATGGTGCAGCTGTAGAACTTCTTGAGTATCTGGAGACCAGAAAATACCAACATATTTCAAACAGACCACCATAGTCCCTGTGCCCAAGAACACTAAGCTAACCTGCCTAAATGACTACTGACTACTGACCCGCAGCACTCATGTCTGTAGCCATGAAGTGCTTTGAAAGGCTGGTCATGGCTCACATCAACACCATTATCCCAGAAACCCTAGACCCACTCCAATTTGTATGCCGACCCAACAGAATCAAGGATGATGCAATCTCTATTGCACTCCACACACTCCACACTGCCCTTTCCCACCTGGACAAAAGGAACACCTATGTGAGAATGCTATTCATTGACTACAGCTCAACACCATAGTGCCCTCAAAGTTCATCACTAAGCTAAGGACCCTGGGACTAAACACCTCCCTCTGCAACTGGATCCTGGACTTCCTGACGGGCCGCCCCCAGGTGGTAAGAGTATGTAACAACACATCCGCCACGCTGATCCTCAACACGGGGGCCCATCATGGGTGCGTGCTCAGTCCCCTCCTGTACTCCCTGTTCACTCATGACTGCATGGCCAGGCATGACTCCAACACCATCATCAAGTTTGCCGATGACGCAACAGTGGTAGGGCTGATCACCAACAACGTTGAGACAGCCTATAGGGAGGAGGTCAGAGACCTGGCTGTGTGGTGCCAGGACAACAACCTCTCCCTCAACGTGATCTTGACAAAAGAGATGATTGTGGACTACAGGAAAAGGAGGACCGAGCACACCCCCATTCTCATCGACCGGGCTGTAGTGGAGCAGGTTGAGAGCTTCAAGTTCCTTTGTGTCCACATCCCCAACAAATTATCATGGTCCAAACACACTAAGACAGTTGTGAAGAGGGCATGACAAAGCCTATTCCAGATTTGGCATGGGTCCTCAGATTCTCAAAAGGTTCTACAGCTGCACCATCGAGAATATCTTGACTTGTATCAATGCCTGGTATGGCAACTGCTCGGCCTCAGACCGCAAGGCACTACAGAGGGTAGTGCGTATGGCCCAGTACATCACTGGGGCCAAGCTTCCCGCGATCCAGGACCTCTATTGTCAAAGAATCCAACCACCCTATTCATAGACAGTTCAGTCTGCAACCGCACGGCAAGCGGTACTGGAGCGCCAAATCTAGGTCCAAAAAGCTATTTAACAGCTTTTACCCCCAAGCCATAAGACTCCGTGACAGGTAATCAAAGAGCTACCCAGACCCCTCTTTTATGCTGCTGCTACTCTCTGTTTATTATCTATGCATAGTCAATTTAACTCTACCTACATGTACATATTGCCTCAATTACCTCGACTAACTGGTGCCCCCCCACATTGACTCTGTACCGGTACACCCTGTATATAGCCTTTCTTTTTATTTTACTGCTGCCGTTAAATTATTTATCATTTTAAAAAATGAAGCATTGTTGGTTAAAAAGGGCTTGTAAGTATGCATTTCACTGTAAGGTGAACCTGTAACCTGTTGTGTTCGGCGCATGTGACAAATAAAATGGTATTTTATTTGACCGATGCCAAATCTTTTCAGTCTCCTGAAGGGAAAATGTGTTGTCGTGCCCTCTTCACAACTGTCTTGGTGTGTTTGGACAATGATAGTTTGTTGGTGATGTGGACACCAAGGAACTTGAAACTCTCGACCACTTCAGCCCCGTCGATGTTAATGGAGGCCTGTTCGGCACTCCTTTTCCTATAGTCCACGATCAGCTAGATATACCATATACAGTACCTACTTAAAATGTGTAAGCTAATAGATAGCATTTAGTTAAAATATGAGACATAGCAATTGTAATCAGAATAGTATCTTCTGATTACAATAACCATTGTAATCAGAAGATACTATTGAAATATTAATAACATTGGTAACAAATAAATAGCAGAAGAATAACTGCAGATTAAATAATGCTGTAACTGAAAATTGTACACCTAATGTAGGCTACAGCCTCTTTAAGGGCTATAATATATTTTCGACCCTATGTTGTGATTCTCATCAAATATGTTGTCTTCTCTCACTATTCAAACCCCACTATCGAATAAACAGTTTATGAAGCTCTCTTAATCTATAGATCACATATTGCAGACAAATAATCTGAACCAAAAGCTCCACACATATTTTGGCATTTCTGTGCATCATTGACAATCGCTAATCAATATCCAAAAACAGCACACGTTTTTTCCACGAACTTGCACATCATCATTTTCTATTTTTTTGTGGCACCAAAGTAAGGGGCTATGGCAGGGGGAACGGTGTTGCAGTAGTCTAGTGTGTGGTGCAGGAATAATGACAATCGAACCTGGAGAGTTTTGTGTTCACAGTGCCCTAAAAAAGGGAACCGGACTGAGACGGTCTCAGGTCGGGGGCTCTTTTCAGGAGTCTGTGTTCCTTTGGAGTGTTCACACTGCACACAAACAATTAACGAACCGCAGTTCGAAGTTCAAAGATATTGGCTGAAAGGGACCAAGTGTGAACACACCCTTAGACATAATTAAAGTAATTGAGGCCAACTAACACAACACATCATCAACAACATGCCGTTTAATCAAATGAAAACATGTTCCTTTTAAAAGTACTTAGGTATATATGAACAAAAAAAATCGAAATGGTATTTATCCACCAAGGAGTTACACAATCACCACACCAGGGGGTGCTATGGTTCTAAGAATGTAATGGACACCTAACACTCCTGACTCCTGACCAGTAAACAGATTTGTCATTTCAGAATTGGTTCAAATTAGGGTTAGGGTTAAAGCAAAACTCTATTCAACTATCTTTGGGTATTTTTTTCATTAGTCCACTGTTGATACAGCTTGTCAGCAGTCAAGTTTTCAAGATATTGGACTTTCAAGAAGAAAAGTGTCACTGGCCACATCGTCATGATGATGCAAAATAAGCTTAGTGTTAAGGTTAGGGTCAGTTTTAGATTTTGGTTGGACGTTTTGCAGGTCAGTAGTGTCCTTAGTCTCCATTGATTACCATGGTTACAAGACCTCTGCCACAAGTATAGAATTTGACATGCACAGAGGAGCATTTTAAACAAAAAGCAGACAGCTCATTTCCACGGTTATGCTGTCTGCGAGCGAGTCACTCTCTCACACAAAGAACAAAAGCCCCACTGCTATGTTTTTTACATAATCAATCTCCCTTGAAATGTTGGCACTCTTTGTCATGCCTTGTTTAAGTGGCTTATAGACTACGTCCAAAGTGGAACCCTATTCCATATATAGTGCACTACTTTTGACCAGGGCCCTGGTCAAAAATAGTGCACTATAAAGGGAATAGGGTGCCATTTGGGACATACACAGAGTGTTTTTTGTCTATGAGTCAGACAGGCTTTCCCCCAGGACTAGTTAGAGCCTGCAGGTAAGAGACCAAACGGTGTAACTAATACTGAGAAATCATGTAAAACATACACACAGCAAACATCTGGGTCAGTCCTCAAAGACTAAACTTCACACTTGGTCCTCAATACCAACAAGACCAAAGAGATGTGCATAGACTTCAGGAAGCGTACAACACCTACCTCTGCAACATCTATCAGAGGTCAGAATATAGAAATTGTAGAGGAATATAAATATCTGGGTGTCCTTTTGGACAATAAGCTTCAGTGGAGTAAATGTACAGACCTGATCTATCTTAATGTAGACTGTACTATATTGACTCTGTTTTACAAATCTTTTATTGAGAGTATTTTAACTTTTTTAATTGTTTGTGGGTTTGGTAATGCCACTGTCAACCAGATAAATATGTTGAGAAGGATTATCACCACAGCAAGCAAGGTACTTGGAGTCAAACAGACAGGACTGGATGAAATCTTTTTAAGGTCAGGGCCCTCCGCAAGGCTCACAAAATCATTTTAGACCCAAGCCACCCCCTGTACCTGAACTTTGAACTACTCCCCTCTGGGTGCAGGTATAGGGCACCCCTCAGCAGGAAAAACACAACTAGACAATAATTTGTGCCTGGTGTGATATCCCTCCTAAATAGCTCGGGCTAATGTTCCTAGCGACTCCGTAAGGCCAGCAGGCTAGTCTTTTTTTAAAATGTTTTATTTCTTTATTTATTATAATTATATATATTTTTTTAAAGAAAGGTATTGGTATGTAACTGTTATGAAAGTTGTATTGTCAATTTTGTTTTGTATTTAAACGCCACTTTAAATGTGTACATGACACTGCAACAAAATGTCCCCATGGAGACAATAAAGTCAGTAAGTATGTGAAGTAGACGTAAACGTTCTGTTATATTACCCAATGATATCGCAACACCTTCCTGATTACATGTTGGCAGTTTGCCTATTGGCTGTATAGCTAGAGCAAGAATGATGGGCCGTTCTAAAGTCAGGTGTCAAGAGTATCTTTTCCCCTTGCTGTCTTTCTCAGGTTAGAAGTACGTCAGACCAGGTACATGATGATCATCTCCTGACAGCTCCATCAGTCAGCTGTACATGATCCCTTGTTAACAGATTGACATGAGAGCCTTAAACAATCACAACCCACTTAACTCACAGGTATATCTCTCATGCTACAGTATATGCTCCTGCACCAAGCGTGTTTTAGGTAAACTACAGTTAGCCTATAGATACATCAAATGCATTGAGTCTCATTCAGAAGATGTCAGTCACTTTCCGTCCCGTTTTGGAAAGCCCAGTCCCTATAAGACTTAGTCCCTGTAGTCCACAGTGAGCAGAAAAGAGAATAACAGACTTTGCATGGCTTTATGAAGCTTTACTCTTTCTGGCAGAAGATGCCTTTGTGGCTTTGAACATTAAGGCATGATTTGGATGGGGTGACACAGCAGCTGGTGGTAATAAAGAGCTGTCTAACCCCTGATCACTGCAGTGCAGGTGTACTGACTTTAAGGATTTCTCAGACAGATTCCCATTTGGCGGACACCAAGGAAAGTTGAGAGCTAATATGCTGTGTGAATGCCAAACGTGGTGTTGTGAATGGTACTTATGGGTCAATGAAATGTATCACCTTGTGTAACAACTGCAGTTTTCCTGTATGATTTATAGGCTTGTATTAATTTATTGTGAAATACTGGAACAGATTAATTTACATACACTGTTGGAGAAGGACTGAAAGAATCAGTAGTCATGAGTTATTTCCATCTCCGCGATACAGAATACCATAACACTTGTCTGGTGCAGCAAGCACCGCCATTTTATGATGAATACATAAACAAGAGACAACAGTTCAACACAACAGTTCAACACATTGTTCACATTGTCACGCACTGATCTGTTTCACCTGTCTTTGTGATTGTCTCCACCCACCTCCAGGTGTCTCCTGTTTTCCCCATTAGTCCCTGGTTTATTTATCCCTGTGTTTCCTGTCTCTGTGCCAGTTTGTCTTGTTTTGCCAAGTCAACTAGCGTTTCTCCTAGCTCCTATTTTTCCCAGTCTCTGTTTTATCCTAGCGCTCCTGGTTTTGACCCTTGCCTGTCCTGATGCCGTATCCACCTGCCTGACCACTCTGCCTGTTCTGACCTCGAGCCTGTTCTGACCTCGAGCCTGCCTATGCCCTTGTACTGTTTGGACTCTGACCTATTCACTGAACCCCTGCCTGTCCTGACCTCGAGCCTGCCTATCGCCTGGTACTGTTTGGACTCTGACCTATTCACTGAACCCCTGCCTGTCCTGACCTCGAGCCTGCCTATCGCCTGGTACTGTTTGGACTCTGACATGGTTTATGAACGCTCGCCTGTCCCCGACCTGCCTTTTTGGTATAATAAATATCGGAGCTCAACCATCCGCCTCCTGTGTCTGCATATGGGTCTCGCCTTGTGCCCTTATACACGCAGCCTTTCAATATCGTAGACTGAAATAATCTGGGGGAAATGTACCAAATGAGTTTACTATTACTATTCCATTTCTTGTCACTTTCAGGACCATGAAAGCAGAGCTGCCAAAGATCACTTAGCATGCACACTACTGGTCAACACCTCATTCAAGAGTTTTTATTTATTTTTTACTATTTTCTACATTGTAGAATAATAGTGAAGACAACTATGAAATAACACATATGGAATCATGTAGTAACCAAAAAAGTGTTAAACAAATCAAAATATCTTATTTGAGATTCTTCAAATAGCCATCCTTTGCCTTGATGACAGCTTTGCACACTCTTAGCATTCTCTCAACCAGCTTCACCTGGAATGCTTTTCCAACCGTCTTGAAGGAGTTCCCACACATGCTGAGCACTTGTTGGCTGCTTTTCCTTCACTCTGTGGTCTGACTCAACTCAAACCATCTGAATTTGGTTGAGGTCAGGGGACTGTGGAAGCCAGGTCATCTGATGCAGTACTCCATCACTCTCCTTTTTTGGTAAAATAGCCCTTACACAGCCTGGAGGTGTGTTGGGTCATTGTCCTGCTGAAAAACAAATGATAGTCCCACTAAGCCCAAACCAGATGGGATGGTGTATCGTGGCAGAATGCTGTGGTAGCCATGCTGGTTAATCGTGCCTTAATCTAAATAAATCACAGTGTCACCAGCAAAGCACACCCACACCATAACTTCCTCCTCTATGCTTCACTGTGGGAACCACACATGCGGAGATCATCCGTTCACCCACACTGCATCTCACAAAGACAAAAATCTCAAATTTGGACTCATCAGACCAAAGGACACATTTCCACAGGTCTAATGTCCATTGCTCCTATTTCTTGGCCCAAGCAAGTCTCTTCTTATTGTTGGTGTCCTTTAGCAGTGGTTTATTTGCAGCAAGTCGACCATGAAGGCCTGATTCATACAGTCTCCTCTGAACAGTTGATGTTGAGATGTTTCTGTTACTCTGTGAAGCATTTATTTGTGCTGCAATTTCTGAGCCTCGTAACTCTAATGAACTTATCCTCTGCAGCAGAGGTAACTCTGGGTCTTCCTTTCCTGTGTCAGTCCTTGATGGTTTTTGCGACTGCACTTGAAGAAACTTTCAAAGTTCTTGAAATGTTCCATATTGACTGATCTTTACTTATTTGATTTGTTCTTGCTATAATATGGACTTGGTATTTTACCAAATAGGATAATCTTCTGTATACCTCCCCTACCTTGTCACAACACAACTGATTGGCTCAAACGCATTAAGAAGGAAAGAAATTTCACAAATTAACTTCTAACAAGGCACACCTGTTAATTGAAATGCAATCCAGGTGACTACCTCATGAAACTGATTTAGAGAATGCCAAGATTGTGCAAAGCTGTCATCATGGCAAAGGGTGGCTATTTGAAGAATCTACAATATTAAATATATTTTCATTTGTTTAACACTTTTTTGGTTTCTACATGATTCCATATATTGTTATTTCATCGTTTTGATGTCTTCACTATTATTCCACAATGTAGAAAATAGTAATAAATAAATAAAAACCCTTGAATGAGTAGGTGTTCTAAAACTTTTGACCAGTTGTGTATGTTTTTCTTTTTCCATTTCCTGTAAAATAAAGAGGCATACAAACATGTTTTCTATAAAGTAAAGAGAACATACAAATATGTTTTCTGTAAAGTAAAGAGAACATACAAACATGTTTTGTATAAAGTAAAGAGGCATACAAACATGTTTTCTATAAAGTAAAGAGAACATACAAACATGTTTTCTATAAAGTAAAGAGAACATACAAACATGTTTTCTATAAAGTAAAGAGAACATACAAACATGTTTTGTATAAAGTAAAGAGGCACACAAACATGTTTTCTATAAGATAAAGAGGCATACAGACATATTTCGTATAAAATAAAGAGGAATGCGAACATGTTTTCTATAAGATAAAGAGGCATGCGAACATGTTCTCTATAAAATAAAGAGGCATGCGAACATGTTTTCTATAAGATAAAGAGGCATGCGAACATGTTCTCTATAAAATAAAGAGGCATGCGAACATGTTTTCTATAAGATAAAGAGGCATATAAACATGTTCTCTATAAAATAAAGAGGCATGCGAACATGTTTTCTATAAGATAAAGAGGCATATAAACATGTTCTCTATAAAATAAAGAGGCATGCGAACATGTTTTCTATAAGATAAAGAGGCATATAAACATGTTCTCTATAAAATAAAGAGGCATGCGAACATGTTCTCTATAAAATAAAGAGGCATGCGAACATGTTTTCTATAAGATAAAGAGGCATGCGAACATGTTCTCTATAAAATAAAGAGGCATGCGAACATGTTTTCTATAAGATAAAGAGGCATGCGAACATGTTCTCTATAAAATAAAGAGGCATGCGAACATGTTTTCTATAAGATAAAGAGGCATGCGAACATGTTCTCTATAAAATAAAGAGGCATGCGAACATGTTCTCTATAAAATAAAGAGGCATGCGAACATGTTCTCTATAAAATAAAGAGGCATGCGAACATGTTTTCTATAAAATAAAGAGGCATATAAACATGTTCTCTATAAAATAAAGAGGCATGCGAACATTTTCTCTATAAAATAAAGAGGCATATAAACATGTTCTCTATAAAATAAAGAGGCATGCGAACATTTTCTCTATAAAATAAAGAGGCATATAAACATGTTCTCTATAAAATAAAGAGGCATATAAACATGTTCTCTATAAAATAAAGAGGCATATAAACATGTTCTCTATAAAATAAAGAGGCATACAGCACAAACAAGGGCACAAACGAGGTCTGCGTCTGAAATGGCACCCTATTCTCTTTACAGTGTACTAGTTTTGACTAGAGCCCTAGGGTCCCTGGTTAAAAAGTGCACAATGTAGGGAAAAGGGTACCATTTAAGACACAGACCAATGTGTTGAGAGAGGTCTGGATTAGGAATGATGGATGGTTATCAGAGTAGTC
This sequence comes from Oncorhynchus clarkii lewisi, assembly GCF_045791955.1. Classification (NCBI taxonomy): domain Eukaryota; kingdom Metazoa; phylum Chordata; class Actinopteri; order Salmoniformes; family Salmonidae; genus Oncorhynchus; species Oncorhynchus clarkii. Next base: position 16,368,159 of record NC_092154.1, on the reverse strand, counting down.
CTCCCATTCAGGAGTAGTCTACGTGAGTCATAGGGGTGAAAGACCAAGGGTCTTCATTTAGTGTTCTGATGCTGAACTGAAGCCTCATCAACGCATTTCAGCCCTGAAATTAAAACGTGTTAAAAGCCATAGTTAAGTGTTCTAGACATTGTCTGTACCGTGTCAACGAGACAGGTCCTAAAAATGCAACCTTGGAACTCTTATCATAATTATAGATATTTGGGTATTCATTTGATTGATTAAATGTCCTGAATGAGTTTGTCTCGACACAATGGCCTGTAGTTCAGAAAAAAAGTTGTCACTCCGTGAACCTCACAAATCATTAATCGGATTAAGATGAAAGGAGGTCAATCTGAACCGATTGTTTCACCCGCATAATAACATTTATTTTCTGCTACGCAGTGTTCTCTTACTATAAAATTAACAGAGAACAAAGACTGTACTTTGGCTGTTGACCAACTGCCTTTTTATTGTGTTTAAATACTGACAAATTGACAATGTATATTCCCAACAGCATTTCTGTGATGCTTTATACTGGCCTATAGATGGCAGCACCCGTTTACTCTCAACTCAACCCTACTGCACTAGTGTTATTATTCACCAACTTTGATCCCAATGTTCTAGTATCTAAACATGTTAAAAAACGAACACATCCATCTCTTTATTATTGATGACATTTCTTATCTAATTTATTTTCATTTATTACAGATAATTCAGATTCAGATATTCAAGAGACATTCTGCAATAGTCTACAACACATTTCTCACTCAAATAGAATACAGTCAAATTCAAAATGTGACTCCACCACAAGGCATTTGTTTACTCCATGTTTATACCTTTTGAATTTACTTTGGAGGCGATCGTGTAGTCTACTGATGCAAGCGGAGATTTCTTTCAGGTTATAAGAAGAGGCTGAAGCAATATAGAAACAATATCCTCATCATTTTGTATTTATTTGAAATAGAATTTATGTAATTATAATTATCATACAATGATGATAATGGTCCAATGATATCATTATGTGATAATTTCTCAAATAAAAACATTTAACTACGGTTAAAACAACCAAAAAGTCCACTGTATTGTGCTTCAGTGGTACATATATTTTCATCCCTGCAAAAGGTGCAGATTAACTCTGTTTGCCAATTTACATTGGATTTGTTTGCAAGTTGTACTTGTGCAAATTGTATGTAGAAAACAGTATTAAGGCCAGTTTTATATTCTACTGAAATTATAAAGTGACACTCGAGATAAACAGAATGTTGACTCTGCCAGTGTGAGCTGAAGCTGATATGTAAATCTAGTCTTACGTTTACATTCACCCTGTTAACCAAACACCATGGGGCTCAAATCCAAACAATTTGAATGATGGTCACCTCTTTATGATCGACCGCTATGGCGGTGGAAAGGGGAGGAGCATATTAGATGGGGATCAAACGGAAGGAATAACGAAACCTATTGTCGCAGCACTGTTAACAATAATTGCATCAAGTATTACATTTTTATCTGTCTGAATGGCCAGTGTTGTGACGCATCATTGGCTGACGTGCGATTGCACAGCTTTTCCACGATTTATCATCGTCTTTTTATCTGCCGCCGCCAGCCCTTGCCCTGACTGCAGTGCATATGGCTGCTGTTGCAGGTCTTGCTGTCCCAAACAAGTTTAATAACTAGAGGCCAGCATCTTTGTAGCCCTATATGGAATATCTGGTGTGTGCTGCGCCTGGGTCTAATGGCTAGCTTGAAAGTACATTTCTATTCCTGTCTGAAATTTGACAGATTAAATCTATCAATCAACACATTATTATTTTTGTATTATTATAGATATTGTTTATCACACTGATGGCTTTCTTCACATTTGATTTGATAAGGTTTGTTGAAATAAAAACAATGTTGTAATATTAATTAAATGGAGATGAATTTCATGATATCTTTATGTCCTCTTTCATGCCTGTTACCATAGAAGGGCATTGTTCTACCTGTCAGTAATGCTCAGCACTCAGCACAATGCTCTTTCATTGTTGAGACCAACCATACAAGTCATACTGCACTTCACCAACTGGCAAAATGTATTTCCTGTCTCCTTGAAATGCATCAACAATGTGAGCTTATCATCAAGATTGTCTGAGTGCTTCATAAGAGCTCAGCTAATACAATGCGGGCCTTAAGTATACAGGCCTAATAGGTTAACTTATTAACACTCTGTTCATGCCCGTAGTGTTTAGTTTATGAGGGATTTGAGCATTATAAAAACTAACCCTGGCGTCTGATACATAATCTGCTAATATTGACATCTCATAAGTGACTGTGAAGCTCATTGGAGGCAGACAGGAGCTGTAGCTGTGAAAACCCAGAAGATATGAGAGCAGAGAGAGTGTAGAGAAAGGGTGAAGGACAGGAGACATTGACTAGACTGGCTATACCAGAGGGAGATGTTGGTCCTCAGAGGGTGACCGATGGTTACTGGAATGTAATGTTTCTCACCTCTCCATCCTCTCTTTGGTCTCTCTCTCTAATTCACAGGCCTTGGTTTTTAATGCCAAAGCTCATGTTATATATATTTTTTGTTTTCAAATATTTCTGTATTTTCTGCGAAGTGGCTCCTGAATTGAATGGTTGCAGGGATGCATGGAGGGAGAGGGAATCTGCTTTTCTTTCTCCCTTTCTTTCTCCCTTTCTTTCTTTCTTTCTTTCTTTCTTTCTTTCTTTCTATCTTTCTTTCTTTCTTCCGTCTTCCCGGCAAAGGTTCCTCCTGCCATTCAGAGAGCTGTCTCCCTGCGCCATGCCGCATATAATGTTTGTTCTCCATGAGCAAACAGATTGTAAACTGGCTGATCATTTTTGCACTGACATTGTCATTTACAGCTGTCAGCCCCTCTCGTCTGGCCCTGTTTGCTTTATTCAAATATGAGAGAGAGTGGACCTTCCTCTGAATTAAAATCACATCAGGCCCACTTCCATTCCTGGCCTTATCTCAAACTCATTGGAGGCAATCACTGGGTGGACTGACTGCTTTGCTGTTGCCATGGAAACTAAAAAAGTATTGGCGTGGACTTCAGGCAGGTACTAAGGACAACTTGGAAGACCTGAACATGTTGCAGCCGTAGCATTTGATTGATGCCAGCAATCGCTTGGCCTCCCTTGATTAAAAAAAAATCTAAAACAATTATCCAATCAACGTTGAGCTGAGCACAATTGTGGGTTGTCCTAGTGCAGCAAAACGCCCCCGAAGGGATGCCAGTTTGGATTTGGCTTCACACCAATCAAATCACATCCAAAGCAAAACGTGATTGTCAGAAAAACGTGTTTGTTTCTGGTCTGTCTGTGTTGATGTCCTGCAGTAGCTAACTTGTTAAGTCAGCCCTTTCTTAAGCCATAGATAGAGATGGGGATTTGGACTTGTGGTTTTGACTTAATTCTCTGTACAGTACAAGATTATGACAACGATGCTGATCTTACCATAAATTAATATGTTGTGCCATTGGCCTGAGACGATTGAAGTTCAGTATGTAGTCTAGTAGACTTACGTTAACTAGCTAGCTTACTTAGCTGGTTCATTGTTCGCCATGCGAGGAACTTAGGCTAGTAAGTGTTTTAGCTAGGTAGCCTATGAGAACAAAAACTGAAAGCATACTTTTTGACAGAACCATAGACCGTTTTGATTCAACTTTTGACTTATGCGCACACACACACACACACACACGCACAGACAGACAGACAGACAGACAGACAGACAGGCAGACAGACAGACAGACAGACAGGCAGGCAGACAGACAGACAGACAGACAGACAGACAGACAGACAGACAGACAGACAGACAGACAGACAGACAGAAAGCACTACTATGGACAGACAGACAGACAGACAGACAGACAGACAGACAGACAGACAGACAGACAGACAGACAGACAGACAGAAAGCACTACTATGGACAGACAGACAGACAGACAGACAGACAGACAGACAGACAGACAGACAGACAGACAGACAGAAAGCACTACTATGGACAGACAGACAGACAGAAAGCACTACTATGGACAGACAGACAGACAGAAAGCACTACTATGGACAGACACGTTGTATTTAGCAACTTTGGACTAAATTGTTTTTGGTATCTTTAAGCTTGTTTTCACTGTATTAAACTAAGCATATATAGCCTTGTTGATTTGATGATGTTTAAATGTTTAAGTTTAAATGGTGCTGGAATAGTGGAGGCAGTGCTCCTGTTGTCTCTGTGCTGACTTGCAGTAACTCTGGTTGTAAATCAGTAGTTGTTTAGTAAACAGTTGAGACCATGCTGTAGGTCATGTAGGCCTAACTGTTTGCTACATACAATATTTGCTTTGTGGACTTCACTGGACAGATGTGGCTCTCCAGGTGTGTGATGAAACAAACGTATGTGTTGTTGAATTTCTTCCACCACTGTGTGACTGTTGTCTTTTTGTTGTCTCTGCTTTATTGTATATTATGAACAAATGGGTCATAGAGCAAACAACGCAATTATCACAACATAGGTTGTAATATGTATTTTTTTCTGGCTTGGCTTGGCTTCCACATTCATTTTACCCACACACTGCTACTGGTCCTGAAGTGTCCAGGCAGTCTCCTTGTGTCTTCTTTCACTGACTCCCGAGACACTGATAACTTGAATCAATTTCCTCCATATTCAAAATGTGTACTCAACATGTCATGTTTGAAGAACAATTGTGTTTATTTTCTTACTACTTTATTACACCATATTTAACTATAGGTCTTCCTCGACTGTTAATTGTACATAGACGGGATAAAGGAAGGGATTGAAGAGCGATTGTATGCCAAATAACACAAATAGTTGTCTATGTAGTTGCTGTTTACAGTGAAACAGTCACTGCAAAAGGAATAGCAGGCTGCTACATGCTGATCGAGTGCAGCATTTTGGTTTGCCCATATGTTGGTATCTAGGAGGCAACTAAATCGTTGATGAATGCAAAGATGTACTTGTTATTTTTAGACACAGGTGGGGAGGCTTTCTGACTCCACGGTAGTAGGCATTGTGGCATCACGCTGTAGAACCCTGCCACCCGAGTTCTGCTTACAATAAATCACTGTCATTGTACTCCCACTGCTTTCATTGTGTCCTGTGTGTAAGATGGTCCATTTCCATGGGATTAACTGTAGCTAGGATCCCTGTCATAGTAGACTTAGCTCACTAAATGAAGGCTTTATAGTGTTAGTAGGAGGGGGCTTAGATAGCGGCGGCCACCCAGGCTCCTTTGGATTGTGGTGACTGTCTGCCACATGCGCGAGGCTGCAAATGAGACCTCATGGTCTGCTAGAGATGTGGCTTTTTGAAGCTACCTGGATAGAATGATAACCATTCATGCCAAATGGCTAAATTAACAGGCATATTTAAATGAATGGCTTGCATGGCAGCCACATGGCAACACTGGAGACAACAGACACTGACATAACTTGGTCATATTTGGTCAATGGATTTGTGAAATGGTTCAAGTCTTAGCGTTTACCAAACAGATGTCTATGGAGTTTCCTGTCACTCCGTAGGACTGTAATTACACTTAGTTTTTTGCGTTAGCACAGACTCTTTTACATTTGATTCTGACTCAGATTTTTTCAGAACGGTTCGAAGCAGTCTTTGAAGTTGGGCACCAACCTGACCACCTGAGCTTATTGATCAGTTCAGGGTTTGGCCAACACACCTGGTCTTCCAGGTCGATTAAATCAAAAACAGGAAGTGCCTACGGCCCTCCAGGACCAGGGTTGGATACCCCTGCTCTAAACGCATGCACACACACCCATGCACACACACACAGACACGCACACACACACGTCTTTGCCTCCCCTGCAGGGCAACACATGTTAGGTTAAGATAAATGCCCTAACTGTAAGCCACTCTGGCTAAGAGCGTCCTCTAAATGACTCAAATCTCAACGTAAAACTGTATATCTCCCATTAGCCATGAAAAGGATGCAGGACATCTATTTATATCCCATGCGTTGTTTTTCTCATGACTGCTGAAGTACCCATCATTGTGTCCTCCATCCATTACAATTGTGCCATTTATCAGATGATAAGGTATCGATGAGATACATCACTCCTTCATCTGAATTTTACATGGAATGGTGTGTTATCTGGTGCTGGCTCGTTTAGTGCAGCTTGGCAGAGTTGTGATGGTGTGTCTTTTGGGGGGCTGTGTGTTCTCCGGTCAGGGGCTCTTTATATGCAGAGAGGGGCTTTATCTCCAAGGATTCTACTTAGCCCTGGACCTGAAGTCCCCCCACCGCCCCTCACCCGGCCCCTCCTGTGAGGGTGAGAAATTGTGTGTGTGTGTGTGCGTCTGTGTGTGTTGGAAGACACAGTTGGTTTAAGGAACAATCACTTATTTATGAATAATAATGGTCCTCTCTGACCAAGACTAATGGAACTGCTGCATGCTTCTTAAGCAGCGTTTACCTTCATTGTTCAAGGGCTGCACGCATGCACTCTCACACACACGCATGCACTCACAAACACACACTGCAGATATCTGTGTGCAGGGGGGAATGGGGAATTATCATCTGGATGTATGCCTGGTTATGCTAACAGTCATCTCAGTCAAGCTGGGCGCTACACGTAAAGACGCTGGGTCATTGCATGCTGAGTAATATTGTTTCTTATTTAGTTTAGAAACAACAGTGAGAGAGGTTGTTTGGGCTGTCTTTTACATGTATTGACCCCACTGTGTAATCCTACATTCAGGTACACATACAGTCATCCCTTCTAATCAGGGGGTGTCCCATACAGCAGTGAAGGCTACTGAGGGGAGGATGGCTCATAATAATCCCTGGAACAGAGTGAATGGAATGGCATCAAACACATGGAAACCAACTGTTTGATGTATTCGATACCATTCCACGAATGCCACTCCAGTCATTACCACGAGTCCGTTCTTCCCAATTAAGGTGCCACCAACCTCCTGTGCCATACAGGGATGTAAATTAAGCTAGTCCGCTATCCAGAGGTACTTTTAAGACCGGTTAGGAGAAAACGTGTCAAACTAGCCCGAGATGGTCATCGACTACAGCTCAGCGTTCAACACCATAGTGCCCACAAAGCTCATCACTAAGCTAAGGATCCTGGGACTAAACACCTCCCTCTGTAACTGGATCCTGGACTTCCTGACGGGCCACCCCCAGGTGGTAAGAGTAGGCATCAACGCGTCTGCCACGCATTATCCTTAACACTGGGGCCCCTCAGGGGTGTGTACTTAGTCCCCTCCTGTATTCCTTGTTCACCCACGACTGCGTGGCCAAACACGACTCCAACACCATTATTAAGTTTGCTGTGGTAGGCCTGATCACCGACAACAATGAGACAGCCTATAGGGAGGAGGTCAGAGAACTGTCAATGTGGTGCCAGGACAACAGCCTCTCCCTCAATGTGAGCAAGACAAAGGAGCTGATCGTGGACTACAGGAAAAGAAGGGCCGAACAGGCCCCCATTCTCATAGACGGGGCTGTAGTGGAGCGGGTCGAGAGTTTCAAGTTCCTTGGTGTCCACATCACCAACAAACTATCATGGTCCAAACATACCAAGACAGTTGTGAAGAGGGCACGTCAAAACCTTTTCCCCCTCAGGAGACTGACAATTTTTGGCATGGGCCCCCAGATCCTCAAAAGGTTCCACAGCTGCACTACCGAGAGCATCCTGATCGGTTGCATCACCGCCTGGTATGGCAACTGCTCGGCATCAAACCGTAAGGCGCTATAGATGGTAGTGCGAACGGCTCAGTACATCACTGGGGCCAAGCTTCCTGCCACCCAGGACCTATATACTAGGCAGTGTCAGAGGAAAGCCCATAAAATTGTCAAAGACTCCAGTCACCCAAGTCATAGACTGTTTTCTCTGCTACCGCACAGCAAACGGTACCGGAGTGCCAAGTCTAGGACTAAAAGGCTCCTTAACAACTTCTACCCCCAAGCCATTAGACTGCTTAACAATTCATAAAAATCGCCACCGGACAATTGACATTGACTCCCCCCTTGTACACTGCTGCTACTCGCTGTTTGTTTGTTACCTATGCATAGTCACTTCGCCCCCACCTACATGTACAGATTACCTCAACTAGCCTGTACACCCACACACTGACTCGGTACCGGTGCCCCCTGTATATAGCCTCGTTATTTTTATTGTGTTACTTTTTACTTTAGCCTACTTGGTAAATATTTTCTTCTTGAACTGCACTGTTGGTTAAGGGCTTGTATAAGTAAGCATTTCACGGTAAAGTCTACACTTGTTGTATTCGGCGCACGTGGCAAATAAAGTTTGATTTGAGATGCAGATTTTGGAAATTGCAGTCAACTAGCCCGGCTGGCCAGTGGCCAAAAGCCTTACGCTCCATCACTGTGTCCATATCATCAATGAACATAGTTTTATACCTAAGAGTCTCTGTGATTGTTTTTGTTTTGATTATCACTCCATCTCTAGATCTCTCGCCAAGCTCATCCCCCACCTCTTCTGCCTTCAGAGCATATACACTCGCTCACACTGAGTAAACCTTGACATGTGGATGGCAATCTTGCTCATATTTGCAGTGGGCTTTTATCAAGCGCTGATTGGTTTCCAGGACAAACTTTAGGAAATGACAACATTGCGGACAGGGTGTAAGCCAACAGACACAGCTTGTCACCAGTACGAGGTATTTACATGGACTGTTTTACTAAGGCTTCTCTTTAAAGTGAGAGGAATGAATTAATCCGTGCCCCCATAGAGGTTAAGATGAATCCAATGACCGTCTTGATCGAGTCATTACTGCCAGATAAGATCAGAGTTTCTCTTTCACCTTTGAAGATTGTTTGTATTTCAAATGTAAGGGGAATTGTGTAATATACATTGTTGCAGTGGTTTGTATTTGTCAATGTATCTCACTGACAGTCAATGGACCCATAACATTTGCATAAAACAAATACTATGACCAAAAGTGTTTAAGGAACTGTAAATTTGACTGTGGTGAATCTGGGACATGCTTGATCATCATCACACTGTCTGATAGAGCCACTGTGTACTAGTTAATGGCTGATTACAAGCCCTTCCAAATAGCCCTCCTGTTGTGAATGGACCAGCAAGGCGCAACTTCTTCTCACTCATGAGTCAATTCTCTCATCTCTCACTGCTGTCTTATCAATTATTTTTACAGCCACTCATGTTGTCCATGTTGTTGCTCCGGTGGCAGTCAATCACCTTCACAATGACCCCGGAAAAACTGTTAACCCATTACTTCTTTTTTTACTATTGGGGCCTTTCATAGAGACATATTATCTGGGCCAGTTTGGACCCAGTAGCCATGCTGTTTGCATATGTCACAGGCCAGTCTTATCTTATCTCCATCGTTATCTCACAGTCTGGGTCCTGACCCCATGCTCCTCCTGGTTAATCAGTGATGTTGGGTTTCTCTCCCCTCTCCCTAGAGGGAACCAGATACATCTAATATGTCTCCTTATCCCCACACTGAAGCACATTCTCACCTTTGGTTCAATCCTTCCCTGCTAAATCTATGTCTTTTGCTTTCATCTCACCGTATAATTTTTAAACCCAATGAATCGTCTGGAGTTGACTGTCACCTGGCCGCTGTGATACTGCACGTTTTCTGATTCCTGAGGACACGACACGCGATGGCTGGTGTGTTTGTCTTACATCATCAGGCCCTATTGTGTCACACACACAGACGGCTGGATCCCAGACAGGTCACCTGGGAATTAGTGTTTCCCCCATTGTTCCTGTTTCGCTCCGCTCCAGGCCAAGGACAGCGTCCCAAAGGACACCCTATTACCTATATAGTGCTCTACTTTTGATCAGGTCCCATAGGGCTCTGGTCAAAAGTAGTGCACTATTAAGGCAGTGGGGTGCTATTTGGGATGCATCCCAGAGCTGCAGCTGCCCCTGGAGAAGAAGGGGAAGGACAGGCCATGTTTACCTGGCAGACAGGTGATCCTCAGCAGCTGCTTCAGTGTGCCTCCAAAATTGCACCCTATTCTCTATAAGGTCCATTGCTTTTAACCAGGGCCCATAGAGCACTATGTAGGGAATAGGGTGCCATTTGGAATGCAGACTCAGTCTGCCTACACACAGCACACCCCTTCCATCCCTGGACCAGCTGTTTCCCTGTCGCTTCACAGCTCTGCTCCAGCTATGTGTTTAAATGGTATTAACCTATATAGCACTGTGCATCTGTATAATAGGAGAGCACATACTTTATGCTGCCTCCATGTATTCTTATTGCTGATAAGTTGAGCTCTAAGTCCCTCTAAAGTCCCTGTTATGTTCTGCCTGGGGGGCATCTCTGCGCTGAGCACCAGTCGGTTGTTGTTTAGATTTCGAGCATGACCGTCACATCTGTCACGTCGACCGAAGCCCAGGCTCCTAACGTTCTCTCTTTGTTTCTGTGCAAATGCATTACAAACCAACTCTGTGGCTGGCAGTGGACTGCTAAGATACAGCATGTGTCCCAAATGGCCCCCTATTTCCTATATTGGGCACTGCTTTTGAGTAATGCACTATAAAAGGAAAGGGAAAAGTAGTGCCCTATATAGGGAGTAGGGTATCATTTGGGAGGCAGACACAGTGGTAATCCCTCTAGTGGGGAACACTTTATCCCTGTGTCCTGGTTGCAGTGACCCTTGGGGACAGACACACTGGCTGACCCTGCACTAATGCACAGAGAACATGGAGAGGTCTTGTTAGAGGTTAATGCAGACTAAGAGGGGAAGACCACACAGGTGAGAGGAATGTGAAGAGGCTCACCAATGCAATGGCAAAGTATCCATCTTATCTGTCCATATTCAATGTTTCAAATCAAGACACCTTGCTTCTATTTTTGTGAGGAGATAAAGTAGTGAACTCGTTGGAAGTCTTGAAGTCTTGGAAATCTTTGATTAATAGTTGGAAGTTTTGGAAGTCTTTAATTACTAGTTGTAAGTCTTGGAGTCTTGGAAGTCTTTGATTAGGATAATAATGATAAAGTACAAGAAAATTGCCGACAAAAAAATTTTTCAATTTGTAAGTTAACTTATTTTTTTACATAAATATGTATTTATTTATTTCAATTATACAGTATACTATATAATTATTTATAAGCTTTATACAACCTGTATCAACCTGCATTTTGAATACTTTTAATACATCAAAAATACATTTTTCAATCAACTGCTGTTAACTCTTATCCTTACCGGAAGCCCATTTTGATTGCTCTCTCGAGTCTCTCCCTCCCTCCCTCTTAAAGTCAGTTCTATTTTTGCTGGTGACGCAATGAGTTAATAGCAAACCTGTTATCTATACGCCTCGGTCGGTCCCCACCCTGCAAATGGCTGTCAATCCACTAGTCACTCCAAGCTCTCATCACAGTGAAGCAAAAAAATTCTCAAAAACTGTCTTTTAGGTCAGAGTCCTCACCTTACCTAAAATAAGTAATTAGAGGTTTTTTTTTCAAATGTGAAAATGACTCATGCTTTCCAAAAAAATATATAATTACAGATGTCTTCACTATTATTCTACAATGAAGAAATGACTAAAGACAATGAAAACCCCTTGAATGAGTAGGTGTGTCAAAAGGTTTGACTGGTAGTGTATGTATTTACAGAGTGGCTCTACCACTGGTGTTTCACACTTCAAATCACTTCAAAACTTTAGCCGCCCGACACACGTCAGGGTAGCTATCTGTTTTTGTTCAAATATTTAGATGTTTGTGCTTCATCCATCCAATTTCAAATTCATAGCGATCCCAGTTGCTGTAAATCTGTGAATTATCAGTAAAAAGATAAAGGTGTTTGAAGCAAACAGATAAAACCAACAGAAGAGAAGGTGTAAAGTTGTAAAGTAAGGGATGAGAGGAAATGAGCATGGCTACAGGGAATCTCACGGCTCGGCTAGAATGAGGACACTTTCACTATTACACGTATATCATCCAACTCCTAGGAGGCAAAAATGACTGTAGTTATCACATATTGTATAGTATTTGTACAAATGTTAGAAACGTGTGTATTCATGACAACTGTCATTTTTAAAGAAGATAAATCAAACAGCAATTGTGACCAATAAGAAAAAAAGGCAGAACTATGAAATAACACATTTGGAATCATGTAGGAACCAAAAAAGTGTTAAAGAAATCTAAATATATTTGAGATTTTAGATTCTTCAAAGTAGCCACCCTTTGCCTTGATGACAGCTTTGCACACTCTTGGCATTCTCTCAACCAGCTTCATGAGGTAGTCACCTGGAATGCATTTCAATTAACAGGTGTGCCTTGTTAAAAGTTAATTTGTGGAATTTCTTTCCTTCTTAATGCGTTTGTTGCCAATCAGTTGTGTTGTGACAAGGTAGGGTTGGTAAACAGAAGATAGCCCTATTTGGTAAAATACCAAGTCCATATTATGACAAGAACAGCTCAAATAAGTAAAAAAAAAAAGAAACAACAGTCCGTCATTACTTGAAGACATGAAGGTCAATCAATACAGTCAATACAGTCAGTCAATACGTAAAATTTCAAGAATTTGAACGTTTCTTCAAGTGCAGTCTTAAAAACCATCATGCGCTATGATGAAGCTCACTCTAATGAGGAGCGCCACATGAAGGAAGACCCAGAGTTAACTCTGCTGCAGAGGTTCATTAGTTACCAGCCTCAGAAATTGCAGCCCAAATAAATGCTTTGCAGAGTAACAGACGCATCTCAACATCAACTGTTCAGAGTAGACTGCGTGAATCAGGCCTTCATGGTCGAATTGCTGCAAAGAAACCACTGCTAAAGGACACCAATAATAAGAAGAGACTTGCTTGGGCCAAGAAACATGATCAATGGACATTAGACCGGTGGAAATCTGTCCTTTGGTCTGATGAGTCCAAATTTGAGATTTTTTGGTTCCAACCGCCATGTCTTTGTGACAGGTTAACGGATGAGCTCTGCGTGTGTGGTTCCCACAGTGAAGCATGGAAGAGGAGGTGTGATGGTGTGGGGGTGCTTTCCTGGTGACACTGTCAGTGATTTATTTAGAACTCAAGGCACACTTAACCAGCATGGCTACCACAGCATTCTGCAGCGATACGCCATCCCATCTCTGGTTTGCGCTTATTGGGACTATCATTTGTTATTCAACAGGACAATGACCCAACACACCTCCAGGCTGTGTGAGGAATATTTGACCACAGAGAGAGAGTGATGGAGTGTTGCATCAGATGACCTGGCCTCCACAATCACCCAACCTCAACCCAATTGAGATGGTTTGGGATGAGTTGGACCGCAGAATGAAGGAAAAGCAGCCAACAATTGCTCAGCATATGTGAGAACTGCTTCAAGACTTTTGGAAAAGCATTCCAGGTGAAGCTGGTTGAGAGAATGCCAAGAGTGTGCAAAGCTGTCATCAAGGCAAAGGGTGGCTATTTGAAGAATCTCAAATATAAAGTATATTTAGATTTAGCATTTTTTTGGCGACTACATGATTCCATATGTGTTATTTCATAGTTTTGATGCCTTCACTATTATTCTACAATGTAGAAAATAGTCAAAATAAAGAAAAAACCCTGAGTAGGTGTGTCCAAACATTTGACTGGTACTGCATATAGTTACACTTTGAAGTGTCAATAAATCTAATAATACAAATTTGATGTGAATGTGTGGCATGCTAAATGTATTGCATGATGTGTATTGAATAGTGTTTATGTATGTGTTTTGACCAGTGAACAATGTTTGTGTTTCCCTATCCAGCCTTCCAAACCATGTGGGTGGCTCTGGTGACTGGAATGCTGGACTGCTTCATTCATTTACCACAAGGGGTCACGGATATAGACCACTTGAGAAGAATAAATGTGTTTTGTTTTCCAAAGTGAGGGATTTTGCACAATACATTTGTTTGCTCAACCCCATCATTTAGCCATCCAGCGCTCACGTTTCAAAATACTTAGCATGCCTGTGCCTGCTCCCCTGGTCTTTCCCAATTTTCTCTTTTTTCTCCATCACACTTTCCAATGTGCAGTGTTTGAATAGTTACGAATGGGGGGGGGGGGGGCAGTCGGCAGAAGCAGTTGGACTTGAAATGTTGGATCACCAGGAAGCTGCAGGCAAACACTGTGTCTCATTGGATCAGGCATTACTGCTTGTGTTTGCGGTTGTCCCTGACAGCAAGCGCCACTGACTCCAAAACACCTGTGTTTGCTCACTGGCTTTCCCCAATCTACTAGGAAAAAGCCCCGGCATGTCACATGGTAGCCAGATAACCCAGGCACCAAGGGAATACAAAGAGCCAGGCTTTTAGTACAGTTAATGATTAATGGACACCTTTCCTTTTGCTTTGTCCCATTCAGCCTCTCTGACGAGAGGGCTGATATTTCATATTAGCTTTAGGACTAAGATGTCGTCATATCCAAGCAGCACAGTTAATATTGCAGCCTTCACATGGTTTCCCTTACATGTTCCACATATAGGCAAGAACATTCATGGTACAATAGAAATGTCTGTTTCAGTGTTGGGGTTGATAACACTGTTCAAATGTATCAGTGATGCAGGGTGAATCCAGGGCTGGCGTTGACTTTCTGCTAGTGTGAACAGTCGTCCACTTACAACCTTCTCCACTGTGCAGCCAGGTCAGCACACAAACCTGTGAGACAATAGACAGGTAGAGGTGGTTCTGCCGGCCCACCTATCAAAACACCTTGGCCGCAAGGTGTAAGGAGGAATACACTTGAATACAAATATTAAACCACATTAACATTTACTAGTTTCATAAAATTCAGGCAATTTACAATGACAATCTTAGCCAGCATCCCAAATTGTACCCTATTCCCTATATAGTGTTTTTTTTTTTACCATGGGCCCTGGTCAAAATTAGTGCATTATATTGGGGAAAGGGTGCTATTTGAGACATAGTCATAGTTGGTCCAGCCCCTCACTTCATGTGTGCCATGATTGAAATGAGTGATAGTTCATTCATTCTACGGTGTGTGTTAATTAAATGGGGCCCTTGTGTTTCTGTCTGAATTCATGCTGTGAGTGAGAACTCTGATGCTCATTTCCTCATTGTCAAGTGCTTTTATTGGATGGAGGAAATTAAGCTCTCAGAAAAAGACCACATTAATCTTCAGACGAGAGTCCACACCAAGACCCTCATTCTCAGTTTCTGTGCATCTCGTTTGTAACGTTTGTTTATTTATTTATGTTTTCTTAGCATAGACTGTTTTAGTGGTATGTTGTTGAACTGGAAGAGATGAGAGGGAGAAGTTAAAAACATGGTGAAACTCCACTGAGTCAATAGAGAGGGCCAAACACTGGAGGACTCTAGTGTGTGGGAGTGTCAGGTCAATCATTTACCACAGTGATCTGAGTGGCCTGCTCTCAAGGGGTTTAGGACAGAGTACCATGGCAGCATGAGCACAGTAGGTTGATACTGAGGAGTATGGAGGGGCTGGAGAAATGAATGATGGAACTGAGAAGTCATTGGTGTTTAGTCAAGTTGAATCTCTTTATGGGAAGCAAGCCTCTCCTGTTTTCCTCTGGGGTGAACTATACAACTACTTATTATGGAAATGTAACCGCAACTACTGAAACTATTCAGACCCCTTGACTTTTTTCACATTTTGTTACATTACAGCCTTATTCTAAAATGGATTAAATAACTCTTGTCCTCTTCAGTCTACACACAATACCCCATAACGACAAAGCGAAAAAGTTTTTTTTTACATTTTCGCATATGTATTAAACATTTTTTTTAAATGTAATTACCTTATTTACATAAGTATTCAGCCCCTTTGCTATCAGACTGGAGATTGAGCTCCTGTTTCCATTGATCATCCTTGAGATGTTTCTACAGCTTGATTGAAGTCCACCTGTGGTAAATTAAATTGATTGGACATGATTTGGAAAGGCACACACCTGTCTATATAAGGCCAGACGGAAGCCACTCCTCAGTAAAAGGCACATGACAGCCTGCTTGGAGTTTGCCAAAAGGCATCTAAAGGACTGTCAGATCATGAGAAACAACATTCTCTGGTCTGATGAAATGAAGATTGAACTCTTTGGCCTGGAGGAAACCTGGCACCATCCCCATGGTAAAGCATGGGGGTGGCAGCATCAAGCTGTGGGGATGTTTTTCAGCAGCAGGGACTGAATGACTAGTAAGGCTTGAGGGAAAGATGAACATAGCAAAGCACAGTGAGATCCTTGATGAAAACCTGCTCCAGAGCGCTCAGGACCTCAGACTGGGGCGAAGGTTCATCTTCCAACAGGAGAACGACCCTAAGCAGACAGCCAAGACAATGCAGGAGTGGTTTCGGAACAGAGTCTGTGAATTTCCTTGAGTGGCCCAGCCAGAGCCCACACTTGAACCTGATCGAACATCTCTGGAGAGACCTGAAAATAGCTGTGCAGCTCCCCATCCAACCTGGCAGAGCTTGAGAGGATCTACAGAGAAGAAAGGAGAAACTCCCCAAATACAGGTGTGCCAAGCTTGTAGCATCATACCCAAGAAGACTCGAGGCTGTAATTGTTGCCAAAGGAGCTTCAGCAAACAGTGAAGAGGCGACTCCGGGATGCTGGCCTTCTAGGCAGAGTTCCTCTGTCCAGTGTCTGTGTTCTTTTGCCCATCTTAATCTTTTATTTTTATTGGCCAGTCTAAGATATGGCTTTTTCTTTGCAACTCTGCCTAGAAGGCCAGCATCCCAGAGTCGCCTCTTCACTGTTGATGTTGAGACTTGTGAAGTGTCTGTTTTTCAAACTAGACACTCTAATGTACTTGTCCTCTTGCTCAGTTATGCACCGGGGCCTCCCACTCCTCTTTCTATTCTGGAGCCAGTTTGTGTTGTTCTGTAAAGGGAGTAGTACACAACGAGATCTTCAGTCTCTTGGCAATTTCTCTCATGGAATAGCCTTCATTTCTCAGAACAAGAATAGACTGACGAGTTTCAGAAGAAAGGTCTTTGTTTCTAGCCATTTTGAGCCTGTAATCGAACCCACAAATGCTGATGCTCCAGATACTCAACTAGTCTAAAGAAGGCCAGTTTTATTGCTTCCTTAATCAGCACAACAGTTTTCAGCTGTGCTAACATAATTGCAAAAGGGTTTTCTAATGATCAATTAGCCTTTTAATTGATAAACTTGGATTAGCTAACACAATGTGCCATTGGAACACAGGAGTGATGTTTGCTGATAACGGGCCTCTGTACGCCTACATAGATATTCCATAAAGAATCAGCCGTTTCCAGCTCCAATAGTCATTTACAACATTAACAATGTCTACACTGTATTTCTGATCAATTTGATGTTATTTTAATGGACAAAAAACATTGCTTTTGTTTCAAAAACAAGGACATTTCTAAGTGACCCCAAACTTTTGAACGGTTGTGTATATACTATAAAAATATAAATGCAACAATTTCAACGAGTTTACTGAGTTACAGTTCATATCAGGAAATCAGTCAATTTAAATCAACTCCTTCAACCCTAATCTATGAATTTCACACGATTGACAGGGGCACAGCCATGGGTGGGCATAGGCCCACCCACTTGGGAGCCATGCCCACCCATTAGGGAGCCAGGCCCAGCCAATCAGAATGAGGTTTTCCCCACAAAAGGGCTTTATTACAGACAGAATTACTCCTCCGTTTCATCAGCTGTCCGGCTGGCCTGTCTCAGATGATCCCGCAGGTGAAGAAGCCAGATGTGGAGGTCCTTGGCTGGCGTGGTTACAAGTGTTCTGCGGTTGTGAGGCCGGTTGGACGTACTGCCAAATACTCTAAAACAACATTGGAGACGGCTTATGGTAGAGAAATGAACATTAAATCATCTGGCTAGAGCTCTGGTGGACATTCCTGCAGTCAACATGTGAACTGCATGCTCCCGCAAAACCTGAGACATCAAATCAAATAGTATTTTTTTTTTATGTAAAAAAAATGTCACCTTTATTTAACCAGGTAGGCTAGTTAAGAACAAGTTCTCATTTGCAACTGCGACCTGGCCAAGATAAAGCAAAGCAGTTCGACACATACAACAACACAGAGTTACACATGGAATAAACAAACATACAATCAATAATACAGTAGAAAAGTCTATATACAGCATGTGCAAATTAGGTAGGATAAGGGAGGTAAGGCAATAAATAGGCCATGGTGGCAAAGTAATTTCAATATAGCAATTAAACACTGGAATGGTAGAATGTGCAGAAGATGAATGTGCAAAAAGAGATACTGGGGTGCAAAGGAGCAAGATAAATAAATACAGTATGGGGATGAGGTAGATTGGATGGGCTATTTACAGGGGGGCTATGTACAGGTGCAGTGATCTGTGAGCTGCTCTGACAGCTGGTGCTTAAAGCTAGTGAGGGAGGTAAGAGTCTCCAGCTTTAGTGATTTTTACAGTTCGTTCCAGTCATTGGCAGCAGAGAACTGGAAGGAGAGGCGGCCAAAAAAATAATTGGCTTTCGGGGTGACCAGTGAGGTATACCTGCTGGAGTGCGTGCTACGTGTGGGTGCTGCTATGGTGACCAGTGAGCTGAGATAAGGCGGGGCTTTATCTAGCAGAGACTTGTAGATGACCTGGAGCCAGTGGGTTTGGCGACGAGTATGAAGCGAGGGCCAGCCAACGAGAGCGTACAGGTCGCAGTGGTGGGTAGTATATAGGGCTTTGGTGACAAAACGGATGGCACTGTGATAGACTGCATCCAATTTGTTGAGTAGAGTGTTGGAGGCTATTTTGTAAATTACATCGCCAAACTCGAGGATCGGTAGGATGGTCAGTTTTACAAGGGTATGTTTGGCAGCATGAGTGAAGGATGCTTTGTTGCAAAATAGGAAGCCGATTCTAGATTTGATTTTGGATTGGAGATGTTTAATGTGAGTCTGGAAGGAGAGTTTACAGTCTAACCAGACACCTAAGTATTTGTAGCTGTCCACATATTCTAAGTCAGAACCGTCCAGAGTAGTGATGCTGGACGGCCGGCGAGCAGGTGCGAGCAGCCATCGGTTGAAGAGCATGCATTTAGTTTAACTTGCATTTAAGAGCAGTTGGAGGCCACGGAAGGAGAGTTGTATGGCATTGAAGCTCGTCTGGAGGTTAGTTAGCACAGTGATTGATCACATACACATGGTTAGCAGATGTTATTGTGAGTGTAGCGAAATGCTTGTGCTTCTAGTTCTGACAGTGCAGAAATATCTAGCAAGTAATCTAACAATTCTACCTAATACACACAAGTATACGTGAAGGGATGGAATAAGAATATATACATATAAATATATGGATGAGCAGTGACCGAGTGGCATAGGCAAGATGCAATGAATGGTATAAAATACAGTATATACATATGGGATGAGAAATGCAAGATATGTAAACATTATTAAAGTGGCGTTATTAAAGTGACTAGTGTTCCATTTATTAAAGTGGCCAATGATTTAAAGTCTCTATGTAGGCAGCAGCCTCTCTGTTTTGGTGATGGCTGTTTAACAGTCTGATGGCCTTGAGATAGAAGCTATTTTTCAGTCTCAGTCCCAGCTTTGATGCACATCTGTGGCATTGTGTTGTGTGACAAAACTGCACATTTTAGTGGCCTTTTATTGTCCCCAGCACAAGGTATACCTGTGTAATGATCATGCTGTTTAATCCGTTTATTGATATGCCACACCTGTCAGGTGGATGGATTATCTTGGTAAAGGAGAAATGCACAAAATTGGAGCGAAATAAGCTTTTTGTGCGTATGGAAAATTTCTGGGATCTTTTATTTCAGCTCATGAAACATGGGACCAACACTTTACATGTTACGTTTAGATTTTTGTTCAGTATATATTTAAGGTTTATTTCAAGTTGTACAGATTTGCAGCTAAATGGTGAATACATACATAGGCCTACGTAAGTAAATAAAATAAATATGAGATGTAGTGTACAATATTACAGATTAGCAGTCCCCTTAATTTGAATCCGGTGTGTAGTGCTAAGGCAAAAACTAAAACATGCAAAAACTTTGGGTCCCCAGGACCAGGATGGAGAACCACTGGTCGATACAATAGGCTTCTTTTATACACTCTCTCTCTCTCTCTCTCTCTCTCTCTCTCTCTCTCTCTCTTTTTTTTTTATCATTCTCTATTTTTCTCCCCATCTTATCTTCCTCTGGCATTCTGTCAGACTGCACCACCCCTCCTGGGTGTGCTGAGATGAAACCTGCTTTGGGGAGAAAGAGAGAGCTTGAGCTTCTTAAGGGCTGGTGTTAAATCTTTCATAAACCCGTCCCGTCTCTCACTATCCTCAGAGAGTACACGTCGCAATAACATTCACACAGACTTGAGGCACAGATAAGTGTAAACAGAGATGTGGTGTTTGGTCTGTTTAAAAGCATGGCGTCCTATTGTTTGACATGCGTCTCTAGAGTAGATTTCCTCAGTATCTGCATTAAATACCAAGCTGTGAGACCATTTCTTCCTGGGATCACATTAATTGTGAAGAAAGGCCTCTTGGCCGAAATGTGCTATATCCACCTTTGTTAACATGTAATAAAATATACAGACCACCAGAATTCTTGCCTCCCTGACTTCATTTTTATTACAATATTTGTGACATTGTAACAATGCACTTGTTATTTCGTCCTAAAGGTGACGTGTATTATGGTCCCTGCAGATAACCTTCGATGGTCATTCGTTAGTCAGTCCTAAGGTGAAAACATCCAGAGAATAACCTGGAGAGGAATGTTGGAGTCATCTGCTCATCACGCCCAAGACATTGTGCTCCAAAGTCTGTTTACAGAGACCTCACAACCACAACTCATCAGTGGAAAAAGCCATAACAGTGAATTGTGATTGGAAATAGCCTCTTCAGTCCTATATCTGTAATGTAAGGAAAATGTATTACATCCCAGGACTCCATAGATGGGATTCAGTGTTACATAAGGGGTCAGAAGCTACTTGTTGGTAATGGTCAAGCTCAGCACGGGTTTTCAGTGAATGTTGTTAGGTTCTTGAGCACGCCAAGCTCCAAGCACTCACTCCTAAATCATTTCAATTCATGGCACTGAGGACTGTGAACAGGACTGTGAGTGAGTGGTGAGATCCTGGATGTGTCCCAAATGGCACCCTATTTCCTACACAGTGTACTACCTACCTAATGTAGTGCTCTATATAGGGAATAAGGTGCTATTTGGGACAACAACCCTGTAACAGAGCTGTGTTTCAGCACCAGCGAGTCGTGAAGGAGGGGTCCTGCACCACCCAGTAGCCTAGCCCACTCACTCACACACTGAGAAAATGCATACCTAAGTGTCTCTCCCTATAAGAAGGGTTACACCATCGGCACACACCCATCCCAGAATTATCAATGGGCCTTTCAAAACGTCATCACACAGACGTACTATAGGCCTGCGTGCCATGAGATATTTTCTGCTATACAACAGCATATACGGCGATTCAATTGTTAAGTTGTAGGTCTCTAATGACTTCTTATCACAAAGCCATCCAGACAGTTAATTAAAACAGCCAAAAATGCAATGGGACTAACCAAAGAGTGCATCCTAAATGGCACCCTAAATGGCACCCTCAGGACAAAAGTAGCACACTACTGTATATAGGAAAAAGGGTGCCATTTGGAACGTAAACAGTGCTGTATAACATTCAATGTTACAGCATCACAGAAGATGCGGAATCAGCTACACAGATATCAGGAAAGCATTTAGCTCGTTTCCCACTTAAATATTGCTCGGACCTTGAAGACATCGCACATCAACCTTTGTATAGGCTACTGTCCAGAAACCATAGGCTACTGTCCAGAAACCTGTGTGTAGGCAGAAACTATGGAGTGTCTTGTAAAGGGCAAGGTGTTTTGGACAGAAAAGATGCAGAAACATTAACGGTGCCACCAAAACATTTTTGTGCCAGACATATCCCAAAACTATTCTAAACCTATCTAGTTCACTCTAGATAAACAGCTGTTTGCCATTCATTGGGACGTACAATGTCACTTTTTTAAGGCAAAAAGAGCTTAAGCGCCTATCTGTTTGCCTTTCAGACCACAGGTCTGGCCACCCAGAGTGATCTGGGCCGGGGGGCTTTGGTGGGGATGACAGGGTGGTTAGAGGGGTACTAAACCCACTGTATAAAAGTCAGTTTAGGTCCACAATTATAGTAACCTACCCCTGTAACTGATGACGTAGCTACTATTATGAGAATTCCATTGATGCACCCATGTAGGCTTGTAACGTGTCTGCTACATGAAGGGGCTGGATCATAGGGAATCCAATATCATTCACCACACTTGGCACCGCCGAAGCATACTATAGCCCATGCTAAACCATGGCACGTGCAAGGCTGATCTAAGCCAATAAAACAATGAGCACAGTTTGTCATGGAGTCAAATGGAGCATAATCAGGGCAGATAGGACAGATGTGGTCACATGACGCTAGAGTTTTGCAGAGAAAGGGCTTTTAAAAGTATAAGACATCTATAGTCTTATCTAACCGATGGGGATGCAAACCGGCCCCAACAAAAGGAGCCTAGGACACCACGCTTGATTCATGGGAAAGCCATCGGCCTGCCTTTGTGGCTGCCCTTCTGCTGTGCAAATAGTCCAAACTGTTCATTGGCCGTCTCCCATTCTCTCTCCCGGCACATTGTTTGTGTCCTTGCATTTCATTTTGACTGGGGAAGATTGCTCTCAGAGCCACTGAGCAAACAGTGGAGAAAGGAGCCTGCCATCTTCCTCTGTTCCCTGGAGAACTAGCATTTTTATTTCAGCTCCAAGCTGTCAAAGGAGCCAAGAGTTTATGTCAGGATTCTGAATGAATTGCTTTAAGCCGGGGGGGCTGGCCACCGCCACTTTTATCAGCAAACGCTCCGTTAAATGTTTCCTACAGATTATTATATGCCTCTGCTCCTCCACTCTATCGTCTAACCGCTGCACGGAATATTGAAACATTTACAAATGTTTGGATAAAAAAATGATGCATTAATTTCACAGTTGCCTCCATTGCCCCATATAGGTTCATTTCACAGTTGCCTCCATTGCCCCATATAGGTTCATTTCACAGTTGCCTCCATTGCGAGAACAGTCATTTCAGTGTGGCTGGTTGTCATGGGTTTCAATGGCAAATCATTTATTTGATCCTTCGTTGTTTTTCTTATTTTGTGGTGTGAGATTTTTTTGTGATCTTCATGGAACTCTAAACTAGCACATTGATTTAATTTTGATAGATCTCAAAGTGTTTGGAATTCTGTCCTGTGCTGAATATGGTATTTCTTGAGTCTGAAGACAGAGTAATTACTAAAGCATCAGGCATCTAATAACCTTGCCTTGCCTCGTAGGGTAGCATCCCAAATGGTGCCCTATTTCCTATATTGCCATATGGGCCCTGGTCAAAAGTAGTGCACTAATTAGAAAAGAGTATTTAGGACGCAACCAGCGCCTGCGTACATGCATGGGAAAACCCATCGATCCTGTCTGAGGTCCAAAGAAGACCGTGGGTTATTGAGTAACTCACCGTGTCTGTACCACGACCCACCCTTAACTGACCATTCTCCCAGCCAGGCAGGTCCAAACCTGTCTTCTGCTCTCTCTGCAGTCTTCTAACTGCATCTACAATGACTACATCCCAAATGGCACCCTATTCCCTATATAGTGCACTACTTTTGACCAGGGCCCATGGGGCTCTCCGATAGACAGATACTCGTCGATCCAGATATGTGTGAGAATGTAGCCTATGCCTAATTTCCTTTTTTCATAAGCGTTCCAGCGGTGATACATTCACATTTTAGACACACTGCATTTACGTTCTTGCTGTGGCTAGAGTCTCACTACTCAAATCGCTCATTTATTTTTTGTTAGCACTACCTCTGAAGGGTTAGATTTAGCGGGCCCCAACATAACATCTCCTCTCTGTTGTCCTCAGCATCTCTGTCTACAGTGTAGATCCAGCCAAGGTCATTATTTTGTGTATTGGCACGGTCTCTTTCACGCCACTCAGCAGGCTTCCCAGTGGGAACCTCCATACAGTGGGGAACTGAGCCTGTCTGCAGTGGGGAACACTATAGCAAAATCTCCATGTTAAATCTCCCACTGATGACAGGTCTTTCTGTTGCTAATGGTAAAACAAGCTCCAATCACATTAGATAAATCAGGTTTTGGGTGCTATGGGGGCATTGGCATTACAATGGACAATTCATTTAATCTGGCAGATAATTAAAATGGATCCCTTTAATTGTCAACCTCTGGAACACTGTGTGGGCAACAGGGGAGTTGTCTGCAGAGAGCCTGTGGCCTTTCTTTCTGCCATAGAGCTCAATACACAACCCACGGCTTTGAAAATGATGTCTTTCTTAAAGCACCTACCTAAACTATACTTTCCTGTAGTCAGGGGTATGTGCGATAATGATACATGATAATGTGTGAAATGAGAAGGCTATGAAATGCAGGGAAATTGCTAGTTTTCTTGTAGTTTTTTGAAAGGTTCGATTTTTTTCACAACCTTACAGTTAATTATAACACTTTCAATATCAGAAATGTATTTTTTTATTACATTGCCATCTCAATATACCTCAATGACCTGCGGCTTCATTTATAACCAAAGTGTAACACCACCAGCTGACATTTGTTTTCCCACACTCCTTTGCTAAACCATAAGGTTCCCAGGTTGTTATTGCACACAGGCCTCTTGAGTTGACAGGAGCACTCTGTCATCAGCTTGCAGTGCAGACCATGCAGACTAGAGATCGCCCTCCTCCCATGATGGATAGATGGATGGATTTATTGATGGATTGACTTTTTCCTCAGTGTGAGAGCCTTGAGGAGGACGTAAAGGGGAGCCAGTGAGGAGGTCAGGGCCGGTTCAGACTGCTGGCAGGACTCTCAGCCCAGTCAATGGGACAGTGTTGACACAGAGCTGTGTGTGAGAGAGGGCTCCGTCCCTCCATCCCCGAGCATCAACGCCACTGTGCCGACCGCCTATGAAAGGCTCCCCCACGGCAGGAATTTCGCACCAGGCTGCCATAAAAGATCAAGCAATCAACTCTGGCAAGCAGAGTCCTCCTCTGTCACACACATTCTCACCCTATGGACCAAGTGCCTTCCCTTATCCAGCTTCTCCTGTCATGGTTTGCCACTTTTCAGTGATGTCCAAAAGGGGGATATGCTATGTGATAAAAGGCACAGTTGCTCCTAAGATTGTTGTCATTGTGGATGGAACACGGTTCACCCCTTGCAGTCTGATAGGAATCAGGTTAGGTATCACACACCTAATGGAGAGAGGATGTCCCAAACCTGAGCCCTCCATCTAAAACTCCTCTTGTTTATACAGTACACACAAAAATACAACTACTTGTTTCCAATTTGCCTATTTCTCCCCGGGTAATGGGGGCAGGTTTTGGCGGCAGGTAGCCAGCCTATAGTGGTTAGAGCGTTGGGCCAATAACAAAAATTAGATTTAGGCCTAAAACCAGAGTGGAGTTAACAGCCACACCCTCCAATAGCTTAAAGCAGTATTAGGCTACAGCTTGTAAAACTGGCATCACAAATCACCTTGGAGACCACTCTACTTGGGTGTTCCAGGACTAGGTCCAGCCAAAATGGCTCATGAGGGCATCATAGTTGGGTACTAGTGCCTTCCATGGAATCAATGGGCACTATACTGTGCTAATGGGTACAATGTGAAGCTAACATTTTCGAGCATCTAAATGGGATTAGATTAAATTCAAAATAAAAGTATTATCCTTAATAAAAAATAAGATACTAAAATCATGATTTTTATTCGTTGAGCAAGATGCAAAATAGGCAGGCTATTGTGAACTTTATGGACTTAGTTTATTTCATCTCGAAGACCAGTTGTGTCTTGTTCTGACCCTTTTCAAACCGTCGAAGGGCTGTATTGCAGCTGGTCCGTTATTTGAACCGAGGCTCTGAGATTAGGTTTGTGAGCATACACTAATTTAATGTTTAGTAGGCTAATTGACAAATCCAGGATCTGCATTACCAGTGGAATTGGAGTGAATTAATTATTTAAAGACGGAAGCTGTCTGCCAGTGTCAGGTACTGATCACATCTCATGCTGAAGATGAACTCTACCAGATGAAACCATGCCGGATAGCAGAGGGGTCACCTCCATCAATACACCTAAAACGTGTCCCTGCATTGGTTATTTCTAGACTGCTTTAAACAAACATTTGCCTATAACGATAATGCAATTTATAACACAAAGTAATAATAATGAAGTATTAATATTATTAATAATATTATCATTATTCATATTATTATTGTATATATTTTATATAATTATCAATATTGTGTCTATATAAATATTGCTTCTAGACCTACACATAATGTTCATATTTCATTCACGGTATACATTTATATTCGAAGAAAAACGAATATTAATTCAATACTAGAAAGAAATGTCAATCTGGCAAGTAATTGCCGATAAAGCACAATGCACTCTCTTGCCAAAATGCATCAATCAGAGATGCTCTCCATCCCTTTTCAAGAGATACATTTTCTTCTCCATGCAAAACTATCCCCCGAACGAATCAACATTTAATGAAAATAAAAACATAAAAATCTATCCACAGAAAGACCACAGGCATGAACAAGGCTCAAGAGAAATTGTCCATTGGCATTTTTGAATGCCTACTTCTGGATAGGTTTGTTGGCGTTGGACATTGAAAGCGATGAGATCTTGGACTGAAGTCATCGCAGCATTTATTTGAAAGCTATCTCTGTCCGTTTATTTACCCACAACGCAAAGATGTCACTGCCTTGTCGGTTAAGAATAAAACAATATTGTTTTAAACTGATGATATCGATTTAAATAATCTTTGTATAAGAGAGACATTTGAAATATTTGTGTACATGTAGCTATCGAGACTAATAGGCATATGGCCTAATGTAAAAATTGCAAATGTGACTTTGAGGCGTTTACTGTAAGTGTATGTTGTTTGCAGGTTATTATCCGACGCATTTTGCACCGATAAATGATTATCATGAGTCGGTCACATTAGGGCAGGGCGACCCAATTCCGGTTCTGGACGGCCTAAACTCGAAATACTTCTCTTTTTTGTTTCTACCTTGGTAGTGAATTGCACTCAACTGGTGTCCCAGGTCAGAATCAGTCCCTTATTAGAAGAAGAGGATGAATACCTTAAGTTTTTCGGCCCGACATGGGCGGAAATTGGGCAGCCCTGCATTAGGGGATACTGTTGGCCCAAAGTGTGGCAAAATGTGGATGAGATTGTAGTCCTTTTCACACGTAGGGCTTCACTTTATATTGGGGGGGAGTAAATGTTTTTAAATAAGGTTAATACGCGTTAGTTCGTTAGTTCGTTCTTTGTGAACATGTTCACGTTTTCTCGGTGAAAGCAACACGGGCTGCCATTCCACCCCGAAGTTGTTGATGTAATCAGAAGTGGCTCTGACATGGGTTCAGGTTATCAGTTAGGATCAGTGGTGAGTCACACGTTAATTGGTTTAAGAGCAACACAGTGTCAGGGGCTACATGTGGGACTAACATCACCAGCACTTTCATTGTGTACTGTTCTTTCTCCCTCCCGTGCACTTGTCTATTTTACAGGAGCTATTGTGTTAAAATCGACACAAATGTCATGCATCATATGCAAATTATGTTGGTGCTCGGTGGGGTTCAGGGAAGGACTGGTGTGGGACATATAACAGGAAATCATTCGGGAATCGTCATGGTTGTCCGTCCATTGTATAACATGTCATATTAATAATAGGCTCAACCTACTTGATAAATAATAAATAATGTGGTTAACTTACGTTTAATAATATGAATAATGCTGTATTATACATTATTTTTGGTGTGGTGCTTTTCGTTTCGTTTCTTGGCGAAAATTGAAACCTTTTTCCTAAACGTGGGCAATTGGATAGGCTATATTGTCTTATTGAATAGTATTTAATACTATATATCAGGGATGGGCAATTCCAGTCCTCGGGGGCCGGAATGGTGTCACACCTTTGCCCCAACCATAGCAAACACGGCTGATCAAACTAATTGCCTTCTAAAGTGAAGATACGTTGATTGTTGGAGTCAGGTGGGTTAGCTGGTGCTGGGGGAAAACTGTGACACCAATCAGACCCCCGAGGACTGGAGTTTCCCATCCCCGGTATATATAGGGTTGTGTGTGTGTGTGTGTGTGTGTGTGTGTGTGTGTGTGTGTGTGTGTGTGTGTGTGTGTGTGTGTGTGTGTGTGTGTGTGTGTGTGTGTGTGTGTGTGTGTGTGTGTGTGTGTGTGTGTGTGTGTGTGTGTGTGTGTGTGTGTGTGTGTAGGCCTATAAATACAGAACCCTTACTTTAATCATTGATGGTGCTTATCTTTCATTGTTTTATATTTGCCATAATTGCTAGCCTTTCTTAAATAAAAATGCTCGATGTTTTTAACATTTTGAATCATGCAGTTAGCCTATTGAATAATTATCCTGTATTCTTATGTTTCCTTATAGTAATGCACACATAAAGGTCATATAAAAAAACATCAAATAATACTTTAATATAGATTTTCAGCAGCTACATGAATACACATGAACAACGTATAAGTTACAAGGGATACACAAAAAAAAATCTCACAATTTGTAGCACAGTTACGCCTTCAAATTCATGTAAAAATGGCTGTATGAAATCATTTCTTCCCATATCAACTTAATTTGAACGAATTTGACACTGAGACAGTCCCTTCCATGTCCAATGTCCATAAAATGTGACGCATAAAAACAAAAAACTACCAATTTACAAATGTACAAATTGTAATTGCTAGAAAAAGTTAATTGAATGCAGATAAAAATCAAGAAGAGTTCATGATTGGCCTCGAATACACACCTTGGTAGTAAGAAGTGTCTGTGGGTGTCGAAGCAACATCTAAGCCGGTTTTAGTTGACATTGAGCCCATGGACAGTGCCCCGTTCATCGGTGAACCATAACCGTGATACTGCATCATCTGTTCATACGATTTTAGGTCCATTTTGTGGTGATGCTGCTGCTGCTCCGACGACATTAGATTGTTGATGGAGAAAGGGTGGTTGAATGAATAGTGGTGCTCGGGTTTCAGGTGCGCTTCGTGCACGAGCACCGAGTGATGTTGAGACGGAAGATGGTGTGTCTGTGGGACAGGAGTGGGCGCGTGCTCGGCGGGGCTCATTACCTGCTGCCGAGGTTTTGGGTCAGATACGGGCCGTTTGACGTCTTTAACGGACAGGGTATGGTGGGGTGATTCGTTACCGTTACAGCTCTCTGGGCTGCTGTTAGGGCCTCCCTCGGAATTTTTCCTCCCGGTTTCCCTGCCGAGGTCTTTCTCGCATCTGAACCGCTTTTGCCTTCGGAGATAGCAGCCGTTCTCAAACATATTCCCTGAGTCCGGGTGAAGAGTCCAGAAAGATCCTTTGCCTGGTTTATCCGGGGACCTGGGCACTTTGAGGAAGCAGTCGTTGAAGGACAGAGAGTGGCGGATAGAGTTTTGCCAGCGCTGCTGGTTCTGTCTGTAGAAGGGGAAGAGGTCCTGGATCCACTGGTATAGCTCATTCAATGTCAGCATCTTTGTGGTAGACTGCTGTAAGGCCATGGTGATGAGAGAAATGTAGGAATAGGGGGGCTTGGCGTGCGTATAGCTTCTCCTGTATGTTTTGGGGTCCCTTGACCTTATGTTGGACTGTCCATACATGGGGCTCATAACGCTCATATTGCTATAGGAGGTCAGGGCATTCATTGATGGAGACTGGGTGCTTATGGGGCTCATATTCGGATTCAGCGTCGCGCTCATGCCCGCCATCCCCGCTCCCATACCGTGCATGGCCCCGGAGCCCGGTGACATCCCGGCCATGGAGTGGTTCACACCCGTGTTGACGTATGACATGTTCATGGGGTTGCCTGTCATGTTGCTGGTTGAAGTCATTCCAGGCATGCTCATATAGGTGTTCATCGAGTTAATTCCCAGACCGGTGTGTTGTGTCATGTTTCCAACTGAGGTGTAGCACTGAAAAGAGGGCACGACGTCAATAATAGCTTTAACAATGTGAATTAAAGACTTCTAGTAAAATGACAACGAAATAATTAGGCCTACATCAATTAATTGTCACTTAGATAAACATGTATTTTTCAGTCGGTTAAATATCCAATTTTAGGCTATAAATTGTAACGTCACAATTACGTTCAAACAGTGAAGTGCATATACATCATAAGGAACATTGTAAATATATTTTATTCCAAGTCTAATTACACAGCAAAACGAAAACGATTGAAAAGGGAAGGAATGGATCAACGAATAGCCCAATGAGGCGAACTGATCACTGTGTTCTCCGTAATAATTCGATAGTCAAAATAGAAATGAGCCTATAGGCTTGAATAATTAGAAATACATTTCAGATTCAATTAGATTTTCAAAATATTAAATAGCCTATTCAGGTCATGTATTTCGTAAATGTCATTTCCATTCTCCCTAGAAATTCGTCAGGATATCGAAAAAGACCCACTGGGCACACACTGGTTGAATCAACGTTTATTTTTTTTAATTTTTTTTATTTTTTTTTTTACATTTAAATGATATTAGCCTACGTTGAATCAACTTGGAATACACGTTGAATTGACGTCTGCGGCCAATGGGGGTGAGATCTGGGAGGATTTGTAGGTGCCTCAAGTCAATATTTGATCACAAAGTTAATATTATCTCAAGGCTAGTATTGAGTTGTATATTCAGCAAAATACATATATAAACTCTACCCACCTCGGGCTCTCCGTAGTAAGCACTCCAGTCTGAATGCTCGTGTCCTTCCATTTTAACAGCGCTTAGCATTGTGGACAGTCCAAAACAAATGCCCCTCAAAAGCCTCAGTCTCCGCAGAAAATGAAGTGAAAAACGTCCCTAAAACCGATTTGGGACCACAGGCTACCCAGGTCGTTTAGTCTGCTTGCTGCCTCGTGACTGGTTCATGGGTATCTTTCTACCCTGAGTGCCTTCAGACACTGTAAAGCGACTGACGATGACAGGAGTTAATGACGTTGGCTCCTCGCCTTGCTGTGGTATAGCAGCACTGTGTTTCGCTGAGCGCCCAACCCTCCAATCCTCACTCCTTCAGTGCCCTATTTGAATAATCTGCTCACACCTAGACACGAGACTCCTCCGTTGACCGTATATTGTAGTTTACACCTGCGCTGGCTGAAAAGGCCAGACCCATTTAAAAGGATCCAATACATCAAATGTGATTGTTTTCCCTCCAGAAAAAAACGACAAGGAATTTAGAATTATAAGAGGGCTTCATATTAAGGGCTTTATTATAATGTTATTCCCTTTCTCTGTGTTAGCCTTATTAATGTGATTTAGCATCTTCTGACCAACCGAGTATTATTGTTTCTATCAAGGAGTGTGGACTTCAACTCACTTAATTTATATGCGTTTCACATTTTACAGTTTTAATCAAACATGTAATTAAAAAAAATGTCAAAATGAACAAGGCATTTCCTAACCAGTTATTTTCACAAAACCACAATAATATACCGATGTAAGAAATAGGTCAATTGATAATGGGACATTGTGGGTATAAACCACCACTTGAAATACTTATTTAGGCCACATTGAATACCGATTTGAACTACAACATGGTAAGTACAGGGGTCCATGCATCGATTCAATTCTGCTGTGAGGGAGGAATAAGGTACACAGTGGTGTTGACATCCAAGCAGAAATTCGTAGAATGTTTTGTTCCACCTATTTGAATTTCGAAACATTGCAAACATTTTGGGGTCAACTTGAGGGACTTTATTACATTTTGGATAGTCGTCATTCATTTACTTGCCGAATATTGTGCATAGTTGCCTCTTGAATTATAATTGTTACTGCAACTAATATAATTGTATTGTATTTATTTTATTATATGTCCATTGTGTAGTAGAAAATACATTAGTCGGTTACAAATGATTGAGCTCTAAACTATATTACATTTCAGGCAAAATGGAAAAACTGTTTTTCCTAGGCCTATTTTAATTTCCCCTGATTTCTTTAGTGGCTGTTTGGAGAATAGAGATTATTCAAACATAGCATAGCACTGTCTATACTCTCTGTCTTTGACCATAATTCTATTGACTTTTGTGAGGGCCTTGCTGCACTGTTTGATATGACGGTTACAAGAGAAGTTTATCTAAAGTGTTTGATCACTAGAGATGGAATGGATGTCCACAGCAATTGCTGATAAAACCAGCTTCGGAAAAAAAGGATACTATTGAGGGGATATTAACGGAGCAGTTTAACTGGTATTGTATTTACCGAATACACACGAGTGCACGCGCACAGGCCAGCCTACATCACGATGGAATCTTTAGATCACGGTGTTTGAAGAATGTCTGATATTTAATTGTGCTAACTTTCATAACAAACTATTCCTAATGACTATGAGAATAATGCAACGAAAACTTAAGCCATACGCTATATACATAACACGAGAACCATACACGCATTTACGAAACGCTTATGTCAACAAA
Organism: Oncorhynchus clarkii lewisi; assembly: GCF_045791955.1. NCBI lineage: Eukaryota > Metazoa > Chordata > Actinopteri > Salmoniformes > Salmonidae > Oncorhynchus > Oncorhynchus clarkii. The sequence continues at coordinate 16,335,711 of NC_092154.1, read as the reverse complement.
TTATTAATGCTGTTATAAATATATATAGCTTATGGATATGTTATGAAGTAATTATGTGCCATTTTATTAAGGCTACTGTGTAGACTATAATCAATGGCAACTTGTGACAATGGGTTGCTGCTGCCACGTGGATAGTTTACAGATGAACGTTCATGTCAGATCACCTTGTGTGGCCTCACATTCTTATGGGCCACTGTTGATAGCTGCACCTTTGGGTCAATCAGGGTCCTCTCACAAGCAGTGAAATACAGTACTATAGTGGCCTATTGCTCTTGCCAAATGTGCTGAGGCTGATCAATCACAAAGGGTGTCAACAAAGGCACCACAATGGCCTTAAAATGAAGAATGACATTAGAAGTAGAGTAGAACATAGCATTACCCTCAGAACAAGTTACCTATCGTCTCTTTGATTCTGTGAAGGATGTGTTTGAAGAGAATGCACTCGTAGAATAGGGAACAGACAGGCATGACTGTGGATGTGTGGCGATCTCAAAGTAAAGGACAGGCATGACTGTGGATGTGTGGCGAACTCAAAGTAAAGGACAGGCATGACTGTGGATGTGTGGCGATCTCAAAGTAAAGGACAGGCATGACTGTGGATGTGTGGCGATCTCAAAGTAAAGGACAGGCATGACTGTGGATGTGTGGCGATCTCAAAGTAAAGGACAGGCATGACTGTGGATGTGTGGCGATCTCAAAGTAAAGGACAGAAAGAAGAAGCAAAAACAGCAACACAAAACTCTAACATGCATTTACATATTCAGAGAGTGGGGAATGGAATGTGCCAGTTTCATTATGTTTTCCACTGTGGCATAGGGAGTTAAAATCCCCTTAATTAGTTGTTCTACCAGTTACCCTCGTCCGCCCAAACAACTTTTCAAGAAATACAAAGACGAGGTTAAGCTTGTGATTTATCAAAGCAAAATTCATAAAGAGTCTATTCAGTGTGAGATGAAACCACAAAATGCTCGCTGCCAATTGCCTATAGTGACAGCAAATATACCAGAGTGAGTGAGTCTTGAGTCGGGGCCTTTATCCTGTGCAGCTGTGACAACGGCTGTTGGCTGCAGGTTTGCGGCTTGCCACAGTGTGTTTACCTGGAGATGAATCTGAAAGGCAGCGGGACAGGGAGGACACACAACCAAGGTGAAAGGGAACAAGAGACGGCTGTTTCAGATCTGAGGAGAGCAGTTTTGCACAAGCTGGCTGGACCATCATGCACTCTGCACACACACACAGGGGCCCGAGACCCGGAAGAGTGCAGTATCTCAACCAATACACTCCTTTTCATATTGAAAGCATATTGTGGGTTGAAATGGAAGACAGTTTAGATTTCACAGGATCCATTAGCATGTAATTCAGCATTCCAGGTCCATGTCATGCAACAAGCCTCCTTTAAGGAATAAATGATTAACCTATAGAAATAACTTTTTTTTCTCTTCTTTTGGTGTGGATGAGTTGAATGAACACGGTTTTATTTCAACAATTGAGATATGCATGTATGTGTATTCTACTGTATTCTACTGTATACTATGATAGTAGTTTATAATTTTTCATTACTGTAAATCTTTCTTCTGAAACCTATTATAGCTGACGGCTTTGTGCCCATTTTCCCATCAGCCTGATGGCTCTTGGCTTGGACATTACAGCGATTTGTTGTATCCCCTCATGTGAATAAGGGAAATACAAAACATGACAGCACATAGACACTTCCATCGCAGCGACATCAAGCTACCTCCCATTGTCCTCTGATTTTCATGATACAATTGGTGGTGTTAACTGAGAAACAGTGTGGGGCCTTCTTCAGTAGAACCAGCGAGAGCTTCACTGATGTCATTCTCAGCTCCATGACAAAGCTCCCTGCCGGCAAACAACATAAGTGTCCAATCTGTGTTTGTCAACCAGAGAATGCCCCTTCCACATCCTAATAAACCTTCTCCTTTTCAGGCTCTGACAGCAAACAGGCTAACCACAGTGGAGGCCAATGACATGGCCACTCCTCAGGCTGCATCCCAAATGGCTCCCTATTCCTTATATAGTCCACTAATTTGGACTAGGCACCATACGATTCTGGTCAAAAGTAGTGCACAATCTAGGGAATAGGGTGCCATTTGGGACACACGCTCAGATTAGCGCCTCCTGCAGTTCTGGACAAACATATCTACATATGAAGCACATTGAGGTAGGCAGGGTGAGAAACAGCCGCCCGGTGGGGAAGCCACCACTCCTTCCCAGAACTTCCTGGGCCGACCCATCTGGACCTTCCCCTTAGCAGTAGCAGCCAGCTGCCTTCCTGGCTAGGCAGGCCACCCTAACAGCCAGCCAGATGTGTGTATCTCAGGTGAGCAAATATTGTCACTTAGTTAAGACTTCTGTGTTCCCCTCCTACAGAGGCTGCTGTGTATTCCTAGGGGCTGCAGGAAGTGCAAGTAGCACTGTGAAGTTCCCTGGAATGAGAACTTATAAGATGCACAGCAGGGGGGGGGGGGGGGGGGGTTGCTAATTAAACTAAGGGATGCCCACCTCAATCCTCCATAACTAACCATGTACGATAGTTAACTGGGTACAATAGTTAACTGAGTATGATAGTTAACTTGGGTGCGATAGTTAACGACAGCATATGTCCCAAATGGCACCCTAATTTCATTCTTCATCCTCACAATTCCCGATCACCACAGCCAGGATCATTCTCAAATCAAATTTGATTTGTCACATGCTTTGTAAACAACAGGTGTAGACTAACAGTGAAATGCTCACCGGCCATTCCAAACAATGCAGAGAGACATTTTTTTTTTGAAATAGTAGAAAAATAATAACACAAGGAATAAAAACACAATGAGTAACAATATACAGTATACAAAGGGTACCGGTATCGAGTCGATATGCAGGGTTACGAGGTAATTGAAGTAGATATGTACATATATGTAGGGAGAAAGTGACTAGGCAACGGGATAGATAATAAACAGTAACAGCCGCATATGTGATGAGTCAAGAGTTACTGCAAAAAGGGTCAACGCAGATATTCTGGGTAGCTATTGGTTAACCACTTAACTGTTTAACTAACCTTTTTGCAGTAACTTTATAGCTTTGGGGTAGAAGCTGTTCAGGGTCTTTTTGGTTCCAGACTTTGTGCATCGGTTCCGCTTGCCGGTGGTAGCAGAGAGAACAGTCTATGACTTGGGTGGCTGGAGTCTTTGACACATTTTAGGGCCTTCCTCTGACATCGCCTGGTATAGAGATCCTGTCTGCAAACGTAATGATGGTGTTGGAGTAGTGCATGGCCACGCAGTTGTGGGTGAATAGGGAGTACAGGAGGGGACTAAGCACACCTGATGGGGCCCCGTGTTGAGGGTCAACGTGACAGATGTGTTGCTACCTACCCTCACCACCTGGGGGCGGCCTGTAAGGAAGTCCAGGATCCAATTGCAGAGGGAGGTGTTTAATCCCATGGTCCTTAGCTTAGTGATGAGCTTGGCTGGCACAATGGTGTTGAACGCTGAACTGTAGTCAATAAACAGCATTCTCACATAGGTGTTCCTTTTGTCCAGGTGGGAAAGGGCAGCGTGGAGTGCAATAGAGATTGCATAATTTGTGGAGCTGTTGGGGCAGTATGCGACTTGGAGTGGGTCCAGTGTGTCTGGGATGAGGATGTTGATGTAAGCCATGAACAGCCTTTCAAAGCTAGAGATGTGAGTGCTGCGGGGCGATAGTCATTTTGACAGGTTACCTTGGTGTTCTTGGGCACAGGGACTATGGTGGTCTGCTTGAAACATGTAGGTCAGGGTTCCCCAACTGGTGGTCCGTGGGCATTAATTTGGCCTGCGGGTGTTTCTAGTTGATGATCCCTGATGAAGGTATTACAGATGGGGTCAGGGAAAGGTTGAAAATATCAGTGAAGACACTTGCCAGCTGTTCAGCACATGCTCTGAGTACGCGCCCTAGTAATCCTTGTGAATGTTCTCACATCAGCTACGGAGAAAGTGATCACACAGTCGTCCGGAATAGCTGGTACTCTCATGCATAGGTTCAGTGTTGCTAGCCTTGAAGAGCACTTAGAAGGTATTTAGCTCGTCTGGTAGGCTCACGTCACTGGACAGCTCGCGGCTGGGTTTTCCTTTGTAATCAGTGATAGTTTGCATGCCCTGCCACATCGGATGAGCGTCAGAGCCGATGTAGTAGGATTTGATCTTGGTCCTGTATTGACGCTTCACCTGTTTGATGGTTCGGTGTAGCGTGATTTCATATAAGCGTCTGGATTAGTGTTCCGCTCCTTGAAAGCGTCTGCTCTAGCCTTTAGTTCAGTGTGGATGTTGCCTGTAATCCATGGTTCCTGGTTGAGATATGTACGTACGTACGGTCACTGTGGGCACGACGTCGTTGATGCACTTAATAATGAAGCCAGTGACTGACAGTGACTGATGTGGTACTCCTCAATGCCATCGGATGAATCCTTGAACATATTCCAGTCTGTGCTAGCGAAACAGTCCTGTAGCTTAGCATCTCCTCATCGGACCACTTTTGTATTGATACTTTCTGTTTGAGTTTTTGCTTTTAAGCAGGAATCAGGAGGATATGTTCAGATTTGCCAAATGGAGGGTGAGGGAGGCGAGGGAGGGTGAGGGAGGGCGAGGGAGCGTTTGTATGCGTCTCTGTGTGGAGTAAAGGTGATCTTGGGGCTGCAGGTGATGGTTAGAGCGTTGGGCCAGTAACTGAAAGGTTGCTAGATTGAATCCACGAGCTGACAAGGAAAAAATCTGTCGTTCTGCTCCTGAACAAGGCCGTTAACCCACTGTTCCTAGGCTGTCATTGTAAATAACAATTTGTTCATAACTGACTTGCCTAGTTAAATAAAGGTTAAATTTTTTCGCTTCTAGTTGCACAGGTGACATGCTGGTAGGAGTTAATAAGTAAAACTGATTTAAGTTTTGCTGCATTAAAATCACCAGCGAGCATTTTCTTGTTTGTTTATGGCCCTATACAGCTCGTTGAGTGTGGTCTTATTGCTAGCATCGATTTGTGGTGGTAAATAAACAGATACTAAAAATATAGATGAAAACGCTCTTGGTAAATAGTGTGGTACTGTATTCTAACTCAGGTGAGCAGAACGTTGAGACTTCCTTGGTATTAGAGATCACTCACCAGTTTTTGTTAACAGAGAGACACACACCCCCTCCTCTGAGCTTCCCGGGACACAGCCGTTCTGTCCTGCCGATGTATAGAAAAAACATCTAGATTTATATTTACTACTGTATGTTGTTGCTCAGCCACGACTCATAGGACATTACAGTTATTCAGATCACTTTGATAGGATAGTCTCGAACGGAGCTCATTCAGTTTATTCTCCAGTGATTGAACAGAGTGTAGAGGTGATTTTATCCACTCTGACATAGTTTCGTCAGGTATCCCGTGCTTCGGCCTCTATAGCGCCGTCTCCTCCTTCTTCGATTGTCAGGATTTGGGACTGGTCCGCGGTAATTAATATGTTGTTCTCCTCTGACTCATTGAAGTAGAAGTCCTCGTCCAAATTTTAGTTAGTGACAGCTGTTCTGATGTCCAGAAGCTCTTTTCAGTCATAGGAAACAATGGCGGAAACATTATGTAAAAAAAAAAGTCATGATCACTGCAACACAAAAATACACTAAATAGCGTGCATTTAGCAAACTATTTAATCACATTTTGGGTGTATATTTTAAATACAATTCCCATGACCACTGGTCTATAAAACAGGTTGCATTTTTTGTCCTGAGGAGGATTCACCTGCAGACAAAGTCAAGTCAAAGATAACTAACAACTGCCCTATTCAATGGTGGTCAACCGGTCTATATGTTGATATTGTCTACATGAGCAAGACCAAAGCATTCTTTGACCGTAGGATTATAGATTGCCTTCTAAACATTTTGGTCCCACTTTAAACAAAGTACAATTTATAAAGGCTTTATATAGCATACATAAAGGCTTCATAAGCACTACAGAACTGCTTCACAAATAATCTATAAGCGTATGTCATTGTCAAATGTGACATAATGCACTATGTACAGATAACTGCCAAAATAAAGGAAACACCAACATAAAGTGTCTTAATTGGGCATTGGGCCACCACGGGACAGAACAGCTTCAATGCACCTTGAGATATCAGCTGATGTACGATGGGCTATATAAATACATTTGATTTGATGTCACTCTTTATACACCATTTATAGAGTTTGACATAAGCTTCCAGATGATTTGTGAAGCATGTATGTAGTGCTAATAAAGACTTCATGTATGCTATATAAAGCCTTTCTTTATAAGTTGTACTTAGTTTGAAGTGGGACCAACATTTAATTTAATAGTGCATAATACTAAACAGACATAATAAAAGCATATGGCATTCATATTTAGGAGCATATAGATTAATCTATCTGTGAGTGCAGCTGCCTGTAGGTCGTCTCTCACCTTTCTTGTGAAAGAAGAATAGACTAAATATTACATAAGTATTTTCTGTGTATATGGAATTGAACCCCCCCCAACCATTCATGTTAATTTTAAGAACCAAATTAAACAGATGTATTATCCCTGCCTGTTATCTTGAGTACAGTGACCTCTTGTGGTGAGTTCTCGCAGTACCAGGGAGCAGTGCTAGGAGAAATGCTTTTCATACCGCCCTGAATGTCTCACCTGCGTTTCCGTACTGCACTCGGGAAGTAAAATTATACAAGGGCATGTGAGGTAGGTTGGTATCATATACCAATATAACATAGTTCATTTGTAATACATCGTGCATTTAATGATATTTGTACTAAAAGGTCTGAATTGTCAGTGCGTACTCGCCTTCTCTGCTGAAATGAATAGCTGTCTGCGAATTTAGATTGAATGCATTGCGGACTCCATTGAAAGTGAACCTTACCCAAGCCTCCGTCTTTCCTAGATGGCCCCCAAACCATTAGCACCGTTAGCAAGGAGACTGTTCAAAGGAGTAGTACTACTTGAAGTTGCAGGTGTGCTAGGTGCTTATGGTCTTTTTTACAAGATGAACACAAGTCAAGGTATTATTTACATTTTATATAGAAAGGACGTCATGGACTCTACCTTGGGCTATGTACACCTTTGTAACAACATTTTCTGTTTTTAGATTTCAGGAACAGAATGAACAACATGCTTCCCTCTGTCCTGGAAGGTAAGGGCTGTAGACAGTTCAACACACACACAAACTGGAGGAATTGGTCCTCAATTCCAAGCTGCACAGCAATGAAATCAGCCGATATTATTACACTTTTCCCCCCAGTTACAATCACTGCAAACCAGACATCTCCTAGTATACTGTTTTCATTTTGTATAAACCTATACAAAATACAATACAGAGTTATTGGACATGCTGCCCACTGAACCATCATGTGATTAAATGTGTTGAATGCTGAGAGACTATCACTCTTTCCAGTTTATTACAAGTCCAACGAATATGCTGGGGTTTATGGGATTCGAGAGAAAGACCTTGAAGATTGGTCCAAGAAGGAATAGAGGTGTGTGAACAAACATAAGTAATCTTAGGTCCAGAAAGTATTACTTCTTCTTGAGTCTTTTTGCCAAACTGTTTCTTCTTGTTAAACATGGCCTTCTTCTTCATTAGGGTCTTGATGTCTCTGCCACGGACCCAGTCGTCTTTCTGGGCTTCCCACTTGAGCTGCCTGACACCTGGAGGAAGAGAAGACGGAAGAGCAATGAGCAAAAACCAGACTGCATCCTCTACTAAAGTTAGGTCATCATCTGTATTCAACAACATGCTCCATATGAAATGTGCTCGGTGGTTATCGTCTTAGGGTTACCTTTAGATCAGTGGTTCTCCATCCTGGTCCTGGGGACCCAAAAACATTTGGTTTTGCCCTAGCACTACACACCGGAATCAAAGCCTGATGATTTGAATCAGGTGCGTAGCACTAAGGCAAAAACTAAAATGTGCACCCCTTTTGGGTCCCCAGGACCAGGATGGAGAACCAGTGCTTTAGAGCCATCATGCTTGAGAGAATAGCCTATTCTGTGCAACTTTAAAAAGGACTACTAGAGTATGACAGGGTGTGCTATAGGGGGTTGACGGTTAATCGTTTAGCCACTGAAAAGACATTTGACCGGTCATGCTCATCAATCTATAGGTTAACCTGTATTATTTGGTGGAATTAAATTGGCGCGTGTGTATTTTTATTAGTCATGCATCTTATTTATCACACACACCGTAGTTTGAGGATCGGAATGACCCATCACCTGTCAGACAGCGCAAGAGCAGGTCCTCAAAAAGCTAGTACTGGAATGAAACATGCTTTTGTATGCCCAGCCATTGTGCAGCAAATCATTCTAAATGCAATCGTGTTTTAATGGTTTTGATGGCCACGATTAAAAAGAGCTGCCAGGTTTATTTCTTATTAAAGTGCATTACTTTACATGTGAACTTGAGGCAGTAATTGTTTGAAACCCACAACTTTTCCTTTACTTCAAATAATGAGGAAGGTCTTACCTTCAAAGTAGCCTAGCCAAATTCTAACCATAGAAATGTGAAGGCAATTATTTTATAGAATTACCCAGAATTTCTGTTCTATTTGTTTCATATCAACTTTCTGTCGTTGTCCAGAAGCCAAAGGCACAATCCGAGTCATATTAGCAGCCCATCCTAGTTGTTGCTATTAGATTCCCCCTTTAAGTTTCTTAAAGGAGAGTTTCATATGGAGCCCCTTGCAATAGAGGGGTGCTGTTTAGAGTGGTATTTTCCGGCAAATTGCATTGACAAATGTCTGAAAATCTCATTTTAATTATCTGCTTTATTACAACAGGTGCATGGTCAATAATAGGCTATAGCCTTTTGACTGTAAGACGACAGACTTGCTATTGTTGCATGTTTTCATTAAGCACTTAATGAAACATGTCCGTTTCTTGTATGCATGCACTGTATTTTCTATTGGTCACGTAATTTTACTGTCTAGAAAAAATGTAACAGTTTGTTGACCAGTTAATGAGGGTTGGTTAATCGGCAACAAAATTGCCCGAAATGTGCTTCCCTAGTATGCTCTAAACTGCTGTGAAGATACTGACTCTCTCCATGGGGGATATACTGTGGTTTTCCGCTAGTATCTAGCCAACTAAATAAAGTAATTTATATGAATTGGCCCGGGTCTGTTTTTTTTCCTGTTAGGTGACACTAACTGTGGTACACAATAGGACAAGGATATATTCAATAGGTTGACTGACTGTATTGAAGCCAAGGTTTACCTGCTTTGTCTTTGTCGGCCATAGCATTCATGCCAATGTTGTCAAACTTAGAACCAGCATTTTCATCCAACATATACACAAACTGTAAAAAAACAAACATTTAGTTTCATACAATAAACTAACTCTTCAACAAACGGATAGACATCAGCACACCAACTTAACATTGTGAGAAATATGACATGCGTGATCATCTCACCTCTTCAGCAGATGCCAACATGGCTGTTTCCTCCTTTCCTTCCCTGGTTTGGAACCTACAATGACAGAATGAACATGTCAGATAAGATTCTACACTCCTGAATGAGATTCGGAGCAGTTGAACAGTACAGAGGCCCAGTTACTAACCTAAAGAATCACTGAAGTCAAGATCCTCTGATGCATTCCTCTTTTTAGAACCTGGCCTTGTGTGTGGAACCTCCATCTCATCTGAATCTTGAAGGGAAGCCAATGTATTTGATAAGAATCAACCTTTTTATACATAACATTCACAATTAAGGATGCCCTTTTGAAATTGATTTTTAAGTTAATTCAATCTGCTTACCAGTGTTATCATCATCAAGTTCTGGAACTGAAAGACAAATTAGAGTCAAGTGTGAACCTGTAGTGGAGGTATAGGTTAGTGGGATTTTCTACCATATTGTTAAACCAGTCATTTCATTTCAAAATAGTGAAGGGAAGTGAGCAAGTGCACACTTTGGGAGGAAGGAGAAATTGTGACATACCTTCCTCATCATCCTCTCCAATGCTGTCCATGAAGGCCCCTCCCTCCTCCCCAAGTTCATCTCCAAAGTCCTCATCCAAACTGCCTAGGGACACCTCCTCATCCAGATCACCAGCCAAGTCATCATCCAGGTCTGAATCAGTAAGGCAAGGCAAGTTGCTAGCTAGCATTAAACTTATTTTATAAAAAACAATCAATCATAATCACTAGTTAACTACACATGGTTGATGATATTACTATTTTATCTAGTGTGTCCTGTGTTGCATATAATCGATGCGGTGCGTATTCGTGAAAAAGGACTGTCCTTGCTCCAATGTGTACCTAACCATAAACATCAATGCCTTTCTTAAAATCAATACACAGAAGTATATATTTTTAAACCTGCATATATAGCTAAAATAAATCCAGGTTAGCAGCAATATTAACCAGGTGAAATTGTGTCACTTCTCTTGTGTTCATTGCACGCAGAGTCAGGGTATATGCAACAGTTTGGGCCGCCTAATTTGCCAGAATTTTACGTAATTATGACATAACATTGAAGGTTGTGCAATGTAACAGGAATATTTAGACTGATGGATGCCACCCGTTAGATAAAATACAGAACGGTTCCGTATTTCACTGAAATAATAAATGTCTTGTTTTCGAGATTATAGTTTCCGGATTCGACCATATTAATGACCTAAGGCTCGTATTTGTGTGTGTTATTATGTTATAATTAAGTCTATGATTTGATAGAGCAGTCTGACTGAGCGATGGTAGGCACCAGCAGGCTCGTAAGCATTCATTCAAACAGCACTTTCGTGTGTTTTGCCAGCAGCTCTTTGTTGTGCTTCAAGCATTGCGCTGTTTATAACTTCAAGCCCATCAACTCCCAAGATTAGGCTGGTGTAACGATGTGATGTGAAATGGCTAGCTAGTTAGCGGGGTGCGCGCTAATAGCGTTTCAAACGTCACTCGCTCTGAGACTTGGAGTAGTTGGTCCCCTTGCTCTGCATGGTAACGCTGCTTCGAGGGTGGCTGTTGTCGATGTGTTCCTGGTTCGAGCCCAGGTAGTGGCGAGGAGAGGGACGGAAGCTATACTGTTACACTGGCAACACTAAAGTGCTTATAAGAACATCCAATAGTCAAAGGTATATGAAATATAAATGGTAGAGAGAAATAGTCCTATAATAACTACAACCTCAAACTTCTTACCTGGGAATATTGAAGACTCATGTTAAAAGGAACCACCAGCTTTCATATCTTCTCATGTTCTGAGCAAGGAACTTAAACGTTAGCTTTCTTACATGGCACATATTGCACTTTTACTTTGTTCTCCAAAACTTTGTTTTTGCATTAATTAAACCAAATTTAACCCTTATACTTATATATTCTCATCCCATACCTTTACTAGATTGTGTGTATTACGTTTTGTTGTGGAATTTGTTAGATATTAGGTTTTGTTGTGGAATTGTTAGATATGACCTGTTAGATACTACTGCACTGTCGGATTTAGAAGCATAGGCATTTCGCTACACTCGCAATAACATCTGCTAACCATGTGTATGTGACCAATCAAATTAGATTTTATTTAGAAGTCGCAGTTGTGGTTTACTGCGAAGGTTAGCAGGAGGTTAATTTTGTAACGTTAGTTGGCTTGCTTGCCTCAGATACTTACTCGGGTTCCACCCAAACGCAAAACCTCGTCCAAATTAAATTCGTCGTCCGGTTGAGGACTATCGCCATACATGTTTTATTTTTCGTCATCCTCTCCTTCATCGTTGTCATTTTGAAACTCGTCCTTCACATGAACATAATTTGTTTTGGCTACTGCCGCCTTAAATTCTTCTGCTTTCGGTGCCATGCTGACAGCGGCATGTAGAAATACAACAGGACCTGGAAGAACAATGTACGGTAACTGCCTGTTCAAAGAAAATCCTTGTGATGTCTATACTCAGTAAAACTTCAGAACAATATTAGCTATTTTAATCTAAAACGGCATACTTATATTTGTAAGAAATGTCCGGGTTCTATTTGGATTTGTATGTATCGAACAGGACAGTTTGACCTGAAGTTCAAAGTTCACAAGTCAATATGATCCAATCAAAAGCTTTGTTACAACTACACGACTAGTTAATTGTCCAATCATAATTGTTGTTGCCGTAAGAAAGCGGATGTACTTGCACACAAATGTAGGTAGTTAGATTGTTGAATATGTCCAATGAGTTCTTTGAGTAATTAATACATTATCTGCCAAAGTCAGTAATATAAAGATGAACTAGAGTTTGACATGTTATTGTATTTATGAAACGAGTTAACTTTAGCTGATCCTCGAGATTGTGCTACATGTGCAGCTATCGATCTTCGTTAGATAGATAGCTAACTTGATAACACGAGCACCTGCTGTGAAATTCAGACTTGAAGACAATTTCTGGGAAGTACAGTTACAGTAGGGAATTGTTTGACCATTGACTGTTCTAGCTAGCTTGCTGTCTCAATGAGGACTGTTCGAGCACTGCAGAGATTAAGAGGAGTCCTTGTCTGCCCTTGTCCACCACCATTATTTGGTAAGGGCGATTTCTTTATTTAGTCTATGTCTGGTCGTCAGATAGTTAAGCGAATTATATTTAATATGCTCAATTGTTTACGTCTTCTACTCTATAGTTAGATCATGGAGCGTGGCACAGAGCCAAAGTTTCTCAAGCAGCTCAGCAGAGAAACCAATGCCAGGAAACTCGATGCTCAGACACCTAACCTCCAAGATCAAAGCCACAGGTCCTATCTCAGTGGCAGAGTACATGAGAGAGGTTCTTACCAACCCAGTCATGGTAACTACTAGTTACACACACACACACACACACAGTTGAAGTCGGAAGTCTACATACACTTAGGTTGGTGTCATTAAAACTCGTTTGTCAACCACTCCACACATTTCTTGTTAACAAACTATAGTTTTGGCAAGTCGGTGCATGGCACAAGTAATTTTTCCAACAATTGTTTACAGACATAGTGAATTATAAGTGAAATAATTTATCACAATTCCAGGGGGTCAGAAGTTTACATACACTAAGTTGACTGTGCCTTTAAACAGCTTGGAAAATTCCAGAAAATTATGTCATGGCTTTAGAAGCTTCTGATAAACTAATTGACATCATTTGAGTCAATTGGAGGTGTAACTGTGAATGTATTTCAAGGCCAACCTTCAAACTCAGTGCCTCTTTGCTTGACATCACACTTGACCTCCACAAGTCTGGTTCATCCTTGGGAGCAATTTCCAAATGCCTGAAGGTACCACGTTCATCTGTACAAACAATAGTAAGCAAGTATAAACACCATGGGACCATGCAGCCGTCATACCGCTCAGGAAGGAGATGCGTTCTGTCTCCTAGAGATGAATGTACTTTGGTGACGAAAAGTGCTAATCAATCCCAGAACAACAGCAAAGGACCTTGTGAAGATGCTGGAGGAAACAGGTACAAAAGTATCTATATCCACAGTAAAACAAGTCCAAAAATCGACATAACCTGAAAGGCCGCTCAGCAAGGAAGAAGCCACTGCTCCGAAACCGCCATAATAAGCCAGACTATGGTTTGCAACTGCACATGGGGACAAAGATCGTACTTTTTGGAGAAATATCCTCTAGTCTGATGAAACAAAAATAGAACTGTTTGGCCATAATGACCATTGTTATGTTTGGAGGAAAAAGGGGGCCGCTTGCAAGCTGAAGAACACCATCCCAACCGTGAAGCACGTGGGTGGCAGCATCATGTTGTGAGGGTGCTTTGCAGCAGGAGGGAGTGATGCACTTTACAAAATAGATGTCATCATGAGGTAGAAAAATTATGTGGATATATTGAAGCAACATTTCAAGACATCAGTCAGGAAGTTAAAGCTTGGTCGTAAATGGATCTTCCAAATGGACAATTACCCCAAGCATACTTCCAAAGTTGTGGCAAAATGGCTTTAGGACAACAAAGTCAAGGTATTGGTGTGGCCATCACAAGGCCGTGACCTCAATCCTATAGAACATTTGTGGGGAGAATTGAAAAAGTGTGTGCGAGCAAGGAGGCATACAAACCTGACTCAGTTTCACCACCTCTGTCAGGAGGAATGGGCCAAAATTCACCCAGCTTATTGTGGAAACCTGGTGGAAGGCTAAATTAAAAGTTTGACCCAAGTTAAACAATGTAAAGGCAATGCTACCAAATACTAATTGAGTCTGTGCAAACTTCTGACCCACTGGGAATGTGATGAAAGAAATCAAAGCTGAAATAAATCATTCTCTCTACTATTACTCTGACATTTCACATTCTTAAAATATAGTGGTGATCCTAACTGATCTACGACAGGGAACTTTTACTCTGATTAAATGTCAGGAATTGTGAAAAACTGAGTTTAAATGTATTTGGCTAAGGTGTATATAAACTTCCGACTTCAACTGTAGTAAAGAAACCCATCAGACTATGCTATTACTCTATAGAAATGTTTGCTTCAGAGATGAAGTGCTCTTTTTCATGTTCCAGGGCTATTATGTGCAGAATGATATGCTTGGGCCAGATGGAGATTTCATCACATCACCAGAAATTAGTCAGATATTTGGGGAGGTAAGCATTTATCCAGAACAACATTTTAATAAATGTATGTATTGTTGTGTAGTAGATAAGTATGCATATACACAATCAACAGTCTCTTAATGTTCTAGTCTCTTGATGTTGTTCCAGTCCCAATGCCCTGAGTGATGATAATGGTTTGAGCTCCTCCATTCTCTGCCTGTAGTTGCTGGGGATCTGGTGTTTGAGTGAGTGGATGGGAGCAGGGAAGCCCAGTCGCTTCCAGTTAGTGGAGTTTGGGCCCGGAAGAGGCTCCTTAGCCAATGACATTCTCAGAGTATGTATGTCCAGTCCAGGGCTGCTAAATCTTACTAAATGGCAAAAATGTTGCATGTGTACATAGTATACATGTCAGTTCAATCTATGATCAGTGGAGGGAGCCATTTCCCCATTTTGCCTGTTATATATTGAAATGTTCTTGTTTTTTTTTCATCAAAATATTTCTCGTGATTTTAGACAGTCACAACCTGTCCTGAATCTCATCATGGATTTTATCAGGACATTTAAACTCAGACCAGTGAGTCATAATCCAGGATCCAATGAACTAAACTACACCCTGTCTGTTTGTCTGTCTGTCTGTCTCCCTGTGTCTGTGTTGTTCAGGTTTTCAGTCAGCTGCGTGGGGCCCTGGGTGGGGCTGCAGTCTCAGTGCACCTGGTGGAGGTGAGTCCTAAGCTGAGCCAGGTCCAGGCCCAGTGTCTAACAGGAGACCAGAGCCAGGTGTCAGCCAGCGAGGATGAGCCTGTGTACCGCCAGGGAACCACCACCACAGGCCTCCCCATCTCCTGGTACCGCAACCTGGATGATGTCCCCAGAGGTAATAATCTAGAATAAAAAATAAAATAAAAATTGGGAGGGGGGGGGGTTATTATTATTGAAAAATGTTTAAGGGGGTAGATCAGCTTTAATAGTGCAGATAGATTGTAGATTCCATCAATGTAATTCTCTATCATTTCCAATCACCCATATATATTTTTGTAAATCTATATATATATATAGTACCAGTCAAAAGTTTGCAGACACCTATTCATTCCAGGGTTTTTCTTTCTTTTTTTTAAACTCTTTTCTACATTGTAGAATAATAGTAAAGACATCAAAACTATGAAATACACATATATCATGTAGTAACCAAAAAAGTGTTAACAAATCAATATAATTTTTACATTTTAGATTCTTCAAAGCAGCCACCCTTTACCTTGATGACAGCTTTGCACACGCTTGGCATTCTCTCAACCAGCTTCACCTGGAATGCTTTTCCAACAGTCTTGATGGAGTTCCCACATATGCTGAGCACTTGTTGACTGCTTTTCCTTCACTCTGCGGTCCAACTCTTTCCAAACCATCTCAATTGGGTTGAGGTCAGGTGATTGTGGAGGCCAGGTCATCTGATGCAGCACTCCATAACTCTCCTTGGTCAAATAGCCCTTACACAGCCTGGAGGTGTGTTGGGTCATTGTCCTGTGATAGTCCCACTAGGTGCAAACCAAATGGGATGGCGTATTGCTGGAGAATGCTGTGGTATCAATGCTGGTTAAGTGTGCCTTGAATTCTGAATAAATCACAGACAGTGTTACCAGCAAAGCACCATCTCACCACCTCTTCCATGCTTCACGGTGGGAACCACACATTGTTCTTGTTTCTTGGCCCAAGCATGTCTCTTCTTCTAATTGTTGTCTTTTAGTAGTGTTTCCTTTGCAGCAATTTGACCATGAAGGCATGATTCACGATGTCTGTTGCTTGAACTCTGTGAAGCATTTATTTGGGCTTCAATCTGAGGCTAGTAACTAATGAACGTATCCTCTGCAGCAGAGGTAACTCTGGGTCTTCCTTTCCTGTGGTGGTCCTCATGAGTACCAGTTTCATCATAGTGCTTGATGGTTTTTGCGACTGCACTTGAAGAAACTTTCAAAGTTCTTGAAATTTTCCACATTGACTGACCTTCATGTCTTAAAGTAATGATGGACTGTAATTTCTCTTTGCTTATTTGAGCTGTTCTTGCCATAATATGGACTTGGTATTTTACTAAATAGGGCTATCTTCTGTATACCACCCTTACCATGTCACAACAAAACTGATTGGCTCAAAGCATTAAGAAGGAAAGAAGCTCTACAAATTAACTTTTAACAAGGCACACTTGTTAATTTAAATGCATTCCAGGTGACTACCTCATGAAGCTGGTTGAGGAAATGCCAAGAGTGCGCAAAGCTGTCATCATTGCAAAGGGTGGCTACTTTTAAGAATTTCAAATATAAAATATTTTGTTTTGTTTAACACTTGTTTGGTTACAACATGATTCCATATGTGTTATTTCATAGTTTTTATTTCTTCACTATTATTCTACAATGTAGGAACTAGTACAAATAAAGAAAAACCCTTGAATGAGTAGGTGTGTCCAAACTTTTGACTGGTACTGTGTATATTTAAAAAAATATATATTTTCCTTTATTATTTAACCTAACCCTACCACCCCTCTCCTAATTGGAGTAAACTAATGGACAACAACACTGAGGCTTCTACTTCCAGCTTATACATACTATATACATTTTACGGAAACAATGCAACAGTTATGTTTTGTTGGTTTTTAATCCCGTCCTTCAGCTACCATCAACCCTTCGCATCCATCTCCGAATCCCATCCAGTATTTCTACTTTGCCATATATTTTTAACTGTGCTGTTTCACAAAAGTTCCGAACCCATAAACATTTTACGGACACAGCAGATTTGACATTAGTTTTCTTGTTGTTTTTAACCCCTCCCATCTATCTCTGAACACCATCCATTTTTTATTTCTATTTTACATATATTTTTCCACTGTTCTGTGATGTTTCACAAATGTTCTGAACCTTTCTATTCTCATAGTTTCTACAGATTGTAAATTATAGATACACTTTTTTTGCTAAAAGTATTATTGATCGATTGACTATGACTTTTCAAATCACCCAGTAGTGCTATCTGCAGAGTTAACTCCACATCTTCAACAATTTCTGGACCTGCAACCAATAACAAGCTACATAAGGACAGTACCAAAACAAATAATCTAATGATTTTGTCTTCGCAGGAAAATCTGCAGAACTGGGATGGTTGTATCCCCACAATATATAACATTCTATTGGTTGCAATAATTTTGAATAATAATTTTAATTGAAAAATTATGAGTTTAGAATCCGGCATTGTTTTTCATATCATATCATATTCCAATGTGCCATGGAATCAGTACATCTGGAATCTCTTCCCAACTATTTTGCAATTTATATGGCACAGCTGTCAATTTTTTTGTTGTCCTTAAATGAAACTTGTATACTTTTTTATTTGTCACATTTCTTTAACAAATGTTGGTCTTCAATGCAGGGCCGACAGACAAGTTCATTACTTTTTCCCCCTTCCACTTGCCTCTTCCATTTTTCGTCTTTAATGCAGGGCCGACAGACAAGTTCATTACTTTTTCCCCCTTCCACTTGCCTCTTCCATTTTTGCAGTAATGCTGCAATTAGTTGGTTGTAATTTTGGGTAGAGCAGACATTTCCATATACAGTTGAGGTCGGAAGTTTACATACACTTATGTTGGAGTCATTAAAACTCTTTTTTCAACCACTCCACAAATTTCTTGTTAACAAACTATAGTTTTGGCAGTAGGTTAGGACATTTACTTTGTGCATGACACAAGTAATTTTTCCAACAATTGTTTACAGACAGATTATTTCACTTTTAATTCACTGTATCACAATTCCAGTGGGTCAGAAGTTTACATACACTAAGTTGACTGTGCCTTTAAACAGCTTGTAAAATTCCAGAAAATGATGGCATGGCTTTAGAAGCTTCTGATAGGCTAATTTACATAATTTGTGTCAATTGGAGGTGCAACTGTGGATGTATTTCAAGGCCTACCTTCAAACTCCGTGTCTCTTTGCTTGACATCATGGGCAAATCAAAGGAAATCAGCCAAGAACTCAGAAAAAAAATTGTAGACCTTCACAAGCCTGGTTCATCCTTGGGAGCAATTTCCAAACACCTGAAGGTACCACGTTCATCTATACAAACAATAGTACGCAAGTATAAACATCATGGGACCACGCAGCCGTCATACTGCTCAGGAAGGAGACATGTTCTGTCTCCTAGAGATTAATGTACTTTGGTGCGAAAAGTGCAAATCAATCCCAGAACAACAGCAAAGGACCTTGTGAAGATGCTGGAGGAAACAGGTACAAAAGTATCAATATCCACAGTAAAAACAAGTCCTATATCGACATAAGCTGAAATGCCGCTCAGCAAGGAAGAAGCCACTGCTCCAAAACCGCCATAAAAAGCCAGTCTACGGTTTGCAACTGCACATGGGGACACAGATTGTGCTTTTTGGAGAAATGTTCTCTGGTCTGATGAAACGAAAATAGAACTGTTTGGTCATAATGACCATCAATATGTTTGGAGGAAAAAGGGGGCCGCTTGCAAGCCGAAGAACACCATTCCAACCGTGAAGCACGGGGGTGGCAGCATCATGTTTTGGGGGTGCTTTGCTGCAGGAGGGACTGGTGCACTTCGCAAAATAGATGGCATCATGAGGAGGAAAATTATGTGGATATATTGAAGCAACATCTCAAGACATCAGTCAGGAAGTTAAAGCTTGGTCGCAAATGGGTCTTCCAAATGGACAATGACCCCAAGCATACTTCCAAAGTTGTGGCAAAATGGCTTAAGGACAACAAAGTCAAGGTATTTGAGTGGCCATCACAAAGCCCTGACCTCAATCCTATAGAAAATTTGCAGGCAGAATTGAAAAAGCGCGTGGGAGCAAGGAGGCCTACAAACCTGACTCAGTTACACCACCTCTGTCAGGAGGAATGGGCCAAAATTCATCCAACTTATTGTGTGAAACTTGTGGAAGGCTACCCGAAATGTTTGACCCAAGTTAATAAACAATTTAAAGGCAATGCTACCAAATACTAATTGAGTGTATGTAAACTTCTGACCCAGTGGGAATGTGATGAAATAAATCAAAGCTGAAATAAATCATTCTCTCTACTATTATTCTGAAATGTCACATTCCTAAAATATAGTGGTGATCCTAACTGACCTAAGACAGGGAATTTTTACTCTGATTAAATGTCAGGAATTGTGAAAAACTGAGTTTACAAGTATTTGGCTAAGGTGTATGTAAACTCCTGACTTCTTCAACTGTATATTTGTTAGATTTGACATAACTCCACCAGTCCTATTTATATCCTTTACAAAGATTATACCTGTTTATTTATTTTGGAAAATATATATATTTTTTATCAATTAGTGTATTTGAGTTTAACCACGACATATGTTGTAATATTTGTTCTATCTTTTCTGGTGGATTAAACTGAAATTGCAACCAATTTTCTATGGCTTGTTTTAAAAATAGCGATATTTTGGAGATTATTTCATTTTCAAATAACAGGAAATGAGAGGTTGTAATCTGAATAAAGGGGAAAAGGCCATTCTTGAACCTGCTAGAGAAACAGTTTGGATTGAAATAGAACTCTTGTGTGACTGACAACTAGTAAAATATCTAATACTTTAATATTTAATCATTTTTGCCCTCCGAATTCATATTCATTATACAAATAGGCCCATTTTAAATTTGTATGGCTTGCCGTTACAAATAAAATATATATTTTGCTCATATAATTTAAAAACAGGTCACTAGGTGTAGTCAAAACCATAAGCAAATAGGTAAACTGTGATATAACTAAAGAGTTAATCAGGGTGATTTTTCCACAAATAGACAGGTATTTTCCTTTCCAAGGTAGCAAAGTGTTATATTTTTGCTAACTTTCTATAGACATTTATTGGAGTGAGATAATTTCTTTCTTTTGGGATTTGTATACCGAGTATGTCCACATCATCGACAGACCTTTTTATTGGTAAACTACACGGCAATGTTAAAAGTACAATGTTTTTGTGATCCAATACATAATATACACTTACCATCATTTGGTTGTAATCCAGAGAGGTTAGAAAAAGTATCTAGATCCTTTATGAGGCTGTGGAGGGATCCAAATAGTGGATTTAAAAGAAAGCATGAATCAGCGTACAATGACAACTTTGTTTTTAAGCCCTTGATTTCTAACCCCTTAAGATTGTTGGATCTGATTTTAATAGCTAACCTTTCGATGGCCATAATAAATAGATATGCCGATAGTGGACAACCTTGTTTTACTCGTATTGACAGTCTAAATAATTTCAGAGAAGTAGCCATTATTTACTATTTTACCCCTAGGGTTACTATACATAACTTTAACCTATTTTATAAGATAAATATTCCAGGCATTTATATATAAATTCCAGTTGTACTTTATCAAAAGCCTCTTCAAAGTCAGCTATGAATACCAGGCCTGGTTTCCAAGATTTTTCATAGTGTTCTATTGTTTCCAGTACTTGTCTTATATTATCTCCAATGTATCGTCCCTGTAAAAAACCTGTCTGATTAGGGGGAATTATATCCGACAATACCATTTTAATTCTATGTGCTAATTCTTACACTAAAGTGTAAGGGGCCTCCAATTATTTAAGTGGGCAGGATCTTTTTATTTACCACTTGGATCCTGTTTCAGAAATAATGAAAACACACCTTCTTGTTGAGTATTTGATCATCTACCATTTTTGTAGGAGTGGTTAAAACATGCTAATAACTGTCCTCTGAGTATATCAAAAAAAGATTTGGTATACCTCCACTCGTATGCCATCCAACCCTGGAGTTTTCCCAGACTTGTCAAGAAGTTCCTCCTCTGTGATTTGGCCTTCACATGAGTCTTTCTGTACAGCTGTTAATTTTACATAATTAATAGAAAAAAATCCTTACAGTTAACATCGGTTAGTGAAGATGGAGGAGATTGAAGTGAAAACGTGCTTAAAATTGCTTCCTCTTTCAAAATACACTGCTCAAAAAAATAAAGGGAACACTAAAATAACACATCCTAGATCTGAAGGAATTAAATATTCTTATTAAATATTTTTTCTTTACATAGTTGAATGTGCCGACAACAAAATCACACAAATTATCAATGGAAATAAAATGTATCAACCCATGGAGGTCTGGATTTGGAGTCACACTCAAAATCAAAGTGGAAAACCACACTACAGGCTGATCCAACTTTGATGTAATGTCCTTAAAATAAGTCAAAATGAGGCTCAGTAGTGTGTGTGGCCTCCACGTGCCTGTATGACCTCCCTACAATGCCTGGGCATGCTCCTGATGAGGTGGCGGATGGTCTCCTGAGGGATCTCCTCCCAGACCTGGACTAAAGCATCCGCCAACTCCTGGACAGTCTGTGGTGCAACGTGGTGTTGGTGGATGGAGCGAGACATGATGTCCCAGATGTGCTCAATTGGATTCAGGTCTGGGGAACGGGCGGGCCAGTCCATAGCATCAATGCCTTCCTCTTACAGGAACTGCTGACACACTCCAGTCACATGAGGTCTAGCATTGTCTTGCATTAGGAGGAACCCAGGGCCAACTGCACCAGCATATGGTCTCACAAGGGGTCTGAGGATCTCATTTCTGTACCTAATGGCAGTAAGGCTACCTCTGGCGAGCACATGGAGGGCTGTGCGGCCCCACAAAGAAATGCCACCCCACACCATGACTGACCCACCGCCAAACCGGTCATGCTGAAGGATGTTGAAGGCAGCAGAACGTTCTCCACGGCGTCTCCAGACTCTGTCACGTCTGTCACATGCTCAGTGTGAACCTGCTTTCATCTGTGAAGAGCACAGGGCTCCAGTGGCGAATTTGCCAATCTTGGTGTTCTCTGGCAAATGCCAAACGTCCTGCACAGTGTTGGGCTGTAAGCACAACCCCCACCTGTGGACGTCGGGCCTTCATACCACCCTCATGGAGTCTGTTTCTGACCGTTTGAGCAGACACATGCACATTTGTGGCCTGCTGGAGGTCATTTTGCAGGGCTCTGGCAGTGCTCCTCCTGCTCCTCCTTGCACAAAGGCGGAAGTAGCAGTCCTGCTGCTGGGTTGTTGCCCTCCTACGGCCTCCTCCACATCTCCTGATGTACTGGCCTGTCTCCTGGTAGTGCCTCCATGCTCTGGACACTACGCTGACAGACACAGCAAACCTTCTTGCCACAGCTCGCATTGATGTGCCATCCTGGATGAGCTGCACAACCTGAGCCACTTGTGTGGGTTGTAGACTCTATCTCATGCTTTCACTAGAGTGAAAGCACCGCCAGCATTCAAAAGTGACCAAAACATCAGCCAGGAAGCATAGGAACTGAGAAGTGGTCTGTGGTTAACACCTGCAGAACCACTCCTTTATTGGGGGTGTCTTGCTAATTGCCTATAATTTCCACCTGTTGTCTATTCCATTTGCACAACTGCAGGTGAAATGTATTGTCAATCAGTGTTTCTTCCTAAGTGGACAGTTTGATTTCACAGAAGTGTGATTGACTTGGAGTTACACTGTGTTGTTTAAGTGTTCCCTTTATTTTTTTGAGCAGTGTATCTTTTGAATCATGGGTGACTCCATCATTTGTCAGAAGTTTCAGTAAAAAAAAAATGGTAGCATTTTTATGTTGAAGATTTAAAAATATATTTGGTGCATTTTTTCCCGTGTTCCATCCAGTTTGCTTTATTTTTTATAATATATTACACTGGATCTTTCTTGAATAAGTTTCTCCATTTCTTTTTGTTTTTCTTCTAACTTGTTCTGTGCCTCTGGTACAGTTTTTATTCTATCTACTATTAGTCCTATTTATTGTCATTTTTTATTTCAAACAGGCTTCAGCATCTACCTCGCTCATGAGTTCTTTGATGCCTTACCCATCCACAAATTCCAGGTACATTTACTTCACCAGCTGTTTTGATTATACATATAGATCTTGATAGCAGATCAAAAAAGAATTAAGAAAATGTTATTGTAATTACCATTTGATCCATTGCATTGTGTTGTGCATTGATTGTGATGTGGGCCCAGGGAACAGAGAAGGGCTGGAGGGAAGTGATGGTGGATATTGACCCAGATGAGCCAGGTAAGCTGAGGCTTGTCATAGTGCCAGCTCCCACTCTGGCCTCTACTCAACTCATACAGGTGAGTGCTGCATGTTGCTTAACTCAGACCATCTTTAAAAACAAATTAAAAAATCTTATCACGTTTAGTTTGTATGTATGTATCAGTTGAAAGATTCAAATAAAAATTATTGTAAGCATTTTATCGGACTCATCAAAATGTATCTATCGCTGATGTTCAATGTGAGTGGATGTCTCCTAGATTGAAAACAGTTATATCTTTGCTGAAGCCTACATTGACACAAACACAGTCAAATTGCTCGACAAACTCCTTTTTCCTTAAAAGTTTGAACATCTGTGCAGCATCTGGTTTTTATTACCAGTGTTTCTGCAGTATATACAGTACCAACCTATTTGATCTGGCCTCACTGGAAGAGTGCAGGGGCTTTGAACAGCCTGCCAAAGCCTTACATCATGAGTGAACTTGGGTGAAACCCCCTTACTGGTTTTAAATCCTGGCTAATGGCTGCTGCCCCTGCCTGACTGTCTGTGTATCCCGAGTTCCACATACTGTAGTAGAGTTTGTTAACTGTTCTCTCTGCGCTCGCCAGTTAAAAGCCCTACATAATCTTATCTGTTGCTCTGTCATCTCTGTGGTCTAATGGGGTTTTCAATTACAAGTAGACAGGCCTATAGGTTTTAATACTCCACTTTAGTCTATTTTTTCCCCATAGATGTCCCAACATGTGTTACCTGATAGTCTAAGGGTATTTCCCAAATTTGCACCCCATTCCCTTTATAGTGCACTACTTTTGACCAGGCCCAATGGGGTTCTGATCAAAAGTAATGCACTATAGAGGGAATAGGGTGCCATTTGGGATCTATCCTAACCCACCAAAGCTAACCCCTCCTGGTTTTGTGATGCCTTGGGGCTTAGAGCCAGTGCTGCTAAGTGGAGATGAATTGGAAGCAAAGTCATGTATGATTGCTGATGTGTGTGCTCAGGCCCCTGCTTCACCCAGACAGGTAAGCAGAGCCGCTCTTGTTTTTGTTCTGAAACCCCTTACCTCCTAGGCAGATGAAAAGAGACGGCACGTGGAGGTCTGCCCGGAGGGAGGGGTCATCGTCCAGCGCCTAGCCAATCGGATCACCGAGGATGGGGGTGCTGCACTGATTGCTGACTACGGGCACGACGGGACCAAGATGGACACGTTCAGAGTGAGTGTCATCATGTCTCCAACGTGGCCCGTTTATCAGCTGGTTTTAATACAGTCTGTGTGTGTGTGTGGTAAAGTGATTAGCCGAGTGAGCCTCAGCTACAAGGAAACAGATGCAGGAAGTCGACATGCCTCTCTTGCCCTTTGCTGGTGGCACACGGAAATCAGGGTCAACTACCCTCCAGTTCTGTTCCTGGGGTTTCACCCTAACCCAGCCCCATCTGGCCCCTATTAAGAGGGGTTGGCTCTCCCTGCCTGGCTCCCAGGCTCTGGGACTCACTGATGTGTGTGATGAAAAGGGGGGGGGTCAAACAAGCGACCCCCTCCTTCAAAAGACAGGGAATCACAGAATTCCATCTGTTAAAGAACTACCCATCCCGGATCCGGTATATTTGTCATCAGCAACGCTGAATAGCATTACGCAACAGTCAAAAAATATTACTAGAAAATATTCATATTCATGAAATCACAAGTGAAATATAGCGAAACACAGCTTAGCCTTTTGTTAATCACCCTGTCGTCTCAGATTTTGAAATTATGCTTTACAGCGAAAGCAATACAAGCGTTTGTAAGTTTATCTATAGCCTAGCATAGCATTATGTACACTTAGCATCAGGAAGCTTGGTCACGAAAATCAGAAAAGCAATCAAATTAACCGTTTACCTTTGATGATCTTCGGATGTTTTCACTCACGAGACTCCCAGTTAGACAGCAAATGTTCCTTTTGTTCCATAAAGATATTTTTTATATCCAAATACCTCCGTTAGTTTGGTGCGTTATGCCCAGGAATCCACCGGAAATAGCGGTCACGACAACGCAGAGAAAAATTCAAAATTATATCCATAATGTCGACAGAAACATGGCAAACGTTTTTTATAATCAATCCTCAAGGTGTTTTTCAAATATCTATTCGATAATATATCAACCGGGACAGTTGGCTTTTCACTAGGACCGGGGGGGAACAATGGCCGACTCTCTTTTGCGCAAAAATCACTCTGAGAGCCCCCACCTGACCACTTACGTAATGTGGTCGTTCACGCTCATTCTTCAAAATAAAGGCCTGAAACTATGTCTAAAGAATGTAGACACCTTAGGGAAGCCATAGAAAAAAGGAATCTGGTTGATATCCCTTTCAATGGTCAATAGGGATGCATAGGAACACAGAGCTTTCAAAATAAGAGTCACTTCCTGATTGGATTTTTCTCAGGCTTTAGCCTGCAATATCAGTTATGTTATACTCACAGACAATATTTTTAGAGTTTTGGAAACTTTAGAGTGTTTTCTATCCTAATCTATCAATTATATGCATATTCTAGTATCTGGTCCTGAGAAATAGGCCGTTTACTTTGGAACGCTATTTTTCCAAAAATAAAAATAGTGCCCCCTAGCTTCAAGAGGTTAACAAGGCAGCCATGTTTCAGGCAGGCTCACATTTATGTAACTAGATGAAAATGTTGTCAATCGTTGCTCATGAGAGGAGAGACCTGATTTGGTATAAAAAAGGTAATTATTTCAGATCAATGTAATTTTTTAACAACTAATGAATTAAATCAAATGAAAATGTAACGATACACAAATAATGAACTGTAGTAGTTCGTAGTAGTCATGTCTACCATTTCTGTCATAACATCAAAACACCACCTGTCCCCCACCCCCAGGGTTTTAAAGGTCATAAGCTCCATGATGTCCTAGCCTCGCCCGGCTCTGCTGACCTGACTGCTGATGTGGACTACAGTTACCTGAGGAGGATGGCTGGAGCTACGGTGGCCTGCATGGGCCCTGTCTCTCAGAAAGACTTCCTGAAAAATATGGGAATCGATACACGCTTACAGGTGAGTAGGAACCCTGTGTGCACACTTCCCTGTTCCACTTCTTTATACATGGGGCTAAGGTGACCACTATATAAACAATCATAACAATCCGCTTGCATCTGTATCAGTTTCTGTCAAAGCATTAAGTTAAGTGGAAGCTCATGGTTTTCAACTGCCAATCGGGGCTTTCAAGATAACTTGGTATTTTACTTTTACTTTGCCCTCCACTCAATTATCTTTGTCTAATTGCAATGTTGTGCAATGTTGTGTCTTCAGGTGCTGCTGAGGAACTGTGCAGACCCGTCCACAAGGGCCCAGTTGATCCAGGGCTATGACATGCTGACCAACCCCCTGAAGATGGGCGAGAGGTTCCAGTTCTTCACCATGCTCAACCACAGTCGGCTCACCAGGCCCGAGCCTGAGCAGTCCAAGGGGGGGAAGAAGATGGCCCCAGTGCCCAAGAAGGGCCCAGCGCCCCTGCCTGTGGCTGGCTTCAGTGAGCTTGGCCTTTCGTAAAGAACAGACACAGAGACTCACCACGGGTTCCTCTGCACTGCAGAGGCTGTGTATCAACTCACTTAAAAGTTGCACTATACCTTGATTATACATTTATAATTTAGCAGACATTCTTATCCAGAGCAACTTAGAATAGTGAGTTCATACATTTTCATACTTTTTTTCTTACTAGTCCCCGGTGGGAATCGAACCCACAAACATGGCATTGCAAGCGCCATGCTCTACCATCTGAGCCACACAGGATTATATACATAAGACCCGCGGAAGCAATAGGGTTTGGTCTGACTGTGGTGTGAGTTTGGTTTGAAAAGTTGAACTGAAGTGCTGATAAAATCCTAAGAATTATGTACCTTGCCTCACTGAGGGAAGATGGTGGTTGCCATCTTTCTCTATCATCTACATGTTCATTAGACCAACATATAATTCCAAGTAGTAGACAATGTAACTTTGATCAGTCAGAAGAATGTCACTCAAGGTCACAGTGTCTGAAGCTATAGGAAACCATTCATGGCCCTTGGCCACGTGGTGCCTGGCTGTCTCCACATCTTGAAGCAATCTGGTGAACGTGGAGTTAGTAGATAGCGTATGCATCCCAGATGACATCCTATTACCTATATAGTGCACTACTTTTGAACAGAGCCCTATGGGCCTGGGTCAAAAGTTGTGCACTACATAGGCAATAGGGTGTCATTTGGGACACAGTCAGCCACTCACAGCATGCTGTGTTTTGCTCTGAAAGGCTCTCCCTCACTGCACCAGTAGCAATTAAAGGATACTATTACACAGGCCGATTACCGTAGCCATAATAACCAGCCCAAAAAACTGCGCTACCCTAACATAAAGCTATCATATTAAAGACTGAATGATTAAAAGTCATTACAAAACATTTTCCGGTGTATATTATCGTTCTCTTTGTCTTGGAACCACATGTGTGCTAAGTATTTTCATACGATTAAGACTGAAAATATTCTGGCATTAATCCAGTGTATCAGCATATTTACATTTTGAAAGAAATCTTAGAAGATTTCTTAGAAAGGCAACAGAAATGTTTTCCTGCTCAAACTTGTAGAGCGATAGGAAGCATTTTCTGGGGCCATCTATAGGCCTCAACATATGGTGCTATCGTTACACAGCAGTAGTTAGCCATTTATTTTCTTCCCCAGCCACAAACGGCTCTGTTCATCTAACATATGGCACAATGAAATGTGGCAGGCTACACTGGCACGGTGACAGTTGGATTTAACTACACAGATTAGAGACATAAAGAGAGCTCTTTACCCCAGTTCTTCTGACTCTGTTGGTTGTCTCCCAAATGGTACCCTATTCCCCATATAGGGCCCTGATTAAAAGTCGTGCACTACATAGGGAATAGGGTCCCATTAGGGATGCAGGCGTCCCATAGTTTCCTCAGTCCCTCAACCAATTAAATGATCAAGAATACTTGCTCATTTTAAAAATGTCACTAAAATAGGATGCATTTGTGTGTTATGTTGTATGGCCTATCTTACGCAGATAATGGTTCACTGTAGTTTCCATGAGTTCTCTTACATAAAGGTAGAATATGTTCCTTTGTCTGGAACACCGCAATATAATCTGATAAACAAGACCAAGGGGACACGAGCTGCAAATGAAATAAGTAGTAAATTCTCTACGGTACTGTCCGAGGCATTTATTTATTATTAGATATGTGAATATTGAAATATAGAAAACATTGACACCTGCCAATCCAGTGGCAGCACAGACTAAATGAATCTCAGGTTGAAGTCGTCACCCTGCTACGTGTGCTTTGTACTGAACATACAGTATGGAAAACATCATACCACAACATTGTTTCACAATCCAAAGGGGTGGATTGAGACTGAAAATAGACTAATATCAAAATAGGGAGTGTGAAGACAACATATTGGAATTTCAATTGAGTCATTTGGTGTTTTCATAAAACAACAATCATCATCCCTGTCCCTGCACACAACATTTCAGTCATTTGATACTATAAATTAAATGAATGCATTCATTGTATTCTGTATTGTCATTAATATGTAACTGGGTTAGTATCCTGCATATGACTGCACTTGGTTCCATTGGTGTCAGCCAGTGGTGTCAAACGTTCTATTTGATTTAAAATGTGTTTGTATGTCAACCGCTATTAGCATGGACAAGCTGTGAGGTCATCATTCAAACGGACGTGCCCATGTTTTGGGATGGGAGAAACACCAAACAAAGCCAAAATGTGGCACACACACAAATTATGGATTTCTGTCTTCAACCAACATGTTGGCTTGTTTGACATAGTACAGAGTACTCAGTCCATGTATCTGCTGTTGGCTTGTTTGACATAGTACAGAGTACTCAGTCCATTTATCTGCTGTTGGCTTGTTTGACATAGTACAGAGTACTCAGTCCATTTATCTGCTGTTGGCTTGTTTGACATATTACAGAGTACTCAGTCCATGTATCTGCTGTTGGCTTGTTTGACATAGTACAGAGTACTCAGTCCATTTATCTGCTGTTGGCTTGTTTGACATATTACAGAGTACTCAGTCCATGTATCTGCTGTTGGCTTGTTTGACATAGTACAGAGTACTCAGTCCATTTATCTGCTGTTGGCTTGTTTGACATAGTACAGAGTACTCAGTCCATTTATCTGCTGTTGGCTTGTTTGACATATTACAGAGTACTCAGTCCATGTATCTGCTGTTGGCTTGTTTGACATAGTACAGAGTACTCAGTCCATTTATCTGCTGTTGGCTTGTTTGACATATTACAGAGTACTCAGTCCATGTATCTGCTGTTGGCTTGTTTGACATAGTACAGAGTACTCAGTCCATTTATCTGCTGTTGGCTTGTTTGACATATTACAGAGTACTCAGTCCATGTATCTGCTGTTGGCTTGTTGGACATATTACATGTTGGCTTGTTTGACATATTACAGAGTACTCAGTCCATTTATCCGCTGTGGTCTTTTTATCCTACCATGCTTTGTCACTTTGTCACTGATCAGACTTTGTCAGCATCCCAAATGGCACCCTATCCCCTATATAGTGCACGGGTTTTGACCACAGCTTTGGTCAGAAGTAGTGCTCTATATAGGGAATAGGGTGCCATTTGGGATAAATCCTTTGTGAATCTGCCGGACTGCTTGGCCTTGCAGCTCCCTCACTGGGGTACAGCAGCAGTTCTGGCGTTGAGTGGGAATCCATTCAAACCTCCGTACAAACACAACACATGTAATGAAATGAGAAGGAAAATAAATAAGGCAGAGCCCCGAGAAGGTCACATCAGTTCTTGAATAAAAAAACATTTCTCAACTATCTTTACTTCATTGGAGAGAAAAAAAAACACATTTGTAAGCTATGGCTGAGAGCAGAGAATTAACATCTAAAATTCCCTAGGCTTGGTCCTATCAATGTTTTTGTGACACTTAACACTCTACTCCATTCAATTGACATCCAGAATTTGATACAAAAATAAAGGTAGAATCGTAAAAAATTTCATTATTTCTATGGGAAGATTTCTCAGGCTTTGGTTAGACCGGTATCATTTTTGCTGGGGGTTTTTCTCGGGCATTTTTCTAAGGGGAGGGGTTAAGACCGTGTGTAGCAGCTGCTGATTGGTTCACAACTTCATTCAATGCATCCAATAAGGGAGCCAGAGATTACAGGTGTTAACAAATAGTGCAAAAACATCCCATCGAATAAGCAAAATATATTCAATATATATTCAAAACATCAGCTTATTTTGTATGTTTTCGAGTTCAACAGCCTTACATGAAACCATTGGAAATAAATGTTTTCAAAAAATAGCACTCATGGTAAATTAACAAATCAATGTAGTTGTGAGATTTCAAATACACATGATAAACTAACAACATTAGAAAAATATGCTATAGAAGCTGAAAAGCTGAAATGTCTCTTGGATTTGGTCCAAACCATCTTTTACTGTAGCCATTTTTCTGGGTTAAATGGCAGTGCAAATGTTTATTACTGTTGCTGAGGGATTCCCCAACTTATCAACCACTTAGGGTTCGTCTTTCAGGCTCAAGAGACAGACTGTATATCAGAGGTATTCAACTCTAACCCTACGAGGTCTGGAGCCTGATGGTTTTCTGTTCTACCTGATAATTAATTGCACCCACCTGGTGTCCCAGGTCTAAATCCGTCCTTGATTAGAGGGGAAGAATGAAAAAATGCAGTGGAAATGGCATCTAGGTCCAGAGTTGAATATGAGGGCTGCATATTATGGCTTGTAGAGAACACAGTCAGTGGAGAGATAATCCACATATGTAATGTCTCTGGAATGTGATGAAAACCAAACAACCTGAAGATACTCGATCTCGATCGTCGCGCCTTTCCTCACAACACCACGAATGTGTTCCCATGCTACTGTACCACCATACAGCTGCCTGTCCAATGCAGCACCTTCTGTCTGTTCCATGTGGTAATGCACAATGACACCTTTATGCACAAACATATAGGGTACATGCATCTCCCCCTGTTTAAGCTTACAGTCTCAGCCAGCAGTAGCAGGTTCCAGGGACCCAAGCACCAGCTATGGGTCTCCGAGTCCCAGGATGCCCTGTGAACTCCTTCTGAAACGTGCAGCCTGCAGGTAGTCCTCCCAGGCACTAGGGGTCCTCTTCCATGTCGTCCAGGTTGGGCGCCATGATGAAGTGCTTGGGATAATGCAGGTTCCGCTCGTCGGCGTGCTCCTCCCAGCGGGCGTCGTCGCTCTCGTGGGTGATGTAGCGCTCCCCTCTGCGTGTCTCAAACTCCCGCAGGTCCAGCCACGTCTGATAGTCCTGGAGGACGGAAGGGAAGTGTAGGGGGAGTGTATTGTTATTACTAAACTGCAAGGAGAAGTACAGGAAGACTTTCATAGATCCTTAGATGGAGTAAGTTCTATTTCCACAGCAGAGTGAACTGAACATCATAAACATGTTGCATTTAATGATGTGATGAATGTAGTGTGACAAAGTAGTCACTGTGCAGGTGTGTTACCTGGAGCCAGGGGTGACTGAGAGACTTGTCCACACTGTAACGCTTCCTCATCTTCACCTGGAGGAGGTTGTTGATCAGGTCTGTGGCTGAGGGTATGGATGGACCAACATGGACAACATTGACATCAGAAACAAGTGATATCTACATTTCCATCCATTCATCCCTTTACTCTGGCCACTCCAGACTATAATGAAATACATGGCTACCTCTAGGTTGAGTCAATTAGGACTACAAAACTATTCTGCTGTTCTCAGCCTCAAAGTTCCAAAGACATTTCAAAGAGATGAGCAGTAGGCCTTTTTCTGAGGTGGAAGATTGAAAGAGAACACACCCTGAGAGGTGAAGACCACTGGTAAAATCACAGCAAATGTTATCTTTATTTAACTAAGCAAGTCAGTTAAGAACAAATTCTTATTTACAATGACGGCCTACCCCGGCCAAACCTGGACAACGCTGGTCCAATTGTGCGCCACCCTATGGGACTCCCAATCACGTCCGGATGTGATATAGCCTGGAATCAAACCAGGGACTGTAGTGACACCTCTTGCACTGAGATGCAGTGCCTTAGACCGCTGCACCACTCGGGAGATAGGTAGATAGGTGGTCTACAGGTCGACCCACACAGGCTACATCCCAAATGGCACCCTATTCCCTACTATACATATGGGCCCTGATCAAAATATAGGGTGCCATTTGGGGTGCATGCACTTCTCTTACCCTCTCCAGAGATGTCCTTCCAGGGGTTGGAAGGGTACATGAAGGCAGCGTTCTGGATCTGGTCGTTGATGTCCTCGTCCTCGTTGAAGGGGAAGGTCCCACTGAGGCTGACGTAAACGATCACACCTACCGACCACATGTCCAGGGAACGGTTGTAACCTTTACTGCGTAGGACCTCGGGTGCCAGGTAGGCGGGTGTGCCGACCACAGAGCGCCTGAACGACTTCTCGCCAATGATGCGAGCGAAGCCAAAGTCACATAGCTTCACCTATAGGAACGCACATTGGAACCAAGGCCATCACTGAGCTGTCATTCCTTACGGGTAAGTTCATTTTCTATTATTTAGTTAGCAAAGTAATTATAAGTGATTGATAACAAATTCTCTTTTACAATAACAACCTGGTTAAATAAAGCAATAGCATAATGAATCAGTACTTCAGTTAGCTTGTTGTGGTGGACCACAGACTTAGTAACATAATCAGTATTGCATTGCATCATGTTATGGTATACAGCTCATGCACTCACCTGAGGGAAGGGCTCCGCAGAGGCCAGCAGCACATTCTCAGGCTTCAGGTCACAGTGGACAATGTTCTTAAAATGGAGATGCCTCAGAGCCACTAGGATCTGCGGGTCAGGAAGCACATGGGGTGGGGTGACTTACTTCTGGCTGAGCTATGGTACTTATCATTACCTCTAAAAGGCACCAGGCCTAGGGCAGTGGTTCCACCAACTGAATTTTGCTCTGCCTAGAGTAACCCTGAAGTACCCCCTCATGTACATTTTAACAGTAGGACTATGGTCTCATGAGTCTTCTCAAGTGCCCCCTGTTGATTGGCCAAGTACCCC
This sequence comes from Oncorhynchus clarkii lewisi, assembly GCF_045791955.1. Classification (NCBI taxonomy): domain Eukaryota; kingdom Metazoa; phylum Chordata; class Actinopteri; order Salmoniformes; family Salmonidae; genus Oncorhynchus; species Oncorhynchus clarkii. The sequence goes on along the minus strand of NC_092154.1, from coordinate 16,302,087 downwards.
CTGTTGATTGGCCAAGTACCACCAGGCGTCCTAGTACCCCTGGTTGAGAACCACTGGCCTAGGTTAAGGTTTTGGGTAACTGTTATAGGTACAGTGTAATAATGATTAATTACAATAGTTATTACATTGTACTGACAGGAACAATTATAAAGTAATAAAAACACTGTATGCAAAGTGTTACCGTGTTGGTCATTACGAGGTAGATCACAGATATTACTGAGTACTGAGTAGTGACCTGTGTGACCAGGAACTTGGTGAGACGCTCAGGGAGCTTGCTCTTCTCACTGGATAGGATCATCTCCAGCATGTCTCCATGGAGCTTCTCCATGACAACAAAGACCCTCTCGGGGGTCTCGAACATGCACTCCAGGTTGACGATGCCAGGATGGTGAAGGTTCTGACAGGCAGGGAGACAGGGATTCAATTCAATTGAATTAGTTTAAAAGATCATTTATCCCTGATGTGCAATTAGAGGGAGAAGACCTTAGAGACAAATACACTATGGGCTGGGTGACAGATGACCTCAACAATGATGAGCAAAGTGATGCACGCACACAGTGTATATATATATATATATATATATATATATATATATATATATATATATATACACACACACACTGAGTGTAGAAAACATTAGGAACACCTGCTCTTTCCATGACATAGACTGACCAAGTGAATCCAGGTGAAAACTATGATCCCTTACTGATGTCACCACTTCAATCAGTGTAGATGAAGGGGAGGAAAGAATGATCTTTAAGCCTTAACACAATTGAGACATGGATTGTGTATGTGTGTCATTCAGAGGGTGAATGGGCAAGACAAAAGATTTCAGTGCCTTTGAACGGGGTATGGTAGTAGGTGTTAAGGAGCACCGGTTTGTGTCAAGAACTGCAACACTTCTAGGTTTTTCATGTGTATCAAGAATGGTCCACCAACCAAAGGGCATCCAGCCAACTTGACATAACTGTGGAAAGTATTAGAGTCAGCATGGACCAGCATCCCTGTGGAACGCTTTCGACACTGTGTACAATCTAATCCCCGACAAATTGAGGCTGTTCTGAGGGCAAAAAGGGGAGTGCAACTCAATATTAAGGTGCCCTTAATTTTTGATAGAGCTCTAGGGTTCCTCTGTGGAGATGAGAGAAGCTTCCAGAAGGACAACCATCTCTCCAGAACTCCACCAATCAGGCCTTAATGGTAGAGTGGCCAGACGGAAACCACTCCTCAGTAAAAGGCACATGACAGCCCGCTTGGAGTTTGCCAACAGGCACCTATAGACTCTCAGACCATGAGAAAAAAGATTCTCTGGTCTGATGAAACCCAGATTGAACTCTTTGGCCTGAATGCCAAGCGTCACGTCTGGAGGAAACCTGGCACCATCCCTACGGTGAAGCACGGTGGTGGCAGCATCATGCTGTGGGGATGGGAGACTAGGGTTAGGGATAGGGTTACACCAGTCTCAACGTCAACAGTGAAGAGGCAACTACGGGATGCTGGCCTTCTAGGCAGAGTTGCAAAGAAAAAGCCATATCTCAGACTGGCCAATAAAAATAAAAGATTAAGATGGGCAAAAGAACACAGACACTGGACAGAGGAACTCTGCCTAGAAGGCCAGAATCCCGGAGTCGCCTCTTCACTGTTGAAGTTGAGACTGGTGTTTTGCGGGTACTATTTAATGAATTTTCCAGTTGAGGATTTGTGAGGCGTCTGTTTCTCAAACTAGACACTCTAATGTACTTGTCCTCTTGCTCAGTTGTGCACCGAGGCCTCACACTCTTTTTATTCTGGTTAGAGCCAGTTTGAGCTGTTCTGTAAAGGGAGTAATACACAGCGTTGTACGAGATCTTCAGTTTCTTGGCAATTTCTCGCTTGGAATTGCCTTCATTTCTCAGAACAAGAATAGTCTAACGAGTTTCAGAAGAAAGGTCTTTGTTTCTGGACATTTTGAGCCTGTAATCGAACCCACAAATGCTGATACTCAACTAGTCTAAAGAAGGACAGTTTTATTGCTTCTTCAATCAGAACAGCAGTTTTCAGCTGTGCTAACATAATTGCAAAAGGGTTTTCTAATGATCAATTAGCCTTTTAAAATGATAAACTTGGATTAGCTAGCACAACATGCCATTGGAACACAGGAATGATGGTTGCTGATAATGGGCCTCTGTACGCCTATGTAGATATTCCATAAAGAATCAGTTTCCAGCTACAGTAGTCATTCACAACATTAACAATGTCTACACTGTATTTCTGACCAATTTGATGTTATTTTAATTGACAAAAAAATAGCTTTTCTTTCAAAAACAAGGACATTTCTAAGTGACCCCAAACTTTTGAACGGTAGTGTGTGTGTGTATATATATATATATATAAAACATGATTTACTACAGGGTTTGTTTTCATCAACTAACACCCCACTCCACATAGTGGATATGATGTGTATGTACCAGGGTCCACAGGCGTACTCTGAAATCTGAAAAAAAAGTCTAACATTTCTTCACAACAGTCTTTCACAAATCTAGCATGAATCAAATCTTTATGTTTCATTACTGGTGTGAAGTGAAACAATAGCGAAACATAGCTACTTTAGATTCCCAGGCTATCAGGGTCTAGATTGGCTGTAAAAGAGCCAGGCTTCTGTGTCTTTTATCTACCTGGAGAATGGCCACCTCGTTCCTTAGCTGGCTCTCCTGCTTGGTAGGGAACCTCATCTTGTCGATGATTTTGATGGCCACGTCTCTCCCAGTCTTTCTGTGTTTACCTACACATGAGAATGAACCAGATAAATCACAGACTACTCGCTGCAGACTGTAGCAAATTAACTGTCTGTATTTCTTCCTCTGTCTCGAACTATAGAACAGACAGAGAAAGGAATTCTACTAATGAAAGTTGATTTGCATAACATAGAAAGAAAAATAAGTAGTCTTCCCCTCCCAGTGATTGAAACTTTAAAGAGAGGAAACGTGGATGGATGGATGTACATGAAGCCAAACGGAAGGGAACACTTCCTCTACCTCGCTCTCCAACCAAGGTGCATGAATTGAGGAGCAAACTGAACTCTTGGAGGACAGTGGAAGTTGATAAAAGTGCTTTGTTATTGGTAAAAGTATAACCAAACCATTTCGGCCCTTTAGCCTTCATCAGGACTGAATTTCATCTCCACTTCACCATGTACATGAAGCCAACAGAAATACTGTGGAGTCAGTCTGACTTACCTCCATACACAATCCCAAACTGGCCCGATCCAAGGACCTCATCAGCAAAGATCTGGTAGACTGAACTGATATCCTGAAGAAGGGAAAAGACATACAGTGTCCTCGGAAAGTTTTCAGACCCCTTGACTTTTTCCACATTTAGTTAGTCTTATTCTAAAATGGATTCAATTGTCCCGCCCCCCCCCCCCCTCCTCATCAATCTGCACACAATACCCCATAATGACAAAGCAAAAACAAGTTTTTAGAAATGTTTGACAATTTATAAAAAAAAAAAAATGCAATCACATTTACATAAGTATTCAGACCCTTCACTCGTTACTTTGCGGAAGCACTTTTGCCAGAGATTAGAGCCTCGAGTCTTCTTCGGTATGGTGCTACAAGCTTGGCACACATGTATTTGGGGGGTTTCTCCCTCTCTTCTCTGCAGATCCTCTCAAGCTCTGTCAGGTTGGAAGAGGAGCATCACTGCATAGCTATTTTCAGGTCTCTCCAGAGATGTTCGATCAGGTTAAAGTCTGGGCTCTGGCTGGACCACTCAAGGACATTCAGAGACTTGTCCCGAAGCCACTCCTGCATTGTCCTGGCTATGTGCTTAGGGTCGTTGTCCTGTTGGAAGGTGAGCCTTTGCCCCAGTCTGAGGTCCTGAGCGCTCTGGAGCAGGTTTTCATCAATCCTGACTAGTCTCCCAGTACCTGCTGTGGAAAAACATCCCCACAGCATGATGCTGCCACCACCATGCTTCACCGTAGGGATGATGCCAGGTTTCCTCCTGACGTGACACTTGGCATTCAGGCCAAAGAGTTCAATCTTGGTTTCATCAGACTAGAGAATCTAGTTTCTCATGGTCTAAGAATCCTTTAGGTGCCAGTTCCAAGCAGGCTGTCATGTGCCTTTTACTGAGGAGTGGCTTCCGTCTGGCCACTCTACCTTAAAGGCCTGATTGGTGGAGTGATGCAGAGATGGTTGTCCTTCTGGAAGGTTCTCCCATCTCCACAGAGGAACTAGAGCTCTGTCAGAGTGACCATTGTGTCCTTGGTCACCTCCCTCCCTGTTTTTGCTTTGACATGCACTGTCAGCTGTAGGACCTTATATAGACAGGTGTGTGCCTTTACAAATCATATACAATCAATTTAATTTCCACAGGTGGACGCCAATCAAGTTGTAGAAACATCTCAAGGATGAATAATGGAAACAGAATGCACCTGGGCTCAATTTCAAGGGTCTGAATACTTATGTAAATAAGGTATTTCTGTTTTAAAGTTTTTATAAAATTGCTAACATTTCTAAAAACCTGTTTTCACTTTGTCATTATGTAGATTGATGAGGAAATATATTTTTTATATTCCTAAATTCCTTAGTTATCAGGAATGCTTGTGGAGCTGTAGCATTACACAGCTAATATGCTGTATTGGATAGACACTTACCACATTCTCTGTGATCTGTGAGTTAGACACTGATATGCTGATAGAAATGTCCTCTGAAGAGACAAGAAACAGATTATGTGGGGCTTCAAAAATAGTAAATGATCAAGCATTATTTGAAGCAGGACGCACCAAGGACACATGGTCATTTTCTTAGTTAAGTATATTTTGATATATATTTTAATAACAACTAAATCCTAATTGGCCTGAGTGGCAGTCTGTTTGTGCTTTAATGCCAACTCGTTTTCATGCTATGGCTTGACAGCAATGGAGTTGGCAAGAGAACACGTATCTGGGACCAGGCTAGAGCCACTATTCAGTAGTAGAGACCCGCAAGGCGAAAGCACAGCCTGTGCGTTCAGTACGTTTCCATTGGGGTTTCCATTGATTCTGAACCCAGGCCCAGCCATGGTGGTTAAGGTCGTATCCAGTGTTCTATACTAGCACTCTGTCCCAGTAGTGGGTCACCAAATACCAATCAGCTGGGTCAACCAAAGGCTGGGTTTATGTAACACAATCCATAGAGAAATATATAATACTGTCTGTATTGTATGCACAGGCCAGTGGAACAAAGGCTGTATCCCAAATGGCACCCTATGCCCTATGTAGTTCACTACTTTTGACAAGAGTCATTGCATAAGGAATAGGTGCCATTTGGGATGCAGACAATCTCGATGCAAAATTGAACCCAAAGACCTCGACCAATACGGCCTTCTTTTTAATTGGTCTTGCAGTAAATAGGCCACTAGTTTGAGCATGTGAGACGCGTTCTTTGTGTGAGAGTAGTTAACCATCAAATGACCAAACATCGCTTATACTCCTTTGTGTGACTACAGAGTGTTTGAGTTGAATGATGTTATATCACTCTCCATTAATTAAATGATGGGAGGAATTTTCCTATCACTAATCACAGCCAGAGAGAAATCAAACAGAGCTTGAAAATCCCCTAAAATCTCTTAAATCGTCTTAAAATGTCACCATTTAATTTTCCAGTAATACACTTTGAGCAGGCAGCGGGGGGTCACAGCTGCGCGCACACACACACGCTCATAAAAACATACAAATTGCGTGACATTACATTTGCCTGATCTCCTCAGCAGATCTCAATCACATTAGCAGCAGGCCAGGGTACTATTCTACTCACTGTGATCCTTGCCCTGTCCGGGGCCAGTGCCGACACTGGGTTGCGGAGTGACGGGCATCAGGGCCTGCCGGATGGCCTTCTCCCAGCCCTGGGCCACCTCCAGCCCCACACCCGTGGCAGCCAGGGAAGGGTTATGGAAGTGACCACTGTTATTCTCCCCCACATAGTAGACCATAGTGGCAGTGATGATCTCGAAGCAGTGGGGGTTGCTGCCCTGGGCCAGGCTGTGGAAGTCCTGAGCCTGCTCCACCTGCAGGATCTCTGACAGGGGGATCTCCTGAGGATGGAGTCAGAGGAGCAGGGTCAAAGGTCACCAAAGGTCACAATGGATTGTCAGCCAATCAAACGATCCGTGAGGTTGAGGTACTCCAATCAGCTGCTAAAAAGTACACCTATAGCGTCCTAACGTCTAACTGTCCCAGGAATAACTACACTCTCAGCTCTACCAGGTCCCCTCTCTCCTCTTCTCAGCTATGGTCTCTACTCTCTTCTCCTCACTCTCTGACAGCCTTTGAGGAATGAAGTGTGGGGCTTTTCAAGTCCATTTTAACATTCCGCTGCTGTAGCCGAGCGAACCAACACACCCACAAGGAGAAGAGAGAGAGAGAGAGAGAGAGAGAGAGAGAGAATTGCTGGCCAGCCAATCGTCTCTCAGTCAGCCCAGTCTGCTGCGCCCATCCGGGCCTCTGTCGCCAGTATAAGATTAACTGCTTGTGGTTTGCCGAGCGTGCCACATGACAGGGCGCTCCGCCGGGTCAGGGGGGAAGCAAAGCGCTCCCCTGATTAAAAGGCAGGACGTGCCTCCCCGTTCTGGGCACGAGGCATGCTGGCAGCCTGCCAGGCAGGCAGGGAGGGAGGAACGGCCAGAGACACCACAGGGAAGCCCCCCAGTCTAGTCCTGGCCCTGACGGTCGGTCTGCCACAGGAGGAGCACGCTCAGAGATTCAGCCACAGGGCTCTCTCTCTCTCTGTGTCTCTTTCTCTCTCTCTCTCTCTCTCTCTCTCTCTCTCTCTCTCTCTCTCTCTCTCTCTCTGTGTCTTCCTCTCTCTCTCTCTCTCTCTCTCTCTCTCTCTCTCTGTGTCTCCTCTCTCTCTCTCTCTCTCTCTCTCTCTCTCTTTCTCTCTGTCTCCCTCTCTCTCTCTCTCTCTGTGTCTCTTTCTCTCTCTCTCTCTCTCTCTCTCTCTCTCTCTCTCTCTGATGCAAAAAGAACATGAAAGGAGGAGAGAATAGAGAGGGAAAAGACAGCCTTGCCTGTCTGTCTGTGGGAGGATGAGGGCAACACCTTACTTTCTTCAAATAACACCACAAGCGTTACTAAAATGTTCACTACATAAATAGAAAGCAATAACTGGAATGACAGGACCTTTTCTAGCTTGTCTCCAAGCTTCACACTACACATTAGACCTGTCACTTTTGACCTGTCAATGTCTTTTTATTGTCTGTGTAACTTCTATAATTGGACAGAGACGTCTAATAAGAGATGTGATGACCGGTCTTGTACCTTGTAATACTTGGTTCCCGTTTCATTCTGCAGCAGGGTCAGACACTTGCTGTCCAGCCTCCAGTAATGCCTCTTCCTCTGAAAACAAAAAACGATCAAAGCAGTGAGTTATCATCAAAACCTCAAATAGCATCTCTGAAAAATACTATTGAATTGCAATCTCTCTCTCTCTCTCTCTCTCTCTCTCTCTCTCTTTTTTTTTTAGATGATCCAAGAGGTTTCTTACCAGGTTGTCACGGCTGGTGTAGTGGACCATCCATCCCTCCCGAACCATGGTTGAGCTCTTCCGCTTGGTTTGTTTTATGGACTGAACCACCCGCATTAGGGGGATGAAACTGCTTGTCATGGGGCTACACAAAATGACAAGAGCACGTATGAACAAATGTATTCCTACCCACTGGGCACAGACATCAGTTTAACGACAAGTTTTGATTTACATTTGGTTGAGACATGTCACCATGTCATTGGATTTAGGTTAAAAGTTGGGTGAAAAAAATAGGAAATGCCCTTCAGTTGATGACTTTTTGCAACTCCAATGAGTTGTCCACATTGATTCACTTTTTTTAGGGTGGTTGAAATGACGTGGAAACAACGTTGGTTCAACCCATTTTTGGGTAATGTCAATTGCCAAATCATTGACATACATTCATAAAGCTTATGTGATGTAACAACAAACTCACAACTATTTTCATATACGAAATGCAACAGAACACAAGGAACTCCACAATTGAACGCATATGCACACATTATACGTATTCATTTCATGAAACATCATACTCCTTCCAGTCCAGTGCTAGCCTGTGGTGGCTGAGTTGGGAGAGATGAGACTCTCACGAGACATGACACAAATGTAGCCAAAGAAGAGGACTAAGGGCTCTATTCAATCTGTATCGCAGAAGTTCAGCTCATTTAAAGGCAATGTTCCTGCGTTAGCACAGAATGCATTCATGGTAAATGCTGCATATATCGGCTCAATCGGAAATTACCTTTAAGTTTCTATTGCCCAATCTGTAACACTTCGGTGATACAGATTGAATATGGCCCTAAGTAAGTACCTGATAGCCTTCACTGTGTCCTCGTCCTTGTCCCCATCCAGACAGGGCCCTTCAATGTAGAACTTGTCGTCTGGGGTGGAGGGCTCCTCTGGGTCTTCCATGCTCTGGCTGCCCTCACTGTTCACATCACTGTTGTCCACCTCCATGGTAGTCTCAGAGTCGGGGCCAGGACTGGCTGGTTCTGGGGCAGGAGACACAGTAGGAGGGGCGTGATATTGATTCATGAATGGATTGATTGACTTGAAACAATATTGATTCATGAATGGATTGATTGATTTGAAACAATTAAGTACAACAAATCCCAGAGGATGACACATTAAATACACTTATTTCCACTGTGGTCCTCATGTGGTAAAGGTATGTACTGCTTACTAGCCTGGTATCCTACTGTATGAACTGTACATGTGGTAAAGGTATGTACTGCTTACTAGCCTGGTATCCTACTGTATGAACTGTACATGTGGTAAAGGTATGTACTGCTTACTAGCCTGGTATCCTACTGTATGAACTGTACATGTGGTAAAGGTATGTACTGCTTACTAGCCTGGTATCCTACTGTATGAACTGTACATGTGGTAAAGGTATGTACTGCTTACTAGCCTGGTATCCTACTGTATGAACTGTACATGTGGTAAAGGTATGTACTGCTTACTAGCCTGGTATCCTACTGTATGAACTGTACATGTGGTAAAGGTATGTACTGCTTACTAGCCTGGTATCCTACTGTATGAACTGTACATGTGGTAAAGGTATGCACTGCTTACTAGCCTGGGTCCCTACTGTATGAACAGTACATGTAAAGAGTTGGCTACAGTACATAGCGTATGGGACCTGGCTAACTACTTACTACATGGGGGAGGCATTCTTCCACATATCCATCAATACATCCAGTACACTGGGGGCAGAAATGCTTTTGACTAAATAGTGGGGACAAGTTATGGAGGCAATTTAAGCTATACACTTGAGACAAACTTACCTCCATTAAAGGAAACCTCACCAAGGCAGTCTCTTGGTATCTTGGCTGCACATCTCTTATGGCAGTTAAATTTACAATCTGAAAACACGAAGATTCAACATCACGTTCACTCAACCGACTGTACGAAGATGCCATATGGACATACAGTGGGGCAAAAAAGTATTTAGTCAGCCACCAATTGTGCAAGTTCTCCCACTTAAAAAGATGAGAGAGGCCTGTAATGTTCATCATAGGTACACTTCAACTATGACAGACATAATGAGAAAAAAAATTCAGAAAATCACATTGTAGGATTTTTAATGAATTTATTTGCAAATTATGGTGGGGATACATGTCCTCCAAACACAACATTCTCCCAATCTTCTTCTGGATCATCCAAATGCTCTCTAGCAAACTTCAGACGGGCCTGGACATGTACTGGCTTAAGCAGGGGGACACGTCTGGCACTGCAAATCAAATCAAATCAAATTTTAGGATTTGAGTCTCTGGCGGCGTAGTGTGTTACTGATGGTATGCTTTGTAACTTTGGTCCCAGCTCTCTGCAGGTCATTCACTAGGTCCCCCCGTGTGGTTCTGGGATTTTTGCTCACCGTTCTTGTGATCATTTTGACCCCACGGGGTGAGATATTGCGTGGAGTCCCAGATCGAGGGAGATTATCAGTGGTCTTGTATGTCTTCCATTTCCTAATAATTGCGCCCACAGTTGATTTCTTCAAACCAAGCTGCTTACCTATTGCAGATTCAGTCTTCCCAGCCTGGTGCAGTTCTACAATTTTGTTTCTGGTGTCCTTTGACAGGTCTTTGGTCTTGGCCATAGTGGAGTTTGGAGTGTGACTGTTTGAGGTTGTGGACAGGTGTCTTTTATACTGATAACGAGTGGAGGACAGAGGAGCCTCTTAAAGAAGAAGTTACAGGTCTGTGAGAGCCAGAAATCTTGCTTGTTTGTAGGTGACCAAATACTTATTTTCCACCATAATTTGCGGGATCGAACCCGGGTCTGTAGTGACACCTCTAGCACTGCAATGCATTACCTTAGATCGCTGTGCCACTCAGGATCCCTCTATCTACACAACATAATTCCAGTGTTTGGAGCGCCTCACCTTTGCACTGCATGCCCTGGCGGAACAGGCCTTTCAGCAGGCGTTTACAGAACTGGCAGATGGTTGGTCTGGTGTAGGTGTGCACTGAGAAGGTGTGAGGCACCTTGACCCTTCCCAGCACCATCTTCTCCATCCAGATAGGCCTGCCGCTCAACAGGCTGTTACCCTTCCCTGCCCCCTGGAGAGGGCGCTGCTGAGGGGATGAGAGACAGATAGAGACAGAGGAAGAAGAGAAGAGAAGAGACAGACCGAGAGAGGATAGGGGAAGGTAGCACAATGGGGAAAGGGAAGGAAAAGATAACAGATAGCACAAGAGAAAGAGTAAATTTGTAAAAAAAAAATAGGAAAAACATTCCAGACATTACCATACTGTGTATTTTATGTTGTATCATCTCTACAGACTGTAATGTCCTGAATAACATCTCACACAGATTTTATTGTACAGTATTTTCAGTCACCACTTCTTTAGAAAGGTACTGGACACACAGGCAGGAGAGAAGTAGCCGGTGTAAAACAAAAAATAAGAGAATTTCATTGGGTGACGATGAACAGACCTTATGAAAAGGCTTTGTTTCATCTGCCTTGACTGGGAGGCAGCAGAGCAGAGTCAACCATGCTGCTGGTCTGTCTTGACTGGGAGGCAGCAGAGCAGAGTCAACCATGCTGCTGGTCTGCCTTGACTGGGTGGGCGCAGAGCAGAGTCAACCATGCTGCTGGTCTGTCTTGACTGGGTGGGCGCAGAGCAGAGTCAACCATGCTGCTGGTCTGTCTTGACTGGGAGGCAGCAGAGCAGAGTCAACCATGCTGCTGGTCTGCCTTGACTGGGTGGGCGCAGAGCAGAGTCAACCATGCTGCTGGTCTGTCTTGACTGGGTGGGCGCAGAGCAGAGTCAACCATGCTGCTGGTCTGTCTTGACTGGGTGGGCGCAGAGCAGAGTCAACCATGCTGCTGGTCTGTCTTGACTGGGTGGGCGCAGAGCAGAGTCAACCATGCTGCTGGTCTGCCTTGACTGGGTGGGCGCAGAGCAGAGTCAACCATGCTGCTGGTCTGTCTTGACTGGGTGGGCGCAGAGCAGAGTCAACCATGCTGCTGGTCTGCATTGACTGGGAGGCAGCAGAGCAGGGTCAACCAAGCTGCTGGTCTGCCTTGACTGGGTGGGCGCAGAGCAGAGTCAACCATGCTGCTGGTCTGTCTTGACTGGGTGGGCGCAGAGCAGAGTCAACCATGCTGCTGGTCTGTCTTGACTGGGAGGCAGCAGAGCAGAGTCAACCATGCTGCTGGTCTGCCTTGACTGGGTGGGCGCAGAGCAGAGTCAACCATGCTGCTGGTCTGTCTTGACTGGGAGGCAGCAGAGCAGAGTCAACCATGATGTCGGTCTGTCTTGACTGGGAGGCAGCCGAGCAGAGTCAACCATGCTGCTGGTCTGCCTTGACTGGGTGGGCGCAGAGCAGAGTCAACCATGCTGCCGGTCTGTCTTGACTGGGAGGTAGCAGAGCAGAGTCAACGATGCTGCCGGTCTGTCTTGACTGGGAGGCAGCAGAGCAGAGTCAACCATGCTGCCGGTCTGTCTTGACTGGGAGGTAGCAGAGCAGAGTCAACCATGCTGCCGGTCTGTCTTGACTGGGAGGCAGCAGAGCAGAGTCAACCATGCTGCCGGTCTGTCTTGACTGGGAGGTAGCAGAGCAGAGTCAACCATGCTGCCGGTCTGTCTTGACTGGAAGGCAGCAGAGCAGAGTCAACCATGCTGCCGGTCTGTCTTGACTGGGAGGCAGCAGAGCAGAGTCAACCATGCTGCCGGTCTGTCTTGACTGGGAGGCAGCAGAGCAGAGTCAACCATGCTGCCGGTCTGTCTTGACTGGGAGGCAGCAGAGCAGAGTCAACCATGCTGCCGGTCTGTCTTGACTGGGAGGCAGCAGAGCAGAGTCAACCATGCTGCCGGTCTGTCTTGACTGGGAGGTAGCAGAGCAGAGTCAACCATGCTGTATCTTATTTGAAATAATTGTCTAATCACAAGTTCATACATAGCTAGGTACACAGTGTTGGAGTAGTGAACTAAATGTAATTTGACTAGAAATGTAATTAGATTGTGCAGTAGTTTGGTGGTAGTTGAACTAAATTCAAATCTTGGTAGTGTTTTCAGAACTTCATTACTTTTTGACATGTGGTGGTGTAGCTAACTACTGGAACTACACACAACTTTTTTTTGCTAAAATAAAATATGGGTGAAGTAGGCAAGAATTTCCTTTCTTTTTCACCATCAGACCTGCCTAAATCTCACTATGGTTAATACGCTAAAGAACACATCCTGTTAACACCTGACTCCAGAGAGATCTGTTCTTGAAATTTGTAGTCTATGACATTTTAGATTTAGATATGATAATTTTTCACAAAGTGGTTTGGGGTGTAATGAACTACTTTTTCATAGTAACTTTAGTGAAGTAAACTATATTTTTCTTAAGGGTAGCTTTGTGTAGCTTAACTTCTTTCAGTAATTGGTAGCTTGGTAAACTATATTTTCAGAGTAGCTTCCACAACACTGTAGGCACATTTGTTAAAAAGCTATTTCACATCTTGGTGGTCATTTTAAACATCACAACATCAACTTAACTGACCAGAACAAAATTGCCCACTACATAAATATTTTGAGACACAAATTGCGTGGGAAGGAAAATAATCAAGAGTATTTGTTTTTAGCATTATGTTATTCAATATATAACGTTATATATTGAATGAGTGAGAAGTGGATTAAGTTAATAATATCACAAATAATCCTTTGTTTAGACGGTACAATACTGCATGAGGAGGGACTGAAGTGACTTTATGAAAGTGATTAACATGAAGAGCCTTGTTTCTTCAGTAAAATGGTCCCTGGGTTTTGGTATGTATACACGAGTTTTGTCATAAACACTCTGTTTAGGCTCCCAACCACTAATTGGCCAGCCTGACTGAGTGCCTGCCTGCATACGGAATGTATGTGTGCGTGTTTGCGTGTGTGTATGTGTGTGTTCGTCCACGTGTGTACTCACTACAGAGTGCACTGCTTTTGACCAGAGGCCTATGGGCACTAAATAGGGAACAGAGTCCTATTTGGGACAAGGACAGAGAGTGTCTCCCTACCTCTTCCTGGGAAACAGGGACATGTTCGATGGGGGCTGGGCGGGGGACGGACAGCATGGCTCCAGGCAGGGACACGTTGGACAGCCGTCTCTTTCTCACCCCGCTACAGTTGTTAGGGATCTTAAAGGCACAGCGCTTGTGGTAGTTCAGCCCACATCCTATAGAGGAGGCACAGTACTTAGAAACCATACATGCATGTCTCTCTCTCTCTCTCAGACTTATAGTGAATAGTGTAGGTCATGTGAATGACCTGTATCCAGGTGAATGTTCAGTGCTGTTTTACTCTTCTATCAGGTTACATATGATTAAAACTATGTGAGACAGGAGTTTGATTTGAGGTGAAACCTAGGTCAGGAGTGACGTGACTGGGATCAGTAGCTCTGGGCTGAGGGGGCACTGGGGCAGGGTCCAGACATACCTTCACATTTGAGGCCCTGTCGGACCAGGCCCCACAGCATCTCCCCACAGTCATCACAGAAGGCCGGGGCCTTGTAGGAGTGCACATACAAGGCATGGGGCCGGATCTGGAAGTCCTCGACAGTGGCTAGAGCTGAGACACAAACACACACTGGGTTAGTGTACTGCAAGAAAAACAACATTAACAAAGAGGCGAGACAAGCATGGACATGAATACCAGAGGAAATGGATTGTGATGAGTCATGATCAAACCATTAGAATGTTTGAAATGAAGTGGGCCAATCCTTTAGCAGAAAGCCAGTAGAAATCGCCCCAATCCTACAAGACTGTCATGATGTTATTATTTTTCAACTGTCATTCTGATTCAGAGTGTTGTTAATTCCTTTCAGATGCATGTCAAGTACAAAACAGACCCAGCTGATGAATGGGTGGCCGTCCTATCGCCTCTGACCACAAAACGTCTCCCCCATCATTTTCTGTTACTTTTCTGACGACTCTAGCTACGTATTGAATCACCATTTATCGACATCCAGGATGTAACCTACTGCCTGACGGTCGTTATGGTTGACTTGAACATTGTGCCTTTGTGGTTGTGTTACTATTCAGACATATGAGTGGGTCAAAAGTTTACTTACACTAAGTTGACTGTGCCTTTAAACTGCTTGGAAAATTCCAGAAAATGATGTCACGGCTTTAGAAGCTTCAAATAGGCAAATTGACATCCTTTGAGTCAATTGGAGGTGTACCTGTGGGTGTATTTCAAGGCCTACCTTCAAACTCAGTGCCTCTTTGCTTGACATCATGGGAAAATCAAAAGAAATCAGCCAAGACCTCAGAAGAAAAATTGTAGACCTCCACAAGTCTGGGTCATCATTGGGAGCAATTTCCAAACGCCTGAGGGTACCACATTCATTTGTACAAACAATAGTACGCAAGTATAAACACCATGGGACCACACAGCCGTCATACCGCTCAGGAAGGAGGTGAGTTCTGTCTCCTAGAGATGAACGTACTTTGGTGCGAAAAGTGCAAATCAATCCCAGAACAACAGCAAAGGACCTTGTGAAGATGCTGGAGGAAACAGGTACAAAATCATCTATATCCACAGTAAAACAAGTCCTATATCGACATAACCTGAAAGACCGCTCAGCAAGGAAGAAGGCACGGCTCCAAATCCACCATAAAAAAGCCAGACTACGGTTTGCAACTGCACATGGCGACAAAGATCGTACTTTGTGGAGAAATGTCCTCTGGTCTGATGAAAAAAAAATAGAACTGTTTGGCCATAATGACCATCGTTATGTTTGGACGGAAAAGGGGGAACACCATCCCAACCATGAAGCACAGGGGTGGCAGCATCATGTTGTGGGGGTGCTTTGCTGCAGGAGGGACTGGTGCACTTCACAAAATAGATGGCATCATGAGGAGGAAAATTATGTGGATATATTGAAGCAACATTTCAAGACATCAGTCAGGAAGTTAAAGCTTGGTCGCAAATGGGTCTTCCAAATGGACAATGATTCCAAGCATACTTCCAAAGTTGTGGCAAAATGGCTTAAGGACAACAAAGCCAAGGTATTGGAGTGGCCACCACAAAGCCCTGACCTCAATCCTATAGAAATGTTATAGGCAGAACTGAAAAGGCGTGTGCAAGAAAGGAGGCCTACAAACCTGACTCAGTTTCACCAGGTCTGTCAGAAGGAATAGGCCAAAATTCACCCAACTTATTGTGGGAAGCTTGTGGAAGGCTACCCGAAACGTTTGACCCTAGTTAAACAATTTAAAGGCAATGCTACCAAATACTAATTGAGTGAATGTAAACTTCTGACCCACTGGGAATGTGATGAAATAAATAAAAGCTGAAATAAATCATTCTCTCTACTATTATTCTGACATTTCACATTCTTAAAATAAAGTGGTGATCCTAACTGACAGGGAATTTTACTAGGATTAAATGCCAGGAATTGTGAAAAACTGCCCGTATTTGGCTAAGGTGTATGTAAACTTCCGACTTTAACTGTAGTATGGGTCCTGATCAAAAGTAGTGCACTATATAGAGAATAGGGTGCCATTTGGGACGTAGACATAGTTAATTGGGGTATTCATGAGTCACTTTAATGTAGTTACATTGAGAACTGTTGAGTGACATGCCTGTTCTCTCCCTGTTGGACATTTCTCTGAGGGCACAAATTGGCTTCTTTCTCTCTGAAGTCTAGCCACCTTTGCTCTTTGCTCAGTCCAACCCTTAATTTCATGTCCGTTTTCAAAGAAAATAGATTTACTGTTCATAAACCCCTCTCTGTCTTTTTATCAATAGGCGAACATGAAGGCCAAGTGGTTGAAATGAAAAACAGCGCCATAGCAACCGCATTCTCAGTGAGTACACAACAAACCAGACAGCGTTCTGAAAGGGCAATTATTCACTTTAGAGGAGAGATGAGAGCATTCTGCACTCAGAAAAAAAACACACTGCTCTGCTATTGGTTTTCTAAATGACACACAGGTTAGGTACCTAAAATGTATTCATAAGACTATACATGATAATAATAGTCTTATCCTATCCTTAATCTAACAATGACTAGGTGGGGATAGATGTGAAAGTGCATGAGCAACATTAATCAGGTCAGGATCAACGTCCTCATCAATCACGGAGAATCAGCAACTACAGAAATATAAATTGCATTGCTTTGAAATTGGGAGTCAAGAGTAATCTGCCACGGTCTCTGAGAGACACCAGCTTAGACCTTGCAGAACAGAGCAGAACATAACAGAGTAGAACAGGGAAAAATAGAGTAGAACACATTAGAACAGAGTAGAACAGGGCAGAACACAACAGAGCAGAGCAGAGTAGAACAGAACACATTACAACGGAACAGAATAGAGTAGAACAGGGCAGAACAGGGCAGACCAGGGCAGACCAGAACAGAGGCTAACAGGGCAGAACAGAGCAGAGCAGAGTAGAACAGAGCAGAACAGCGCAGAACTGGTCAGAACTGAACAGAGCAGAACAGGGCAGAACAGATCAGAACTGAACAGAGCAGAGCAGAACAGGGCAGAATAAGGCAAAACAGAACAGGGCAGAATAGAGCAGAACAAAGAAGGTGACAGGGATCTGAACCGAGCTGAACTCAGCAGCCCTGTCTGGGCAAAACCAGAAAGGGAAAAACATGACATTTTAGTCTTTTATCCCGAGCACACAGAGTAGCAGGTGATGGAGAAACGTATAGAACAGTCAGACTAAAACTTAATCAACACTACATCTGCACTGACTGTGGGGCCGTGCTGCACCAAAAACAAGCAGAGAGGATCAGGAAGTGGTCTGGGGTTGAGTCTTGTGTGGTTGGGCTGTGAGTTCATACATTTCATCTTGTGTGTTGGATTTCTAAATTAATACTACTCTGGGGTGTGTAGCTGTTCAGGTGTTGGTTGAGTTTCACACCTAGGATGATCAACAACAGACCACAAGGCACTGCCATTGAAAGGGAATATGCCCACCGAAAATGTTGTGGGGTTATCATAGGTTGACATAGGGGATGAATACTGAAGGGGATACATAGGAGAGACATGGGGGGTGGGCATATGGACAAAATAGTAGCTACACAGGAGAGATCTGGAGAGATCTGAAACACTGGGGTGTTACAGGGTAAACAAAGAGATCCCTGTACCTATAATGTGGCACATCCTAAATGTGACGGTCTGGCTCGATTCACTCTTATGTAGCAACATTTTAAATAGTGTTTTAAAAAAAAATTAAGTAGAGACTCAGAGCTAGAAAACTGTATATAATACACTACAGTTGAAGAACAATGGGAAAGTAAATCTGCTTTGAAAGTTAAAAGACTTGTAACATCCCTTTTGAGAAAATGGCCCTTGAATGTTTTGGTACACCTACGGGAGAGCACTTCTTTGTCTAAACCCATACAGCATTGTTCACACCCTCTTTATCCTTAGCCCCACCCATCTCTTTGAGGATTCACATGTGAGGCCATGTACTGAACAACCAAAAATGTCAAGACTAAAGGCTGGTTTATACTACGCTTGCGTTCATAAATTAAATCTGGAGTGCCAGAGTGTGCTCAGAGCGTTGTCATATCGACCGGTTCGTAAATTCAGAGCGTTTCGCTCTCGGAGCATTCAGAGTGCACACTGGACACTCTGGCCGAGGAGTATGGTTGATCCAAGCGTTCTGACCTAACAACAGCACCCAAGCTAATTGGCTAACGTTGGCTAGCTTGCTAGCTACTTCCAGACACAAATGAGAGAACTCTGACCATTTTACTCACCGTAGCAGAGCTGGTTAGGCTGTTTTCATGTTATCCAGAAAGTAGGTGACTGTAACTGTGCTGCTGGCAACAATTTAATTATGCTTTTTTGCCAACGTTTACTGACACTGGCCATATTCAACGGGTGTTGAGCGTTCGTAAATTGATTCTGTTATTATGGCACAATCAGAAGAGAGTGCTCTGAAAGAGTAGATAGAATTGACCATCTCCGTCTATTGACAGTAGTCTCAGTGATCTCATGAACATTCTATTGAAATGGTTACTTGCATAGTGGAGTCTTTTATTTAGACGTGTAGCTAGCTAGCTAAACAACGAACCATAATCGCAACTCATAATGTTACTACCCTGCATTAATCTGCTTCATCTCTCGATATCAACCTCATCTCTCAATATCAACCTCATCTCTCAATATCAACCTCATCTCTCAATATCAACCTCATCTCTCGATATCAACCTAATTTCTTGTGACATGGAGTATCTCCAACCCTTTTCCAGGTCTCACCGGAGAGGACCACCTCGATCAGGTCTCCCTCATGGATGTCCTCCGCTGACGTCAGTCGCTGCAGGATGTTCTCTGAAGTTAGATCATGGCGGAACAGAAGGATCTTGTCGTACATGCCAAAGAATCCACACTCTGGGAACTGGGAGGAGGAGGAGGAGGAGAAGTATTACAGGTATGTTTGGTTTACACAATATGTCACAGTGCAGTGCTTCCAATAACTGATAGTATGTATAACTTAGGCCTGGGATTCTCAATTAAAAGTTATTTTTAGTTAAGGCATATAGAGCAACGTTTTTTTTCTGAGAAGGGATTGTGGATGGGGCCCTTGTAGACCTACACTACTAGCAGGAAACGAGTGAAGCGCAGTTTGCATGGAGTGTGTTTGCAGTTTGCATGGAGTGTGTTTGCAGTTTGCATGGAGTGTGTCAGCAGCCAGCACAGCACAGAGCGAGTGACAGCAGGAAATTGAACCCACAGGCTCCGGACTGGTAGCTGCACAGCTCTCATTAGGAGTTGCAGAGATGAATCTCCTCTAGTCATGAATTATGATGAGGTCCTGTCATTGACACCTTGCTGCCTTTAGCCATCTGTCCTCCTACAGCTGCAGATACAGTACAGCCCAAACAATATGACACCCAACTGACAAGACCATAACACATCCCCAACCCAAACAATATGACACCCAACTGACCATAACACACAGGGCATCCCAAACAATGTGCCATATTGACTGATTGACTGACATACTAAAATACACCACACCACAAGCCAACCAGCCCAGTTCAACCCAACAGCATACAGACGCCCCCCAGAAGCAATAACCCACCACTTGACACACTGAACTACTAAAAGGCACGGTGACCACAAATAACACATAAAATATTCAGATGCAGTCATCAGTTAAGCAGTAGCCCATGAAGACAAAACCACACAGTCCTGTGTATGTCAAGAGACAATACTTTGTGTCTATAGAGGTCAACTGCTTGTTGAACTCTGCTAATAGTAAAAAGGCAGTGTAATTTATATTACAGTCCAAACTTTATCGACACATCAGCAACGGACAGCCATCCACCCAGGGGACAGGACACAGTATCTGTAGGAGTTAGAATCAGAACGTTAATCTGACTCCGAAATCTGTAACAGAGATAATGTACATGCAAATCAGACTAAACTGAGCAAGGCAAACAAGGAAGTGAGATGTCCTCTGTCTATCCTATCAGAATGAAGTATTTAGGTCTCCTATTGGATGGAGCCTGCATGGAATAATGTAAATGTGATGTGCCACAGGGTGGATGACTGTTTATGGTTGATCCCTCAACGTGATATGTCCCCATGTATTTTATGTCAGACATAGGGTCATCTCATGTTATACTTTAGGATAAAGTATAAATCTCATCATGATTCAATATCATAAAAATGAAAGATTATGATCTTGGGGCGATAGGGAAATAGAAATCTCAGGATATATCTATCAGCCCCATGAGCGGAGGTCTCCCACTGGGCACAGACGTCAATTGTTAGATTACCTGTTAGATACTGCTGCGCTGTCGGAACTAGAAGCACAAGCATTTCGCTACACTCGCAATAACATCTGCTAACCATATGTATGTGAAAAATACAATTTGATTTGATTTTGATTTGATTTTAATTTAATGTCTATTCCACGTTGGTTCAATGTAATTTCATTGAAATGACGTGGAAACAATGTTGATTCAACTAGTGTGTACCCAGTGGGCTGCCTGATCACATGATGCATCATGACATTATCTTGTTTTATGTTAGAGGCATAAAAAAAGCCAACTTCGTAGTACTGCAGTACTATCTGTAATCCACATACTTGCCACAACGATAAGCAATTGTTTGATTCTTCGACTCACATAAGGAATGAGCACCACAGATATATCATATAAATCAAGTGCTATTTGCGTGTGAAAATGCCATGGGATACTTTTGCTACCCCGTAACGTTTACAATTTTGCCGGTGGCCTAGTCTTTGATTGGGTGAGCACATCTTACAGAGTGTGACTTTAATGGGAAAAACTAAGCAGCCATGTGAATACATGTAAAAAGAGCTGATCCCCTCTGTGTTAAACCACTATTAACCAAGCTTAGCTCTGGCAGACACACAATCTCCACTCTATCATCACCCTCTCATCAGACCCTAAAGAGGATTTTCTGATTCTGACGACTCAGTCCGCCACGCTAGTAAGACGTTAAACATGATCAGATCACTGAGGAGACTGGGAGAGAGAGAGGTCTGGGTCATGTCTGAACCCTCCTCCTCCACCCCATCCCTGCTCGGCTCACTACCCAGGAATCACAGCAGAGCAGACTGAGCATCAGCGGTGGCCTGGTTCCGTTACAGGATGCCTTTGGTACATAAGTCCATCTAAACAGCTGAGCCCCACCTCCCCGTCTTGTCGTACACCCTCTAATCTCTACAGTACTCATATGCCATTATCTGAGATATATATACTCTAGCTTCATTCGTGTAGCTTCATTTTTCTTTCCTTATTTGAACTCTGCATCATTGGGAAGGCTTGTAAGTAAGCATTTCACTGTACAATCTACACTTGTTGTATTTGGCACCTGTGACAAATAAAATTTGATTTCAATGAGATCAGGCCATATCAGTTCATCCGGAGCAGAGTCCTCCTCTCACAGGCACTGGCTCATGTAGCGTCTTAACTTTAAGATGAGTGTGTGAGGGGCCAGGGGGATCTATTTTCTGCTATGTGTGCATATCGCACAGAAGATACTGCAAATGCAGAACCAGCTGAAGTTGCAACAGACCAGGAAATAGGTGTGCTGTTGCACTGTATGGACACATTTGACGGTGTTAAACCAAACCCGAGCCTCAACACGAAATCAAGCTATCAACTGACGCACAACAAGACCTTGAGTTAAATTGGGGTTGCACTCAACGAGACATCTAAAACCCTGAATCAGACACAGCCATTTTACTCCCGTATTAGTCTAAAATGTAAATAGCTGATTTGGTTCTGGTTGCTAAGATTACCCCCCGTATATAGCTCTTGACAAGCCATTAAGGGTACATCTATCAGTGTGTTGGATGAGAGGAGAGGCTCTGGACAGGGCAGCCCAATAGGAAACAAAAGGTAAACAGGTATTTGCTTTTTTCCCTGTACCTCACTGATCTGTTACCTCACTAGAACACATAGCATAGATGCCATAGAACTACAGGAAGTTAAGATAAGTGGGACAAGGTTGCCATGACGTCCACAGCCCCATCAACCAGAGGGCCTCATTAATTTGGATGGTAAAGGAATTCCCCTCTGAATTAGTATCGACTATGAAATAGTTTTTTTTGTTATTCTAAAGGGGGAAAAATCCATTGTTTTTGTCTGGCCACTGTTTTGAACATCTTCAATTGCCATTACAGCAAAGTATACTAAACAAAAATATAAACGCAAAATGCAACAGTTTCAAAGATTTTACTGAGTTACAGTTGAAATTGAAATGAATACATTAGGCCCTAATCTATGGATTGCACATGACTGGGCATTGGTGCATCTATGGGTGGGCCTTGGATGGCATAGGGCCACCCGCTTGGCAGCCAGGCTCACCCACAAAGGCCCAGTCAATCAGAATGAGTTTTTCCCCACAAAAGGGCTTCATTACAGATAGAAATACTCCTCAGCACCCCCCAGACGATCCCGCAGGTTAAAATGACGGATGTGGAGGTCCTGAGCTGGCGTAGTTACACATGGTCTGTGATTGTGAGGCCGGTTGGACCTACTGCCAAATTCTCCAAAACAAAGTTGGAGGCAGCAAAATGAACATTACATTTACACTTTAGTTATTTTGCAGATGCTCTTATTCAGAGCAGCTTACATGAGCATTTAGGGTTAAGTGTGTTGTCTTGGCTGTGTGCTTAGGGTCATTGTTCTGTTTGAAGGTGAACCTTCGCCCCAGTCTGAGGTCCTGAGCGCCTGGAACAGGTTTTCATCAACGATCTCTGTAAATGGCTCTGTTCATCTTTGCCTCGATCCTGACTAGTCTCCCAGTTCCTGCTTCTGAAAAACATCCCCACAGCATGATGCTGCCACCACCATGCTTCACCCTAGGAATGGTGCCAGGTTTCTTCCAGACGTGACACTTGGCATTCAGGCCAAAAAGTTAAATCTCGGTTTCATCAGACCAGAGAATCTTGTTTCTCATGGTCTGAGAGTCCTATAGGTGCCTTTTGAAAACTCCAAACGGGCTGTCATGTGCCTTTTACTGAGGAGTGGCTTCCGTCTGTCCACTCTACCATAAAGTCCTGATTGGTGGAGTGCTGCAGAGACGGTTGTCCTTCTGGAAGGTTCTCCCATCTCCACAGAGGAACTCTAGAGCTCTGTCAGAGTGACCATCAGATTCTTGGTCACCTCCCTGACCAAGGCCCTTCTCTCCCGATTGCTCAGTTTGGCCACACGACCAGCTCTAGGAAGTCTCTTGGTGGTTCCAAACATCTTCCATTTAAGAATGATGGAGGCCACTGTGTTCTTGAGGACCTTCAATGCTGCAGACATTTTTGCGCCCTTCCCCAGATCTGTGCCTCGACACAATCCTGTCTTGGCGCGCTACAGACAATTCCTTCGACCTCATTGCTTGGTTTTTTCTCTGACATGCACTGTCAACTGTGGGACCTTATATAGACAGGTGTGTCTCTCGATCACGCAACTCTGACTTAAGCATAAATCATGTCAATAGTATATTTGTGAGAGAAATCGAGTCACGCATGCAGACCTCAAGATCTCATGGATTCAGCCCTATATGACAGAACAAGCTAATAATATATATATTTAAAAAACTCCCAATTGTCTAGGTAGAGAAAATTGTGTTTTTGCCATGCATACCATAGCCTGAGTATATGGTTGCCAAGTTACAAACCGCTTGTTCCTGTGCAGAGGAAGTGCTGTAGTCTGTAGAAGGTACATAGCTCTGAGTCTTCACAGCCCAACAACTGAGAGATAAAAGTGTATTTTGTGGCTCTTTGTGAAACAGAGGTTGAGTGTTTGTGCATTCCATTCTTCTGCTCTGAAATGGGGCCATGAACAAGGCTCATTTAAGGGTACAAATTGAAGAAAATAGTCGTATACTTTTAAGATCTATGATGATGTGAAAAGTTTGAAACAATCAACACACACACACAACATCACAATCATACAAAGAACAGCTATCTGAGAACACCACCACCCAGCCCTCAAGACACATTGTTCTGCAGACAGACAGACAGACAGACAGACAGACAGACAGACAGACAGACAGACAGACAGACAGACAGACAGACAGACAGAGTTTACCTAATCATTTAGAGACAGTTTGACATGTGGAGAATATGTAAACACACTCTGACTGCTGCAGAGTCTGACTGTATCTCCGTCCCAAATGGCATCCTATTCCCTGTTTAGTGCGCCACTTTTGATCAGGGCCCATACGGCTCAGGTCAAATATAGTGCACTATGTATGGAATAGGGTGTCATTTGGGATGCGCCTGTGTGTATGTAGAGTCTGAGAGGTAGCATTGAGAAAATGCAGTGCTTGACAAAAATACCAGACACATATCATGTTTTAATAACATGCTGTTGATAAATTCAATTTGACTTTGTGTTTTAGTTCTAATCCATGACCTGTTTATGACCCTCGCCGGCATTCTTTTCAAATGACAGAGCTCTTCCTGTGCCCCTCTTGCCCCCTTAAGGGATGGGATTGTGTGTGTGTGTGTGTGTGTGTGTGTGTGTGTGTGTGTGTGTGTGTGTTTACACACGCATTTGTGTGAGTATGTGTGTGTGTAAGTGTGTGCTCTAATGTGTGTGACTGCAGAACTTTTGCTATCCCTCTGTCATTTATTTACACTGGGATAAATTCATGTTCAAAAGAGGAAAGAGTGATTTGAGGCTCAAAAGACACCAACAGTCAGCCATCTTCCATCTTCTTCTTCTTCTCAGATTCTGAGACATGCCGTTCTTAGCAACTACTCCAAATAGCAGTTCCCTTCTGTCACTCTTCCTTCTGAGCCATCAGTCGTCATGTTTGTTTGTGACTCAAGAAGTCACTGCTATGTCAGAGCAAGGCAAGGCAGGCAGCTGACCCACACCAAGCCATACACACACCATAAACCAAACTATACACACACCATACACCAAGCCATACACACATACTACACCAAGCCATATCACCATACACCGAGCCATATCACCATACACCGAGCCATACACACACCATAAACCGAGCCATACACACACCATACACCAAGCAATACACACATAATACACCGAGCCATATCACCATACACCGAGCCATACACACACCATAAACCGAGCCATACACACACCATACACCAAGCAATACACACATAATACACCGAGCCATATCACCATACACCGAGCCATACACACCATAAACCGAGCCATACACACACCATACACCGAGCCATACACACACCATAAACCGAGCCATACACACACCATACACCGAGCCATACACACACCATACACCAAGCAATACACCCATCATACACCGAGCCATACACACTTCAGACTAGGGGAGAGGAAGGAGTACACACAGCCTCATCACTTCAGGCCAGAGGAAAAGGGGTACACACAGCCTCGTCACTTCAGACCAGAGGAGAAGGGGTACACACAGCCTCGTCACATCAGGCCAGAGGAGAAGGGGTACACACAGCCTCGTCACATCAGACCAGAGGAGAAGGGGTACACACAGCCTCGTCACATCAGACCAGAGGAGAAGGGGTACACACAGCCTCGTCACATCAGACCAGGGGAGAAGGGGTACACACAGGCTCGTCACATCAGACCAGGGGAGAAGGGGTACACACAGCCTCGTCACATCAGACCAGAGGAGAAGGGGTACACACAGCCTCGTCACATCAGACCAGGGGAGAAGGGGTACACACAGGCTCGTCACATCAGACCAGGGGAGAAGGGGTACACACAGCCTCGTCACATCAGACCAGAGGAGAAGGGGTACACACAGCCTCGTCACATCAGACCAGGGGAGAAGGGGTACACACAGGCTCGTCACATCAGACCAGGGGAGAAGGGGTACACACAGCCTCGTCACATCAGACCAGGGGAGAAGGGGTACACACAGCCTCGTCACATCAGACCAGGGGAGAAGGGGTACACACAGCCTCGTCACATCAGACCAGGGGAGAAGGGGTACACACAGCCTCGTCACATCAGACCAGGGGAGAAGGGGTACACACAGCCTCGTCACATCAGACCAGGGGAGAAGGGGTACACACAGCCTCGTCACATCAGACCAGAGGAGAAGGGGTACACACAGCCTCGTCACATCAGACCAGAGGAGAAGGGGTACACACAGCCTCGTCACATCAGACCAGGGGAGAAGGGGTACACACAGCTTCGTCACATCCATAGAAACCCTTCACCCTTCTTCAACGGATGTTAGTTCTCATCCCTCCTTTTCCACAGACCAGAGGAGGAAGAGAAACAAGTCCTTCATGACATCACCAGGGAGTGTTTTTTTTAATAACATAACTACAGGGTTGCCTCCCAAATGGCACCCTATTCCCTACATAGTGTACTACTTTTGAGTAGGACCCATAGGACAATAGTCGAAAGTAGTGCACTATGTAGGGAATAGGGTGCCATTTGGGCTGTAGCCCAGGAGAGTGATGGTGTCATGTCAATGCTTAGAAGAAGAAAACACACTGGCGTGCTAGTTGATTTGATTTGTTTAGTATGAGTCACAGCCAGTGATCAAGTTTCTTTAAAATGGCCTAAAAGTCTGTTACTAAAACATCAAACTGAAAAATGCACTTTGATTTCATTTGATGCTTAGTTTACACAATCTCTTATGCTTCCTTGCTAGCTGGTTGTAAGGATAGATTAGTGAACACACGCACAAGAAAACACACGCACACAGGCACACACACACACACACACACAAAGACAAGCAGTCCCAGGAAATGACTCCAGCAGGTCAGTATGGGAGGAAAAGTCATCTCAGATTTCAACACACCACCAGTTTATTGCAATACATTCACTGCAAATCACGCTACATTTTCACAGCAACTGAAGGAGGAGGACTATACTGTTGTTTCTGTGATATCAGTGACATCACTGCCACTAACGGTTGCTGTGGATGTACTGCATTGTTGAGTAGATGAGGGGGCAATGAGTTTATAGACACACTCACTGTTCCAGGGAAACAAACACCTCTCTATCTACGGTGCCCATATTAGGACAGCCTCAACACCCTAAATACCAGTGTAGTACAAGGAGCTGTCGATGTCTCATCTAGTGACAGAGAGGTTCTTTATGCATCCAGTCCTACACCAAAGAGTATGTCATCAGGAGTTAAGCAGGTTAAACCTATAGGTAGAGATGCAAATTAGCCTTGAAAGCTTCAGATCTCCCTGTCAGTTTTAGCACGTTCAGCAGCATGGAATAAACAATGAAGTAAGGTATATGGTCGTGACTTATTTCCTGCTTGTCCTGTTATAGGATAACATACTGAGAGACAGAGCTCTATCCACTTCCTCCTCTTCACCTAGAGGACAAGACAGACCAACAGTGGCAGCGCAGCAGGTAGCGGTCCGGTTGCCTCCGACCACAGAACATCGGCCGTCATTTTCTATTCATTTCCAGATGATTCTACATGTTGAACCGCTACCGTTTGTCGACAGACAGCAGGCGTCCACTGCGCATGGCCAACATTCATTATGGTGTGTTTTAAGAGCACAGCAGATACACACAGGTGAGGAACAATGTGTGAGGTGACTAGAGATCATCAACCCCCCATTTACAAAATTACAATTACACTCTCCAATATTACCAGGCCGCCTGCCTATGGACTGAAGGGCACTTTTAATATAATAATCACTTAAAGCCTAGTGGATGAAACTCGGCTACTCTTAATGGGGATTGTATAATCGTGCCCTTGCCTGGCCACAGGGATAATCCCATCTCAGTGCAGAAACCCATGGCAGCATCCCAAATGGAACCATATTCCTTATATAGTGCACTACTTTTAATCAAGGCCCACAGGGCTCTGGGCTCACTATATAGGGAATAGGGTGTTATTTGAGTCGCAGGCCATGTTTCCGTAGCACAAAGCCAGCTTTGAAACAGGTCTGTGGGGCTGCAGGGTTACGGCACATGGCCTTGCCTGGCCCACTTGGAACTCATCCCTGGACCTCCAGGGAATAAAGACACCTGTGTGTGTGTGTGTGTGTCTGTGTGTGTGTGTGTGTGTGTGTGTAAATAAACCTGCCCCACAGCCATACACACACACACAAACAAACACACACACATACAGTACATAAAACCACATTGGTGCACATACACCTACGCACACACATATAGTACCGGTCAAAGGTTTGGACACCGACTCATTCAAGGGTTTTTCTTTATTTTTTACAATTTTCTACATTGTAGAATAATAGTGAAGATATCACAACTATGAAATAACTCATATGGAATCATGTAGTAACCAAAACATATTTTAATTCAGTAAAAATAAAGAAAAACCCATGAATGAGTAGGAATGTCCAAACTTTTGACTGGTACTGTACACACACACACACACACACACACACACACACACACACACACACACACACACACACACACACACACACACACACACACACACACATATATATACACACACACACATATACACCCCCACACACACTAGTTATTTCATGCAGTGTTAGATTAGATTGTGAGAGATACTTGTAAATAGCAAATCTCCTCGACTCTCAATTGAATCTACATGGAAGACTGGAGCCAAATATATAGTTGTATGATTACAGTATCAATTCAATTCACTATAAAAACCTTTAACACAATTTAATTACAAAGTATAGTTCATGACATCCATTATGAGAAAATGTACTTTTTCTGGTTTTCCAAGAACTTGGTTTTCCAAGAACTTGTTTACAGTACGAAAAGCAGCCCTGAATGAGATTGCTTGTCAAGGTCACCATGACAACTTCCATTTAGCATTTAGCATTTAGAAAACTATGTGAAAAAACAAAAAGAGTCTGCATCCTAAATGGCACCCTATTCTCTACAGATCCTGGTCAAAAGTAGTGCACTATATAGGGAATAGGGTGTCATTTGGTATGCATACTATGTGAAGAAAGTGTTTTGAGGCAAAGTGAATGTTTCCTGGTAGGTATGAAGAGAGGTCAGTCCATGTCTGTGCCCCAAATGGCACCATATTCACTATGTAGTGCACTGCTTCTGACCAGGGCCCGTAAGGAATCCCATAGGGTTCTGGTCAAAAATCAGTGCTCTATATAAGGGAAAGGATGCCATTTGGTACACACACCCCTGTCCACATGGCAGCGGTGTGCTTTCTTGTTGGATACCTCCCTGGATACCACCACTACACTGTCCTACCTATTCCCTGGCCTAGTCTCTGTTACCGGGGCAACACTCAACACACTTAAAAGTGATACCCGACCGACAATGATCTTTTGGTTAAAGAGTGGGAGACTGATCGAGAACTGAATGGGGTGGGGTGGTTGAGGTTCTCTCTCTCTGGTGATGTTTTATAGTTTTTGATAGAGGTAAACAAGCTATTCAGCATAATATAAAATGGATAGACCTTATGACACACCACATACTGATGGAATTGGAAACAATGAATTACCAGTTTGCTCCCAATATGCTTAAAAGCCATTACGGGGAGTCAAACATAAAAGCTGAGAGGAATTGGAACAACAGAATGTAAAAAAGTCACACGGGTAAATTGATTGAATTAGGGCTACAGTTGTGTAACCATCACTCACTATGCAGTGCACCAACCAGGAGAGGAGAGGAAGCCACACACTCAAACTGTTGCCTGATATAAGACATCAACAAACACTGGCCTTTCAACCACAGAGGTAACACATGTACATCCCAGGGAGTTGAAGCGAGGTAAAGCTATTCATTAAACTGCCTTTAGGGACAATTTGGGACAGTTTTTCCAATTCGTAAGCCAAAAACCCCATATATCCCTCCCTGTGCAAATTAGAAGCTCTTTGTAAATGGCAGGATAAACAACGTACAGTATAATCAAATCTCACTGAAAATATGATCTTTTGTATTAAGGTTTAGGAGACAAGTATGTCATACCAGTACATGTGTGCCTCCCAAATGGCACCCTATTCCCTATATAGTGGACTACTTTTGACCAGGATCTGTAGAGAATAGGGTGCCATTTAGGATACAGACTCTTTTTGTTTTTTCACATAGTTTTCTCTGCTAAATGGAAGTTGTCATGGTGACCTTGACAAGCGATCTCATTCAGGGCTATGTAGGGAATAGGGTGCTATTAAACATTTAGGGGAGATTCTCATTGACAGAAGCTTATTTTAAGCATGATCACATGCACAGGGATAACTCTCCCTTAACAGGCTGACCATACACGAGAGACTGATCACACATTGACTATTCTATTGACCAGATAAGAGTGCTGGTCTCTGAGGGTGGTAAACTGGAGCCATATACACCCCTATTAGACTCAGATAAGCAATGAAGAGAGCTCTCTCTTTCTCTCGTGCGTGTGTTCTCTCTCTCTCACTCGCTCCCTCTATTTATCTTGCTTGCTCTCTCTCTCACTCCCTCTGTTCTGCTCTCTCTCTCTCTTGCTTTCTCTTTCTCTCTCTCTCGCATTCTCTCTCTACCTCACTCCCTCTCTATTTATTTGGTTGACTCTCACGCTCTCTCTCTCACTCCCTCTCACTCTTGCTCTCTCTCTCTTACTTTCTCTCTCTCTCTCTCTCTCTCTCTCTCTCTCTCACTGTATCTCTCTCTCTTTTCTGGGAGAGATAAGGACAGCACAAGGTCTGGCTCATCTTGTGTAAAGTAATTGATTTAAAATAATATTATTTCAGACCGGGAGGGGTTGATGCCACAAGAGGCCCATGCTACTATGGGTCTGAAATAGTGAGGCTATTCTACTTTGGAAGATACAGTTCTAATACAGTACTGATACAGTTCTAATACAGTACTGATACAGTTCTAATACAGTTCTGATACAGTTCTAATACAGTTCTGATGCAGTACTGATACAGTTCTGATACAGTACTGATACAGTACGGATACAGTTCTGATACAGTACGGATACAGTTCTGATACAGTACTGATACAGTTCTAATACAGTTATGATGCAGTACTGATACAATCCGATACAGTTCTGATACTGTACTGATAAAGTACGATACAGTACTGATACAGTTCTGATACAGTACTGACTCAGTTCTGATGCAGTACTGATACAGTTCTGATACCGTACTGGTACAGTACGATACAGTACGATCCAGTACTAATACAGTTCTGATACAGTACTGATACAGTTCTGATACAGTACGATACAGTACGATACAGTACTGATACAGTTCTGATACAGTACTGACACAGTACTGATACAGTTCTGATACAGTACTGATACAGTATGATACAGTTCTGATACAGTACTGATTAGAGGTCGACCGATTAATCGGAATGGCCGGAAATCGGTATTTTTGGGAAATCTGTATTTAAAAAAATATATATATATATTTTTATACCTTTATTTATCTAGGCAAGTCAGTTAAGAACACATTCTTATTCTCAATGACGGCCTAGGAACGGTGGGTTAACTGCCTTGTTCATTGGCAGAACGATAGATTTTCACTTTGTCAGCTCGGGGGATCCAATCTTGCAACCAGTTAACTAGTCCATCGCAATAATGACCTGCCTCTCTCTCGTTGCACTCCACAAGGAGACTGCCTGTTACGCGAATGCAGTAAGCCAAGGTAAGTTGCTAGCTAGCATTAAACTTATCTTATAAAAAACAATCAATCATAATCACTAGTTAACTACACATGGTTGATGATATTACTAGATATTATCTAGCGTGTCCTGCGTTGCATATAATCTGACTGAGCATACAAGCATACAAGTATCTGACTGAGTGGTGGTAGGCAGAAGCAGGTGTGTAAACATTCATTCAAACAGCACTTTCGCGCGTTTTGTCAGCAGCTCTTCGTTGTGCGTCAGGCATTGTGCTGTTTATGACTTCAAGCCTATCAACTCCCGAGATGAGGCTGGTGTAACCGAAGTGAAATGGCTAGCTAGTTAGCGCGCGCTAACTAGAGGGAAGGAAGCTATACTGTTACACTGGCAATACTAAAGTGCCTATAAGAACATCCAATAGTCAAAGGTTAATGAAATACAAATGGTATAGAGGGAAATAGTCCTATAATTCATATAATAACTACAACCTAAAACTTTTTTCCTGGGAATATTGAAGACTCATGTTAAAAGGAACCACCAGTTTTCATATGTTCTCATTTTCTGAGCAAGGAACTGAAACGTTAGCTTTCTTGCATAGCATATATTGCACTTTTACTTTCTTCTCCAACACTTTGTTTTTGCATTATTTAAAGCAAATTGAACATGTTTACATTGAGGCTAAATTGATTTTATTGATGTATTATATTAAGTTAAAATAAGTGTTCATTCAGTATTGTTGTAATTGTCATTATTACAATTTTTTTTTAAATTGTCAGATTAATCGGTATCGGCTTTTTTTGGTCCTCCAATAATTGGTATCGCCGTTGAAAAATCATATTCGGTCGACCTCTAGTACTGACACAGTACTGATA
Organism: Oncorhynchus clarkii lewisi; assembly: GCF_045791955.1. Lineage (NCBI taxonomy): Eukaryota > Metazoa > Chordata > Actinopteri > Salmoniformes > Salmonidae > Oncorhynchus > Oncorhynchus clarkii. Next base: position 16,269,719 of record NC_092154.1, on the reverse strand, counting down.
CAGTTCTGATATAGTACTGATACAGTTCTGATACAGTTCTGATACAGTACTGATACAGTTCTGATACAGTACGATACAGTACGATACAGTACTGATACAGTTCTGATACAGTACGATACAGTACGATACAGTACTGATACAGTACTGATTCAGTTCTGATACAGTGTACTGATACTCCAATAAGTGTAGGTCAAATCACGCCAAGCATTCAGGCATGCCGTAGCCTATTGGAATTAAATACGCAAACTTAAGCAAAACAGGTCATATAAGAAGCGATGCACTGTTATCAATGAACAGAATCTGCATGATAGAAACATACCACATCACTTTTCTGTTCCCCATCAGCTGGGTCAATGCTTGTCCTCCAGCCCTCACAACAAGATAATGGGCTTGACATTGATGCCAGTCAAATCCTATGTTCTCATTCCTTGTGTGGGAAGTTATCAGTAAGTCAGGCTGATATTTCCTCATATGGGAAGTTATCAGCAAGCCAGGTTGATATTTCCTCATATGGGAAGTTATCAGCAAGCCAGGTTGATATTTCCTCATGAGATGGTGAGACCAGCAGGGTCATTACATTTAAACCTAAAGGACTAAACAGACTGCACTGACTAACGATTAAAAGCAGCGCATCCGGCTGTCCTATCGCATCTGACCACGGAACATCGGCAGTCATTTACTGATAATGTTCAAATGATTCTATGTGTTGCATCAAATCATTGGTGGACAAGGACAATCAGCAGCTGATCTACTGAGAGTGTTCTCATGTAGATCTGTATCAGTCCTAACCCCACTGTATCAGTCCTAACCCCACTGTATCAGTCCTAACCCACTGTATCAGTCCGAACCCCACTGTATCAGTCCGAACCCCACTGTATCAGTCCTAACCCCCTGTATCAGTCCTAACCCCCTGTATCAGTCCTAACCCAACTGTATCAGTCGTAACCCACTGTATCAGTCCTAACCCACTGCATCAGTCCGGACACCACTGTATCAGTCCTAACCCCACCGTATCAGTCCTGACACCACTGTATCAGTCCTAACCGTAATCTCACTGTATCAGACCGAACCCTAACCCCACTGTATCAGTCCTAACCATAACGTCACTGTATCAGTCCTAATCTTAACCTCACTGTATCAGACCTAACCCTAACCCCACTGTATGAGTCCTAACCCTAACGTCACTGTATCAGTACTAACCCTAACACTCCTGTATCAGTCCTAACCCCACTGTATCAGTCACAACCCTAACCCCACTGTATCAGTCCTAACCCCACTGTATCAGTACTAACGTTAACCCCACTGTATCAGTCCTAACCCCACTGTATCAGTCCCAACCCTAACCCCACTGTATCAGTCCCAACCCTAACCCCACTGTATCAGTCCTATCCCCACTGTATCAGTCCCAACCCTAACCCCACTGTATCAGTCCCAACCCTAACCCCACTGTATCAGTCCTAACCCCCCTGTATCAGTACTAACGTTAACCCCACTGTATCAGTCCTAACCCCACTGTATCAGTCCCAACCCTAACCCCACTGTATCAGTCCTATCCCCACTGTATCAGTCCCAACCCTAACCCCACTGTATCAGTCCTAACCCCCCTGCATCAGTTCTAACCCCACTGTATCAGTTCTAACCCCACTGTATCAGTCCTAAACCTAACCCCACTGTATCATTCCTAACCCCACTGTATCAGTATGATTAACGATAAGGAGCACATGATGTTGACAGCAAGCTATACCTTAGGGAAGGTCAGACTGACTACATGGCATTGACTATTAGATAACGTCATTCCATTTCCAAGTGTTTGAGTCAAATACTCATAAACACACTTCTGTACAGCTCCAAAGATCCTTGGCTATTTTTACTCTGTATTGTACTGAGTCTATTCCTGTTCCTTTTCGCAGTGAAGGACAAAGGGCTTTTAATGTAGAAACAAATAGCACTGTCTGACAGGGACCGCCTGAAATTCAGATCAAATTAAATGTTATTCATCACATACACAGTTTACAGCAGGTATAAAAGGTGCAGAGAAATGCTTGTGTGCTAACTCCATCAACAATACTCCATAGTCCCTGTCACGGACCCCCCTGGTACTGCTGCTCATTCCGTTCACCAGCTCCGGAGGTCTAAGTCACCGGCCTTCTAGGCGTCACTGAACTGGATTCATTACCACCAACCCTGGACTGTCTTGTCTCATTACGCACATCTGGTTCCCATTCCCCCTGATTAGTATGTTATATATGTGCCCTCTGTTCCCCATTGTCCTTGTCGGTTATTGTTACCATGTCTGTTGGTCTTGTGAGCACCTGTTCTGTTGTATCGGCTTCCATGCTGCGTGTTATTGTGCACTTGTTTTGCGGGTCTTGTTCCGTGTATTATTTAGAGGTTTATACCTCGCTCTTTTGTTTGGGTGGAGAAAATTAACCCCCTATTACATATTCCTGCGCTTGTCTCCTATCAATATACAGCATGACAGAATAACCAACCCACTAAATGAAGACAGCAGGAAAGACCGAGCTGTCGACCATCGTAGAGACAGTCCAGCACCATCCTGCGTTTGGAGGGGAATGTGCAGTCCCTCCAGTCTCCAGCATCGGTTCCGGCGCCAGCCCCCACACCACTCGCTGCCTCCGTCCCATCTGAGCTGGTTCACGGAATACCCCTGTCCCTCCCGGAGCGCTTTGACGGCGCACCAGCGAAATGCATGAGATTCCTTCTGCAATGCGACCTGTACCTCGCTCGCTATGCCGAGGCTGTCTCCGGGAGAGACAGAGTTGCCACCGTCATCTCAGCACTGACCGGACAGGCGCTGGACTGGGGTGCTGCGGTCTGGTAAACAGGCGGACCCGAGGTCAAGTCCTACGAGCGCTTCACCCTCATCTTCCGCTCGGTGTTTGATCATCCTGTGGAGGGCCGAGAGGAGGGTGAGCGCCTACTCCAACTATGCCAGGGATCTAGGATCACCTCGGTGTTCGCTCTGGAGTTCCGGACCATTGCAGCCTCCACCAGATGGACGAGTCGGCTCAGGTCGCCGTGTTGCGCTGCGGACTGCGGGAGGAGGTACAGATGGAGTTACCCTGCTGTGATGACAACCTGTGACTCCACCAGCTCATCAGCATGGTGATTCGTTTGGATAACCTCCTGCGACCTGAGCGGAATCCGGAGCCCATGGCTACACCTGCTCCGTGGCCAGAGCCGATGGAGGTGGGCTCTGCACGTTTGCCCAAGGCAGAGCATAGGAGAAGGAGGAATCTAGGCCTCTGCACCTATTGTGGAGTAAGGGGTCATTTCTCCCCAACCTGTCCTCTATCCACTAATAGGCGAGGAGGTGACAAGCCAGGGAATTCTCCTGCTCCAACCCAGGTAGGATGTAAGATCTCCCCTCCTTTTCTGTCAACTCAACTCAACAACTCAGTGTGTTTTCCCAATAAATTCCCTGAATAACCTAGCCCCTCACTCCCGTTAGCTCTGATTAATTCCGGAGCTGCCAGAAATCTTTTAGACTGGCCACTGCATTACACATTCCTTTGGTTCCCCTACAGTCACCCATTTCGGTTCAAGCCCTGGATAATCGTCCAATTGGGACAGGGCTCGTACATCGCATCCCTGTTCCTGTTTCTCTGCTGACTCATGACATTCATTTAGAACAGGTCACCTTTTTGATTATAGACACCCCCACACACCACGTTGTGTTAGGTCTCCCCTGGTTGAGTTGGCATAACCCTGTTATTTCCTGGTCTGAGGGGAGACAGCTGGGTTGGTTGAAGGAGTGTCAGGGGACTTGTCTCGCGGTGTCTGTCAACACCACTATGGTGGAATGTCCGGACCACGCCCCTCAAGTGGAGTTACCGGAGGAATACCAGGATCTGCATCTAAGTTCCAGGCTACACGCCTGCCTCCTCATCGCCACTGGGACTGTGCCAGTGACCTGCTGTCTGACACAGCCCTCCCGATAGGACACGTCTATCCTCTCTCCTATGCGGAGACCGTTACAATGGAGACCTACGTACAGGAGAGCCTCTAGCAGGGTTTTATCCGCCCCTCTATGTCACCAGCCTCATCGAGCTTATTTTTTGTTAAAAATAAAGATGGGGGACTGCGCCCCTGCATTGATTATCGAACTCTGAATAAAGCCACCATTAAGTTCAGCTATCCTTTACCCCTCATCCCAACCATCATCGAACAAATGCACAGGGCGCAGTACTTCACGAAACTGAACTTGAGGAGCGCCTACAATCTGGTGCACATTCGTGCAGGCGACGAATGGAAAACAGCCTTTTCTACGACCACGGGCCATTATTGTAATGATTGTCTAACGCTCCGTCTTCCAGGCATTTATTAACAAAGTGTTTCAGGACATGCTGGGACGGAGCGCAGTGGTTTATATAGACAACATTTTGGTCTATTCTGCTGACCGCACCCAGCATGTCTCGTTAGTCAGGTCTGTGCTGGGAAAACTGTTGGAGCATTTCGCTACACTCGCATTAACATCTGCTAACCATGTGTATGTGACAAATAAAATTTGATTTGATTTGATTGATTTGATTTATATATATATACATATTTTTTTACTTTGTTTATTGAATTTTCAACACCTGCATTTACAAAATAATTGCACTATAAAGTTATTTGGTAGTAATACAAAACAACACATCAAAGACAACAATACAGCAAAACAAAGAGAGGGACAAACATAAAAAATGTCAAATAAAATAAAAATACAAAAAATATATTTTGATACAGTTGTTACAGGTCAACTAGCACAGATAGTACAGTCCTTAACATCCGAGATGTCGTGTATCCACATACCAGGCCTCTTACATCACCAATATATAAATATACATCACTCTGGAACTGCAGGATTTCCATCTAAGTAAAATGAATTGTCTCGCTAACAAAGTGACAAATGCAATTATATCCTTATTCATTTTGGTCAGTTGTATTGTGGGTAAGGAAACCCCAAATAATGCAGTAAAAGGGTCTGGCTCGATCTGTGTGCCGCTTAATTCTGAGAGTGTGTTAAAGATGTCTTTCCAGAATCCAACAAGAGATGGGCAACACCAAAACATGTGTACATGGATTATCTTGCTTTGGTCCAGTGGGCCCTATGAATGAGTATGCATTGAATGAGACCGTGTCGATTACAAATAGAAGAGGTATGTACCTTTTTGAGTGCCCATTCCCATGGTTCATCAGATATTTCCTCACCCAGATCCTCCTCCCGTGTGGATTTAATATTGTTTAATGAGGTGGTTTGTAGTGAGCAAATTTGACTATAGATGATTGACAAGGTGCCTTTCAGAGTAGGAAGTGGGATAAGAAATGTGTCAAACTGTGTTTCACCAGGAAGGGTGGGGAATTGGGGATCTATGCTGTGGACGTAACTCTGGACTTGTAAGAACCTAAAGAAATTATGTCTGGGAAGACCAAATTTAGCTGATAATTGTTCAAACATACTAAATGTATTGTTAATATAGAGATCTCTGAATCTTTAAATTCTTTTTTTATTTCACCTTTATTTAACAGGTAGGCTAGTTGAGAACAAGTTCTCATTTACAACTGTGACCTGGCCAAGATAAAGCAAAGCAGTTCGACATATACAACAACACAGAGTTACACATGGAATAAACAAACATACAGTCAATAATACAGTAGAAAAACTCTATACACAGCATGTGCAAATGAGGTAAGATAAGGGAGGTAAGGCAATAAATAGGCCATGGAGGCTGCATTCATTGTAGCTGGGGATTTTAACAAGGCTAATCTGAAAACAAGACTCGCCAAATTTTATCAGCATATCGATTGCGCAACCAGGGGAGGAAAGACCTTGGACCATTGTTACTCTAACTTCCGCGACGCATATAAGGCCCTGCCCCGCCCCCCTTTCGGAAAAGCTGACCACGACTCCATTTTGTTGATCCCTGCCTACAGACAGAAACTAAAACAAGAGGCTCCCACGCTGAGGTCTGTCCAACGCTGGTCCGACCAAGCTGACTCCACACTCCAAGACTGCTTCCATCACGTGGACTGGGAGATGTTTCGTATTGCGTCAGATAACAACATTGACGAATACGCTGATTCGGTGTGCGAGTTCATTAGAACGTGCGTTGAAGATGTCGTTCCCATAGCAACGATTAAAACATTCCCTAACCAGAAACCGTGGATTGATGGCAGCATTCGTGTGAAACTGAAAGCGCGAACCACTGCTTTTAATCAGGGCAAGGTGTCTGGTAACATGACCGAATACAAACAGTGCAGCTATTCCCTCCGCAAGGCTATCAAACAAGCTAAGCGCCAGTACAGAGACAAAGTAGAATCTCAATTCAACGGCTCAGACACAAGAGGCATGTGGCAGGGTCTACAGTCAATCACGGACTACAGGAAGAAACCCAGCCCAGTCACGGACCAGGATGTCTTGCTCCCAGGCAGACTAAATAACTTTTTTGCCCGCTTTGAGGACAATACAGTGCCACTGACACGGCCTGCAACGAAAACATGCGGTCTCTCCTTCACTGCAGCCGAGGTGAGTAAGACATTTAAACGTGTTAACCCTCGCAAGGCTGCAGGCCCAGATGGCATCCCCAGCCGCGCCCTCAGAGCATGCGCAGACCAGCTGGCCGGTGTGTTTACGGACATATTCAATCAATCCCTATACCAGTCTGCTGTTCCCACATGCTTCAAGAGGGCCACCATTGTTCCTGTTCCCAAGAAAGCTAAGGTAACTGAGCTAAATGACTACCGCCCCGTAGCACTCACATCCGTCATCATGAAGTGCTTTGAGAGACTAGTCAAGGACCATATCACCTCCACCCTACCTGACACCCTAGACCCACTCCAATTTGCTTACCGCCCAAATAGGTCCACAGACGATGCAATCTCAACCACACTGCACACTGCCCTAACCCATCTGGACAAGAGGAATACCTATGTGAGAATGCTGTTCATCGACTACAGCTCGGCATTCAACACCATAGTACCCTCCAAGCTCGTCATCAAGCTCGAGACCCTGGGTCTCGACCCCGCCCTGTGCAACTGGGTACTGGACTTCCTGACGGGCCGCCCCCAGGTGGTGAGGGTAGGCAACAACATCTCCTCCCCGCTGATCCTCAACACTGGGGCCCCACAAGGTTGCGTTCTGAGCCCTCTCCTGTACTCCCTGTTCACCCACGACTGCGTGGCCACGCACGCCTCCAACTCAATCATCAAGTTTGCGGACGACACAACAGTGGTAGGCTTGATTACCAACAACGATGAGACGGCCTACAGGGAGGAGGTGAGGGCCCTCGGAGTGTGGTGTCAGGAAAACAACCTCACACTCAACGTCAACAAAACTAAGGAGATGATTGTGGACTTCAGGAAACAGCAGAGGGAACACCCCCCTATCCACATCGATGGAACAGTAGTGGAGAGGGTAGCAAGTTTTAAGTTCCTCGGCATACACATCACGGACAAACTGAATTGGTCCACTCACACAGACAGCATCGTGAAGAGGAGGCTGAAGAAATTCGGCTTGTCACCAAAAGCACTCACAAACTTCTACAGATGCACAATCGAGAGCATCCTGGCGGGCTGTATCACCGCCTGGTATGGCAACTGCACCGCCCTCAACCGTAAGGCTCTCCAGAGGGTAGTGAGGTCTGCACAACGCATCACCGGGGGCAAACTACCTGCCCTCCAGGACACCTACACCACCCGATGTCACAGGAAGGCCATAAAGATCATCAAGGACATCAACCACCCGAGCCACTGCCTGTTCACCCCGCTATCATCCAGAAGGCGAGGTCAGTACAGGTGCATCAAAGCTGGGACCGAGAGACTGAAAAACAGCTTCTATCTCAAGGCCATCAGACTGTTAAACAGCCACCACTAACACTGAGTGGCTGCTGCCAACACACTGACACTGACTCAACTCCAGCCACTTTAATAATGGGAATTGATGGGAAATGATGTAAATATATCACTAGCCACTTTAAACAATGCTACCTTATATAAATGTTACTTACCCTACATTATTCATCTCATATGCATACGTATATACTGTACTCTATATCATCGACGGTATCCTTATGTAATACATGTATCACTAGCCACTTTATACTATACTATGCCACTTTGTTTACATACTCATCTCATTTGTACATACTGTACCCGATACCATCTACTGTATCTTGCCTATGCTGCTCTGTACCATCACTCATTCATATATCCTTATGTACATATTCTTTATCCCCTTACACTGTGTACAAGACAGTAGTTTTGGAATTGTTAGTTAGATTACTTGTTATTACTGCATTGTCGGAACTAGAAGCACAAGCATTTCGCTACACTCGCATTAACATCTGCTAACCATGTGTATGTGACAAATAAAATTTGATTTGATTTGATTTGATTTGTAATTACAATATACCAATTAAACCCTGGAGTGATAGATGTGCAGAAGATGAATGTGCAAGTAGAGATACTAGGGTGCAAAGGAGCTAGATAAATAAATAAATATAGTATGAGGATGAGGTAGTTGGATGGGATATTTACAGATGGACTATGTACAGGTGCAGTGATCTGTGAGCTGCTCTGACAGCTTGTGCTTAAAGCTAGTGAGGGAGAGGAGAGCCTCCAGTTTCAGTGCAGTTCGTTCCAGTCATTGGCAGCAGAGAACTGGAAGGAAAGGCGGCCAAATTAGGAATTGGCTTTGGGGGTGACCAGTGAGATATACCTGCTGGAGCGCGTGCTATGGGTGGGTGCTGCTATGGTGACCAGTGAGCTGAGATAAGGCTGGCCTTTACCTAGCAAAGACTTGTGGATGACCTGGAGCCAGTGGGTTTGGCGACAAGTATGAAGCGAGGGCCAGCCAACGAGAGCGTACCGGTCGCAGTGGTGGGTAGTATACAGTATGGGGCTTTGGTGACAAAACGGATGGCACTGTGATAGACTGCATCCAATTTGTTGAGTAGAATGTTGGAGGCTATTTTGTAGATGACATCGCCAAAGTCGAGGATCAGTAGGATGGTAAGTTTTACGAGGGTATGTTTGGCAGCATGAGTGAAGGAGGCTTTGTTGTGAATACCGAGACTAGACCATGTTTAGAAATCACCATCAACCATAGATGGGGGAAAGCTGGGTTTGAGGCTACCGGAGCAAAATAAGAGGTTGTCTGAAACCCAAAGTGGGGCCTAAATTGATTCCACATCTTCAATGTTGTTTTGACATATATATTTTTGGTGAAGAAGGAGTAAGGGCCTGTAACGGAGGAGCGAGGGAAGACAATGATGCCGGTATAGATGAGGTGGCCTCCATCTCTAGTCAAATTGGGGGTGGGAATATCTCTCTGCTCTGCAACCAGTACTGAATGATCCTAAGGGTAGTGGCCCAATAATAGAATCTGAAATCCGGTAGCGCTAGATCGCCATCTGGTTTGGGCCTTTGCAAAAGCTGTTTTTGTATCCTTGGGGGATTTTTGTCCCATATAAAAGGTGGAATAAGGCCGTCAATCTTTTTGAAAAATGTATTGGGAAGAAAAATCAGCAGGCACTGATAGAGATATAAGAATTTAAGGAGAGTATTCATTTTAATATAATTAATTATTGCGACTAAGGAGAGGTGTAGCAAAGACCTGCGTTCCAAATCGTCCTTAGTACAGGTTAAAAAAGAGGAGCAAAGTTGGCTTGAAAAAGGTTTTCAAATCTGATTATGACATGTACCCCGAGATAAATAAAACTACTCTGAGCAATTTTAAATGGCAAGTTATGTAAAGGCGATTATTGTGCGGCCATATTAAGCAGCATCAATTCGCTTTTATTTAGATTCAGTTTATACCCTGATAAGTGACCGAAGGATGTGAAAGTGGAAAGGGCAGCAGGAACAGAAATATAAAGGTTGGATGTGTATAATAAGCATGATCTATGTCCTTTTTGGGCTACCTCATATCCATGGAAGGAGTGGAGATGGAGGAGCAACGCGTCAGCGCAGTCAGGTCATGGTCCATCCCCAACTCTGTGAAAGCAGTCCAGCGATTCCTGGGGTTCGCCAACTATTTACGGAAGTTCATTCGGGGCTTCAGCACGGTGGTGGCGCCTCTTACCTCCCTGCTGAGAGGAGGGGATATTCGAGACGCTGAAGGCACGCTTCACCACTGCTTCCGTGCTGGCACATCCGACCCCTTACTTCCCTTCATTGTCGAGGTAGATGCCTCCAAAGTAGGAGTCGGGGCAGTGCTGTCCCAGCGCACTGGAACCCCTCCAAAGCTGCGGGCTGTGCCTTCTACTCCAAGCAGCTGAGCCCCGTCCAGAGGAATCACGACGTCGGTGACCGGGAACTCTTGGTGGTCAAGAAGACTCTGAAGGCGTGGAGGCACTGCTTGGAGAGGTCCAAACACCCTTTCCTGGTGTGGACGGACCACCGCAAACTGGAGTACATCACAGCAGCGAAGAGGTAAAAACCCGAGACAGGCCAGGTGGGCTCTATTCTTCACCAGGTTCCAATTCCAGGCTCGAAGAACGTGAAGGCAGACGCCTTGTCCCGCATCTATGACACAGAGGAGAGAGAGGGAGAGGAGACCCCATCATCTCTCTGTCCCGTATCATCGCGCCAGTGGTGTGGGACATGGACGCATACATACGGCAGGCCCTGCACACGGAACCCGCACCTGCACAGTGCCCGGACAACCGTGCCTACGTGCCCACGGGTGTGCGGGACCGCCTCCTACCCGGCGCCTGTGTCGGGTCATCCTGGGATAAGCCATACCATCACCTGCCTGACTGAGAAGTACTGGTGGCCCACCTTGGCTAGGGACGACCCGGGTTTACGTCTCTTACTGCTCCATCTGTGCCCAGCCAAAGACACCCAGACACCTCCCGTATGGAAAGCTCCTTCCCCTGTTGGTTCCACAATGACCCTGGTCACACCTCTCGGTGAACACCACCATTCTCATTGTTGTGGACCGGTTTTCCAAAGCTTTTTGCCTCCTTCCTCTGCCTGGGCTCCAATGCAAACCGCTCAAAATGCTCTTTATACGCACGTCTTCAGGCACTACCGGATGTGGGGTTTCTGCGCGCTGAGGAGACCTGGAACGCCAGAGGAGGGTTAATAAGGTAACGTACCGCTTGCAATTCCTTACTGATTAAAGCATTAACACAACTTTTCATGTCTTTCTCCTCAGGCAAGTGGTGCCTGGTCGCCCCACTGGACCCAGTGACGCCGGGCGAGGCGTCTACAGTACCTCATCGACTGGGAGGGGTACGGCCCTTGTCTCATTACGCACACCTGGTTCCCATTCCCCCTGATTAGTATGTTATATATGTGCCCTCTGTTCCCCATTGTCCTTGTCGGTTATTGTTACCATGTCCGTTGGTCTTGTGAGCGCACCTGTTCTGTTGTATCGGCTTCCATGCTGTGTGTTATTGTGCACTTGTTTTAAGGGACTTGTCCTGTGTATTGTTTTAAGGTTTACACCTCGCTCTTTTGTTTGGGTGGAGAAAATAAATCCCCCTATTATATTCTTGCACTTGTCTCCTATCATTATACAGTGTGACACTCCCTCAACAACGCTACAGTGCCCTGCAAAAGTATTCATCCCCCTTTGCGTTTTTCCTATTTTGTTGCATTACAACCTGTAATTTAAATGGATTTGGGGGGGGGGGGGGATTTCATGTAATGGACATACACAAAATAGTCCAAATTGCAAGGTTGTGGAGAAGTGAAATTAAAAACATAACTTGTTTCAAAAAATTATAAAAAAAATTTAATGGAAAAGTGGTGTGTGCATGTATTCCCCTTTTGCTATGAAGCCCCTAAATAAGATCTGGTGCAACCAATTACCTTCCGAAGTCACATAATTAATTAAATAAAGTCCATCTGTGTGCGATCTAAGTGTCACATGATCTGTCACATGATCTCAGTATATATACACCTGTTCTGAAAGGCCCCAGAGTCCGCAACACCACTAAGCAAGGGGCACCACTAAGCAACACCTCTCATCACCCCGAGAACACCATCCCACACTGAAGCATGGTGGTGGCAGCATCATGCTGTGGGTGTGTTTTTCATTGGCAGGGACTGGGAAACTGGTCAGAATTGAAGGAATGATGGATGGCGCTAAATACAGGGAAATTATTGAGGGAAACCTGTTTGTCTTCCAGAGATTTGAGACTGGGACAGAGGTTCACCTTCCAGCAGGACAATGACCCTAAGCATACTGCTAAAGCAACACTCGAGTGGTTTAAGGGGAAACATTTAATTTTCTTAGAATGGCCAAGTCAAAGCCAAGACCTCAATTCAATTGAGAATCTGTGGTATGACTTAAAGATTGCTGTACACCAGCGGAACCCATCCAACTTGAAGGGGCTGGAGCAATTTTGCCTTGAAGAATGGGCAAAAATCCCAGTGGCTAGATGTGCCAAGCTTATAGAGACATACCACAAGAGACTTGCAGCTGAAAATGCTGCAAAAGGTGGCTCTACAAAGTATTGACTTTGTTGGGGTGAATAGTTATGCACGCTCAAGTATTCTGTTTTTTTGTCTTATTTCTTGTTTGTTTCACAATAAAAAATATTTTGCATCTTCAAAGAGGCATGTTGTGTAAATTAAAAGATACAAACCCCCCAAAAATCCATTTTAATTCCAGGTTGTAAGGCAACATAATAGGAAAAATGCCAAGAGGGTGACTACTTTCGCAAGGCACTGTAGTGCACTACTTTTGACCAGGACCCATAGGGGAATAAATGGAATTGGTTGTCATTTGGGACGCCGCCTTAGACTCCAAAACCAGAGATCCCACTGCCACCCTTACATGGTCCAACATATCACACACGGTTCACATTACATAGTCTGAATAACCATGGGATTTCAGATGAGTTCAAGCCCCTCGGCAGCACAATCTTTTCTACATTAAACATTTCACAGAGGGTGCGTTCCAAATAGCTCTCTATTCACTACATAGTACGCTAATTTTGACCAGAGCTCTGGTCAAAAGCAGTGCACTATATAGGGAATAGGGTGTCATTTGGGATGCCAACAGGCCAGGGATGTTATACAAGGCCTAAGGCTCCTACAGAGATCGAAGCCCTTAAAGCTGAACACATTCTACAGGAATGTGATAATGACCCTCGCCTGTCCAATAAAGAGGTAACATGCCAACAGTGTCGGATGTAGCTCTGTTCTAGGCCGTTAGTGTGGCTTACTAATGCAGAGCCTTCCTAAACATTAGCAAGCCGCACTAACGACCTGGACCAGAGCTAGAATAGACATAGAGTCCCACCAAGCACAGTCCTCCATTCTGGTGATCCTGAGTTTTAAGAAACAGGAACAAGGCAAAGAAAGACTGAACGAAACCTGCTCAAGTGATTTCCCCAAATCCACCAGGGCTTTATATAAGATGATATGTGGAGATGATGAAATGAGTGTGCCTCCCTCTACTCTAGTAATAGGCCTGGTTTGTCAATCAAAAAGAGCAATCATAAAAGTTTATATAAATCCTTAGGAACCCTGCCGTGGTACTAAACAAATCAAATCAAGGTTTATTGGTAGCGTACACAGATGACAACATGCTGAAAGAACGGCAATTCCATTGTATGTATCTCACAGCGAAACTTAATTATTATTCTCCAACGCACAAGCAGCAGCAGCATCACCAATGCATTAAAGGGGTTCCCCACTGTACTGTCTCAAATAATACAGGCTCAGTTGTACCCAGAGAAATCACAATCAGACACCATGTACATTTACCAAATGTTGATAACATGCCCTATAAAACACTTGTTATTCCCTACGGGCTATCCCTGAATTCCTTTATTACAGTGCCTTCAGAAGGTATTGACAGCCTAAATTTAAAATTGATTCAATTTAGATTTTGTATCACTAGCCTGCACACTATACCCCATAATGTTAAACTGGAATTATGTTTTTGAAATGTTAATAAATTGATTTAAAAAAATGTAATGCTGAAATGTCTTGAGTCAAAATATATTCAACTTCTTTGTTATTACAAGCCTAAATAACATCAGTTACATGGAATCACTTTGTGTGCAATACTTTTTGAATGACTACCTCATCTCCATACCCCACACAAAAATTATCTGTAAAGCCCCTAAGTCAAGCAGTGAATTTCAAACACAGATTAAACCACAAAGACCAGGGAAGTTTTCCAATGCCTCACAAAGAATGGCACCTATTGGTTGTTGTGTAAACAATTTAAAAGCAGACATTGAATATCCCTTTGAGCATGGGGAAGTTAATAATTACACTTTAGATGGTGTATCAGTACACCAAGTCACTACAAAGATTACAGGCGTCCTTCCTAACTCAGTTGCTGGAGAGGCAAAGAAATGTACTTTATATCCTGAATACAAAGTGTTATGTTTGGGGCAAATCCAACACATCACTGAGTACCACTCTTCATATTTTCAAGCATGGTGGTGGCTTCATCATGTTATGGGTTTGTTTGTCATCGACAAGGACTAGGGAGTTTTTTAGGATATAAAGAAACGGAATAGAGCTAAGCACAGGCAAAATCCTAGAGGAAAACTGGGTTCATACTGCTTTCCAACAGACACTGGGAGACAAATTTACTTTTCAGCAGGACAATAACCTTAAACACAAGTCCAAATATACACTGGATTTACTTACCAAGATGACATTGAATGTTCTTGGGTGGACTAGTTACAGTTTTTACTTAAATCTGCTTGAAAATCTATGGCAATACTTGAAAATGGCTGTCTAGCATGATCAACAACCAACTTGACAGAGCTTGAAGAATTTAAAAAGAATAATCCAGGTGTGCAAAACTCTTAGAGACATACCCAGAAAGACTCCAAAGGTGATTCTAACATGTATTGACTCAGAGGTGTGAATACTTATGTAAATGAATATTATTATTATTTCTCTATTTCATTTTCAATAAATATGCAACATTTTCTACAAACATGTTTTCACTTTGTCATTATGGGGTATTGGGTGAGAAAAACGATATTTTATCCATTTTGAATTTGGGCTGTAACACAAGAAAATGTGGAATAAGTCAAGGGGTATGAAGGCAATGTATTGTGTGTTTTGCAAGATCGAATGTCTCTCTCTCCCTCCCCCTCTCTCTCTCTCTCTCTCTCTCCCACTCTTTCTCTCTCTCTCTCTCTCTCTCTCTTCCCCCACTCTCTATCTCTCTCTCTCTCTCTCACTTCCTCACTCTCTCTCTCTCTCTCTCTCTCTCTCTCTCTCTCTCTCTCTCTCTCTCTCTCTCTCTCTCTCTCTCTCACTTTCTCTCATCTCTACTCTTCCATAAACCAGGGGTTCATCCCAAATTGCACCCTATTCCATATATAATGCAGCACTTTTTACCAGGGCTTTTTTAAAGGGTGGTAGTGGGAGAGGAGGACCTCAGTTATCTTCATACTATAACACCACACCATCAGATTCCTAATGATAAATTGGATTAGAAAATGTATAAACCTGATTCTAGGCTACATAGTTAACCTTTGTTCTCTCTGCTGTTCCAGTCTTGTCCTGTGCACTGGCTGAAACTAATTGTTAGCCTATGGCACTTTAGAGCAGGAAATACACTCCACCAACATGGCACAGCTCCACATGCAGTACTGTGGGAGGGGTGGGTGGTCAGTCAGTCACTCACCATCAGCACAGTTCTATGTCATTCATGTCACACAATGTGTGTTGTCTAATAATGGCCATAAAAACAATGGCGGAATAATGAAGTTGCTTAACCTACTCCCTAGACTTGACGCCCCCACGGAAATAAAATTAGCATAATATAAAAATCCCCATAAAATGTGTACATTTAAGCTAGAGATCTTTTTTTTCATTGCATGCGTCTCAATCCACCCCATCAACCGATGTTGCACTTCCTCATCTGTGTGAAAGGTGACAGATTACATTTTTTAAACATAACTTTTTTTAAAACGTTCTGAGAACGGAAGTGAAAATGTTGCCTGTTAATTTGAAGGGAGGTTAATTTGCAAGGAGGTTCTGAGAACGTTTTACTATGGTTCCCTGAACGTTTTCTTGGGAGATTTTATTAACGTTCTGAGAACGGAAATGATTGGTTATTTGAAGGTTTTTGAATAACTTTTAAAACATTTCAATAAGACTGCTAGCTTAGGTTAACTGTTTTTAGCTGCAAGCACAGATAGGATGCATTGAAAGGAATTTACTTAGGCATTAATCACACAAACACATACATTTATTTTAGTTAGTATGGCATCAGTGAGATTCAAACCCATGATCTTCTGTTGTCTACCCATTGAATTAGTCCACTGCGCCACCAGGATGGAGACAGCATGCTATCTTTTTTTAACTAATACAAAGCTGTTCATTTTAGTCCATTCAAACAGACCCCATTTCAAAGGAAACAATCACTCAGTAAGATCAGGTGTGGCCAATTAGTGGGTGCGGCCAACACAATTAACAAGATAGAGAATAGAGAGAGTTTTGTTGACACTGAGAACGGAATGTATACGTTTTAAATAACATTCTTAGAACATTCCTTGAGCGTTACTAATGTTTTCTTGTGGTTTTCTTAAGGTTCTGAGAACATGACTTTAAAATGAACCGTGAGGAAACCTGCAGAAAACCTGAAATTCTCATGGCAGAACGTTATTTCTCCCAATTTTGTTGGATCAATTTGAGAACATTACTTTCAATTGAACCATGAGGAAACCTGTAGGAAACGTTATGCTGAAATACTGAAATTCCCACAGAAGAACATTGTTTCTTAACTTTCTTTGAACTATTTGAGAACATTCCCAATGCCAAACCAGTTGGAGAACATTCATAAAACATTATCAACATTTAAATGTAGATCTAACCATGTTTGAACATTTAGGAAACGTTCTCTTAAAGTAATGAAATTCAAAGAAAATAACGTTTTTTTCTCAAATTCCTTAAATGTGCTGAGAATGTTCTGAAGCCAAGCAACTATCCTGCACCATTCCCAGAAGGTTGTGGGAAGGTTGTTTGCAAAATGACCATAAGATAACAACGCTCTGACCAAGCTCTAAGAAACGTGATTCTCAGAACGTTATCTGCTAGCTGGGTGGTGACTAATATTATTACAATGGCAAGGAGCCCTACTGTATCTCAGTAGCCCATCGCCTAGTGATTTTCAGAACTGATGATGATGATGATGATCTCTGTGAAACTTCGCCAGCTGGAGTGTTCCAACCATAGAAAATAGAATGATGTGATAGAATAAAACCTTATAATTCTGTAGTTCCAACACTGGGTTAAGAGTTTGCAATACAGACAGATTTGTTTATTAGGGCAAAGTGCAATTGTTTGGACATTAAGGAATAGGTCAGCAATCTGCAATTCAGCTCCTTTGCTTTAATGAGCTTCGTAAAAAGTGAGAAATGCCCTAGAATGACCCAAAGACTACATGTGCAATACATTATTGAAAAACATAATCAGTGGTAAACGCTGTAAGCAGATTGTTTTCCCTCTGTCTGAATAGGTTGCTCTATTTCATGCTCTTTTACCTTGCAATTTATATTGCATCAATTAACTTAACAGTTTTAGCCTCCACTCTGTTTCTTCCAGCTAGAATATACACACATCACTTATCGGAACCCCAATCTCCGTTTTTTTTTTTTACACACACTAGCACCTCTTTGTCTCCTGCCTACAGCAGCCTGCAACCGTGGTATGTGACAGGACAGGGAGGGTGGGGCTGACTACGGAGCTGAGCCGGGCAGACTGGTGCAGCCCGGGACAGTATGGCGGCCTGCAAGGGAGGGGAACTTCCCCACTGTCTTCCTGGACACCCCGGGGACTGTTCCTGTTCCCCTCCTACAGGAGAACAAATATTACATGGTCCAACATACCGTAAATATGGGCCCAGAGTTTCAATACTCCCACACCAGGGGCGGGGGGGGGGGGGGGGGAATTACGTCTCAAATGGCATCCTATTCCCTATATAGTGCACTACTTTTGACCAGGGCCCATAAGGAATAGGGAGCCATTTGGGGCCTATGAATGAAAGTTTAAAACGTAGGTGCACAGGTCGAGATTTTTTTTTGTAATCAAGGTGACAGACAGTGACACATGCGATACTGCCTTGCACACTCTTGCCTGCATCTAGCTGATCTAAGGTGTAATAATTAGTCCAAAAGTTGCAGATGTGAGTTTCTATTAGACAAAATCAGGTATTTTTATCCCCGTTACGTTCCGTTTGCTTCCGTTTAAGAAGCGTTTTTATACAGAATCGGCAGAATGAATACACCCCTGATCACACACACAGTTCACTTTCATAGCAGCCACATAAAAACAGCATAAGCACTTTGATCATTGTGTATATTATTCCTTCTCACAACTATCTCCTCCTCTCACCTTTTACCGTTGCTTGTGGACAACACATCAACTTTCTGTGACCAGACAAAAAAACCTTTACAAGCCAACCCTTCATATCATGACCTCTAACCGCTACACACAGCCTACATCGTTGTCACTTCATAGTCTACATACACTACCAGTCAAAAGTTTTAGAACACCTACTCATTCAAGAGTTTTTCTTTATTTTGACTATTTTCTACATTGTAGAATAATAGTGAAGACATCAAAACTATGAAATAACACAAATAGAATCATGTAGTAAACAAAAAAGTGTTAAACAAATCAAAATATATTTAATATTTGAGATTCTTCAAATAGCCACCCTTTGCCTTGATGACAGCTTTGCACACTCTTGGCATTCTCTCAACCAGCTTCATGAGGTAGTCAACTGGAATGCATTTCTATTAACAGGTGTGCCTTCTTAAAAGTTTATTTGTGGAATTTCTTTCCTTCTTTCCTTGCAGTCCAGGGATATTTCCCCCGATCTTGATAAGAAATTACCCTACTTTTTCAAGCCAACATATTTTTTTTTCTTGTACTTTTACCACTTTTTCGCCCCAATTGGTAGTTACAGTCTTGTCCCATCGCTGCAACTCCCGTACGGACTTGGGAGAGGTGAAGGTTGAGAGCCATGCATCCTCCAAAACACTACCCTTCCAAGCCACACTGCTTATTGACACACTGCTCGCTTGACCCGGAAGCCGGCCGCACCATTGTGTCGGAGGAAACAACTGACAACCAAAGGCAGCTTGCAGGCGCCCGGCCCGCCACAAGGAGTTGCCAGAGAGCGATGAAACAAGGATATCCCGGGCGGCCAAACCCTCCCCTATCCCGGACGACACTGGGCCAATTGTGCGCTGCCTCATGGGTCTCCCGGTCATGGCTGGCTCTGACACAGCCTGGGATCAATTCCAGGTCTGTAGTGTTGCCTCAAGCGGTGCATTTTCTTTTTAAAGACAAGTTGTAATTAATGGATTACATAAATTGGAGAGAAAAAATATATAGTAACAATAGGTTAGACCATATTAGTTTTCCATTCATACAAGGTGTCAGGTAAATTGCCACATTAGATTTGCCGTGGTAAACGAGGAAATACTTTATTTCAGTTGTACGGACTGATTGTCAAAATAGATCATTCGTCGTAAGTCTACTAAAAAATCAGGATCAATTTGTTCCATTGATAATACCCACCAGAGGGAGGAGTGTTCTTGAACTTTTTTGGCAGCAATCAGGAATAAAAGATAACCTCGACATAAATCGGTGGCAAGTGATGGTTGCAATTGAGATCAGCTGTGCGAGTGATTTTAGGGCAATGTTTTTTAACCAGAGATGACCTTGAGTTAGTACGCTGGCCAGTGGTCGTTGCAATAGGCCCCATATGTTTAAATTGAGGAATAGAAAAGAGCTGATGTTGCACTATGGCTCACACAGAATGAAACATTTTACAACCCTTTTCTTTGATGAAATCTAACACAGACAGTGAAAACATGCCTCTATAGTATATTGTGCCATCGCTGTTGTGTCAATCCCCCATCATCAGAACAAAATGTCATTTTTCTACTTTTACTCAAGAACCATACAAGAAAAAACCTGTTATACATTGCTCTGTGTATTTGTCGCACAATGAGAAACTGGGAGTGGTATGTGTGATAAGGCCATATACCTTAGGAGCAAGTGAAGATGTTGTTGAGTAATGTAGTCTACTCTGGGAAACATGTTATCTGTGTTTTCCAGCCTACCACAGTATTTCAATATTTTGCAAAGTAGGAGGGAGAATCCGTCACCTCTCATCTAAACAACCCCTGGGGCATCTATTGTGTGCAAAAACAGGTGTAACACTCATAAGCAGAAAGCAAAACAGAATATTACACCTGTGAAAACCACAACTATACAGTACATCTGCCCTGTTTCAATTGTATTTCTCTCAAATGCAACCTCTTGTTTTTTTTCTTACACTGATGCTTACTTTACAATGTAGCGCCTCACCTCATGGTTCAGCACTACACATGTGTACGCTCTATAAAAAAAGTAATAACTACATATATATATATGAAAAATATATATATTTTTTTTATGGTCGAATTAATCAACTAAACTACAATCCCAATACAATATGATGAATATAGCAAGTCACAGACAACTGTAAAATCATTTAGAGTGTATAGTTTTTGTTCAGGTTTTGATGTGATCTGATCTGTCTCCATGCATGCCCATCATGAGGACTATATGGCCAAGAAATTGTTTGTCTTTAGGGTTAGGTTAGCTAAGGTTAGAGTTACTGCTGTAAGTACATTGTCATAATGAATCATTATCATATTTGTTGCACTGCAATTACATTGTAATTAGTTACACAGTAATAACAGCACTGTGGTGTAAATTGTTACCTTACCTTTTGGTCCACTATTGAACATACGAGCTCCTTCACCGCAGATATCCCGGACAGATCGTTGGCATCCAGGTTCACCGTTTCCCTGGTGAGTCCGATCTGGATAAGAAAAGACACCCCGTGGAAAGAGCACCCGGAGTTGGTGGGGCTCGGGGCGCTGAGACTCCCATTTGACAGTCGACTGTAGAGTGTCGCCGGTGGGCTTGGAGACGGCGAAGGAGTCGGTGGGGCGACTGGATTCGGAGCCACAGAGAGGGGGCATAGTCTGGGTAAGGGTGGAGGGGAAGAACTGCTGCAGGCAGACATTGGCTGTCTTATGTCTTCTTGACGAGGTAAAGAGTCAAAGTTGACCGACATCGAACGTATTATTTCGAATAGCAGCTCTCAAGTTATATTCAACAACATTGGCGTTGTTGAAGCATCTTGGTAATTTGTTTAGAATATCCAGTCGGTTGAATAAGTGATAGATCATTCGGGGGGGGAAACGAATTCTAGCAGCACTGTTTAGCTTACTTTTACAAATAAGACATCTTTGATGTATTACTGAACATCAACTCTATAAAAAATAAACAATTACTCTGAAGTGTAAATTGTGCCCATTCCTCTTCGACAGCTCACACGAGGCACATAACAATGAATGTTCGATGAAAGCATGTTGATTCTTCCTCCATTCTCAGCTCTACACCACTCCGAGGACAAAGTGCTTCTGCAAAAAGCTCCCAACCATTGGAGAATGTTCAGCCTCAGCGCAACAAAAAACAGTTCTTATGGTGAGGAGAAGAAACAGCCACAGAGCAGTTCTCCTCAGTTGCAACTCCATGTAGTAGAACGTTTCTAATTCCCCGTAAATTATCTGGTAACAAAAAAATATATAGATGAGAGTAGGTAATGGAGAACATTTATGTGGGGAAAAACTATCCTGTCGGATCAATGAGTCAGATTATTGATTGATTAGTCAAAAGTTACTGTAAATGAATAGGCTGCAAAACAGCTTGTACTGTAAACAATAATTTAATATAACCATTTAAAGGGTATCAATAATAACAACAATATAACAACAGTATTATTATTATTATCATCATCACTTGTTGTGCCTTTGCATAATGAATTTAAACTTGCCTAACACATCTGAAATCAAGACACATCTGGATATGTGCTCTCATTTGATTGGGAGAGGTAAAACATGTTCATGTAATTGCTTGTAATAGGATTAAATGTACATAGCCTATGCTTGATCTATTTCACTTATAAATGCCCACACAAAGCCAGTAGACGTGCTTTTTTGATAAGGTATAAAATCTTTGAAACACATTTACCTTTTCGAAAAGGACGGTTTTCACTCTCTGGAGATGAAAAATGTGTGTGTTAATTCTTATCTTCCAAGACGTTCGAACGCTTGAACTGTGACATCACGATGGTCGGGTGTGAGTGTTTAGATTTGGCTCCAAACTCCCTATTTTGGCATGAGTGCAAAGCCTGAATATTTTGCCAACTATACTACTTTCCTTTCCTAACTTTCTTCATGTAGCCAGATAGCAACCAGTTCGTCAGTATCCTATTATCGCACTGTAATATGCCGCGTTCATGTACTAGTCGGAACTAGGACACTCGGAAATGTCCGACTTCCTAACTGGTTGAACGCGAACGTGTATATCGACAAGTCGTAAATGTCCGTGTTTACTACTTCCGACTTGTGTGTAAACGCGGCATTAACCCTCCCGTCCCCACTCATTGGGTAACAACACAACACAGGGCTTTCTGGGACTGGAAGTTCTAGTCTTCGTTCCGCGCGCCATCAGTTGATGGTGCGGCTGGATAAAAATAACGACATTACCCACTAAGCTTTGGGTGTGTGACGCTCTTGAATTACAGGCTAATTTCTCAGCTATTTATCCCGTTATTCTCAAAACTCTATGATGGCTGTAGTATCTGCGACCTCTAACGGCGCAGATGAAAACCCCGTTGAGATAAAAGAGGACAAAAAAGGATGGTTATCCAAGCGCACTCATTTTACGCACCGGTGGAAACGCGCATGGTTTCAGTTGAAAGAAACTCTACTGTTTTATGGTGAAAATGAAGAGGTAAGAAGACAACAGTTAATTTTCTAGGGAACTTGTCTCGCAAGCTAGGACTAAATTGTTATTTAGGAGACAGCATTTTCGCCCCTATGTTTATGACAAAGCAGCAAATAATGTAGCTATGCGACCAAGCGTTACATACATTGTAACTTTCAGCGGTGTCACTGCAACATGTTCCCTTACTTCCTACAGTGTTGTCCTGTTACCATAGCAGCGGGCCGTTTACTGACGTCTACAGCTGCAAGGTGGCAAGGTCTCACTTAGCTAGGTGTTTTGAACACTGTTAAAGGAATACAAAGTCAATTAAAAGTATGCTATTGTTATTTAGTTTACATGTTTGCTTGAAATGTCGAGACAGTAGGCTATATTGCATTTACTTTGGGATTTTATTACAAGGCAGCAAACTATGCCTAGGTCATAGATATGTTCCAAATTGCACCCTATTCCCTTTGTAGTGTACTACTTTTGACCAGGACCCATAGGATGTACACTATATTTTTATAACATTTTTATTTAACCTTTATTTAGCCACGGAATCATGCTGAGATCGTGGTCTTTTTTGCAGTTGAGCCCTGCTTGAACACATCAATTACACAATACAAATCTATATACACATCAATTATACAATACATATCTATATACACATCAATTATACAATACATATCTATATACACATCAATTATACAATACATATCTATATACACATCAATTACACAATACATATCCATATACACATCAATTACACAATACATATGTATATACACATCAATTACACAATACATGAAAATCAAACAAAACATGAAAATCAAAACACAATCATACACATTCTTCAGTAAAAAGGCCCTCTAACATCCGCCTGAATTACCCGAGAGGCACCAACTCCATCAACTTTAAGAACTTTTGGAGATCATTCAACATGAGAGGCCAAAAAAACAAAAAGCAGATGTACCTACTCAGTGGTGATTGAAGGGATCTCCAGGGTTAGTCATCCCTGAGTCCAGGTCTGGTCATTTATATGTCTGAAGGTTAACAATGAGGTAAGGTATGGCAGAAGTTTATGCACGAGGGCTTTGTAGACAAAAATAGTACAATGCATCGATCTATGAGACTTAAAGGAGGGCCAGTCTACTTTCTGATACAAAATGCAAGGATGTGTACAGAACTTATCCCCCGTAATAAAGCGCAATGCACTATGATAAACTGCATCCAATGGCTTCAATACAGTGGCGGCTGCATTCATATAAACAATATTGCCATCGTCAATAACCAGAATGAATGTTGACTGAATTAGTTGTTTTCTGCTATTTAACTAAAGACAGGACCTGTTCCCATAGAAGAAGACTATTTTCATTCTTAATTTGTTACCTAACTCATCAACATGCTTTTGGAAAGATAGCTTTTCGACAATCCAGATGCCCAGATATTTAAAAGCGGGGGGACGGTCAATGAGGGCACCATCCAAAGTATGCATGCATAAATCTTCAGATACATTTTTACGTGATTTGGAAAATAACATACACTTAGTTTTACTTCCATGAAGTACCAATTTCAGTTCAACAAAGGCTTTCTGCAGCCAATATAGGGAACAGGGTGCAGATAGGAACGCACAATATATAGGGAATAGGGTGCCAATTGGGAAGCACAGCATATCTGCCATCTAAAACAACATCACTTCTCCTTCATCCAGAAGCTTCTGAAGCCCATCAACCTGGTTGGGGCAGTGGTAGAGGTTGTTGAAGGAGGCGATGGATCATTCGAATGGACTATTACTCCTAAGGACAGGAAGCGGACCTTCTTCCTAAAGGCTGGCACCATAGCAGAACAGCAGGGATGGATGGAGGCTATATGTGAAGCACAGCTGAGCTCCAGGGACCATGCTACTAATGCATGTGTGGTGCAATAGATTATCACTTATTGGATTTTACATACCCTGAACAAGAATATAAAAGCAACATGTAAAGTGTTTCATGAGCTGAAATAAAAGATCCCAGAAATGTTCCATACGCACAAAAAGCTTATTTCTCTAAAATGTTGTGCACACATTTGTTTACATCCCTGTTAGTGAGCATTTT
This sequence comes from Oncorhynchus clarkii lewisi, assembly GCF_045791955.1. Lineage (NCBI taxonomy): Eukaryota > Metazoa > Chordata > Actinopteri > Salmoniformes > Salmonidae > Oncorhynchus > Oncorhynchus clarkii. Next base: position 16,244,850 of record NC_092154.1, on the reverse strand, counting down.
TCCCCTTGCCAAGATAATCCATCCACCTGACAGGTGTGGCATATCAAGAAGCTGATTAAACAGCATGATCATTGCACAGGTGCACCTTGTGCAGGGGAATAAAAGGCCACTCTAAAATGTGCAGTTTTGTCACACAACACAATGCCACAGATGTTTCAAGTATTGATGGAGCGTGCAATTGGCATTTGCAGGACTGTCCACCAGAGTTGTTGCCAGATAATTTTATGTTAATTTCTCAACTATAAGCTGCCACCAACATAGTTTTAGAGTATTTGGCAGTACGTCCAACAGGCCTCACAACTGAAGACCACGTGTAACCATGTCAGCCCAGGACCTCCACATCCGGCTTCTTCACCTGCGGGATCTTCTGAGACCAGCCACCCGGACAGCTGATGAAACTGTGGGTTTGGACAACCAAAGAATTTCTGCACAAACTGTCAGAAACCGTCTCAGGGAAGCTCATCTGCATGGTCATCGTACTCACTGACCTGACTGCAGTTTGGCATCATAACCGACTTCAGTGTGCAAATGCTCACCTTCAATGGCTACTGGCCTGCTGGAGAAGTGTGTTCTTAACGGATGAATACCGGTTTCAACTGTACCGGGCAGATGTCAGACAACGTGTATGGCGTCGTGTGGGCGAAAGGTTTGCTGAGGTCAGCGTTGTGAACAGAGTGCCCCATGGTGGCGGTGGGGTTATGATATGGGCAGACATAAGCTGCTGACAATAAACACAATTGTATATTATCGATGGCAATTTGAATGCACAGAGATACTATGACGAAAGCCTGAGGCCCATTGTCGTGCCATTCATCCACCGCCATCACCTCATGTTTCAGCATGATAATGCACGGCCCCATGTCACAAGGATCTGTACACAGTTCCTGAATGCTGAAAATGTCCCACTTCTTCCATGGCCTGCATATCCACCAGACATGTCACACATTGAGCATGTTTGGGATGCTCTGCATCGACATGTTTGACAGTGTGTTCCAGTTGCCACTAATAACCAGAAACTTTGCAAAGCCATTGAAGAGGAGTGGGACAACATTCCACAGGCCACAGCCTGATCAACTCAATGCGATGGAGATGTGTCGCACTGCATGAGGCAAATGGTGTTTTTACCTTTTCTTAAACTATCTGTCACCAACAAATGCATATCTATATTCCCACTCATGTGAAATCCATAGATTAAGGCTTAATTCAGTTATTTAAATTGACTGATTTCCTTATAAGAACTGTGACTCAGTAAAATCTTTGAAATTGTTGCATGTTGTGTTTATACACTACATGACCAAAATCATGTGTATACCTGCTCGTCGAACATCTCATTCCAAAATCATGGGCATTAATATGGAGTTGCTACCCCCTTTGCTGCTATAACAGCCTCCACTGTTCTGGGAAGGCTTTCCACTAGATGTTGGAACATTGCTGCAGGGACTTGCTTCCATTCAGCCACAAGAGCATTAGTGAGGTCGGCACTGATGTTGGGCAATTAGGCCTGACTCGCAGTCGGCATTTCAATTCATCCCAAAAGTGTTCGATGGGGTTAAGGTCAGGGCTCTGTGCAGGCCAGTCAAGTTCATCCACACCGATCTTGACAAACCGTTTCTTTATGGACCTTGCATGGTGCACGAGGGCATTGTCATGCTGAAACAGGAAAGGGCCTTCCTCAAACTGTTGCCACAAAGTTTGAAGCACAGAATCGTCTAGAATGTAATTGTATGCTGTAGCATTAAGATTTCCCTTCACTGGAATTAAGGGGCCTAGCCCGAACCATTAAAAACAGCCTCAGACCATTATTCCTCCTCCACCACACTTTACAGTTGGCACTATGCATTGGGGCAGGTAGCGTTCTCCTTGCATCCACCAAACCCTGATTCTTTCGTTGGACGAAGTGAAGTGTGATTACTCGGCCATGGAAACCCATTTCATGAAGCTCCCGACCAACAGTTTTTGTGCTGACGTTGCTTCCAGAGGCAGTTTGGAACTCGGTAGTGAGCACTGTAACCGAAGACAGATGATTTTTAAGCACTACACGCTTCAGCACTTGCCAGTCCCATTCTGTGAGCTTGTGTGGCCTATCACTTCGCAGCTGAGCCGTTGTTGCTCCTAGATGGCAGCTCTAGCAGGGCAGAAATTTGACAAACTAACTTTTGGAAAATTGGCATCCTATGATGGTGCCACGTTGAAAGTAACTGAGCTCTTCAGTAAGGCCAGTCTACTGGCAATGTTTGTCTATGGAGATTGCATGGCTGTGTGCTCGATTTTATACACCGGTCAGTAACGGGTGTGGCTGAAATAGGCGAATCCACTAATTTGAAGGGGTGTCCACATACTTTTGTATATATAGTGTATTTTTGTTCAGTATAGATTGTTTTATACTTTTATACTCATGTAGGCCTACTGGACTGTGGCGATGTGGGATTTGTATGTGTTAATGTGGCAATAGGAGGCATGGCATTAATGTGATTTTTTAAATTTTTACTTTACATGCCCTTAGTCTTGCATATAATCAAATCAGTGCTGCTAAAATAACCTGAATAGTTTTTTTTTCACTATTTCACTTTTTGTATTTTCTTTCAGTTTAATTCTATTCTTTAGAGAGCAATACTCTTCTACTAGACATTGGTAGGAAATCGACTTTTGCAGGACCTATGCTTTTCATGCTACAAGAAAAAAAACATTGGCCTATGTAAATATTTGTGGTTCGACTCCAGTAGAACCGTTTCCTGTGCTACGTGTATAATACATCATTGTTCTGACCTCCACCTCCTCTATCTTCATCTACATACAGCAGAGCCACTGGACCTGGCCACAATGTATTGTAAATATTGGCAGTTAGTTGCCATGGTATAATTCCCTTTTACAGTAATCCTGATCCTAAAAGATTGGCCTAATAGGTGAGTGTTAGTGTGCGTGTTCGCGTGCATGAGTTTTATGGAGTAGAAATGGAAAGACCTTTTAACAGGAAACACAGTAGTTAGAGGTTAAAGATTAAATGAAGGAAAGAGACGACTGACAAGTAGGTGGTACAACATAATGAAACTGGATCTGACAGCATGTAGAAAGAAAAATACAGATTGGCGCCAAACCTCAGGTTCACTTGGAAAATGAAGGAAGGTCATATCTACATGGATGTTCCTCTTATAGTCCAGTTGTCCTACACCTTGGTGCCAGACCCAGACCACCCTCTGAGAGGCAGTTTTTCATCCCAAAATGGAACCCTATTTCCTGTATAGTGGTCAAAAGTAGTGCACTATATAGAGAATAGGGTGCCATTTGGGATGTAACATTGATTACCCAGGTTATGCACACTCATCCAAACATGCTGACAAAGAGGGAGAGGGAGAAATAGTGTTTTAGACCTAAGTTCCATCGTCAGCAGAAAAATAAGTTGACTGTCAAGACTAATTAATGTTATGTTTAACAGCAAGTCTTGATATGCCAACGTTTTCTAGTATGAGTCATTCACACATTTCTAAAGCAAAACACAGAGCTCTGTGTCAGACATCCAGTTCAACAAAGTATGTTGAAACTTCGGCTCCAGACTCAGTGTGAGAGGCTGCTTACCACATGGCACCATATTCCCTATATAGTGCACTACTTTTGACCAGGGCCAATAAGGATCTGGTCAAAAGTAGTGCACTTTGCCGGGGAATAGGGTGCCATTTGGGATGCACACAGTGTTTCAGCCAGGTTATGTACAGTAACAAGCCTTAAAGCCAGACTCCCAAATAAAATACAACTTTTTTTCTGGTTTTACATATTTCAAAATGTATATATGAAAGAGGAATTTGCCATTTGGATCACTTCAAAATTATACAAATTAAGGTTTTACAAGTTATAAGTACAGTCTTTATGTAGTGTTGTGGTATCTCGTCGTTATGTGTGTTTTGACCTATATTTTTATTTATAATCCCAGGCCTCGTCCCCGCAAGAAGCAATTTTGCATTTTGGTAGTGTCACGTTCTGACCTTAGTTTGTTTTTTATGTCTTTGTTTTAGTATGGTCAGGGCGTGAGTTGGGTGGGTTGTCTATGTTCTTTTTTCTATAATTTGGGATTTTCTGTGTTCGGCCTGGTATGGTTCCCAATCAGAGGCAGCTGTCAATCGTTGTCCCTGATTGAGAATCATACTTAGGTAGCCTGGTTTCACTTTTGAGTTGTGGGTGTTTATTTTCCGTGTTAGTGCCACACGGGACTGTTTCGGTTTGATTACTTCAAGTTTATTGTTTTGTATTTCAGTTTTGTTTCATTAAAATGAAAAAACATGAACACTTACCACGCTGCGCTTTGGTCCTCACCTCATTCCAACGACGATCGTGACAGGTAGGCCGTCATTGTAAATAAGAATTTGTTCTTAACTGACTTGTCTAGTTAAATAAAGGTTAAATTAAACAAATAAAAGCAGCTTTGTTTAGAAATTGCAGGTGGGATTTCTCCAGGTAATTACGCTTATTGATCATTTATCTCACACATGTTCTACCTGTCCCTCTGATCTTTCCAAGAGTACAGCAACACATCAACAGTACTTATACTACATGACAAAGTATGTGGACACCTGCTTGTCGAACATCTCATTCCAAAATTATGGGCATTAATATGGATTTGCTCCACCCTTTGCTGCAATAACAGCCTCCACTCCTCTGGGAGGTAAAGCTCCACCTTATCTCAGCTCACTGGTCAACATAGCAAGACCCATCCGTAGCATGCACTCCAGCAGGTATATTCACTGGTCATCCCCAAAGCCAACACCTCCTTTGGCCGCCTTTCCTTCTAGTTCTCTGCTGCCAATGACTGGAACAAATAGCAAAAATCACTGAAGTTGGAGACTTATATCTCTCTCACTAACTGTAAGCATCAGCTGTCAGAGCAGCTTACTGATTGCTGCAGCGGTACACAGCTCATCTGTAAATAGCCCATCCAACTAAATACCTACCCCATCCCTATATTTGTGTTTTGTTTTTCTGCTCTTTTGCACACCGGTATTTCTACCTGCACATCCTCATCTGCACATATATCACTCGTGTAAATTGCTACATTGTAATTACTTCGCCATTATTGGCCTATTTATTGCCTTACCTTCTTACTTCCTTTGCACACACTGTATGCAGATTTTTCTATTGTGTTATTGACTGTACGATTGTTTATCCCATGTGTAAGTCTGTTGTTTTTGTAGCACTGCTTTGCTTTATCTTGGCCAGGTCGCAGTTGTAAATGAGAACTTGTTCTCAACTGGCCTACCTGGTTAAATAAAGGTGAAATAAATAAAAATAAAAAGGCTTTCCACTAGATGTTGGAACATTGCTGTGGGGACTTGCTTCCATTCAGCCACAAGAGCATTAGTGAGGTCGGACACTGATGTTGGGCGATTAGGCCTGGCTTGCAGTCGACGTTCCAATTCATCCCAAAGGTGTTCAATTGGGTTGAGGTCAGGGCTCTGTGCAAGCCAGTCAAGTTTTTCCACACCAATCTTGACAAACCATTTCTGTATGGACCTCATTTTATGCACAGGGGCATTGTAATGGTAAAACAGGAAAGATCCTTCCCCAAACTGTTGCCACAAAGTTGGAAGCACAGAATTGTCTAGAATGTCATTGTATACTGTAGTGTTAAAATTTCCCTTCATTGGAACTAAGGGGCCTAGCCTGAACCACGAAAAACAGCCCCAGACCATTATTCATCCTCCACCAAACTTTACAGTTGCCACTATGCATTGGGGCAGGTAGCGTTCTCCTGACATCCGCCAAACCCTGATTTGTCTGTCTGACTGCCAGATGGTGAAGCATGATTCATCACTCCAGAGAACGCATTTCCACTGCTCCAGAGTTCAATGGTGGCAAGCTTTACACCACTCCAGCCGACGCCTGGCGTGATGATCTTAGGTTTGTGTGCTTGGCATTTCATATTGTGATCTTAGGCTTGTGTGTGGCTACTCAGCCATAGAAACACATTTCATGAAGCTCCCGACCAACAGTTTTTGTGCTGATGATATTTCCAGACGCAGTTTGGAACTTGGTAGTAGAGTGTTACAACTGCGGACAGACGTGTTACGCACTTCAGCACTCGGCAGTCCCATTCTGTGAGCTTGTGTGGCTGAGCCGTTGTTGCTCTTAGACATTTCCACTTCACAATAACATCACTTATAGTTGACCAGGTAAGCTCTGGCAGGGCAGAAAGGTGGCATCCTATGATGATTCCATGTTGAAAGGATGATGGTTCCATGTTGATGGTGCCATGCTGTGTGCTCGATTTTATACACCTATCAGCAACGGGTTTGGATGAAATAGCCGAATCCACTCATTTGAATGGGTGTCCACATACCTTTGGACATGTAGTGTATCTAGCTATATCCCTCTCAATACAAACGAGACACATAAATGAGAGTTGAGTGATACAGAATAAATGTGTAATTTAGCTGACAAATGCATGTCGTATTGGCTCCTGGCTGTCAGTCCGTCTGATTTGAAAACACTGTGCTCAGTCTGTCATTACAAAGTTGCTTTGATGTTGCTAACGGGAGCTATGAAAAACTGGAATTGTGGGCGATTTTCATTCAGCAAACGATTGAGAATATTTTCCAAATGCAGTACTTGCTAGTTTGACCATATTTCTTAATTCTCAGCACCACCAGTGCCAGCAACATGCTGAAAACTATGGATGAAAACTATGGATAATAATCACAAAAGCCAGCTCTGTCTACTGGTGAGTGAAGCAAGCTAGCGAGCAAACTATGCTGGAGTTTCTAGCTGGCTAATTGTTTTCCACTTGGATGTGGAGTTTACTATGGCAACCTTTTGATGGCAAATTTATTCAACCCTATAGTTGCTAAGGGTCTACTTTTCCTGGCATGTTTGCACTGTAAGAGATCAAGCGGATAACGGCTCTACCGTTGCACCGCATTAGACTGCCTATATTGTTGAACTTTGTAAATTATATGTAAGTGAGAATTCCATTTTACTGCATTCATAGCTGACTCTACTTGTACATTTTTATACAGTAAAGTAACCTACAGTACAAGATAGTTGCAGGCTACAATGAAATGAGAACACCAGCTGTCAGATACTGATTGACTGCTGGCTGCCTGGTCTTAGAGCATTTCATATTATTCTGAATGTAGCTCCGAGACACTTAATTTAGTATAATATGTTACGTTTTGTATGGTATGTATTAATTTGTGGATATCCATCATCCATTTCTTATAATATGTTACAAATTACAATTTGTGTGATATGTTACGAATTAGCAAAATGTACAATATGTTATGAATTTGCTAAATGTATGATATGTTCCCGAATAGTAATTTGTTGTGGCCAACGTTAGCTAGCTGGCTAACATTAGCTAGGCTAGATGTTAAGGTTAGGTTTAGGAGTTAGGTTAAAGGGTTAATGTTAGGGGAAGGATTAGATAAAAGGGTTAAGGTTAGGGGTAGGTTTAGCTAACATGGTAAGTAGTTGCAAAGTAGCTAAAAAGTAGTATGTAGTTGAAAAGTTGCTAATTAGCTAAAGTTGTCCCTGATGAGATTTGAACACACAACCTTTTGGGTTGCTATACATTTGCATTTTTCACCCACCCATCCACACCAACCAACCGCTCTCCTTTCATTTTTGCCCTAAGTAACCTTCTGTATTATGTAAACGTAACATAGCATACTAATTTGAGTGTGTCGGATTTACATTTACTATGTTACGTCTAGTCTGAGACCAGACTGGATCGAAGGGCGGCTGGTCAGCGGCCACTAGATAACAACTCTCAGAGCATGTTGTGATGTCTTGCCTGTTGTTTTTTTGAAACATTATGTCTTGCCTGGGTTTGTTTTGTCGCCCCGACAGTTTCGCTATCACAAACGATGACCAATGCTCAAGGCAGAACAAGAATGCATCAGTCACACAGGAAGTCTCATCTGAACACAGGACGTCTAGAGATACACTGCAAGCTAAAAGCGTACTGCACTGAAAGTAACAGGTGTTACAAAGGCATTGATGGAGGTTGTACTGTATATTGTGGAGGCATGCAAAAAGAAAACCTTTTGTGACATTGCCGGTTCATTATCACACATATACAGTTCAAAATATCATATTATTGTTTATGCAATAAATTGTAAACGCACGTGTGCATGCAAGCACACACAGACACATTCTTGTTAAAGAGAATGTATATTTTTCCTCTCTGTGTAGCTCTCATAAAGGACATGGCTATCCACTCCTAACAACAAAACCAACTGAAGGACAAACTGCTGCATTGATCAACCTGAGCGCCATGCCCTTGTTACGCCGATACATTTTCCTGGCCCACAGTGAATTTCCTCCAAACAAATCATTATTTTGTTCTATTAGTCTTGGCCTGTGGAAACTACAGAATAGCAAAACCTTGGAACACAAGCGTGTCAAGCATAGAAAGGGAAATATTGTTCAGAACAAGTTTATATTTCGGCAGAGGAGGAATTACTTGTCAATGTCTGAACAAGTTCTACATTGCATTCATTAATGAATACCCAAGTAATCCTGCATATAAAGTACAAGTCTGTATTGCGAGCCTAATGTTATAGTCATGGATTAGTCTGTGCATAGCGATCCTATTATATTGTATTCTGTATGTAATTATATTACTCTGAGCCTCAATGAACAGTCTCACCGACAGATTCACGTAAAGACAGTGCTCGTTCCAAATAGCCAATCTGAGCAAGTTAGCTATGGAGATAATGTAAATACCAACTCATTTTTCTAGTTGGTACATGTATATTGGGGGAGTTAGTATTGACTTCCCTGTCAAGTGTTCTCCAACTGCTAAAGTCAAGTACAGATGTGTAACGAGTGCGCTGAGAGTCGGGAAGCAAGTTCAGGGAGTGAGTGTTTTAATATATAAAAGAAACAATAAACACGAAACTTGAAACAAACAACGCACCGACATGAAAACAGAGTCAATGACACCTGAGGAAAGAACCAAGGGCAGTGACAGATATAGAGAAGATAATCAAGGAGGTGATGGAGTCCAGGTGAGTGTCATGAGGCACAGGTGCGCGAGACGATGGTAACAGGTGTGCGGGATAATCAGCAGCCTGATGACCTAGAGGCCGGTGAGGGTGTACAAGTGAAAACCTTTGGGTTGCTAGATGTTCGCAGTTGTACATCTGATGCAGGAGAACCTTCCTGCAATGCAGTACATTTAAAACGTGTAGTGTATTTGAGGTTTAAAAAGGCTTCAGAAGCTTGTTTATGTAATAAATTGTACACCCGTGCACACTCTTGTTACAGAGAATGTCTATTTTTCCTCTCTGTGTAGCTCTCATAAAGGACATGGTTTTCCACTCCTAACAACAAAACCAAACGAAGGACAAACTGCTGCATTGATCAACCTGAGCGCCGTGCCCTTGTGACGCTGGCTCAAATTAAAATCCTACAGCTGTTACTACCCAATGGGCACAGACATAAATTCTGACACACTATGACAGTTTATTGTGAAATAGACACACATTTTTGACAGTTCTCCGAAAAAGTCCACTTTTTCATGTATATTACATGATTTTCATCATTACGCATTGTGTGTATTACATGATTTTCTTTCTTCATAACCCATTTTGGTACATTACACGAATTCCAATTTGTTGTGGCTAACGTTAGCAAGGCTAGCTAGGTTACCAACGTTAGCTAGGCTAGGGGTTAAGGTTAGGGTTAGGTTTAGGGCTTAAGGTTAGGGCGAGTTAACATGCTAGCTAAGAAGTTAAATGGTTAGGTTTTGGAGTTATGTTATAGGGGAAGGGTTAGCTTACATGCTAAGTAGTTGCAAAGTAGCTAAAAAGTAGTAAGTAGTTGCAGAGTAGCGAAAATACTAGTTATCCGTTATGAGATTCAAACACACTGCCTTTGGGTTGCTAGACGTTCGCATTGTACACCCACCCATACCCCCCTACGAACCTCCCTTGTTTCTGTCTTATTACAGTTTTTTACAATCACTTTGGCACTAATTTCGGGACCTTGATGTCATTTTTCAAAACTAGACACAACTCACAACCAATGATCAAAATGCACATTTTTCTAAACTCTACCACTTTTTCGAATTGCTTGGATACAATACACATAAAGATAAGATCATTTGTTCATTGAACTAAAATCACCTGTTCAAAATGACACAACTAAGTATTACCATTTCAAAATACAATTCACACATTACATCTGAGATGACAGTCTATTCATTTCATTACAATGATCTAACTATCAGTTGATACAACTGATCAAAAGTAACTGTTGCATTACTCTTAATGCATAGTTTTATGGAAACTGACGAACAATATTCCATGTTTAGATCATGAAAGTTTCAGGATAACGAGATCCATTGACACCAATTACCGTGGAACATGAACCAATTATACTACATTATCTATGGATGTAATATTTCATCATCATTCTTTATCAGACACTTTCTATCGTCCCATGTACCACTTTTCCAGACCATGTTTTCAGATTTGACATTACTGTACACTCTTCATTAGGTACACCTATCTAGTACTGGGTAGGACCACCTGCCTTCACAACAGCCTGAATTATTCAAGGTGTTGTACGTTAGATCTTCTGCTCACCACTGTTTTAAACAGCTGTTATTTGAGCATTTGTGGCCTTTCTGTTAGCTTGAATGAGTCTGGACATTCTCCTCTGACCTCTCTCATTAACAAGGTGTTTTGCCTACAGAACTGCCGCTCACTGAATGTGTTTTGTTTATAGCACCATTCTCTGTAAACTCTAGAGACTGTAGTGCGTAAAACTCCCAGGAAGGCAGCTGTTTCTGAGATACTGGAATCACCATGTGTGGCATCAACAATCAAGTTGCTTAGATTACGCATCTTGCCCGTTCTAATGTTTGGTCGAACAACATCTAAAGCTCTCTACTCTATACACTCTATATATTGAGTTGCAGGCAGCCACATGATTCGCTGTTTGAATGTAACCTTCCTTGGGGAGCTAAATCAGGTCTGTAGAGCTGATGGTATGACCTATGTCATTGTGTGGGATAATGTCAGGTTCCACCATGCTCAAGCATGGTTTCAGGCCCATCCACAATTTACCACCCTGTACTTACCCCCATTCTCTCATTTCCTTAACACGATTGAGGAATGTTTCTCCACATGGAGGTGGAAGGTATATTATAGGCGCCCTCACGAACAAGCCACCCTTCTCCAGGCCATGGATGACGCATGCAATGACATCACAGCAGACCAGTGTCAGGCCTGGATTCGCCATGCCCGAAGATTCTTCCCAAGATGTTTGGCTAATGAAAACATCCATTGTGGATGAGAACCTGTGGCCAAATCCACAAGACAGGTTTGAAGGAAATATAGAAGTACAGTAATCAATCTTTTGTTTAGCTTTTTACAGTAAGCCAGGTGAGGAACACTGCAGTGATGTTTTACAGTAAGCCAGATGAGGCACACTGCAGTGATGTTTTACAGTAAGCCAGGTGAGGAACACTGCAGTGATGTTTTACAGTAAGCCAGGTGAGGAACACTGCAGTGATGTTTTACAGTAAGCCAGGTGAGGAACACTGCAGTTGACCTTTAACTGTTTTTTTCCTTTTTGTAGCTAATTCTTTTTGCTTTGATTCAAAGAAACCTATGGTGTGATTTTATTGTATTTCATCAATAAATTTCATATTTTGTTCAATGATTCCACTGTGTCTGTAGTATTCTCTCTACTAGTTATTTTACAGTGATGCATTTACGTGTAGTAGCATAATGAAACATGTATCACATATTTTGTACTACAATATCTAATGATTGTATGAACAACTACACAGTGAAACTATCGGTATCTTGTGTGTGGGTGATCTAAATTAATGTTTCTATGGTATTTCATGATAAATAAGTTATTTGAACCAATGATTCTGCAAGTGCAAGGTTTCTTTAAAGATATGAATGCACAATGCAATGTTTTGAACATTGGACAGCCTGGGTTACAAGTGATGACCGTTTTGAGTTTTGTGTCTAGAGTTTTGAAAAATGACCATAAGGTTCTGAAATTAGTGCCAAAGTGATTGTTAAAAACTGTAAGTAACTTACTGTCTTTATCTGTGATTGAAATGCACTGTATAGAAATTTGTGTACTGCACATGAAAAAAATGGACTTTGTGTCTATTTCACAATAATCTGTGAAACTGGGTTGATCAATTCATTGTCTATTCCAGGTTGGTTCAAGGTAACTCCATTGAAATGACATGGAAACAACATTGATTCAACCCAAGTGTGCCCAGTGGGTAGTAGGCTAGTCTACATACAGTAGCAGAAGACAACCAACCTCCTGTTGTCAGAAGAGGGCAGTCTTTCCTTAAATAAAACTTTTACTTCTCAAGATGTTTTACAGGTTGTGGATTGTATTGCCAGACAAATGAATGCTACGATGTTTCTAGATATAGTGGCAAAGCCTGTCATTTATCCAGTCCCCCAAAAATTATTATGAACTTATTGATTAAATTAAACATGACACCCACCAACAATAAATTGTGCTTGTTGTTCATTTACACCCTTGTCATCTAAAAAGTATTCTCATAACCCATGCTACCCAAAATCCCTATAAAACCCTTTAAAGTCCTGTCCCCTCATTTCTTGTGTGATATCACTGCCCCCACATCAATGTTGCCTGCACTCTTCCCATGGGAAACTTTTGGGACCTAAAAAAGTCACATCAGGCAACACCCAACACATGAATAGATGGTTTAAGACTTAGAAAAAATAGGAGTCTAATTAGAGACCACTCGATCAAACTGTTGTGTGAGAATCTGTCCTGAGAAAGTTTGAGATACATTTCTAACACGTCACATGTTGTTCATAATAGTAGGTTAGGATAGGCTAGGTTAGGTTAGTGTACTGTATTATTGTCATAGAAACCTGTTGATTAGTACATTCATGAAGTTTCACAATAAACTTCGCTATTTGCCTGCAATCGACTCTAGTAGAATTGATATATGTAACGGTTTTAGTAGAATAGGGTTGATGACCTGATCTGTAATTGGATACTCCCGCCCCTTCTCAGGTTTGCGCCGCTCCACTGTAAACTTGTTGTTTCCCCACATGCGATCGGTCTGTCATCCGGGCTGTAGCGGGAGAGGCGTGCGTGATAGGACTATGTTCATGTCATGTCGTTGTAGTTACATGTCTACTATGCCTTCTATGTGGAATTACTGATTTTTCATCTAGGCTAACCTAAAAGACAAAAGGAAAAAAAGCCGGTTCAATTTTAGAGAGCACCATTTCAAAGATGGATCCCATAACAAAGTGGACTTCTAAACAAGTTGTAGATTGGATAAGAGGTGAGTTGATAAGCCTTCCTAATTCTAACATACACTGTTACCATTATATTAGCCTAATGTCTAATACATTTTTTGAATAGCCTATGTTTGTTTCACTTTAGCTATATAATTCGTTGTTCGGCTATTGGGAAGTTAATTGCCTGTTAATTAATTGTCAAACTTTCTGCTTTAATTATGTTTTTTTTCTCTCGGGATTGTTGGAAAGGGCCGTAAGTAAGCGTATCAATGTTAGTCTACACCTGTTGTTGACGAAGAATGTTACAAATACAATTTTATTTGATTTTCAATGGTTTAAGTAACCAACGTTCAATTCAAAATTGCCCCGTATTGAGAATGTTGAGTGAGAATGAGTGAATAACAGTGTTACAAATAGCAACAAAAGTTGCATTTGACAATCGGTATCTATTAGAAGCAGCCTAGGTGTCGTATTAATACTGTGTAACATTGTTTTATTGCTTGTTTGGGCAGCTATTAAGTCTCATCTTTAAAGCCATTTTAAAATTACATTTGATGATGAAAGGAAATTGTGTGCCAACGGGGAGAAGGGTTTATGTTTACTTTAACGTACATGCGCTCACTTTGACAACCAAAGCTTTGACAACCAAAGCTCACCTTTTATGAACTCACTGGTAGGCTACCTTAAAAGGGTCAATCTGCAGTTTCTACATCAATTTTTTTTTAACTTAGAAATTAATTATATATATCCATTGATTCTTGAAGAATATAACTCATTAATGCATAATGAGCTTAGTTCAAACCCACCAGAACCCAACATATAAGCTTGTTTTACTCCAATGGTTGTAAACATTGTAAATCTAAACAAACACTGTATAGCTGCAAAACATGCCTAAAACTATAATTTTGATATCATGGATGGCCAGTAGACATAATTGCAACTTATTAAATCCTTCCAATAGAAATGTAAAAAACAATTTAGTTACGAATTGAACTTTAATTAAATGAGTTGACTCTTCACATGGAATGATTTCACTGAACAACAAAAGAAAGGGAATATTGAAGGACTGCCAAGAACCTTGCCCTCATCCAGGGCAAGGTGGAGAGACACGGTAGTGATGACACCATACAGTAGGCCTTGTTGAGCTCTGCACCAAACAGGATGCTCATCCCAACATACTTGGGGTCCAACATGTACACTGCAGCGTGTATGGGTTTCAGGCAGAAGTCTTCACGCTTTTTGATGTATTTCAGAACTGCAGTTTCCTCTGCTTGGCGCAACAGTGAAGTGTGCAGGGCAGTACGGATTTATTCTCTTACATCTGGGAGCAGAGTCTGAACATCAGACAGGATGGCATTGTCTCCCTCAATCCGTGCAATAGCTACTGCTATAGGTTTCAGGAGTTTCAGGCTGCTTACCACTCTCTTCCAAAATGCATCATCCAGGCGGATCCTCTTGATGGGGCTGTCCATATCAGCAGACTGATATGGCCATTTCTTGGAGAGACTCCTTCCCCTCCAGGCGACAGTCAAACATGATGACAACACCACCCTAACGGATGTCGCTGGGCAGCTTCAGTGTGGTGCTCTTATTCTTCTCACTGTGCTCAGTGAGGTAGATTGCTGCTATAACTTGATGACCCTTCACCTACCTAACCATTTCCGTAGCTCTCTTGTAGAGTGTATCCATTGTTTTCAGTGCCATGATGTCCTTGAGGAACAGATTCAATGCATGAGGGTAGGACTCCTTCACTTTAGACCAAGCAGCCTTCATGTTCACAGCATTGTCTGTCACCAGTGCAAATATCTTCTGTGGCCCAAGGTCATTGATGACTGCCTTCAACTCATCTGCAATGTAGAGACCGGTGTGTCTATTGTCCCTTGTGTCTGTGCTCTTGTAGAATACTGGTTGAAGGGTGGAGATGATGTAGTTAATTATTCCTTGCCCACAAACATTCGACCACCCATCAGAGATGATTGCAATACAGTATGCTTTCTCTATGATTTGCTTGACATTCACTTGAACTCTGTTGAACTCTGCATTCAGGAAATTAGTAGATAAAGCATGTTTGGTTGGAGGGGTGTATGCTGGGTGAAGAACATTCAGAAATCTCTTCCAATACGCATTGGGCATCAGAGGTGAACCAGTTGCATACACAGCTTGAGCAAGACATTCATCAGCATTTCTCTTACTACGTCCCTCCATTAGGTCAAAATAACTTCTGATTCCAGGAGGACCATGAGCTGTTGCTATCGATAAGGTGTCTGATTCATCATTTTCACCTGACAAAAGTCTCTCTACTTCTATTCGAGAGGTTGCTTGTTGTGAGTGCTGAGGGAACTTTATGCACTTGGCCAGATGATTCTGCATCTTTGTTGCATTCTTCACATATGCTTTGGCACAGTATTTGCAAATGTACATAGCTTTTCCTTCTACATTAGCTGCAGTGAAATGTCTCCACACATCAGATAGTGCCCGTGGCATTTTCCTGTAAAGATGAGAAAACAATGAATAAAAAATAATAATACAATTCCATGTACAGATAAATAGTTACCATGAGCTGTTAGATTTGAAAACATTTATCTTACAAAGCAGTTGGATTAAACAACTGCTTTGTAAGATAAATGTTTTAAAATCTAACATGTATCTAAACGGGTGAATTAACACTCCTCAGTTATCAGGCTCAAGCAAGCTAAAACCCACATGGTACCAAAAACTAACTAGCAGAAATTCTTAACAAGTTAAAAATGATTTAAACACACTTTGCTGTAGGCTACTATTTACTAGTTAACAAAAAGTAATTGTATGTCTTATAAAATATATTCACCCCACCCAGTATTATAATCAAAACTTACCAGAAAGCATGTAGTCCTTGGCCCAGACAGTGTAGTAGTGTGGGCTCAATAGCATCTCATTAATTTTTTGATTAATTTAAGCGAATTTCCCTAAATTCCCAGGCTTAACTTCCCATGGAAAATTTCTGGGAAAATTTCTGAAATTTACCGAAAAGTTTCCGACTCTTTGCAACCCTAGATGAGACAGCGTCTGTAGAGGATCTGACAGTACATTCCACACAACCCCTGCATGGCCATTGTGTCAGCATTTACGGCATGCGTTCATATTGATGTGTCGTTAAGCTGTGATTGATGACATACACTTGACCTGTTAGCAGCTCACTCCATTAAGAAGAGTGGAGCATCAGAGCCCCTTGAATTAGCATCTAGTAGATGGCAATGAAGGAAGCTGTCTTTATTCTGATGGTACTGCTGTCTTCCTTTAATTGTCCTAGGAGGGTTGTCCCAGTGAAAGAACCCAAGCCGTCTATCGAGGGCTGATGTGTTGCATGTTATGAATACCATATGCCGCTTGTTTTTGGGCTGTTAATATTTCAATTAGTTATATCTCAGATCTTTCTTGGCATACCTTCAAATGCGTGTAAATATAGCGACATAATTTATTGAAGATGTCTTTCAGGTATTTAGGAAGCATCCTTACTGCTTGCTTCACTGCCTGGCAGAGCAACTTCTCAGGCTCTGACCACAAGGCACTACAGAGGGTAGTGCGTATGGCCCAGTACATCACTGGGGCCAAGCTTCCTGCCATCCAGGACCTCTATACCAGGCGGTGTCAGAGGAAGGCCCTAAAAATGGTCAAAGACTCCAGCCATCCTATTCATAGACTGTTCAGTCTGCAACCGCACGGCAAGCGGTACCGGAGCACCAAGTCTAGGTCCAAAAGGCTATTTAACAGCTTCTACCCCCAAGCCATAAGACTCCTGAACAGCTAATCAAAGAGCTACCCACACCCCTCTTTTACACTGCTGCTACTCTCTGTTTATTATCTATGCATAGTCATGTACATATTGTACATATTACCTCAATTACCTCAACTAACTGGTGCCCCCCCACACTGACTCTGTACTCTTGCTATTGTTATTTTACTGCTGCTGTTTAATTATTTGTTACTTTTATTTTATATTTTTTACTTATCTATTTTTTACTTAACAATTATTATTCTTAACTTCTTAAAGCATTGTTGGTTAAGGGCTTGTAAGTAGGCATTTCACTTTAAGGTCTACACCTGTTGTATTCTGCGCATGTGACAATTTATTTTGATTAGATTTTTATGAACATATAAATAACCAGAGTGTAATAATAGTAATATCAGGGAAATAATTGACAATGAACAGGAAAAAATAGTATGTTTTATATATCCTGCCCCTTATATATGAGATGAACTTTGAAAATGTAGAACTCAGATACAGTAGAAGTAAACATTAGTGAGAAACACGCTCAGGCAAGTCTGCATTTTCCCAAGCTCTTCTGGCAGGTGCGATTTATAGAGGATGATTGTGATTGATTGAAAATCAAGATTCAAGACTATAGATTTAGGTCATGCAACTCCCAATTCTGTTGAGTTATTTACTGGAGAAAAGAAAGGCATACCTTTCATACATACATAACTTTGAAATAAGGGTTGTTATCAAGCGGTTATCCTTATTCTATTAGATAAATATAGATTTGCCCTTTTGATATTTTTCATTTGGGCGTGACAACACACTCACTGTTATCTTTTGGATAAGGAAGACTGTATGCATGAAACTTCTTCCCACAGGACAGGAGCATCCAGTTTATGTGCTTGTTTAGAGGGAGGAGGAGGACTCCAAGTGTGTGTCCCAAAGGGCACTCTATTCCCTATATAGTGCACTACTTTTGACCTTAGCCCCATGGGTCAAAAGTAGCACACTATTGGGAATAGGGTTCCATTTAGGATGCATCCCAAGTTTCATCTTGGAGACACCTGAGTCTGTGTTATAAGACTCTTCCACCTACTACCACAGTCCACAAATCTGTCGTTCTACCCCTGAACAGGCAGTTAACCCACTGTTCCTAGGCCGTCATTGTAAATAAGAATTTGTTCTTAACTGACTTGCCTAGTTAAATAAAAGTAAAATAAATAGGGTGACACGTCACATACACTGACCTACCTGTTGCAGTTATGTGTCACCACTGGTCACTAACGACTACAAGGTCATGTTGTTTAAATTGATTACAGCTTAATGACACCACCAGAACGTCTTCAAAGTAATTGTATTGAATAAAGGAAGATAGTCAGGATAGGCAGCTGCATTTACACGTAACAGATGTACTTAACAACTTATTGGCATGATGCTATACTAATGGTTGACCACATTATCACTACGCAGTACACACTAATGGTTGACCACATTATCACTACGCAGTACACACTAATGGTTGACCACATTATCACTACGCAGTACACACTAATGGTTGACCACATTATCACTACGCAGTACACACTAATGGTTGACCACATTATCACTACGCAGTACACACTAATGGTTGACCACATTATCACTACGCAGTACACACTAATGGTGAATCGCATACCGCATCAACAGATCCACAGATGATGCAATCTCAATCTCTATTGCACTCCACACTGCCCTTTCCTACCTGGACAAAAGGAACACCTATGTGAGAATGCTGTTCATTGACTACAGCTCAGCGTTCATCACCATAGTGCCCTCAAAGTTCATCACTAAGCTAAGGACTCTGGGACTAAACACCTCCCTCTGCAACTGAATCCTGGACTTCCTGACGGGCCGCCCCCAGGTGGCAAAAACACGTCTGCCACGGTGATCCTCAACACTGGGACCCCTCAGGGGTGTGTACTTAGTCCCCTCCTGTACTCCTTGTTTACCCATGACTGTGTGGCCAAACACAACTCCAACACCATCATTAAGTTTGCTGACGGCGGTAGATCAGGTAGGCCTGATCACCGACAACGATCAGACAGCCTATAGGGAGGAGGTCAGATAACTGGCAGTGTGGTGCCAGGACAACAACCTCTCCCTCAATGTGAGCAAGACAGAAGGAGCTAATCGTGGACTACAGGAAAAGGCAGGCCGAACAGGCCCCCATTCACATCGACAAGGCTGTAGTAGAGCGGGTTGAGAGTTTCAAGATCCTTGGTGTCCACATCACCAAATAATGGTCCAAACCCACCAAGACAGTCGTGACGAGTGCACTACAAAACCTTTTTCCCCTCAGGAGACTGAAAAGATTTGGCATGGGTCCCCAGATCCTCAACTTCTACAGCTGCACCATTGAGAGAATCCTGACCAGTTGCATCACCGCCTGGTATGGCAACTGCTCGGCATCTGACTGTAAGGCACTACAGATGGTAGTGCGAACTGCCCAGTACATCACTGGGGCCAAGCTTCCTGCCATCCTGGACCTAGTGTCAGAAAAAGCCTATCAAATTGTCAGAGGCTCCAGTCACCCAAGTCATAGACTGTTCTCTCTGCTACTGCACAGCAAGCGGTACCGTAGCGCCAAGTCTAGATCCAAAAGGCTCCTTAACAGCTTCTACCCCCAAGCCATAAGACTTCTACCCCCCCCCCCCCACCTTGATTTTACACTGCTGCTACTCACTGTTTATTATCTATGCATAATCACTTCACCCCATCACTTCACCCCTACCTACATTTACAAAATACCTCAACTAACCTGTACCCCCTCACACTGACTTCGTACCGGTACCCCCTGTATATAGCCTCGTTATTGTGTTAATTTTTTACTTTATATTTGGTAAATATTTTCTTAACTCTTCTTGAACTGCACTGTTGGTTAAGGGCTTGTCAGTAAGCATTTCACGGTAAGGTCTACACTTGTTGTATTCGGCACATGTGACAAATAAGGTTTGATTTGATTTGGTTGACCACATTATCACCACGCACTGATGGTTGGCCTGAACTGACTCACTCAGAACCATACATCCTGGTTACGTGTTACCATTAGTTTCTCTGACGTACATAGGAACATAGATAGGAGAGGCTGTTATTCATTTAGTATTATTATTATGACTCAGTTTTATGTCTAATCATTCCTCAAAATAGCAGGGCATGGAAGCTTTCTCTTCAGTGCCTGAGTCTCAAATGGCACGCTAAAGTGCAATAGGGCTCTGTTCAAAAGTAGTTCAATATATAGGGAATAGGATGCCACTAGGGACACAGTGTCCCCATCCAGTTTATATCAGTCAGAAGAAGGGTTTCCATGGGAACAAACATGCCATTAATTAACCCTGTTACAGTACATAAGGCAACCCTGTAACCTCTTTGCTAGTCCCCAAATGTTAGAGAGATCTGTGAAGAGTAGGCACTGTCTGTCACTAGTTGTTTTGATAGGATAGGCTACTAGTACGCTAATTCTGGATTATTCCCAGAACACACACACACACACACACACACACACACACACACACACACACACACAATTGTTTTGTGTGGTCAAGGAAATCCTTTTTCCTCTGTTTTCCTGAGATAGGGTATTTCCTCTCCTTTCTGAATGGGTTGGTGGAGTCTATAAATAGTCTGAATGCTTTAGAACCACTCTTAATTCCTTTCAAATGACGACAACCACCACCTCTGTTCTGTTGTGAAGGATGAAGTAAATATTCCCTTTGTTGACCCCAGCTCTGCAGGTCCAAACTCCACTCATTTATTGCCTGTCTACCCCAGACGGCACAACACATGCCTTTGTGTGATGTGATGAACAAGCCAGAGGCAGCTTTCACTTCAGTTCAATGTACAATCTATCAAACCTATTGAATATAGACAGGATGCATGCTGCTAGCTTGTTAACACACATATCACAGTTGGTTGGTTAAATGTTACCACACACAACACAGTCTAGCGAAACACATCGAAGATGGTTTACTAGGCAAGAAAAGTGAAACACTTGAGGAGAAAAGCAACCAAATTCTGGACGCGTCTGGGTTTTGTTTGTTTTTATGTTTCCGATAAATTATTAACTGGATTTTTCTGTGGAATGTGATTGCAGCCTGAGTCATGCACAAGAGTTTACTGACCTCAACCATTTTCTCAGTAACCCACTTATTCTTTGCATCAATCTCCATAATCAGATGAGGTCAATATTCATACACTCTTAGAAATAAATGTTCTATCTAGAACCAATCAGGGTTCTTCATAGGAGAACTATTTGACAAGCCTTTTCTGGTTACAGGTCGATCCCTTTTGGTTCCTATGGGGATAGCCGAAGATCCCTTTTGGTTCCTATGGGGATAGCCGAAGATCCCTTTTGGTTCCTATGGGGATAGCCGAAGATCCCTTTTGGTTCCTATGGGGATAGCCAAAGATCCCTTTTGGTTCCTATGGGGATAGCTGAATATCCCTTTTGGTTCCTATGGGGATAGCCGAAGATCCCTTTTGGTTCCTATGGGGATAGCCGAAGATCCCTTTTGGTTCCTATTGGGATAGCCGAAGATCCCTTTTGGTTCCTATGGGGATAGCCGAAGATCCCTTTTGGTTCCTATGGGGATAGCCGAAGATCCCTTTTGGTTCCTATTGGGATAGCCAAAGATCCCTTTTGGTTCCTATGGGGATAGCCGAAGATCCCTTTTGGTTCCTATGGGGATAGCCGAAGATCCCTTTTGGTTCCTATGGGGATAGCCGAAGATCCCTTTTGGTTCCTTAGGATGATAGCCGAAGATCCCTTTTGTTGTAAGAGTTTAGGAACTACATGGTTCATCCTGTAATGGGGTTATTTCCGTCATCATAAACCGTTCAAGACTACTTTATAACACTGTTTTTGTGAACATGCATAGAGAAGAGATAAAACATTATCATTTTACTGGTCAGTTCTAATTTATCAAGTTCTCATAGTTACCTAAAGGGCTGTCTCAAGTTGGAGCCATTTGTATAATCTTGGGCTATTGTCAACTGTCAATAGAGCAGTGAAAACAATTAAGATGCTTCTGTCTGTTAAAGAGGTTGGTCAGTGTAAAAGCAATAGAGTCGTACTGTGCTACTGCCTTTTGTACACAAACGGCTAGTCCACTGTCAGTTCATTGGTTGTGAGGCCAGAGGGCCAGAGCTGTGAATACTTCATGGGAAGAAGGATAGTAAAGAGAGAGAGGGTTGCATCATTCCCTCATTTGTAACAAAACCATGAGAAACTAGCCCCCCCCAATACTCTGCTATATGCCTGTTAGCCACAGAATTTGGGAGTAGGTCGGGCATGATCTGTGTCCAGACTAGAAGACTTTTCATTTGGCTGACTATTTTTTGGCGCGTTTTCACATGTGAAATGTACAGTGTGTTAAGGGGCTTTCACACTGAGCGGTTGTTTTAAAGGGCTTTCACACTGAGCGGTTGTGTTAAAGGGCTTTCACACTGAGCGGTTGTGTTAAAGGGCTTTCACACTGAGCGGTTGTTTTAAAGGGCTTTCACACTGAGCGGTTGTGTTAAGGGGCTTTCACACTGAGCGGTTGTTTTAAAGGGCTTTCACACTGAGCGGTTGTGTTAAAGGGCTTTCACACTGAGCGGTTGTGTTAAAGGGCTTTCACACTGAGCGGTTGTGTTAAATGGCTTTCACACTGAGCGGTTGTGTTAAATGGCTTTCACACTGAGCGGTTGTGTTAAAGGGCTTTCACACTGAGCGGTTGTGTTAAAGGGCTTTCACACTGAGCGGTTGTTTTAAAGGGCTTTCACACTGAGCGGTTGTGTTAAAGGGCTTTCACACTGAGCGGATGTGTTAAATGGATTTCACACTGAGCGGTTGTTTTAAAGGGCTTTCACACTGAGCGGTTGTTTTAAAGGGCTTTCACACTGAGCGGTTGTGTTAAAGGGCTTTCACACTGAGCGGTTGTGTTAAAGGGCTTTCACACTGAGCGGTTGTTATAAAGGGCTTTCACACTGAGCGGTTGTGTTAAAGGGCTTTCACACTGAGCGGTTGTGTTAAAGGGCTTTCACACTGAGCGGTTGTTTTAAAGGGCTTTCACACTGAGCGGTTGTTTTAAAGGGCTTTCACACTGAGCGGTTGTTTTAAAGGGCTTTCACACTGAGCGGATGTGTTAAAGGGCTTTCACACTGAGCGGTTGTGTTAAAGGGCTTTCACACTGAGCGGTTGTGTTAAAGGGCTTTCACACTGAGCGGTTGTTTTAAAGGGCTTTCACACTGAGCGGTTGTGTTAAAGGGCTTTCACACTGAGCGGTTGTGTTAAATGGCTTTCACACTGAGCGGATGTGTTGATGATCTAAGAGCTGCTGCAACATGTATCCATTGAGAGAAGATGTTACGGTGGTGGTTGTACACATTATGTGAAAGCATGATAAA
This sequence comes from Oncorhynchus clarkii lewisi, assembly GCF_045791955.1. Lineage (NCBI taxonomy): Eukaryota > Metazoa > Chordata > Actinopteri > Salmoniformes > Salmonidae > Oncorhynchus > Oncorhynchus clarkii. Next base: position 16,221,438 of record NC_092154.1, on the reverse strand, counting down.
CAAACTATACAATTGTACGAGTACAATTTGATTCAGCTAAGGGACAGCTAGTACACAAACAATGATATTTTGCAGCTTATCAGAAGTTAAATAGTTCTGCCTTTTTGCATCACTAGTTAAATAACCGGAATTAGCTCCATTTGTGCTTCACTCATTTCCAAAGCACCCTATATACAGATGTAGGATCTTCATTTGATCACCCTGTTACAGGACAACTTTCCTGCAATGCAATACATTTAAAACGTGTAGTGTGTTTGAGATTTTAAAAGGCTTCTGAAGTTTGTAATTTCAACTTCGAAATTTCAGACTTGATTTTCCCTTACGAAAAATGTATCAACCCTTACAAAAATGTCCATTGATTATAATCAACATGATAATTCACATTTCTTTTTGCTGCAGGATTATTTTCATGCTGTAGCAAACTGGCTAAAATTAAGAGCCTAATGTACGTCTGTATCGACATCCAACTTCACCAGTTGTTTGGTGTCTTTTTGAAGGTACAGTATACTGTAACTGATAGCAACATACTTTCCCTGGTTACAGATCTCTCAATGTAAATATTTAATGTGTGTGGGGACGTCTTTGCCTGTAACCATAGTGACTGTTAAGTCATTAACGCTCAGCTGGAATAGCCAACAAATCTTTCTTTTTGAATAGCGTTCCTAAAGCAGGAAGACAGGGATGTTTTGAAATATTTCAACATTGTAATCCACACTAAGCCAGAGTTTAGTTGGGCTTTGAAGTTTGTCCCAACATTGGACTGAGCCAAACCCCAAGAAGGTTGAGGTTAAATCTAGTTGAAGAATGATACTAATGTTTTATGACTGTAAATTCATCTGAGAATCTTGCATTACTTTTGATGGGCTCTGGCCGTTTGGGATTCACCTGTTGTGTGTCATCATTAACAGGTGATGGGCTGTGTAGCGTGACTTTGGCTGGCCCTCTCTTGCTGTTGAGAGAGATTACTGCCCTCCTCAGGTGTCTGAAACGTGATCCTGCATGCTAGTTACCTTATCCCTTCATCACATCCTTATAGACACATAAACACATAAAGCCTTGTCAGCTGACCCATGAATTACTTTCCGCCCACCCAATGGCACAGGGCTAATTTCTTTCCCCCACCATTTAGAATGAGCATTTCATCTAATATTTAGCACTTCTATCCTCGTGAAAGGTCAAAACACTTATAAACATTACTTTAGTTGCGTAAAGATTAACCAGAGTGCTTTAGTGTTAGCTTGTGCTAACACAAAGGCTTGTGCTAACACAAAGGTGGCAGAAGGCAACACATTAGAGGCTAGTTAAGAGGCGTCTGCTCCGTAAACTCTGGAGATCTGTCCCAAATGGCACCCTATTCCCTATGCCCCCTGGTCAAAAGTAGTGCACTATAGCACCCTATTCCCTATGTCCCCTGGTCAAAAGTAGTGCACTATGGCACCCTATTCCATATGTCCCCTTAAGAAATAAGGTGCCATTTGGGACGCAGTTTCAAAGTGAGTCATCTGTGGCATAGCGCGGCATTCCAGGCCAAACGGAGCAATGGTTGTCTGGGATTTTAGGTGGTTAGATGTGTGGTCACTGGTGGTCATAGATCAGTTGGATTCTGGGTGGCTAGATGTGTGGTCTCTTGTGGTCAGATCAGTTTGATTCTGGGTGGCTAGATGTGTGGTCTCTTGTGGTCAGAGATCAGTTTGATTCTGGTTATTGCTGGACAGTGCGATCCTGAGAAATGCCTGAGTGATGGACTGGTAAACAGCTTGTATTGACTCACTACCAGTGTTTTCTTCAACACTTGTGTGGTATCATAACAGGTCTTGGACTCTGAAAGAAGCTCTTTGTCTTACATCTGTCTCTCTCCCCCTCTACCTCTCTCTCGCGCGTTCTCTCTCTCTCTCTACCCTTCTCTTTATCCCTCTCTAACTCTCTCTACCTCTACCTCTTTCTCTCTCTCTCTCTCTCTCTCTCTCTCTCTCTATCTCTCTCTATCTCTCTCTATCTCTCTCTCTCTCTCTCTCTCTCTCTCTCTCTCTCTCTCTCTCTCTCTCTCTCTCTATCTCTCTCTCTCTCTCTCTCTCTATATCTCTCTCTCTATATCTCTCTTTCTATATCTCTCTCTCTCTCTCTCTCTCTCTCTCTATCTATCTCTCTATCTATCTCTCTCTATCTATCTCTCTATCTATCTCTCTCTATCTCTCTCTCTCTCTATCTCTCTCTCTATCTCTCTCTCTCTCTCTATCTCTCTCTCTCTATTTCTATCTCTCACTATCTATCTTTCCCAGGCCTGGACGACAGCCTACAGCAGTATGTCCCGTACTTTGAGCGTGAGAAGATTGACGGGGAGCAGCTGTTGAAGATCTCCCACCAGGACCTGCTAGAACTGGGTGTGACCAGGATTGGACACCAGGAACTGGTGCTGGAGGCAGTCGACCTGCTCTGTGCTCTGGTTAGTAGTCTAGTAATCACCACACACCTTCCTTCATATCCTAAGGTTTGGTCACACTTTATTTGAATAGTCCCTGAGGTGTATATATGATCTACAGATGTCAGACTATCAACCAACGTCATGTCCAATCATCCATTCAAATATTGTATAACTATAGTTTGATCATGGTTTGATCGCATGTCAACTTCCCGTTCCCATGTCCCAAATGGCAATGTCATTTTAGGTCACCCTGGGAAGTGGGAATTAGACCAAAGGGCCACATTTCAGTATGATAACATTCATCCTGGTGAAGTGATAGTGTGTGGGGCTAGATGTGTAGTAGGCCTACCGAGGCTGGGTGGTGCTTTTGGTACTAGCTTTCCTTCTGATAACTTTAGTTAAGCTGTTAACAGTCAGTGCATTGTGCCTTGGTATCAAGTGGCTTTGACATTTTTATCTTAGGGGGTATCTTGAACTACCATCTTGTTTTTGGAGGGTCCTCTTGAATAAACAGTAAAAAATAGTAAACATCAAGAGCTTGTTGTGCCTTCGGGGGAGCGATTTGTTATTTAGCCCAGAGCGAGCCCAACTTGAGCGTGTCCAAACGGCCCATGGATGGGAGAGGCTGGCATTGGTCAGGACACCGGGATTAGGGAAGAATGTCCGGTCAGCTGCCTCTCTCTCTCTTTCACACACTCTCTCTAACTCTCTCTCTTTCTCCATCTCTCTCTCCCTCAGCTTAAGCGTGTCCAAGCGTTAGGGTTAGGCATGAGTGTACCGAAGCGGCCCATGAACGTGTTAGGGTCAGGGTTAGAGATGAGTGTGTCCAATCGGGTTCTTGGTCACATCCCTGACCAAGGCCCTTCTCCCCCGATTGCTCAGTTTGGATGGGTGACCAGCTCTAGGAAGAGTCTTGGTTCCAAACTTCTTCCATTTAAGAATGATGGAGGCCAGTGTGTTCTTGGGGACTGTCAATGCTGCAGACATTTTCTGGTACCCTTCCCCAAATCTGTGCCTCGACACAATCCTGTCTCGGAGCTCCACGGACAATTCCTTCAACCTCATGGCTTGGTTTTTGCTCTGACAAGCACCGTCAACTGTGGGACCTAATGTAGACAGGTGTGTGCCTTTCCAAATCATGTCCAATCAATTGAATTCACTACAGGTGGTCTCCAATCAAGTTGTAGAAACATCTCAAGGATGATCAATGGAAACAGGATGCACCTGAGCTCAATTTGGCGTTTCATAGCAAAGGGTCTGAATATGTATGTAAATAAGGTATCTGGTTTTATGAATTACTGTTCTATAACCTGTCTGTCATTATGGTGTATTATGTGCAGATTGATGAGGAATTTGTTTTATTTAATACATTTTAGAATAAGGATGTAACATAAGAAAATGTGGAAAAAGGGAAGGTTTCTGAATGCACTTTATATACTCTCTCTCTCTCTCTCTCTGGTCGTGCCCTGCCTATGACATGGCCTCACACCAGGAAGCCTCTGTACTCCATTACATACACAGTCCTGACATGACTTGTGTCTGGATTGCAGGTAGGCCCACTGTGGACATCGTTGGGTTCTGTGGGGAAGTGAATCTTCTTTCTCTATGGATATCACATGGTCTAACAGGAGTGCCCTTCTGTCATTAATCAAATGCTAAACATTTTGCTGATGTAAGAATAATGTTTGTGTTTGTGCCATTTTGCCAACTCCCATCATTGTCATTGTCAAGAATGACCATAGGAATTAGCTATACAGCACAATGTCACGAATCGGCTCGAAGTTTGCCATTTGGGATGCAATCTGGGCAGAGCTTTATGTTCTCGGGGATATCTCCTGGTGCTCAGGAAACAGATGTGACCCCACCCCCCACCTGTAATACACACATCCCGCTCGGGAAAAGCCCTTACACCATTGTTACTGTGGTTTCCGTCTGGTGATTGGTTCTTCCCCTGCCTCTCCTCTCTCCGACTGTGCCCCATACATCATAACTGCTGTAGATCTCAGAGTCAACACTTCCCCCTTTCCTCCCTCTGTCACATGCTCTCTTCCTCTCTTTCTTCACTTTCCCTTTCCCCTCTTCAGCGTCTGAACAGGAATAGGCATTCCATTGGCTTCAGAAGTTTCCATTGCTTCTATGCTTCAGGATAGGAACGATCGCGCTGAACAGCTGTTGTGTGTGTCTGTGTGCGTATCTGTGTGTGTATGTATGTGTGTTCATAGTGATCAAGGTAATAATTAAAGAGATTTTATTTGATCTCAATCAGACCTTGTTGGACTTTCCCATCTCACTATCCTTTGCACTTAATTAAGGCCTTTTTGCCTCTGTCTACCATAGCTGTGTTACAGTGCTAGTGATCCACAGGTGTTACAGGACCACTGATCCACAGGTGTTACAGGATCAGGGATCCACAGGTGTTACAGGGCTAGTGATCCACAGGTGTTACAGGACCAGTGATCCACAGGTGTTACAGGATCAGGGATCCACAGGTGTTACAGGGCTAGTGATCCACAGGTGTTACAGGACCAGTGATCCACAGGTGTTACAGGACCAGTGATCCACAGGTGTTACAGGACCAGTGATCCACAGGTGTTACAGGATCAGGGATCCACAGGTGTTACAGGATCAGGGATCCACAGGTGTTACAGGACCAGGGATCCACAGGTGTTACAGGACCAGGGATCCACAGGTGTTACAGGACCAGGGATCCACAGGTATTACAGGGCCAGTGATCCACAGGTATTACAGAGCCAGGGATCCACAGGTATTACAGGGCCAGGGATCCACAGGTATTACAGGGCCAGGGATCCACAGGTGTTACAGGGCCAGGGATCCACAGGTGTTACAGGGCCAGGGATCCACAGGTGTTACAGGGCCAGGGATCCACAGGTGTTACAGAGCCAGGGATCCACAGGTGTTATAGAGCCAGGGATCCACAGGTGTTATAGAGCCAGGGATCCACAGGTATTACAGAGCCAGGGATCCACAGGTGTTACAGAGCCAGGGATCCACAGGTGTTACAGAGCCAGGGATCCACAGGTGTTACAGAGCCAGGGATCCACAGGTATTACAGAGCCAGGGATCCACAGGTATTACAGAGCCAGTGATCCACAGGTATTACAGAGCCAGTGATCCACAGGTATTACAGAGCACAGGTGTTAGCCTGCTATTAAACCCCTAGAGCTGTGTAGATATGAAAGGGTTGATCGTTCTCCCTTGCCATCTTCCTCCCTCCCTTGTTCACACACTTACGTTTACACTCAGCACAAACAAAGACAAACACACACACACACACACTTAGAATTTGATATAATTCAGGTAGACATGGAGGGGAATATGTTTTAATCAGAGGATGGGCCATGCAGGTTGCCATTGTGACTGGTCCTGAGTGTAGGGGGACTTGAGAACTTGGTCAGAGGGACTTGGTCATGAGAAAGACCCTGGAGTCATTAATCCTCTGTCACTCTACATTACAACAGAAAGGTAATGGCTGTGTCTGAAATGGCACCCTTTTCACTCTGTAGTGTACTACTTTTGGCCAGAGCCAATGAGGGCCCATGAGACTGGCCAAAGGTAGTGCACTATAGATGGAATAGGGTGCCATTTGGGACGTAGGCAATGTTTGCTGAACCCAATCCAGTTGGTTGTGAATGGAATTGATTACTTTATTTTAATTTTATTTATTTAACCTTTATTTATTTATTTAGGCAAGTCAGTTAAGAACAAATTCTTATTTACAATGACGGCCTACCCCGGCCAAACCCGGACGACGCTGGGCCAATTGTGCGGCGCCCTATGGGACAATTACGTCTGGATGTGATGCAGCCTGGAATGCAGCACACATGCTAATCACACTAATCAAAGCTCTGATAGCTGCATGTATGGTATGTGACTATGATAACCTTATTAGTGAGTCAGATAACCTGGGTGTATTTTTCTTACTTTTGAATCTTGTGTTATGAGAATATGCCCTTACATTTAAGCAATAAGTCACGAGGGTGTGTGGTATATGGCCAATATACCACGGCTAAGGGCTGTTCTTAACGCAACATGGAGTGCCTGGATACAGCCAGTAGCCATGGTATATTGGCCATATACCACAAACCCCCAAGGTGCTTTATTGCTATTATAAACTGGTTACCAACGTAATTAGAGCAGTAAAAATAAATGTTTTGTCATACCCGTGGTATACGGTCTGATATACCACGGCTGTCAGCCAATCAGCATTCAGGGCTCAAACCACCCAGTTTATAATTTACATTTCGGGTATTTTAGTGAACTTACAAGTCAGTGCATTCAACTAGGGTGGTTAAAACAGCCACAAATTACAGTCAATGCAAGTAAAAACCTTTTATTTTGTCCTCTAGAACTATGGGGTGGAGACAGACAACCTGAAGACTCTGGTAGGTCGTATGAGAGCGGCGTCCAACAACCTCCACAACTCAGCGTCGGAGCGCAGAAAGAACCCGTCGTACGAGGGCAAGAAGTCCCACAAACCCCCCAATGACTTTCTCACTGCTGTCGTGGAGCTCATTGGAGCAGCCAAGTGTCTACTGGCCTGGTTGGACAGGTACGTTATACAAAACACACTTACACACATGCACGTAGGCAGTGACACACACACACACACACACACACACACACACACACACTCTTAACATTTCACCTGGAAGGAATGCATTCTGTTAGGGTCTTAAGTGATGCCCATGTTAACATACATGTTATCCTTTTAAAGTCCTGACTTGAGGAAATGTTTTAGTGTCTGGTAGTCAAAACAGCCACAGTGAAGTCTTTCCAAGTGAAGTAATGCAGCCGGTTGTATTTCTGTGCCTGTGTCGGCTTGAGACGCATTCCAGAAGGTCTCTGCTGCAAAATGAAACATCTGTATTGACAGACAACAGCAGATGCTGTTAGTAACCCCTCAAAACATGTTAGGGTGTGTATTGTAACCTACGTAGATGACGAGTCAAAGCCCTTCTCATCAAGTCAACAATAATTACTATTACATTTCTCACATACCTGGGATGTTTTGATTTAGATGCTGTCTTCATGCATCTGTCACACAACAACACTCATAATTGCTATATTCTACAGAACTGTCATCACATTCAGCTCCATAATTGCACCTGATGTTATGATGGTACACACAGCGATAGATAGGTTATTGCTGTGTTATTGGGGTTGTTGTAATTGGAATGACTCCTGTCCTTCCTCTGGTCTCTATATAACAGGACTTCTCTGACGGGGATCAGTGACTTCACCTGCACTAAGAACAGGATCATTCAGCTGTGTCTGGAGCTCACCTCCACCGTTCAGAAGGTTTGTTCTCTAATCATCACTATTCACTCTCATGAGGTTCCATAGGACTTTGGGATGACTTTTCCTACAAGGAAACTACTTGTGTGTGTTTGTGAAATTAGCATGATGCATGAATATTTCTTTCATGCTCGTAGTCAACACACAAATTAAAATAGAGCCCCTCTCATGAACGTTCTGGGGACCAAAAATGACAGTTTTTTAAGGCATGTAAAAAGAAAAAGATCTCTGAGAAAATTCTCTGTGGTTTCAAAGGTAGCCTGTCTGTCACGTTCTGACCTTTATTTCCTTTGTTTTGTCTTTATTTAGTATGGTCAGGGCGTGAGTTGGGGTGGGCAGTCTATGTTTGTTTTTCTATGTTTGATTTCTGTTTCGGCCTAGTATGGTTCTCAATCAGAGGCAGGTGTCGTTAGTTGTCTCTGATTGAGAATCATACTTAGGTAGCCTGGGTTTCACTGTTGGTTTGTGGGTGTTTGTTTCCGTGTCAGTGTTTGTCGCCACACGGGACTGTTTCGGTTTAGTTTCTTTTTTTTAATTTTTGTATTCAGTGTTCAGTGCTTTCTTTGATTAAAGTTATGGACACTTACCATGCTGCATCTTGGTCCGATCCTTACTCCTCTTCAGACGAAGAGGAGATCTGCCGTTACACCGTCTTACATGAACTTCTAGGGTCACAATGTCTGTCACACGAGACCTTAAAAACCCTGCATGAGAGGCTACTTCTTTTGATCTATTACACATTGAGGTGGAGTTCAAATAGGGAGTGTAAGCTGAAGGTGTGCCCCACTGTCACGCCCTGACCTTAGATTCTCTGTTTTTCTATATATTTTGATTTGGTCAGGGTGTGACTAGGGTGGGTACTCTAGTTGTAGTATGTCTAGGGTTTTTGTCATCTAGGGTTTTTGTATGTCTATGTTGGCCTGATATGGTTCCCAATCAGAGACACCTGTTTATCGTTGTCTCTGATTGGGGATCATATTTAGGTAGCCATTTTCCCCATTGTTAGTTGTGGGATCTTGTCTATGTTAAGTTATAGCTTCACGTTTCGTTTGGTTGTTTGTTTTTGTTCATTCATTAAAAAGAGAATGTACGCAGACCACGCTGCGCCTTGGTCCGATCCTTATGACGAACGTGATACCCACACAGACACTCACCACAGGATGCAATAAGAACAGGACCACTGGATGGTTAAAGCACATGTTTGTTTTTTTAGAAGGTGGATCAGCTTTAATATTGCGGATAGATTGTTGCTTTCATCAATGTAATTGCCTGCATTTCTAATCCCCCATATATTTTGGGGGTAAATATATATACATACATACACATACACACACACATATATATATACATTCATACATATACAGTTGAAGTCAGAAGTTTACATACACTTAGGTTTGAGTCATTAAAACTCGTTTTTCAACCACTCCACAAATTTCTTGTTGACATCATTTTCTGGAATTTTCCTAGCTGTTTAAAGGCACAGTCAACTTAGTGTATGTAAACTTACAGTGAATTATAAGTGAAATAATCTGTCTGTAAAATATTGTTGGGAAAATTACTTGTGTCATGCACAAAGTAGATGTCCTAACTGACTTGTTAAAACTATAGTTTGTTAACAAGACATTTGTGGAGTGGTTGAAAAACAAGTTTTAATGACTCCAACCTAAGTGTATGTAAACTTCTGACTTCAACTGTATACACATACACACTTTTTTTAATATACCTTCCTTTATTGTTCCCCAAACCCTACCACCCCTCCCCCAATTGGAGTAAACTAGTGAACAACAACGTTTAGGCTTCTACTTCCAGCTTATACATACTATATACATTTTACAGACACAATCTATTTTACAATAGTTATATTTGGTTTGTTTTTAGTCCTGGCCTTCCTCTATTTCTGATGTCCATCCAGTTGGATTTATATTTGCCATATATTTTTAACTGTTATTTCACAAAAGTTCTGAACCTATATACATTTTACAGACCCCGTATGTTTTACATTGGTTATGTTGTTGGTATCAGTCCCACCCTTCAGCTCCATTCAGCCCCTCCCATCTATCTCTGAACACCATCCATTTTTTATTTCTATTTGACATATATTCTTCCACTGTTCTGTGATGTTTCACAAATGTACTGATATTCCCACTGAAGACCTCCACCAGCAGCACGTGGGAGGAGGAAATATCAGCCTAATTCTGCTCTCTCCCTCAAAACGTGAAGTATACAGAGTCTGTTGTATCCCAAATGGCACCCTGTTCCCTATATAGTGCACTAGCCAATAGGGTCCTGGTCAAAAGTAGTGGACTAAAAAGGGAATAGGTTGCTATTTAGGACACAGCCATAGTGACGGATACAGAGTGGGAGCAGTGTCCTCTCCACCTCACTGCTCCCTATAGTTAAGTGACGCCACAGATCTGTCGTGCAATCATCTTGTCACACTGTTTACAGGGAGTTGTTATTTAAGTGCCCACAAGACACATCGTCCTGTATATTTGGGATGCTTTTTGCATTCCTGTTTGGTTTCACTCCCAATTTTTTATTTCCACAAATATTTGTCCTCCGCTCACTGTTAATTTGTGTTTTCGCTCACTATTTCCTGCTACGCCTCAGAGGGACACAGCTTAAGTGTTTTACTGTAGCATCTTGTGAAATATACTTCTGTCTCTGATTGCAGGACTGCACAGTTTATGACATGGAGGAGAAGATTCTGGAAGTGGTAAGTGGTGCATCCTCATTTTACCTCTGGTCTGGTCTGTTCACCAAGTCAGCCCTGGAGCTTCCAAATAAACACATCGCATACAGATATACACACAGGAAGCACACACACACACACAGATACACACAGGCAAAGCATGTACACACGCACACACACACGTACACACACTTCCCTTTCCTGTAGAGACTGCCATGGTTCTTGTGATGTCTGATATGTTCCGGTATGGGTGCAGGGCTTTGTTTATACAGTGCAGAGCTGTTTTCCAAAAGACACCCTATTCCCTATACAATGTACTATTATTGACGAGACCCTTATGGACATGGTCAAAAGTCGTGCACTACATGGGGAATAGGGTGCCATTTGGGATGAATCCCAGTGCTGTGATGGTCTACAGAAGCCCTGCTTCCACATCCTGGGTGAGATAGCTCTGCCTGGGGGGGCCGTTGGGCTACACAGTCAGCTGAAAACTTAATTAACTAGGTGATAATATTAGTTTGGATCAGCAGTTTCCCTCAGAAGCTGACCTACTGTATAACCTCAGCCTCCCATGCTGTGCTGTTTACAGCCAAGTTGTACAATGCTTATGTAAGTGTGTCAGGCTGTTGCAGCTTTAAAGCTAATGTCCTACAATACTACCCATTTTGCCATCAGGCAGAGAGAAAACTTTGCAGTTTTAAAGTTTAAATTAATGTGCATTTGTGTAAAAAATAAATAAATACAGAATGTATTGAGTTGTGTATACCAATATCCCTGTAAGCCTCCTAGGCCCACGTTTCCCAGGGTTAAGAAATTGTAGATGAATAAAAGTCTTTCCACCAATTCAGTGCCTTTTGAGAAGTGTAAAAAAAAAAACGATGTTCATTTCACTGAATTTCAACATTCTGTCATAGAGAGCACACAACTTCAGAAAAAACATACTTTCCTATCTCAAGAGGTTGATGCTTTGTTCTTAAATCAGCCATGAATCCCCTTGTGACCGGGGGAATAGAAGCTTGTTGTGTGCGAGAGGGAGTGGCAATTGAATGCAAGCTTCACACCTTTCAAATGTTTTTAATATATATATTTCTACCCTGTCTATCTATGGGTAACAGGTTTGACTTGTTATGCTCGACCCGCTCAGTTTTCCACCACAAAACGTAGGAAAATGTCCAAAAAGAGTAGAACTAGCTCTAGGAACACACTAACACCTCCCTTTATTTTTGAAGACCCCTAACTACAGCCCCAAGCACCAAGTAATGACAAAGCTATGACAACATGGATTGTAAAGGGGCCCTACCTATCTGCCCTATGTTATGACTTAGAATGAGTGGCACCTTGTGGTGCAACTGAAGTTCCTATGGTAACTTGTTTGTCAGACGACAAATCCAAAACAGAAGGGTGTAGAAAACAACGAAATTGAATTCAATGAGTGGCAGTGTACAGAGCTACAAGCACAAGGCAAAGTAACACCCACGCTAAAATGTCCCTTGAAAGAACCATTATACAACGGGGTGGGTCTAATCCTGAATGCTGATTGGCTAAAAGTGCATTCCAGCTGGTGTCGATTCCACAAGTAACCACCGACTAAATCAATTTGCTGTGTTCCATCTGACTGCACAATCCACTGTCTCATCAGCCTAGGCAGGGAAGTTATCTACTTGATCTCCACTATTTAAAGCATCTGGACATTATCTCACATTTCTTTTAGACAAACATTTTGTTTTCAAGCTGAGAGCTGACAGCTGAGATTTGTATAGACCTTGTTGTCTGTCTCCCCGACATCTGCAACATTGTTTCAATATTCAAATTCAATCTCCAACTGTCTCATAGTAATGAACGTGTAGGGGTTGGGTGTCGGTAAGAGAGAGACAGGCAGCGTTTCTCAGCCAGTCGAAATCATGAATCAGCTGGCATCATTTTTATGGACATATACAAAGAAATGTCAATTGAAAAATGTTGAAACGAAGTGGAGCTAGTTTGCAGTCTTTCCAGCTTCAGATTGAAGTTATTGTGTTAGCTGTGTTGTTGGCTAGCTCCTCTGAACAACAGTGTCCTAACGAGAGAGCACGTTTCCTATGCCAGGTGAAATTGTGCCTCATTAGCTCATTGTTATGAATGTATCCAAATAAATGCCACCAGAAAACCGCTTAAACAAATGCAGCTACTGTTATTCTGGCTGCACTGTTTGACGTGACTGTAAGTTAGCCGTAATTGGCTAGCTAGTAACTAAGGGATAAGAATGTTGCCAGCCTGTATGGCATTGGAACCTTTAGAACAAACGACTGGGTCGCGTCCATAGACACAGAACAAAAAGACTGAACGACTGGGTCGCGTCTCTGGCAATAGAACGAACGACGCATCCCAGTTTGCCGGCCCTCAACTTCGTCTCGGACCTAACAACACCCGTGCTAATATATCCTCCAAACACTTCTTCTTCGATAGGGTTTAACGACGGTTGGCATCCAATGTTAATGGTGCATTACCACCACCAACTGGACAGGTATTGAATAAGAAACAACAACAAAAACATTCCAGGAAAGGGGGAAAAGACATCATACAAAATAAAACACAAAAAAAACATCATACTACTTCAATCACAGTCCACTCCAAAATACATCCCTAGACAGGGCTACATTCACCGCCTTGGCTGTGAAATCACGAAGACCCAAAAAAGGTTCAGCGGCATTCACAATGATTCACATTTTCTTAGACTTCTTCTCTGCTTGTGCTGTACAGTTTATGACCATTGCAATAAATAATACAAAGTCCACCTTTTTAACACGTAGCATTTCACTATCCCTCGGTTGATGAGAAACCTTCCCTGGTCGTGGTGGCTCTACTACCATTTCTTCTTCTCCACCACTCGTTCCTTTCAGTTTTCTCACCGCCTCCAGATTGGAGACACTCTGGACACTCCGTACCAATGCAACCTCATTTTCCTTCACCCTAACAGGGCACCTCAAGAATTCGGGCGCATGTTCACCTCCACAGTTGCAGCATTTCCCTTCATCTGGCATATGATATTATTTCCTTCTGTACACACTTGACACATGACCAAATCTTTTAAATTTATGACACTTAACGGGCTTGTGCACAAAAGCTCTTACAGGGTATCTCACGAATCCCAACTTTATACAGTGGTTTGTCCTTTAAAAGTTGCAGCATACTGCAGCAAAGCTTGAATGGTACCGCATAATTATATGGCACATTATTTAAGTGTCATTGTAACCATTAAAGCTAGTTAGTGCTAGTTTGACCACCAGAGGGCATCTTTGAGAAGCATTTGATAGCCTTCCATAGTGGCTATACTAGAGAATTTAAAACCTTTTTGAGAGAGAACATAGTACATGGGACTGATTTTAGAAAATGTTGCTTAATTTGATTAATATTATGGTGTTTCTATTTCAAGAAAAACGAAAAACCCTCTGGGTTTCCGTTAGGATGGAACGGAAAATATATCGCTGCACAACATGATGGTCGGGAGTAGGCTACAGTACTGGGCAATTTAGCTAAAGAATCCCCCGTGTCGTGCGGGCACGCGGGAGACCAGGGTTCAATTCCCTGACTGGGAGGAAGGAGTAGGCTGTCCCTGTAAATACGAATTTGTTCTTGACTGACTTGCCTAGTTAAATAAATATTACACTAAGGGGATAACATTTCTACACCCTAATTGTATAACTGTAGTCTAACCAATACCCAAATGGAGATTCAGTGAAAATAAAAATCTCATTGATTTATCAAGACCAGTCTCCATGCTTATCTTAGAGCAGCGTGAAACAATGCTGAAATAGTTGTAGGCTACTGCTTCTAACTTCAATATGCTCTTTTAACACTACTTTTAACAGCACATTACTCGACACTAGTGAGACTCATGTCGCCTACGGTAGGCCTGCAGTATATTGAAAAATATTGACCTCCAATAATTACATATGGGTCTCCCGGTGGCGGCCGGCACAGGTATAAAACCTGCATCTGTGGCAACGCATTTTGCACTGCGATGCAGTGTCTTAGACCACTGCGCCGATCGGGAGGGCTATTATAATACTGTACATAGTGTCCAGGTCAGGATAACCAAAACATTTCTTTGTTAAAGACTATCTGAAAGAATGTTGGTACCTCTTTATTGTGAATCAACGCCATGAATGAGTGAGTCACTCAGCTTTATGTAGGTGCCGGGCTATTTGACTGTGCCATCAACTTGATAATATATAATGATATTTTGGAGGTTATTTCGTTTTCAAAAAACAAAGGTGAGCGATTGTAATCTGAATAAAGGCCAAAATAATATTTGTAAAGGCCAAAACATGTATTTTTGTTTTTAGAGGGAGAGAAAAGCTGGGCCAATTGGGCGCCACCCTATGGGACTCCCAATCATGGTCGGATGTGATACATAATAGTAATAAAAATAATACTTTTTGGTGTATTATTTGTTTAGTCTTTTCTGGTGTATTAAACTGCAAGGCAGTCCCATTGTGTGCCTCTCGGGAGTCATGACCAATATGACCAATATATATTGTCCTGCTAATAACAGGGTTAATAATATATCTGTGAGAATATCCAAGGGGCTTTTATATCATTCTAAATGAATAATAATATTAATCACTTTGTTTAAAAAATAACAATATTTTGGAGATTTCGTTTTCAAATCATGTAAAATGAGCGAGAAAAGGGACATTCTTGAACAAGGGGTGAGACATTGTTACTAATTTGTAAATAAAGCCAGTTTGTTATTTAGAATTATTTATTGTTTTTAGAGGGAGAGAAACCAAAAACCTACAGTCATCTCATGGGCCTCCCAGTCGAGGCCAGCATGGGTATTGAACCAGCATCAGTAGCACTGCGATTAAGTGTCTTAGACCGCTACGCCACTCAGGCGCTGTACAATGTCACCGTTCGGGAGTAGACTACAGTACTACAGAAACACAGTAGCACCTTAGGACCCAAAAGCATAATCAGTGCTCTAACTCCCCCTTGTGTTGGTCTGGTGCAATGAAGTAGTGATGCAGGGTACAGTACTAAACCACAACTTACCTCTAAGTCCCGCAGCATAATCACTAAACTTTTAGTGGAGCAACCACTGTATGAGAAGGGAGAGATCCTTCATCAAAGAACAGTAGCATGGATGAAGTGAACTTCTTTCCTCTATCCACCATACAGGTCAGTCGACGTGCACTACCACTCCATCAATGTCTTCAGTTATTTCCTCTGCCTTTATTTCTTGCACCACCCCAGAAATAACCTTGATAGGCGCCCTGCTACGAAAATCCATGCAGGAAACATTCCACTAAGATATTTTTTTGAGTCTTAACACACGCTTCTTCTGCTCCGCAGACACACAAAAAAAAAAAATAAGGCCACTTCTTGTGACTCTTACTGACTCCACACTTTCTTCCAAAACATTCCAGATTTTCCTGGAGACAATAAATGGATTTCCCAAGTAGCATTGATCCAAAACGCTGACTCCGACCAAAAATCGATTCTTGTGGTTTCCTATTTTCCAACATACTTTACTTTTTACCTTTTTGTTTGCCACTGTAACCCACTCATTCTCCCTTTCTGGTCTATTAGCTTCACTCGGCTCACTAGCAGTTTCAAACTAAATCTCAGTTTCCGCCATCTTCCGCCCCCCATATCCATTCCTTCCAACCTCCAAGGCTTCTCTGGCATTATCACTTAATTATAAACGGGGTGATTCGAGCCATGGGTGCTGATTGGCTGACAGCCGTGGTATATCAGACCATAAACCACGGGAATGACAAAATATTTATTTTTACTTCTCTAATTATGTTGGTAACCAGTTTATAATAGCAATAAGGCACCCTGGGTGGTATATGGCCAATATACCATGGCTGAGAGCTGTTCTTATGCACGATGCAATGCAGAGTGCCTGGATATAGCCCTTAGCCACACCCCTTTCGGGCCTTATTGCTTAATTAACCAATCCAGTCATTAGCACTAACGTGTGACTACAGTCTTTCCCTCCCCTCACCGGAAGTTTAGCTCCATCATGCATGATCACACACCAGAGATCCAACACACCAGAATAGCTCTTTATAACAACCATAACCTCGTCCCCAGGCTAATTGTGCATACATTGCGAGGCAGTGTCTTGCTAACGAGATTACAATGACAATGGTTATTTCCCCAAAGTTCAGTATACTGAACAAAAATATCAAATGCAACATGCAACAATTTCTAAGATTTCACTGAGTTACATACATATATGAGGAAAATAGTCAATTGAAATAAATTCATTAGGCCCTAATCTATGGATTTCACATGACTGGGAATACAGATATGCATCTTAGGGTTACAGATACCTTAAAAAAAATGGGCCTCACAATGGGCCTCAGGATCTCGTTGGGGTATTTTTGTATATTAAAATTGTCAATCGATAAAATGCAATTGCGTTTGTTGTCTGTAGCTTATGCTTGCCTATGCCATAACCCCACCGCCACAGTGGGGCACTCTGAGCAAACTGCTCACCCACACAACGCCATACACATGGTCTGCGGTTGTGAGGCCAGTTGGATGTACTGCCAAATTCTCTGAAACGATGTTGGAGGCTGCTTATGGTACAGAAATGAACAATCAATTCTCTGCCAACAGCTCTGGTGGACATTCCTGCAGTCAGCATACCAATTGCATGCTCCCTCAACTTGAGACATTTGTGGCATTGTGTTGTGTTAAAAAAAACGGAACATTTTAGAGTAGCCATTTATTGTCCCCAGCACAAGGTGCACCTATATGCCACACCTGTCAGGTGGATGGATTATATTGGTAAAGGATAAATGCTCACTAACAGGGATGTAAATACATTTGTGTTCAATATTTTAGAGAAATAAGCATATGGAACATTTCTGGGATATTTTATTTCAACTTAGAAAAAATGCGACCAACACTTTACATGTTGCGTTGATATTTTTGTTCAGTGTAAATTGGTGTTCTGAGACAACGTAGCTGAGTGTATTCAGTTATATGTTCCATTCCAGTCTGTGGCTCTGAACGTGATCAGTGAGCAGACGATGAGGACGACCTCTGACCCCCAGAAGAGTCAGATGGCCTGTCTGGAGGAGGTCCATATCACGAACATCAGACCTAGGGATGGACTGGTGAGAAGAGTTAGCCTGCATCCCAAATGGCACCCTATGCCATATACAGTGGTGTAAATACTTTAAAGTACTACTTAATTTGATTTTTGGGGTATCTTTTTATTTTACTTTACTATTTATATTTTTGCATACTTTTACTTCACTACATTCCTAAAGAAAATAATATTATTTTTACTCCATAAAGTACTTGTTACATTTTGACAGGAAAATGGTCCAATTCACACACTTATCAAGAGAACATCCCTACTGCCGCAGATCTGGCGGAATCACTAAACACAAACGCTTCGTTTGTAAATTATGTCTGAGTGTTGGAATTTTAAATGGTTTATACTTTTACTTTTGATACTTAAGTACATTTTAGCAATTATATTTACTTTTGATACTTAAGTATATTTAAAACCAAATACTTTTAGACTTTAACTCAAGTAATATTTTACTGGTTGACTTTGACTTTTACTAGTCATTTTCTATTAAGGTATCTTTACTTTTACTCAAGTATGACAATTTAGTACTTTTTCCACCGCTGACCGTATCCTGTATAATGCACAACGTTTGACCAGGGCCCATAGGTGTCAGGTCAAAAAGTACTGACTACATAGGAAATAGTGTGGCATATAAGAAGCTGACTTATGCTTGAAATTAGAGAAGAGTCTTACATGATCAGCCCGAGCTAGATGTACTGCTTGATTTCTCAGTCTCTGAGATTGATTGCTTCTTCCTTACATTATGCTGTCCTGTGTCATCTCAGGGGTTGTATATCAAATCCACCTACGACGGGCTTCACATCATCACTGGAACCACAGAACATGTGAGTATCCCGATAGTAGTAGTCTGGAGTAGTTTGGAGTAGTCTAGTAGTCTGGAGTGTAGATAGTAGATGGTCTGGAGTGATCCAGTCAGATGTACAGTACTGTGATGTCTCCTTGCTCACCATCTGTCTTTCTGTTGTCCTCTGCCCTCCAGTCTCCAGCAGACAGAACACACAGGATCCACGCAGGAGACGAGGTCGTCCAGGTCAACAAGCAGACAGTGGTAGCTACCTCATAGAGCTTCTCTCATCTGTCCATTATCTCTCACCCTAACCCAGGGCTGAGAGAGACCAAATATCTTTGATAAATCAACAACAAGCTCTTACTCAATAATGGTAGGAGCACAGGGATAGACAGAAAGTGTTGATGATGAAGGTTCTGCTGATGGGATTGATGATGATGGATGTGATGATGGGAATGATGATGAGGGATGTGATGATGATGATGATGGGAGTGATGATGATGGATGAGATGATGATCGGAGGGAGGATGATGGGAGTGATGATGATGGATGTGATGATGGGTGTGATGACGATAGATGTGATGACGATAGATCTGATGATGGGAGTGAGGATTATGGATGTGATGATGATGGATGTGATGATGATGGATGTGATGATGGGAGTGATGACGATAGATGTGATGACGATAGATCTGATGATGGGATTGATGATGATGGATGTGATGATGGGAGTGATGACGATAGATGTGATGACGATAGATGTGATAATGGGAGTGAGGATGATGGATGTGATGATGATGATGATGATGGATGTGATGATGGATGTAATGATGGGAGTGATGATGGGAATGATGATGATAGATGTGATGATGGGAGTAAGGATGATGGATGGGATGATGGGATGATGATGATGGATGTGATGATGGATGTGATGAAGGGTCTGCTGATGGGAGTGATGATGGATGTGATGATGTATGTGATGATGATGGATGTGATGATGATGGATGTGATGATGGGAGTGATGATGGGGGTGAAGATGGATGTGATGATGGATGTGATGAAAGGTCTGCTGATGGAAGTAGTGATGATGGGAGTGATGATGATGGATGAGATGATGAGGGTTGTGATGCTGGATGGGTCTGACGAGGTGTCCTATCTGTCTGTCTGTGGTGCCTCCAGGTGGGCTGGCAGCTGGACAACCTGGTGGGTAAGCTGAAGGCGGACCCAGCAGGCGTTACTCTGGTGGTGAAGAAGAGGCCCTCGGGTACCTTTAGCTTCACCCCGGCCCCCCTGAAAAACATGCGCTGGAGGCCCCTTCTGGTGCAGGTAGAGCCGTCACACACACACACACACACACACACACACACACACACACACAGCTTGATTGATTGATTGAAGAACAACCATAGAACAGGTGGTCCCAGCTCTCCTTAACCCTGTTGATATCATAGTGTTGAATCAATTCTGGATTTATTTTCATCTGTCATCATAGGTGTGACATTTTTGTGTTTGGTATCCCAGAGCTGTTTGTTTTTGGTGGGGTTTGACAAGATAGGACAAGTTCCTCAGTTATTCAGCCACCCGGGCTGTGTCTTTCAGTGGATGGGTTGTAACTAATAATTAATCCCTTCTTCCTATTTCTTCCTCAAAAAAAGAATAGCACAAAGTGCAACCATGTATTGATGTCAGACGTCTTTTGAAGGTGACTCATGTTCACAGATCATGGGTCTAGTGTGACTGAATAGGCTTTGTGTTTCAGAACCCGTTTAGGAAGTGTGTTTTAAATAGATTGCATAGTCCTTCAAATGTCAGTAGTGGGCTGAGTCAGTGTACCAAAGGGAAATTTGCTTAATTCTAAATAACGCCATGTAACGCATTAGTATTTTGGTGATTATTTTGCTGATCGTTATGGTGAAGTTGTCTAATTTTATCAGCTAAGCTACCTCAAGCCAATCATTTAACACAGATTTCTGTTATTTGACAACATTTGGAAATATCTGGGAATCTATTCCGCTACACCTGCAATAACATCAATAACATCTGCTAAACACATGTATGTGACCACTAAAAATGTATTTGATTTGATTATTATAACAAGTATTTTGTTGTTCTGTGTGTTAGAGCGCCCTGAGTATGCCTAAGATCCAGTCTCCAAAACATGCCAGTGAAGCCCGCATGAAAAAAGAAAAGCCAGCCATTCTGGACCTATTTATTCCTCCTCCCCCCACTGTACCCTATACCCCACGGTGAGTATCTGTCTGTCTGTCTGTCTGTCGGTCGGTTTGACTGTCTGTATCTCTGCCCTCCTCAGGCTTTAGGAATGGGATAACACCAACTCTTGTTTAGTCCATTAAGTCCCAAACATGTACTTATAACTTTAATTACTGTTTGGGAAGAAAAAAGTATTTGTACCCCTACAATGCTGGATACTCCTCTGTTAGCTGGATACTGCTCTGTTAGCTGGATACTGCTCTGTTAGCTGGATACTGCTCTGTTAGCTGGATACTGCTCTGTTAGCTGGATACTGCTCTGTTAGATGGATACTGTTCTGTTAGCTGGATACTGCTCTGTTAGCTGGATACTGCTCTGTTAGCTGGATACTGCTCTGTTAGCTGGATACTGATCTGTTAGCTGGATACTGCTCTGTTTGCTGGATACTGCTCTGTTAGCTGGATACTGTTCTGTTAGCTGGATACTGCTCTGTTAGCTGGATACTGCTCTGTTAGCTGGATACTGCTCTGTTAGCTGGATACTGATCTGTTAGCTGGATACTGCTCTGTTTGCTGGATACTGCTCTGTTAGCTGGATACTGCTCTGTTAGCTGACATTGATGTTGTTTCTTCTTTTCCTCTCATCACAGAGATGAGAAGCCTACAGCCAGTGTCAAACTGAGACCGAAGGGTTCACAGTCTCCAAACTCCTTCCTGGATGAGGGCAGACGGCGCTTCACCATTGCAGACTATGACAACAAGATCAGTGTCTGCCCCCCTCCTGAGCCCAACATCCAACCAGCCCAACCAGCCCCAGTAGCCCGCCTGAGACAACGGACATCCAGACGGGGTCAGTACCCTAACATACACACACGCACAAACAAACACACACACACACAGGGTCAGTGCACACACAATCACACTTTTACCCAGATTAATCACAGTAAAGATTGATAATCATTGAAAAGATTGATATTTGAACTCTTTACAGGTAAACCACGGCCCCTGTCCATGCCTGTAGACTCGTGTTTGGGCATGTCTGATTCATCCTCCAGACCCTGGCCCCAAGGGAGAAAAGGTACACCTGCTACATCTATAGCACTGGGTGCCATCTGCATCCCAAATGGCACCCTATATAGTGCACTACTTTTGATTGGGGCCCCGGTCAAAAGTAGTGGACAATATAAGGAATAGGGTGCCATTTGGGACGGAACCTGAGGCAAATCCACTGTTATCAGAAGGACCATTTCACAAGCTCATTTACACTGCAGAACAAACTGAGGCAGACTCGGATTGCATGCCTTAAATTCTTAAGTCATTGTTCATTAACTTTGGGGTAAGCCCCAGCATAACCAATGTTGACTTTGGCCGCAACTTCTTCTTAGACTCACTTATTCTTAAACAGCGATGGTTCGGCGGATGTTGTGAGACAAGTGTGTTCGTTTGTGTATGTCTATGAGCATATCATGTGTGTTCGATGAGTGTATATATACATGTACCAGTGTAAGTAGGCACAAAGGTTTTACTAGTCAGAGTACAGTCAGGAAAAACTCTAGTTTCTAGCTCTAGTTATGCATCTACAGTATATGCCAGCCCCATGCTGAGATTCCTGTCTTATATATGGTTCTTGCATGGTGATGTTCTTGGATGGACAATGAAGTCCTATTCTACTCTTGCAGGAGAGGACATCCTGCACAGATACCTGAGTAACGAGCGCATCGCCACCATCTCTGAGGAGGCCTCGTTCTTCCCCCTACCCTACAGACCCCTGGAGGGTCGATCTGGCCAGCTGGTCCGTGGCGTCGACCACATCCGGGGCTCCCAGTGCTTCATAAATGCTGACCTGCACAACAGCGCCACCATCCCCTACCAGGAGGCATCGTCGAAAAAGGTCCCGGCTACAATTATGACCCCAAGTGCTGCTGCTACTCCCAAACGCCCTCCGTCTGAACCCTCTTCGATCCTGGGGGGCTGGCTAGCCCGCCTCAGGCTGTTGAGTCATTGACGAGTGCCTCGACCTTGTGGACAGTGGAACGTGTGTCGCCCCCACTGCCTTTACCTTGCTATAATCTAACAGTGGTATGGTTTCTCCACTCAGTATTCTGACTAACACCTACCATACCTGGAACGTTCTGTTGGAACTTGGAACACTAAAACAGCTTTTGGAAGCTTCGCTTAATTTCAACGCCACATCGCCTAGGGGTAGACCATTTGGTTGGATCTCTCGCTTCATTTCAACGCCACATAGCCTAGGGGTAGACCATTTGGTTGGATCTCTCGCTTCATTTCAACTCCTTGGCGTGACAGACCTGGTTTAGATTCAATATGCTGACAGATTCAGAATGTTTCGTGGAGGAGTTTCTGTCTCTGCTCATTTTCCTAACCAAGAGAAGGACTATCATTCAGGTTTAGGGAACATTAGCCTTGCTTCTGTAGGTGAACTGTCCTATGTGTAAATTGTTAAGTTATTTAGTTTGTGTCTGTACAGATTTCTTGTACATACGTTTAAAATCATTTTAAGAAGTTGATTTGATTTTTGTACCGTTTTATTTTGTATTTCATTTCATGAGTTGATATATAGATATAATTAAAGCCTATCGTTTTATTTGAGATCATGTGCTTCTCTTCATAGTGTTTCATGTTACTATGTGATGGACATAACTGCCAGAGTTGGTCTTTCTTGAAGCTACCTTATGAAAACCCTTGATCCGGTGCTGTTACAAATAGTGTGTTTGTGAGTGTGTGAGTGTGTGAGTGTGTGAGAGTGAGTGAGTGCATATTTTTGTGAAGTTCAGGTAACATTTCAAAAAAGTGTAACTACTTTATCTCACTAACTGGTCTTCAATAAAACAGGTATGATTCAATGTGAAACTATAACATGATGTCATGACCAGGAAGACACTGAGACACAGTGCCTTAGCAACACTAACCATACATACTAAACATATGCAAGAGCTGTGAAGCTTGTATTAAAGGAGGAAATCAGTGTCTTCATTCCAATAATAGAATAGAAAAAAGCAGCAGTAAAAAATAACAATATAGACAGGGGGGTGCTTGTACAGAGTCAATGTGCGTGCGGTGGTACCGGTTAGTTGAGCTAGTATGTACATGTAGGTAGAGTTCATTAAAGTGACTATGCATAGATGACAACAGAGAGTGGCAGTGGTGTGGAGAGGGAAGGGGGGGGCAATGCAAATAGTCTGGGTAGCCATTTAATTAGATGTTCAGGAGTCTTATGGCTTCGGGGTAGAAGCTGTTTACAAGCCTCTTGGATCTAGACTTGTCGCTCTGGTACCACTTGATGTGTGGTAGCAGACTGAACAGTCTATGACTAGGGTGGTTGGAGTCTTTGACAATGTTTAAGGCCTTCCTCTGACACAGCCTGGTATAGAGCTCCTGGATGGCAGGAAGCTTGGCTCCAGTGATGTACTGGGCCATTCGCACTACCCTCTGTAGTGCCTCGCGGTCGGAGGCCGAGCAGTTGCCATACCAGCCAGTGATGCAACCATTCTGGATGTTCTCGATGGTGCAGCTGTAGAACCTTTTGAGGATCAGAGGAACCATGCCAAATCTTTTCAGTCTCCTGAGGGGGAATAGGTTTTGTCGTGCCCGCTTCACGACTGTCATGGTGTGCTTGGACCATGTTGGACCTTGTTGTCGATGTAGACCCCAAGGAACTTGAAGCTCTCAACCTGCTCCACTGCAGCCCCGTCGATGAGAATGGGGGCGTGCTCAGCCCTCTTTTACCTGTTGTCCACAATCATTTCCTTTGTCTTGATCACGTTGAGGGAGAGGTTGTTGTCCTGGCACCACACGGCCAGGTCTCGTTGTTGTCGCAACTCACAATACTTTTCAAGTGCTTTGCAATATGAATACCTCTGTGATAGTTTCAACATTTTCTAAACTATAATGAAAAGGTGCAATTTAACTTTTGGTTGCTTCTTTCTTGTTTGTTCTTTCTTATCTCAACAATAATTACTTAGAAATAATGATCTCAATGCCATTTGAAAACATAATTATAACATATTGCAGAACTTCAAAAAGTTTTTTAATGCAGACCGATCATGAGGCAGACTTTGACATAGCTTCCCATTAGGTACAGATGTCAATTCGACGTCTATTCCATGCTGGTTCAACGAAATGTCATTGAAATTACGTGGAAACAATGTTGATTCAACCAGTGTGTGCCCAGTTGGTTAAAGCTCTGTTACTGTTTGATCACAGAAAGGACTATAGCCTGCCCTACATGGCATTTCACAATCAGATTGGAATCTAGGATTTAGGCGTACTAACTCACTGGTACACACTACACAGGTCAAACAGGCAGCCCATGTCTGGAAAGAGGTTTAGTTGTGAATTGGAGAACAAATCCCAGATAAAGTATTTTATGAGAGTAATGCATAATATGATCATATGCCTAAAGATTAAGGCCCAGGTCCTCCATACTCAACTGGCGGAAAAATACGAATAATAAAAAGTAATACGAATAAATGTTTTATTTTATTAATGTTGGTACCATATAAACACACATTAGACATGGAAGAATGCATAGAATTGTAGGAAATTAGCTTAAAAACAACAAAAATATCTGCCCCATGCAAAATGTGTAGAATTGCGGTAAATTTGCTTTAAAACTGCAACATATTCTCTCCACCAACAAGAGGGGCATGGGTTGCGAAGTGGGGGTTTGTTACTACGCTGAAAAATTACATTATACATCCGGACTTTTGCCACCTAAGAAAATGTGTGCGACCGGACTTTCTCAAATAGTACTTGAGCACCCCTGGCCTAGGTGTTCTGAAGGAACTATCAAGTTGTTTTCAGCCTGCATTAATTTGTTGCCTAAAGTATGCAGACTTTAAGAACTACGGCGACTTTCAGTGGCGGATGACAGAACAGCATATATCAAGCATGTCACGGAGGAAACGGTTGTCACTAGTTACCACAGCCACAAAGTCAAACTCCCCCCATTTGTACAGTTTTTCGTTTAAAAAATGTATTTTAAACCTTAACCTTAAACCAACCACACTGCTAACCTTATGCATAACCTTAACCTTAAATTAAGACCAAAAAGCACATTTTTGTTTTCAAACTTTTTTTTGCTAAAGCCAATTTTGACTTTGTGGCTGTGGTCACTAGTGGAAACTGAGAAATGTTGAACCAAATAGAAAATTAAGAATAATGACCGGAAATCGTTCATCAGTAGCAAGGGCAGCAGCAGAAAACGCTTCTTGATGCTAAAATTGTGTATTTTCATGCAATTGATGTCTCTTCACAAAGAACACAATGCTTTCAAAGCATCTGTAGAGTAGCTTTTTTTAAAAATGTTTTACCTTTATTTAACTAGGCTAGTCAGTTAAGAACATTCTTATTTTCAATGACAGCCTAGGAACAGTGACATGCTTGATATATGCTGTTCTGTCATCTGCCACATTCAGGGGCAGAACGACAGATTTGTACCTTGTCAGCTCAGGGGTTTGAACTTGCAACCTTCCGGTTACAAGTCCACCACTCTAACCACTAGGCTACCCTGCCGTCTGATGGGTTGGATAATGCACTTTTTCAAAAGTTTAAAAGTTTGTTACAGGTTGAGGAGGCGTTGTGTAAAAGTTGTTTCTCGTCTGATCTAATTCATTCAGCCAATCATTACTCAGAAGTACCGACGTTCAAGTATCCGTGTTTAATTGAACCTTTTTTTATGCGTGGAATTGTTATCCTCGTCAGACACTTTCTAAATGATATCTAACACACTGCCTTCATATTAAATGACATGCTACTTGGAAATCTAGACTGCAAAAGGAAGGTTCATGATTGTGATTTTCTTATATGAGTAAAGGTATTTTCAATCTGTAGCCGAATACAAGTAGATAGTACACAGGGCGGTGTCTAAAATGTAGGAATAGTGTTTGTCCAACCTGCCGCGATGAATTTGAAGGTGAAACGTGCCCTCCTGCAGTACTAACCCCAAATAACATTTGCAGTCAGCTCCTCTCACTTCCATTTGTGCCTACTAGTGGGCTAATGTCTTCATTTGATCTCTTGCATGTAGTTTGATCAAACCACTAAAACATATTTGGGTTGATAAATGCTTAACATGTATATCATTTTGTAAACCCATGTCACTACATTTTGGAGAGCAAGACCAACATGCTATTGCCATGTGAAACAGGATGCTGTTTTATCTGTGACTCTAGTGGTTGGTGGTGACAGCAGCAGGAGGGGTGTTTGTAACTGTTGGACTGTACAAAGCCCTACATGTAGGCTATACTTGGTTGGGCAACGTTAAGGAAGGGTATGCTCTTCATGTACATCCTCTTGTCATTCTGAGAGTCTGTATGAGCTGTTGTGCCTGATGGCTCCAGCATGCTGGTGACATGCTGCTGTAATAGGATATCTCTTCTCTCTGGATCAAACTCACCTGGTGCCTGCCGTACAGTACCTTCAGGACAGTGTTTGGAGGTAAGATAGCTAGACGTTCTAGAAAGGGTAGGATCAACACCTCTCAACCTAGTAGATTACATTACAATGTACAGATTCCATTATTTAACATGGGCTTTTCCTAGTTTGCCAAATGTGGAATACAAAGGGCTACTTAATGGTAAAGTGTTGAAGAAAACAATACTTGCCTGCCTCACTGCCTCAACCAAAGGTCTAGATGACCTGCTCACAAGGTTGCAAGTAACAAAGAGTAATATACTCTAAGGACGTAGTCGTCCTGTCTGCCTGCCTGTACTGTAGCTAATGTTGCAGTGCCTGACTCTGTCTGTCTGTAGGTCCCATAGGTTGGCTTACCATAGGTGATTCTGTGATGAGCCGTCGCAAGGTGTCTTTGAAGGAGCTGGGTCAGGTGGACTACCAGGGCTGGCTCTACAAGAAGAAGGAGAGCAAGGGCTTCCTGGGAACAAAATGGAAGAAGTACTGGTTTGTTCTGAAAAAGATCTCCATGTACTGGTACACTGGTCAAACGGTAAGTCCTAGTGTTGTGTTATCCCGTTGTGCTAATCTAATCTCTGTTGTTTTTAGGATGTTGAGTTGTGCTAATCTAAGCTGTCGATCTGTGTTGTGTTAGATTAGATTAGCACAACTGTCCCGGAGTTGTGCTAATCTAATCCAACATGTCGTTTTGCTAATCTGTTGTTGGGTTGTTGTGTTCTAATATGTGTTATGTTGTGTTGGGACTGGAAACATTTTATTAGCTAAATCTAAAAAATGCTTTAGTTTAGGGCAGGAATGGGGAACTGGAGGCGGCCCCAATTTTGTAGGCCTACGGACCAATTTAAAAATAAATTTAAAATAACTTACAGTTCAGTTAGAATAATAGAATACACAAGGTGCTATTTAGACATTTAGTTGTGCGTCAGCAGTCACTCAATTACCCCAGGTCAGCTAAATAATTTTAGATTGTTAAATAAGTGTAGGGTCCAGCTATCTAAACTTGTAGTAAGCATGGTCAAATTACCGACCGGGGTGGGGCCCATTGATCATCAGTTATCATATTGAAAACTGCAAAACTTTGCCTCCACCGTATGGCAAAATATGTAGAATTGCAGCAAATTTGCTTTAAAACAGCAACATTTTCTCTACACCCAATGGCAATGTGAGGAATTGCAGATAATGAACTCTAAAACTTTGCTGTAATGAGGGGGGCTGCTTTGCTCGCAAGGTACGGAGGCCCCTCATGATGAGTTCCATTTTTTTGTCCCAGCCCCATCAAAGTTGCCCATCTCTGGTTTAGGGTATACAAAAATGTATGCTCATATTCAATCAAATGTATTTATAAAGCCCTTTTTACATCGGCCGATGTCTCAAAGTGCTGTACAGAAACCCAGCCTAAAACCCCAAACCGCAAGCAATGCAGATGTAGAAGCACGGTGGCTAGGAAAAACTCTCTAAAATGGCAGGAACCTAGGAACAAACCTAGAGAGGAACCAGGCTCTGATGGGTGGCCAGTCCTCTTCTGGCTGTGCCGGGTGGAGATTATAACAGTACATAGCCAAGATGTTCAAGCGTTCATAGATGACCAGCAGGGTCAAATAATAATAATCACAGTGGTTGTAGAGGGTGCAACAGGTCAGCACCTAAGGAGTAAATGTCAGTTGGCTTTTCATAGCCGAGTATTCAGAGGTCGAGAAAACAGGTGCGGTAGAGAGAGAGAGAGTCGATCATATGACCTACTGAAGAGATGAGTCTTCAATAAAGATTTAAAGTTCAAGACCGAGCCTGCGTCTCTCACAGACAGACAGACCATTCCAAAACAAATGGAGCCCTATAGCAGAAAGCCCTGCCTCCAGCTGTTTGCTTAGAAATTCTAGGGACAATAAGGAGTCCTGTGTATTGTGACCGTAGCGTACGTGTTGGTACAGTTGATGCCGTAAGTTTACATACACCTGAGCCAAGTTAATTTAAACTCAGTTTTTCACAATTCCTGACATGTAATCCTAGTAAAAATGCCTTGTCTTAGGTCAGTTAGGATTACCATTTCATTTTAATGTGAAATGTCAGAATAATAGTAGAGAATAGGATTTATTTCAGCTTTTATTTCTTTCATCTCATTCCCAGTGGGTCAGAAGTTTACATACACAATTAGTATTTGGTAGCATTGCCTTTAAATTGTTTATCCTGAGTCAAATGTTTCGGGTAGCCTTCCACAAGCTTCCCAGAATAAGTTGGGTGAATTTTGGCCCATTCCTCCTGACAGAGCTAGCGTAACTGAGTCAGGTTTGTAGGCCTCCTTGCTCGCACACGCTTTTTCAGTTCTGCCCACACATTTTCTATAGGTTTGAGGTCAGGGCTTTGTGATGGCCACTCCAATACCTTGACTTTGTTGTCCTTAAACCATTTTGCCACAACTTTGGAAGTATGCTTGGGGTCATTGTCCATTTTGGAAGGCCATTTGCGACCAAGCTTTAACTTCCTGACTGATGTCTTGAGATGTTGCTTCAATATATCCACATAATTTTCCTACCTCATGATGCCATCTATTTTGTGTAGTGCACCAGTCCCTCCTGCAGCAAAGAACCCCCACAACATGATGCTGCCACCCCCCACAGTTGGGATGGTGTTCTTCGGCTTGCAAGCATCCCCCTATTTCCTCCAAACATAACGATGGTCATTATGGCCAAACAGTTCTATTTTTGTTTCATCAGATCAGAGGACATTTGTCCAAAAAGTACGTTCTTTGTCCCAATGTGCAGTTGCAAACCGTAGTCTGGCTTTTTTATGGCAGTTTTGGAGCAGTGGCTTCTTCCTGGCTGAGCGGCCTTTCAGGTTAAGTCGATATAGGACTCGTTTTACTGTGGATATAGATACTTTTGTACCTGTTTCCTTCAGCATCTTCACAGGGTCCTTTGCTGCTGTTCTGGGATTGATTTGCACTTTTCGTACCAAAGTACTTTCATCTCTAGGAGACAGAACGCGTCTCCTTCCTGAGCGGTGTGACGGTTGCTTGGTCCCATGATGTTTATACTTGTGTACTATTGTTTGTACAGATGAACGTGGTACCTTCAGGTGTTTGGAAATTGCTCCCAAGGATGAACCATTTTTTCTGGGGTCTTGGCTGATTTCTTTTGATTTTCCCATGATGTCAAGCAAAGAGGCACTGAGTTTGAAGGTAGGCCTTGAAATACATCCACAGGTTCAGCTCCAATTGAGTCAAATTATGTAAATTAGCCTCTCAGAAGCTTCTAAAGCCATGACATCATTTTCAGGAATTTTCCAATCTGTTTAAAGGCAGTCAATTTAGTGTATGTAAACTTCTGACCCACTGGAATTGAGATACAGTGAATTAAAAGTGAAATCAGGCCTCCCGGGTGGCGCAGTGGTTAAGGGTGTTGTACTGCAGCGCCAGCTGTGCCATCAGAGTCCCTGGGTTCGCGCCCAGACTCTGTCGTAACCGGCCGCGACCGGGAGGTCCGTGGGGCGACGCACAATTGGCCTAGCGTCGTCCGGGTTAGGGAGGGCTTGGTCGGTAGGGATCTCCTTGTCTCATCGCGCACCAGCGACTCCTGTGGCGGGCCGGGCACAGTGCGCGCTAGCCAAGGTTGCCAGGTGCACGGTGTAGCCTCCGACACATTGGTGCGGCTGGCTTCCGGGTTGGATGAGCGCTGTGTTAAGAAGCAGTATGGCTGGTTGGGTTGTGTATCGGAGGACGCATGACATTCAGCCTTCGTCTCTCCCGAGCCCGTACGGGAGTTGTAGCAATGAGACAAGATAGTAGCTACTACAACAATTGGATACCATGAAATTGGGGAGAAAAAAGGGGTAAAATTCAAAAAAAAAAAAAAAATTATAAGTGAAATCATGCACAAAGTAGATGTCCTAACCGACTTGCCAAAACTATAGTTTGTTAACAAGAAAATTGTGGAGTGGTTGAAAAATGAGTTTTAATGACATATTTGACTTCAACTGTAAATATTAAAACAGTCTCTCGGACAATGTTCCTCTAACCAACCATATTTATTAACTATCGTCTTGTCACATGATCGTAATCAATTATGTATGTTATTGTTGTTTCTCTCTCTGTCACCTCTTGGTGTGTAGGCTGAGAAAGCAGAAGGATACATCCACCTTACAAACTTCACTGTCGACCAAGCAACAGAGTGCAAGAAAAAGCAGTAAGGTTTTTCTAATTCAAAGTTTCCGTTTGGCCTGTTGGAAACCCGAGTAGTGTGGGCTACACACCACACGGTCACAGGAAATTGCTGAGCTTTTGCAAGTCGAGCTCAAATGTAGTCTTTGTACAGTAACTCTTCCTTGCTGTCCATTGACGGTATATTTCACGCTGTGTTCTGTATTATCACATGTAGCCTTCTTTCGTCTGTGTAAGTCATCAACCCTAAACCATGTTTATTTGTTCTTTACGGTATGAATGCATGCATAAGATAACTGCCCGTCTGCTGTTGACCCCATTTTGTGGTTTCACTTTAGCTTCCTTCCAAAAATAACTCTCTCTCTCAACACACAGAGCAGTGTTCCGTTCTCTCCTTTAGTGTCCTATCCTGTCGTAGTAATAATAAGAATTGTATTTCTAGATCATTTTTCACGTTTACACTCAAAACACTTAATGTAGTATTTGTTGATCTGACGGCTATGTTGTTTTGCCTGATCTCATCCAGTGCTATGAAGGCCAGCCATCCACAGGTTGTGACACTCTACTTTGCCGCCGAGAGTCTGAGAGAGATGAACAAGTGAGTATGTAAAAGAGGAGGGCAATGGAGGCAGGCCAGGAGATTGTAGCCTATTTGTGCCAATTTTTTTATAACTAAACCAAGACAGACCACAGCCTGTCGTTTCCAATGGGAGCAGATGAGTTATAGTGGGCAGAACAAGCAAGGAGGTTTGCAGAGCCAAGCACGAGCTTGCGAGATCCTATTGGTCGGTTCTAGCATCTGCATATTTACGTTAGGGAACGCCTACTCTGTGAAATGCAGTGTGCAATAACTCAATTCGACTTTGCACTCCTTCTAAACAATGTGATTTAAAAAAAAAAACTTTGGCAAAGGCTAAGGTCTACAAAACTTAGTCCACTCTGTTCATAACATATGTTAATTTGGGGACATAAAACTGTATTGAGATCAAATGTTTAATGATGACAACATTCGCAAAATGTAGGCCAAAATCTATCTAATTTTATATTCTCCCACTGCCCACCAGTGGGCTTCCTCTCACTACCATATTTGGTAGTGAGTGGAAACGCCAAGCAGATGCTTCATATTTATACATCCAGTGAAATATCTGGCTCGTTGTTCTATCTGTGTTTGTGTAACGCTGATGTCAAAAGGAACACTTACTGGTAGCGGATGTGGGCTGACACTTTGAAAATATAGCCTATTTATGTGAACGACTTTTTGTGTACTGTTTAAATGTTGTAAAAGTTTAATCTTATTGTATATTATCTCAGCTTCATTTGGTCTCATGGGGCCATATTAAAATGCCATTACAGTTACCCATCCTGAAGCTATTTCAGGAAGCTACAAGCTATTTGAGGAAGCATGTGCAAAGAGGACATTTGCCTCCTAAGTACATAAAACATTGGCCGTCCTGGTCAGGTATTCGTGTTTTTCAGTCATGGCTTCTCAATGTTACAGGTGGCTGTCTAAACTGTCAGCAGCAGCAGCGGCAGCGGCTGCTACACTGGACGAGTCGTCAGAGAGGAACACTGGGGGTAATGGACTCAAGACATTACATGGATCTTTTTTTATTAAATTGTTTTGTTTGTTTTCTTGATGAGGAAAGCCAGAAATAAGCTAGGCGAACGATAGAGGGGAACACCATTGATGTAGTGGAGGGTATACCCACTTATGTTTCAGTACGCATTGCGTGTACACATTTCTTAATCTCCACTGATGCGCATCAAAGTAGTGTAGTGGAAGTATAAATCATGTCAATTAATAGGGCTGATGGAACAGATAGACTGTTTAGCTTAAAATGTTGATAAACTATTCCTTCACATTTTGGGCGCAGCAATGTACACACGGAGCTAGGCCAACGCGTGAAAGTTCCCGAAATGCAATTGCGGGAAAACGCCCTTCTAAAATGCAAAGCGAGCGGTTTAATGGACAGAAATCGAAATATCCCTTGGAAATGTAGGTTAAGGGCGGGATTTAAAGATCCAAC
Organism: Oncorhynchus clarkii lewisi; assembly: GCF_045791955.1. Taxonomy (NCBI): domain Eukaryota; kingdom Metazoa; phylum Chordata; class Actinopteri; order Salmoniformes; family Salmonidae; genus Oncorhynchus; species Oncorhynchus clarkii. Next base: position 16,188,297 of record NC_092154.1, on the reverse strand, counting down.
AACTTTCATGAGTTGCTACTGTGACTAGGATAATGCTTTTGGCTGATAGACAATAAAATAAAGTTGGAAGAACCAATACAACAGGAGAATGAATATGAGTAAGTCTTTAGAAAAAATGATTGCCTCCACGTTTCTGTGGTCGGATTTTGGTTATAGGCTACTTTGAAACAAGGGAAGAAGACATAATATGAAGTAAAACGTCCAGGTGTCAAACAATTAAGGAACAGGAACAATATCGTGATGGTAATGATAGACCAAACTGTCTTCTGGTAGATGGAAAGGCTTTCCCAAAAAGCTCTATTAAATGGCAACTAGCTACAAAGTAACCTATGTCTACCTGTCAGAGGGATATCATGATTATTTGCATCAATCCATTGGCGTGCGTGCGTTTGTCTAGAGTGCTACAGTGAGGAGAGTGACCAAGAGGAGGTTGAGTCACTGGAGACATCTGACGCTTTCAACTCTGAGCAGCTGACCATAGACTCTGTTAATGTGAGTGCTCTGTCCCATTATACTGCTTTGTATGTATGAAGATTGTTCAGCATTGATGCTACTTTGTGCTAGTGTTTAGACTCTGTGTCTGTTGCTGTAGATAAGACAATAAGCCTCATGTTAACCCAGTGTGAATGTTGTTCTCTGTTCTCTCTCTATCCAGGGAGATGTCCCCCCATCTTGCTCCACCTCGTCCCCATGTCACTCCACTGACCCCATGTCTGCCCCTGACAGCATTGAGACTTCAGAGAGCACGGAGTCCTGGCTGGATGTCCCTTCTCCAGAGAGGGCAGTGGGACAGGGCGCTCCCCTCCACCCCTTCAGACTGGAAGAGGAGGATGGACCGGGGGCTGAGGCCCAGGGAGGAAAGGAGGGTAAACTGTTAGCTTCTCTGTATCGACACTACATCATCTCACTATCCTGGATTGAAATCACATCATCTCACTATCCTGGATTGAAATCACATCATCTCACTATCCTGGATTGACACCACATCATCTCACTATCCTGGATTGAAATCACATCAACTCACTATCCTGGATGGAAATCACATCATCTCACTATCCTGGATTGACACCACATCATCTCGTTATCATGGATTGACACCACATCATCTCGTTATCCTGGATTGACACCACATCATCTCGTTATCCTGGATTGACACCACATCTCATTATCCTGGATTGACACAACATCTCATTATCCTGGATTGACACCACATCATCTCATTATCCTGGATTGACACCACATCATCTCATTATCCTGGATTGACACCACATCATCTCATTATCCTGGATTGACACCACATCATCTCATTATCCTGGATTGACACCACATCATCTCATTATCCTGGATTGACACCACATCATCTCATTATCCTGGATTGACACCACATCATCTCATTATCCTGGATTGACACAAAAGATGGCATAGTAGCCTAGTTAACACCCACACCTCTATACTGCCTGTTTGTTCTTATGAAATTATTTTGAATGATAACATGTAAATGATGGCATATTTGTATGCCAAATCTTGATGTATTATTATGATGATTTTTAGAGGGCACATCTGATGAAATGGAGGCACTGTACATCCATCTGAAGCATGCCAGACTATCTCCATCTGGAGAACTGAAGAGGGACTTCAGAGCGTCATTCATTCAACGCTGCAAAAATGACCGAGTCAATGAGAAGCTGCATCTGGTTAGGACCCTCAACAGCACTTTAAAGGTGAGTCACTTCATTCTGGGTCGATTACTAGAACAGGGTCATGTTCAGTAGGGCACGCCATTATTTATTTTTCAAACAAAGTGTAAATAAACATTTCTGCTGGACTAGTTTCAGGTAGTAGCTCCCCATAACCCCGATCTCTCATAGTTTGTCAATCAAACCCATGAACATGGAAGTTTTTAGTTTGCTGATATTCCCTGGCTACAATACCCTTAGATGCACCTACATTATTTCCTGTTGAAATGTGAACAGCTCTACATGTCTTTTCAACACCTTAGTCTGATTTCAATATTCAATAGGCAAAAGAAGCCGACCTGTTGGCTATAGATCACGTGCTGGCAGATCCCCTTCTTACTGCACAGAGGTATCGTCAATGGAGGGTTGGGAACGTGGCGCTACTGCAGGAGATCACTCATCTCAAAATGGGCCCACCAGGTGGCAGCAGAGAGCAGCCTTTCCCCCTCGAAGCTCCACGGACCCACTGCATCGCTGAAACCAGTGTGTGACCAACACAGAACAATGACAGGCATAGAGGCATCGGATACGATTCTCCACGGCCCCTATTTATAAAGCGGCTCAGTTTAGGAGTGTTGATCTAAGATCAGCCCCCACCCCTTAAGGCGAAACTGATTTTACATCAGCATTACTCTGAGATACTTTATGAGTAGGAGCCCAGGCATGCCCATAAACAAAAAAACAACAGCATTGTATTCCTTATTTTATCGAGAATATTCCTGAAAAAGTGCCGTGGATATTCCTATGCTTTCTTGTATGAATGGTTATCCATGTTTCTTACAGTCTTTTAAACCCATTTTATTTTATGACGTGTGCAGTATAGTGCCACTTAGGGATGTTGGGAATAAGATGCTCCCTCTTTTAAAGGGAAACGTAATTATAATGGGTTTGCTAAATCACAGGGTCATGTATCCTATCACTGGGTACGGATTGGGTGTTAATACTATTTTTCTAGTCACCATTGTTTGTAACACTGATATTAGGGAAGTTTGTTCTAGGTACACACCTTGTTCAATTAGTTTCACATCACTGAGTCTGGCCTAAGTAGAGTTTGTCTAAATAACTTTTTCTATCATAAGTAAATCAGCATTGACTAAATTATGTTTTTATTTGTTTTTAATATTTTAATATTTTATCATTCAAACTTTGTAAATATTTTGTACATTGTGTATGGTTTTGTGGAACGAACTTGTACTGTTTACATGTTGTATGAATTTAACATGCATATGCTAAACAAATAAAGTCAGAGCTTTTTGCTAAGTTAAAGCCTAATGTCGTATTGACTTATTATCCGTAGGCCACATGGCTCCAAATAGGATACTGAGTGGCCTACCACTGAATCTGCTGGTATTGAACATAGGTGTTAGGTATCGCATTGAACCTGCTGGTATTGAACATGGGTGTTAGGTATCGCATTGAACCTGCTGGTATTGAACATGGGTGTTAGGTATCGCATTGAACCTGCTGGTATTGAACATGGGTGTTAGGTATCGCATTGAACCTGCTGGTATTGAACATGGGTGTTAGGTATCACATTGAACCTGCTGGTATTGAACATGGGTGTTAGGTATCACATTGAGCCTGCTGGTATTTCTGTACGGCAGCCTTCACACGCTGAGATTAGTAGTAAAGCACAACATTGCAGTGGCAATGAAAAGGTCAAAGTATTGTAAAGAAACTGCATATGATTGCAGAAATACTCGGCAAAAAGTTATGTGAATGAAGTTGATGGAAAGTAGCCTGGAAGATACAGATGATATCTTGGCCATCTGTTGCAGGACCTTTTGTGTAAAGCACAAAGACGGATTCTTGGCTGGCTGCCCTCCTGTCAACCTCACTGCTGACACCAGCAGTGAGGGGAGGGGGGGGGGGTTATTCACTGTCTCTCCACTAGATGTCACTGTTAGCCAGATGGATGGAGAGCCTGTCTTTGACTGCTTCTTTCTCAGATGGTGCATTATTCCCAACAAAGTGCACTACTTTTGCCCAGAGCCCTATAGGGCCCTAAATAGGGTACCATTGCAGACAGCATTGCCTTGCTGTAGGCCTCAGGGTAGGTAGGGGGAACTCGTCTTGCAGCGTAACTAAGGTTACCCAAACTTTAAATGTGTTTCCCAGTCAAACACCTATGTTTTCCATGGATGCTATCCTATATGAGCCCCCTGGGGGCTAACACAGTACATATTTAACTGGGGTCATACTGAAGGAGAGAGAAGACTGCAGTAGAGGCTATAGGAGGACCACCTAGTATACACAGCACTGTGTTATTAGGATGTTTAATGAAAAGGCTCTTTTCAAACTGACTATGTACTCTAAATTGGAGTGGTTACATGTGTGTGGTCTTGGGAATGTCAGTGTGTATGAGCTAGAGCTGTTAAATGAGCAGTCACATTCCTAACACCTGATGACACAAGTTATCTAAATGTAGAAGACGGAGTATGAGACGTCAAGAGGCAAAATGTCAAATAAACTATTAGAATTTCAGAGTGCAGGTGTTTTACAACAAGCGGGTCAGAAAATAAAACAGACTCTTTGTGTAGACACAAAGCAAGCTATGGTTGGGGCCAGAGGTATGGAATTAAGGCTTATCTCGACCTACTCATATCCAGCTATGGCTCAGCTGCTTACAAACAGTAAAATGGTCTCAACATGATTTAATCATGAGAGGATCTGGATGCAGGGCTGCCTGCTTCCCCGCAAAATCAGCATGAACAGACTTTTTATCAATTAACAGAAGATCCCTGGGTTATATGCATATCTATTAGTCTCTGAAGTTATCCACTCAAGTGTACAGAGAGCAATGTTAACAGCAACTTTGTTGTCCCATTCATTAAAAATTACCTGAACTGCTCACACACACACACACACACACACTGGTGATGGGGTACACATCATACACTGACTTATTAGTGTAATATGAATTAATGACTTGTGGTTTACCAATCCACACAGAAATTATTTTATATGATGCTGACTAAATCAGGGGCTAATATTGCCTTTCCTAGAGTTCTATAATGTCAATATTATTGTTCTCTTTCGAAAGAGTATCAAAACCACCTTGAACAATAAATGTTATGAAAATGAAGTTCTACATTGAGTGAGAGATATATGGCCTTGAGTAATCTGCAAAGATGATGTTGGGGAAACATCAGCTATTTCTACTCTGACATTCCGTAAGAATGTCCGAGGCCAACATGAAGCTGATTCAAGAAGGGCTATTTCTCGGTAGGTTCTGTTTATGTGCATATTTAGCCAACTGATTTGTTCTACAGTGCCTTCGGAAAGTATTAAGACCCCTTGACTTTTTCCACATTTTGTTACATTAAAGCCTTATTCTAAACTGGATTACATGAATACAAAACCTCAGCAATCTACACACAATACCCCATGATGACAAAGTGAAAACGGGTTTTTAGACAATTTTACAAATGTATTAAAAAAAACAAATTCAATTGATTGGATATGATTTGGAAACGAACACACCTGTCTATAGGTCGAAGGAATTGTACGTAGAGCTCCGAGACAGGATTGTGCCAAGATCTGGGGAAGGGTACCAAGAAATGTCTGCAGCATTGAAGGTCCCCAAGAACACAGTGGCCTCCATCATTCTTAAATGGAAAAAATCTGGAACCACCAAGACTCTTCCTAGAGTTGGCCAAACTGAGAAATCGGGAGAGAAGAGCCTTGGTCAGGGAGGTGACCAAGAACCCGATGGTCACTCTGACAGAGCTCTAGTTCCTCTGTGGAGATGGGAGAACCTTCCAGAAGGACAACCATCTCTGCAGCACTCCACCAATCAGGCCTTTTATGGTAGAGTGGCCAGATGGAAGCCACTCCTCAGAAAAATACACATAACAACCCGCTTGGAGTTTGCCAAAAAGGCACCTGAAGACTCTCAGACCATGAGAAACAAGATTCTCTAGTCTGATGAAACCAATTTTGAACTTTTTTGGCCTGAATGCCAAGCGTCACGTCTGGAGGAAACCTGGTATCCCTATGGTGGCAGCATCATCTGTGGGGATGTTTTTCAGCGGCAGGGACTGGGAGACTAGTCTGGATCGAGCGAAAGATGAACGGAGCAAAGTATAGAGAGATCCTTGATGAAAATCTGCTGCAGAGCGCTCGGCGAAGGATCACCTTCCAACAGGACAAAGACCCTAAACACACAGCCAAGACAACGCAGGAGTGGCTTCGGGACAAGTCTCTGGATGTCCTTGAATGGCCCAGTCAGAGCTTGGACTTGAACCCAATCGAACATCTCTGGAAAGACCTAAAAATAGCTGTGCAGCGACACTCTCATCCAACCTGACAGAGCTTAAGAGAATCTACAGAGAAGAATGGAGAAACTCCCCAAATACAGGTATGCCAAGCTTGTAGCGTCATAACCAAGATGACTCGAGGCTGTAATCTCTGCCAAAGGTGCTTCAACAAAGTACTGATTAAAGGGTCTGAATACTTATGTAAATGTCATATTTCATTTTTTTTAAATAAATTAGCAAAATAAATAAACCTGTTTTTTCTTTGCCATTATGGGGTATTGTGTAAAGATTGAGGGGGAAAAATGATTTAATCAATTTTAGAATAAGGCTGTAACGTAAGAACCAGAGTAGAGACCAGAGTAGAGTAAAGCACTGATCAAAAGTAGTGCACTTTAAAGAGAATAGGGTGCCATTTGGGAGGTAAATAAAGACTCCAGTGAGTCATCAGTCATCTTTGGACAGATTCAGAAACAGCCTTGGTGTTGCTCAGATGACAATGCCACACATTCCTAAGCAGTGCTTGTGGTGTAGGCCGCCACCAATGTTGCGTCAGACCAGCTACAGAGTGCTCCTCACTTTAACCCACAGCGAAGGAGCAACAAGAGGACTGTTCTTATGCTCTAGACACATTGTTTACTACTTTGAGCAAACAACAATAACATTCCAGACAATTTTGTTCCATCTAAAAAACAAAAAGTCACAGAAACTGGGATTTTCCTGGAAGGCGATTTGTCAGGCAGTGTTATGAGTTGACTTGCCACACAGATACAGTATGTTCATCACATGAATAGAAAGTCAACAATGACTATAGGATAGTCTGGACATGCTCATCCCAAAGCCCACACCCTCTCTCTTCCCTGCAGCTCAATCAACCATAAATGCAGGTGCAGACCATCACACATGCCAACCTATAAAAAAAACATCCCTGAGAAAAGGCACTTCCCTGGATCTTCCCTGGATCTCCTTAGCCTCCTGGGTTACAGTTAGTCTATCAGCATCCCCAGAGAGCCTTCCTCAATCTGCCCTCATCCACTCAGTCAATATCAGCAGTGATAATGTTTCTGCATCACTGGACAATCAAGCGTCCAAAAAAACACCCTCTTTGCTATATAGTGTACAATTTTTTACCAAAGCCCTACCCTACATAGTGAATAGGGTGCTATTTAGGACGCAGTCACAGGAATATTAATGCTGATTGTTGATATGTGCTGCCGAGGGGCAGTCCAGGTCCCCTGTGAGTCTCCTCCCTCAACACTTCTATATATTTTATATCTTTACATGATTACATTTTCTCACCCTGTTTGGGGCCTTCCGTAATGCCCTGTGGCAATGATTACATGGTGTGAGTGTGAGTCATGCCATTAAAACAAGGTTATGGTGTTAGACATTCAGAGGCTGTGTTGTATGGGCTACAGACAATAAAAACAGACAGACAAAGCCAGCACCACTGATGGCTAGACTATTACAGGCCCTGTGGCTTGCCTGGAAGCTATGTACTGAAATTATACATGTGGATTTGACAGCCAGGGCTGAGGGGGCCTTACCTTAGGCTGGAAACGATTATATCCTTGACAATGACAGCCGTGTTGAGGGTGGACAAAAACAGAGTGGTGAAATAGATCCAGAAAACACCACAGATAAGATGTTTTTTGATGTCTGAACGTGGGTGGTTTCAGGGACTGGGACTGATGAACCAAGTCACACAGCAGATAGTAAATATAAATCCTCTGTCCTTACGGCTCTTATACTCTGTGGTGGGATGGATGGACGGGATGAGTGAGGATAAAGTATCCCACTCAATAAGTGAACCATCCACACTCTGGCTGGACCAAATTTCATCCTGGATCATTGGGCCCAGTCCGTTACCTCTCACCACCACTCACCTTGCCCGGGGAACTCCACTGTAAATAGGAAACGAGAGCCCATGTGGACACCCACCCGCAGGGTTTCATTTCGCAACCTAGCCGGGTGAACTGAGGACTGGAGGGGGAGGCAGAGAGAAGGGGAGGCTGACACAGTTCCAGGCAGGTACAGTAGGGTACAGATAGATGGAGCGTTGTTGTACCTGAAGGGGAGATAGACATTATAAAATGTTGAAAATGAAAACATTTATTTAAATACTGGCCATAAAAACTTCCAGTGCTCTGTTGAGTCGTCAGTCATGGTTCCATATCCTTAGCCATATCCATATCCTCCCTCTTCGTGTTAAAAACAGGACATTTGAAGGACAAATCTTGTCTTTGATAAGAGGAAATCAAATAAATTACAGAACAAAGTGTGTGCCCAGAATTGATGAGAACTCAGTTAAAATGATTCTAGTTGCCTCCTCTGTGTATGTTTTGTTGATAGGATCTGTTGTGAGGAGCAGGCCCTAACTGAGATCAGGCTTCTCTGATTAGCAGAACAGTTCATGACTTACTTCCCCTGTTTTTCTTAGCTTGGATCATATTAATACATCCCTAAGTAACACTTGATTTGGGTAATACTACACTATTAGAAAAAAAGGTGCATTTCTTGTGAACCCTTTCCACAGTGTTCTACATGGAACCAAAAAGGAACCAAAAAGGGTTCTACCTAAAAGCAAAAAGGGTTCTACCTGGAACCCCCCAAAAATGTCCTATGGGGACAGCTGAAGAACCCTTTTGGAACCCTTTTTCCCTAAGAGTGTAGGGTCCACTTGGTCACACTTCAATGGCTTTAGATTACAGCTTCCTTTGTTATTACTGTGTATTGTAACTTGCCATGCTGTACTTAAAGAGTTACACATTAAAAATAGCACTATGTACAGTGCCTTGCGAAAGTATTCGGCCCCCTTGAACTTTGCGACCTTTTGCCACATTTCAGGCTTCAAACATAAAGATATAAAACTGTATTTTTTTTGTGAAGAATCAACAACAAGTGGGACACAATCATGAAGTGGAACGACATTTATTGGATATTTCAATTTTTTTTAACAAATCAAAAACTGAAAAATTGGGCGTGCAAAATTATTCAGCCCCCTTAAGTTAATACTTTGTAGCGCCACCTTTTGCTGCGATTACAGCTGTAAGTCGCTTGGGGTATGTCTCTATCAGTTTTGCACATCGAGAGATTGAACATTTTTCCCATTCCTCCTTGCAAAACAGCTCGAGCTCAGTGAGGTTGGATGGGGAGCATTTGTGAACAGCAGTTTTCAGTTCTTTCCACAGATTCTCGATTGGATTCAGGTCTGGACTTTGACTTGGCCATTCTAACACCTGGATATGTTTATTTTTGAACCATTCCATTGTAGATTTTGCTTTATGTTTTGGATCATTGTCTTGTTGGAAGACAAATCTCCGTCCCAGTCTCAGGTCTTTTGCAGACTCCATCAGGTTTTCTTCCAGAATGGTCCTGTATTTGGCTCCATCCATCTTCCCATCAATTTTAACCATCTTCCCTGTCCCTGCTGAAGAAATGCAGGCCCAAACCGTGATGCTGCCACCACCATGTTTGACAGTGGGGATGGTGTGTTCAGGATGATGAGCTGTGTTGCTTTTACGCCAAACATAATGTTTTGCATTGTTGCCAAAAAGTTCAATTTTCGTTTCATCTGACCAGAGCACCTTCTTCCACATGTTTGGTGTGTCTCCCAGGTGGCTTGTGGCAAACTTTAAACGACACTTTTTATGGATATCTTTAAGAAATGGCTTTCTTCTTGCCACTCTTCCATAAAGGCCAGATTTGTGCAATATACGACTGATTGTTGTCCTATGGACAGAGTCTCCCACCTCAGCTGTAGATCTCTGCAGTTCATCCAGAGTGATCATGGGCCTCTTGGCTGCATCTCTGATCAGTCTTCTCCTTGTATGAGCTGAAAGTTTAGAGGGACGGCCAGGTCTTGGTAGATTTGCAGTGGTCTGATACTCCTTCCATTTCAATATTATCGCTTGCACAGTCCTCCTTGGGATGTTTAAAGCTTGGGAAATCTTTTTGTATCCAAATCCGGCTTTAAACTTCTTCACAACAGTATCTCGGACCTGCCTGGTGTGTTCCTTGTTCTTCATGATGCTCTCTGCGCTTTTAACAGACCTCTGAGACTATCACAGTGCAGGTGCATTTATACGGAGACTTGATTACACACAGGTGGATTGTATTTATCATCATTAGTCATTTAGGTCAACAATGGATCATTCAGAGATCCTCACTGAACTTCTGGAGAGAGTTTGCTGCACTGAAAGTAAAGGGGCTGAATAATTTTGCACGCCCAATTTTTCAGTTTTTGATTTGTTAAAAAAGTTTGAAATATCCAATAAATGTCGTTCCACTTCATGATTGTGTCCCACTTGTTGTTGATTCTTCACAAAAAAATACAGTTTTATATCTTTATGTTTGAAGCCTGAAATGTGGCAAAAGGTCGCAAAGTTCAAGGGGGCCGAATACTTTCGCAAGGCACTGTAGAATCCTGTGTGCAGGTATCTTTTAAATGTAGTCTAGTGAAGATATGGAATATTTTGAAACTTCTCCTCACACTTAGTAACCCTTACAAAAAAATATTCCAGTTTTGAAAATGCAGTAACTGCAGTCAACTGTGGTACTTAGGATGCAGTAACTGCAGAATAACTGTGGTGTACTGCAGTTATGCTGCACTCTAACTGCAGTTACACAGTAAAACATTTTTTTATTTTGGACATAGTATTTGCAGCATACTGCAGTTATACTGCACTCTGACTGCAATAGTTTTCTTAACACTTTTGGAAGAGGTAATGAAGACAAATTAGGACTATGTCTGTTTGTGGGAGCAGGATTCCACACCATGGAGAAAAGTGAAGGATTAAGAATGAGGCATATATGAATTAGAGAAACGATATGTTATTAATGTTGTTACTATTCCTTAGGAAATGTATTATGGCATGTTCATGCACCATAGAAAAATGAAGCGCGCATCCGTCCCACTGGCGGGGGTGTGGTTTCCACGGATACAACTACTATGGTTGAGGTACTCCTCCCTCAATGTATTGATGAGCATACTATTGTACATTTGTTGAAGGATAGGCTAGGCTACTGTTCATTGCTTGGACAGCGTTTGAATTTCCAGGAGTTGTTTAGATCGAACACTCAGAGTTTTGTTGATTAGGACTCCAGTAAAGTGTTGTGTCTTTTGAAGATCTGTAATTCGTGCAGAAATTATGGAGTAACTGCAATTGTTCCCAACCGTGCAACCTCCGGATTTAGGCTACCGTGGGTTTAAAACGGGTGAGTTTAACTATTGGTAAATTATCTTGATTTTATTGTTTCAGCGTTGATCAGATAACAATTGTATTGTCGCTCCGGAATTTTTTTTCGGACACATTTATTGGTTAGTCTAGAAGTATTTATATTGTTCTCACGCAATTGTCGAATAGTATCCACAAATTAGCAGCATAGCCATATTCTCACGTGTGTGGATAAAATAAAGGCGTTCCAATTAAATGTATCAACATTTCCCCAAAAGTGTTTACTCCTCGAGCTACTTCAGCGTGGTATGACATGTCACAGTGCGCTTGGCTTGCATGTGACTGGTCCTGTTGTAAGAATCACTTGACATCTGTTTATTAATCATTTATGGAGGCATTCATTTAGTAAAAGTCGTGTTACATGCTGACCAGACCGCTCGTGTGTTCGTGTGGATTTTATCCACCCACACCAGATGAGATCAGGACACGCACTCTGAACCAACTATATTAATTTGGACACAGGTCGAAAACCATTAAACAATATGGCAATGTAGCTAGATAGCTTGCTGTTGCTAGCTAATTTGTCCTAGGATATAAACATTGGGTTATTTTACCTGAAATTCACAAGGTTCTCTACTCTGACAATTAATCCACAGGTAAAAGGGTAGACAGAGTTTGTTTCTAGTAATCTCTCCTCCAGGCTTCTTCATCTTCTTTGGACTTTATATGGCGGTTGGCAACCAACTTTAAGGTGCATTTACCACCACCAACTGGACTGGAGTATGGACCTCAGTTCACCTTTCAATCACCCATGTGGGTATATGCTCCTAAAAACCAATGAGGAGATGGGAGAGGGGACTTGCAGCGAGTCAATGTCACAAATAAAACAAAGTTCTATTTTAGTGCCTGGCTACTACGCATATGCTCGTTGATGCGGGTGTGGGTGCAATGATTGAATAACATGTATGTGTACATTTATTTTGCAATGCACGCGCATGCGACGTGAGCGGTGTGGTCTGCATGTTACTGTCAAATACTTAGTGAGAATCATAAAATGGTCATACAACAAAAAGACTTTGGAAGATTCTTTTGTAACACCTTTATGTTAATCGACATGTCTTGTGTGTGAGCAGAGAGCAGAGGAGATGGCATAGCGACACTTGTTGGCCTGGTGGGTGATATGGATGTAATTGTAGGGGCCAAACCAAGACTTACTATGAATAACTGTGGCTCTTGTCTTACTGTGGTTTTTGGACAGTGAGGCTATTGCGTCTGACAGTCTGAATTATTTGTCTGAATGGATGCAATAAATATGACATGTTATGATGCCATTACAACTATACTCAGATATTTTATGCTCACTAAAAAGATACTTACAAGCTCTAGCAATGCATTTCTATGACACATAGAAATGTAATCTGTGTCCAACTGGATTCTTGAAAGTGTCAGCATAATTCAGTTAGGCAGGCGCCTAGCCGAACCGAAGGAGTCGCACACTCCCTTAAAAGACCTTTGCTTGAAAAACAAGGAAAAAGATGCCATAGCCAGTATACAATTCCTCAAAATAGTCAGAATTCATTTAAACTACCTCAAGAAATCGGTCATTTCTTTTTACGTTTTTGCAGAGGAGATTTTAGTCACTCAATTTTACATCTAACTTAACTGTTTGGTGCCGTATTTATCATTGAAAAAATTAGCATGAAAGTAGTCGTCTCTCATTGAATGACAACAAAGACATTATTGAATAATCCCTACTGTTGACCAGTCACAGAAGGGGGCGTAGACTTCGGCTTGCCTCCAGAAAAAAATGTGTGCCCGAACAGCCGAAAAAAACGACACCGATTCCAAAATGAACAAAAACGTCACAAAATGTCATAATATATGGACAAACTCTTCCCAAATTTTTAGTCTGGGAATCATGCGTTTATGCAGCCGGCTAGCTATACACATGTGTCCCTGGGGACCGGCTTGTACATAAAACATCCTCCATTCAGACTGCAGGCGCATCGTTTTCCTCCTCAACTTGCTTTAATGGCAAGCCGGCAGGAAAAAAATGTTCCACCACCATGCTAGTAGCTATTGCTACTTCCAGATCTTGCATATAGCGTTCAGCCAGGGGTAACAGACTGCTGCAACCTGATTGACCGAACATCAGGAAGTATCATTAGCCACTCTAGCATGGTGGTGGAAAATTGTGCTTTATTAAGACAGTACGCATATTTTTCCAGTTCTTCTTTTGGAGTCTCGCCATTAAAGCTAGTTAAAGAGGAAATCGACGCCTTTGCAACCTGAATGGAGGATATTTTAAGTAGGAGCCATTCGCCGGGGGACGGGAGTGTATAGCCAGCTGCACAAAGTCCAGTCGGACTCAGATGACAAACGACGTAAAAAGAACAATAGAACCATCTGCGGCCCGTCGGGTTACCTTATAAGACTGCGATCAATGGAATTGTAACGGTCAGATAACATTAACGCACCCTTAATTCTGTCATTAGCAAAGCACATGAGCATGAAGCCAGGTTTAGAAACCAACAAACCATCCAGCCCACTATTCATTAACTTGCTCCAACACAATGTCGTTAAGTCATTAGACAACATATGGGGAAACAAGTCTTCACACATGACTGAAGGTACCCCCTCCTGTTCATATGTAAAGATCCCATTGTCCATGTAGGCCTAATCATTAAGAGCACAAGACAGGAATTATTCATGACAAATGCATCTACAGAATGTTGTGATGTGGTGGGAACAATTTTTTATTATTTATAGATCAAACAGTTTCTATATAAAATGCCAAATACGTTTGATTTGCAAACTCTCAATGAGCCTTCATGGAGCTGAGAAGCTCACTCGTAAGATATAGCTGGGGCCATGTGTATAAGTGTATCAGGTCCCTCCTGTCCACATCACCTTATTCATTATGATCTAAAAGGCTAAACTGATCCTAGATCAGCACTCCTACGCTGAAACGCTTGATAAATAAAGCCCCTGGTCTGTCTATTCTGAAAAAATATATAAATGCAACAAGCAACCATTTCAAAGATTTTGCTGTTGAAGTTCATATAAGGAAATGAGCAACTTGAATTCATTAGGCCCTAATCTATGGATTTTACATGACTCTGCAAGGGTGCACCCAAAGAGGGAGCCAGGCCCAGCCAATCAGAATGTGTTTTTCCCCACAAAATCACTTTGTTACAGACAGAAATACTCCTCAGCATGTATTTCAACATTTTTGGGACTTAGGCGACCTGAAAAAAAGCTTAGGCGGCTTGCCCAAGGTTTCAATTGCAGAAGAATCCCTGATTGACGTAATTGTTGCGTTCTCTGACACATGCTAGAAGTTGGAAACCAAACTGTTTACTCCCTGGTCCCTTGTTGACAGCTGAACCCAGTCAGAAAACTGGTCAGCCCAAAGCAAACGAAGAGCCAGTCCCTGGTCTTGGAGACCAGTCAAAGAAGGGGATATTGGACCCCATGCAACATTCCAACAGCTATGCTAGACCGACATATGCTTACATACTGACAACAATAATCAGGTGAACCAACCAACATCAACAACCAGGCCTGGTCAACGCTGGGCCAGCCAGGTTTGCTCCCAGATAACCAGATGTAAATGGTCTGCGTTCATGCTCAATTGAAGTCAAACACGGGGTCCAATTGGCTGCAATCAATAGATAACATCGACCAATTCGCTAAGGCAAATTTGCTTTAGTAATGTAAAGCTGGCACCAGACTCCTAAGCACAAAAACATCATCATTTATTTTCTCAGCATAAATCCTTGACTAATCCACATCATTATATACATTCTTTCCTAAGAACAACACCCTCCAGAAATAGTAAACCCTCTAATCTAGCAGCATCCAAATACAAGTCTGTGTGTGTGCAGATGCAGTGTACCTACAGATGGATAAAGCCAAGGAGGTGGAGTGGTTAGTCACTATGGGCTTTGGGTTTCCATGACAGCGCTCTCTTTGTGCCCGTCAGTCGGCTGCATGCCCCAGCCTTCCATCCTGTGCTGGTGGTGGTGTGCTGTGTTTGCTCTGCCTACCGCTGCACTCCAAGGACTCCAGTTGGCCTTTTGTGTGCTCTTTAGTCTGCCCAAGCCCCTCACACATTCAGCTTCAGCAGCACAACAAGCCTGTAACGGCGTTCGTCTGTAGGAGGAAGAGAAGCGGACCAAAGCGCAGCGTGGTGGTTATTCATGTTTTAATAAATCGCTACACATGAACAAACTAACAAAAACAAGAAATGTGAAAACGCAAAACAGTCCTATCCTGTGACACCAAACACAGTGACAGGAACAATCACCCACAAACAAACAGTGAAACCCAGGCTACCTAAGTATGATTCTCAATCAGAGACAACTAATGACACCTGCCTCTGATTGAGAACCATACTAGGCCGAAAACATAGAACTGACCCAAAACATAGAAAAACAAACATAGACTGCCCACCCAACTCACGCCCTGACCATACTAAATACAAAAACAAAGGAAATAGAGGTCAGAACGTGACAGTACCCCCCCCCAAAGGTGCGGACTCCGGCCGCAAAACCTTGACCTATAGGGGAGGGTCTGGGTGGGCGTCTGTCCGCGGTGGCGGCTCTGGCGCGGGACGCGGACCCCACTTCGCCATTGTCTTAGTCCGCCGTATTGTCCGCCTCCGTGGCTTACTCCCCATGCCCACCCCTCTCAATGACCCCACTGGACAGAGGGGCTGCTTGGGACAGAGGGGCAGCTCGGGACAGAGGTGAAGCAGCAGCTCGGGACAGAGGGGCAGCTGCTCGGGACAGAGGGGCAGCTGCTCGGGACAGAGGGGCAGCTGCTCGGGACAGAGGGGCAGCTGCTCGGGACAGAGGGGCTCTAGCGGCCCCTGGCTGACTGGCGGCACTGGCGGCCCCTGGCTGACTGGCGGCCCCTGGCTGACTTGCGGCACTGGCGGCCCCTGGTTGACTGGCGGCGCTGGCGCTGGGCTGACTGGCGGCACTGGCGGCCCCTGGTTGACTGGCGGCACTGGCGGCCCCTGGCTGACGGCGGCGGCGGCCCCTGGCTGACGGGCGGCACTGGCGGCCCCTGGCTGACGCGGCATCCTCCTGGCAGACGGGCGGCGCTGGCGGCTCCTGGCAGACGGGCGGCGCTGGCGGCGCTGGGCAGACGGGCGGCGCTGGGCAGACGGGCGGCGCTGGCGGCGCTGGGCAGACGGGCGGCGCTGGCGGCGCTGGGCAGACGGGCGGCGCTGGCGGCGCTGGGCAGACGGGCGGCGCTGGGCAGACGGGCGGCGCTGGCGGCGTTGGGCAGACGGGAGGCTCCGGCAGAGGCGCCGGACAGACGGGAGGCTCCGGCAGAGGCGCCGGACAGGCGGGAGGCTCCGGCAGAGGCGCCGGACAGGCGGGAGGCTCCGGCAGAGGCGCCGGACAGGCGGGAGGCTCCGGCAGAGGCGCCGGACAGGCGGGAGGCTCCGGCAGAGGCGCCGGACAGGCGGGAGGCTCCGGCAGAGGCGCCGGACAGGCGGGAGGCTCCGGCAGAGGCGCCGGACAGGCGGGAGGCTCCGGCAGAGGCGCCGGACAGGCGGGAGGCTCCGGCAGAGGCGCCGGACAGGCGGGAGGCTCCGGCAGCGGCGCCGGACAGGCGGGAGGCTCCGGCAGAGGCGCCGGACAGGCGGGAGGCTCCGGCAGCGGCGCCGGACAGGCGGGAGGCTCCGGCAGAGGCGCCGGACAGGCGGGAGGCTCCGGCAGAGGCGCCGGACAGGCGGGAGACTCCGGCAGAGGCGCCGGACAGGCGGGAGACTCCGGCAGCGCTGGAGAGGAGGAAGGCTCTGGACGGATGGGCCGGAGAGACAGCCTGGTACGGGGAGCTGCCACCGGAGGGCTGGGGTGTGGAGGTGGTGACGGATAGACCGGGCCGTGCAGGCGCACTGGAGCTCTTGAGCACCGAGCCTGCCCAAACTTACCCGGTTGAATGGTCCCGGTCGCCCTGCCAGTGCGGCGAGGTGGAATAGCCCGCACTGGGCTATGCAGGCGAACCGGGGACACCGTGCGCAAGGCTGGTGCCATGTAAGCCGGCCCAAGGAGACGCACTGGAGACCAGATGCGTAGAGCCGGCTTCATGGCACTTGGCTCGATGCCCACTCTAGCCCGGCCGATACGCGGAGCTGGAATGTACCGCACCGGGCTGTGCACCCGCACTGGGGACACCGTGCGCTCCACAGCATAACACGGTGCCTGCCCGGTCTCTCTAGCCCCCCGGTAACCACAGGAAGTTGGCTCAGGTCTCCTACCTGGCGTAGCCATACTCCCTGTTAGCCCCCCCCCAAGAAATTTTTGGGGCTGACTCCCGGGCTTCCATCCACGACGCCGCGCTGCCTCCTCATACCAGCGCCTCTCCGCTTTCGCCGCCTCCCGTTCTTCCTTGGGGCGGCGATATTCTCCTGGCTGAGCCCAAGGTCCTTTACCGTCTAATTCGTCCTCCCATGTCCAATCCTCCTCGCGCTGCTCCTGCTGCTGCTTTCTCCTTTGCCCATTACCACACCGCTTGGTCCTGTTGTGGTGGGTGATTCTGTAACGGCGTTCGTCTGTAGGAGGAAGAGAAGCGGACCAAAGCGCAGCGTGGTGGTTATTCATGTTTTAATAAATCGCTACACATGAACAAACTAACAAAAACAAGAAATGTGAAACCGCAAAACAGTCCTATCCTGTGACACCAAACACAGTGACAGGAACAATCACCCACAAACAAACAGTGAAACCCAGGCTACCTAAGTATGATTCTCAATCAGAGACAACTAATGACACCTGCCTCTGATTGAGAACCATACTAGGCCGAAAACATAGAACTGACCCAAAACATAGAAAAACAAACATAGACTGCCCACCCAACTCACGCCCTGACCATACTAAATAAATACAAAAACAAAGGAAATAGAGGTCAGAACGTGACAAAGCCACGTTGGGGGGGATTTCCAGCCGTTTATTAGAGGCTGAAGAGAAAGAGACGTTTTTACGGCCAACATAAGGTGACTTTCCTGCTGAATTTCTTGCTCTGTATATCAGTAAAAGAGACAAGCATTGCAAGCAACGAGCATTCTCATTACCTTGCTATCATATGCACACAGAAGGAGGAACACGTGTATCAATGTGAACAGGTGTGGTGCAGTCAAAAGATAGCAGGGGCCTCATTTATACAGTTTTCATGCAAAAGTTGGCATTTATAAAAACTTAACTTGAAAATGTGCTTATCCTCCCGCAAACTGTAGACTATGCGTACATACTGTTTCTAGTGGTTGATGTATTGCATTACAAGAAAGCAAAAGCCAAGTGACACTCTTATTCATAACAATAAAACAGGTAGCTAAATATATGATGCCACTCTTATTCATAACAATAAAACAGGTAGCTAAATATATGATGACACTCTTATTCATAACAATAAAACAGGTAGCTAAATATATGATGACTCTTATTCATAACAATAAAACAGGTAGCTAAATATATGATGACTCTTATTCATAACAATAAAACAGGTAGCTAAATATATGATGACTCTTATTCATAACAATAAAACAGGTAGCTAAATATATGATGACACTCTTATTCATAACAATAAAACAGGTAGCTAAATATATGATGACTCTTATTCATAACAATAAAACAGGTAGCTAAATATATGATGACTCTTATTCATAACAATAAAACAGGTAGCTAAATATATGATGACTCTTATTCATAACAATAAAACAGGTAGCTAAATATATGATGACTCTTATTCATAACAATAAAACAGGTAGCTAAATATATGATGACTCTTATTCATAACAATAAAACAGGTAGCTAAATATATGATGACTCTTATTCATAACAATAAAACAGGTAGCTAAATATATGATGACTCTTATTCATAACAATAAAACAGGTAGCTAAATATATGATGACTCTTATTCATAACAATAAAACAGGTAGCTAAATATATGATGACTCTTATTCATAACAATAAAACAGGTAGCTAAATATATGATGACTCTTATTCATAACAATAAAACAGGTAGCTAAATATATGATGACTCTTATTCATAACAATAAAACAGGTAGCTAAATATATGATGACACTTATTCATAACAATAAAACAGGTAGCTAAATATATGATGACTCTTATTCATAACAATAAAACAGGTAGCTAAATATATGATGACTCTTATTCATAACAATAAAACAGGTAGCTAAATATATGATGACACTCTTATTCATAACAATAAAACAGGTAGCTAAATATATGATGACTCTTATTCATAACAATAAAACAGGTAGCTAAATATATGATGACACTCTTATTCATAACAATAAAACAGGTAGCTAAATATATGATGACTCTTATTCATAACAATAAAACAGGTAGCTAAATATATGATGACACTCTTATTCATAACAATAAAACAGGTAGCTAAATATATGATGACTCTTATTCATAACAATAAAACAGGTAGCTAAATATATGATGACTCTTATTCATAACAATAAAACAGGTAGCTAAATATATGATGACACTCTTATAACAATAAAACAGGTAGCTAAATATATACTGAACAAAAATATAAACACAACATGTAAAGTGTTGGTCCAATGTTTCCCGAGCTGAAATAAAAGATTCCAGAAATGTTCCATACGGACAAAAAGCTTATTTCCCTAAAGTGTTGTGCACAAATGTGTTAACATCCCTGTTAGTGAGCATTTCTCATTTACCAAGACAATCCATCCACCTGACAGGTCTGGCATATCAAGAAGCTGATTTAAACAGCATGATCATCACACAGGTGGACCTTGTGCTGGGGACAATAAAAGGCCACTCTAAAATGTGCAGTTTTGTCACACAACACAATGCCACAGATGTCTCAAGCTGAGGGAGTGTGCAATTGGCATGCTGACTGCAGGAATGTCCACCAGAGCTGTTGCCAGAGAATTGAATGTTAATTTCTCTACCATAAGCTACCTCCAACGTCATTTTAGAGAATTTGGCAGTACGTCCAACTGCAGACCAAGACCTCCACATCCGGCTTCTTCATCTGCGGGATTGTCTGAGACCAGCCACCCGGACAGCTAATGAAACTGAGGAGTATTTCTGTCTGTAATAAATCTCTTTTGTGGGGGAAAACTAATTCTGATTGGCTGGGCCTGGCTCCCCAGTGGGTGGGTCTGGCTCCCAAGTGGGTGAGACTATGCCCTCTCAGGCCCACCCATGGCTGCGCCCCTGCCCAGTCATGTAAAATCCATAGACATTCTAATGAATTTATTTCAATTGTCTGATTTCCTTATATGAACTGTAACTCAGTAAAATCGTTGAAATTGTTGAATGTTGCGTTTAAATTTTTCTTCAAAATAATATACAAGATGCAGTCATTTGCCATTAGTGAGAACAGCTAAGATCAATTTATTTTATCTTTGCATTCTAAAATACTTAGAAATAGGCATCTATTTCCTGTTATTTATTTCATTTCCATGATCATAGCAGAATAAATTCCTCACCTTTTCTGACTGTGATGGTTTCAAACTCGCGAAAATAGCCTATAGGGCTACAACAAGTTAGGATAGGCTACCATTTGTCCCACCTCTCATTTAACTGGACCCACTTCATAGTAGCATAGTAAATAGATAAGCTATTTCAAGTATTAGGTATTCCGATGCGTAGTTTAACGGTAGAACCGACGGTTCACCTTTTCCATTGACGTTTGTAGGCTACGTCCTAATAATGTCAAATTTCTCATAGGCTATATTTCATTTCTAAACATAATTCATCATACATACACTGAGTATACCAAGCATTCAGAACACCTTCTTAATATTGAGTTGTATCCTCCCCCTTTGCCCCCAGAACATCCTCAATTTGTCAGGGCATGGACTCTACAATGTTTTAAAAGCGTTCCACAAGGATGCTGGCCCATGTTGACTCCAGTGCTTCCCACAGTTGTGTCAAGTTGGCTGGATGTCCTTTGGGTGGTGGACCATTCTTGATACAAACGGGAAACTGTTGAGCGTGAAAAACCCAACAGTGTTGCAGTTCTTGGCACTAACTGGTGCACCTGGCTCTTACTACCATACCCCATTCAAAGGCACTTAAATATTTTGTCTTGCCCATTCACCCTCTGAATGGCACACATACACAATCCAAATTTTCAATTGTCTCAAGGCTTAAGAAGGCAGTGATTCGCTGGTTTCAAATATCCACACTGTGTCAGTAGCAGTATGTGTACTACTGACAGAGACAAAGCCCAGAGCCCCCTCTCTCCTTCTCTCTTCCTCAGGACACTGCTGTGGTCTCTCTCTCATTCTCTCTCTCTCTCTCTCTCTCTCTCTCAGGACACTCTGCTGAGGTCTCCCTCTCTCCTTCTCTCTTCCTCAGGACACTCTGCTGTGGTCTCTCTCTCATTCTCTCTCTCTCTCTCTCTCAGGACACTCTGCTGCGGTCTCTCTCTCTCTCAGGACACTCTGCTGAGGTCTCCCTCTCTCCTTCTCTCTCCTTCTCTCTTCCTCAGGACACTCAGCTACGGTCTCCTACTATCCCGGGAATCGAACCCACAGTTCTCGTGTTGCAAGCGCCATGGTCTACCAACCAGATAATGTGATGAGAGTTGAGCTCATGGAGCGCTGCACAATGCTCCCCGGCACTCCACATCCTTTCCAACCGCTTGGCAAAAAACTGCTCCTAGCTCACAGAAAAAAAACTGCCTCTCTGAATTACATGAATTAAAGTCACAATTTAACTAACACCCATCTATTTTTGTGACTACCTGGACCTAGCAGTTGGTTTTGAACTTTTAAGAGATCTCAGTTTATAAATACTTTGCTACAATGACACTTAGTTATCAACCCACCCCGTTCCTTTCTGTTAGCATGTAGTAAGTACAGCATCATACTTTTGGGATGTCTTTACAGATTCCACAATTATTCTTTAGTTGTGGACAACACATCTGTCACGTTCTGACCGTAGTTCCTTTGTTTTGTCTTTGTTTTAGTATGGTCAGGGCTTGAGTTGGGGTGGGCAGTCTATGTTCTTTTTTTCTATGATTTGGTATTTCTGTGTTTGGCCTGGTATGGTTCTCAATCAGAGGCAGCTGTTTATCGTTGTCCCTGATTGAGAACCATACTTAGGCAGCCTGTTTTCACCCTTGAGTTGTGGGTGATTATATTTTCTGTTTAGTGTGTTTTGCACCTGACGGAGCTGTTTCGGTTGTGCCTTTTTTTTGTTTCTTTGTTTGATGTTGTTCAGTTAAAATAAATAACATGAACCAGTACTTCCACCGACGACCGTTACAACATCATTGCACTCCCCTTCTTACTCTTGGTCCTCATCTTTCTAAGTCACCTTGATTTTTACAACTGTGTGTATTATCAGTTTCTTTATGAAAATATTTAGCAAACTCCATGACAGTAGCTAAAGCAAGGGGCAGCACACAAGTAGACTGAATACAAATGGAGCGGGCGACGCTATTGGAGCGGGCGACGCTCCAGCCTTTGGGAATCTCGCTCCTCGCTCCAGTCAAATTGGGCATGCTCCACTCCTCGCTCCAGTCAAATTGGGCATGCTCCACTCCTCGCTCCAGTCAAATTGGGCATGCTCCACTCCTCGCTCCAGTCAAATTGGGCATGCTCCACTCCTCGCTCCAGTCAAATTGGGCATGCTCCACTCCTCGCTCCAGTCAAATTGGGCATGCTCCACTCCTCGCTCCAGTCAAATTGGGCATGCTCCACTCCTCGCTCCAGTCAAATTAGGCATGCTCCACTCCTCGCTCAGCTCTACTCACATACTCTGCTATTAACTGAGCTACAGAGGACCATGATACAACACTTGGGCTGGGAGACCCCAAATACACACACACACACACACACACACGATCAGGGTCAGAGGAACAGGGTGAGAAAGACAGAGAGAGAAGAAAAGGGCCCATTGTTGGCCACAGGTGTCTGGCTGCCTGGGATGGTGAAAGGGTACAGACAGGAAGAGGACATTCCTAACATCCATCTCTCATCTCTCACACATATTAGTCTGTGTTATTTTGAGCTTCTTTATTCAGACACAAAGAAACTGGTTTTACATGATCCTGCTGTATCTCTCCCAAGCCCGAGGGTGACTGACTGACTACTTTGCAGTGCCTGATCAAATAACCCTAGACATTCCCGGAAATTATTTCCCCTTGCGCTCTGCCAGTACATTTATTCATTTCAAAACAATTGCCTAGCTGTCAGTGTTGGCAGACAGTTTGTGTATGAACAGAGTTCTTCAAATATCATTAAGACGTGTTACCTTAGCTCATCTCCCAGGCTAGTAGCTGGGGTGGGACATGCTGGGGGTGGGGGAAGTTAGACTGGGGTTGTCGCCCAAATGGCACCCTATTCCCTATATAGTGCACTACTTTTGACCAGGGCCTATAGGGCTTCCGCCAAAAGTAGAGCACTAGGGAATAGGTTGCCATTTGGGACACAACCTGGGTTGTGGTGGGTGGGATGAGGACTGAGAGGGCAGCAGCATGGGAAAACACAAAGGAGCTCCGATATGAGTAGAACAGGCAGGTAGGGTGGGAGGTTGGCGCCTGGAACCAGCAACCAGGGAACAGCTCTGTCAGAAAGAGGGAGAGTGCCTGCTTCCTCCCTATCCCGGCAGTGCCTGACAGGGGGCTTTGTGCTCCCAGCGTGGGCAGACGGGTGGGGCCCCTGAAACCCATGTTACGTTTGGTGTGGTCCCACAGCTGCTTCCTCCTCTGGACCCCATCAAACCACTCAGAAGGGCAGAGGGGAGACTTTGAGTAGGGAGACCTGTGTAATATTATGCACCCGAGGGTCTA
This sequence comes from Oncorhynchus clarkii lewisi, assembly GCF_045791955.1. Taxonomy (NCBI): domain Eukaryota; kingdom Metazoa; phylum Chordata; class Actinopteri; order Salmoniformes; family Salmonidae; genus Oncorhynchus; species Oncorhynchus clarkii. The sequence continues at coordinate 16,164,301 of NC_092154.1, read as the reverse complement.
TTTATAGGACTGTGTTGGTCTGGTTGTCTTGATAAAACTGTGTTGGTCTGGTGTGGTCTAGTTGTCTTGATAAAACTGTGTTGGTCTGGTGTGGTCTAGTTGTTTTGATAAAACTGTGTTGGTCTGGTGTGGTCTAGTTGTCTTGATAAAACCGTGTTGGTCTGGTGTGGTCTAGTTGTCTTGATAAAACTGTGTTGGTCTGGTGTGGTCTAGTTGTCTTGATAAAACTGTGTTGGTCTGGTGTGGTCTAGTTGTTTTGATAAAACTGTGTTGGTCTGGTGTGGTCTAGTTGTCTTGATAAAACTGTGTTGGTCTGGTGTGGTCTAGTTGTTTTGATAAAACTGTGTTGGTCTGGTGTGGTCTAGTTGTTTTGATAAAACTGTGTTGGTCTGGTGTGGTCTAGTTGTCTTGATAAAACTGTGTTGGTCTGGTGTGGTCTAGTTGTCTTGATAAAACTGTGTTTGACTGGTGTGGTCTAGTTGTCTTGATAAAACTGTGTTGGTCTGGTGTGGTCTAGTTGTCTTGATAAAACTGTGTTGGTCTGGTGTGGTCTAGTTGTCTTGATAAAACTGTGTTGGTCTGGTGTGGTCTAGTTGTCTTGATAAAACTGTGTTGGTCTGGTGTGGTCTAGTTGTCTTGATAAACTGTGTTGGTCTGGTGTGGTCTAGTTGTCTTGATAAAACTGTGTTGGTCTGGTGTGGTCTAGTTGTCTTGATAAACTGTGTTGGTCTGGTGTGGTCTAGTTGTCTTGATAAAACTGTGTTGGTCTGGTGTGGTCTAGTTGTCTTGATAAAACTGTGTTGGACTGGTGTGGTCTAGTTGTCTTGATAAAACTGTGTTGGTCTGGTGTGGTCTAGTTGTCTTGATAAAACTGTGTTGGTCTGGTGTGGTCTAGTTGTCTTGATAAACTGTGTTGGTCTGGTGTGGTCTAGTTGTCTTGATAAAACTGTGTTGGTCTGGTGTGGTCTAGTTGTCTTGATAAACTGTGTTGGTCTGGTGTGGTCTAGTTGTCTTGATAAAACTGTGTTGGTCTGGTGTGGTCTAGTTGTCTTGATAAAACTGTGTTGGACTGGTGTGGTCTAGTTGTCTTGATAAAACTGTGTTGGTCTGGTGTGGTCTAGTTGTCTTGATAAAACTGTGTTGGTCTGGTGTGGTCTAGTTGTCTTGATAAAACTGTGTTGGTCTGGTGTGGTCTAGTTGTCTTGATAAACTGTGTTGGTCTGGTGTGGTCTGGTCCCGTCTGATTTGTCCATAAGTCTGAATATGACTGCTCAGGCCAAATGTGGCCTGGTGTTTTTATTCATACTCATAAAGGGACAGATTCAGATAAACACATGCAACTCAGATTTTTTCATAAATCGTTCATTGATGTCAATGGGAGTTAAATCTGAGTTAAGCTAGTGGATCTCAATTAAAATACTGCCCATATATTTTACGAGTAAGCAGTGTTTCTCTTATTCACTTATTCATCATCTGTTCCCAAAACAAAAGTTGAACCCGTATCTACTAACCTGACTATATTTGACCTGCTGTTAAATCTAATCTGACTCTCTTTAGCTACCTCCAGCCCATTTCCACCCTAGGCCTCAACCTGTCAATTTCTCCAACACCAGTTAATGAATGGTTAACTAAGTTAGCTGTCAATTAGCGTTGGACCTCATCGATCCATCACTGTACCTGAGCATTCTGTTGTTAGCAAACATGATGGGGGTTGAGGTGAGGACACAGACAGCATCCCAAATATCACCCTATTCCCTATTTAGTGCACAACTTTTTTACCAGGGCCCATCAATGTTTGGCCAGTCCTGTGCGGTGACTTTCTCTGATGCATTCGGACTTTCTCAGATGATTGATAGAGCAGTCTCCATAGTGATGCTCACTTCTTTATACTGCATCTGTATGTCTTATAGTGGAAGTAGTTGTGGGTGTCTGTTGTGTGTGTGTGTGTGTGTGTGTGTGTGTTCACACCTGGCAAGCCTTTGTACATTCACTCTGCCAAAACATTACACAGTTACAGTCACTCACCCTTCTAGATAATTAAAAGCAGTCTAACAAGGTCTAGGCTAGCTAGTCCTAGCCATCTTTTTCGCCAATTAGCTTCAAATGGCTGGTGTGCAACCATGTCAAAGTTGGTTTGACGTTTGGTAGCCTTACTCTGGGGCTAGTTAGGAGCCGTGAATAAATGACACAATGTAAATGGGATAATATTTGCATGTTGCACATCTAGTTGTCTCATTAAAAGCTTTCAATATTTGTATATGAATTTCTAGAATGTATAGTGTGTTTGAGGTGTTTAATTAATTGACATTTGGAAATATTGTCCTTTAAAAATATTGTCCCATGTACATTGTGTAATTTACTGATGGTCCCTAACTAGCCCCCTATTGGATATCGAATGTCAAACCAAATTGACCCCTAGCAATTAGAGTTCTAGCCAATGAGCTTCAGCCCCTTGCCATTTCTGTGACAGCTAGCAAGATGCACACACAGCAGACCGAGAGAGAGAGCAATGGCGTGGGGTGCACGTATCTCCACATGTGACGTAGTATGCAATTTTTGGGAACCCTTTTGGCTCGTGAGCACTAAATTCAGAACTACTGGCTAAAAAGTATACAAAAGTACTGGTGAAAGAAAGATGCTCTCCGTTTGGGCTGATCTGTGACCTGCTAGCACCTCAGCGTTACACACAACAGACAGGAAATAGATGTGGGAAGGATGTGGTTCTGTACTACAAGAGATAAACAGTAATGAATAGACTGTACACAATTAACATAGCATGAATTCAATACAATAGCACAGCAAGAGCACTGGTAATGACTGTGTAAATATAAAGCTAAGATAAGCAAGCAATTAGCATTTCCTGGTTGCTAAAATTATAATAGTTTGCCTAGTTTCAGTTTATGTGACAAAACAGCTAAGTATAGTGTAGATAGTCATTGTAACATCTAAACCACTGTGAAATATCTTTTCCATAACCAAAATATTGTATTTTCAGCTGTTTGAAGCTGGTGTCCAAAAACTAAACTTAACAACGGGAAGCATAGAAATAGGGCATATAGAACAGATCTACCACTTGTACACCAGCTGTTTATTTCACTTTGTTTATTATCTATTTCACTTGCTTTGGCAATGTAAACATGTGTTTCCCATGCCAATAAAGTAATTTTAATTGAATTGAAATTGAGTGAGAGGCCAGTTTATGGTACCCCCCAGTCTCTCAGTCTCTGGTCATATGGGGGATGGGGAGTGGAGTGTGCAACTTGAAAGGATTGTGAAGTGCTGATAACAGTTACCGGCAGGGAATTAGTAACAACTGGAGAATCTTTTTAAATGCTGCAGCACCTTCAGGTTGTGCATTTCTATAGAGGCAGTGGCCGGGATTCCACTCAAAAGTCCTTGAAACCACTGCATTCAGAACTGATGTGTTGACCAAAATCAAAACAGAAGATTCATTTGCAACCCCAAAAAATGTGATTTTTCGACATTATGTTATGCTATTTATTCATTACTTTATTCAGGCATTCAACGCATCCATGATGGCATGATCAGTCTGTCAGTTACTATACGGTGGGGAAGAGTTAACACTGTGGGTGTGTAGTCAGCACACGTTTTCAGACGTTTAGATTTGGCCCATTCATCTCTAGTCAGAGGCAGAGTGAGGCATGCTGGGTTTGCTCCAGCAATAGCTTAGCACTTGAGTCCGAGCTGTGTACCGCTGTGCAACACCACACACACTAATGAGCAGGATGTGCTGGTTAAGGCTAAGCCCCATGTAAACACAGGGATACCACAGGCAAACCCGATGCCTTCCCTCACGCACAGATCCGCACACAAGAATGCACGTAAGTACTTTGGGCTTGGAGTCAATTCAGTATTTATTTTTTGTTGCTTTGGTACTAGTTTCACAAGTATGTGGTACATTTTCACAACTCTTAGTACAAAACTCCAAGCTGGTCACACAACACAGCCAGTCTTTCATTAAAAACCTGTCCTTGTGCATTCATTTGGATTGTAAACATCTCTCCACACAACCATTGATTCAAAATATACGTTTATTGTGGCATGTAATGAGAACATTGGTTTAATGACCAAAACACAACATAATGATATAATTTAGATGTTTTAACTACCAGTTAATCCAATAGCAGACAATTCAAGATACAAGGTTCACATTTTTCCAAATGTATTACAAATAAAAATCAGAAATACCTTATTTACATACATATTCAGACCCTTTGCTATGAGACTCGAAATTGAGCTCAGGTGCATCCTGTTTCCATTGATCATCATTGAGATGTTTCTACAACTTGATTGGAGTACACCTGTGGTAAATTGATTGGACATGATTTGGAAAGGCACACACCGGTCTGAATAAGGTCCCACAGTTGACAGTGCATGTCAGAGCAAAAACCAAGCCATGAGGTCAAAGGAATTGTTCGTAGAGCTCCGAGACAGGATTGTGTCAAGGCACAGATCTGGGGAAGGGTACCAAAACATTTCTGCAGCATTGAAGGTCCCCAAGAACACAGAGCCTCCATCATTCTTAAATGGAAGAAGTTTGGAATCATCAAGACTCTCCCTAGAGCGGGGGAGAAGGGTCTTGGTCAAGGAGGTGACCAAGACCTCGATGGTCACTCTTCCAGAAGGACAACCATCTCTGCAGCACTCCACCAATCAGGCCTTTATGGTAGAGTGACCAGACAGATGACACTCCTCAGTAAAAGGCACATGACAGCCCGCTCGGAGTTTGCCAAAAGACACCTACAGACTCTTAGACCATAAGAAACCCTGGGTCTGATGAAACCAAGAGTCTTGGCCATCTCTTTGGCCTGAATGCTAAGCGTCATGTCTGGAGGTGGCAGCATCATCCTGTGGGGATGTTTTTCAGCGACAGGGACTGGGAGACTAGTCAGGATTTGAGGCAAAGATGAATGGAGCAAAGTGCAGAGAGATCCTTGAAGAAAACTTGCTCCAGAGCACTCAGAACCTCAGACTGGGGTGAAGGTTCACCTTCCAACAGGAACACGACTCTAAGCACACAGCCAAGACAACGCAGGAGTGGCTTCGGGACAAGTCTGTAAGACCAAGTGGTCTAAAAATTCCTGGATTTAATGGCTTAAAGTTGAATGCTATCTGTCCAGAAGGTCACTGGTCATTTTAGGCGTAGAGGAATACAAACATTTTTCAAGTAGATGTGTCAATGTGGTGTAGAGCAGCTAAAAACCACATCCACCAATTGTATTCTCTGTTTTATTTCCCTAGTTTCTTTTGTAGACAGTGCAGCCTTAACATGGCAGTATGGCTGCCAGAGGTCCACAGCCATGAAAATAATGGTTATCTTGTTTGAAACACCTCTGACTGTGAACACAGCTTAGTAATACTGTTGACCAGTCACTGAGAGGGGAGGGCTGACAAATACATTCTCTTGAGACTTTCTCACTAGCACTGCTGGCTTACGAACACACACACGCACACGCACAGACACACACTGACTATAATACACTGTACATAAAACATACCCACACAGGACGAGGTCACTTCCTGTGTCGGGGTAGGGCTATTTCCTCTCAGCTGGTCTCACCAATAGCAGGGCTCCATTCCTATCTGACTAACAGGTTTCAGAAGGTCAAACATCCCGTCCACATGTGTTCCTGTGACGCTGTAGTCCTGTAGTGTAAAACCTGGGAATGAACATCCAACTGAAGTTTCATCGGAATAGCCTAACAGCAGAGACTTCAGGAGAGCTATCAGACACAGTAAACACAGTGTCATACACATACAGTGCATTCAGAAAACATTCAGACCCTTTTCCGTTTTCCACATTTTGTTACGTCACAGCCTTATCCTAAAATGGATTCAATTGATTGGACATGATTTTGGAAAGGCACACACCTGTCTATATAAGGGACCACAGTTGACAGTGCATGTCAGAGCAAAAACCAAGCCATGAGGTCCAAGGAATTGTCCGTAGAGCTCCAAGACAGGATTGTGTCGAGACATAGCTCTCGGGAAGGGTACCAAAAAATGTCTGCAGCATTGAAGGTCCCCTAGTACACAGTGGCCTCCATCATTCTTAAATGGAAGCAGTTTGGAACCACCAAGACTCTTCCTAGAGCTGGCACCCAGCCAAACTGAGCAATTGGGGGAGAAGGGCCTTGGTCAGGGAGGTGACCAAGAACCTGATGGTTATTATGACAGAGCTTCAAAGTTCCTCTGTCGAGATGGGATAACCTTCCAGAAGGACAACGGGGAATATGGTTAGGATCGAGGGAAAGATGAACGGAGCAAAGTACAGAGAGATCCTTGTTGAAAAACATTATTTCCAAATGCATTGTATTTCTGCTGCCTGCTTTGAGGAATACAAAGATTTCAAAATGTATTTCTAAGCTGTGTACTGATTACTGAAAAGTGCAGCAGCACTTCACCAAGTTCTCCTCTGACTTCAGTCTCTTCTATCAGGAATCAAGGTAAGACCCAAGTGCAGACTGTGTGAAGTAACAATGTTTCTTGTAACCACAGGGGCAGGCAAACGACAGGTCAAGGCAGGCAGGGGTCGATAATCCAGAGCAGAGGCCAAGGTACAGGATGGCAGGCATGCTCAGGGTCAGGCAGAGGTCGGTAATCCAGAGGTGAAGCAAAGGTACAGGACGGCAGGCAGGCACAGAGACAGGCAGTGGTCAGGCAGGCGGGTACATTGTCAGGTCAGGCAAAGGTCAAAAACCAGGAGGATGAGAAAAAGAGAGACTAGGGAAAACCAGGAGCTGAGACAAAACGCTGGTAGGCTTGAACAAACAAGACGAACTGGCAACAGACAGACAGAAAACACAGGTATAAATATAAATGGGGAAGATGGGCGACAGCTGGAGGGGGGTGGAGACAAGCACAAGGTCAGGTAAAACAGATCAGGGTGTGACATCTTCTCTTGTTTGATGGGAACACTTCTCTCCTGGCTTACATGAGAGGCCGCCCTTCCAGGGAGTGTGAATGTTCAGACATGGAGGGAGAGTCACAGAGCTGTGCTTACCAGGAACCACAGAGGCTGAGTCCTAATTCTCCAGCCTTTTCCAGAAGTGTGCACTTGCATGCTCCCTGTGATGAATATGATTGTTGTAAACATTGGCTGGAGTGAGTTTTTCCATTATTGTCAAATGAGAAAGTGTGCAAGGTGGAGAATCGGGATGCAGGAGAGAAGTCAGGAGAGCCTCACTCCTCTCTTATGCAACCCTGAGAGAGGCTGAAGATCCAACACTGGGAGAGGCTGAAGATCCAACACTGAGAGAGACTGAAGATCCAACCCTGAGAGAGGATGATGATCCATCACTGAGAGAGGCTGAAGATCCAACACTGGGAGAGGCTGAAGACCCAACCCTGTGAGAGGCTGAAGATCCAACAATGAGAGAGGCTAAAGATCCAACCCTGAGAGAGGCTGGGGATCCAACCCTGAGAGAGGCTGAAGTTCCAACACTGAGAGAGGCTGAAGATCCAACACTGGGAGAGACTGGGGATCCAACATTGGGAGAGGCTGGGGATCCAACATTGGGAGAGGCTGGGGATCCAACACTGGGAGAGGCTGGGGATCCAACACTGGGAGAGACTGGGGATCCAACATTGGGAGAGGCTGGGGATCCAACCCTGAGAGAGGCTGAAGATCCAACACTGGGAGAGGCTGAAGATCCGACACTGGGAGAGGCTGAAGATCCGACACTGGGAGAGGCTGAAGATCCAACACTGGGAGAGGCTGAAGATCCAACACTGGGAGAGACTGGGGATCCAACACTGGGAGAGGCTGGGGATCCAACATTGGGAGAGGCTGGGGATCCAACATTGGGAGAGGCTGGGGATCCAACATTGGGAGACTGGGGATCCAACACTGGGAGAGGCTGGGGATCCAACACTGGGAGAGGCTGGGGATCCAACATTGGGAGAGGCTGGGGATCCAACATTGGGAGAGGCTGGGTATCCAACATTGGGAGAGGCTGGGGATCCAACATTGGGAGAGGCTGGGGATCCAACACTGGGAGAGGCTGGAGATCCAACACTGAAAGAGGCTGGGGATCCAACATTGGGAAAGGCTGGGGATCCAACATTGGGAGAGGCTGGGGATCCAACATTGGGAGAGGCTGGGGATCCAACATTGGGAGAGGCTGGGTATCCAACATTGGGAGAGGCTGGGTATCCAGCATTGGGAGAGGCTGGGTATCCAACATTGGGAGAGGCTGGGGATCCAACATTGGGAGAGGCTGGGTATCCAACATTGGGAGAGGCTAGGTATCCAACATTGGGAGAGGCTGGGGATCCAACATTGGGAGAGGCTGGGGATCCAACATTGGGAGAGGCTGGAGATCCAACACTGGGAGAGGCTGGAGATCCAACATTGGGAGAGGCTGGAGTTCCAACACTGAAAGAGGCTGGGGATCCAACATTGGGAAAGGCTGGGGATCCAACATTGGGAGAGGCTGGGGATCCAACATTGGGAGAGGCTGGGGATCCAACATTGGGAGAGGCTGGGTATCCAACATTGGGAGAGGCTGGGTATCCAGCATTGGGAGAGGCTGGGTATCCAACCCTGAGAGAGGCTGGGGATCCAACCCTGAGAGAGGCTGAAGTTCCAACACTGAGAGAGGCTGAAGATCCAACACTGGGAGAGACTGGGGATCCAACATTGGGAGAGGCTGGAGATCCAACATTGGGAGAGGCTGGAGTTCCAACACTGAAAGAGGCTGGGGATCCAACACTGGGAGAGGCTGGGGATCCAACACTGGGAGAGGCTGGGGATCCAACATTGGGAGAGGCTGGAGATCCAACACTGGGAGAGGCTGGGGATCCAACACTGGGAGAGGCTGGGGATACAACACTGGGAGAGGCTGGGGATCCAACATTGGGAGAGGCTGGAGTTCCAACACTGAAAGAGGCTGGGGATCCAACACTGGGAGAGGCTGGGGATCCGGCCACACAGAATGGAAAACAATAAGAACTGGAGCCAGAAAGGAGCAGGACACGATGACAAAACATCAACTGAGAGAGATACCACTGAACAGTGCTGATGGAGAAGAAATAAGAAGGAATGTGGGGGAGTGGGAAAAACTGACACACAGGGGAAAGATGTGTATCTGACTCACATACATTTGTTCATATACTTGTTCATACACATGCATGAACACACATACAGTACACACGCACCCCCCTTTCCAACCCTTGCATTTTTTATTTGGGTCAAGGAAGGTTCCCAGATATCCATTGTGGGAAGCAGCCTTTTGGGGGCCCTAAACATATTTGTTTGGGGGGGCACCCACAAAGCGGGCAAAACATCTTAGTCGCCCCCCTCTTGACGGCGGAGAGAACGTTTTTACGTTTTAAAGGACATTTCCTGCATTTCTACACGTTGCCACGGGGCTTAGAGAAAATGTTGCAGTTTTAAAGCAAGTTTTCTGCAATTCTACACATTCTGCCACAAGGCGGAGTGAAAATGCTGCTATTTTTTTAAAATGTCATGCAATTCTACTCATTTTGCCATGGGGCCGGAGAGAAGAATTTGTCATTTTAATGCTAATTTCCTGAAATTCTACACATTTTGCCATTATTTAAGCCATGTCAATACAATATCTGAGCGAGTGACTAACAAAATCAATGTGGGGCTCCATGACCTTCGTGCCTGGTTGGTAATTTGGCCATGATTACTACTAAGTTTAGATAGCTGGCTAGACTAACTTACCAATCCATTTTTTTTGTTGCTTACATGGGCTAATTGAGTGACTGTCAGTGACTGACATAACAAGAGGAAAACTAATGATGCACAACCACATTTCGGCCCTGGTCAAAAGTAGTACACTCCATACACTGGAAGAAAGAAAGATAGCGATTCAACATACAATTGTAAGGCAACCAGCTGCAATAGGATTGTGTGTTCACTCAACAAAAATGTTATTGGGCAAACTCACAACAAAAAGTTTGTGTGTGAACATTTTGTTGAGCAAACTCACAATCCTATTGCAGCTGGCTGCCTTACAATTGTATGTTGAATCAACATTATTATTAGTTTTTATCTATAGTGATGGCTGTCTCCCTGTTCCTCTCACAGGGGAATATGCCTCTGCTGGGGTTAGGGAGATGGATGAGTCCCCTGGGAGTCCAGAAAGAGCAGAATAAGAACAACTGTGACATTCGTGGACATTGTCCACGTTAAGAGAAAATGAGTTTGAGGATGGATTTTTAAGTGACACATGGAGGCTATAAATATACGCGTATGTCTGTGTTTGTAAACAAGCAGAGGAACCTTTTGTGCTCTGAAGTGTGGGTATTCCCAGAAATGTGTGTGTGTGTGTGTATATATATATATATATATATATATATATATATGTATGTATATACAGTGCCTTGCAAAAGTATTCGGCCCCCTTGAACTTTGCGACCTTTTGCCACATTTCAGGCTTCAAACATAAAGATATAAAACTGTATTTTTTTGTGAAGAATCAACAACAAGTGGGACACAATCATGAAGTGGAACGACATTTATTGGATATTTCAAACTTTTTTAACAAATCAAAAACGGAAAAATTGGGCGTGCAAAATTATTCAGCCCCCTTAAGTTAATACTTTGTAGCGCCACCTTTTGCTGCGATTACAGCTGTAAGTCGCTTGGGGTATGTCTCTATCAGTTTTGCACATCGAGAGACTGAATTTTTTTCCCATTCCTCCTTGCAAAACAGCTCGAGCTCAGTGAGGTTGGATGGAGAGCATTTGTGAACAGCAGTTTTCAGTTCTTTCCACAGATTCTCGATTGGATTCAGGTCTGGACTTTGACTTGGCCATTCTAACACCTGGATATGTTTATTTTTGAACCATTCCATTGTAGATTTTGCTTTTTGTTTTGGATCATTGTCTTGTTGGAAGACAAATCTCCGTCCCAGTCTCAGGTCTTTTGCAGACTCCATCAGGTTTTCTTCCAGAATGGTCCTGTATTTGGCTCCATCCATCTTCCCATCAATTTTAACCATCTTCCCTGTCCCTGCTGAAGAAAAGCAGGCCCAAACCATGATGCTGCCACCACCATGTTTGACAGTGGGGATGGTGTGTTCAGCTGTGTTGCTTTTACGCCAAACATAACGTTTTGCATTGTTGCCAAAAAGTTCAATTTTGGTTTCATCTGACCAGAGCACCTTCTTCCACATGTTTGGTGTGTCTCCCAGGTGGCTTGTGGCAAACTTTAAACAACACTTTTTATGGATATCTTTAAGAAATGGCTTTCTTCTTGCCACTCTTCCATAAAGGCCAGATTTGTGCAATATACGACTGATTGTTGTCCTATGGACAGAGTCTCCCACCTCAGCTGTAGATCTCTGCAGTTCATCCAGAGTGATCATGGGCCTCCTGGCTGCATCTCTGATCAGTCTTCTCCTTGTATGAGCTGAAAGTTTAGAGGGACTGTAACGGTTTTCTGTATGAGAAGGAGAGTCGGACCAAAATGCAGCGTGTAGATTTCGATCCATGTTTTAATAAACAAACGTAAAACACGAATCAATACAAACACTACAAAAATAAAGAACGTAATGAACGTAACGAAAACCTAAACAGCCTATCTGGTGAAAACACATAGACAGGAACAATCACCCACAAACACACAGTGAAACCCAGGCTACCTAAATATGGTTCCCAATCAGAGACAATGACGAACACCTGCCTCTGATTGAGAACCATATCAGGCCGAACATAGAACTGGACAAACTAGACATGTAACATAGAATGCCCACTCAGATCACACCCTGACCAACCAAAACATAGAAATATACAAAGTAAACTATGGTCAGGGTGTGACAGTACCCCCCCCCCAAGGTGCGGACTCCGGCCGCAAAACCTGAACCTATAGGGGAGGGTCTGGGTGGGCATCTGTCCGCGGTGGCGGCTCTGGCGCTGGACGTGGACCCCACTCCATAATAGTTTTAGTCCACCTCCTTAGCGTCCCTAGATAGGTTACCCTCCTAAATGACAGCTCGGGACAGAGGGGCAGCTCGGGACAGAGGTAGCTCGGGACAGATGGGTAGCTTAGCACTGAGAGGAAGCTCAGCACTGAGAGGAAGCTCAGCACTGAGAGGAAGCCCAGGCAGGTAGTTGGATCTAGCAGATCCTGTCTGACTGGAGAATCTGGAAGAGTCTGGTCGACTGGCAGATCTGGAAGAGTCTGGTCGACTGGCAGATCTGGAAGAGTCTGGTCGACTGGCAGATCTGGAAGAGTCTGGTCGACTGGCAGATCTGGAAGAGTCTGGTCGACTGGCAGATCTGGAAGAGTCTGGTTGACTGGCATCTCTGGCTGCTCCATGCTGACTGGCTGCCCCATGCTGACTGGCAGCTCTGGCTGCTCCATGCTGACTGGCTGCTCCATGCTGACTGACAGCTCTGGCTGCTCCATGCTGACTGGCAGCTCTGGCTGCTCCATGCTGACTGGCTGCTCCATGCTGACTGGCTGCTCTGGCTGCTCCATGCTGACTGGCGGCCCTGGCTGCTCCATGCTGACTGGCGGCCCTGGCTGCTCCATGCTGACTGGCGGCCCTGGCTGCTCCATGCTGATTGGCGGCTCTGGCTGCTCCATGCTAACTGGCAGCTCTGGCGGCTCCTTGCAGACTGGCAGCTCTGGCGGCTCCTTGCAGACTGGCAGCTTTGGCGGCATCCTGCAGACTGGCAGCTCTGGCGGCTCCTTGCAGACTGGCAGCTCCCTGCAGACTGGCAGCTCCTTTCAGACTGGCAGCTCCTTGCAGACTGGCAGCTCCTTGCAGACTGGCAGCTCTATGCAGACTGGCAGCTCAATGCAGACTGGCAGCTCAATGCAGACTGGCAGCTCCTTGCAGACTGGCAGCTCCTTGCAAACTGGCAGCTCCTTGCAAACTGGCAGCTCCTTGCAAACTGGCAGTTCTGAACAGGCGGGAGACTCCGGCAGCGCTGTAGAGAAGGAAGGCTCTAACAGCGCTAAACAGGCGGGAGACTCCGACAGCGCTGAAGAGGAGGAAGGCTCTGGCAGCGCTGGACAGGCGAGACGCACTGTAGGCCTGATGCGTGGTGCTGGCACTGGTGGTACTGGGCCGAGGACACGCACAGGAAGCCTGGTGCGGGGAGCTGCTACCGGAGGGCTGGGGTGTGGAGGTGGTACTGGAAAAACCGGACCGTGCAGGCGCACTGGAGCTCTTGAGCACCGAGCCTGCCCAACCTTACCTGGTTGAATGCTCACGGTCGCCCTGCCAGTGCGGCGAGGTGGAATAGCCCGCACTGGGCTATGCAGGCGAACCGGAGACACCGAGCGCAAGGCTGGTGCCATGTAAGCCGGCCCAAGGAGACGCACTGGGGACCAGCTGCGTAGAGCCGGCTTCATGGCATTAGGCTCGACGCTCAATCTAGCCCGGCCGACACGCGGAGCTGGAATATACCGCACCGGGCTATGCACCCGCACTGGAGACACCGTGCGCACCACTGCATAACACGGTGCCTGTCCGGTCTCTCTAGCCCCCCGGTAAGCACAGGGAGTCTGCCTAGGTCTCCTACCTGGCGTAGCCATACTCCCTGTTAGCCCCCCCCCAATACATTTTTGGGGCTGCCTCTCGGGCTTCCTTGCCAGCCGTGTTCCCTCATATCGCCGGCTCCTCTCTCCGGCTGCCTCTGCTCTCCTAAGTGCCTCCACCTGTTCCCATGGGAGGCGATCTCTTCCAGCCAGTATCTCCTCCCAAGTGTAACAACCCTTGCCATCCAAAACGTCCTCCCATGTCCATTCCTCTTTACGCTGCTGTTGCTGCCTGTTGACACGCTGCTTGGTCCGTTGGTGGTGGGTGATTCTGTAACGGTTTTCTGTATGAGAAGGAGAGTCGGACCAAAATGCAGCGTGTAGATTTCGATCCATGTTTTAATAAACAAACGTAAAACACGAATAAATACAAACACTACAAAAATAAAGAACGTAATGAACGTAACGAAAACCTAAACAGCCTATCTGGTGAAAACACATAGACAGGAACAATCACCCACAAACACACAGTGAAACCCAGGCTACCTAAATATGGTTCCCAATCAGAGACAATGACGAACACCTGCCTCTGATTGAGAACCATATCAGGCCGAACATAGAACTAGACAAACTAGACATGTAACATAGAATGCCCACTCAGATCACACCCTGACCAACCACAACATACAAAGTAAACTATGGTCAGGGTGTGACAGGGACGGCCAGGTCTTGGTAGATTTGCAGTGGTCTGATACTCCTTCCATTTCAATATTATCGCTTGCACAGTGCTCCTTGGGATGTTTAAAGCTTGGGAAATATTTTTGTATCCAAATCCGGCTTAAACTTCTTCACAACAGTATCTCGGACCTGCCTGGTGTGTTCCTTGTTCTACATGATGCTCTCTGCGCTTTTGACGGACCTCTGAGACTATCACAGTGCAGGTGCATTTATACGGAGACTTGATTACACACAGGTGGATTGTATTTATCATCATTAGTCATTTAGGTCAACATTGGATCATTCAGAGATCCTCACTGAACTTCTGGAGAGAGTTTGCTGCACTGAAAGTAAAGGGGCTGAATAATTTTGCACGCCCAATTTTTCAGTTTTTGATTTGTTAAAAACGTTTGAAATATCAAATAAATGTCGTTCCACTTCATGATTGTGTCCCACTTGTTGTTGATTCTTCACAAAAAAATACAGTTTTATATCTTTATGTTTGAAGCCTGAAATGTGGCAAAAGGTTGCAAAGTTCAAGGGGGCCGAATACTTTCGCAAGGCACTGTATATATATATATATATATATATATATATATATATATATATATATATATATGCCTGTATGCCTTTGTGCGTGCCTGTGTGTGTAAGCACTTTGTTTGAGGGCTGGTGGTGAGGGGGCTGAATCAGAGGGGGAAAGCAATGGGAATTATCTTGTGGGGGAACAGGGAGTAGACGAGACTGGAGAGCATAAAGGTAGGACTATTAGATCGGTAATGAAACGCAGCTGTGGACCAGTCAGGCCCATAAAGACATGAGGAAACAAAAAGCTATGTTCTTGGACTCTCAGAAGAAAGGGGAGGCCTGGGAATGGGAAAAGCCTGTTTATTATGATGCAATAATGCTGCAGAGGACACTGGATTCGTGTAACAGAGCAGCCACTGTAGGTGCCGTTCCTGTCCCTCACTTCTGCACAACACCTTCCACGCACAAAGCAATGTTAGTTAGCTAGCCACCAATCTCCTTTTGAGTAAGAATGGAGGTAGGCGATGTATTCTGAGAGCACTTCAAGAGAAAACAAAAGAGCTTGTGTCATCATTCTGACACTCGGCAGAATGAAATGATAAGATATGAAAAGATGACGTGCTTCCCTGGGTAAAGCTCTCCCAATGCACATTGAGGAATAGAACAATTAACATGTTTCATGGGGTCAACTTTACACTTATTTCAGAGATGGAAACAAACCTGGCCCATCTGTGGTCTGGTCTGGGTAAGCAGATGCCTTGTTTAGAGGGGGTTACAGCGCTGCGGCTGGACGAGATTTAATTATGTTCTAATGCCATGCGCGCACTCAAAAAGAAAGAAGGGATACTGGTGTGTTGGGTTGGGTAAGGGTTTGCAATGGACCGTCATTACCCCAAATGGAACATTGATAAGATCAAATTTACTGTGAAATGGCATCGCTGAGAGACCCTAATGGAAGCCACGAGTTTCCAGTGTGGCTGGAGGATGGGGACCGCAGTGCGTATCGCAGGCTGTTTTTTCCAGCCCAGTCAGGAAAAAACATTACCCCTTACCCAAACCCCCCTATACTCACTGGGCCCAGTGGGGGAGACCATGGAGACAGAGGACGACCTAAATTACAGCTGTGGGTTACACAGTAATCCACATTATCATGAGGTATTCGCTGCTGATTTCCTCTTTGGACTCAATGTATATATGGTTCAAACGCATTAAGAAGGAAAGAAATTCCACAAATTAACAAGGCACACCTGTTAATTGAAATGCATTCCAGGTGACTACCTAATGAAGCTGGTTGAGAGAATGCCAACAGTGTCCAAAGCTGTCAGTCTTCAAGGCAAAGGGTGGCTACTTTGAAGAATGTAAAATACTTTTTGGGGTACAACCTGATTCCATATGTGTTATCTCATAGTTTTGATGTCTTTACTATTATGTAGAAAATAGTAAAAATAAAGAAAAACCCTTGAATGAGTAGGTGTGTCCAAACTTTTGACTGGTACTGTATATACAAGACAGATTTCTGGCCTGGCAATCCATGTCTATGTTTTGGAAATGCAGATCATCTAAGAGTGCTGTAGGCATAGACTTTACGTCTCATAGTTGAGAGAGGATGCATATTAAGAACTGTGCTGCTACCAACTGCATGACAACATAGACTTTACGTCTCATAGTTGAGAGAGGATGCATATTATGAACTGTGTCGCTACCGACTGCATGACAACATAACTTGAAGCACTTCAATATGAGCAGCAAGTTTAACAGAATCTCTGATTGGCTGTAAAAAATTTTTTTTAAGTATTAGGATCCCCATTAGCTAACGCAGTAACGCAAGCTAATCTTCCTGGTGTCCAACACCAATTAACAAGACATTACAAACAACCACAAATCAAGACTTAACAAACATTCAACAAGTAGACAATACAGACAATTAAAATGACAGGAAACACATTTAACATTCAGTTGATGCTTTCTATTTCCTGTCCAGTCATATGGTCTATCACATTTTTTTCTTGAAGGTGGATTTACTTGTTGCCTGAGAAATATGTATTGGTAAAGAGTTCCATTCAGCAATGGCTCTATATAAAACTGTAGATTTAAGTCTATTTGTCCTTGGCTTGGGTTGTCTTAGCTGCCCTGAATTTGCCTGTCTGGTTTGGTGGTTATGCGTGTTGCTAGTATGTACTACCTTGCCTGAAAAATACTGTGTTTTAAAAAATATATATAACATTCCGAAAGACAATCAGAAGACTGGATAGTAATTTGTTTTCAACGTGAAGCCATGAGAGATTCTGATGCATTTGGATAATATTCAGCTTTTTATATATCTTTCTTTGCTGCAGATTACCATATAACTGGACAGTACTCTAAGTGTGATAGGACCAGGGATTGAATCACCTAATTCAGAGTTCTAGATGTTACATACTCGGAACCGTTTCTTGTAACAGCAATTCCCTTACCCATCTTAACAATATTATCTATGTGTTCGGACCATGATAAAGCTGAGTGCGACATGACGCCTAGTAGATTCGTTTTTTTTCACTTGCTCTACATGCTATCTATTCATCAACAAATTCAATTGGGTATCATCAGCAAGCATATCTTAAACCAAGTACAACACATTTAGTTTTAGAAATGTTCAACACCTATTTGTTCATATCAGTTCTTAGTTCACTACTCAGTACATCTGTTGGCTCATTACGTTCTGATGCTGCGCTGTACATTGTAGCGTCATCAGCATACATTACCACGCTTGCTTTGTTCATTACTGAAGGTAAATCATTAGTAAATATGGAGTAGAGCAGTGTGCCTAGGCAGCCTCCTTGAGAAACACCACAGTGGATATCTTTACTGTTTGAAAAGCTGCCATTAAAGGACACATTTTGCCTTCTCCTGGATAGATGGCTAATGTTAAAACCCTAACATTTGAGTTGTCCTAGTAACAGTTCATGATCAATTACATCAAAAGGCAGCACTGAAATCCAGCAACACTGCACCAACTCACTTCCTGTCATCCATACTCTTTAACCAATCATCTGTCGTTTTTTCTAAAGCTGTACTCCTAGAATGCCAGATTTATCTTCTACTTTTTTGGCATAATAACGTTGAATCATTACATTTCTCAGCTCATCATCAATCCATGGGGCATCGTTTTGACCTCACAGTGCATTTTCTTAAAGGGGCGTGCTTATCAGCTATACTCATAAATCATTTCAGAAACAAACTTAGTGACATTTCAAGATCATCCTTACACACTTCTAACATTGCACATTCTTAATCTCACCCACAAGGGTTCAATCAGAGTGCTGCTTGAACCCTCTGTAGGACCATCGGTAGCTTGTTTTCCTAGTGAGTGCAACCAAGGTATGATCACCACAACCTAGTGCCACTGATACAGCTTTAGAACAATGTTCAGCCATGTTAGTAAAAATGTGATCGATACAAGTTGATGATGTGATACCGGACTGTCGCACATTAAAGGGTAAACTGTTCAAGTGAGAAATCAATCAATCAAATTTATTTTATATAGCCCTTCGTACATCAGCTGATATCTCAAAGTGCTGTACAGAAACCCAGCCTAAAACCCCAAACAGCAAGCAATGCAGGTGAAGAAGCACGGTGGCTAGGAAAAACTCCCTAGAAAGGCCAAAACCTAGGAAGAAACCTAGAGAGGAACCAGGCTATGTGGGGTGGCCAGTCCTCTTCTGGCTGTGCCGGGTGGAGATTATAACAAAACATGGTCAAGATGTTCAAATGTTCATAAATGACCAGCATGGTCGAATAATAATAAGGCAGAATAGTTGAAACTGGAGCAGCAGCACAGTCAGGTGGACTGGGGACAGCAAGGAGTCATCATGTCAGGTATTCCTGGGGCATGGTCCTAGGGCTCAGGTCCTCCGAGAGAGAGAAAGAAAGAGAGAATTAGAGAGAGCATATGTGGGATGGCCAGTCCTCTTCTATAAATTGTGTATGACTAATTCATATTCAGGTCTTTTAAAGTCTGGCTCTTTGTTGCTGTCAGAGAGTCCCCACTGGGCTAATGCCAGCCCCTGAAATGACTTGAAACACAAACACTTTGCTCAGCTTTATCCACAGCCATTTGCTTTTCCCTGACGTGTGAAAAAAAACCAAGATGGTGTTTTGCCAAGAACAACATTTGCCTTGTTTAATTTGGGTATGCTGCTCAGACAGCACCCTTCCCTTCCTCTCCATGTTGACTTTCAGCATCATATACTCTATGACGCTCAATGGGTTCTTCCGTTCCCAAAATGTGGGCTTTCACCTACCTCGAGCCAGTCACGTGTTTTTGGCATAGCCAGCACAAAAGAGCAGCGCTCCACTCCAGTCTCACTCCAGTCTCAATAGAACATATTGTATTGTCCATGATGTTAACAACAAGATAAATATCAACCACTGTTCTTTTATCAAGATGATTCCCAAAGAGAAATGTATAGATTAATATTACCACCCCAATCAGATTTTTTTTTTTAATCAAAGCATTTATTCAAAACAATTATTTTCAATGCCTGACCTCTTCGAGGTCAACAGTAAACGCTTTATTATAAAGAAAATGTGAACCCAATTATGTTTATTGGCCAGGAGCATTTTAATAGTTGAATAGTTCGGTCTGCCATAATTGAATTTTAGATGAGTGAAATAAGATTGTATCAGGGCTGTTCTCGTGCCTTATAATGCCATATGTATATAGGGTCTCCATTGTGGGATTACAAGGCCTCTTCATCCTCGGTACACCCAGTCCTAATGTTGTGCGCGAGACTGCTTAGCGAAAAACAACAAAACCCAGGACAGCTAAGCCTATATCGCATTCTTCCATCGTGAAAAAGTGCCGGCTTGCATGAGAAAATAGGGGATAATTAGGTAGAAAATCCACCGCACATTCCGCATGGCAGCAGTTCAGCCAGCTGAACACAGAGGGCCCTTCTTCTGCACTGGAACCACAAAGACATCAAGGCAGTTTACCACTGGATCTGGGCTGGATGAGGCTGCTGGGCTGCGTGCCTGTGATGACTACCTAGTGGAAAAATGAACCCATTATCCTGGGACTACACCTCTTGATGCATCTTATCCTCTTCACATGTACCACTCAAAGTCATCTCTGACTGAGAAGGAGCTCTTAGGAGCTCTCACGTAGGAGAACTTCAAGAACATATAAAGGATTGGGTCCCACACTGAAAATGTTCTGAAAGTGTTGCTACCATGAGACGCTCTGATCAACTCTACAACTCTGTTACATTTTTTAAATAAAATGTTGTCTTATGTGCAGAGACCAGGCTGCTGTTCATGAGGAGCGGTGCACGCTGCTAACTCAGTCAGCAAACATTGGCAACAAGAGGCTAGTATGTAGAAGCAACATAAACTGTACACGGTCCAAAACCCACCTGCTCAGCCTAACAATAGTCCTGGTGAAAACTCAGTTGACACTCCTTTAAAATAGTTACTTACTGACTGTAACAAAGAATACCAATGCATTTATATTCGAGTTAAAAGGTGGCGATTAATCAATTTCATTATTTCACTGTTGGGGAATAATCTTTGATTCAACTCTTGTGACTGAACTGCTACTCACAGACCTCTGTTTGTTATTTCAAACCTCTCCCAGCCACGTCTCTAGTCATTCATTCTACTGCTGACAAAAGCACCTGAGGCCTCATTTATAACAGTTGCGTAAAATTTATGCTAAATATCTGCGCGTGCCATTTGTGAAAAGACTGTTCACACACAAAAATATTGAGATTTGACAATTACGTCCTTAATTGCTGTATACTTCAGAAGTATTGGAATTATGCCAAGAAAGTATCTAAAATAAATAACAATGATGAACTTGATCAAATGTCTTTGGAGGTGTTGGCAGAATGTTTTCTTTTGCAGGGACATTTGCTGTAAACTATCTGACCACTTCTGAAATACAAAAACTATTGTAAATTGTTGTGCACATGTAGACAGTTTGAATTCAGTAATGTTTTGCATTTACTGTTTTCCCCAACCTAAATATGCAACATTGCCTGCGAATTCTGAAACGTATACTCTTCTAATATTTTTCACTAGAGTAGGCTATACTTACAGTGGTAGTCTACGCACTTCACTGCAAAATATCAACTGTCTGTTCACCTGTTAAATTCTACTGTATGTTATGAACCATCCTCCCGTTCTCAGAGCAAGGAGAGCAAAAAGTAGAAATTATAATAGCCTATCTAATAGGCCCAATTAAATGAGAGATTAATAGCCTATCTAATAGGCCCAATTAAATGAGAGATTAATAGCCTATCTAATAGGCCCAATTAAATGAGAGATTAATAGCCTATCTAATAGGCCCAATTAAATGAGAGATGCGCATGGTCATTTGTTTATGGCTACTTTGGGAATATGAACTCATCATGGCCATAAATGGTGATGAATTTCTTCTGCAATGGTTATGGTGTACACTGAGTATACAAAACATTAAGAACACCTGCTCTTTCCCTGACATATACTGACCAGGTGAATCTAGGTGAAAGCTATGATCGCTTATTGATGCCACTTACTAAATCCATTTCAAGTAGTGTAGATGAAGTGGAGGAGCCTGGTTAAAGAATGATTTTTAATACACGGTATTATTTTAAACAACTTTCTAATAGTTTATTTCATCATTTTGCATTTTTCTGTGAACGTGTCCATTTACAATGAATAATTCCATTCTCAGTCTGATGATTCATATGTACTGTAGTCATAAAGTAAGCTTCAGCTTGTGTGTTATTACAATATTAGCTCATAGTAGTAGATTTTTAGTTGGGAGTTCTCGGCCACCGCAGATGGGTTCTAACGACATAAAGTTGATGAAGAGAAGAGTCTGTGCCAGGTTTTAACGGTCCATTTGGAACGCTGCCAGGTTGCTCTCTGTCTGTGCCAGCTCTCTATCCCCTCAAATGTTATTTGTCACATGCGCCGAATACAACAGGTGTTGACCTTACAGTGAAGTGCTTACTTACAAGCCCTTTAACCAAAAATGCAGTTTTAAGAAAAATATGTGTTAAGAAAGTATTTACTAAATTAAACTGAAGTAAAAAATAAATAATAATAAAATAGAAATAAAGAAAATATACAAAGTAAAAAATATATTTTTTTAAATTGAAAGATATATATATTTTTTTAGTTAAAATAAATAACAATAGAAATAGAACAAATAATTTGATCTGTTGGAGTGGTATGCAAATTGGAGTGGGTCTATGGTTTCTGGGATAATGTTGTTGACGTGAGTCATGACCAGTCTTTCAAAGCACTTCTTGGCTACAGACATGAGTGCTATAGGTCAGTAGTAATTTGGGCAGCTTACCTTGGTGTTCTTGGGCACAGGGACTATTGTAATCTAATTGAAACATGTTGGTATTACAGACTCGGTCAGGGACAGGTTGGAAATTTCAGTGAAGACACTGGTCAGCGCATGCTCGGAGTACACGTCCTGGTAATCCGTCTGGCCCTGCAGCCTTGTGAATGTTGACCTGTTTAAAGGTCTTACTCTCATCGGCTACGGAAAGCTTAATCACACAGTTGTCTGGAACAGCTGGTGCTCTCATGCATGCTTCATTGTTGCTTTCCTCGAAGCGAGCATAGAAGTCATTTAGCCCGTCTGGTAGGCTTGTGTCACTGGGCAGCTCGCAGCTGTGCTTCCCTTTGTAGTCCTTAATAAAAAGTAGAAAGTGGTAGCTCTAGCCTTTATCTCAGTGCGGATGTTGCTTGTAATCCATGGCTTCTGGTTGGGATATGTACGTACGGTCAGTGTGAGGACGACATCGTCGATGCACTTATTAATTAAGCCAGTGACTGATGTGGTACTCATCAATGTTATTGGATGAATCCTGGAACATATAATAGTCCTATAGCTTAGCATCCGCTCCATCGAACCACTTCCGTACTGAGCGCGTCACTGGTACTGAGTTTTTGCTTGTAAGCAGGAATCAGGAGGATAGTTATGGGCAGATTTGCCAAATGGGGGGCAAGGGAGAGCTTTGTATGTGTTTCTGTGTGTGGAGTAAAGGTGATCTAGAGTTTTTGCCTCTAGTTGCACAGGTGACATGCTGGTAAAAAATGTGAAAAGACAGATTTCAGTTCCCCTGCAATAAAATCACCGGCCACTTGGTGCTCCACGTCTGGATGTGCATTTCCATGTGTGTTTATGGTCCTATACAGCTCATTGAGTGCGGTCTTAGTATCAGCATCGATTTGTGGTTGTAAATAGACAGCTATGAAAAATTTGGATGAAAACTCTCTTGGTAAATAGTATGGTCTGCAGCTGATCAATATGGCCGTTGTGGAGTTCTGCACCAGGGGCTCATTGTGATTGAAGAATGCCAGGGTCAAGGGTGACATAGGGGTGATGGGGCTTCCCCTGCTTGCACCTTTAACCATTCATGGCCTCATTGTCTGCAGCGCAAGCCGACAACTGTGTCACAAAGCGCCGGTTCCACAGTTCTGCCCACTGCACAGGCCCATAGTCTAGGGTCCCAGCCAAGTGGCAGACCATTGACTGGCTGAAAGTGCAGCCCATCGTTCTTTTAACACAGACAGCGAGTACCGAATACAATCTGTCCCTCTGCTGCTCTGAATGACAGATGTGATAATGACTTTGCTGTTCTTCTGTCCTCCTCAACATTCTAGAATGTAGCCTAATGACTGGAGTCAACCAGTTACTATTTTCTCTGCCATCAGACTAGGCGTTCGAAGTTTCCTGATCGTTGCTTCCTGTTGGGTGTAATTGAAGGGGTCAAAGGTTGTGGATGTGTTTAGGGTCAGCGGTGTGATGTATTCTCACCCTGCTTTGTGTAACCAAGGGCTATGTCCTCCTCCTCCTCTCCTCTCCTTCTCTCCTCTCCAGGACAGGCATAGTGCTGCTATAGTTTACTGATGGAACACGGTGCACCTTAGGCCACTCCGACCTCTGACCCCTCTCTGTCTCTCTCAGGAAATGAGAACTCTGGACAATACTCTGAGGGTTTATCTATTTCAGGAAACATTGGGGTTGATGTCATTGTATTTCAAAATGTCTGTAATTGTTTTACCTTATAGATATGTTCTCTCTCATCCTGTTTGGCTTGATCTTGAGTTGTTGGGAGATTTCTAACTTAAATCTGACTTAGAGACGTTGCTCACGGTGATGTTGAAATAGCCTTGTCTGATAACTTAAACTGAACGGTCTTAGAGTCGAGGGTTTCTGTTTTTAAAAAGGAAAGGAAATTGCTCGGAATTCCTGAGAACCAAAATAAACAGGCGACAGAATGAAGTCCGCTTTTAAAAAGTCTGTTCAGCAGCTCAGTAGCAGTACGTCATGGAAGGAGGCTGAGTGGAGTGGGGGGGTGGCCAAGCAAAGGAACAAGGGGTGTTTAGATTTAGAGTGGGGGTTGCAAAGGGGGTCCTCCTAACCACAGTGGGCTCACATACAAGGCAGACTGTGTGTGTGGAACTAACTGAAGTCCCTCCCTCCTCTGTTTCCCTACAGATGAGCTGGAGACAGAGAGAGAGATAGAGAGAGCAAGCGAGTGAGCAGCTGTTTGTGTGAGTGTGAGAGCGGTGCTGAGTTCTGAAGAGCTCACACAACAGGACAGAGCCCAGCTAGCGCTGCTGAGACGGACTATGCAGAATAGTGTCTGAGTTTGTCCTGAGGATAGACACCAAGTGGTAAGATAACTTTACAGCTGGTGTGTGTATACTGTAGTTGTTGTTTTTATGTGCTTTTGTTTTAATGTAATCTCGTGATTTAATTTAGTTTTATTAAAATGTATGTGATTTCATTTAATTGTATTTACCTTTATGTGATTTCATTTGATTTAATTGAACCTTTTTTTTAACCATTTAACTATTTGTCAGACGGCAGTCAAGCATCGATCATCATGTCACCTTCAATATTTATTGGAAAGGAGCATCAAGCTCATCACCGTACACTTTCACCACCCTGTGAAGTTCATCATAACTTATTTAATTTGTTGCCTAATAAACTGCATGGTTTTCCGAGTCGTAGTGGGAGGACCACACACCATATCATCGCTTGACTTTGATATGATGGTTATTATATCAATATTTGCGTAAAAAGTCATTTCCACCACCATTTCCCGCATAATTCATTTTAGCGACACAAAAAGACCCTGCCAAGTCGAACGAACAAATTCCTGTTTCCACAATATGACTTTACTGTGGATGGAAGTGTGATTATTGGCATTCTCTCTTGATTATCTCTCATGCTGATGTTTTGTCTTCTGCCCTACTACAGATCAGAATGGGAAACACTGACAGCCAGTACAGCAACTTCAACGTCCCTGGGAAACCCAAACCCTGCTCTCTAAAGTTCCACTCCATTAAAGAGGAAGTCCTGTCCCCCAATAGCTGGTGGAGGGGCAGCGAGGGGGGCGGCCAGGAGTACAAAACCAGAGGCATGGGAGGGAGGGTCTGCCTGCCCCAGCAGAAGATCACTCACAACCAGCCTTGTGGCTTGTCGCAACACTACGAGCACCACATCACCAAGGAGGGCAGGGGACTGAGAGGGCCCCCAGGAGCCAAGCTGAAGTCCAGCTCTCCGCAGTGTTGTGGCAGAGGGGACAGTTCCCAAGTGACCAGGAAAAGCAGTGGTCATAACGGCTATGGTTTCCTGGAGAGTAGCGGGGAGAATGTGAACGGTCTCGATGCTAACGGGCAGCGCACCCCTGAGATGACTTCCCTGTGTGAGCCAATAGAGAGCCGCAGCAGCCCCAAGGTGCTCCTCAGTAAGGACGGCAGCATGCGTGTGGAGTTCACCAATGCCAGGAGGATGTCTCTGGAGCCCCAGGATCTGTCAGGCCACAGCCACAATGCAGTAGCAGCCCCAGAGCCCTCTCTGACTAGGACCAGTAAGGGTAGCTCGCTCAGCTCCGAGGGCTCCTGGTACGACTCTCCTTGGGGGAACACCACAGAGCTCAACGATAATGTGTTCACATGTAGTCAGACCACAACGAGGGACAACAGTAGTGGCTACACCACCTACTCCTCCACACGCACTGAGGAGACGGGCTGCGACTACAACACCTTCTCATCCGCCCGTATTGAGGACATGTCCCCGGGGTTCAACCCCAACCTCCTCTTCCAGACCATGGATAGTAATGGACAATATGCAAGCCGAGGGTTTAACAGCAACGGGTATAACTCTTGCTCTTTGGGCCGCACTGAGGACAGTGGCATCGGAGATTCTATGATTCTCTACCCAGAGCAGAGTCAGTTTAGCCTCATCTCCCCTCCCGTGTCCCTATCTGACCTCAGCATGGTGGCTACATACCCCACACCTCACTTCCAGGACATCCCCCAGCGCCGGGCGTCGCTGGCCTCGGTGCTGACCCTGGACGTGGGCGACCAGGAGGAGAGCTCAGAGTCGGGCGACCAGTGCTACTCCTCCGCTCACAGTCACACGCTGCCCTGCAGGAGGGTCGCCACCGAGCCTACCGCCATCGTCGTCAGCAACAGCAGGAAGGACAACCTGAAGAGCCGAATCCGGCGCCTCGGCGACTGGACAGGAAGTCTAAGCAGGAAGAAAAGAAGACTACAGGTTAGGAAGGAGGGGAAGAAAGGGGAGATGGAAGGAGGAGGGGAGGGTATATAGTGAAGGGGGAAAGGGAGTAAGACTGGACATGTACTGTAGACTCTTTATCAGATGACCTGTTGCCAGTTATCTATGACATGAGACTGCAGGCTGACTATGTGTGATGGTAATCTCATTGTTCAGGTTGTTTTGGTCAACGTGATTGGCTGATGGCTGTTGGCTCTTAGAACCAATCAGATGAAGCAGAACACTGCAGTGTCACAGGAATATCTCTCTGTCAAACATCATCCTATGACTGTTAAATACTAACAAACGTTTCAGAACCTTACATCATTATGACAGATGTTATGTACGTCTCCTTAAGGCTTTGTGTCGAATTTGAGGGGAAAGATTTCAAAGGTCAGAAAGGAAATCTTCCCTGCTTATTTTGTCGCCGGAGAACGTTAAATTAGGCCAGAGTCACACATGACCAAGCATTTTCCAGCATTACTTGAGCTAAAATACTGCCGTGAACAGCCTTTATTTGTCGACAGTGGACAAGAGGATGTAATCAGGTAATAATGATGGTGTTATATGACTCCATTGCGTTTTTTCTCTGTATTGTATAGCAGGCTGAGGCCCCGCCTCCTGGCTATGTAAGAGAAGCCCTCTACCTTTCTCTGTATTGTATAGCAGGCTGAGACCCCGCCTCCTGGCTATGTAAGAGGAGCCCTCTACCTTTCTCTGTATTGTATAGCAGGCTGAGACCCCGCCTCCTGGCTATGTAAGAGGAGCCCTCTACCTTTCTCTGTATTGTATAGCAGGCTGAGACCCCACCTCCTGGCTATGTAAGAGGAGCCCTCTACCTTTCTCTGTATTGTATAGCAGGCTGAGACCCCGCCTCCTGGCTATGTAAGAGGAGCCCTCTACCTTTCTCTGTATTGTATAGCAGGCTGAAATCCCGCCTCCTGGCTATGTAAGAGGAGCCCTCTACCTTTCTCGTTATTGTATAGCAGGCTGAGACCCCGCCTCCTGGCTATGTAAAAGGAGCCTCTACCTTTCTCTGTATTGTATAGCAGACTGAGACCCCGCCTCCTGGCTATGTAAGAGGAGCCCTCTACCTTTCTCTGTATTGTATAGCAGGCTGAGACCCCGCCTCCTGGCTATGTAAGAGGAGCCCTCTACCTTTCTCTGTATTGTATAGCAGGCTGAGACCCCGCCTCCTGGCTATGTAAGAGGAGCCCTCTACCTTTCTCTGTATTGTATAGCAGGCTGAGACCCCGCCTCCTGGCTATGTAAGAGGAGCCCTCTACCTTTCTCTGTATTGTATAGCAGGCTGAGACCCCGCCTCCTGGCTATGTAAGAGGAGCCCTCTACCTTTCTCTGACAGGAGAAAGTGTTTCTTGTTCGCTATTAATGAGAGATTACGGTCGCCGTTCTACTGAACCAGTGATGTTAAGATGGGCTTTGTCTTGTTCCAGTAGGAATGGAAATGCATTAATAGATACAGCATGTAAGAGCTTTAGGTCAGTGGGTCAAGACTCGAGTGTACTCATTCACACCCAAAGATACCTACACTAGAACTATTTTACCCTTTCATCTGTGGGCCTGATTCCTTTTGGGTCGCAATCTAAGACTAGGTCCTGGTTTTTTGTTGGTCACAAGAAACCTTTAACATGTTTAGGCGGGGCAAGTCAGAAGAATGTTTGGATAATTTCCATGTGTTCTGTTACCCGTACCAGGGAAATTCCAGGCTGTTATTATAGGGGACTGATTGTTGCAAAAATATTTTACAATATCATGTTAGAGTATCTCATGATACATTTCATATTGTTTTCTAATAGAAATAGACAACAATTGCCTACTGTTCAGGAATTGGTAGTCGAGAAATAGATGAAAATGTGCCTCTTCTGTGTTCCTGATCTTGTGATATTGTAAGATTATCGTTTAACTTTACACACAAAGGTCTAGTTAGTTAACTATTCAGACTTGTTTTCCTCCTCAAAACCATCCTGATCTCTCTCTCTTACTCTCTCTCTTGCTTTCTTACTCTCGTTCTCTCTCTCCCTAGGAGCCTTATGGCAGTGAGGCCAGTGAAGGCTTTATCATTGGAGTGGATCCTGGCTTAGGTGACTCCAGCTCCCAGGTAACTGGTCCAGTATGGAACTCCCTCCACACCCAGACCCTGTCAGTCCGCTCTGGGGCCTCCAGGGGCCAACAGAGCCACAGTGACGCCTTGCGGCAGAACATCTATGAGAATTTCATGCAGGAGCTGGAGACAGGAGGCAACAGCGGGACGGAGCGGACCGAGCCCTCGGAGGATGGAGAGGGGGAGGACATGGGAGGAGCAAGGGGAATAGGAGTGGGGGAACAGGGAGAGAGTAGTGGCAGTGGCTCCCTGGGCTCTCTGGAACAGCTGGACATGCTGTTTGAGAAGGAGCAGGGGGTGGTACGCAGGGCCGGCTGGCTCTCCATCAAACCCCTCCTCACCCTGCATAAGGACAGGAAGCTGGAGCTCGTGGCCCGCAGGAAGTGGCGGCAGTACTGGGTCACGCTCAAAGGTAGGGCTTCCTCCGCCTTCCACCTACACACACTGGAAATAACCTGTAATACATACAGACAATAGGGGTACATCCCAAATGGCACCCTATTCCCTATATAGTGCACTTCTTTTGACCAGAGCCCTAGTGCACTATAAAAGGAATAGGGTGCCATTTGGGATGCTGACTAGGTCCCCCTTGGGAAAGAAGTCTTCTGACCACCATTGGCCAACCTGGTTAAATAAAGGTTGCATGCACTCTGCATATATGTTCTGTAGGTATTCCCCATTAAAGCTGTGTGTTAGCTGAAGCCTCCTCTCCTCCCTGGTGCATACAGGGTGCACCCTCCTGTTCTATGAGACCTATGGAAAAAGTAGCTGTCCCGAGCAGGAGCTGTCCCCATGCTACACCCTGCTTGCTGAGGACAGCATAGTCCAGGCGATCCCTGAACACCCCAAGAAGGAGAACGTCTTCTGCCTGAGCAACGGCTACGGAGATGTCTATCTGTTGCAGGTACGTTCTACCCGAGGCTCACACACAGATTTCTCCCCAAGCTCGGATGTACAGTAGCTATATGAGCTATAGCCTCCACACCCAGCTGGCGTACCGCAGAGCGGATCTGGACCCAGAACAGGGTGATTTAAAAAAACATTATTATTATATACATATTTTATTTTCTGCTGGGTCAGGCTTCGACCCCTGGTATCATTTAAACACACATAAGACAGGGAAGATTGCATATAATTGCAGTAAATTAGCTTTAAAACAGAAAAAAAGAATCTCTGTCCCATAGCAAAATGTGTAGAATTGCTGGAAATTAGCTTTAAAACTGCAACATTTTCTCTCCGCCAACAAGAGGGGTGTGAACAGTTTGGGGTCGCATGGATTGTGAGGTGGAGGTTTGTTACCACGCTGTTAAATGACATTATCCACCTGGACCTTTGCCACCTCGGAAATGTGTGACCGGACCTTCTCCAAATAGTAGTGGAATACCCCTGCGCTATCGTATGCACTGTGAACTCTGCACAATAGCCTGGGGATGAGGTTAGTTCCACACAGACTGTTGTGCCGTCAATGGAGGCACCTGTCATGTTTGAATCTGCAGTACATCATCGTGTTGATTTAGTCTTTACAAATGGGACATTATAACACTCTGAGCTTGTCTCTTGTTTATTTGTAGGATGTTCTCTTTTTCTTAGAGCACAGTGTGAATGGCTGAGAGGAAACATTTTGGGGGGTTTAATGGGTTTCTGCTGTATTTCCTGCTCCTGTCTCACAGGCCCCGGTGACAGGGTTGTGCTTTCTACTCAGACTGCAGTCTGTTGAGAGGGTTTGTTACAGCTCCTGCTATGGGACAAGCACAAGTATGGACTAGGCTGGACATCTGCTTTTTAGGATTTGCTGTGCTGTTGTTTTTGCTTGGTAATGACTGCGTTGGTGTTGGTTATGTCCTGTCTGGGTGTAGTGTCAGCTTTACAGCTCCATTGTTACAGTGTATGTTCTATAAGAGGGTGAAATGGCCGTGTTGGGAAAAACCTCCCTACTGGCTGATCTGAGTCGACTAGTCGTGTATGATTTTTAAATGTTTGACATTTTTATTTCACCTTTATTTAACCAGGTTGTCACAACCTGGAATTAAACTTGGTAAAATGGAGTAATTTAATAAAACCTAACATAACTCCAAAACCATAAATACAAATGAAACAAACTGGGTACGAGGACCCGTCGTGCACCAAATACAAAAACAACACGAACTGAACATAAAACAATCTCTGACAAAGACATGATGGGAAACAGAGGGTTAAATACACAACAGGTAATGAATGGGATTGAAACCAGGTGTGTAGGAAGACAAGACAAAACCAATGGAAAAATGACAAATGGATCAATGATGGCTAGAAGACCGGTGACGTCGACCGCCGAGCACCACCCGAACAAGGAGAGGCATCGACTTCGGCAGAAGTCTTGACACAGGTAGGCCAGTTGAGAACAAGTTCTCATTTACAACTGCGACCTGGCCAAGATAAAGCAAAGCAGTGCGACAAAAACAACAACACAGAGTTACACATAAACAAACGTACAGTCAATAGTACAAAATAAAATAAAATTTGAAAAATCTATGTACAGTTTGTGCAAATGTAGAAGAGTAGGGAGGTAGGCAATAAATAGGCCCTAGAGGTGAAATAATTACAATTTTAGCATTAATACTGGAGTGATAGATGTGCAGTTGATGATGTGCAAGTAGAGATACCAGGGTGCAAGAGGGTAAGTAATAATCTGGGGATGAGGTAGTTGGGTGTGCTATTTACAGATAGCATCCTAAATGCCACCCTATTTCCCTATACAGTACCCTGTGGGTCCTGGTCAAAAGTAGTGCATGTTAGGAATAGGGTGCCATTTTGGATGCATCCAGTGTGTCTGTTTGGGAATAGGGTTGTTTGCCTCATTTTTCCACATTCGAGAGGGAAGGTCTTTTCTCTTGAATGTGCATTACACTCAGTTTTACGAGCGTTGAAAGCACCTTCTTTTTCTCAGAGAGTAACATTCATTTGATTCAGTTACCAAGTGTTTACCAGACACACAAATCACACCGCAGGGCTGTATCTACCCAACATCACCATGGCAACGGGGAAACCTTGGCCTGTTGCACTGAGGCACTGAGGGAGTGAAGCCTTATAGCGAAAGTGATGAATGTGATGAATGAGAGAGAAAGCAGAGCAATGACAACCATGTTCCCCTGCAGTTCCCTTAGGCTGGCACTGTGTCACCTGTCCCCATGTTCCCCTGCCCTTCCCTTGGCCTGGCACTGTGTCACCTGGCCCCATGTTCCCCTGCCCTTCCCTTGGCCTTGCACTGTCACCTGTCCCCATGTTCCCCTGCCCTTCCCTTGGCCTGGCACTGTGTCACCTGGCCCCATGTTCCCCTTCCCTTGGACTGGCACTGTTAACCTGGCCCCATGTTCCTCTGCCCTTCCCTTAGCCTGGCACTGTGTCACCTGGCCCCATGTTCCTCTGCCCTTCCCTTAGCCTGGCACTGTTAACCTGGCCCCATGTTCCCCTGCCCTTCCCTTGGCCTGACACTGTGTCACCTGGCCCCATGTTCCTCTGCCCTTCCCTTAGCCTGGCAATGTGTCACCTTGCCCCATGTTCCCCTGCCCTTCCCTTAGCCTGGCACTGTGTCACCTGGCCCCATGTTCATCTGCCCTTCCCTTAGCCTGGCAATGTGTCACCTGGCCCCATGTTCCCCTGCCCTTCCCTTAGCCTGGCACTGTGTCACCTGGCCCCATGTTCCTCTGCCCTTCCCTTAGCCTGGCAATGTGTCACCTGGCCCCATGTTCCCCTGCCCTTCCCTTAGCCTGGCAATGTGTCACCTGGCCCTATGTTCCTCTGCCCTTCCCTTAGCCTGGCACTGTGTCACCTGGAACCATGTTCCCCTGCCCTTCCCTTAGCCTGACACTGTGTCACCTGGCCCCATGTTCCCCTGCTCCATGGCACTGTGTCACCTGGCCTCATTCCTCCCCGCAGGCTGCTAATCAGACAGACCTGGAGAACTGGGTGACAGCCATCCACTCTGCCAGCGCCTCTCTGCTGGCTAAGAGACAGGGGAAGGAGGACACAGTGCGGTTACTGAGGAGCCAGACTGGCGCCCTGCTGCAGAAGATAGACATGGACAGCAAGATGAAGAAGATGGCTGAGTTGCAGCTGTCTGTCATCAGTGACCAGAGGAACAGGAAGGCCATCAAGAGCCAGGTGAGGCACTGGTGTGTGTGTGTGTGTGTGTGTGTGTGTGTGTGTGTGTGTGTGTCAAGATCAGAGGCCACTGTTAGCCCTAGCCATTCAAACAAGCAGTTAGTTAAATTGGCCTATTAAGTCATCAGTGTCTGAGCTCCATGGAAACCAGACAATTCTCCCTCTGAAGAGCCACACATATACACCTGCATGACATCTTCTTGTTTCTGTCCGCATAGCCTGCGAGTTAGAACGTTCATGTAATGGCTGAAATCATTACGTTATTACACCGTTCCTTGTGGTTGTGGAACATACTGACATGAGCCCAGATGTGTTGGCAGCAGAGTTTGTTGAAACTGGGGTTTTATGCTTTCAGACCCAAGCAAGATGACATAAGGAAAGTCATTTGTATTCCAGATGTTCTCAGTCTAACAGACTAGTACAACACATTCGGTCCACTCCACATAGAAGTCTGTTGTAATGGGAAACCCAGATGAGGGGGACATTTTGCAGAACACACACCAAATGCAGATGAGGAGGATGTTTTATTGCGTAACACACACCAATGCGGATGAGGAGGACGCTTTATTCCGTAGCACACCAATGAAGATGAGGAGGATGTTTTATTCCGTAGCACACCAATGAAGATGAGGAGGACGTTTTATTCCGTAGCACACCAATGAAGATGAGGAGGGCGTTTTATTCCGTAGCACACCAATGAAGATGAGGAGGATGTTTTATTGCGTAACACACCAATGAAGATGAGGAGGACGTTTTATTCTGTAGCACACCAATGAAGATGATCGTTCCTCTTCCCTGGGTGTGTTGGATAAGGGCGATTTAATGTGATTATGTGGCGTAGCTCCAATGAGCCATGTGACTCACCTCGTCTTCCTCTGTCTGCTATGGTGGGACCAGAGCCACATCTCATTACTAAAAACGTTTTTTTAAATTCGCTGCTGTTTTGCTTTGTGTAATGTCACATCACCAACAGTTTTGGAAATAAGGTTGCTAACATGGTGAACTGTGTCAAAGTTGGCCAAACTCTCTCTATGTACTGTATATGGTTCTGGGTGTGACTGTGAGCATGTGTTTCTGCCTTGCCTGGTCTCTCATTGTCAATAAGAGGGTGGAGAAGTCATCCTGTCACCTTGAGAGTGACTCTAACCCTGTGTACTGTGATGTGACCCTGTCTCTCTGTCTGTTTCTCCCCAGATCCAGCAATGGGAGCAGAACCTGGAGAAGTTCAACATCGACCTGTTCCGGATACGCTGTTACCTGGCCAGCCTGCAGGGCAGTGAGCTCCCCAACCCTAAGAGTCTCCTGGCCGTGGCCGGACGGCCCTCCAAAACCACCCTGGGACGCCTGGGGATCTTCTCTGTCTCCTCCTTTCATGCCCTGGTGATCTACTGCTTTACACCCATATCAACCCTCCACTTGGGACATTGACATTTCACACGTTCTCTGGACCAGTTCCATTGAAAACTCGTTATCCCCGTTTAAGAAAGCGATTAAGAATGTTATTGAATGCTGCTATATTTATTATGATCAAAAAACATCAGCCTGTTCTCTGGTCAGATTTTTTATACAGATAAAATAAGTCTCTAACCACAGAAGTGATGTCTTTTAATGTCTGTTCTCAGATCTGCACCCGTGACGAGGCGACCCTGCGGAGGCGTTGCCAATCTCTTTCCCGGGGGACACGGAACAAGAGGGGTATCTTCTCTTCCCTCAAGGGTCTGGACAGCCTGACCAAACGCAGCAAGGAGAAGAGGCAGTCCATGTCCCAGGTATTATACAACCTCCCTACAACCTCCCTAAAACGTCCCTACAACCTTCTTACAACCTCCCTACAATCTCCCTACAACCGCCCTACAACCTATTTACAACTTCACAACAACCTTCCTACAACCTCCCTAGAACCTCCCACTCCCACGTGAGTGGTCAAAGTAAAGAATAACTAATTGAGGAGGCAGATAATGTTCTGTACTCGATAAACCTCTGGATTACCCTCCCAAAGCCTTTATTAGGTTAACTGAACCTGTCAGCTGGGAAAGATCTGTGCGGGTTACCCCCTGCTACCCCATTTGCTGCGGCGCCCATGTTTGCCTTTTTCCCGTTCTCCTTTTTATCACCTGTATAAACAATCTTTTTACAAGAGACCTCTTGGCTCCGGACCCGACAGCACGTTTCTGGAGGCTCTCTCTTTTTGAACAGAGAGCATGTTTGATAAATCCAGCAGAGAAGAAGTGGAATGTGTTTCAAGCACTAACTGACTCCTCGCCAACCCATAAATTAGCCAGACGGACAGGGTTAAACTTGCAACATTTTCCTGCTCATCGTAAAGCTATCTTTCCTGTACGTCGTTTGGGAACATTCCAAACTGAGGCAGTGATTGAGGGAGTTGTTTTGTTTTCCCCAGTCAGTGGCAGTAGTTAGCAACCTGCTGAAATTCTCATCATCAGTCATTGAAGTCAAGTCAGTACTCTCCAACACCACTGTCCAAGCCCCAGACCCTATCCCAGCCCCCAGCTGTCCCAGCCCCTATCCCAGCCCCTAGCTGTCCCAGCCCCTATCCCAGCCCCCAGCTGTCCCAGCCCCTATCCCAGCCCCTAGCTGTCCCAACCCCTATCCCAGCCCCCAGCTGTCCCAGCCCCCAGCTGTCCCAGACCCTATCCCAGCCCCTAGCTGTCTCAACCCCTATCCCAGCCCGCAGCTGTCCCAGACCCTATCCCAGCCCCCAGCTGTCCCAGCACCTATCCAAGCCCCTATCCCAGCCCCTAGCTGTCCCAGCCCCTATCCCAGCCCCCAGCTGTCCCAGCCCCTATCCCAGCCCCCAGCTGTCCCAGACCCTATCCCAGCCCCCAGTTGTCCCAGCCCCTATCCCAGCCTCCAGCTGTCCCAGCCCCTATCCCAGCCCCCAGCTGTCCCAGCACCTATCCAAGCCCCTATCCCAGCCACCAGCTGTCCCAGCCACTGCCCCTGTCTTAGTCCCTGCCCAAATCCCCTATTCCCCAGCCCCTATCCCAGCATCAGCCCCAGCACTATTCCCCAGCTCCAGCCCCTGCTGCAGCCCCAACCACTGTCCTTGTCCAAGCCCCCAGCCCATATCCCAGCTTTAGTGCCTGCATCTCCCTCTGTCTCTGTCTGATAAACAGCTAGCCTTCAGAGAGTGGTCTATTTTGGGATGTTGATAGGATCTGTTATCCTTAGGACTCCTGTGAAGGACAAGCCAGACTGGGCCCCTCTGCCCGTCATCATTGTTTAGTTCTGTCCAGTCAGTGGGACATTACATTAGACAGATTGACTTGTATAATATGATGATAGGATATACATAGTAAGCCCACTTCACCCCCTGGCACATGCTCTGTGTTGACATTCTGAAAGATACATCTCACAGTCACACCTGGAGTATGTTAACTCACATGTCCATATGCTGCTGATCCAGGCAGCATACGTTGGTAATGCCCAGGGGTGCCTGGGTAATCAGAACTATCACGGTAATAGATGGTCACTATGTAATATAATACACACACACATACACTGAGTATACCAAACATTAAAGACACCTTCTTAATATTGAGTTGCACCTTCCCCTTTTGCCCCCAGAACAACCTCAATCCGTCGGGTCATGGATTCTACAAGGTGTTGAAAAGCGTTCCACAGGGATGCTGGCCCATGTTGACTCCAATGCTTCCCACAGTTGTGTCAAGTTGTCTGGATGTCCTTTGGGTGGTGGACCATTCTTGATACACACAGGAAACTGTTGAGCATGAAAAACCCAGCAGCGTTGCAGTTCTTGACACAAACCGGTGCGCCCGGCACCCTACTACCATACCCCGTTCAAAGGCACTTACATCTTTTGTCTTGATCATTCACCCTCTGAACGGCACACATACACATTCTGTCTCAATTGTCTCAAGGCTTACAGATCCTTCTTTAACCTGTCTCCTCCCATTGGTCTACACTGATTGAAGTGACATCAATAAGGGATCATAGCGTTCACCTGCATTCCCCTGGTCAGTCTCTGTCATGGAAAGAGCACAATGTATTGTACACTCAGTGTATAACATGACGGCCTCTGATCTCTGTACACAGGTCAAACGTACAGTAGTGCCCAAATCCGTACATGATTCCCTCCGTAGTCATGGGGCAGATAGGAAGAGATCTCCCAGCAGTGAAGTTCTTTGTTATGAGGCTGAGTCAGAGAAAGCTTAATCTCACTATAGAGGCCAGCTAGACCACTCAATGGAACAGAGATGGAACAGACATTAGAAGCCACATGTGGTTAATTGTTGTAAGCTGCAGCATGCCAGCCCAATGGCGACAAACAGATGGTCTGTGTAAACCGCCGTGCCGTCCCACTAAACGTCCTACAGCCCCACATTTACCAAAGGGGATCTACTCTACCCCCTTCTCTCTGCTAGCACAGCAGTTTGTTTTTATTGTAGGGTGATTGGGGGTTGATCACTTTAAGAGCCTTGTAATCGTTTCCAGAGAGCTGTAATGTCAGCCAGTCAAATCAGCCAGTCAAATCAGCCAGTCAGAAAAGGTACAGATGTAAAATGACTAGCTCATTCAAGCATTTTGAGTCCTTTGTACTGTGATTGTTGTTTAGTTCCAGTAAGCTGTTGGCATTTGTTGACACAGGTAAGGTATCTTGTCTCTGTGGTGGTCCTGCCTGCTGCTGGTGGTGGTACAGGTATCTCTGCTGAGGGCAGACTGGTATCTTGGTGTAGGGGAGACAGTCTCCATCCCCGCCAGCCTGATGAGGGCCGTTCCATCTGCCTGACTCCCAGACCTGTAATTTCAACATTACCAAACCCATTATTTCTTCCCATAGATCCTCCCGAGGCTGATTTAGGTCTCCATCTGGATCCGAATAGTATCAAAACCTTTGGTTTTAGAGAGATCATTTTAAAAGATATATAAATATAGACCAGGTAGTTATTTTTAGTGTGCATTCTGCTCCTTGGTCACTTATGAATGTGTGTGTTTTCCATGTTGCAGGTTGTTGAAGGACAAAGTGTTGGAGTGCCTGCTGGCCATGTCCTCAACCACAGCAGCTCTGAGGTACAGTAAGCACTTTGTCCGGAAAACATTTTCCAACATGTTAACTCTTCATTTCTGCAACCAGTGGAAATATGTGAGCACTTCATCTTTCACTAGCTAACCACATTTCAATATTCTATTCAATAACTTTAGGTTGTCATGGATACATTTGATACATCAACCTTTTTCCTCTTTGTTGAAGAAAGTCTCCTAATACTGCCCCTATGTTTGCTCTAGAACCAGGTGTTAGGGAGAAGTGCATCCAAAATGGCATCCTATATTCTATATAGTGCACTACTTTTGACCAGGGCACATAGTGACCAGAGCCCTATGGGTATTGCACGATATAGGGAATAGGGTGCCATTTGGGACCTAGTCGAGGAGTATTGTTGTTGATCAATCTCAGCCTAATGGGGGATAGTGAGGGTGGGTGGGATGGAGGAATGGAGGGAGAGGGGGCTTTCTATTCACACTGGGTCGGGGTTAGCACAGCTGTCACAGCAGCATCCTGGTATGTTGACCCTGCTTCATGCAAACAGGCAGGCGTGAGGAGGACAAAGAGCCCTTCGAGGGTCTGGGGGATGGGGGGGTTAGGCCGACGGAGAATTCCATTGTCACCTAGTGACAGCCCTCTGTACGGCCAGAGAATGGGACCCCCCCCACAGACCTGTTGTTGTGTGCTTTCAATGTCTTTTGGCTTTAGTTCGATAGACACATAGGTCAGCTGAGACTGCCATGAAAACACACATTTCTGTTGGGGTTTTAATTAAACATCTACGATTGATAGATTTAGTTAATGTCAGTTTTTTTTGTCATCGTGTATTAATATTATAAGAATAATATCTTGTGGCAAAAGTCACAGAATTCAGAACTTTTCACCACAATGCCAAGAGAGATGTTTTTACCTGATTTAATTATTTGAACTTGTTTAATATAAAACACCTATTTATAAAATACCTTTTGTCAGTTAAGAAACCTAAATTAACTCCTCCCTCTTTGTCTCTCCGTAACAGAGATTGGACGCTCTTGCCAAAATGCAGTTGATAGCACCACCTAAAGGCAACCCTTGGTTCAGCAGTTTGGAACCTCCAGTCTGTGTGAATATGCCCGAAAGCCAAACAGTTACTCTGCACATCAAACCCGATTTCCTCGTATCAGATGTGCTATCTTTGGCCTGTAAGGTAAGCATACTGCATCTATCGCCTCATTATTAATACATTTCAACACTCTCCTAACTCTGAAGTCAGCATTTTGCGGTGAATTCTCCAGTGACTGATATGGATGTTAAAGGCAAACCGGGAATGATAGAAGACAATTGTACAGAACAGCTACTAGTTTAATTGCTCTGGATTCCTCAATAATTCATGCTTTCTCTCCATAGAAAGTTCATTCACTACAGCATAATTTTAGCTGATTGGGAACATGAAGAGTGTTAGTGATTGTGCGGGAGTGTAGCTAGCTACCGTAGCTGAAGACACTGAACATTTCTGACACACTGAGGCGAAGTCACTAATGGCACCCTATTCCCTATATAGTGCACTACTTTTAAACACAGCCCTCTATGGGTATTGTTCAAAAGTAGTGCAGTGGTGTAGTGCAAATGTAGTGCACAACATAATGAATAATATGGCATTCTGGACGTAGCCTCATTGTTTCCTGATCAAAAGTAGGTCACTACATATGGATTAGGGAGCCAATTGGGCCCATAGGGATTAGGGAGCCATTTGGGTCGCACATTGACTCATTCACTTGACTCATTCACTTGGGTCTTGAACTAGGACAGGCACCTGGACCCGAGCCAGCACTGCCTGCGTGTGAGAAGGCTGGTGGGTCAGGACACGGAGACCAGCTCCCCAGCACTCACAGATCCACTACGAGACCTGGTAAGGCCCCAGCTATACAGTAGCAATTCACTGGTAAGCATTCATTGATTTATTCAGTCACTTATTGTGTTATCTCAGAGTCAATACATTTCAATATTAAACCATAATTCCAGGATTATTATCATTTTGTTTCAGAGACAACATTTCTTGCCCCTTTAGGAAGTACATTGATTATGTGTTGATGAGTTGTTCTTCACTCTTCTATGTTCTTCTTCTGAAAGGTGTATGATGAGCTAGAGGTCTTCCCGCTCAATGTTTTCACCATACAACTGTCCCGCCCAGACACAGCAGTGGACTTTGGTGAGTAGGGATTGTGTGTAGTGGGGATTGTGTGTGTGCGTTTGTTTGTGTCTGTGTGTGTGTGTTTGCAAAAAAATGCTTATTTACACTTCGGTTACCTTATTACAGTATAATATCATGTCTTACTGTTTTAACCTCTGACCTATCCCACCTGTAGGCTTTGCTGTGACGGGCCATGTGGACGGAACCAGGAAAGGCCATATCTATGTGAGTGAGGTCACTCCAGAGGGACTGGCTTTCACTGAAGGTACGTCAATTCATAGTTATGGTGTGCTGGCGCTCTGACCAAGATGTAAAAAATTGTCTGGACCACTACTGTTCTAGGAATGTAAAACTGCAATGGTAAAGTTGGTTCAAGAAGGCAGCTTAATTCAATTAATTATTTAACATAAATAAACAGACTTTATTTCAGGAATAGAACACACAGTACAGATGATGTATCTTACCTAGTGACAAACACTAACAGCCTGATTAGTAATGTCTCTTTTCCTCAGGTCTGAGAGCGGGGGATGAGATCCTGTTTCTGAATGGGACCAGTGTGTCCTCCCTGGACATGGGTCTGACGCACCTGTTGTTCAGCCACCAGACCCTCCATCTGTTGCTCAGACGAGAGGACACGACCACTGAGGACCATACCTCTGTCTGGTCAGACTGTGGCCCCTGGCAGCCAGCACCACCGCCACCCAGCCACTGTGGCCCCTGGCCTACAGGTATAGAAAGCACATTCTATAGAAAAGTGTGTGGTCATACGCACATCCTTAAAAACATAGGTGCTGGGCTAATAAAGAACACTAGTATAGAACAAGAAGGCCCTCACACTGTTAAAGCTCCCAATTCACTGCTTTATTGACTACTTTTTAAAACGGCACTTCTTGTTCTAAAGATTCTAAAGTTCACATTCCTCATCTTCATACAGATACTGTTATTGACATCGGGGTACTTCTTAACCTATTTGAACTAACTCAACATTTGGTTTACTGGAGGGCATTCAGTGTCTTCTACCAGCAGGTTTTCATTTTTCAGCACTAGAGGGCCTCAGGCAGCAGTATCTTTGATCAGCCAGTGTGTCTGTGGAGGGGAATGCCATGCTGCCCAGCCAATTCCGCAGGGTGTTTAGGCCTGGCTGGAGACATTCAAATGCCTCATGCTGATTCAATTAAGAGGATGTGAAGACAGCTGGCATGTCTGACTGGTCTGGGCAGCGCAGCACGGTCACTCCATGATGGAGCTAGGATCATTATTGTCTTCATTACATCATGCAATAGTATGTGATTAGATCACTGATTACTGGCATGAGCATAGGCCATCGTTAAATCACTGACAAACAAAGTTTATATATATTGTTGAAAAACAGATACTGAATTTACACTTGAGTGTGCCAAACATTAGGTAACACCTTCCTAATATTGAGTTACAGGAAACTGTTGAGCGTGAAAAACCTAGCAGCGTTGCAGTTCTTGACACGTACACAATCCATGTCACAGTTGTCTCAAGGCTTAAAAATCCTTCTTTAACCTGTCTCCTCCCCTTCATCTAAGTGACATTAATAAGGAATCCAATAAGGGATCATAGCTTTCACCTGGATTCACCAGTCTATGTCATGGAAAGAGCAGGTGTTCATAATGTTTTGTTCACTCAGTGTATAATGATAGTCTCTATTCTGTCTCAAACAGATGATAAACACTTGTTTGTTCCTGTTGGTGTGAGGCCAAGTAGGCTGTATAAGACCCCTGCGAGAGTAGGTGTGAGGCCAAATGAATTGCTCCTGCCTGCTGGGCTTGTAGTGAAGCTAGATTGATGGTGGTTGACACCAGTCAGGTGCACTTAACCTCCCCGCCAGTACAGAACATCCACCATTCATCCCACGGACTGCTGTAAAACTGCCTCTAGTGATTTAAACCAGGAATTCCCTCTCAGCACCTGTATGTGTGTGTGTGTGTTTGTGTGTGTGTTTGGGCACAAGCATTCTGGCCCATCTTGAATCATACTGTCCTGTCTGCTTATCTCTCAGATATGCTACTGCCCCAGGAGCTTCCAGAATGCTCTGTAACGTCTCCCTTTCAGGAGCTGTCACAACAACCACAACCCGCTGATGGGACGGAGCAGCTCGGCCAGGTGAGATGGAGTGTGTGTGTGTGTGCGTGTGTGTGTCAGGTTAAGAGCAGCAAGTGGTGTGTTTGATGGCGTGTCCTGTGTTGGTGATCAGGGCACCTGCTAAAATGAGATGAGTGGCCAGGAGAGTACTGGCTCAGGTTCGACAAACTCCAGGGATGAATGGCTACCAGCAGAGGTCAGAACGCCCAGCCAGGCGTGTAGCATGTTGTTTCCATCTAGCTCCACCAGTGGGGCTATGTGCTGGGTTCTGTCCCAGGAGGATGATGTGGGGGTGGGGGACTTCATCCCTGGGACTTTCTCCCTGCCGTCTCTCAGACAGTCCCTGAAGGACATGCTGGCCGGGCTGCTGGATGAGGTAATCTCCTGAGCGAGCAGGCAGCCGACAGGATCACTCTGCTGGTTGTACTGTAGCTGCTGTAATGTAGTGCCTCTCTCTACTGTAGCTACTGTAATGTAGTGCCTCTCTCTACTGTAGCTGCTGTAATGTAGTGCCGCTCTCTACTGTAGCTGCTGTAATGTAGTGCCTCTCTCTACTGTAGCTGCTGTAATGTAGTGCCTCTCTCTACTGTAGCTGCTGTAATGTAGTGCCTCTCTCTACTGTAGCTGCTGTAATGTAGTGCCTCTCTCTACTGTAGCTGCTGTAATGTAGTGCCTCTCTCTATTGTAGTTACTGTAATGTAGTGCCTCTCTCTATTGTAGTTACTGTAATGTAGTGCCTCTCTCTACTGTAGCTACTGTAATGTAGTGCCTCTCTCTATTGTAGTTACTGTAATGTAGTGCCTCTCTCTACTGTAGCTACTGTAATGTAGTGCCTCTCTCTATTGTAGTTACTGTAATGTAGTGCCTCTCTCTACTGTAGCTACTGTAATGTAGTGCCTCTCTCTACTGTAGCTGCTGTAATGTAGTGCCTCTCTCTATTGTAGTTAC
Source organism: Oncorhynchus clarkii lewisi (assembly GCF_045791955.1). NCBI lineage: Eukaryota > Metazoa > Chordata > Actinopteri > Salmoniformes > Salmonidae > Oncorhynchus > Oncorhynchus clarkii. The sequence continues at coordinate 16,121,501 of NC_092154.1, read as the reverse complement.
TGTAATGTAGTGCCTCTCTCTACTGTAGCTACTGTAATGTAGTGCCTCTCTCTACTGTAGCTGCTGTAATGTAGTGCCTCTCTCTACTGTAGCTGCTGTAATGTAGTGCCTCTCTCTACTGTAGCTGCTGTAATGTAGTGCCTCTCTCTATTGTAGTTACTGTAATGTAGTGCCTCTCTACTGTAGCTGCTGTAATGTAGTGCCTCTCTCTACTGTAGCTACTGTAATGTAGTGCCTCTCTCTACTGTAGCTGCTGTAATGTAGTGCCTCTCTCTACTGTAGCTGCTGTAATGTAGTGCCTCTCTCTATTGTAGTTACTGTAATGTAGTGCCTCTCTCTATTGTAGTTACTGTAATGTAGTGCCTCTATCTACTGTAGCTACTGTAATGTAGTGCCTCTCTCTATTGTAGTTACTGTAATGTAGTTTCTCCTTTTCAGTTTATTGAGAATTCATTGAAAACAGATGCAATTACTGAATTGGAATTTGAGTTTATTTCCTGAATTGACTGACTTCAATTTGAATTGACCTGCTGTATTGTACTGCACTGATTATGCATTGGTACTGTAGCTATTGTTGTTCTGGTGTTATTGCTTGGGAAGGAAAGTTTTTACTGTTCAGGTCTTACTGTAGGTACAACTTATAGGATACATAGGCTACACGCTCCTGAGAGATACACAGATAACACATGTTACAGGAAATAATAAGCCCATAAATGTTCATGCTTATTTTCACCTTCTTTGTCCACGTTTGCTTCTATTTTAGAGGGTATTTTAAAGCTGGATTGCAGCACAGCACAACAGTCCTAACCAGAGGGATTTATCAGTTTGTCAGCACTTTATTATAGCCTGACAGGAGAAATTATGATGACAAATGGGCAAAGCTCTGGCTCGGGATCCTTCCTGCTACTGGGGGTTGCCTGGTGTGTGTGTGTTTACCGCCGATTGTGCTGCCTTTCAAATCTACTGAAGATCTTTGAGTGAAAATGGTGTCAATGTGGATGGATGGAAGTATATGATGTGACATGCTGTTTCAGTAACTAGACTAGACCCTGGTTATGTATCAGCTATCATGCTGTTAGTTGCTCTGTCTCTTGTCTTATGAAAAACTTAATAGCAGTGTTTACCCACAGTGTCCAAATCTCTCTGATCCTGTTTTGCCCATTATACAGCAGCCTGGCTTAAACCTATGGGCCCTCGTCAAATGTAGTGCACTATTAGGGAATAGGATGTCATTTGGGGTATAGACCTGGCTCTCTGTGCACTTTCTGCCTCTCCAAATACAGAGGTTTGACAGACATGCTCTCGGAACTACAGAAGGGGTCGATGATTTTAACTGGCATTATGATTAGGTGCTTGTCGCAGTAGATTCAGGGCTGAGTTGTAACTTAACTCCCCAGAGTAAAGGGCAGTCATTTGATATTCAGAGCTGAAATGAGAATCTCTCCTGACTCGTCTCTCTTCTGTTTCCTCAGAATGTTGAGACGGTGTGCTCGCTAAACCAGACCTTCCCAGAGGACCGTGGGGCAGCGGGGGCAGTGGTGGTGGAGGGCCAGAGGAACCCCTACTCCATGGAGCCCCTCGTTCCCCAGACCCTGAAGCCCCCCTGCCCCAGACACATGTCCATCTCTGAGAGGCTCTGTAAGGTCATACAGGAATTGGTGGACACAGAGAAGTCCTACGTCAAGGTACACACCTGGCCCATTATTCATTATTCAAGTGTCTCAGAGTAGGAGTTATGATCTAGGATCCGTTTAGCCTTTTAGATAAGGATGAATAGATGATATGAACAAGGGGAACCTGATTCTAGATCAGCACTTCTACACAAAAGAGAGGTCAGGGCCTATTCACGACATGTATCAGAGTAGGAGTTATGATCTAGGATCACTTTTGCCTTTTAGATAGTAATGAATGGATAGAGGGGATCTGATCCTAAATCAGCACTCTTGTTCTGATACACGTTATGAACACGGGTCCCTCACATTCTGCTGCCCTGGAACATCCTCTCTGGGGATTTATAATTGATGGTCTCTCTTTATTAATGATCTGCCCGTTAATGAATGGTCTCTAAGTGGCTGTTTGTTAATGATCTCTAGTAGCATTTAGTGTAATGCATATTTACTTACCCTCTTCTTTAACGCCCATGTGTCAGGCTGAGGAGAATGATGATGTCACAGTCTGATAGTGATGATGTCACTGTCTGATAGTGATGATGTCACAGTCGGATAGTGAAGATGTTTCTGTCTAGTAGTGATGATGTCATAGTCTGATAGTAATGATGTTATAGTCTGACAGTGATGATGTGACAGTGATGGTGTCACAGTGGGATAGTGATGATGTCACAGTCGGATAGTGAAGATGTCACAGTCGGATAGTGAAGATGTCAAAGCGATGATGTCAGTCGGATAGTGACGATGTCACTGTCTGATAGTGATGATGTCACCGCCGGATAGTGATGATGTTTCAGTCTAGTAGTTATGATGTCATAGTTTGATAGTGATGATCTTATAGTCTGATAGTGATGATGTTTTATTCTGATAGTGATGATGTTATTGTCGGTTAGTGGTGAAGTCACAGTCTAATGAAGTTTGTTCTCTGTCTCTGTCCCTCAGGACCTGGGCTCTCTGTTTGACATCTACCTAACGCCTCTACAGAGTGAGACCTTCCTCAGCCACGATGAGGTACAGTACAGATGGGTGTGGGCAATATAAAAAATATAGCCTACATGTAAAATGTCTAAATATAGGCAGTTTTACATGTCTAAGCACATGTCAAATACAATAACATTACATTACAGTATGTTCTTATTTGATTATGACTTGTTAGTAAGCTGTATGTTAGTGTGACAACCGGATTTTGAACCTGGGTGTTAGGGAGTTAACTCAAGTCTTCAGATCTCAGAAAAGTCTATCCATCACATGAGCATGGTTCCCAACCACCTCTGTTACATTATCTGTAAATCTCTTTCCATCTTCTATTCTGTACTTTTGTAGCATTTTAGTTTGCTATGTAGTGTATGTACAGTAGCTAAATGGTGCCCATAAAGGCTTTCTAATGATCAATAATCTTCTGTCCTCTGGTTTGTTTCTGTTGTCATCTCCTCCCTCCACTAGATGGAGTCTCTGTTTGGCAGTCTGCCTGAGATGCTGGACTTCCAGAGAGTGTTCCTACACACCCTGGAGGAGCGCATCGCCTGCTCCCCCAACTTCAGCTCCCTGGAGACCCCGGAACAATTCAAGGTACAGTATATCAACAACAAGTCTGGTGATATGCGTGAAATGGCACCCTATTCCCATAGGGTTCTGGTCAAAAGTAGTGCACTATTTAGGGAATAGTGTGCCATTTGGAACACATGTTGAAGGTCTAGTGGGAAAGCTTCACGTTTAATTAACAGGATGTTACTTAGCCTACTGACTGCAGTGTTAGTCAGAGGTAGGCCTGTTTGATGTTTACAGGAAGTGACTGTGCATTCTCTCTTCTTTTACTTTCTGCATCCAGAAACTTCTTCTCTCGCTGGGGGGCTCCTTTCTCTACTACGCCGACCACTTCAAGCTCTACAGCGGCTTCTGTGCCAACCACATCAAAGTCCAAAAGGTTCTGGAACGAGGTAAGGCTGATAGCTATGCTACCTCATGTACAGTAGATCTGAACATCCCACTTACAGTAGTACCCTGTTCAACCATAGGCTAGAAAATGCCATCTAAGTGAAAAGTCAGTGAAAGTTCTGAGGATCAAAAGCCTGCTTTCTCATCTACACTAGACCAGAATATCCTGTCTACTCAGTTAATCATAAATTCCATCTGAAAAGCCAGTGCAAAGGCAGGGAATCAATACCTGCTTTTGCGATTCATCCACACACTTAGCCTAAGTCCTAATTTCCGGTTTACAGCGAAGACAGACCGGGCCTTCAAGCAGTTCCTGGAGACGAGAAACCCCACCAAGCAGCACTCATCCACCCTGGAGTCCTACCTCATTAAGCCAGTCCAGAGGGTGCTCAAGTACCCCCTGCTGCTCAGACAGCTGGTCTCCCTGACCGACTCAGAGAGCGAGGAGCACAGCCACCTCACAGGTAGGACTACATATGACAGGGTTTATGTATGAGCATGCATAGACTCATACAGGGACGTGTACACACACACACACACACACACACACACACACACACACACACACACACACACAGAAACCATAAGACACACAGCACACACCCATTGCCAGGTCTGTCTGATGTGCTAGGCTTGAGCTCTATTGGTGTGTGCTGTAACACTTTGTCTGTCTGTCTGTCTGTCTGTCTGTCTGTCTTTCTGTCTGCGTCCATCAGAGGCTCTGAGAGCCATGGAGAAGGTGGCCAGTCACATCAATGAGATGCAGAAGATCTACGAGGACTACGGAACTGTGTTTGACCAGCTGGTGGCAGAGCAGAGTGGCCCTGAGAAAGAGGTAGAGCATAGCCACCAGTCATACCATTATATGAGTGATATTACAAAAGATATAGGTCCCCTGTGGCTCAGTTGGTAGAGCATGGTGCTTGCAACGCCTGGGTTGTGGGTTTGATTCCCGCTGGGGCCTCCCATATGAAAATGTATGCGATTTTAAGTTGCTTGTACATTGTTTTGGATAAAAGTAAAGCAGTCTGCTAAATGACATCAACTGTATAGTGTAAGTCGGAAGTTTACATACATCTTAGCCAAATACATGTAAACTCAGTTTTTCACAATTCCTGACATTTAATCATTGTAAAAATTCCCTTTCTTAGGTCAGTAAGGATCACCACTTAATTTTAAGAATGTGAAATGTCAGAATAATAGTAGAGAGAATTATTTATTTCAGCTTTGATTTCTTTCATCACATTCCCAGTAGGTCAGAAGTTTACAAACACAGTATTTGGTAGCATTGTCTTTACATTGTTTAACTTGGGTCAAACGTTTCGGTTGGCCTTCCGCAAGCTTCCCACAATAAGTTGGGGGAATTTTGGCCCATTCCTCTTGACAGAGCTGGTGTAACTGAGTCAGGTTTGTAGGCCTCCTTGCTCGCACACACTTTTTCAGTTCTGCCCAAACATTTTCTATGGGATTGAGGTCAGGGCTTTGTGATGGCCACTCCAATACCTTAACTTTGTTGTCCTTAAGCCATTTTTCCACAACTTTGGAAGTATGCTTGGGGTCATTGTCCATTTGGAAGACCCAAGCTTTAACTTCCTGACTGATGTCTTGAGATGTTGCTTCAATATATCCACATACTTTTCATTCCTCATGAAGCCATCTATTTTGTGAAGTGCACCAGTCCCTCCTGCAGCAAAGCACCCCCCCAACATGATGCTTCCACTCCCGTGTCTCACGGTTGGGATGGTGTTCTTCGGCTTGCAAGCCTCCCCATTTTTCCTCCAAACATAAAGATGGTCATTATGGCCAAACAGTTCTATTTTTGTTTCATCAGACCAGAGGACATTTCTCCAAAAGTACGATCTTTGTCCCCATGTACAGCTGCAAACCGTAGTCTGGCTTTTCTATGGCGGGTTTGGAGCAGTGGCTTCTTCCTTGCTGAGCGGCCTTTCAGGTTATGTCGATATTGGACTCGTTTTACTGTGGATATAGATACTTTTGTACCTGTTTCCTCCAGCATCTTCACACGGTCCTTTGCTATTGTTCTGGGATTGATTTGCACTTTTCGCACCAAAATACGTTCATCTCTAGCAGACAGAACGCATCTCCTTCCTGAGCGGTATGACAGCTGCTTGGTCCCATGGTGTTTATACTTGCGTACTATTGTTTGTACAGATGAACGTGGTACCTTCAGGTGTTTGGAAATTGCTCCCAAAGATGAACCAGACTTCTGGAGGTCTACAATTCTTCTTCTTGGCTGATTTCTTTTGATTTTATCCCATGATGTCAAGCAAAGAGGCAGTGAGATTGAAGGTAGGCCTTGAAATACATCCACAGGTACACCTCCAATTGACTCAAATGATGTCAATTAGCCTATCAGAAGCTACTAAAGCCATGACATCATTTTCAGGAATTTTCCAAGCAGTCAACTTAGTGTATGTAAAATTCTGAGTGTATGTGAAATAATCTGTGAGACATGTGATCTGTGAGACAAATAATCTGTGAGACAAATAATCTTTGAGACAATGTAGATGTCCTAACCGACTTGCCAAAACTATAGTTTGTTAACAAGAAATGTGTGGAGTGGTTGAAAAACGAGTTTTAATGACTCCAACCTGAGTGTATGTAAACTTCCGACTTCAACTGTATATACAAAGGTATGTACACAGCACACAGCCATGCAATCTCCATAGACAAACATTGGCAGTAGAATGGCCTTACTGAAAAGCTCAGTGACTTTCAACGTGGCGCTGTCATAGGATGCCACCTTTCCAACAAGTAAATTGGTAAAATTTCTGCCCTGCTGGAGCTGCCCCGTAAAACTGTAAGTGCTGTTATTGTAAAGTGGAAACGTCCAGGAGCAACAACAGCTCAGCTGCAAAGTGGGAGGTCACACAAACTCACAGAACAGGGCCACCGAGTGCTGAAAGCGAGTAAAAATTGTCTGTCCTCAGTTGCTACACTCACTACCGAGTTCCAAACTGCTTCTTGAAGGAATGTCAGCACAAGAACTGTTTGTCTGCAGCTTCATGAAATGGGTTTCCATGACCGAGCAGCCACACACAAGCCTACGATCACCATGCGCAGGGAGAGCGCCAGCTAGAGTGGTGTAAAGCTCGCCACCATTGGACTCTGGAACAGTGGAAATTCATTCTCTGGCGTGATTAATCACCCTTCAACATCTGACAGTCTGACGGACTAATCAGTGTTTCGATGCCAGGAGAACGCTACCTGCCCGAGTGCATAGTGCCAACTGTAAAGTTTGGTGAAGGAGGAATAATGGTCTGGGGCTGTTTTCATGGTTGGTGCTAGGCCTCTTAGTTCTGGTGGAGGGAAATCTTAATTCTACAGCATACAATGACATTCTATGCACAGACCCTGACCTCAACCCCATCGAACACCTTTGGGATGAATTGGAACGCAGACTGTGAGCCAGACCTAATCGCCCAACATCAGTGCTCAACCTCACTAATGCTCTTGTGGCAGAATGGAAGTAAGTCCCTGCGGCAATGTTCCAACATCTAGTGGAAAGCCTTCCCAGGAGAGTGGAGGCTGTTATAGCAGCAAAGGGGGCACCAACTCCATATTAATACCCATGGTTTTGGAATCAGATGTCCGACGAGCAGGTGTCCACATACTTTTGGTCATGTAGTGTATATACATTATATTATAGTATTTTTATACAATTACATGAATCACAGAGTGAACCCTTTAAACCACTAACCTCCCAGACTGTGTCATCCTCTCTCCTCTCCAGGTTACAGAGATCTCCATGGGAGAGTTCCTCATCCACTCCTCATTAAAATGGCTCAACCCTCTCCCCTCCCTGGGTCGCATGAGGAAACATCCTGAGCTAATGCTGTTTGGTGAGTGGGACTTTTTACAATGAAGAGTTGAACCAGAATTACTGACTGGATGATATGGTGTTCAAATGTGTGTTTATTACAACAATCAAACATATCTGACTTAAAATCTAGTTGCTCCTTCCTCTCTGCTCAGTTTTCAAGAGAGCGGTGATCCTGGTGTACCGTGAGCGCAGCAAGATGAGAAAGAGGATGGTGAGTCTCAAACACGTCTGATAAACTGTACTGGTGACTTCATGCTGTATACATGTGATATGACGTCATTGGAGTTCTAATGAGTTCATGTTCTCCAGACCACGTCACGCTCAGGGGACCTGGAGGCCTTCAAGTTCCGCTGGCTCGTCCCGGTGTCGGCAGTGCAGGTCCGCCTGGGGAACGCAGCAGGAACGGAGAGCCCATGTATCTGGGAGCTGGTCCATACCAAGTCTCAGGTGGAGGGGAGACCAGAGACCGTGTTCCAGCTCTGTAGCAGGTGACATTGAAAATGACAGAGATAATGAATGTTTTATCTGTCACGAAAAAGCCAGAAGAACAAAATATATACATTGGAATTAACATGGCAGTGCCTAATTGACTTGATCTCATATGGATCTATATGTGTCTTTTCCAGTGGTTTGGAGAATAAGGCCAGTGTAGTGAAAGCTCTTCGCTCCCTTCGAGACTGGACCTGTAGGCCCCTCCTATCAGAGAGAGGTTCTAGAGAGTACCTAGGCTCCCTCCATAGGATCCAGCCTGCACCGGTCAGAGCCGGCTCCTGGAGAAGACAACAGGAACTGCAGGCCATGAGGACTGCAGGCCACCAGCACCACTCTGACGACGGCAGTGTGACCAGTGGTGCAACCCAACCCTGCCCGGGAGACACCCACTCGGAGCCCCAGCTTCACAGCCGCTCCACCATGGGCCTCCCCAGCCTGGAGGGCGCCACGCTGGGCAAGAGGGCCCGGCTGTGCTCCCTGACCAGCGCCCTGGAGGCCCAGCTCCAGAGACTCAACTTCACAGAGGAGGCCGGGCCGAGGAGTGCTGCGTCCCAGCAGGAGCACCTCAGACCGGGGCCCCACCAGCCCCATCCTGCTGCCCAGAGGAGGGCTAGCAGTCTGCAGGGTCCAGGAGGGCAGGATAATGACCCCCAGTGTGTGGACCTTAATGCCCTGCTGGGGAGGGACTTCAGTGTGCAGAGCCTGACCTCTGTGGTCAATGAGACCTGCTTCTATGACACAGTTATGGGGATCCAGAAGGCGGCCATTCCAACACTATAGGGGCCCTAGAAGTTGCCCCTAGACGCTGGTCTTGGGTCAGTTTTCCCCACTAATGGTTAACAATAGGATTGGGGGACAGCTGATCCTAGATCTGTACCAAGGGAAACTTCACCCGGAGAGCTGATGAACACTATAGAAGGTACACTCCTGTACCTGTCTCGACCCTAATCACACTGACTACATTAGTGCCTGGTCAAGGTACTATGGACTAGAAGATGAATCTCCTTAATGTGTTTACTCTGACTGGTGAGTAGGCTACGACTGAAGACCTGAGCTCTGATCACAGTTACTTGACTTTATCCTTTTATCTCCTAGTGGAGCAAAGGCCTCAAGATCACACTGTGACAGTATATACAGTGCATTTGGAAAGTATTCAGACACCTTCGCATTTTCCACATTTTGTTAAGTTACAGCCTTATTCTAAAAAATATTTTCCCCTCATCAATCTACACACAATACCCCACAATGACATCACAATACCACATACTGACAAAGAAAAACAGGTTTTCAAAATCTTCTGAAATGTATACTTAAAAAAAAATGAAATATCACATTTACTTAAGAATTCAGACCCTTTACTCAGTACTTTGTTGAAGCACCTATGGCAGCGTTTACAGCCTTGCATTTTCTTGGGTATGATGCTACAAGTTTGGCACACCTGTATTTGGGGAGTTTCTCCCATTCTGCTCTGCAGATCCTCTCAAGCTCTGTCAGGTTGGATGGGGAGCGTCGCCACACAGCTATTTTCAGGTCTTTCCAGAGATGTTTGATCGGGTTCAAGTCCAGGCTAAGGCTGGGCCACTCAAGCTGTGTGCTTAGTGTCGTTGTCCTGTTCTGAGTCTGAGGTTCTGAGTGCTCTGGAGCAGGTTTTTATCAAGGATCTCTCTGTACTTTGCTCCGCTCATCTTTCCCTCGATCCTAACTAGTCTCCCAGTCTCTGCCACTGAAAAACATCCCCACAGCATGATGCTGCCACCACCATGCTTCACCATAGGGATGGTGCCAGGTTTCCTCCAGATGTGACGCTTGGCATTCAGGCCAAAAAGTAAATCTTGGTTTCATCAGACCAGAGAATCTTGTTTCTCATGGTCTGAGAGTCCTTTAGGTGCCTTTTGGCAAACTCCAAATGGCTATCATGTGTCTTTTACTGAGGAGTGGCTTCTGTCTGGCCACTCTACCATAAAGGCCTGATTAGTGGTGTGCTGCAGAGATGGTTGTCCTTCTGGAATGTTCTCCCATCTCCACAAAGGAACTCTGGAGCATCGAGTTCTTGGTCACCTCCCTGACTAAGGCCCTTCTCCCCCGAATGCTCAATTTGTCCGTGTGGCTAGCTTTAGGAAGAGTCTTGGTGGTTCCAAACTTCTTCCATTGAAGAATGATGGAGGCCAGTGTGTTATTGGGGAACTTCAATGCTGCATAAATGTTTTGGTACCCTTCCTTAGATCTGTGCCTCGACACAATACCTTTGACCTCATGGCTTGGTTTTTGCTCTGACATGCACTGTCAACTGTGGGACCTTATATAGACCTGTGTGTGCCTTTCCAAATCATGTCCAATCAATTTCATTTACTACAGGTGAACTCCAATCAAGTTGTAGAAACAATCTCAAGGATGGTCAATGGAAACAAGATGCACCCGAGCTAAATTTTGAGTCTCATAGAAAAGGGTCTGAATACTTAGGTAAATAAGGTATTTCTGTTAGTTTTTTAATAGTTTTGCAAAAAAAAATCTAAAAACCTGTTTTCCCTTTGTCATTATGGGGTATTGTGTGTAGATTGGTGAGAGAAAAAATAACAATTTAATCCATTTTAGAATAAAGCTGTAACGTAACAAAATGTGTGAAAAGGGAAGGGGTCTGAATACTTTCTGAATGCACTGTGAAATCAGCGTCCTTTGTTTTGCTTCACTCTCTAAGCTCTGAGCACAGTTGCCTAAATTCAATAACATTCCTCCTTACTCTTGTTTGTGAATATGATGCAGTATCTTAGTCACAAGCATTACATTTTAATGTCTTTTTTTGGCAAACGCAGTTGTTAATTAAAAACTGGAATTGCCTGAATTCTATTTATATTTTGTCTCAATATTATTTTGTTCATGTGTTAATATCCACATAAAAACAAAGACTAAGTGTCACATTTCGATTTAATTGATTTTATTAAGTTCAAAGCTTTAAAGCTCTTTCTTGTTTCAAGTGATTTGATGTATCACTTTAAGAATTGTTCAAATGTTTTATCATTATTCAGATGTATCTGAACTGTAATTTATTCTCGAATGTATATTATTTTCATTTAAACGGGACGTTTATACGGGTGTCCTGACTCTCTGTGGTCACTAAAGATCCCAAGACACTTATCTTAAGAGTAGGAATGTTAACCCCGGTGTCCTGGCTAAATTCCCAATCTGGCCCTCATACCATCATGACCACCTAATCATCCCCAGCTTCCAATTGGCTCCTTCATCCCCTCCTCCTCTCCCCTGTAACTATTCTCCAGGTTGTTGCTGTAAATGAGAACGTGTTCTCAGTCAACTTACCTGGTGAAATAAGGGTTCAATAAATACAAATTGTACAGGTAAGGTAAAACGCTGTAATGTTGAATAAAAAAACAGTCTCTTATACTAGAGTTGTCCTGATTGATACATAATAGATGCTTTGTTATTACATTATTAGCTCATCCAGGTCTTATCCACTAGACACCAAACAAAAGAAAATTAACCTAAACGGGGAGCGACTACCTGAACTTGTCCAATAAGAAATTCTTGTTGAACAATGTTTTGCAACGGCACTAATACATGCTGAATGAGAGAACATATTAGAAATTGTGAGCAGTAATTTACAGAAGAAGAGCATAAAGTAGGACGCAAAATATTTCTCCACTTCCTCCTTCGTGCTCCATCCAGTAGCTAGAGTAGGATATAGAGCCCTAATTGATACTATGGAGCCCTGGACCAGAGCTAGCCACAACAACCACGGCCACACCACAGAGACTGTGGGGCTATGGACCAGAGCTAGCCACAACAACCACAGCCACACCACAGAGACTGTGGGGCTGTGGACCAGAGCTAGCCACAACAACCACAGGGGCTGTGGACCAGAGCTAGCCACAACAACCACAGCCACACCACAGAGACTGTGGGGCTGTGGACCAGAGCTAGCCACAACAACCACAGCCACACCACAGGCATCAGGAGCTGAGCATCCTGTCCCTGAGTTTCAGTGTTGTGTGTGACTCACACAGATTCCTCATCTTCAGACAGTGGACAGTGGCATACCACAGCTTCGCAAGAACATTTTGCAGTTTTACAGCTACTGTTCTACACGTTTTGCAGTTTTAAAGCTAATTTCCTTCTGTTCTACACGTTTTGCAGTTTTAAAGCTAATTTCCTTCTGTTCTACACGTTTTGCAGTTTTAAAGCTAATTTCCTTCTGTTCTACACGTTTTGCAGTTTTAAAGCTAATTTCCTTCTGTTCTACACATTTTGCAGTTTTAAAGCTAATTTTCTACTGTTCTACGCGTTTTGCAGTTTTAAAGCTAATTTCCTTCTGTTCTACATGTTTTGCCATGCGTCTGAGAGAACATTTTCCGTTTTTAAAGCTAATTTCCTGTCATTCTAAACATTTAGATATGACTTATGACCTGTTCATATGCTATCTGCAGAGCTTGTGCCCCCCCTCCAAGAGAGAGAGGGGGAGAGAGAGAGAGGGAGAGAGAGAGGGAGAGAGAGAGGGGGGAGAGAGAGAGGGAGAGGGAGAGAGAGAGAGAGAGGGAGAGAGAGCTTATTTTATTCAGTCTCTCAGCACCACCAACACAATGAGTCATAATTGTTGGCCCTCTCTCTAGGTCTTTCTGTTCACAGGTCTGTGGGCGATGTTAATCATGTGTGGGTGTGGGGTGTCCGCCAGTCTTTGTCACATGAAATGGAACAGAGGGAGTAGTTGACATTACAGGGGGAAAATGTGTTTTCCTCTTAGTTTGGTCGTTGGTCACACATCTAAAGGATGAGACACAGTATCCCTGGGCCAGACAGTGGACAGACAGGCGAATGGGTGCACACACACACCAGAAACAGAGACAGACACTGTGGGGAGATGGAGGGGGTAAGGTGTGTACACTAGCATAATGAGTAACAGATTGCTTTAAAGGGAAAACAGGAGACTGTGTGTGATGGCAAGCCAGTTCTTTTCCTGTTGCCACAGTAACACCTGTGTGAAGGACCATAAAGACAGCCCACCTCACACACACACACACACACACACACACACACACAAGCCTCCACCCCCTGAACCTACTGCCACTCCAACACACTGCTGCCTGACAGCCTGAGAGAGGAGAGAGGGGACACACTGCTGCCTGACAGCCTGAGAGAGGAGAGAGGAGAGATGGAACACACTGCTGCCTGACAGCCTGAGAGAGGAGAGAGGGAACACACTGCTGCCTGACAGCCTGAGAGAGGAGAGAGGAGAGATGGAACACACTGTTGCCTGACAGCCTGAGAGACGAGAGAGGGAACACACTGCTGCCTGACAGCCTGAGAGAGGAGAGAGGAGAGATGGAACACACTGCTGCCTGACAGCCTGAGAGAGGAGAGAGGGAACACACTGCTGACTGAGAGAACAGAGATGGAACACACTGCTGCCTGACAGTCTGAGAGAGGAGAGAGGGGACACACTGCTGCCTGACAGCCTGAGAGAGGAGAGAGGGAACACACTGCTGCCTGGCAGCCTGAGAGAGGTGGAACACACTTCAATGTGTCTACTGCCTACTCTTCACGAAAAAGGGCTTGGAAGGGAGACTGAAGTGTTGGTCTCAGCAACGGGGGGATTAGATGACGAGTGGATGACAGAGGAATGGCTGGATCTATCTCTGGGGCAGACTGCAGGAGGACTGGAGTCTGGGCTCCACAGATACCACAGCCCACTAACCTAACGTAGCAGGCGTAAAAAGACGACCTGAGCTGAGTCCCCACATCTGGTTTTCAGGGGAAACGAAAGTTAGGTTGAAAATATTGTATCCCTGAAAATCAGATGTTAGCAGTTTCTGGCGACCCCACATAGGCTACAGCCTGCAGGCAGCAGCTCCACTGACACACTGTTGAAGGCAGTCATCACAGAAGAGTCAGCAGTGCCTGGGTCCTCCTCCTCCTCCTCCTCTCAGAGCTCCCTCTCCCTCTGCCTAGTCAGTGCCTCCAGTACCACTAGACTCTCTTGTCTGTCAGCCTCGTGCTCTTTTCTCTACCCAGAACAATAGAGGGGGATTGCAGCTCCACAAAGACCACAGCACAGCAGCAACATTCACAGACAGGCAGGCTGCCGTGCCCTGCTCTCTGGGGTGTTCCAGCACAGCAGCTGGGTCTCTTCAGCCGTTATTGGCTCAGCCGACTCCTGCCTGCCATTCACCCATGATATGACTGGGATCCTCCTGGGGCCTCCTGGACCATCAGTCCAAAGGGAAGGGAACACTGCCGCTACCTCGTTCTCAAACCAAGGTGCATAAATTGAGGAGCAAACTGAAGTGAAGAGGAAATTCAGAAACTCTTGGAGGCTGCATTGTTGGTTAAGGGCTTGTAAGCATTTCACTGTACCTGTTGTATTAGGCGCATGTGACAAATAACATTTGATTTGATTTGATCTACAGCACAGAGAGAGAGACAGAGGAAGAGAGAGACAGAGGAAGAGAGAGAGAGAGAGAGAGATAGGAAGAGATACAGAGGAAGAGAGAGAGCGAGAACGAGAGAGAGAGAGAGAGAGAGAGAGGGAGAGAGAGAGAGAGACATAGAGAACAGGGAGTCTAGCTCCATCACAGATGGACGGTGTGGTGTGATACTGGGATACTGTCAGAGGGCAGAGAGCTGGTTGCCTCAGGTTCCAGCTAACTGGGTTCTCTCGGAACAACAGCTGATGGGATGTGCTGTGCTGGACTGCATTCAACAACGGACATTCATCACGCCTGGGGCTGAAGTCCCCCCACTCTACCTGGGATGGGCTTGCCTTGTCCAAGTTTCAACTAGCATTCGCTGACGTGACATACTCACATACACACGTGTGTTTGTGTGTGCAAACACACTAACACAATCTCTCAGACACAGGAGAAATGTGGTTCCATTGTGAGTTGTGCTGCTGGATGAACACTGGATGGATAGAATAGCGGTAAGTGCGTGCTGAAAGTGTTTCCCTCTTTCTTCTCTAAGTCATGTGAGGTTGATTACAACGTATTAGGTAGATGTTGTTAGATGAACCACAGCTATTCACAGTAATCTACAGTTGGACTCAGACATGTCTATGTGTGACAGTTTGTGTACGCTACCACATATGTTAGCAATTTGGACATGATTCAAAAAACAGGATAGATTTCCATCATCGTTGTTCTAAGAACTTTGTTGACAGGTTGTTTATTTGCACTCCCCATTCTAACCAAAATTCCTCCCGCATTATGGCTTATCCAATCAGGGAGCCCGGACATGGTTTCCATAATTTACCTCCTCATTCCATTACTCAGATGTCATGACATGACAATTAATAACATTTTCAGAAAGAATATCATTTCTAAACAGCTAGTTATTTAACTATCCACATTGATTGTATTAGGCTGTGTAAAAATAGTCAATTACCTTAGGAACCTGTCATTGATCATTTCATGGCAGTACCTTAGTGGTGAAAAAACTGCATCAATCCAACTGCTGACAGGTAATAGCGAAGCCATTGCCTCTTGACTGTGGGAATAAATAGGTCATTTATATTCCTGTCTGTTTGATGATTTAGGTAGGGTTGATGCCTCCTGGCTGTACTCATGCAAAAATATCTCAGCTTACTGAATGAACTCTCAACTCAGAAATTCCATTTCACCTGGTGATCTGGCTACTGCATTAAGGTGGTAGGGTGAAACCTTTAACTAATCCTTATTACATAAGATGTTACCTTTTCCCCTTCTCTGGCCGTGTAGTTTTGCTATTCTAACTTCATATGAGGCAATGAAAATGTAAAGTAACAACAAATAGATGCCTACAGATGTAGGATCTTAATTTGAGCCAGTTTGCTACAGCAGGAAAATAATCCTGCGGCAACAGGAAATGTGAATTATTAATAGACATTAAAACCAGAAGATGGTGATAGCGCTGATGTCATCCACATATTCCTTTGTAAAACTCCCGATGGCGCATGAAGTATATGTGCCATATTGCTAAATGGGGCCAAATGGCACCAAAAAAAGGATCATGGTGAAAGTGACCATAACTAGCAAAGGATCATGGTCGGTGTAATCCTGGTAGCCTGCCGGCCTGTGATTGGTCTGTATAAGCACGTGGTCCTGCATGACAACAGATGTAGTAGTTAAAATGGATTTAATTAAATTTAATTAAAATATCTCCATTTGTAGGGAACTTTAAAATAATTCACTGGGAAGATCTAACTTGATCATAATAAACACATTTTAGAGCCCAAAACGGCCGTCTATTTTTATTTTGGGGGCTGTTCTGTCAATCGTACTTTACATCAGCTTTCTAGGGCAGACCAGGGCTTTTGGCAGCGCTATGTTGCTACACAGTAGCCGACCAGCAGAGCTGGTGACTTCACGCTCCAGACTGGACACTGGGGGCCTGGAATTATTATGTGAAGAATAATTGTTGATACATTTTTCATTATGGCAAATCAAGTCTGACATTTTAAAATGGAAATTACAAACTTTAGAAGCCTTTTTAAACTTTGAATACACTACAAGTTTGCCTTTCCTGCCGTGCAGGAAAATCCTCAGCAACAAAAGAGTGATCAAATTAAGATTCTAAATCTGTAGTATCACACATTAGTATTCTAACAGCACTACAATGCAACATTTCTCATTGCTGGACAGCTTGTCATCACAGTAAACATCAGTGAATTCACTAATCCATTTGTCTCTTAACTAAAAAACTTTACTGGGTCTTTGTTAGTCTGCCGGCTGCTCATACTGTAGCTTTTTCCCTTTAAAAATAGATTTGCTGAATGAGCTCAACACAGGTTTTTTATGAGCTTGTATGTACAAGGCTTTAAAGAGGGAACAACAAGCACAATAGCAACCTGTAATGAATAACAGACTAATGAATCGTCTAAATTGCCCGGTTTTACTGTATGACTATTTTCATTACAACACAATAAAAATTCCTTGCGTGTCTGACCAATTTCAACGTTTCTTTTTAAAACAAACTTTAAACAGGCAGTGAAAACGTTGGAAGTTGGAACCGTGCTCGCCAGTTGACATTAACAATAACTTTTTATTTAAATCATTCTGGGTAGGGCCGCCTTTTAAACCATCATTACAAATGTATTTAAATAATTCTGGGTAGGGCCGCCTTTTAAACCATCATTACAAATGTATTTAAATAATTCTGGGTAGGGCCGCCTTTTAAACCATCATTACAAATGTATTTAAATAATTCTGGGTAGGGCCGCCTTTTAAACCATCATTACAAATTTATCGCTGGATTTCTAATTTTACTCTTCCTTGGAAGTGACAACAGAATAACAGTCTGTTACTGCTAAACAATAGTCCTCAGTTATCATCTCCTCCACCATTAAACATTATCAATGGCTCTCTTTCAATGAACCTGAGGTGATGATGTAGGAGTATTCCGTAGGACGGTGTGTATCATGTGTATCCTATACATACGGCTAATACAACTTGACTTGACACTTGAACTTCTAACTTGATGAGCAATATTAGGGAGAGCGACAACAACATCTAATCAGTACCAGGTACTACTGTCCCTTAGAAATTATGGGAGTGAAGCGCAAACAAGCCACAAAGTTAATGGAACCAAGGAGTAGTAGAATGTGACAATAACAACTAGCCTACACATCAACGGCTACTACTCCAGTTAGTGGAGGCCAGGCCACAGAGCTAGAATAACACTCCTGCTGTCACGTTCGTTTGAATGATTGGACCAAGGCGCAGCGTGCGTAGCGTTCCAAATATTTTAATAAATCGAAACTCACCAAACAAAACAATAAAGCACAAACCAAACGTGAAGCTAACAGAGCTACTGGGCAACTATACATAGACAAGATCCCACAGAGCTAGCACAATGAGGAAATGGCTGCCTAAATATGATCCCCAATCAGAGACAACGATAAACAGCTGTCTCTGATTGGGAACCATACAAGGCCAACATAAATCATTAATCACCTAGATGACCCACCCTAGTCACTATCACGCCCCAACCAACATAGAGAATAAACAGCTCTCTATGGTCAGGGCATGACAGTACCCCCCCCCCCCCCCCCAAAGGTGCAGACTCCACCCGCAAAACCTGACTCAATAGGACATCTATGATGGATGACATAGGGCGTCGGGGGCGGCTCCGGTGCGGGGCGAAGAACCCACTCCGCTCACAGATACGTCGCTGGAGGCTCTGGACTGAGAACCCCTGCTGAAGGCTCCGGACCGCAGACCATCTCAGGAGGCTCCGGGCCGTAGACCGTCTCAGGAGGGTCTGGACCGTGAAACGTCGCCGGAGGTTCCGGACCGTGAAACGTTGCCGGAGGTTCCGGATCGGGAACTGTCGCCGGAAGCGCTGGACTGGGAACTGTCGTCGGAAGCGCTGGACTGGGAACTGTCGCCGGAAGCGCTGGACTGGGAACTGTCGCCGGAAGCGCTGGACTGGGAACTGTCGCCGGAAGCGCTGGACTGGGAACTGTTGCCGGAGGCGCTGGACTGGGAACTGTCGCCGGAAGCGCTGGACTGGGAACTGTCGCCGGAAGCGCTGGACTGGGAACTGTCGCCGGAAGCGCTGGACTGGGAACTGTCGCCGGAAGCGATGGACTGGGAACTGTCGCCGGAAGCGCTGGACTGGGAACTGTCGCCGGAAGCGCTGGACTGGGAACTGTCGCCGGAAGCGCTGGACTGGGAAGTGTCGCCGGAAGCGCTGGACTGGGAACTGTCGCCGGAAGCGCTGGACTGGGAAGTGTCGCCGGAAGCGCTGGACTGGGAACTGTCGCCGGAAGCGCTGGACTGGGAACTGTCGCCAGAATCTCTGAACTGGGAACTGTCGCCGGAAGCTCTGGACTGTGGAAGCGCACTGGAGGCCTGATGCGTGGGACTGGTACAGGTTGCACCGGGCTGATGACATGCACCTCAGGGCAAATGCGGGGAGGAGGCACAGGACTTACTGGACAGTGGAGGAACACTGGATGCCAGATGCGTGGGACCAGTACAGGTTGCATCGGGCTGATGACACACACCTCAGGGCGAGTGCGGAGAGGAGGCACAGGACGTACTGGACTGTGAAGGCACACTGGAGACACAGTACGTATGGCCGGCGCAGGATATACTGGGCCGTGGAGGCGCACTGGAGGTCTGGAGCTTACAGCTGCCACAACACGTCCTGGCTGGATGCTCACTTTAGCCTGGCAAGTGGGGGGCGCTGGCACAGGACGCACTGGGCTGTGAGGGTGCACTGGCGATACAGTGCGTAGAGCCGGCGCAGGATATCCTGGACCGAGGAGACGTACTGGAGACCAGGAGCGCTGAGCTGGCACAACCGGTCCTGGCTAGATGCTCCCTTTCGCACGGCAAGTGCGAGGAGCTGGCACAGAACGCACCGGGCTGTGGATGCGCCCTGGAGACACATTGCGTATCTCCGCAAAACATGGTGTCTGACACCATGACACCAAAACATCCACTCTACCTCATCACTCGCCTCAACCATCCCATTATTCCTCTTCGCTCCCAGACTCATCCCTCGGCTTCGCCGACCAACACGTGTTCCCCCAACCCAAAGTGTTTTGGGGTTGCCTATCGGGCTTCCATGATGGTGAAATTCGGAGTCGCCGTTGATCTTCATTCGCTGCCTTTGCCTGCTTCCATGGCAGGGTCTTGTCCCCTGCCATAACTTCCTCCCATGTCCATGATGTCCTCCACTCACTTTTCTCCTGGGCCCAGGATCCCTGCTCCTCCTGACCACGCTGCTTCGTCCTTTGGTGGTGGGATCTTTTGTCATGTTCGTTTGAATGATTGGACCAAGGCGCAGCGTGCGTAGAGTTCCAGATATTTTAATAAATCGAAACTCACCAAACAAAACAATAAAGCACAAACCAAACGTGAAGCTAACAGCGCTACTAGGCAACTATACATGCCCTATTCTAGTGGAGGCCACAGAGCTAGAATAACACTATACTATTCTAGTGGAGACCACAGAGCTAGAATAACACTAATCTACTATTCTAGTGGAGGCCACAGAGCTAGAATAACACTAATATACTATTCTAGTGGAGACCACAGAGCTAGAATAACACTAATCTACTATTCTAGTCGAGACCACAGAGCTAGAATAACACTAATCTACTATTCTAGTGGAGACCACAGAGCTAGAATAACACTGATCTACTATTCTAGTGGAGACACAGAGCTAGAATAACACTGATCTACTATTCTAGTGGAGGCCACAGAGCTAGAATAACACTGATCTACTATTCTAGTGGAGGCCACGGAGCTAGAACAACACTACTCTACTATTCTAGTGGAGACCACAGAGATATAATAACACTATACTATTCTAGTGGAGACCACAGAGCTAGAATAACACTATACAATTCTAGTGGAGACCACAGAGCTAGAATAACACTACTCTACTATTCTAGTGGAGGCCACAGAGCTAGAATAACACTAATCTACTATTCTGGTGGAGGCCACAGAGCTAGAATAACACTAATCTACTATTCTAGTGGAGACCACAGAGCTAGAATAACACTGATCTACTATTATAGTTGAGGCCACAGAGCTAGAACAACACTACTCTACTATTCTAGTGGAGACCACAGAGATATAATAACACTATACTATTCTAGTGGAGACCACAGAGCTAGAATAACACTATACAATTCTAGTGGAGACCACAGAGCTAGAATAACACTACTCTACTATTCTAGTGGAGGCCACAGAGCTAGAATAACACTAATCTACTATTCTGGTGGAGGCCACAGAGCTAGAATAACACTAATCTACTATTCTAGTGGAGACCACAGAGCTAGAATAACACTGATCTACTATTCTAGTGGAGGCCACAGAGCTAGAATAACACTACTCTACTATTCTCGTGGAGGCCACAGAGCTAGAATTACACTAATCTACTCTTCTTAGAGCTGCATTGGTTCCCATCTCCCTCCTTGGCTGCGTTCCAGACTCACTATTCACTTTATAGTGGACTAATTCTGACCAAGGACCATAGTGCACTCTAAAGTGAATAAGGGGCCATTTGCGACCCAGCCCTCCTCTCCTCATGCTCCCCTTGCTTCTCAGAGCTAACCATGTACCAAAAACACTACATCACATACACTGGTGTAGTCCCATGACTCAACAGGCTGGTAAAGGACATCAATCTCAAATATATGAATTATATCCAGACATCACATACCATTCATATGAGAGATGTTCAGTGATGTTCTGTTAGTAGTTCGTTGTATGTTTTCTTGTCCTCAGGGTCACTCTCCCGAAAAAAAAAGTGCATGACCTTACCTGCCTGTGTAGCTTGCTTGGTAAACTCTTGGTAACATAATAGAGGAGAATTGGGAAGAAACTAATTTCAACTGAAATCCAAGTATTTTTTTCTAGGTCTAAATAACTGTCTAATACTGGGTAATACAATGATGGTGATACAACGGATTATCTGGTCAGGTCTTAAAAAGATCTTTGTTACTTCCTGATATTACTATTTTGAGTAGTAAAAGTCCATATACTTTTTGTACAAAGCAATAAGAAACACTAGTGTGATAGATGCAGTGTGTAAAATTCACAAGACTGTTTTTCCTTTGAGACTAAAAGTAGACCGGCTCTGTATCAAAGCCCAACTTCTGTGTGCCTGGAAGAAGAAATAACAAATGCATGGAGCACCGTTTATATTACCCAGCCATGTCCTCTCACATCACACACATAGCCTACGATTCTGCAATTTTAATGACTTCAATGTAACTGTCTGTCTGAGGCGGGAAGCCCAAAATTGGTCCTGAGTTAAACCCACTCCTGCTGTCACTCCTGCTGTCATTCACTTCCGGATGCTTCTGCTGTTTGGGGCAGTGTATTCTGGGATCTATTATGTGTCCCTAATCACACCCTATTCCCTATATAGTGCACTACTTAGTACACAATGTTGGGAATAGGGTGTCATTTGGGACACAGAGAATGACCTCTTTATGCTGCTGAGTAGAGGTGGGATGCAGAGGAATGGATGGAGGGGTGTACACATAGAGCTAAGAGTCTCCTAATGAGGACTACAGCTGTGTAATAATCACAGTGGCATTTCCCCTCCATACTCCCTCCCTCAGAGGGTGGCTAGGTAGGTATAGGCCTGGGAGGGAGCCTGCTGCCTGCCATCGTCTGGGCTGGAAAATATCATGGTAATGGGTTAATGGGAGTAGGCAGACTGGCTAAGGTCAAATGATCTCTTCTCTTCCAGTAATATTTCCCCCTTTTTTCAAATGAATGTAGTCTTTCTCTCCTAAAATGAGGGGTTGGAATGGAGGAGGCAGTTTGGTAGAGTCGGATAGGGGGGGAGTGGGAGTGGGTAGGAAAATGTATATTTTCTGTTTATCCCTCTGGTAATCGTTCCTGTTGGGGCAGGTCTGTCACTATGGGGTGCTTTCCCCTCTGTTGTCACAGTGTGTGGATATATAGATAGAGGATTACTTCAAGGATAGGTTGTGACTGTTGTTGGGATACCAGCGCTGTGTGTGTTCCATCTCTACAAATGGAGGGGGCGGTTCACACAGTCTTATCTGTGTGTTGCAGTCGGCCATACTTCATGCGGTCAATTGAAAGGCGGCACCTTCTTCTCAGCTGCAAGGCTAAAGGATGGGGATGCAGGTCCTCGCCATCTTTCCGTTTATACTGTGCTCTGAGTGACGCCGTCGAAACACCACAAAAAGCCACCATCGAACGAACACCAATGACAAATCAAACCTCAAAACTCTTGGCTGTCTAAATGATATATTGAACCAGTTAAAGGGGACCAACAATATCTTCAACTGCAAATTTCAGTCAGACATTTAATATGCCGTGATAAAGAATATTGGCTTACTACTGTCTTTTATCATTACTACTCATTTGCTGAGAGGACATTAGCTCTGCGGCTGTTCATCTGAATCAATGACCTTCAGGTTATACTAGTCCAGTTGTTTAACCACTCTCACAGCACATTGCTGCTCAGTTTTGCAGTATTTCTCTCAGTTCACCACTTAGTTCTCCTTAGTGGTACTGTAGCTCACAGGCAACAAGAATGTGCGGCTGCCATGTCTCTACTGGACACTGAAAAGGATGGAATTGTATGTTGTGTTGCTAAGGAGATGGTAGGAGGACGGAGGAGGTGCGAATCACTGAGCTGCTTAGCCTATTGTTTTGTTAGGTGTTTTTTCCATCTCTTTTGTGCCCAGAAAACATTGAGAAGAGACTGACGCACCACGGCACACTGTCCGAGACACACAAAAGGTAAGGAGGCTTTTTTTCTCAAAACACTGCAATTACAAACAAACGATTCACTTTAACAATGCATTTATGTTGCCTTTAATGTCAGAACGTCACCACCATAGAAGACAAACTAAAGAATTGGAGAAATTACAAATTATTCTAAAAGATTATTGAAATAGCTTATGTATGCTGCAATGACATATATTGTAAATTGAGTTTATGTATAGAGGCAGCATTTACCTCATAGCTAAAGTGAAGTGAAGTAGCTGCCTGCTGTAAAAGAGTAACCCTCTTTCAGAGGAAGGACACTGCAGCTTTAAATGCACATAATTGAGTCTTTAAATGAACACCACAAAACTCAGTCACACAAAGCCAGGGATGCAGAGTTAAAATGCAGACAAACAGAAAGCGCACACTCACACACGCTTCCCCCCTAAAAAGAGGGAGAAAAAAAGAGCAGAGCGCAGTTTCCTTTTCCCATCACAAGCCCCTGCCTCATACAGCACCTGCCTCATCCAGCCCCTGTCTCCTCCGTCTGATCGTCACGCTTGCTCGCTCAGTTCAATTCTCATTTCGATTTTTATCACAGCCCACTGAAGCCTGCACTGAGGAATTATCTGCTGTCAGGACCTGAGGCTGCACGGGGGCGATAGGGAGAGACGGAGCCAGGGAGCCAGGCTCGGGCCACCACAGGGTGACGGTGCCGCTGTGCCGGAGAGGAGGGGACTCGCAACTCGGCGATGGCGTCCTCCACCATGCAGATCCTCGCCTTTGCCCTGGCGCTGCTGGGCGTCCTGGGCGCCACCGTGGCCACGCTGCTGCCCAACTGGAAGGTGAGTGCCGACGTGGGCTCCAACATCATGACTGCCATCTCCCAGATGCAGGGGCTGTGGATGGACTGCACCTGGTACAGCACCGGCGTGTTCAGCTGCACCTTGAAGTACTCTGTGCTGTCGCTGCCCGCCTACCTGCAGACCGCCCGGACGACAATGGTTCTGTCGTGCATGATGGGTTGCCTGGGCCTTTGTCTTGCCGCCCTAGGGCTGAAGTGCACCCGTTGGGGGGGCAGTCATCGGGCAAAGGGGCACGCGGCCATTGCCGCGGGGGGTTGCTTAATCCTGGCTGGCATTCTCTGCTTGGTGCCCGCTTCCTGGTTCACCAACGAGGTCATCACCACCTTCCTGGACTCCAACGTGCCCGAGAGCAGTAAATACGAGCCTGGGGGGGCCGTGTACGTGACCTTTGTCTCTGCCGGCTTCCTGCTTGCCAGTGGGGTCATCTTTTGTTTGTCGTGTCCCGGAAAAAGAGACTACACCTCGACCTCCACCTCTACCACCTTTCCTGACAAACTACTGCAGCAGCAGATAAACCAAGAGCAACTACAGCGCGACCTGATACAGTGTGACCTGATGCAGCGCGATCAACAGCAACGGGAGCAGAAGGACTTTAAACAGCAGACGTCGCCTAATGAGCAGTCGAGCCAAGAGCAGCTACAGTGGGTTGACAAAGGGTCCCAGGGTAAGGTCCAAGCAGCTGACGACATCCAGCAGGAGAAGCCTCTACATGAAGACAAGGGAACGCAGCAGTTCTACTCTCCATCCAGAGTCCCTCCAAAAGACACCCGAGCTGGTTACAGCCTGCAGGACTATGTTTAATATGTTTTATCACTAAAACCCTACTCTTGTTAGTGGGGTGGGGGGAGAATCCTGAGGACATTCTACTGACTGCCTTGTGAAGGGGAGAGAGTGGAGAAAGAGGGGGAGGAAGGATGGGAGGAGGAGGGAGAGAGTGGAGGGGAGAAAGAGAGGGAGGGAGGAGGCTAATGACGTTGACAGCCTTATCGCCACCTCTCATCTGTTCTCTCTCGCTACTGCGAGCACAAGCAGTAAAGGTATTCCCAAACTACTGGAGAAAGACAGCTTGTGGATCCAGATTCCTGGGGCAAATGCCTCCTTGACTGCTGCTGTGGTGGGCGGAAAGACACAAGGGTAGGGTAGAGTAGAGGTGCCATAAAAATGCACAAACACAGCGCAAGTACTGTCAATCCTGTGACAAGTTCCTTTAAAAACTGATGCGGAGGCTTTTCCATACCAAAGGTTTCAATGAGAAAAAAAGTGCTGATGATAACTAGCTGTTAATAATAAGCCATCAGAACGATTGCATAGTAAGATAGCGTCGATATGTCTGGAAAAAGCCATTCTTTGCTATCTTGTGTCCTTTTAGAACCCATTTGCCTTGTGAGACAAAAAATAATCATCAATTATATTTTCCAAAGCTAAACGGACTGATTGATATTGAGTCTTCTTTGCATGCTAATTATCTGTAGCTTGTTAAATAATTCAGTGGAATGCAGAGTAGTTACTGAAACATAGTTACCAAAGCTTGTGCCTAAAAGAATGTGTAGAACTTCAACTGTCTGTAAAGGAGACTTAGAGAAGATTAACAAAGTGAAAAGGGAGTTCAGATTCCCACCAACACCATATACAAACATCCAGTCCATTTTTTCATGTGAGTTGTGGAGGGGAATAAGGTGCATGGCAGCGCAGGCTGTCAGAGATAATGATCCTCTTTGCTTTCCCATTATCCCCTCGCTACGGCTGGATGCACACTACTCATTTACTGCACCCCCCCCCCCCCCCCCCCCCCCCCCCCCCCCCCCGCACACACACCCTCGTCCTTCCTCTCCCTCTCTAGCTGCGAGGGTAATAGGGTCTTGTACCCAATCATCTTTACGGCGTGTGTCCGTGTGTCATTGCTGCAGGAGGCACAGCGGTAGGAGTCTGTTCTGTGGCCAGAGGTTAGCTGTCACAAGCTGCTGTCCCCTCGTGTTGACGGAGGGTAATAGATGCTACGTCCCAAATGGTACCTTATTCCCCATTTAGGGCACTTCTTTTGACCAAGGCCCATAGGGCACTACATAGGGAAGGAAGGGTTCCACAAAAAGTGGTGATATTATTTGGCTCCCCAAGTATTCTGAGAAAAATATATAAATAATTTCATAGTTGGAAATAAAGATGGTAAAATCATCAGAAAATCTGAAAATAATTCCCTGCATTCCCACACATACTGGGCACAATGGAAAAACAATGTCATATTTTGGGTTTAGTTGTCATCTAAATGCAATATAGTATCATTGATGACACAGTGCATTCGGAAAGTATTCAGGCCCCTTTACTTTTTCCACATTACAGCCTTATTCTAAAATGTATTCAATTCTTTTTTCCCTCATGAATCTACACACAATACCCCATAATGACAAATCAAAAACAGGCTTTTAGACATTTTTGCAAATTTATTTTTAAAAAAGAAAAAAAAAATGAAATATCACATTTACATAAGTATTCAGACCCTTTTCTCCGTACTTTGTTGAAGCACCTTTGGCAGTGATTACAGCCTTGAGTCTTCTTGGGTATAATGCTACAAGCTTGGCACACCTGTATTTGGGGAAGTTCTCGCATTCTTCTCTGCAGATCCTCTCATGCTCTGTCAGGTTGGATGGGGAGAATTGCTGCACAGCTATTTTCAGGTCTCTCCATGTTCAAATCGGGTTCAAGTCCGGGCTCTGGCTGGCCCACTCAAGGACATTCAGAGACTTGTCCCGAAGCCACTCCTGCATTGTCTTAGCTGTGTGCTTAGGGTTGTTGTGCTGTTGCAAGTTAAACCTCTGCCCCAGTCTGAGGTCCTGAGCGCTCTGGAGCAGGTTTTCATCAAGGACCTCTCTGTACTTCGCTCCGTTCATCTTTGCCTTGATCCTGACTAGTCTCCCAGTCCATGTCGCTGAAAAACATAACCACAGCATGATGCTGCCACCACCATGCTTCACCGTAAGGATGATACCAGGTTTTCTCCAGATGTGACGCTTGGCATTCAGCCAAAGAGTTCAATCTTGGTTTCATCTGACCAGAGAATCTTGTTTCTCATGGTCAGTTCTTTAGGTGCCTTTAGGCGAACTCCAAGCAGGCTGTCATGTGCCTTTTACTGAGGAGTGGCTTCCATCTGGCCACTCTACCATAAAGGCCTGATTGGTGGTGCTGCAGAGATGGTTGTACTTCTGGAAGGTTCTCCCATCTCTAGAGCTCTGTCAGTCTGTCAGTCCTTCTCCCTCGATTGCTCAGTTTGGCCGAGCGGCCAGCTCTAGGAAGAGACTTAGTGGTACCCTTCCCCAGATCTGTGCCTCGACACATTCCTGTCTCGGAAGTCCACGGACAATTCCTTCGACCTCATGGTTTGGTTTTTGCTCTGACATGCACTGTCAAATGTGGGACCTAAGATAGACAGGTGTGTGCCTTTCCAAATCATGTCCGATCAATTGAATTTACCACAGGTGGACTCCAATCAAGTTGTAGAAACGTCTCAAGGATGATCAATGGAAACAGGATGCACCTGAGCTCAATTTCGAGTCTCAAAGCAAAGAATCTGAATACATATGTAAATTAAATATTTTTGTTTTTTATTTTTAATAAATTAGCAAACATTTCTAAAACCCTGTTTTTGCTTTGTCATTACGGGGTATTGTGTGTAGATTGCTGAGGAATAGTTTTTTTTGAATCAATTTTAGAATACGTTTGTAACATAACAAAATGTGAAAAAAGTCAAGGGGTCTGAAAACTTTCCGAAGGCACTGTATATGACTTATAAAGTAAGGTTACATCTCATTTGCCTACCCTTGGGAACGACTTTGCTAGCAACCTTGAATATATGTCGTTATTAAGAGTTCTCCCAATAATCATTTTCACGGTAGCACATTGGTAGTAGTCAGTGACAAACATCAAAGCGAAGCATGGCTTGGCTTGGATAAAACCCAGGATGGGATACCAAATGAATAGCTGTTGATAGATCAACTGTCCAGTAGGAGGTGCTGCCCAGACTATAGTTGATTTTTTATAAGCATTGAAGATCTGATGTTATTTCAAAAGGTACAAATTCAACATATTTTATACAAGGTTTGTCTATGTTGAAAGTTGGTTACAATGAATACATAATCCTGTTGTTGAAAGCTGACATATGGAGTTGTTTTAAGATCGCCATACCATGGATCATTTGGCTATTTTATTATGAATTTTAGGACCCCTTCAGGCAACAATGATTTACTTAGATTTTTTAATATAAAATATTGAGTTGAAAATAATGTGCTGAGTAGAACATAGAACATTGATCTCAGGCATGAGTAGGTCTAGATGGCAGGGCTGCTCTTGTTTTGGAAAAGAGACATTGTGGCTACCTTTCTCCAGCGATTTCAGATTTTAAAAAATGTTGTTGTGTGTTTGCCTCACATGTCAGCACATACAATTGAAGTTGGAAGTTTACATACACTTAGCTTGGAGTCATTAAAACTCGTTTTTCAACCACTCCACAAATTTCTTGTTAACAAACTATAGTTTTAGCAAGTCAGTTATGACATCTACTTTGTGCATGACACAAGTCATTTTTCCAAAAATTGTTTACAGACAGATTATTTCACTTATAATTCACTGTATCCCAATTCCAGTGGGTAGAGGTTTACATACACTAAGTTGATTGTGCCTTTAAATATCTTGGAAAATTCCAGAAAATGATGTCATGGCTTTAGAAGCTTCTGATAGGCTAATTTACATCATTTGAGTCAATTGGAGGTGTACCTGTGGATGTATTTCAAGGCCTACCTTCAAACTCAGTGCCTCTTTGCTTAAGGGGGACAAAGATAGTACTTTTTGGAGAAATGGGTCTTCCAAATGGACAATGACCCCAAGCATACTTTCAAATGGACAAATGACTTAAGAACAACAAAGTCAAGGTATTGGAGTGGCCATCACAAAGCCCTGACCTCAATCCTATAAAAAATGTGTGGGCAGAACTGAAAAGCGTGTGCAAGCAAGGAGGCCTACAAACCTGACTCAGTTACACCAGCTCTGTCAAGAGGAATGGGCCAAAATTCACCCAACTTATTGTGGGAAGCTTGTGGAAGGCCACCCGAAACGTTTGACCCAAGTTAAACAATGTAAAGACAATGCTACCAAATACTAATTGAGTGTATGTAAACTTTTGACCCACTGGGAATGTGATGAAAGAAAAAGCTGAAATAAATCATTCTCTCTACTATTATTCTGACATTTCACATTCTTATAATAAAGTGGTGATCCTAACTGACCTAAGACAGGGAATTGTTACTAGGATTAAATGTCAAGAATTGTGAAAAACTGAGTTTAAATGTATTGGCTAAGGTGTATGTAAACTTCCAACTTCAATTGTATTTGGCTAAGGTGTATGTAAACTTCCAACTTCAATTGTATTATGCTCAGTTTTTCTTACTTGTATGGAAGATAACAAAAATAACTACAAGGGCTCCACTGGGAAAAGGTGAAATAATTGTAGTGTTTATTTTCACAAAGTTCACAAAGACTTTCCCAAGCAATGTTCATAAATTTGGTTCTGCCTGCGATCAGAGGAAAGTCTAAGTACAGTTGATGTCTCAGAGAACCAAGACTTTACTGTGCTCTCTTATCGATGTTCATGTTTTCAACATGGAATACAAATATCTAGATTCAAGAATAAGGTTAATAAGAAATGTACCTGATAATGCTTATGCTTCGCGTTTTAAAAGAGGTCATGTGCACTTGTTGATAAAATATGGTTTATATATACTTTTTGTCTTTGAGAATGGCTTGTTTTATTATGATTCAGGACATAACTTTATTAATGAGTGAATTTACTGTGGATATCAGGTTCTCATTAAAACGCATGATTGTCAATCCACAAGTCAGTTCAACTTTAGTGTTTTTGATTGTTAATTGCTCAAAAATGATTTGTTAAGCTGTCAACAAATGCTTTTGTTCAGCTGTCAACTTGTTCCATAATGGATGTCAGACCGAGAGTGTTGCTTACTACAATGAAGATAAATGGAACATGCATAACTGCAACAAAACATCATGATTGCAATATTCTATACTCTTTGAAAAAGATTCCAGAAGGCTTGTTTGGCTGTCCCTATAGGAGTAGCCTTTTTGGTTCTAGGTAAAAACCCTTTTTGTTTCCAGGTAGAACCATTTTAGCTTCCATGTAGAACCCTCTGTGGAAAGAGTTCTACATGGATCCCAAAACAGTTCTACTTGGTACCTAAATGATTCTACCTGGAACCAACTAGGATTCTTCAAAGGGTTCTCCTATGGGGACAACCGAATATCCCTTTTAGGTTCTAGATAGCACCACTTTTTCCCCAAGAGTGTAGTCTGCCTCTCTCTCTCTCTCTCCAAACAATGGATGTGTAAAGGGACATAGTATGCACAATGCTGTCTTCAGTCCACAAGTGGCAACAAAGCAAACGCCTGTTACTGTGCAAAACAACTAAAGTTGTTGCTTTTTCTCTATAAAAGAATGTAAATATATCTGTAAGTGAAAATACTGAAACATATCTTTTTATTTCATTTTAAATAATGCATTATTTTGACATTTGATAACATGACAACAGGATGTGATCTAAATTAAAACATATACTTTCCTCTTCTTTCCTAGTGGCTTTAATAACTTGACTCTCCCAGTTTCCCCGATCAGAAAACATGCACATAATCAGATTCTGTAAAACTTGATCTTCCCTTCCGTTAATGCTGCTCTTTGTTGTCTGTCCGTGCTCTGACTTCCAACACCTCCAGATAATAGGAGGACTGTCAGGCGGTGGGCTCTGCTGGGACTGGGAGTCAGGCTTGTCCAAGCGAAAATCTACATACTCTTAGAGTGGGTTCAATCAGGCATCAAATTAGCCCAATGCACACACAGCTGAGCACTGTGACACACACACACACACACACACACACACACACACACACACACACACACACACACACACACACACACACACACACACCCAGTGTTTATGTTCATCATCTTGCTGGGTGCAATGCCACTCTAATTAATCAAATTAACCTAATTTTGTGCCACAGGGGTACATTTAGTCCCCCCCCTCCCAGATACATCTCTTCAGTGGCTTTAGTCCACCCCCCCTCCCTCAGATACATCTCTTCAGTGGCTTTAGTCCCCCCCCCCCCCTCCCTCAGATAGATATCTTCAGTGGATTTAGTCTCCCCCTCCCCCAGATACATCTCTTCAGTGGCTTTAATCCCCCCCCCCCCTCCCCCAGATACATCTCTCAGTGGCTTTAGTCCCCCCCTCCCTCAGATACATCTCTTCAGTGGCTTTAGTCCCCCCCCCCTCCCTCAGATACATCTCTTCAGTGGCTTTGGTCCCCCCCCCCTCCCCCAGACACATCTCTTCAGTGGCTTTAGTCCCCCCCCCCTCCCCCAGAAACATCTCTTCAGTGGCTTTAATCCCCCCCTCCCCCAGATACATCTCTTCAGTGGCTTTAGTCCCCCCTCCCTCCCTCAGATACATCTCTCAGTGGCTTTAGTCCCCCCCCCCCCTCCCCTAGATACATCTCTTCAGTGGATTTAGTCTCCCCCTCCCCCAGATACATCTCTTCAGTGGCTTTAATCCCCCCCCCCTCCCCCAGATACATCTCTCAGTGGCTTTAGTCCCCCCCTCCCTCAGATACATCTCTTCAGTGGCTTTAGTCCCCCCCCCCTCCCTCAGATACATCTCTTCAGTGGCTTTAGTCCCCCCCCCTCCCCCAGACACATCTCTTCAGTGGCTTTAGTCCCCCCCCCCCCCCCAGAAACATCTCTTCAGTGGCTTTAATCCCCCCCTCCCCCAGATACATCTCTTCAGTGGCTTTAGTCCCCCCTCCCTCCCTCAGATACATCTCTCAGTGGCTTTAGTCCCCCCCCCCCCTCCCCCAGATACATCTCTTCAGTGGCTTTAGTCCCACCCTCCCTCAGATACATCTCTTCAGTGGCTTTAGTCCCCCCCCCCTCAGATACATCTCTTCAGTGGCTTTAGTCCCCTCACCCAGATACATCTCTTCAGTGGCTTTAGTCCCCCCCCCCTCCCTAAAATACATCTCTTCAGTGGCTTTAGTCCACCCCTCCCCCAGATACATCTCTTCAGTGGCTTTAGTCCCCCCCTCCCTCAGATACATCTCTTCAGTGGCTTTAGTCCCCCCCCCCTCCCTCAGATACATCTATTCAGTGGCTTTAGTCCCCCCCACTCCCTCAGATACATCTCTTCAGTGGCTTTAGTCCCCCCGTCCCTCAGACACATCTCTTCAGTGGCTTTAGTCCCCCCCCTCCCTCAGATACATCTCTTCAGTGGCTTTAGTCCCCCCCCCCCCTCCCTCAGATACATATTTTCAGTGGCTTTAGTCCCCCCCTCCCTCAGATGCATCTCTTCAGTGGCTTTAGTCCCCCCCCCCCCCACAGATACATCTCTTCAGTGGCTTTAATCCCCCCCCCCTAGATACATCTCTTCAGTGGCTTTAGCCCCCCCCCCCCCCTGCCTCAGATACATCTCTCAGTGGCTTTAGTCCCCCCCCCTCCCTCAGATACATACAGTGCCTTGCGAAAGTATTCGGCCCCCTTGAACTTTGAGAACTTTTGCCACATTTCAGGCTTCAAACATAAAGATATAAAACTGTATTTTTTTGTGAAGAATCAACAACAAGTGGGGCACAATCATGAAGTGGAACGACATTTATTGGATATTTCAAACTTTTTTAACAATTCAAAAACTGAAAAATTGGGCGTGCAAAATTATTCAGCCCCTTTACTTTCAGTGCAGGAAACTCTCTCCAGAAGTTCAGTGAGGATCTCTGAATGATCCAATGTTGACCTAAATGACTAATGATGATAAATACAATCCACCTGTGTGTAATCAAGTCTCCGTATAAATGCACCTGCACTGTGATAGTCTCAGAGGTCCGTTAAAAGCGCAGAGAGCATCATGAAGAACAAGGAACACACCAGGCAGGTCCAAGATACTGTTGTGAAGAAGTTTAAAGCCGGATTTGGATACAAAAAGATTTCCCAAGCTTTAAACATCCCAAGGAGCACTGTGCAAGCGATAATATTGAAATGGAAGGAGTATCATACCACTGCAAATCTACCAAGACCTGGCCGTCCCTCTAAACTTTCAGCTCATACAAGGAGAAGACTGATCAGAGATGCAGCCAAGAGGCCCATGATCACTCTGGATGAACTGCAGAGATCTACAGCTGAGGTGGGAGACTCTGTCCATAGGACAACAATCAGTCGTATATTGCACAAATCTGGCCTTCATGGAAGAGTGGCAAGAAGAAAGCCATTTCTTAAAGATATCCATAAAAAAGTGTCGTTTAAAGTTTGCCACAAGCCACCTGGGAGACACACCAAACATGTGGAAGAAGGTGCTCTGGTCAGATGAAACCAAAATGGACTTTTTTGGCAACAATGCAAAACGTTATGTTTGGCGTAAAAGCAACACAGCTCATCACCATGAACACACCATCCCCACTGTCAAACATGGTGGTGGCAGCATCATGGTTTGGGCCTGCTTTTCTTCAGCAGGGACAGGGAAGATGGTTAAAATTGATGGGAAGATGGATGGAGCCAAATACAGACCATTCTGGAAGAAAACCTGATGGAGTCTGCAAAAGACCTGAGACTGGGACGGAGATTTGTCTTCCAACAAGACAATGATCCAAAACATAAAGCAAAATCTACAATGGAATGGTTCAAAAATAAACATATCCAGGTGTTAGAATAGCCAAGTCAAAGTCCAGACCTGAATCCAATCGAGAATATGTGGAAAGAACTGAAAACTGCTGTTCACAAATGCTCTCCATCCAACCTCACTGAGCTCGAGCTGTTTTGCAAGGAGGAATGGGAAAAAATTTCAGTCTCTCGATGTGCAAAACTGATAGAGACATACCCCAAGCGACTTACAGCTGTAATCGCAGCAAAAGGTGGCGCTACAAAGTATTAACTAAAGGGGGCTGAATAATTTTGCACGCCCAATTTTTCAGTTTTTGATTTGTTAAAAAAGTTTGAAATATCCAATAAATGTCGTTCCACTTCATGATTGTGTCCAACTTGTTGTTGATTCTTCACAAAAAAATACAGTTTTATATCTTTATGTTTGAAGCCTGAAATGTCGCAAAAGGTTGCAAAGTTCAAGGGGGCCGAATACTTTCGCAAGGCACTGTATCTTCAGTGGCTTTATCCCCCCCCTTCCCCCAGATACATCTCTTCAGTGGCTTTAGTCCCACCCTCCCTCAGATACATCTCTTCAGTGGCTTTAGTCCCCCCCTCCCTCAGATACATCTCTTCAGTGGCTTTAGTCCCCCCCTTCCTCAGATACATCTCTTCAGTGGGTTTAGTCCCCCACCTCCCTCAGATGCATCTCTTCAGTGGCTTTAGTCCCCCCCCCTCCCTCAGATACATATCTTCAGTCGCTTTAGTCCCCCCCCCCCTCCCTCAGATACATCTCTTCAGTGGATTTAGTCTCCCCCTCCCCCAGATACATCTCTTCAGTGGCTTTAATCCCCCTCCCCTCCCCCAGACACATCTCTCAGTGGCTTTAGTCCCCCCCTCCCTCAGATACATCTCTTCAGTGGCTTTAGTCCCCCCCCCCCCTCAGATACATATCTTCAGTGGCTTTAGTCCCCCCCCCCTCCCCCAGACACATCTCTTCAGTGGCTTTAGTCCCCCCCCCCTCCCCCAGAAACATCTCTTCAGTGGCTTTAATCCCCCCCATCCCCAGATACATCTCTTCAGTGGCTTTAGTCCCCCCCCCCCCCTCAGATACATCTCTCAGTGGCTTTAGTCCGCCCCTCCCCCAGATACATCTCTTCAGTGGCTTTAGTCCCCCCCTCCCTCAGATACATCTCTTCAGTGGCTTTAGTCTCCCCCCCCCCCTCCCTCAGATACATCTCTCCAGTGGCTTTAGTCCCCCCCTCCCTCAGATACATCTCTTCAGTGGCTTTAGTCCCCCCGTCCCTCAGACACATCTCTTCAGTGGCTTTAGTCCCCCCCCCTCCCTCAGATACTTTTCTTCAGTGGCTTTAGTCCCCCCCCCCCCTCCCTCAGATACATCTTTTCAGTGGCTTTAGTCCCCCCCTCCCTCAGATACATCTCTTCAGTGGCTTTAGTCCCCCCCCCCCCCCCCCCCCCCCTCCCTCAGATACATCTCTTCAGTGGCTTTAGCCCCCCCCCCCCCCCCCCCCCAGATACATCTCTTCAGTGGCTTTAATCCCCCCCCCTCCCCTAGATACATCTGATTAGTGGCTTTAGCCCCCCCCCCCCCCCCCCTCCCTCAGATACATCTCTCAGTGGCTTTAGTCCCCCCCCTCCCTCAGATACATATCTTCAGTGGCTTTATTCCCCCCCCCCCCCCCCTCCCCCAGATACATCTCTTCAGTGGCTTTAGTCCCACCCTCCCCCAGATACATCTCTTCAGTGGCTTTAGTCCCCCCCCCCCTCAGATACATCTCTTCAGTGGCTTTAGTCCCCCCCCCCTCCCTCAGATACATCTCTTCAGTGGCTTTAGTCCCCCCCCTCCCTCAGATACATCTCTTCAGTGGCTTTAGTCCCCCCCCCCCCCCCCTCCCTCAGATACATCTCTTCAGTGGCTTTAGTCCCCCCCCCCCAGATACATCTCTTCAGTGGCTTTAGTCCCCCCCTCCCTCAGATACATCTCTTCAGTGGCTTTAGTCCCCCCCCCTCCCTCAGATACATCTCTTCAGTGGCTTTAGTCCCCCCCACTCCCTCAGATACATCTCTTTAGTGGCTTTAGTCCCCCCGTCCCTCAGACACATCTCTTCAGTGGCTTTAGTCCCCCCCCCTCCCTCAGATACATCTCTTCAGTGGCTCCCTCAGATACATATTTTCAGTGGCTTTAGTCCCCCCCTCCCTCAGATGCATCTCTTCAGTGGCTTTAGTCCCCCCCCCCTCCCTCAGATACATCTCTTCAGTGGCTTTAGCCCCCCCCCCCCCCCCCCCCCCCCCCCCCACAGATACATCACTTCAGTGGCTTTAATCCCCCCCCCCCTAGATACATCTCTTCAGTGGCTTTAGCCCCCCCCCCCCTCCCTCAGATACATCTCTCAGTGGCTTTAGTCCCCCCCCCTCCCTCAGATACATATCTTCAGTGGCTTTATACCCCCCCCCTTCCCCCAGATACATCTCTTCAGTGGCTTTAGTCCCACCCTCCCTCAGATACATCTCTTCAGTGGCTTTAGTCCCCCCCTCCCTCAGATACATCTCTTCAGTGGCTTTAGTCCCCCCCTTCCTCAGATACATCTCTTCAGTGGGTTTAGTCCCCCCCCTCCCTCAGATACATCTCTTCAGTGGCTTTAGTCCCCCCCTCCCTCAGATACATATCTTCAGTCGCTTTAGTCCCCCCCCCCCCCTCCCTCAGATACATCTCTTCAGTGGATTTAGTCTCCCCCTCCCCCAGATACATCTCTTCAGTGGCTTTAATCCCCCTCCCCTCCCCCAGACACATTTCTCAGTGGCTTTAGTCCCCCCCTCCCTCAGATACATCTCTTCAGTGGCTTTAGTCCCCCCCCCCCCCCCCCTCAGATACATATATTCAGTGGCTTTAGTCCCCCCTCCTCCCCCAGACACATCTCTTCAGTGGCTTTAGTTCCCCCCCCCCCCCCCCCTCCCCCAGAAACATCTCTTCAGTGGCTTTAATCCCCCCCTTCCCCAGATACATCTCTTCAGTGGCTTTAGTCCCCCCCCCCCACTCCCTCAGATACATCTCTCAGTGGCTTTAGTCCCCCCCCTCCCTCAGATACATCTCTTCAGTGGCTTTAGCCCCCCCCCCCCTCCCCCCGATACATCTCTTCAGTGGCTTTAGCCCCCCCCCCTCCCCCAGATACATCTCTTCAGTGGCTTTAGTCCCCCCCCTCCCTCAAATACATCTCCTCAGTGGCTTTAGTCCGCCCCTCCCCCAGATACATCTCTTCAGTGGCTTTAGTCCCCCCCTCCCTCAGATACATCTCTTCAGTGGCTTTAGTCCCCCCCCCCCCCCTCCCTCAGATACATCTCTCCAGTGGCTTTAGTCCCCCCCTCCCTCAGATACATCTCTTCAGTGGCTTTAGTCCCCCCGTCCCTCAGACACATCTCTTCAGTGGCTTTAGTCCCCCCCCCTCCCTCAGATACATCTCTTCAGTGGCTTTAGTCCCCCCCCCCCCTCAGATACATATTTTCAGTGGCTTTAGTCCCCCCCTCCCTCAGATACATCTCTTCAGTGGCTTTAGTCCCCCCCCCCCCCCCTCAGATACATCTCTTCAGTGGCTTTAGTCCCCCCCCTCCCCCAGACACATCTCTTCAGTGGCTTTAGTCCCCCCCCCCTCCCCCAGAAACATCTCTTCAGTGGCTTTAATCCCCCCCTCCCCCAGATACATCTCTTCAGTGGCTTTAGTCCCCCCTCCCTCCCTCAGATACATCTCTCAGTGGCTTTAGTACCCCCCCCCCCTCCCTCAGATACATCTCTTCAGTGGCTTTACCCCCCCCCCCCTCCCCCAGATACATCTCTTCAGTGGCTTTAGTCCCACCCTCCCTCAGATACATCTCTTCAGTGGCTTTAGTCCCCCCCCCCCCCCCCCCCCCCCCCCTCAGATACATCTCTTCAGTGGCTTTAGTCCCCTCACCCAGATACATCTCTTCAGTGGCTTTAGTCCCCCCCCCTCCCTAAAATACATCTCTTCAGTGGCTTTAGTCCACCCCTCCCCCAGATACATCTCTTCAGTGGCTTTAGTCCCCCCCTCCCTCAGATACATCTCTTCAGTGGCTTTAGTCCCCCCCCCTCCCTCAGATACATCTCTTCAGTGGCTTTAGTCCCCCCCACTCCTTCAGATACATCTCTTCTGTGGCTTTAGTCCCCCCGTCCCTCAGACACATCTCTTCAGTGGCTTTAGTCCCCCCCCTCCCTCAGATACATATTTTCAGTGGCTTTAGTCCCCCCCTCCCTCAGATACATCTCTTCAGTGGCTTTAGTCCCCCCCTCCCTCAGATACATATCTTCAGTCGCTTTAGTCCCCCCCCCCTCCCTCAGATACATCTCTTCAGTGGATTTAGTCTCCCCCTCCCCCAGATACATCTCTTCAGTGGCTTTAATCCCCCTCCCCTCCCCCAGACACATTTCTCAGTGGCTTTAGTCCCCCCCTCCCTCAGATACATCTCTTCAGTGGCTTTAGTCCCCCCCCCCCCCCCTCAGATACATATATTCAGTGGCTTTAGTCCCCCCTCCTCCCCCAGACACATCTCTTCAGTGGCTTTAGTTCCCCCCCTCCCTCCCCCAGAAACATCTCTTCAGTGGCTTTAATCCCCCCCTTCCCCAGATACATCTCTTCAGTGGCTTTAGTCCCCCCCCCCCCCCTCCCTCAGATACATCTCTCAGTGGCTTTAGTCCCCCCCCTCCCTCAGATACATCTCTTCAGTGGCTTTAGCCCCCCCCCCCTCCCCCCGATACATCTCTTCAGTGGCTTTAGCCCCCCCCCCCCCTCCCCCCGATACATCTCTTCAGTGGCTTTAGCCCCCCCCCTCCCCCCCCCCTCCCCCAGATACATCTCTTCAGTGGCTTTAGTCCCCCCCCTCCCTCAAATACATCTCCTCAGTGGCTTTAGTCCGCCCCCCCCCCCAGATACATCTCTTCAGTGGCTTTAGTCCCCCCCTCCCTCAGATACATCTCTTCAGTGGCTTTAGTCCCCCCCCCCCTCCCTCAGATACATCTCTCCAGTGGCTTTAGTCCCCCCCTCCCTCAGATACATCTCTTCAGTGGCTTTAGTCCACCCGTCCCTCAGACACATCTCTTCAGTGGCTTTAGTCCCCCCCCCTCCCTCAGATACATCTCTTCAGTGGCTTTAGTCCCCCCCCTCCCTCAGATACATATTTTCAGTGGCTTTAGTCCCCCCCTCCCTCAGATACATCTCTTCAGTGGCTTTAGTCCCCCCCCCCTCCCTCAGATACATCTCTTCAGTGGCTTTAGTCCCCCCCCCTCCCCCAGACACATCTCTTCAGTGGCTTTAGTCCCCCCCCCCTCCCCCCCAGAAACATCTCTTCAGTGGCTTTAATCCCCCCCTCCCCCAGATACATCTCTTCAGTGGCTTTAGTCCCCCCTCCCTCCCTCAGATACATCTCTCAGTGGCTTTAGTCCCCCCCCCCCCTCCCTCAGATACATCTCTTCAGTGGCTTTACCCCCCCCCCCCCCCCCTCCCCCAGATACATCTCTTCAGTGGCTTTAGTCCCACCCTCCCTCAGATACATCTCTTCAGTGGCTTTAGTCCCCCCCCTCAGATACATCTCTTCAGTGGCTTTAGTCCCCTCACCCAGATACATCTCTTCAGTAGCTTTAGTCCCCCCCCCTCCCTAAAATACATCTCTTCAGTGGCTTTAGTCCCCCCCCCTCCCCCAGACACATCTCTTCAGTGGCTTTAGTCCACCCCTCCCCCAGATACATCTCTTCAGTGGCTTTAGTCCCCCCCTCCCTCAGATACATCTCTTCAGTGGCTTTAGTCCCCCCCCCCTCCCTCAGATACATCTCTTCAGTGGCTTTAGTCCCCCCCACTCCTTCAGATACATCTCTTCAGTGGCTTTAGTCCCCCCGTCCCTCAGACACATCTCTTCAGTGGCTTTAGTCCCCCCCCTCCCTCAGATACATCTCTTCAGTGGCTTTAGTCCCCCCCCCTCCCTCAGATACATATTTTCAGTGGCTTTAGTCCCCCCTCCCTCAGATGCATCTCTTCAGTGGCTTTAGTCCCCCCCCCCTCCCTCAGATACATCTCTTCAGTGGCTTTAGCCCCCCCCCCCCCCCACAGATACATCTCTTCAGTGGCTTTAGTCCCCCCCACTCCTTCAGATACATCTCTTCAGTGGCTTTAGTCCCCCCGTCCCTCAGACACATCTCTTCAGTGGCTTTAGTCCCCCCCCTCCCTCAGATACATCTCTTCAGTGGCTTTAGTCCCCCCCCCTCCCTCAGATACATATTTTCAGTGGCTTTAGTCCCCCCCTCCCTCAGATGCATCTCTTCAGTGGCTTTAGTCCCCCCCCCCCCCCTCAGATACATCTCTTCAGTGGCTTTAGTCCCCTCACCCAGATACATCTCTTCAGTGGCTTTAGTCCCCCCCCCTCCCTAAAATACATCTCTTCAGTGGCTTTAGTCCACCCCTCCCCCAGATACATTTCTTCAGTGGCTTTAGTCCCCCCCTCCCTCAGATACATCTCTTCAGTGGCTTTAGTCCCCCCCCCTCCCTCAGATACATCTCTTCAGTGGCTTTAGTCCCCCCCACTCCTTCAGATACATCTCTTCAGTGGCTTTAGTCCCCCCGTCCCTCAGACACATCTCTTCAGTGGCTTTAGTCCCCCCCCCTCCCTCAGATACATCTCTTCAGTGGCTTTAGTCCCCCCCCCCCCCTCCCTCAGATACATATTTTCAGTGGCTTTAGTCCCCCCCTCCCTCAGATGCATCTCTTCAGTGGCTTTAGTCCCCCCCCCCCCCCCCCTCAGATACATCTCTTCAGTGGCTTTAGTCCCCTCACCCAGATACATCTCTTCAGTGGCTTTAGTCCCCCCCCCTCCCTAAAATACATCTCTTCAGTGGCTTTAGTCCACCCCTCCCCCAGATACATTTCTTCAGTGGCTTTAGTCCCCCCCTCCCTCAGATACATCTCTTCAGTGGCTTTAGTCCCCCCCCCCTCCCTCAGATACATCTCTTCAGTGGCTTTAGTCCCCCCCACTCCTTCAGATACATCTCTTCAGTGGCTTTAGTCCCCCCGTCCCTCAGACACATCTCTTCAGTGGCTTTAGTCCCCCCCCCTCCCTCAGATACATCTCTTCAGTGGCTTTAGTCCCCCCCCCCCCTCCCTCAGATACATATTTTCAGTGGCTTTAGTCCCCCCCTCCCTCAGATGCATCTCTTCAGTGGCTTTAGTCCCCCCCCCTCCCTCAGATACATCTCTTCAGTGGCTTTAGCCCCCCCCCCCCCCCCCCCACAGATACATCTCTTCAGTGGCTTTAGCCCCCCCTCCCCTCCCTCAGATACATCTCTCAGTGGCTTTAGTCCCCCCCCCCTCCCTCAGATACATATCTTCAGTGGCTTTATCCCCCCCCCCTTCCCCCAGATACATCTATTCAGTGGCTTTAGTCCCACCCTCCCTCAGATACATCTCTTCATTGGCTTTAGTCCCCCCCTCCCTCAGATACATTTCTTCAGCGGCTTTAGTCCCCCCCTTCCTCAGATACATCTCTTCAGTGGGTTTAGTCCCCCCCCTCCCGCAGATACATCTCTTCAGTGGCTTTAGTCCCCCCCCTCCCCCAGACACATCTCTTCAGTGGCTTTAGTCCCCCCCCCCTCCCTCAGATACATCTCTTCAGTGGATTTAGTCTCCCCCTCCCCCAGATACATCTCTTCAGTGGCTTTAGTCCCCCCCCCCTCCCTCAGATACATCTCTCAGTGGCTTTAGTCCCCCCCCTCCCTCAGATACATCTCTTCAGTGGCTTTAGCCCCCCCCCAGATACATCTCTTCAGTGGCTTTAGTCCCCCCCCCTCCCTCAAATACATCTCTTCAGTGGCTTTAGTCCGCCACTCCCCCAGATACATCTCTTCAGTGGCTTTAGTCCCCCCCTCCCTCAGATACATCTCTTCAGTGGCTTTAGTCCCCCCCCCCCCCTCCCTCAGATACATCTCTCCAATTGGCTTTAGTCCCCCCCTCCCTCAGATACATCTCTTCAGTGGCTTTAGTCCCCCCGTCCCTCAGACACATCTCTTCAATGGCTTTAGCCCCCCCCCCCCTCCCTCAGATACATATTTTCAGTGGCTTTAGCCCCCCCCCAGATACATCTCTTCAGTGGCTTTAGTCCCCCCCCCTCCCTCAAATACATCTCTTCAGTGGCTTTAGTCCGCCACTCCCCCAGATACATCTCTTCAGTGGCTTTAGTCCCCCCCTCCCTCAGATACATCTCTTCAGTGGCTTTAGTCCCCCCCCCCCCCTCCCTCAGATACATCTCTCCAATTGGCTTTAGTCCCCCCCTCCCTCAGATACATCTCTTCAGTGGCTTTAGTCCCCCCGTCCCTCAGACACATCTCTTCAATGGCTTTAGTCCCCCCCCCCTCCCTCAGATACATATTTTCAGTGGCTTTAGTCCCCCCCTCCCTCAGATACATCTCTTCAGTGGCTTTAGTCCCCCCCCCCCCTCCCTCAGATACATCTCTTCAGTGGATTTAGTCTCCCCCTCCCCCAGATACATCTCTTCAGTGGCTTTAGTCCCCCCCCCCCTCCCTCAGATACATCTCTCAGTGGCTTTAGTCCCCCCCCCTCCCTCAGATACATCTCTTCAGTGGCTTTAGGCCCCCCCCCCTCCCCCCTCCCCCAGATACATCTCTTCAGTGGCTTTAGTCCCCCCCCCTCCCTCAAATACATCTCTTCAGTGGCTTTAGTCCGCCACTCCCCCAGATACATCTCTTCAGTGGCTTTAGTCCCCCCCTCCCTCAGATACATCTCTTCAGTGGCTTTAGTCCCCCCCCCCCTCCCTCAGATACATCTCTCCAATTGGCTTTAGTCCCCCCCTCCCTCAGATACATCTCTTCAGTGGCTTTAGTCCCCCCGTCCCTCAGACACATCTCTTCAATGGCTTTAGCCCCCCCCCCCTCCCTCAGATACTTTTCTTCAGTGGCTTTAGTCCCCCCCCCCCTCCCTCAGATACATATTTTCAGTGGCTTTAGTCCCCCCCTCCCTCAGATACATCTCTTCAGTGGCTTTAGTCCCCCCCTCCCTCAGATACATCTCTTCAGTGGCTTTAGTCCCCCCCCCTCCCTCAGATACATCTCTCCAGTGGCTTTAGTCCCCCCCTCCCTCAGATACATCTCTTCAGTGGCTTTAGTCCCCCCGTCCCTCAGACACATCTCTTCAGTGGCTTTAGTCCCCCCCCCTCCCTCAGATACTTTTCTTCAGTGGCTTTAGTCCCCCCCCCTCCCTCAGATACATCTTTTCAGTGGCTTTAGTCCCCCCCTCCCTCAGATACATCTCTTCAGTGGCTTTAGTCCCCCCCCCCCTCCCTCAGATACATCTCTTCAGTGGCTTTAGCCCCCCCCCCCCCCCCCCAGATACATCTCTTCAGTGGCTTTAATCCCCCCCCCCCCCCCCCCCCCCCTAGATACATCTCTTCAGTGGCTTTAGCCCCCCCCCCCCCTCCCTCAGATACATCTCTCAGTGGCTTTAGTCCCCCCCCTCCCTCAGATACATATCTTCAGTGGCTTTATCCCCCCCCCCTCCCCCAGATACATCTCTTCAGTGGCTTTAGTCCCACCCTCCCCCAGATACATCTCTTCAGTGGCTTTAGTCCCCCCCTCCCTCAGATACATCTCTTCAGTGGCTTTAGTCCCCCCCCCCCTCCCTCAGATACATCTCTCCAGTGGCTTTAGTCCCCCCCTCCCTCAGATACATCTCTTCAGTGGCTTTAGTCCCCCCGTCCCTCAGACATATCTCTTCAGTGGCTTTAGTCCCCCCCCCTCCCTCAGATACTTTTCTTCAGTGGCTTTAGTCCCCCCCCCCCTCCCTCAGATACATCTTTTCAGTGGCTTTAGTCCCCCCCTCCCTCAGATACATCTCTTCAGTGGCTTTAGTCCCCCCCCCCCCTCCCTCAGATACATCTCTTCAGTGGCTTTAGCCCCCCCCCCCTCCCCCCCTCCCCCAGATACATCTCTTCAGTGGCTTTAGTCCCCCCCCCTCCCTCAAATACATCTCTTCAGTGGCTTTAGTCCGCCCCTCCCCCAGATACATCTCTTCAGTGGTTTTAGTCCCCCCCTCCCTCAGATACATCTCTTCAGTGGCTTTAGTCCCCCCCCCCCCCTCCCTCAGATACATCTCTTCAGTGGCTTTAGTCCCCCCCTCCCTCAGATACATCTCTTCAGTGGCTTTAGTCCCCCCCCCCCTCCCTCAGATACTTTTCTTCAGTGGCTTTAGTCCCCCCCCCCCTCCCTCAGATACATCTTTTCAGTGGCTTTAGTCCCCCCCCCTCCCTCAGATACTTTTCTTCAGTGGCTTTAGTCCCCCCCCCCCTCCCTCAGATACATCTTTTCAGTGGCTTTAGTCCCCCCCTCCCTCAGATACATCTCTTCAGTGGCTTTAGTCCCCCCCCCTCCCTCAGATACATCTCTTCAGTGGCTTTAGCCCCCCCCCCCCCCCAGATACATCTCTTCAGTGGCTTTAATCCCCCCCCCCCCTAGATACATCTCTTCAGTGGCTTTAGCCCCCCCCCCCTCCCTCAGATACATCTCTCAGTGGCTTTAGTCCCCCCCCTCCCTCAGATACATATCTTCAGTGGCTTTATCCCCCCCCCCCCCCCCCTCCCCCAGATACATCTCTTCAGTGGCTTTAGTCCCACCCTCCCCCAGATACATCTCTTCAGTGGCTTTAGTCCCCCCCCCTCCCTCAGATACATCTCTCCAGTGGCTTTAGTCCCCCCCTCCCTCAGATACATCTCTTCAGTGGCTTTAGTCCCCCCGTCCCTCAGACATATCTCTTCAGTGGCTTTAGTCCCCCCCCCTCCCTCAGATACTTTTCTTCAGTGGCTTTAGTCCCCCCCCCCTCCCTCAGATACATCTTTTCAGTGGCTTTAGTCCCCCCCCTCCCTCAGATACATCTCTTCAGTGGCTTTAGTCCCCCCCCCCTCCCTCAGATACATCTCTCCATTGGCTTTAGTCCCCCCCTCCCTCAGATACATCTCTTCAGTGGCT
This sequence comes from Oncorhynchus clarkii lewisi, assembly GCF_045791955.1. Lineage (NCBI taxonomy): Eukaryota > Metazoa > Chordata > Actinopteri > Salmoniformes > Salmonidae > Oncorhynchus > Oncorhynchus clarkii. Next base: position 16,076,781 of record NC_092154.1, on the reverse strand, counting down.
TTAGTCCCCCCGTCCCTCAGACATATCTCTTCAGTGGCTTTAGTCCCCCCCCCTCCCTCAGATACATCTCTTCAGTGGCTTTAGTCCCCCCCCCTCCCTCAAATACATCTCTTCAGTGGCTTTAGTCCGCCCCTCCCCCAGATACATCTCTTCAGTGGCTTTAGTCCCCCCCTCCCTCAGATACATCTCTTCAGTGGCTTTAGTCCCCCCCCCCCCCCCTCCCTCAGATACATCTCTCCAGTGGCTTTAGTCCCCCCCTCCCTCAGATACATCTCTTCAGTGGCTTTAGTCCCCCCGTCCCTCAGACACATCTCTTCAGTGGCTTTAGTCCCCCCCCCTCCCTCAGATACTTTTCTTCAGTGGCTTTAGTCCCCCCCCCTCCCTCAGATACATCTTTTCAGTGGCTTTAGTCCCCCCCTCCCTCAGATACATCTCTTCAGTGGCTTTAGTCCCCCCCCCCCCCCCCCCAGATACATCTCTTCAGTGGCTTTAATCCCCCCCCCCCTCCCCTAGATACATCTCTTCAGTGGCTTTAGCCACCCCCCCTCCCTCAGATACATCTCTCAGTGGCTTTAGTCCCCCCCCTCCCTCAGATACATATCTTCAGTGGCTTTATCCCCCCCCCCCTCCCCCAGATACATCTCTTCAGTGGCTTTAGTCCCACCCTCCCCCAGATACATCTCTTCAGTGGCTTTAGTCCCCCCCCCCCCCCCTCCCTCAGATACATCTCTTCAGTGGCTTTAGTCTCCCCCCTCCCTCAGATACATCTCTTCAGTGGCTTTAGCCCCCCCCCCTCAGATACATCTCTTCAGTGGCTTTAGTCCCCCCCCTCCCTCAGATACATCTCTTCAGTGGCTTTAGTCCCCCCCCTCCCTCAGATACATCTCTTCAGTGGCTTTAGTCCCCCCCCCCCCCCCTCCCTCAGATACATCTCTTCAGTGGTTTTAGTCCCCCCCTCCCTCAGATACATCTCTTCAGTGGCTTTAGTCCCCCCCACTCCTTCAGATACATCTCTTCAGTGGCTTTAGTCCCCCCGTCCCTCAGACACATCTCTTCAGTGGCTTTAGTCCCCCCCCCTCCCTCAGATACATCTCTTCAGTGGCTTTAGTCCCCCCCCTCCCTCAGATACATATTTTCAGTGGCTTTAGTCCCCCCCTCCCTCAGATACATCTCTTCAGTGGCTTTAGCCCCCCCCCCTCCCCCCCACAGATACATCTCTTCAGTGGCTTTAGCCCCCCCCCCCCCCCTCCCTCAGATACATCTCTCAGTGGCTTTAGTCCCCCCCCCTCCCTCAGATACATATCTTCAGTGGCTTTATCCCCCCCCCCTTCCCCAAGATACATCTCTTCAGTGGCTTTAGTCCCCCCCCCCTCCCCCAGAAACATCTCTTCAGTGGCTTTAATCCCCCCCTTCCCCCAGACACATTTCTCAGTGGCTTTAGTCCCCTCCTCCCTCAGATACATCTCTTCAGTGGCTTTAGTCCCCCCCCCCCCCCTCAGATACATATCTTCAGTGGCTTTAGTCCCCCCCCCCTCCCCCAGACACATCTCTTCAGTGGCTTTAGTCCCCCCCCCTCCCCCAGAAACATCTCTTCAGTGGCTTTAATCCCCCCCTTCCCCAGATACATCTCTTCAGTGGCTTTAGTCCCCCCCCCCCTCCCTCAGATTCATCTCTCAGTGGCTTTAGTCCCCCCCCTCCCTCAGATACATCTCTTCAGTGGCTTTAGCCCCCCCCCCTCCCCCCCTCCCTCAGATACATCTCTTCAGTGGCTTTAGCCACCCCCCCCCTACCCCAGATACATCTCTTCAGTGGCTTTAGTCCCCCCCCCCTCCCTCAGATACATCTCTTCAGTGGGTTTAGTCCCCCCCCTCCCTCAGATACATCTCTTCAGTGGCTTTAGTCCCCCCCCTCCCCCAGACACATCTCTTCAGTGGCTTTAGTCCCCCCCCCCCTCCCTCAGATACATCTCTTCAGTGGATTTAGTCTCCCCCTCCCCCAGATACATCTCTTCAGTGGCTTTAGTCCCCCCCCCCCTCCCTCAGATACATCTCTCAGTGGCTTTAGTCCCCCCCCCTCCCTCAGATACATCTCTTCAGTGGCTTTAGTCCCCCCCCCCTCCCTCAGATACATCTCTTCAGTGGCTTTAGTCCCCCCCCCCTCCCTCAGATACATCTCTTCAGTGGCTTTAGTCCCCCCCCCCTCCCTCAGATACATCTCTTCAGTGGCTATAGTCCCCCCCCCCTCAGATACATCTCTTATTAAGTGGCTTTAGTCCCCCCCCCCCCCTCCCTCTGATACATCTCTTCAGTGGCTTTAATCCCCCCCCTCCCTCAGATACATCTCTTCAGTGGCTATAGTCCCCCCCTCCCTCAGATACATCTCTTCAGTGGCTTTAGTCCCCCCCCCCTCCCTCAGATACATCTCTTCAGTGGCTTTAGTCCCCCCCCCCTCCCTCAGATACATCTCTTCAGTGGCTTTAGTCCCCCCCCCTCCCTCAGATACATCTCTTCAGTGGCTTTAGTCCCCCACCCCTCCCTCAGATACATCTCTTCAGTGGCTATAGTCCCCCCCCCCCTCCCTCAGATACATCTCTTCAGTGGCTTTAGTCCCCCCCCCTCCCTCAGATACATCTCTTCAGTGGCTTTAGTCCCCCCCCCCCCCCCTCCCTCAGATACATCTCTTCAGTGGCTTTAGCCCCCCCCCCCCTCCCTCAGATACATCTCTTCAGTGGCTATAGTCCCCCTCTCCCTCACATACATCTCTTCAGTGGCTATAGTCCCCCCCTCCCTCAGATACATCTCTTCAGTGGCTTTAGTCCCCCCCCCCTCCCTCATCTACATCTCTTCAGTGGCTATAGTCCCCCCCTCCCTCAGATACATCTCTTCAGTGGCTTTAGTCCCCCCCCCCCCCTCCCTCAGATACATCTCTTCAGTGGCTTTAGTCCCCCCCTCCCTCAGATACATCTCTTCAGTGGCTTTAGCCCCCCCCCCCTCCCTCAGATACATCTCTTCAGTGGCTATAGTCCCCCCCCCCCCTCCCTCAGATACATCTCTTCAGTGGCTTTAGTCCCCGCCCCCTCCCTCAGATACATCTCTTCAGTCGCTATAGTCCCCCCCCCCTCCCTCAGATACATCTCTTCAGTGGCTTCAGTCCCCCCCCCCCCTCCCTCAGATACATCTCTTCAGTGGCTTTAGTCCCCCCCCCCCCCCTCAGATACATCTCTTCAGTGGCTTTAGTCCCCCCCCCCCTCCCTCAGATACATCTCTTCAGTGGCTTTAGTCCCCCCCCCCCTCCCTCAGATACATCTCTTCAGTGGCTTTAGTCCCCCCCTCCCTCAGATACATCTCTTCAGTGGCTATAGTCCCCCCCCCCTCCCTCAGATACATATCTTCAGTGGCTTTAGTCCCCCCCCCCTCCCTCAGATACATCTCTTCAGTGGCTTTAGTCCCCCCCCCCCCCCTCCCTCAGATACATCTCTTCAGTGGCTTTAGTCCCCCCCTCCCTCAGATACATCTCTTCAGTGGCTATAGTCCCCCCCCCCCCTCCCTCAGATACATCTCTTCAGTGGCTTTAGTCCCCCCCCCTCCCTCAGATACATCTCTTCAGTGGCTTTAGTCCCCCCCCCCTCCCTCAGATACATCTCTTCAGTGGCTTTAGTCCCCCCCTCCCTCAGATACATCTCTTCAGTGGCTATAGTCCCCCCCCCCTCCCTCAGATACATCTCTTCAGTGGTTTTAGTCCCCCCCCCCCTCCCTCAGATACATCTCTTCAGTGGCTATAGTCCCCCCCCCCTCCCTCAGATACATCTCTTCAGTGGCTATAGTCCCCCCCCCCTCCCTCAGATACATCTCTTCAGTGGCTTTAGTCTCCCCCCCCCTCCCTCAGATACATCTCTTCAGTGGCTTTAGTCTCTCCCCCTCCCTCAGATACATCTCTTCAGTGGCTATAGTCCCCCCCCCCTCCCTCAGATACATCTCTTCAGTGGCTTTAGTCTCCCCCCCTCCCTCAGATACATCTCTTCAGTGGCTTTAGTCTCCCCCCCTCCCTCAGATACATCTCTTCAGTGGCTTTAGTCTCCCCCCCCCTCCCTCAGACACATCTCTTCAGTGGCTTTAGTCCCCCCCCCCCCCCTCAGATACATCTCTTCAGTGGCTTTAGTCCCCCCCCCCTCCCTCAGACACATCTCTTCAGTGGCTTTAGTCCCCCCCCCTCAGACACATCTCTTCAGTGGCTTTAGTCTCCCCCCCTCCCTCAGATACATCTCTTCAGTGGCTTTAGTCCCCCCCCCCTCCCTCAGATACATCTCTTCAGTGGCTATAGTCCCCCCCCTCCCTCAGATACATCTCTTCAGTGGCTATAGTCCCCCCCCCCCCCTCAGATACATCTCTTCAGTGGCTTTAGTCCCCCCCCCTCCCTCAGACACATCTCTTCAGTGGCTTTAGTTCCCCCCCCCCCCCCCCTCAGACACATCTCTTCAGTGGCTTTAGTCCCCCCCCCTCCCTCAGATACATCTCTTCAGTGGCTTTAGTCCCCCCGTCCCTCAGACACATCTCTTCAGTGGCTTTAGTCCCCCCCCCCTCCCTCAGATACATCTCTTCAGTGGCTTTAGTCCCCCCCTCCCTCAGATACATCTCTTCAGTGGCTTTAGTCTCCCCCTATCACTTACTCTCAATACATAGGGAAAACGAAATGAGTATTATAGCTGTCTTTGGTATTAACAGGCTACATTACTAGTACTGTAATTGGTTTGTAATAGTTGTTTGCACAAAAATCTCTCAATCCATAGGATGCACACCAAGCACATCCACAAAAGTAAACCGATGATTACGCCTTTGAGGAGACATTACCTGTTCATTATTCTGGATGAATTTCATCACCTTTAGCAAGAAGGCATGAAAACAAACAACGGTCATCAACTCTTTTAGTGCATGGAAGTGAATGTCCCATTGGAAATGTTCTTCACAGTGAACAGGATTCGGGTAATGGACTGCAACCACCACACCTCTACAGTGTCAAGAGAATTATCTGTGAGGGCTGATGTTCCCATGGAAATAGAATTCTAGATGTTCCACTATGACAGAAAACAACAATGCTGACTTACTGTGCAGTGCCCATGCATGCAATGTATCAAAGAAGCAGTAAAAAAGCACATCCTAAATCTTTTTTTTGGATATTCTTTCTGTCTACACTGTCTGTATTTCATTTTCCAGGGAGTGCATATATACTGCATAGCATTTTAGTTTATAGTTTTACTTACAGTGGCACTGTGGTATATTGACATTCTGCTCACCCTTAAGGCATTACATGGAAATGTAACTTAGTGAGTTCTTGTTCCTAAGCATTTGGTATCTTTAATGACCCCAACTAAAAATTGAGGAATTAAGGGAAGCAAAAACATGGTTGAGTCAGCCAATTCTATCAGCTTCAATTTGAAATTCACCTATTCAGTAACAGAAAATGTTGTCTTTATAGCCCTATTTACACCACTACATAAATACTAAGTTTGTACGTCTCTTTTGTTTCGGTTCTTTATGAAGATATTTAATTAAGCAACTTTGATTTTGTGGGGCTATTTGAATCTTGGATTCTTGCTCACCAAGAAGTTTTACAATTCAGCAATAACATTTTCAATGCCATCTTGACTAGGGGGTTTAATTTGGGGATTCAATTCATAGGGAACAACTAAGAGGTATAATAAACTAAGAGGTATAATAAACTAAGAGGTATAATAAACTAAGAGGTATAATAAACTAAGAGGTATAATAAACTAAGAGGTATAATAAACTAAGAGGTATAATAAACTAAGAGGTATAATAAACTAAGAGGTATAATAAACTAAGAGGTATAATAAATACTATTCTAGTTCATCCAACCTGGTTACAGCAAAACATTTTCTCCTGCCAGCAGCCAACCATTATCTTATAATTGCATGACATTATTACTGTTGTTTCCCTCAGTGTGTGGCCTTGGCCTACTGCCACTGAGGCTCAAAGCCTTTACATGGAATTATCTGTGTTCTTCAGATCTCCTTTTTCCTCACAGCTTCTCTGTCATTCTCTGAGCAGTCCTGGGCTTGAATCTAAAACGAAATTGAGACATGACTGTACTTGACCGCGTGCACTTCCTGCACACACAATGACTGCAGGTCCAAATACAACGTTTGAATATGGATAAATGTTGTTATCCATGTGTGTTCAGTGAATATAAAGCCCTTTCACGTTTACATTGAGTATATTCTTTACCTATTAAAATACATTTTATTTCTACCATCAAAGAATCTCTGCAACATTTTCTACCAGTAGGCATACACAGAAGCTGGTGTGCAACATAATAATACATTTGCTTGTAGAGACATTTCAGGTGTACATTTGGCAGGTTGGGGACATGCTATAGTTAGCTACATATGCTAGATGGGTAACTGAGGCTAGCATGTGGGTGCTTCAATCAGAAAAATCTGACTTTTGTCAGATCTCCTAATGACAGAAAATCCTGAAAATAATGACAGTGGCCACTGTCTTTGATATTAGATTGGGTTTGAAAGACGATTTTAAGTTACTGACCTGTAAATAAATACATCTGTGGAGGCACCAAACATGTTTAATAACTAACCATTGTTCTATCCAGTGATTCTGTGACAGCACCATGTTCGCGGAAGTTGCGTTACCCGCGTAAAGCGTAAATCACTAGGACGTGATAGTTCGGCATCCGAATGTGACCACCATCAGCCCGAAAACGTACCTCCCACAATTCCCAACCAACTCGTCTCCCGGTACACATCCTCTATTCATTTCAATGTGTTGATAGTTAGAGAGATTGCTTGAGCTCTGCGAGAATTAGAAAAGTATGAAAGCCAATGGTCCAATATTCTAGAACAGTGGTTCCCAACCTTATTTATTTAGTGTACCACCAACTGAATTTTGCTCTGCCTGAAGTACCCCCTCATGTGCATTTTACCCTCTGTGGATAGGCCAAGAACCCCTACTAGTACCCCTGGTTGGGAACCACTGTTCTAGGAGACTGCTGTGTTCTATCTGTGGCTGGATGTAGGCATAAACGTTTTGTCTTGATGAGGTTGGTATCCAATAAATGTTGCATTACCGCCACCAACAGGACTGGAGTATAACTCCCTTATACTTTGCATGGAAAAAATAAATACAAAATTAACAAATACCCTACCATCTAACCCTACACTCATTAAAAACCCACCACCCTATTCCACTAAACCTATCTAGTCCTACCTCAGGCCAACAGACTGAAATGACGGGACACCACTGAACATACCCTGTAACTCTTCTGACATGAAATCTCCTGGGTTGAGGTCAGGGCTCTGTGCAGGCCAGTCAAGTTCTTCCACACCGATCTCAACAAACCATATTGATATTCAATTGGTAGGGATTTTCAATTGGTAGTTACAATCTTGTCACATCGCTGCTACTCCCGTACAGACTCGGGAGGTCGAAGGTCGAGAGCCATATGTATTCCGAAACACGACCCCGCCAAGCCGCACTGCTTCTTGGCACACTGCTCGCTTAACCCGGAAGCCAGCTGCACCAATGTGTCAGAGGAAACACCGTATAGCTGACGACCGAAGTCAGCGTGCATGCGACAAGTCGCCACAAGGAGTCGCTAGAGCGCGATGGATCAAGGACATCCTGGCCAGGCAAACCCTCCCGTAACCGGGTCCCCCAGTCGCAGCTGGCCCCGACACAGCCCAGGATCGAACCCGGATATGTTGTGACACCTTAGACTGCTGCGCCACTCGGGAGGACCTGATGAACCATTTCTGTATGGGTCTCGCTTTGTGCACAGGGTCATTGTGATGCTGAAACAGAAAAGGGTCCTCCCCAAACTGTTGGAAGCACATAATTGTCTAGAATGTCATTGCATGCTGTAGCGTTAAGATTTCCCTACACTGGAACTAAGGGGCCTAGCCCAAACCATGAAAAACAGCCCCAGACCATTATTCCTCCTCCACCAAACTTTACAGTTGGCACTATGCATTCAGGCAGGTAGCGTTCTCCTGGCAGCCAAACCCAGATTTGTCCATCGGACTGCCAGAAGCGTGATTCATCACTCCAGAGAACACGTGTCCACTGCTCCAGAGTCCAATGGCGGCGAGCTTTACACTACTCCAACCAAAGCTTGGCAATGCGCATGGTAATCTTAGGCTTGTGTGTGGAAACCCATTTCATGAAGCTCCTGACGAACAGTTATTGTGCTGACGTTCCTTCAAGAGGCAGTTTGGTAATTGGTAGTGAGTGTTGCAGCCGAGGACAGACAAATTTTACACGCAAATGGCATCAGCACTCGCCGGTCCTGTTCTGAGAGCTTGTGTGGCCTACCACTTTGTGGCTGAGCCGTTGTTGATCCTAGAAGTTTCCACTTCATAACAACAGCACTTACAGTTGACAGGGGAAGCTGTAGCAAGGCAGGAATTCAGCACCCTATTACAGTGCCACATTGAAAGTCACAGCTCTTCAGTAAGGCCATTCTACTGCCAATGTGTCTATGGAGATTGCATGGCTGTGTGCTCGATTGTATACACCTGTCAGCAATCTGAAGGGGTGTCCACATACTTTTGTATATATAGTGTACATCCCATCCTTGCAGTACAGTTGATAACCATTGCTATGAACGCTAAAAAGCCAATCTTACTGAAGCATATACACTCGTTGTCCTAGCCCTCTTTCTTCACTGCCTCAGCATAGGACAACCTCTGCTCTACTCTAACCCTGGTAATCTCAAACTGCCTCTCTCTGACATTTCTGGTCCCCAGCCCAATGGGCACCCCTACAATTAACACATACTGCTTCTTTCCCAATGCTACACAGTCATTTATCTCATGCCCTTCTGCCCACTTTCACCAATTAGGAACCTCACTCCTAAACACTGCTGCCACATGCCCATAAGCTTTACACCTGTAACAACGGAATGTATTTGGCACATAAGCTCATACTGGTTAACTGAAATATCCTATCATCACTTTGTCGAGCAAAGACCCAACATCAAAACTCAAAAGAACAGACAATGACTCTTCTGTTTCACCACTCATACCACCCTGTACGCGTCTCACCAAACGACGAGCATCACAAACACCGGGAATCTTCCCCTTCAGTTGGTCCACTTTCAAATGTACTGCTCTCCCAGTAATCACTCCTTTCAATGTCACACTTTTCTTGAGAGCAAAACAAGACAAAGTAACTCGTCCCAATTCGTTTGGTGCAAAGCACCTGCTCCACCACCAGCAGAAACACAAAACAGTTATCACAAGGCCACTTCTGGTTCGTTTCACCGATTCCACAGCACCTTTTTCACCCACCCTGAAACCACAAATGGATCAGCCAAAAGGCAGGGGTCACTCCTATCATCACCAACTCATCTTTATCCTGACCATCAGTGCAAGCCTCGGGCTCCAAGGACTAAACCACACCTGCCACCTCTGATAATTCGCCCTCATTCACTTCCATTTCTCGATCCAGCGTAGGCTCACTCTGCTTACACTTTCTACCATTCTTCTTCAACAAACCATCTCCCTTTTTCCCAGCCATTTTTACCCGACTCAAAATCACCCTCTTCCTCCCTCTCTCCGACCTACTCTACCTCTCTTTTTCCCTCAATTCCTCCTCTATATTCCAAGTATGTCTCCTTATGATAATATTGTACTTCTCCTAACATACAGTACAGTACGTCTTGTTCTTGCCCTCTCAATGGACACCATTTTCTCCGTCCTTACAATACATGTTTTGAAGTATGATAAACCCTTAAGTGTCATTTCTGCCAGTGATCACACGAGACGCAAAAAAAAAAATGAAAATAAATAATCAAGAAAAGGGGACAGATCGGAAGGTTATCTGCTGGTAAACTGGTTTTAAAGTTCATTAGCTAGCTACCTGCTTATTTTAAAAGGGTTTTGTTCATGTTTAGCTGGCGCTAGACCAGCCCAGAAGGTTCTCGGTTTTGGGAACATTTTGACAGTCTTCGCAGTGGAACTGCTGAACAATTAATCAAATCAAATGTATTTGTCACATGCGCCGAATACAACATGTGTAGAGCTTACAGTAAAATGCTTACTTACAAGCCCTTAACCAACAAACAATGCAGTTTTTATATAAAAAAATATGTGTTAAGACGGTGGCAGAAACCTTATGTCCAAAATAAGTTACAAATATCGCGAAAAAAACACAACAGCAATTGGTTAGGACACCGTAAAATGGCAATTATCTCCTCTGGCGCCATTCTTTCGATTAATCAAATGCCCACTCGGACTAGTAACATAGATCCCCCTTTGTTTTTACAATGCTGCTACTCACTGTCTTATCTATGCAGTCACTTTACCCCCACCTACATGTACAAACTACCTAATTAACCTGTAACCCCGCACACTGACTCGGTACCGGTCCCCACTGTATATAGCCTCATTAATGTTATTTTATTGTATTACTTTTTATTTTTTTATTTCGTTTATTTTTAAAAAATGTTTCTTAACGGTATTCCTTGAACTGCATTGTTGGCTAATAAGGGCTTGTAAACTAAGCATTTTACGGCAAGGTGTCCGGCGCAGCATGTGACAAATAACATTTGATTTGAACTGTTGCAGATATGGGAGAAACACATGATAACATTACACTTAGTCAGAGCGTTTCGAATGATAGCAAAATGAACACCAACAACCCTTGTCCACGCAGTATCTTGAAACATAGAGTAATGTCAGATCATGTGGAAAAATGAAACCTCAACCACAGGCGATCAACCAGCAGTAGGCCTACTACCAGCGAGTTTCCTGCACCAAAACGGTACACATTTTCTTGACAACTCAGCAAAGCTACCATTAAATGTTATGGGAGAAAATGTGCTGTCGACAAAGAGATAAGCAGGGCTGTGGAACAAGAGTATGGGGTCATATACCCTTACAGTACATTCAGGTAAATCGTAATTGGTCTAGATTTAGCTAATATCACGTTACACCTGTCGAGGCCTACCTGCCTATTTTATTTGGTGACATGATACTACTAGCAGTGTTGCCAACTCCACGGTAAGGAAAGTAGCTTTAGGCTGTCCTAAAAGTCGCCGACTGACGTCATCACCTAATTTGCGTAATTGGCCATGTGCATGTAATTGTGATGGACGCTGTAGGAGAGAGGAATAACGTTGTGGGAGAGGCAAAAAAGTGAGCCAAAAACACCCTAAATATGTTTAGAACTACAAATGAACTTTCTTCTGTCGATTCTTGTTTTTTTATGTCACAATTCCAACCCTCCTCCTTTATCCGGGCTTGGGACCGGCAAAAGTGACCCAAAAGAGACACAAAAGAGACACTGGCGGAGTTACTTTTGTATTTTTTTGTGTGTTTTGTTTTTTAGTTTCGTTTTTTACATTTACATCAGCCAGCAGCGGCTTCCCGCATGCGCAATTCATTTGCAGTCTGGACACGGAGGGGTGAACATCTTCTACTCTGACTGCAGCTGGGAGGGACTGCTGCGTGAGGTCTGGGCCACCTGTGAGTGCTTTGGGACGGCGGTGGGGCCCACGGCAGCACCCGCTGCTCGTTGAGAACAGTAAGAAGTCTCCAAAAGTCTCCAATAACACCAGAAAAAGTTGCTAGATTTGTCGCTAGTCGCTTTTTTGAAAATGTGTCCCTAAAATGTGTCTGAATACTCGCTAAATATAACGATAAAGTCGCTAAGCTGGCAACACTGGCTACTAGTAGCTACAACAGTACTACTAACTCATACCAATTCCAGTCTTTTCCAAGTGGGCTAGCAACCAAAATCAAAAGAGTGATCAATGTAAGATCTTACATCTGTACATAAAATTTGAAATTTGGTAGGAAATTACATATAACCAAATACTGGCAAGTTAAAATGGCTACTATTTTTCATTGTCATGAATTTCTAAGGTTCAGTTGCTTTTCATTTCATACGAAATACTGGCTCGTGATAATGATCATTGTGACTGTCATTAACGTGGTTGTTGCCATTCCTCTTGATGTGAGCGAGAATCAAATAAATATCCACTGGCTTGACTACAATGGACTGAATTTTGAGCTAGGTTGACCTTGCCCTTAATTTTCATATTGGTTACACCTATGAGGAAACATAGGTAAGTACATTTGTATACTGTCAGGTGTTTTTGTTCTTCTTGCTTTCTCATGTTTCTTGTCTGTTTTTTATTTTTTTTTATTCAATATTATTATTACTATCACTGCATTGTTGGAAAGAGCTCTGAAAGTAAGAATTTCCCTGTACTGTTTTACACCTGTTGTATCCTCTGCACGTTGTGAATAAACTTTAAAACTTGAAACTTCTTTCTGTTGTTGTAGACACATTTTGTTGAAGTACATTATGAGAGAGAGCCTATTTTAAATCAGCATGAGATAAGTTCCTTTCTTGTGTTTTTCAGACTGCCATTTTGGCAGGAACCACTATCAGAAAACTTGATTCATTCCAGACCCTCTGGCTGTGGCACAAGTGGATTACTGCCTAATGACCAGTGGGATATGTACCCTACATTCCCCCTGATTCTTTCAGGTTTTGATGTTGCAATGTTGTTGGTATTATTAAACCCTCCATGGATGCCCTCCAATGTGCTAATAATAATCAACTATTATCTTGAAACATTTTTGTTTTTAAATATTAGCTCTGAAATGTTGTATCCTTTTCTAAATGCAGTTGATAACTGCTTCTCTGATAAGTTAAACATGCTGCCAGTGCCTCCCACAGGCTGAACGGTGTGTGTACAGCCATGGCTTATAGAGCTGTCTGTTTCAGGCTGCAAGTGTCATTCAAACATATCTCCTCCACAGACCTGGCTGGAGTTCAAATGACGTGTCTGATCAAAATGACTACGGTGTTCAGCCTGTTGCACCTGCTTGGATTCTCTAGGCTACTACAATGTTCACAACTATGGAGGTGTGAACACATTTTTTTGTTATTTTTTGTTCATTTCTTTATCAAGGTTTGGTAATTATTCCATAGTTAGGTCATTGTGCCATGCCATTTAGATAGATATAAGCTTAGTTTCTGGTTTCTTTCTGCATATTTTCCAACCTCATGGCAGCATATACACATTGTATTGTATTGTATTGTTTCATTTATATTTTTATGTTTCTAATTATTATTATTCAGCATTTTGTGTTTATCTGCTTGTATATTTTTCATAGTATTTTTTCAGGCCCATAGATTGACTGTGTCATGTAGCAGTGCTCTAGTTCAGGCACATGAACCTCTCCATCCTACTGATGTGTCATTAGAACTGCCACCCTCAGAACAGCTGGGTCACCCTCGTGGACTGCCACCCTCAGAACAGCTGGGTCACCCTCATGAACTGCCACCCTCAGAACAGCTGGGTCACCCTCATGGACTGCCACCCTCAGAACAGCTGGGTCCCCCTCGTGGACTGCCACCCTCAGAACAGCTGGGTCACCCTCGTGGACTGCCACCCTCAGAACAGCTGGGTCATCTCATGGACTGCCACCCTCAGAACAGCTGGGTCACCCTCATGGACTGCCACCACCATGAATGGTCTGGTGGTAAGAACACAGCTCTTAGATTTCACTTGGATTTAAACTAAATGAATTAGGTAGTGTTGGAGAGTTACTTGATTTATGCATATGATTTTATTGTTGCACATGGAAGGGAACACTAGCGCTACCTTGCTACCTTGCTATCTTGTTATCTTGTTTTACTTTTAACAACAAAATAAGCACTTTTTTTGTCTGTCCACTGTCCTCCAAGAGTTGTTGAATTTCCGCTTCACTTGTGATTTTATTCTTGCCAGGACAAGCCGATCTCCAGACAGTATGCCAAGGCTATGTTGCGACCTTTGTGTCACATGACACATTATGTGATTGTGAGCATGATGGTTGGAAGGTACATATTTAAATGTCCAGGTTTCATTTATCAGTTTATTATGATGATTGATGCAGATGCATTCATATATTATTTTAACAGATACTAAGGACCGCACAATACGAAACTATCACGATACTTAGGTGCCAATACCATATGTATTGCGATTCTCATGATTCTATATGTATTTTGATTCTGAGGATTCTATATGTATTGCGATTCTCAGGATTCTATATGTATTATGATTCTCAGGATTCTATATGCATTGTGATTCTCAGGATTCTATATGTATTGTGATTCTCAGGATTCTATATGTATTGCGATTCTCAGGATTCTATATGTATTGCGATTCTCAGGATTCTATATGCATTGCGATTCTCAGGATTCTATATGTATTGCGATTCTCAGGATTCTATATGTATTGCGATTCTCAGGATTCTATATGTATTGTGATTCTCAGGATTCTATATGTATTGCGATTCTCAGGATTCTATATGTATTGCTATTCGATGTTTCAAACATATTTCTCATCATGTGTCTTGCTGCAAAAGGACAGGAGAGCCCCGCAAAAGGACAAGAGAGCCCCGCAAAAGGACAAGAGAGCCCCGCAAAAGGACAAGAGAGCCCCGCAAAATGACAAGAGAGCCCCGCAAAAGGACAAGAGAGCCCCGCAAAAGTTTTGATCAGTCATTGAAAAAAAAGTTCTGAAAATAAATGGGCTCCCTCTGTAGAAACAAGATGGAGAACAAGCTATGAAGGAAAAATAATGGAATGTTGTTGCAGGTACAGCCAACTAGCACAAAGCGAGACAATATGTTGTCAAAAATAATATCCCGATATGTAACTATCACCTCCCCCATCAGATAGTGTGATATGTATGCATCATTATTTGCATTCTGTTTTTGTTGTCGTATTGGTCTAGGGTTGAATAACCAGGGAAGTGTATATACAACCCCCACCAGAGGGTGGTAGAGACTCACAATTTCTTACACTTTCAAACAACTGTTCTGTTCAACACAATAATCTGAAGGAGTACATGACACACCACCGTCTGCCTGGCAGCCATTACCATAGAAAGTGGTTTCATGACAAGGCCATCCTCATGGAGCTCTCAGAAGACCCTCAGACTGATATGCAATGGCTTTTTCCCTCGAATTACAAGTGAAGTCCATGGAAATATCAGTTCTCAGCACTGTAGTTTAGTAGTAGATGTGAACTATTTGTTTATGGTTCTACCAAGACCCATTTTATCATCTTAAGGTTATTTTTATTTAACCTTTATTTAACTAGGCAAGTCAGTTAAGAACAAATTCTTATTTACAATGATGGTCTACTTGTAAAGGCCCCCAGCCAAACCCTCCCCTAACCCATACAGCGCTGGGCCAATTGTGCGCTGCCCTATGGGACTGCCGATCATGGCCGGTTGGGATACAGCCCGGGATCGAACTCGGGTCTGTAGTGACGCCTCTAGCACTGTGATGAAGTGCCTTAGACCGCTGCACTACTCTGGAGGTTCTTCCTATAACCGTCTGAAGGGTTCTACCAAGAACCCTTTTCTCTTTGGAGGTTTCTTCCTGGAACCCTCTATGAAATGGTTCCACCAGCCTTATTAGCCTTCATGACAATACATCACATATGTCATAAGGCCTTTCTTTGAGGGCCTAGTTATACCCTAACACAGTGGTGTTAGGAATCTCCTGGTTTACAGGCCACATCAGGCCCGAAATTCACATTATGCTGGCTTGCAAAGTGTTGGGTAATTCCTATTGGAATCCAGCCAGAGTTAGGATATCCAACAACAGAGTTAATCATCCACAATCTCCAGAATGACTGCCAGGGCAGGGAAGCTTGAATACTTCAACTACCTCAATAATCTAAACTGGAATGACCATCTCAGTACTGGTTCAATACATCCAACTGATTGGATTAGTTTAGAAAACTGTTTATTATTTATCTTTGTGTAGCATAAAATGTATTAACCAATCAATGTAAATGCAAAAACACATATTACACTAAAACAAACAAAAAGAGTGTATATAAACAGGAGGTCATCCACTACAATTGTAAGACTGGTGTTGAATGCGTTTGGTGACACCGACCCATGTTTGTGAGTTAGCTGCTGGAGGTGCTGTTTAAGATACACCAGAGAGGGGACTTGATAGTTCCATCAGTGCGCCCTGGGGGACTGCATGTTCTTCATAGATAGGGACACCATGCTGATGGAGACCCCCATGCACACTGAGAGGCTGTTAGACGGGGCATTCTTTAGATTAAAAAAATACAGTTCTAGGCTGCGTTTCAAATGGCATCCTATTCCATATGTAGTGCACTAACATTGAACAGGGCCCCTCTTCCACTGCAGTGTCCCCCAGACAGTGACTGATCACTGCTCAGTGTGGTGAGATTATAAATTAAAGATGCAGAGGGATGCCTAGGAAGGGGTGCACATGATACTCATAACTGATAAGATGTGCTAGATATTATTAAATCAGAAAGTTTGCTATAATTAAGCAATAAGGCACGAGGAGGTGTGGTATATGGCCAATATACCACGGCTAATGACTGTTCTTATGCGCAACGCGGAGTGCCTGGATGCAGCCCTTAACCATGGTATATTGGCCATATACCACAAACCCCTGAGGTGCCTTATTGCTATTATGAACTGGTTACCAATGTAATTAGAGCAGTAAAAATACATGTTTTGTCATACCCGTGGTATACAATCTGATATGCCATGGCTGTCAGCCAATCAGCATTCAGGGCTTGAACCACCCACTTTATAAAACTAGGAAACACTGTCACCACCGATAAATCTACGATTATCGAGAATTTCAATAAGCATTTTTTTACGGCTGGCCTTGCTTTCCACCTGGCTACCACTACCCCGGTCAACAGCTCTGCACCCCCCACAGCAACTTGCCCAAGTCTCCCCCATTTCTCCTTCACCCAAATCCAGATAGCCAATGTTCTAAAAGAGCTGCAAAATCTGGACCCCTACAAATCAGCTGGGCTAGACAATCTGGACCCTCTCTTTCTAAAATGTTCCTCCGCAATTGTTGCAACCCCTATTAGTAGTCAACCTCTCTTTTGTATCGTCTGAGATCCCCAAAGATTGGAAAGCTGCCACGGTCATCCCCCCTCTTCAAATGGGGAGACACTCTAGACCTAAACTGTTACAGACCTATATCTATCCTACCCTGCCTTTCTAAGGTCTTCGAAAGCCAAGTTAATAAACAGATCACTGATCATTTCGAATCCCACCGTACCTTCTCCGCTATGCAATCTGGTTCCCGAGCTGGTCATGGGTGCACCTCAGCCACGCTCAAGGTCCTAAACGATATCATAATCGCCATCGACAAAAGACTATACCGTGCAGCCATATTCATCGACCTGGCCAAGGCTTTCGACTCTGTCAATCACCGCATTCTTATTGGCAGACTCAACAGCCTTGGTTTCTCAAATGACTGCCTTGCCTGGTTCACCAACTACTTCTCAGAGAGTTCAGTGTGTCAAATCGGAGGGCCTGTTGTCCGGACCTCTGGCAGTCTCTATGGGGGTGCCACAGGATTCAATTCTCGGGCCGACTCTTTTTTTCTGTATACGTCAATGATGTCGCTCTTGCGGCTGGTGATTCTTTGATCCACCTATATGCAGACGACACCATTCTGTATACTTCTGGCCCTTCTTTGGACACTGTGTTAACAAACCTCCAGATGAGCTTCAATGCCATACAACTCTCCTTCCGTGGCCGTCAACTGCTCTTAAATGCAAGTAAAACTAAATGCATGCTCTTCAACCGATCGCTGCCCGCACCTGCCCGCCCGCCTAGCATCACTACTCTGGACAGTTCTGACTTAGAATATGTGGACAACTACAAATACCTAGGTGTCTGGTTAGACTGTAAACTCTCCTTCCAGACTCATCTTAAGCATCTCCAATCCAAAATAAAATCTAGACTCTGCTTCCTATTTCACAACAAAGCATCCTTCACTCATGCTGCCAAATATACCCTCGTAAAACTGACTATCCTACCGATCCTTGACTTGACGGCGATGTCATTTTTCAAAATAGCCTCCAACACTACTCAGCAAACTGGATGCAGTCTATCACAGTGCCATCCGTTTTGTCACCATAGCCCCATATAGTACCCACCACTGCGACCTGTATGCTCTCGTTGGCTGGCCCTCACTACATTTTCGTCTCCAAACCCACTGGCTCCAGGACAAGTCCTTTCTAGGTAAAGCCCCGCCTTATCTCAGCTCACTGGTCACCATAGCAACACCCACCTGTAGCACGTGCTCCAGCAGGTATATTTCACTGCTCATCCCCAAAGCAAATTCCTACTTTGGCCACCTTTCCTTCCAATTTTCTGCTGCCAATGACTGGAACGAATTGCAAAAATCACTGAAGCTGGAGACTCTTGACTCCCTCACTAACTTTAAGCATCAGCTATCAGAGCAGCTTACAGATCATTGCACCTGTACATAGCCCATCTGTAAATATCCCATCCAACTACCTCATCATATCATATCATATTGTTATTTATTTTATTTATATATATATTTTTTTTTGCTCCTTTGCACCCCAGTATCTCTACTTGCACATTCATCTTCTGCACATCGATCACTCCAGTTTTAATTTGCGAAATTGTAATTGTTTCGCCACTATGGCCTATTTATTGCCTTACCTCCCTAATCTTACTTCATTTGCCCACAATGTATATAGACTTTTCTATTGTGTTATTGACTGTACGTTTGTTTATTCCATGTGTAACTCTGTGTTGTTGTTTGTTTCACACTGCTTTGCTTTATCTTGGCCAGGTCGCAGTTGTAAATGAGAACTTGTTCTCAACTGATCCTACCTGGTTAAATAAAGGTGAAATAAATTTACATTTAAAAAAAAAGAAAACATGTCTATACTCATGCTATAATAGGTGTCTAATTAGTTGTTTGTTTTAATGATTAGATGAATGGGATCGTTACGGATGACGCAAGTAGTTCCATCATGGTCAAAATGCACTTTTCTGTTATATTATGCAACAGTCATTTTATGTTGGTTTTTAAGGGAGCTGAGCTGAATGCAAACAGATGCTGAAATATCCCAGGATTGTCATGCAAATTGATGCAGGGATTTAGAGATTTAACGCCTACATCATAGTAATATGATTGTTGTTTGATGTGTTTATGTGAACAACACGATGTACGGGTATGGTATGGTAATTACATGTAGCTGCAAAAAACATACAAATTCAAGCAAAACCAAAACATTTTTGGATACAACTACATTTTTTTGTACAACCATATTTACATTTATTGAAAAGACTGAAGAACAAAGTAACACATGCCATCCTAAATGAACACTTATTTTTAGCTTGCTCCATACCAATGCATAGTTTAATCCATCATTAATTACTACTTGAAACCTACAGTATCATACTGAATTATAACTTGTATACCCTGCTGAGAACTCAGACCCTCCTGACCTGGACCTCTATTTGTAAAGAGTCTGAGAATAGGAGTGCTGATCTAGGATCAGTTTTGTATTTTAGATTGTAATAAATATGATTGTATGGACAGGGAGGAGCTGGTCCTAGATCAACACAGCTACTCTGAGATTCATTGTGAAAACAGATCCTTGTATTTTTGTTTGTTCTGACTCTGCACACTCAGAGTTGGACCTGGTGACGGACGCTAAGCACTCAGCCAACATGACGGCGCTGACTCCCTGCCGCCTCTACATCCTGTCCATCCAGGCCTACCAGACCTTGCTGCAGCACTTCCCTACGGCTGGAAGCCCACATCAGCCCGTGTGGCTCTTCACCACCTCACAGCCTAGTCCAACCCCATAGCCATTGTGAGTCATCCTTCAAGTCCACACTGAAACACAGATCACACAATGGGTACAAATGAAACTTTTCTGATTCGTAACACTTCAAGGTGCATTTTGTTTTCGGCACATTTGTTCTTAAATTGGTGTATTGATCTAGGGTCGTATGTATCAAGCGTCTCACAGTAGGAGTGCTGATCTAGGACAGGTCCCCCCTGCCCATGTAATCTTGTTAATTATGGTCTAAAAGGCTAAACTGATCCTAGATCAGCTCTCCTACTCTAAGATGCTTGATACAAACAGTCCCTGTTATTGTTGTGTCATACCTCCCTGAGATGGGAAGACAGAGTCTGCTGCTTCTACCTCTGCTGACGTTGAGACAGAACCATCAGAAGATCATGTGATCTGGTTTCTGTGTGATCCAAAAGTCCATCCTCGGGTCCTTTAAGGATGCATCACCCATCACTATCCTGTAACTATCCTGCACTAACTACCACTGCACTACTGCAGACACATCACACATAGCCTGTGGCCAGGCCACAGACACACCCAGAGGGACTATACTGTAAACCTTTTTTCTCTTTGAATATGTGCTTTGATAATTTAGTTCCGTTAACATGGCCTGCATTCCAGGGCCGAGGTGCTTATAAAGGTACAGAATGGTTCAGCGAATGAGAGGTGTCACGTTCGTTGTATGGAGGAGACCAAGGCGCAGCGTGAGATGAATACATCTTCTTTAATAAGACGAGGAACACTTAAACAAACGTTCAAACCGAATGTGCCGCTATATATGATAAGTGCAGACACAGGCAACTAACACATAGACAATGACCCACAAAATAACACAAGGAATATGGCTGCCTAAATATGGTTGCCAATCAGAGACAACGATAAACAGCTGCCTCTAATTGAGAACCAATCTAGGCAACCATAGACATATAAATACCTAAACTAGTGAAAACCCATAGACTTACAAAAACCCCTAGACAATAGAAAAACACATATATCACCCTTGTCACACCCTGACCTAACCAAAATAATAAAGAAAACAAAGCAAACTAAGGTCAGGGCGTGACAGGAGGCCAGGGAAAACGGAGTGCAACACCTCTATCTAAAAACTACATAAGACTTATGACTTAATAACTTAGGAAATGACTGGCATTGAGTGGAAATGCAAGCGTAATATGTAAATTGTACATTGCTAACAACCTTTAAAGAAGTTTGTTTCATAAAAATGTTAATTTGAGTTGACCAGTTCAGATAGTCATTCCAGTTACTAACAAACACATTCTTGCTTTCAGCAACAGTGAGCCGTACTGTACCCTCACTGAGTGTCTATAGCATATTCCTGTCAGAGCTCTTAGGGAGAGAAGTGTGTATAAGTCGGTTGCATCCCAAATGGAACCATATTCCCTTTGCACTACTACAGGCCCATAAGGCTCTGGTCAAAAGTAGTGCACTATATTGGGAACGGAGTGCCATTTGCGATGCAGACGCTGTTAAACCCTGGCTCTGATTTACGGTTCACACTAGGAGGGGTGAACAGACGGGGGACGTCGCCTCGTCAAGAGGTTGTTTTCCTTGACAGGCATCCACAAACAACCATTAAACATGTGTACACATCTGTGGAACTGCGAGACACACGAGATCCATCTGGCAATACAGCAACAACCTGTCGTTTAATAAATCATTCATCTGAGGCAGGCGGGGAGAAAGGGCACAGATGCATCCCAAATGGCTCCCTATTTCCTTTATATTGCACAACTTTTGACCAGAGCCCTATGTGCCCTTGTCAGAAGTAGAGTGGACTATAAAGGGAATAGCCTGCCATTTGGGATGCATAGCCATATTTTACTGTGTGCCAGAACAACTTAGCCCAGGTCTCGACACACCTAAATGATTCATTTGGATCCTTAATGGATTTAAAGATCCGAGTTTGGTTCAGACATGCAGGCTGGGATTTGTGTGTGTGAGGGGTTGATGTGGTGGATCATAGGAATTGATATAGGATATCACGTATGACTGACTATCTGGCTGGCTCTCTTTGTCTTGTGTGAGAACCTTTCATGTAACCCTGGAGAGATTCTCCATTGAGCTTGCTTTTTAAGTCCAGGACCAAACTTAATCTCTGTCTGAGAAACTGCCGGTAAATTACCTTAGATTAATAATACTATTACACACCACAACCTTATTTCAAACCTGCACCTACAGCAATCAAATGAAGATGAATAGAATATTAAATCTGCTGGCATCAGTATTGTAACCATAACATGCCCTACTTCTGGGTGCTTTCTCTGTTCTTGGCTTGTGTGTTTCAAAGTAAAGTAAATCATTCCTATTGTAGCTATTGGATTTGATTTTGCAGCAAAACATTTGACATTTTCACCATACTAATCTGACTGGGATGCATCTCACCTACCCCCTCTCACCCTGTGCTTGGTAAGCATAACAGGGAAGAGAAGAGAAAGACATGTTTTCTGACTTAACTTGAGGGTCACATTTATGGAAATTATGCTACATGGTCAGCTTGGTCATTTTAATTAAAGAGATTGGGATTGATTCAGCCATGAATGATGTCACCCAGTGTGTAACGCTGATTGCTAGGCAACCCCTTGTTAGTTCAGTAAGGCAGCTGCCAGTAAGAAAGGACATGTTATTACCAAAGTAATGAATTACTAATGATGCAAGTAATTCCCTGATTATCTTTTCCCCCCTCTGTTGTGGGCTGCATTTCAAGTAGTGTAAGTACTCGAATTAAGAATAGACGTTCAATTGCTCTCTCTATGTTTGAATATTCTTGAATTAGTGTTATTATAAGATATACTTTTTTGGAAGGTTTGCACACAAAAGATGTATCAGCTATATTTGCACAACTGTACCACATGTATAACTATGCTCCAATCATGCAATCCCATTAGCTTGGAAATCAGTCTCTGTGTCCGTGCCTCAGTTCTCTGACATTGTCAAAATGTATTTGAACATTTTTGAACATGGCCTGAGCAGCTATGTCTAAATGCAAATGAAGGTCCAGTGGGGTATAATTGCGTCCGTGTGATGATTACAACGGGAAACTAATGATTTACCTCTGCCAAGGTCAGGGGAGGTTTAATTAGGAGAAACACAATCAGTGTCACTCGTCTCACAGCCTTATGAGCCCTGTTCAAAAGTCGTCCACTGTATAGAGTGTAACGTTCCATTTGAGACCACTGCCTGCCTGGGTCCCTGTCACACAGATGGTTTAAGTGGGGTGATAAAAGGTGTCTAGATGGTGGAGAAGTAGCTGCTGGGTCAAGGGTCGATATGGGGTCAAGATTCAAGTGACGATGTCCACAGACTGTAGTCGACAAAGGGTGAAGATTATAATTTGTCAATGGGTTAAGTCTATTCCGTATGTAGGGTACTTATTTTGACCATGGCCCATAGAGCTCTGTTCAAAGGAAGGGCACTATATAGGGAATAGGGTGCCATTTGGGATGTGAACATGGTGTAATTAGTTTGTTACATGGTTAGTGCTGACTGCTGAGTAAGCAACACCCCTGTTTCCGTTCTGTGTGCTCTCACCTGACATGGTATATTCTGGAATCAACTAATTGTGTGAAAAGTACCTTTTAATTGCAACAATTTCTCTTTCCACTATCAAAAGTACTGATTAGTTTGCTGATGTCTGTGTGTAGCAATTGTATAATGAGCCATTCTCTAATATACACAAACAATTGTGGCACAAAAACAATCAATGTATTTTTTTTTTACCCCCTTTTCTCCCCAATTTCGTGGTATCTGATAGTAATTACTAACAATCTTGTCTCATCGCTACAACTCCCATACGGGCTCGGGAGAGACTGCTTCTTAACACAGCGCGCATCCAACCCGGAAGCCAGCCGCACCATGGAGGAAACACCATGCACCTGGCGACCTTGGTTAGTGTGCACTGCGCCCGGCCCGCCACAGGAGTCGCTGGTGCTCGATGAGACAAGTATATCCCTACCGGCCAAACCCTCCCTAACCCGGACGACGCTAGGCCAATTGTGCGTCGCCCGACGGACCTCCCGGTCGCGGCCGGCTGGTGCAGTGGTCTAGGGCACTGCGCCCGGCCCGCCACAGGAGTTGCTGGTGCTCGATGAGACAAGGATATCCCTAGGCTAGGCCAATTGTGCGTCGCCCGGCGGACCACCCGGTCGCGGCCGGCTGGTGCAGTGGTCTAGGGCACTGCACCACCCGGGAGGCCCCACAATGTCTGTTTTTTTATTGGTGGAATTATCCAGGGCACATTGCCACACAGACTTGCAAAACACTGTGAAGTACACTTGACATTGACGTGTACTTCATGTGTATGTAGATGTGATTGCAAAACCCTTGAGAATCTCCTTCTCACAGGCCAACACACTGGCCTGTACAGAGAATGCATGCTTCAGACACAGCCATAATTTACGTTACGATCTGGCATTGTTATTGGAACGCCGGTCACAGACATCCTATACATCACCATTTTATATCTAATTCTATGCTGTCTGTACTCTCATAGCTTCTCCAATGCATTGCGATTTGAGAAAAGTCATTGTGATTCCTTCTTATATACCTCCATCCACAAGGTCTTTGGAATCAACCTTGCTACCAGCTGCTTCAGAAGAGGCCTTTGGTTGCTTACCTTTATCCAATAAATAAAATGATGCACAAACTTGGATTGCAAATACAGTATAGCATTTTCTTTATTCTACTGTCATCGAAGACAGTAGAATAACAGGTCACACATTTGGGAATAGTCACTTTCATACACTGCATATTGGATCACTTGAAGCCATCCTACTAGTAAACAAATCAATTGTCATATTGTTATTTACTCAACCCTGAAATTGAAAGCATGTTGGTTTGACAAGTGTCTGTATAACAAGGTGTGCTGATTGCAAGCGCGTCCCAAATTGCTCTCTATATAGTCCACTACTTTTGACCAGAGCTCTATCCGTAGTGCACTATGAAGGTAATAGGCTTGCAAATGCCGTGTTGGAGCAGTATTTTCCCTTCCCTGTAAAAAAAAGGTCTGTGGTGTCAGTGTGTTCCTGTGGAGCTGTACTGTGCTGCTTTCTGTGGGTTTTCAGTGACCCACTTTCCCTGCTTCACTTGACTGGGCTGCTGCTGCCATTTCTGTGGGAGGTCTCAGACGATTTCCCCCTTGAACAGGTCTCTCAAGTGAGTCAATCCCTCAACATCACACAGACTAACATATTCAGGAAGAGTAACAGCTAATGGGGATCCTAATCAAATAAAAACATATTTGCTCATGTATATTCACTCTCATTTAGGCCTACGTAGAAACACACAGACATTCTCATATGGCCTGTCTATCTTTTTCTTTCAATTCTTGTTACTTTAATAATAACAGAATAGCATAGAGAAGAATGAGTACATGTACAGTATTCAGTCAACAATTTCCACACATATGATGGGCGAATGGGGTGAATTCATAGGTGAATGAATTCAATCAGACAAATAGATTAGGCATATTAAAGAAAGCAGGGAAAACAATAGCACCATTCATCGCAAAAGTAGGCGCTCGAACACTATTTCCAATTTAGGCATACAAATGTTGCCTTTCAGCCTGGTTTGCTATGAACATGCAAGTACTTTTTTGTTGTATGTGATAAAAAGTGATATGTATATATTAGGGCTCAGGTGCCACTACTCAGAATAATCTCGCCCCGCCCAGACCAGGAAATCGTCAGCCATTCAGCCCTCTAGATCGCTGAGGTATAAACTATCGATTCTCAAAGCTCGCTGTTGCCATGCTGGGCTAAATGGTCTTTGGAGAGAAAAGGCATTTGCCTGTATACGGGTTAAACATGGAAGCAAAAAAGTTTCATGCCCGTCTTTATCAAAACTTTCAACATAAGCTCGCTCTAATATAGATGGTATTTATGCTCATATTCGACACTTTGCGCTCTTTTTCATTTCCCGCTAACGTTAGCTTGCTTGCATCTTTTCGTGTTCTGCTTTTCTTCTACATGTTTAGCTTGCTAGCTCGACTGGATTTTCTGCCTGAGATGTGGACTTGATCATGGCCGCACAAGTGGCAACAGCCCTAACATCAACTGGTAAGAAAAGGTCGAGTTTAACTAGCAGCGTGAGTCAAGATTTTAAATCTGCTAAATCTGGAGTAGTTGGTGGAGCTGGACTTGGGGTAGGAAACGGGACTATCGTTCATGCTATTAATGTAGAACGCAATCACCATGAATTGAACCCAAACAGAGCTCGAGTTTTTCCTGTAAACAACAATTCGAGTCAACGTGAGAAGGAAAGTGGAGATTCTAGATCGGAGTCTTTTTCGACTTCAAATTGTAGCATGAGTTCGGGAAGCATGGAGACGGGAACGCTTGTCAGTCATAAAGTGAAAAATGTTGGTGTCGGAGATCCTCCTCCATCGCACCACCACACACCTCCACAGCAACAGCCATTCAATCAATTCATTCAGCACCAACAACGCCAAATTCACAACAGCCAGCAGTCGATACATGGAGAAAGTGGAAACCGCCAACATGGAGGAAAAGAGAACGTTGTTTTAGGGAATCAAGTGGAGCTCCATCAGCAGCAACAAATGCTACATAAAAGTGAGGAGGAGGACCAACCGGGCAAAACGGAGGACCGGATTAACAGCAGGTACGACCATGCCAGTTTGGGAACAACTAATAACATCAACCCGTCCCAAAGTGTGAACAGTTCAGTTTTGGAGATAAATAATAGTTATTATGGAAAGGGAAGAAGAGGGCCTTGCTTTGATCAACATGGCGGACAACAAAGCCCAGGGTCTGGGATAATACATTCGGTACAACAGAACAATATGGATCAACTTCAACAAAACTCCCACGAAGGATACCAAAACAACCCGTACAATCACTACCCGAACTACCGACCTGGCTACGGTAACAGTGGATATGGGATGATGAGTCCCTCTCGGCACGGGAACAACATGATGGGCCCAGTCAGCAACACTGCTGCTGCTAATCATAGCAGAGCTGCCATGGCTGCTGCCTCTTCTTCTGGTAGTGCGAATATTGGAGGGTTTCACAGATTTCCAGGGCAAAGTCAGCAGCATCCGTCGGGGGCCACCCCGACTCTAAACCAGTTACTGACGTCCCCGAGCCCTATGATGCGGGGCTATGGCAGTGGCTATCAAGATTACACTAATCCTTCTGCTGAACAACAACAATCAAGCATGGGGCTGACTAAAGACTTGAGCTCCCAATACGGTTCAACAACTCATAGTTGGGGAGGACAAGAAAGAAATCACCCTGCCA
This sequence comes from Oncorhynchus clarkii lewisi, assembly GCF_045791955.1. NCBI lineage: Eukaryota > Metazoa > Chordata > Actinopteri > Salmoniformes > Salmonidae > Oncorhynchus > Oncorhynchus clarkii. The sequence goes on along the minus strand of NC_092154.1, from coordinate 16,049,822 downwards.
TGAGCCCTGGAAACAACGGACAAGGAAGCGGCAGATCACAGGTAAATTATGCATTCATATTTGTCACTTTTTTCCCCTAATGTGCCGAACTATAACTACGCTTTCCAGGCGGCTTGGCTAGTTAATTTAGCTATGGACAGACACGTTAGCTATGCTAATGTATTAGCTAGCCAGCATCGCTAGGACAACTTTTGTACATTGTACTGTTTTTAGGTTAAATAAACATGCACGCGGAGAATACCCAAATGGTAATTTTCTGAATTCCGTGTCCTTGTGGGCAGATAACTAACTTAGTTAACTATTCTGTTATGGTTGATTTGAAGTTGGCATTTCAATTTCTGTCCAAGGTGACTTCTGGTTGGGGATCCCAGACCTTTCATTTAGCTTGCTTGCTTGCTAGTCTCTTAAGTCTAGTTAAGTTAGTCTGTTCTCCAACATTTCAAACTTTAACTACAGTACTGTACCATGTAAACGTATGCATACCCATGCTGATAAATTTACTACAACATTTTCAATATAACTTGTGGACTTGCTTGACTTGCCTAATTAAAGAAAGGTTAAATAAAATAAACGTTAGACTGGGGTGCGAAAACTATCGCCCTTCCTTCTAGATAGCACAGGATCTGTACAACTGCTGAGACATTGGAAGTATCCGTTTCATATCTTAAAACGCATATATACTTTTATTCAACAAATCAGAATTCTTACTAGCTAACACTAACATTCGTTTGTTGATATCCAGCTAGCTAGATATCATACACTCCAATTGTTATCTGCTATTGCTAACTAGCTATAGCATAGCCTGCTAATGTTAGCCTTGTCACACCAATTTGAAGGCCTCGCGTTGGCCAAGAAGCTAGATGTGCTCCTCAGCACGTATTATGATCATTATTTCAATTTATTTAAACAGGGAAATTCCATTGAGACCAAGGCCTCTTTTACAAGGAAGCTCAGCACACGAGCATACAAATTCACAATATGTACAAGCAATTGAATAAAATGGACATATGAAAAACAAACACATTACTCACTAATAAAAGTCATCAACCAGCCTTCTGAACTTCCCTAGTTGTGCCAAAACATCAAACTTTAGCGTTCTGGACATCTACCCACAGATCTACCTACCTAACTCGGTACCTAACTCGGTGGAAACTGAGAGTTAGGCATCCTTGTAATCAGGTCTGGTGACTTGTGTGCATGTCTGTCATTTAGCAATGAAGTAAGGTATGGCAGACATTTGCACAAGGGCTTTATAAACAAACAGATCTAGAATATTTGAGAGGGCCAGCCTACTTTCTGATACAGAATGCAGTGACGTGTACTGAACCTATCGTTCCTAGTAAAGTGTAGTGGGCTATGAAAAAATGCGTCCAGTGGCAGCTGCATTCATATAGACGATATCGCCATAGTCTAAAGCCAGAATGAATGTCAACTGGATGATTGGGTTTCTGCTATTTAACTAAATGCTGCATGCCCTGTTCCTACAAAGAAGCCTGTTTTAGATATTAAGGCACTTACATTACATATAAAACAGTACATCATATAACATTATTACACCACTGCATATCTAAAATACTACATGTATAATACCACCATACAACTATATTACAATGTACTTGTGTGTAGATTGCATGTGCAAGCGCTCGTTTGCGTATGCATACATCAGATACATTTGTAAGCTTTTTGGGAAATAACATGTACATACTTTTAGCTGCATTAAGTACCAATTTCAGTTCAAGGGCTTTCTACAAAGCAAAAGGGCAGATTGTAGTTGAGAGAGAGCCTTGTCAACAGAAATCCCAACAGAATACACAACCGTATCATATGCATACAATGGGAAGTTACAATTTCTTAGACAAACCAATATTGCTAGATGCCAAAGAACAGGTTGGTGCTAGTAGTGGTCCATGTTCCAGTGAAATGTGTTGCAATCAATTGTTTGACTGGGTGGTTAGTGGGCTGCTATGCATACTCTTCTGAAATGAGTTCATGAAACATCCACCGTGTAGGCTGACCGAAACGATTGTACGGAGGGCCTGGCAAGGGCTGGTGTCCATCTTACACTTCCAAGATCACTTTGGAAGCATGAACATTTGAGCTAAATTTGACCACGACCTCCCAATTGACCTAATCTTGCATCTGATTGGTTCTTACCACCTGCCTATCAAGGACTGTGGGGGGTGGGGGTTGACATGGAGGCCATTATGTGGTCTCCCCTTCATTATGTGGTCTGCCTTCACACATGCAAATTAGCCATGTGTCCGATCCCACAATCAGCCAGCTAAATATCTCAGCTGGAAAACACACTCTCTCTCTTCAGGCCTGCACTGTGACAACCTACCAAGAAGTGCCTGGTTTGAAAGCATTGACATCTTTTGTAAATGTGAACATGTTGTGGACGGAACCCTCCATTAAACAGGCTTTCTGTCTGAAAATGTTTAACAGCCACTCTAGTCTCTACTGTAGCTTCATTTCCCCACGGCTAAGCCCCCTACAGTGTTTAAAGATGTGCAAACTGCTGCACTACACAAAATATGGACTTTTCCGATGGAAGTTATTCTTGTATTCACTAGCTAATTCCTGCTGTCTCCAGCATGCTCTGAGATCCTGTTACTGACAAGGCTATAATAAACATTTCTGCCTTGAAAGTCTATCATCTTCACTGAGGTATTGTAATTGAGTCTTAAATTAGTATTTTTAAAAGAGGACATGTCCTGTTTTTCTGCAACTCTCTGTCATTCTGGCTTTGAGCACATGGACTTTGGTGCATCAGAAACACTATGAAAGGAGTGATGCTGGCTTTGGTCTCTGACATTCTTGCCGTCAAAGCTCTAGTTTTATTACATTTTGACAAGTGGATATGTTTACGTGTTAGATGCAGTGTGTGGATATAGCCAGATGATGTGGTAAATGCGGTGGTTTGCCTGTGATGTCCAAATTTGGACGTCAGTGAGTCTGGACGTCCACTTCATTGTGGGTTGGAGAGGGTTCGTCCTGTGCTCTTTGGTTACCCGTAGTGTAGGGTTACAGACAAACCTGAGATTGTGTTTTAGGAACTCATCCCAGGCATATTTCTGACAGACTTGTAAGAATTGTGCTGGCCTAAAGTAGAGGGGTTTCTCTTCATAGTTTCTCCTCCCTCTCCAGAGGCAGGTTTGATGTCTCCTCCCCACCCTCGTGGTGTGAATTGAACACATGGCACTCTGACTCAGTATTTAATCTGTCCTGAATTGGCACTCTATTTCATATACAGTGCTCTACTTTTGACCAGGACCCATATGTTTCTGGTCAAAAGTAGTGCACTATAAAGAGAATAGGGTGCCATTTAGGATGCAATCCTTTTATTTAGCTGATTTGTAGGTAGGATTTCCCCATCTGAATGGCCTCATTCACATTGACAGCAAGCCCTCGTTTGGTAGATTAGCCTACAGCAGACAGAAGAAGTGTTTAGCTGGGAGAAATTTAGTGATTTTTGCTCACTGGACTCCTAATACAGGGAATATACGAAAACAAGCTTGACCTATTTGTGTTTAAAAAAAAATCACATTCTTTGCTCTGCAGCTATTTTCACCAGTCTTTCATTTGTGGGGTGAGACTTTCTCAAAGTAATGGACCTACAACACCTTCATGTGTGGTGTTTACGAACGGATTGAAACCAGTTACAGGTCATAAAATGGAGTAAGAACAACACAAAATGGAATGTTTACTGCTGGTACCTGAAAAGCATTCTTGTGTAGACAAAGTGTTGTGTATGTATTTAGTTCAGAAAGTGTAGTGTTTAGGATTTAAGTAGCCTTTTCTCTATCTGATGATCTAGTCGGTCTTTTTTGTATTGAGAAAGTTTTATTTTAAGACTGTTAGTCATTTGAGTTTACCAAATGGATTCTGGCAAGTGTAAAATAAAAATATTGCTTTGTTTCTGTCTTTGAAAAAAGTTGATTAATTCAAATTAGGCGTACTGCCAGGTGTACAATACTTCTACAAAGGATTGTTGGTACAACATCCTCCAACTTGCTTTCATTGCTCATAATCCCATCTGAGCTACAGCGAAAACATTTGAATCGTTTTTATTCTGGATAACCTACCCTTAACTGTCATTTAGTGAGTCTGTGTTAAAATCGCAGGGTGCCCAGGCATGACTGCTGACACCCAGACTGTTCGTTTAAAGTGGCCCCTTGGGCTTTCTCGATTGCTCACATTTTCTTTAAGTGCTTCTTCATTTGGCCTGAATTTAGCAGTGACACGAGAAGATTAGATTGAATTGCTCTCACTCTTTTTTGGCACAGCCTGCCGAGCCTCTCGAGAATAACCTGACTCCTAAAGCACTTGACGGCACATTATCCTGGATATCTTTGCCTACCCCTGGACCTGACTATGAACCCCAGGCTATTTAATAGGACTCCGATGGAGAAATCTGATGTATTGAAACATTTAAAAACTACTTTTGTCATTTGCAAGGCATGGTGAATAGGCCTACTTCATTCCTGGCCAGCTGTCATATACTGGAAGTTGAGTAGTGATGGTCAGAATTGGACCATGTTGCTATTGTTTTCTTACTAGTTTTGCTCTAGTCTAGGCTAGACTCTAGATATATTTTTATACCTTTTTATTTAACTAGGCAAGTCAGTTAAGAATACATTCTTATTTACAATGATGGCCTAGGAACAGTGGGTTAACTGCCTGTTCAGGGGCAGAACGACCGACTTTTACCTTGTCAGCTCGTGAATTTGATCTTGCAACCTTTCGGTTACGAGTCCAACGCTCTTACCACTAGGCTACCTGCCGCGAATGAGAAGGAAGGGGCCTTTGACCTTGCAAGCTGTTGGTTGTATTATACAATGTCTAAAGCATAGTAAGCCCAATCTTATGCTAACTTCTCCCATCTCTCTCTGTTAGGTGCCACCAATAGACGCCATGGCGATGAAGCGCTCTCAGCTGTACGGCATGGGCAACAACCCTTACTCCCAGCAACAGCAGGGCGGGGGCGGCTCCTACCCTGGCCAACCATACGGATCACCTTTTCCTCACCGCTACCCAATGGGAATGCCTGGGAGGGGTCAGATGGGCATGAGTGGAATGCACTATCCTCAACAGCAGCAGGTATGTTCTCCATTTAGGCTAGTCAACCACTGCCTAAATGTCTGCCATTGCAATGTAGGCTACTTCTCTACAGACTACTGTCAGCATTCAGGAGTTAGCACATGACGTATTCGCTTTTACAATGAACCGCATTGGGATGCCCTTTCACCAGTTACACCAGTGACTGGAAGGCAGAGGGCTCTTCAGAGCTGTGTGTGTTTTGAATGACAATCACCTTGCAGGTTAATGAAAGCTTTGGCCTGTTGTCCCATCACGCAGAAGGCATGGGTCTGTCCGTGTGCTTGCCTGTCCGTGGTTGCATCCCGGAGGGCACCCTGTTCCTAATGGACCGGGGTGAAAGTAGTGCACTATATAGGGAATAGGTTGTCACACAACCCCTGTGTGGGTGGCAAGGCTCTGACTGAGTGTAGGGATCTGTTGACATGCAGCATGGCTGACAGAGCAGTGTGGGCCAGGCTGGGCTGAGTCAGTCTATTCTGGTTAGAGGCAGACTGCACTGCTGCTATATTTAGCCCCCGGACAGAATGTTGGACTTGGCTCTTAACGCTCCTCCAGAGACGGCCTGGCAGTGGCCCTCACATGGGACCAGGCTGCTGACGTAGCATGATGTATGATGGTCCTAAATAAGGACTAAAGTCTGCCTCACCAGTAGAATTTGTGTACTGTTCTTGCTCGCTCTCTCTTAATTATTTATATATGTATTACACACACACACAGTTTGTTTTGCTGATTGAAGTAAATTCCCTGGGCTTTGCTGCTGTTCTGTTTCACAGTTGGCTCTCTTTCATTCCAGCCATTATCCTTCCATTGACAGGTGCTGAAAAAAAGTATGGAAACCCTTGTTGATATGAATAGACAACAGCTTTCTATGCCCTCCACTTTGGCATGGGCCATGCACGACACACACACACTAGGAATGGTTCTGCAGTTGTAATCTTGTCATATACCAATGTCATATTGATACTGCCTTTGTGGCACTGGATACGTATCTGCTAAATCACCTAAATGTAAATATTCACAACACCAGCTTTGAAAATAGCAGAAATTGCGTTGCCCAAAGAAAACGTCATCTTGACGATGGCAGAGAACCACTATCACATCATTGCATCATTACATCATTAGAAATCAGCAGCATTTTCCAGTTTGACCCTAGGGCTCCGTGTTAGTGTCAGCTCTGCTTGCTTTTCTGTCTCGGAGAGAGACTGAGCGGAGCATATAATGACTTTTATCAGCGCCTGGCCCCTTCTCCATTACCTCATGGATCCCACCTGAAATTGGTTGCTTCAACTATTCAGATACCACCGGGGCCCCGCTTTGCTATTTTATATTGATTGGGGGGGGGGGGTTGCCGGCCAGCCAGCCAGCCAGCCAGCACGGAGAGAAGAGATGCAGCAGAGAAGACATGTCATTCAGAGATCAACCTTAATATTTCATGATAATTAGGAATGGATTTTCCTCAGTCTACTATACAGGCTGGCTTCCATTCTTGCTATGTCTTCCCTTGCATCCTGCTGTCTTTGGTCTGGTGTCAACTGTCCTAAATGGCACCCTATTCCCTCTATGGTGCACTACTATTAATCAGGGCTCTGTAAAGGGAATATGGTGCCATTTGGGATATTCCCCTAGTGTCATCAGTCCCTGATTCAAAACGGTATTATCTTATGCTCTTATGCTTCACGGAGTCGTGGCTGAACGACGACACTATCAACATACAGCTGGCTGGTTATACACTGTACCGGCAGGATAGAACAGCGGCGTCTGGTAAGACAAGGAATGGGTGGCGGGCTATGCATTTTTGTAAATAACAGCTGGTGCACGATATCTAAGGAAGTCTCGAGCTATTGCTTGCCTGAGGTAGGGTATCTCATGATAAGCTGTAGACCACGCTATCTACCCAGAGTTTTCAGGGGGGGGGGGCCTCTGGACCACCTTTACTCCACACACGGACGCATACAAAGCTCTCCCTCCATTTGGCAAGTCTGACCATAATTCTATTCTCCTGCTTACATGCAAAAATGAAAGCAGGAAGCACCAGTGACTAGATCAATAAAAAAGTTGTCAGATGTGGCAGATGCTAAGCTACAGGACTGTTTTGCTAGCACAGACTGGAACATGTTCTGGGATTTTTCCGATGGCATTGAGTACACCACATCAGTCATTAGCTTCATCAATAAGTGCATCGACGATGTCGTCCCCACAGTGACCGTACGTACGTACATACTAGAGGTCGACCGATTTAATTAGGGCCGATTTCAAGTTTTCATAACAATCCGAAATCTGTATTTTTGGCGCCAATTTCTTTATAATTTATTTATTTAACTAGGTAAGTCAGTTAAGAACACATTCTTATTTTCAATGACGGCCTAAGAACGGTGGGTTAACTGGGTTAATCTTGCAACCTTACAGTTAACTAGTCCCACGCAATAACGACCTGCCTCTCTCTCGTTGCACTCCACAAGGAGACTGACTGCCTGTTACGCGAATGCAGTAAGCCAAGGTAAGTTGCTAGCTAGCATTAAACTTATCTTATAAAAAACAATCAATCATAATCACTAGTTAACTACACATGGTTGATGATATTACTAGATTTGATCTAGCGTGTCCTGCGTTGCATATAATCTGACTGAGCATACAAGTGTCTAAGTATCTGACTGAGCGGTGGTAGGCAGAAGCAGGTGCGTAAACATTAATTCAAACAGCACTTTTGTGCGTTTTTCCAGCAGCTCTTCGTTGTGCGTCAAGCATTGCGCTGTTTATGACTTCAAGCCTATCAACTCCCGAGATGAGGCTCGTGTAACTGAAGTGAAATGGCTAGCTAGTTAGCGCTCGCTAATTGTCGTTGTGTTGCTGGTTCGAGCCCAGGGAGGAGCGAGGAGAGGGACGGAAGCTATACTGTTACACTGGCAATACTAAAGTGCCTATAATAACATCCAAAAGTCAAAGGTTAATGAAATACAAATGGTATAGAGGGAAATAGTCCTATAATTCCTATAATAACTACAGCCTAAAACTTCTTACCTGGGAATATTGAAGACTCATGTTAAAAGGAACCCCCAGATTTCATATGTTCTCATGTTCTGAGCAAGGAACTTAAACGTTAGCTTTTTTACAAGACACATATTGCACTTTTACTTTCTTCTCCAATTGAACATATTTCATTATTTTACTTTAGGCTAAATTGATTTTATTGACGTATTATATTAAGTTAAAATAAGTGTTCATTCAGTATTGCTGTAATTGTCATTATTACAAATACATTTTAAAATTAGTCCGATTAATCGGTATCGGCTCTTTTTTGGCCCTCCAATAATCGGCATCGACGTTGAAAAATCCTAATCGGTCGACCTCCAATCCAAAGCCTTTCCATTTGTGGGGTAGTGAAGGAGAGCACACTCTCACCACCGCTGCTGCTGGTGCGTCCTTCAGATGCTCTTGGCCTGGCCTGGAAATGGGCTCAGAGGAGAGGGTCTGGGAGGCAAGAAGAGAGAGCTAGGGGAGGTTTAGTTAGACTCCCAGACATCAGTGTCTCAGTTCCAGAGTCATGAGCTCATGTGTGGAAAAACAGCCTTGACGCCCCTCAGGCTTAAGGCGCTGACGGCTTGTTGGGTGATGAGCATTGCACACAGCTATTGGATTGTAAAACTGCTCAGCGCTGCACTCCCATATGGGCCTCCATGTTTCTCTCTTTGTGTCCCAAATGGCACCCTATTCCCCATGTAGTGCCCTACTTTAGGTATAGGCTACCATTTTGAGCTGCAGACAGAATTAACCCAGCCATTTTCATAGATTGCTCTTTGGTTTCATATATATCTGATGTTTCATAGAATGACCAGGCTAGTGTTCTTGTGCTTGACTATTGAATCATTGAGGGGAGGACCCTTCACCAACAGGGGAATGCTGAACTCTGCCTCTGTTGCAGAAACCTTATGATTGATCGTGTTTACAGATTTCTCGATGGTGTACTCTAGAATAGATATCAGTCTGTTCTATACACTGCTGGTTTTGTGTATTTTGTTCTAGACTTAGAAACACGGCTAGTAAGTGACTCCAGGTGAGGCAGAGAGAGGGATGAGCCAATAACAGCTGTTCCCCAAAACGCCTTACGTAAGACTGTTACAAACAGCTTGAGATGAATGGAGGAGGAGGAGAGCAGCTGGGGCTGTGTCCCAAATGGCACGCTATGGGCTCTGGTAAAAAATGGTGCACTATATAGGGAATAGGGTACCCTTTGGGCCACGGCGGCTGTGTGTATTATTGATGTCAACACAATGTTAATGTATTGAGGCTGGAGAGGTGAGAAACCCTCCAGGGTCCTGTTCATCACTTCTCACTGCCGTTAGTCAACCTCAGTACAGAGCATGGTAAACAACCTAGCAGGCAGAGGGACTGAGTGGAAATGACTTCGATTAAACTCCCAATCAAATTCACTTCTGTATATGAATTTGGATCTTTTAATGGTATGCTGATGATGTCTTGGGGAACTAAAGGCCATTGGTCTAGCCTTTACGTCTCGCAGAGGTGTGGGCATTGACAGTGAGCTTTTAGAGAGTATTGATCCTATCATATCTGATGTCTCCTTTATTGTCTCTCAGCAGATGGCAGCTCAGTATAGGCAGCAGCAGGGGGGCATGAGTGGGTATTGCCAGCCACAAGGCCAGCCCCCGTACTCCAGCCCTCCCCAGCAGCAGCCTGCAGCCCCCACACAGCCTCCCTACATGCAGGCACGTCCACTGCCACAGCAGGTAAGACTACAACCCCTACAATGCCACGCGTGTATTGACGTTGACTAGCCAATTGACAGGACTTCAGTTAGACTTCTGACCTTTCTGAACCACGCACTCATCGGCTAGTTCATGTCCATGAGTGTAATCAAAGCAGTGTTTACCCCATAAGCACACACACACACACACACACACACGTTGATTTCATTGTGGAGAGACCGGTTTACTGGGATTATAGCCAGAACAGAGGCCACCCAGGTCCATCTTCATTTTAAAAACTTAATGAGCAATACATTAAAAACCAATTCTGTGCTGTAGTATTCCCCAGAGATTAGAGTGGGCCGATATCTGTTCCATCTGCACTCCCCGTCCCCTCTCTCTCTCAGCATGCGTCCCAAATGGCACCCTATTCCCACTACCTTTGACAAGGACAGTCTCTCTGGCTGTTTGAGTCAGCCATTTTGGCTGCTCGTATTTGTAGGCGCGAGGCAGCGGGTCAGCTGCAGTCATTTTTTATTCAGCTAGCAGAGAGTTACCTGCAGGGGAGTCCTTGGATGAAGGGAAAACCCTGACCCTCTGTAATACCTGCGGTTCCTCTGGTGAAAGGAGTGGTTCTGAGAGAGAAGGAATACAGAACACAAGAAGAGAGAGGTTAACACTGGTGCTGCCTGGCTGGAACAATGACATATTGACTGAGTAACATTCAGTTTCCAGTTGGGATGGGAATTGCCAGGTACACCAAGTTAATGATAGTTTCACAATACTTAGGTGCGATGCGATATGTATTTTGATACTGATTTTTATTGCATTTCGATGTTTCAAACATATTGCTCACCATATGTCTGCTGCAGAGGGACAAGAGAGCCATGGGACATGATCAGTCATGGAAATAGTGCTGAAAACTACGTTTCTGTTTATCCCCACACACTAACTGTATTTAAAAAATATATCTTAGATGACGAGACTGATGGGGGAAAAAACATGTTCAAACTCTGCCCCTGCCACGTGTCCACTCCCACTGTTTTTGACAGGGAGGATAGGGGAAATAAAGGGATGAATTTAGACTGATACCCTTGTGCTTGCTACAGCTCCTGCTAGCACCAAAGACCCAAGATGGCCACCACTGTGCTTGTTAGACAAGTGTTTCCTGTGAAACTGGGTGTTGTAATGATGAAACACAGCTGCCAACAACACAGAGCTGAACACACTGAACTCTGTCGGGGGCCACTGAACAAGACAAGGCGTCGCTTCTATGTTCGCCCCCTTTAGGGATGCAAACAGTGTTCCACCTGACCCAAACCACAATCAGAGAGACTGAGAGCGTGGCAGTCTACTGATCTCTATGTTGACCCTGCTACTCCGTGTCTCTCCTCTGTCCCAGCGGCCTTCGTAAGCTTTGTGTGTGTCGTCTTGGCGAGACAATGAGCCAGCGTACACCACGGGAAACGTGCATGTGTTTGATACAGTAAAGCCTGGAGAAAGGAAAGATGATATCGAAGCTCCCCTCCTGGACATGGGTTTTCATTTATTCAGTGCGTCCCAAATGACACCCTATTCCCTATACAGAGCAGGGTCTAGTCAGAAGTTGTGCACTATGTAGGGCAGGGATCATCAACTAGATTCAGCCTCTGGACGATTTATTGTAATTTTTTCTTCAGTGGATGGTAGGGGGCCGGAACATAATTACAAATCATTTGTAGACTGCAGATTGACCTCAAGAAGTTCAAACCGATATAATATTTGACTAAAACATAATTTCAAACCTTGCTTACATTTGAGTACAATCACATCAGGGCTTCCGTTAGGATCATCTGGCGCCGGACAACGTGACCGGGAAGAAATGAATTTACCCGCCATTTAAGAAATCCACCAGACCCCACCAGGCATTGGGTGCATAACCCATTAGGGCATCTACCCACGATGCTCAGAATGACCGACATCACATGTGGATTATGGTAATTAATCTTAACAGAACACACAACTCCTGTAATGAAGCAGCCAATAAAACGTACATTTTCAAACATTTGCCAAAATGAAATTGGCAGGAGAATACCAATCTAAAAAGCCCACCTGATAGTGTTTCCATAGATACACAATCTCTGTTAGAATCTAAATATGCAATGACTAGGACGGGTTGTTACTATGACTAGGACGGGTTGTTACTATGACGGGTTGTTACTATGACTATGACGGGTTGTTACTATGACTAGGACGGGTTGTTACTATGACTAGGATGGGTTGTTACTATGACTAGGACGGGTTGTTACTATGACTAGGACGGGTTGTTACTATGATTAGGACGGGTTGTTACTATGACTAGGACGGGTTGTTACTATGACGGGTTGTTACTATGACGGGTTGTTACTATGACGGGTTGTTACTATGACGGGTTGTTACTATGACTATGACGGGTTGTTACTATGACGGGTTGTTACTATGACTATGACGGGTTGTTACTATGACTGGTTGTTACTATGACTAGGATGGGTTGTTAATATGACTAGGATGGGTTGTTAATATGACTAGGACGGGTTGTTACTATGACTAGGATGGGTTGTTACTATGACTATGACGGGTTGTTACTATGACTAGGATGGGTTGTTACTATGACTATGACGGGTTGTGACTATGACGGGTTGTGACTATGACGGGTTGTGACTATGACGGGTTGTGACTATGACGGGTTGTGACTATGACGGGTTGTGACTATGACGGGTTGTTACTATGACGGGTTGTTACTATGACTAGGATGGGTTGTTACTATGACTAGGATGGGTTGTTACTATGACTAGGATGGGTTGTTACTATGACTAGGACGGGTTGTTACTATGACTAGGACGGGTTGTTACTATGACTGGTTGTTACTATGACGGGTTGTTACTATGACGGGTTGTTACTATGACGGGTTGTTACTATGACGGGTTGTTAATATGACGGGTTGTTAATAGGACTAGGACGGGTTGTTAATAGGACTAGGACGGGTTGTTAATAGGACTAGGACAGGTTGTTAATAGGACTAGGACGGGTTGTTACTAGGACTAGGACGGGTTGTGACTAGGACGGGTTGTTACTAGGACTAGGACGGGTTGTGACTAGGACGGGTTGTGACTAGGACGGGTTGTGACTAGGACTAGGATGGGTTGTTACTATGACTGGGGTGGGTTGCTAATAGGACTGGGGTGGGTTGCTAATAGGACTGGGGTGGGTTGCTAATAGGACTGGGGTGGGTTGCTAATAGGACTAGGATGGCTTCTGGACAACAAGAAAGTTGATATGAAACCAATAGAACAGGAGAGAAATTACATAGTGGTTAGGGCTGGGCGATATATCCGATTTAATTCAAATGTATGTTTTTGCGCACTATTCCAAATGCCTATATCGTAGAATCAAGTTTTTCTCAGAATCAAGTATTTTGTATTTCTTAGTTTTTATGAGCATCTGTTCTCATGTTGTTTTTTTGGTCTCTTTCACTCCTTCTGTGCTGGTCACCTTCCCATTTACACCAGAGATCTGTAATATAATAACGAGATGCTCATGTCTCTGCCTTAACAATGGGAGTTGTTGTCCCAAAGACGGGAAAGCAGGTTTCAAGCCTAAGTTACAAATAAGTGCATAGAAACGCACTGGGCTTATTTTGGACACATTTTGGCGAGAATGTAAGCTCTCGCTTCGCCACTTTCTCCCAAGCCCCTCCCCATACCACTCACAACAACAAAGATGAGAGATCACTTCTTCCTCTGACAAGCGGTTTCAAGACATTATTATACTGTAATAGAGAAGTTAACCTTTCCAACCATACCCTTTTTCTACTCCTCAAATTTTGAGGAGAGCAGACACTACTACAATGGATGTACCAATGAACATTCATTCTTGAAAATGCTCAGTTCATTTTGTGCGCATTATGGTACCACGTATTGCTAGCAGCATTTTAGTAAAATCAAGATTGTTATACTAGCTGTTTAGTCTGTTTTTTTTTATTTTTAAGTTTGCAATAAGCATATAACTATTATCAAAGGAATCGGCAACTCATTCTGAGAAATAAGTCAGGCCACTTGATTTCAACGTGTGAAGTGGACAGGCTAGCATGCAGTTCATAAGACGGACGGACAGAAGGGTGTGTTCATAACAATTAAACTGTTTTTCCTTGTTAGCTGAATTCAGATCTGGTGAAATTATACCTAGACCCAAGTTGGCTACACTTGAAATATAAATATTAGCTGGGTACTAACTAGCACGTGGGCTTGTGCTTGAGAGATTGAGACCGGTGTTAATTTTCTATAATACCTGCTACATTATTAGTGAATGTGCATTATGCATGGTTCTGGTTACATTTGTAACGAAAAAGGGCATTTTTAAAGACAACTGAAAGCCTGATCAGTTTTTATTGGCCCAAAAATTATTTTATGGTTGTGGAAGGCATCTATTCAGCCTCGGTATAATTACACAAACTCTGAATTAATTAAATGATTGCTGACTGTTTTAAATGCAGTGGATTTGACCTTTTAATTGTTCAACAATGCTTATTTAGAGACAACATAAAATAAAATTGAGATGTGTATATATTTTGAATTGCGCATAAGTCTGAAAAAATGTAAATGTGAGTTTTAGGCCCTATCGCTCAGCCCTAATAGTGGGGGTCCAATAGGGAAGTAAATGGAAATTGTCTGTCTATACAGAAAGAGAGGAATCCTGGATAATTTAGCTTCTTTAAAAAAAGAGCTGTGGATTGTTTCAAATTGCAAGCTCGTAGGCCTTACGCCTATTTGGAAAGCCCGCCGTTTGGGCAGCGCGCGTAGCAATAGGCCTAGCTGATTGAGTTGTGGCTGTCAGTAAAACACATCTAAAATGTGTGTAGATAATGTGTCTTGAGAAGAAAGGGAGGGGTGTGGTAAAGATAGACGCGAGTCCAAGCTGTCTCTTGCCCATTCATTGTGTGAATTGTTTGCAATTTTTGATTAATTCCTCATTACATATGTCATCAGTAGTAAATGTAATCCCCGTCATTTGGATCCATGAATTTATGTTAATGCATGTATTAATTAGTCAATTACAGTTCTCATTCTTGGAGTGGAAATGTTGTTTGCAGATTTCACAACCTGCTACACTTGTGAGAAAGTTTTGGTTAATTTCATAACCATTTACGAGATTAACAAAAAACTGTCATTGTCTTTTGTTTTGGAGTGCTCCATGTGAGCAATTAGCACTTATCTGATTTCTTTGTCCTGAAAATGTTGAGGGAGCGTGCGTGCCTGAGAATGCATAGAAGTACCTGGCCTGCTCTGTGGAAATGTAGGAAAGTGTGTTGATAATATATTAAAACTATACTTCCTCACTGTACGCTATTTGAAAAATCTTCCCAACAATCTCCCCTCTAACCACCAATCCTCGGGGTGAAAGAGAAATGGAAGTTACAGGCCTACTGCTGCATTGGCCTATAGGCTCTGAGTTCCATGCACTCATTTCTTTAGCTGCCAATGGATCATGGTGTATCAATGCATATGGCAGAGGCTGGTGATGTTGCATTAGTTGATTTTTAACTTGATCAATTTAATTAAGATTTTTCGGATAAAAAAAATATATATGTTCCACGAAAATGCACATACGAAAATCATATCTACGCCTTCCCAACTTGAAAGTCACGCGCTGCCTTTAAAGTATTTTTAAAATTATTGCCTCCACGTTTCCATGGTGAGATTTTGTCTACAGGCTACTTTGAAGCAAGGTAAAACATGTCTCCATAATATAAGATAGAATATTCAGGTTTTTCAAAATGCACACTACCTCCAGCTCACATTGTAAAGTGGAGAGTGAGGCACTGGCAGCCTGTTGCCTGCACTTGAATGGGAGAGTCAGCTTCAATTACCAGTTGAGGATTAAAAATAGTAGCTCTTTTTAATCGTGCACCAATACTGTTTTTAACACACGATTGCATTTAGAATTGTTGCGCAATGAATGGGCTTCTAAACGCAGGTTTTACTGAAGCAGCAACCAGGTGAGGAGCTGCAGGAGAAATCGCGCTCAAAATAGGCTCTGTACGCGTGTGATAAATCAGATACATGAGGACTAACAAGAATAAACACAGGCCAATTTAATTCCACTAAATTATGAAATCAACCTATAGACTGATAAGCCTGACGGTCAAATGTATTTCCGTCAATGAATAAAAAGCATTATTTTGCAAAATATTTTTTTTGTCCTGGTCATTTTTTTTGCAAAAAACAATCAGATTTCGACAGAAATATGGCTGAGACGCAAAGAAAGTTCAAGGAGAGGGGCTACAAGAATGATCAGATTAACATTGCCATTGAGGAAATTCAAAACAAAACGAGACATGACCTTTTCAAAATTAAAATCACTTTGCGCCGATTTGCTGGTGTTTTTACAGTCTTATGTCCCCCCCACCCACACACTATTTTTGGGCTCTAAAAGCTAACTAAAGTCACCAGTGGGCCACCAGTTGGGGATTCCTAACATAGGGAATAGGGTGTCATTTGGATTGCATGCTGTGGCTGACTGCAGCCCGGCAGCCCGGCTGTCACGCCTGCTCTCCGTGAAGAACGCTCTCCTGAAGGGAGCAGCCAGGGTCCAAGCCCTCCTCTGCATTTTACTGACGCTGTGAATGCAGCTCTCGGCTTAGATTGGAGGTCACGTTACGCTTGGCAGGAAGGATGAATTTGGCCTTAAAATCGGCTTTAAAGTAAAGAGTAGCTTTTCTCTCTCCGGATCCGTTTGACTGGATAAAGGCCTGTAGTTAACAAGAAGAGATGAACCCAGTCAGGCAGCCCTACCACTCTCATAGTCTGCGTCTCTATGGTAACAGCACACCCTTGCAGATCCCTGCAACTTGATGAGTGTTTTCTTCTGAAATGATTCACTAGAATTGATTGGTGATTAAGTGTCAGCACCTATAAAAAAAAAAAATAAAAAAAACTGAATAGCACTGAGACACGGGTTAGATGCAAATCTCTTTTAAAATAAGGAATGCAACTTTGAGGGCACACAACAATCATGTTAGGTGAAATAGACGTGATTACACAATGAACCGGTTGCTTGCTGGCGACGGGTGTATTCTTGAGCACCCAGCGGACGGTTGTTTGCTGACGACGGGTGTATTCTTGAGCATCCAGCGGACGGTTGCTTGCTGGCGACGGGTGTATTCTTGAGCACCCAGCGGACGGTTGCTTGCTGGCGACGGGTGTATTCTTGAGCACCCAGCGGACGGTTGCTTTGGGGAATAATAATAAAATGTACATTTTAACACGTAGCTGTGCTATTGCTGATACAGTCTAATGTATTTCCTGTTGACCTCCATCACATAGAGCCTGTCAGCGCTGATATGTTGCAACTCAAATGGCTCCCTATCCCCGACATAGGGCTCTAGTCAAAAGTAGTGCACTGTGTCCCATGATCAAAAGTAGTGCACTATATAGGGAATAGGGTGCCATTTGGGATTCACACATATTGTGATGCTTTGTTGCCACTGGATGATTTGTTTAATTCCCTTACATCACGCATCCCTCTCCGTACCTCAAACACATTCCCTTACATCACGCATCCCTCTCCGTACCTCAAACACATTCCCTTACATCACGCATCCCTCTACGTACCTCAAACACATTCCCTCGGAACATATTTTATTACTGTGTAGCCAAGCATTTCACAAGCAAAGGAAGTCTTTAATGTGTAAGCTATTTGTAATATCGCTGTTTGTCAGCCTGCCTGGCTGAGAGCTTGTACAACACTATGCCTACATTGCACTGTGTGAACGTCCTTAATGATCTGGAAGAGGTATTGAAGAATGGAAAAACAGACCTGCTGAATTTCATTATAAATGTTTTATTATTTAGGATTTTGTTCTATAACGCATGCAAACCCCAACTCCAATATATCCTCCGTCATATGATGCATCAGCAGATGAAACCCATGTTCATCCCAATGTATGCACAACTCAAGTAGAGTTGAGTGGGGGTGGAGTTGGCCTCTGGCTGGCTGCATACTTTCACTATGATTCGTTTCCTGTGCGTGGCCCTCCCAGACACACACACAGAGTACATGCCCCACTCCTCTCCTCTGGCCCTCCCTGCCTGTTGAGGGAAGTGGTCTTTATTGTGCCAGAGCAGCTGTTCCATACAACCGGCATGTGAGCGAGTACGACAGAGCACGGATGGCATCCTCGGAGTGTAAACATTGGCCTGTGTCTGACCTGGCCGTGACCCAGCTATCACTGCACTCCACTTGAGTAATCCTGGCCAGCCCTGCTCAGTCTGTAAATATCTCACCAGGCTACTGGCTTAATGGGACTAGTCTGTGTGTTTCTCATTGCCTCATTTCAAACAGACTGATTCTCAGTGATCTGACTGGCCTCCTCCTGAGTATTTGCTCACCTCCGGAAATGGTAGGCTCTCATTTTGAGGAAATCCTGCAAAATAAATGAACCACAGAAGATTTAATGTCTGCTGAGTCACTGGGCTGCAGGCCAGTTTATACTAATCAGTATGATTTATTTTATTGAACCTTTATTTAACTAGGCAAGTCAGTTAAGAACAAATTCTTATTCACAATGATGGCCTACCAAAAGGCCTCCTGCGGGGATGGGGGCCTGGGATTCAAATAAAAAATATAGGACAAAACACACATTACGACAAGAGAGACCTAGGACAACAACATAGCAAGGCAGCAAGACATGACAACACAACATGGTAGCAAAACAACATGGTAGCAGCACAAAACATGGTACAAACATTATTGGGCAAAAAGGTCAAGGTAGAGACAACAATACATCCCACACAGCAGCCACAACTGTCAGTAAGTGTCTGTGATTGAGTCTTTGAATGAAGAGATGGAGATAAAACCGTCCAGTGTGAGTGTTTGTTGCAGCTCGTTCCAGTCGCTAGCTGCAGCGAACTGAAAAGACGAGCGACCCAAGGATGTGTGTGCTTTGGGGATCTTTAACAGAATGTGACTGGCAGAATGGGTGTTGTATGTTGAGGATGAGGGCTGCAGTAGGTATCTCAGACAGGGGGGAGTGAGGCCTAAGACGGTTTTAGAAATAAGCATCAACCAGTTGGTCTTGCGACTGGTTTACAGAGATGACCAGTTTAGAGGAGTATAAAGTGCAGTGATGTGTCCTATAAGGAGCATTGGTGGCAAATCTGACGGCCGAACAATAATGAACATCTAGCCGCTCGAGAGCACCCTTACCTGCCGATCTATAAATTACTTCTCTGTAATCTAACATGGGTAGGATGGTCATCTGAATCAGGGTTAGTTTGGCAGCTGGGGTGAAAGAGGAGCGATTTACGATAGAGGAAACCAGGTCTACATTAAACTTTAGCCTGCAGCTTTGGTATGTGCTGAGAGAAGGACAGTGTACCGTAAACAAAACAGTACAAATCATCCATTCTCCACTCCATGTTTGAGCTCTTCGGATTAAAGGCAGTTGTTTGTTGGCAGGGGGGGGGCGCATTTTAAATGTCAGCAGAAATGGATTAGTACATTTCTGTTTCACTTCTCCTTCAACCTGCATCTCTCTCGCTCACTCTCTCCTGTCCTCTCTTGCTCTCTCCTGTCCGCTCTCTCCTGTCCGCTCTCGCTCTCTCCTGTCTCCCCTCTCTCGCTCTGTGTGTGTGTGTTCTGTCCTTCTCTGTCTGTATAGGAGGTGTCACAAGAGGGCTATGTCAATAGGGCCCAATCTGCTATGACCCCTGGGAAGCCCAACCATGAGGAGATGGGCCTCAGCCAGCAGGACAGACCCTCCAGTCTACCTGTAAGTCCACTTCAGTTTCTGAAAAATACCAGCAAGCACTGCACCACAAAATGTGCTGTAAGGCTACTTCACAACCACTGGAAACGCATACTGAACAGCACTCGAAATGCACGGCAAAATGTACTGAGGGAACTGCAACACACACATCCAGGGTTTTAGTTTTCTTAACTGACTGCCTTCAATTGGAATTGAGCTCAACCCTGAGGCACACCCACTGCATCAGCCTACCCTTTTAAATATTTATTGCAGGGCAGGAGCCATGTCCTTAACACTTGTCAGGGCCGACATGACCTTTTGGGTCTTGCCACTAGCTTTAACAAGACCACAGGGCTTTAACTGGGACCATGGTGGGACTCAGACCCAGCACCATATTACCTGTAAAGTGCACTACTTTTGAAGGTTCCATCTGGTCAGAAGTAGTGCACTATGGAATATATGGTGCAAATTTGGGAGTCAGATCTTAACTATACTTCTCTTCAGATGACACCAAGGGATTGGTTTTCCATATACAGATTAAGCTTAGTCCTGCACTATGTAGGGTGCCATTAGGGACTTGTCTGTAGTCGCTCTGGGACAGTCTCCCACTAACGCTGAGTGCTGGTTCTCTCTAGTCGCTCTGGGCCAGTCTCCCACTAACACTGAGGGCTGGTTCTCCATGGCTGTTGAGCTGACTTTGCCCACACAAACCTTATTTAGGCTGCTGTCTTATTGAGGAGGGTTGGAGAGAGCGAGGGTGCTGAAGGGCTCTCTTCAACCTTACTCCTCCTCATTCCCTGCTGCAGTCTCCTCTGTTCGTCCGTGTCTAAGTGCTCAACTGAGTCAGTCAGGGTGGGCCCACAGCTCTCTGAGTCAGTCGGAGCTCTTCCTCGTTGCTCCCATCCACTTATTTTTCCTTCTGTTTGACTGTCCATTTCATAGTTACTGATACAGCGTTGTTTTGGCTGCACAGTCAACGGATATGGACATTAGAGGTCGAACGATTATAATTTTTCAACGCCGATACCGATTATTGGAGGACAAAAAAAAGCCGATACCGATTTAATCGTCCGATTTTAAAATGTATTTGTAATAATGACAATTACACTTATTTTAACTTAATAAAATACATCAATCAAATAAATTTAGCCTCAACTAAATAATGAAACATGTTCAATTTGGTTTAAATAATGCAAAAACAAAGTTTTGGAGGAGAAAGTAAAAGTGCAATATGTGCCATGTAAGAAAGCTAACGTTTAAGTTCCTTGCTCAGAACATGAGAACATATGAAAGCTGGTGGTTCCTTTTAACATGAGTTTTCAATATTCCCAGGTAAGAAGTTTTAGGTTGTAGGAATTATGACTATTTCGCTCTATACCATTTGTATTTCATATACCTTTGACTATTGGATGTTCTTATAGGCACTTTAGTATTGCCAGTGTAACAGTATAGCTTCCGTCCCTCTCCTCGCCCCTACCTGGGCTCGAACCAGGAACACATCGACAACAGCCATCCTCGAAGCAGCGTTACCCATGCAGAGCAAGGGGAACAACTACTCCAAGTCTCAGAGCAAGTGACGTTTGAAACGCTATTAGCGCGCACCTCGCTAACTAGCTAGCCATTTCACACCGATTACACCAGCCTAATCTCGGGAGTTGATAGGCTTGAAGTCAGAAACAGCAGAGCTGCTGGCAAAACGCACGAAAGTGCTTTTTGAATGAATGCTTATGAGCCTGCTGGTGCCCACCATCGCTCAGTCAGACTGCTCTATCAAATCATAGACTTAATTATAACATAACACACAGAAATATGAGCCTTAGGTCATTAATATGGTAGAATCCGGAAACGATCATCTCGAAAACAAAACGTTTATTCTTTCAGTGAAATACGGAACCGTTCCGTATTTTATCTAACGGGTGGCATCCATCAGTCTTAAGTATTCCTTCCTTCCTGATACATTGCTCAGCCTTTAATGTTATGTCATAATGTCATAATTACGTAAAATTCTGGCGGCAAATTCGTTCTCAATGAGCCAGGCGGCCCAAACTGTTGCATATACCCTGACTCTGCGTGCAATGAACGCAAGAGAAGTGAAACAATTTCACCTGGTTAACATTGCCTGCTAACCTGGATTTCTTTTAGCTAAATAAGCAGGTTTAAAATGATTTACTTCTGTGTATTGATTTTAAGAAAAGCATTGATGTTTACGGTTAGGTACACATTGGGGCAACGACAGTCCTTTTTCACGAATACGCACCGCATCGATTATATGCAACGCAGGACACGCTAGATAAACTAGTAATATCATCAACCATGTGTAGTTAACTAGTGATTATGATTGATTACGTTTAATGCTAGCTAGCAACTTACCTTGGCTTCTTACTGCATTCACGTAACAGGCGAGCTCCTCGTGAGGCAGGTGGTTAGAGCGTTGGACTAGTTAACCATAAGGTTGCAAGATTGAATCCCTGAGCCGACAAGGTAAAAATCTGTCGTTCTGCCCCCGAACAGAGAGTTAACCCACCGTTCCTAGGCCGTCATTGAAAATAAGAATGTGTTCTTAACTGACTTGCCTTGTTAAATAAAGATAAAATTAAGGTGTTAAAAAAAACTGCAAAATCGGCGTCTAAAATGACCGATTTCCGGTTGTTATGAAAACTTGAAATCGGCCCTAATTAATCAGCCATTCCGATTCATTGGTTGACCTCTAGTGGACATGGCTGCGTTTCGGTGGTTCTCTTGCACCACTAAGCATGGCTAGAATACATTTTCCCTCCCTTTCCTCTCTCATGCTCCTGAGAGGGAGAAATCATTATGGAAGTCGACTTAAGAGTAATTGCCGGATATTATTTAGGCCAAGCGTGGCAGCCGAGAGATGTACGCACAGAATTTCAATGCTGGATTCGATTTCAAAGGGTAATTTGAATTGATCCTGTTTTGGTCTGGTGATTCTCTGGGGCAACATTCAGGCAGGGTTTAAAGATGCCATTGTTCGATGTGCTATAGATAGACAGCATGGGATTCAATCTGTGATGATGGCATATTGCCAGCCAGCTGTTTAAAGATAATCAGTTAATTATGCATTTGTCTCACATTGGAGTTCTCTCTTGTCCCTGGTGATGGTGTAAGTCATGCACTCTGTGCCTGATAAACCTGCGTGTGGGTGTGTGTGTGGAAAGCTAGTGGGTTAGTTGTTGACTTGTAGACATGCTGTGTGGTCTGCAGCTTTGGAAGGACGTATGTCATGTAGTGTGTGCAGGCAGAGACTCCTTCTATTTACAGTGTAAGTCACTCACTGTGTCATCAAGAAACAATGGCATAGGGAACCCCGCGAAGGAATGTAATATATATTGTTTTAGTGATGCACCAATATGACATTTTTGGCCAATATCTGATATTTTCCTTGCCCAAAAAACCTGATACCAATATTTAACATTGTAGCTGCCTTTTTAAGCATTCTAGTACAGTTAAATAGTTAACACACACATGGACACAGCGGTCTAAGGCACTGCATCTCAGTGCAAG
Organism: Oncorhynchus clarkii lewisi; assembly: GCF_045791955.1. Taxonomy (NCBI): domain Eukaryota; kingdom Metazoa; phylum Chordata; class Actinopteri; order Salmoniformes; family Salmonidae; genus Oncorhynchus; species Oncorhynchus clarkii. The sequence goes on along the minus strand of NC_092154.1, from coordinate 16,026,734 downwards.
AGGTGTCACTACAGTCCCTGGTTCGAATCCAGACTGTATCACATCCAGCCGTGGTTGGGAGTCCCATAGGGCGGCGCACAATTGACCCAGCGTCGTCTGGGTTTGGCCGGGGAAGGCCGTCATAGTAAATAAGAAGTTGTTCTTAACTGACTTGCCTAGTTAAATACACACACCACACTGACCAAAAGGTTATTCTGTTGGCATTTATGATTGTCCCCATTACCAGTAAAACATCAACATATTTATTTCACTTACTTGCTGTGCTGTTTCGTTGTTCATTTGTTCAGTCGGTTCATTCTCAACCAGAATTTCATCGTACATGTCAAGCAGTGAAGGTTCAGTTCTGTCAGTGGCCTCTCTTCCTCGGTGCGCACTGTTACTGTGTCAGTTTCCATCTTGTCCCGCTGTGTCTGTAACATTTCACGTAAACCCTGTTTTGTCTGCATCGAAGTAGTGGTCCTTGTACATAGCATCGAGCATGGTGGCGAAACAGTAGAGAATGTCGCCGAATTGCTTGTTCACAGCCTGTGTGGGCAGTTTTGTTGCCGGGGCAAACTTTTGTCAAGGGCAACTGTTTCATTCACCAATGTGGGCCAGTAAAAACACCCACCTCGTCGGGAAAAGGGGCAGCGTTGCACACTAGCTGCTAGCTGACTGGTTAGCATAGCTTTGGCTAAGTCAGAATGGGCATGCGCTCTCCACTGTCGGTGGTGTTAGAATTTAACAAAAATATAAACTGAGCTGAAATGTTCCAAACGCACATAAAGCTCATAAAAAAATATATATATCCCCATTTTCGTGGTATCCAATTGTTTTTAGTAATTACTATCTTGTCTCATCGCTACAACTCCCATCGCTACAACTCCATTATGACAACATCTGAAAAATAGTACCGGGGGAAAAAAGTGTGCCGGTGCTCGACTAGTCACCGAAAGCCAACATCTCTCACGACAGAGAACGGTTGATTGTCAAGGGCAATGAATTCCATTATCGTGGCTTTAATGGATTTCACCTTTGAGTTGTCTCGCTGAAATGTTCTTACTCTTTCAAATGACTGTTTGACTTGTTGACTGTTGATCCACACAGCAGACATTGTGGGCTAGGTTAGGAATGCTGTGTCACACGTGTAGGGCAACATTTTACATGGTGCCATTATGTCATGCACCTCCGTTATATACGAAGATGTTCTCTCTGTGTTATATAGGTATGTACGTCAGCTTTGACTTCGGGTTTGCACATCGCCGTTAAACTAGACATCGGGCCGATACCGATGCTGGCATTTTTAGCTAATATTGACCGATTCTGACATGTTCATCACAATTTTTTTAAATATTTTTTTTTAGTTCACAGTTGCTTGCGTGCTCACAGGTAGTATTACGGTAATATTCTACAGGGAACTTTCTAACCCTGTCCAGACTTTCATATTTGTCTCTGACTACCACAGGTAATTGTGTTGAAAGTCTGTGTAGACCAGACCAGCAAGCTGGTGAAGAGTGGCTCTGAAAAGAGTGAATAGGTACTATACTTCCAATGCTACTGCCGAGTCCTCTCATTGGGCCGAGTCCTAATCAGATATAGCAGTCATCCCACCCTCAGGGTATGAAATGTCTATAAGTGTAGTGTGGTTCACCCTCGCCACCCTCCCTTCTGCCGCTCTCCCACTCTGCCGCTGGTGTTGCTATGGCAACGGGGCTGAGGAAACAGCCTCCTCAGAAATGTGCATATTCTAGCAACTGATTATGTACTAATCACATTCTACTAATGGAACGTATTCTTGTCATCCCTCCACAGATTCACCTGTTTAGATTTGAGTATTGTGTCAATTGAGCCCGACTGTGGTGCTTCATATAGACGGAGACCAGTGTATTTTAGCAATACATTTTTATTTTCACCGCATTCTAGTTTTCTGACTGCTATTAATACGATTTTGCATCAATATTCCCAGTGGAAGTCTGTGATTGGGTGCTTCTGCTGTTTTGGACACGATGGAACATGATTGGTATTAGAGTTCACAGTCAGTTTTTTGTTTTCAAGTGTCACACATTTTAATTGAATTCCTGTGAAATGTGACATGATATTTAACTCTCTCGGGAACCGGCATTTCATCTTTGTTTTCTTTTCAAGCCATAATCAAATCCGCTTCGTCTTTCCCCGGCGCCATTGTAAACAGGCCAAGCTGGATGCTCAATCAGGATCCAGGAGGGAGGCAGCAAGGCTTTGATCAGTGCCCGTAAATCTTTTTGAAGAGTACACCCCCCCCCCCCAATTTGAGACGCAAACTGCCTCACCCCGGAGACATGGCTTCCCTTAAATCGCTGTTAATGCCCCCCCCCATTCTTTTTTTGATTTCCGTAAATATAGGATAAAAGATGACTTGAGTGTGGTTGCTTCAAAGCTCAGGGTGGTTGAAAAAAAATAGGTTCTGTGGTGTTTACTAAATTCTGCCTAAGCTACAGGTGTATTTCCCGAAAAATGATTTTCCATACATCGCAAGGCAAGTGTGTGAACATCAACATTGTTGGTATGTATGCCCATTGCCCAAGTTCACTAAATAATTTCCCAGCACTGTTTCATAGGAGAGGCCAGAGTGGAGTCGGGACTGTTTGGTGCGCTCCGCCGTAGTTAAACTACATGGTATCCTACAACCATCCAGGCCTTTCTGTAGCTGGGCGCTGTATCAGAGATGGCCTGTGGCAAATACCACACTATTCAAATCTCGTGTTATTTGTCACATATAACTGCAACAGATGTAGACCTTACAGTGAAATGCTTATTTACAAGCCCTTAACCAACAATGCAGTTTTAAGAAAAGTATTTACTAAAAACAGAAAGCATCACATTACATGGGGAATAGGATTCCACTGGAGGCCTAAATCAGAGATGGTGAGCACGATGCCCCACTGCAGATCCCCCACACTCCTCCAAAGACTGAGTAGTCTCCTGACACACACAGCCTTCCACTATTCCATTTAGGACAGCCGAAGGGCCTGGCTTTAGCTGAATGTTGTTGCAGGTGGCAGGCAGTTCTCTATAAGCTGGGAGGTTTGGTTTCTTGCCTGTTGCGGCAGAAAGCCCAGATTTGCGTTGTAATCTTGTCCTGATGCCTGTGTTATTAGAACAGCTCCTACGCAGTGCTGCTCTGGGCTTTCTCTCACACACAAACGGGGCAGGCTTTCAGACCCCACCATATGATTGACACCTAGCTGGAGCGCTGGACCACCGCCAGGCCTCGTGTGTGTTTGTCATAGTAGTGTATGAGTTTTTCTAGTATGACCCTGAGATTGCTTCACAGCCCCAGAATGTTTTTTTCTACCTCTCAATGCTCTTTTATTTTATTTGTTTATTTAAACTTTATTTAACTAGTCAGTTAAGAACAAATTCTTATTTACAATGATGGCCTAGGAACAGTGGGTTAACTGCCTTGTTCAGGGGTAGAACGACAGATTTTTACCTTGTCAGCTCGGGATTCAATCTAGCAGCCTTTCGGTTACTAGTCCAACGCTCTAACCACTAGGCTACCTGTCGCCCCACATGTCTTGCGTGTGATAACAGGCAGGCCATGACGCATTTACAATCAGAAATGGAGCTAGAGCTATTTGTTGAGGTGCTCACCTAACAAGAGAATTCAGTGTGTTTCCATCAATGACCATGATGGAATAGATATGCCACAATGCCCCAGACCTTTTTGGCTATATAGTAGAATGGAGCCAACAGAGCTGTATAGTGGATCTAGCCCATAAGCAGAGTTATGACCGGCAATAGAAGGTTGATTTATGACGTGATGTAAGTGTCACATGGGTGAGCTGCTATTTAATACCAAGACCATTTAATGGAACACATTTCTAGGCAGAGAATGCGTGTCATTTTGGCTAGATGGTCGTGTCTATATGACCACTTTACACATGGCTGATAACACATAGTGATAAACCAGTGAATTTTGCTCTACCAACCAATAACAACCTGGCTTTTGTTTCAAGAAAAATTCCTAGTCTGCCACAAAACTCATGATGAATCATTATGGTTCATTGATTCACCAGTGGTGTTTAAGTATGAACCAATGGTGGAAGAAATGTGCACTTTATTGGGAAAAGGCTGAGAGACTAGATGGAGCTTAGTAAATTACTCCTGTTTGCGTCCCAAATGTCACCATATTCCCAATAAAGTGCACTACTTTTGACCAGAGCCGTATGGGTAGTGTACTAAATAGGGATTAGGGTACCAATTGGGAGGCTTACTCTGTTTCTCTGTTTTATAGACCTGAAGGCAAGCAGCAGAAGCCACAAATCCCAGGGTGTCTGCAGCTCCTTTAAAGTTTTAGTCTTAAATACATTTCTGATTTAAAGGTCTTAAGTCTTAAAATGTTTTAAAGTCAGTTTTCAAAGGTGTTAAAAAATGTTAGAGATGACTACAGTGTTTCCGTTATATTGTGCCTCTGTTAAATTGTTGCCACCACGGGAAAAAATTATTTAGTTTTTTAAACATCAGATAATACTAGAGGCGCACTTTCAAGATGTTAGAGAGCATTCCAACCACATGCTGGGGAGCATTCCAACTACGTTTCTGGGGAGCAGTCCAACCACATGCTGGGGAGCAGTCCAACCACATGCTGGGGAGCAGTCCAACCACGTTGCTGGGGAGCATTCCAACCACGTTGCTGGGGAGCATTCCAACCACGTTGCTGGGGAGCATTCCAACCACGTTGCTGGGGAGCATTCCAACCACGTGCTGGGGAGCATTCCAACCACGTTGCTGGGGACAATTCCAACCACGTTGCTGGGGACAATTCCAACCCCGTGGCCGGGGAGCATTCCAACCCCGTGGCCGGGGAGCATTCCAACCCCGTGGCCGGGGAGCATTCCAACCCCGTGGCCGGGGAGCATTCCAACCCCGTGGCCGGGGAGCATTCCAACCACGTGGCCGGGGAGCATTCCAACCACGTGGCCGGGGAGCATTCCAACCACGTGGTTGGCGGGAGCTCTGTGTGTACAGGGCATGTGCCAGTGCAATTTGGGTCGTTGAGAGAGGAGAGTACAAGGTAGCCTAAACAACTTTCTAGATAACAAAACTAACTAGAGCTGGGATGATGAACTAAAAATGACCGACACGGTCATTGCCCTCCTCTTACCAGAGCAAGAGGCTTATGTCAGTGATTAGACTACACAATGCTCCTGCAGATTTTTGGGTTCTAAACTATTATTTGGTCAACAGTAATGTGCATTAACCTGATTTCTACAATTGAAGTTTAGAATGTTATTTTATGTGAATCCCCATTAGCTGACTCCAATGGCGACAGCTAGTCTTACTGGGGCCCGACACAAAACGAAAATGTCCATTACAGATAAGGCTTTACAATTGACATACATTTAAAAACATGAACATGTAATTTGTGTGACGGTATCTGCCCTGTTTCTGGCTCTCACTCCCTCCCCCTTGGTACACGGCGTGAAGGGAGAGATGCGTTTTGAGAAGCACAAGCATACTGACAGACTGTTTTTAGAACAACTACTGTTAAAAAGAGGACTCTCAGCTTTGTGTGTATAACCATCATTTCTCAATTGTCAATATAGAGGAAATGACACCACTTTACAAATTAACTATATCATTGAGATGACAGTGAATACAGTAAGTAGCCTAGTGGTTAGAGCGTTGGGCCAGTAACCGAAAGATTGCTGGATCGAATCCCTGAGCTGACATTCTGCCCCTGAACAAGGCAGTTAATCCACTGTTCCCTGGTAGGCCGTCATTGTAAATAAGAATTTGTTCTTAACTGACTTGCCTAGTTAAATGAAAAAATATAGGCCTACCAATGGCATGACTATGTAGCATCAGATAGTTGGCAATCTAGCTAATGTGGTTTGAGTTCCCACTTCCTCAGGTGGTAAATTATGTTGCATAGCCAATGTGCACAAAAAACTTGCAGGCAAATGAATCTCTAAAGAGCCAAACATATTTCTGGTTCCTATTTTGACATGTTGCACATCAAAATATCCATGATGCATTCCCTGTCTTACTTGGCTCTGGAAAAGGTCAGTCTAGAGCCCTCCTGCTTAGCTATCTTGTGAAGGACAGTTTTGCCATTTGATACCATATTCACTGAATGAGGTAATTATTTCATTAGAACTGTTGGTTATAGGCTAATGTTTTAATGTTGGATTATAAACTGGGTGGTTCGAGCCCTGAATGCTGATTGGCTGACAGCCGTGGTATATCACAGTGTACCACGGGTATGACAAAACATTTATTTTTACTGCTCTAATTATGTTGGTAAGCAGTTTATAATAGCAGTAAGGCACCACGGGGGTCTGTGGTATATGACCATTATACCACGGCTAAGGGCTATATCCAGGCACTCCTCGTTGCGTCGCGCAAAGGAGCAGTGTTTAGCCTATGGGCCCTGGTCAAAAGTAGCTCATTATATAGGGAATATGGTGCCATTTAGGAAGCACACGATATGAAACGATGTCTCCTCAGCTGGCCCAGAAAGAGGAACTCTACTGACCAGGCTGATTATGGAAGAGAACAATACTGAGACTGGTGACGCACACAGCCCTCTAATCTCATCTACTCAGCATGAACTCACTCACTCACTCACTAGGTGTTTTTGTTGATGCATTGTTCTTTTATACCCCAGTATCCTCCATGTTTCATCTTTGTTTTTCTCTCTCCCTCTTGTGTTCTGCTGCTCACTCCTACTGTAAACACTCTCAGCCTTGCCATTTGTGAAACCCGTGAAGCTAGGATGCTGATCTTTCTCCAGATCGTGTCAGCCCCGTTCATTTCTCCTGAATCACAAATGCCGTCCTGTAAACAAACAGCCAGTGTTCCTGTCTCTTCTGTCTCTTCACCGGCCATTTACACTGTACAAGTGGCAGTCACCTAGCCACGCTAGCCCTTATATGGGTGCTAGCTAGGTAGTGCTTTGTATCAACAGCTATTGTCAGTCAATCCAGTAGGGGTTGGAAGCTATGGTGAGCTCTGATTGGTCACTTGTGTTGCGAGGATTTGAATAAAGATCAGCTTTCCAGAACTTAAGTCCCGCCCTGTTCAGGTCCCTGGCGTCGCTCAACGGTCCCCCCCACTCACTGCTTCTCTGGCTTTCCTTCCTTTGAAAGGGAATGGCTTCCAATGTTTCACCGCACGGTGCCTCTTCCTAGTGTAAACCTGCATCTCCTCCATTCACTTCTATAGCCCTGATCCCAGATCAACGATGGCTGTGAATGAGCCCTTTATCACTGATGCTGCTCACAGCCATTCCAGTTCCATTGCAAAGCTGCTGAATTTGAGAAGCCGTGTGAGCCTGTCATAACGGTGCTGTATTCTCAGGCAGCCAGGTGTTCTCTGTGGGGCCCAGACAGAATGGGCTCCTCTCGGCTTCTGCCAACATCCCAATTGGCACCGTATTCCCTTTTATAGCGCTCTACATTTGACCAGGGTCCATACACCTCTGGTCAGAAGTGGTGCACTATAAAGGGAATAGGGTGCCATTTTGGACGTGTGCTCTGTTTGACACGTGACTGTTCAGCTGGGGAAATCTGCCAATTCTGTCTGAATACAAGGCATGTTAACCCCCCACTGTAGGTGATCCCTCAGTTGTTTGATCTGCCAAGAGGATGCTGTCAGAATGGAGTAGCATGCGAGACGCACACACACACACACACACACCACCATCCCACGGACAGACTGACAGGATGACATGCGCTCTGCAGGACATGGAGCCCGGCTGATGGAAGGGCCAATCACCCACAACGGGGCTTACTGTCACCACAGTGTGTGTGCCTGTGTCTCAGCCTCTGTGCCTGCCTGTGTCTCAGCCTCTGTGCCTGCCTGTGTCTCAGCCTCTGTGCCTGCCTCTTTGCCTGCGTCAGTCCTACATGTGGGGCCCTGTCCACGGTGCCCTTATCTGTCAGAAAACAGCATGAGGGAGGAATAGGAGCGAGCATGGCTCACACTGCGTAGCTTTGGCCTTATAATGCATCCCATACTGACTGCTTCTCTCTCGTACAAAACACTGCTGCCGGCTCACTACAGACCGGCTCAACTACGGACCGGATCACTACGGAGCTCTCCTGTTGAAGTGGAGATGCTTTTCTTCTGTCGGAGATATACCACTTGTCTGGTTGACTAGCGGAGACGAGAGGGGCTTTTGTCAGTAGATTTGATTTGTTTGTGCTGGTGGAGTAAGTAAGTGTGTGTGTGTGTGTGTGTGTGTGTTAGCTTTGTTTTCCTAGCTTTGTTGTCCAATAGGCCTGCTGTTGTTTTTACTGTTGTGAGTGAGCATCGTGAAAATAATAAGTTAAACCTGCAGGTAGTCTGAGCATGTATGATGCATTAGTGTGTAGCTCAATAGGAGCGTGCCTTAGTGAGCCGGTCCGTAGTTGAGCCGGTCTGTAGTGAGCCTGCTAGCGCTAGCTGCATTAGCATGTGTCTGTAACCACGCAGCAGACAGACATCACAACCACACAGCCTCTTTGCTTACTACAGCATGGTTCCTCCTGCTGCCTCCCTCGTATTAAACATTGTTAAGGAATGAGCTTGTGTCCCAAATGGCACCCCATTCCCTTTAAAGTGCACTACTGACCAGGGCCCATAGGGATCTGCTCAAAAGTAGCCTACTATATAGGGATTATGGTGTCAATTGGGACTCATCCCTCATTAAGGTCTAAAGGGAGAGGCTGAATTACCTCCAGCAGGCTGACCACCTGTTTAGTTTCCTCTCCTTTAAAAAGTCTGGCTGATTTAAATAGGAGGCAGTACATTTCAATTTCCCTTTTAATACGGCGTGACAAAAACGAGGCGTGGAGCCCCCTTCAAACACGGCCAGCTATTGATTACTCACAAGTGTGTACACACACATTCCAATCAAACCCACTCAAGACACACAGATGACACCACCTTCGCACAAGAGGGAAGACAATGCGGGTGCCTACATAATGTCAGGAATGAAACCCACCAGGTTAGCTGTCAAATCCCAAATTGGGTTAGACTAACAGATCAGTTATATTACTACGGGGCTTGTCACAGTTAACGGTGTAATAGTGTGACATGTTTATCGCTGTCATTTTTGGGACTCCGTCTCCATTTCTTCACCGCACACGTTTCCACATGGACCCTTGGCAGGACGCAACACGACTGCAGTCCATGTCTGTTCCTTTACACATCTGAAGACGCTGTGAATCTAGCTAAAGTCATGTCAAAGTTATGCCCAATGTTACTGGAGCTGTGTTTCTTCTAGCAGCCGTGGAGCGCATGTCGCAGCCGTTTTAAACTGCTCACCTGACGCCGTTTCTTTTGGTTTGATAATAAATGAGGTTGCTATTATCCTGATAACTTGACCACTGACTAGGCTATGCACAAGAGGAACTGAGCAGGAATAGGCTTCTCAAAGAGATACTTCAAAGGTAGGCTGCTAATGCCAGAGTGGGGTGTGTATGATTGTGTTTTTAAGTTTATTTTTGTCACGTGTGCTAGTACAGTGAAATGTCTTTCTAGCTCTTTCCCAACAGTGTGTGAGAGCAGAGTAAGTGAGAGAGGGCTGAGGGGTGGAGGGAGTGTGTAAGCCTGTGTGTGTCAAGTTATCTGAACAGTCAAGATGGTTACTTTTAAAAGTTCTTCTTTTTTTTCTTCCTGTTGTCACACCCATTTAGAATGCCCGACGCTTCAACAGTACTTAGACCTGTGTGTGTTGTGAGCAAACTTCAAGAACATTGATAATAGGCAGGAGGGCTACTGAAACAATGGGAGCATTCATAGCTGTAGCTGTGTCAGTGACTTGTGGTGTTTATGGTGTAAAATGCTATTAAAACATTCTGATATAGATAATGTTGTGTTTCCATACCTTAGAATCAGTATGCCTGTAACTAAATGCACTGCTTTTTAAATGGAAATAATCTTTCTTTGGGGTGAAATTTGAGCAAATTCAAAGATTTCAATTTAACTAATGCCATTAACTTGATTAATCGCCTGACAGCCCTAATTACTACGAGTTTGACAGACAAATGATGAAATTTTGCGACAGACATGTGAGTATTGTGGCAACCACAGGGTTCTCACAGCAGAGCCAATCAAAGGACAGGTGTGAGCTGTAGGAGCACAGTTATTGAACTGTGTGTTTGAGAGGGAGGACTGATGGTGTCATTTATTTTCCTAGACCTCGGCGTGTGCTTTTCATGTCACACACAAACACATGCGGACGGCCTCTTGACGTGTTTTTTTTACCCAACTTCTCCCGCTGTTTTCTAAGGAAAGAAGGAAAGATAAATATTTGAATTGAAAAACAATGGAACTGACTGTTTACTGGTGGGAGAAAAGGAGAGCGGGCAGCTCAGTGAGTTAGAGGGAGGGAGAGAACACGAACTGAGAATGAGACATAAGATGATTAAAAGGTCTAGTGAGGGATGAGAGCCCAGAAGTCGTTTCAGAGGCAGCAAAATGCACCGCAATAACTAAACCAGCGAAGCAAGGGGGCGGCTGCTGAGTTTGAAAGATTACAGCAGAGGGAGAGAAGAAGAAAAGCCTGCATTCTGTGTTCCCTCTTCTTTCTGTCTGCTGACAAGCATTTGGCGTCGTCCTATCTAAAACAACTAGCCCCCCTCTCTCCCTCCGTTCTGTTGGTTCTTTCTGCTGTTCCCCTTACACACACTCACATTATTTTCTCCTCTTTCCCTCCTCCCCACTCTGTCTGCTCCCATCCCCTCCCCACTCTGTGTACTCTGTCTGCTCCCATGAGTGAGAGGGGGTGGGTAGGGGCCTTGCCTGCCTGCTTTCCTCTGAGAACACAGCTGCAGTGAAGCAGACACATTGGGCCTGCCACACTGATGTTAAAGCTTGCTGCTCCCCCCTACACACACTGCATTCTAATTACTTGCAGGCTGAAAGGAGTGTTGTTTATTCTAAGACCTAGAGGCTGATCTACATCCTGTGTAGATCCTCTTCTCTCTCCTGTACCCTTCATCTCTCTTCCCTCCTGTACCCTTCATTTCTCTTCCCTCCCTCCCTCCTGTACCCTCCTTCCCTCCCTCCCTCCTGTACCCTTCATTTCCCCTCCTGTACCCCTCCATACCCTTCATTTCTCTCCCCCTCCCTCCTGTATCCTTCATTTCTCTCCCCCTCCCTCCCGTACCCTTCATCTCTCTCCCCCTCCCTCCCGTACCCTTCATCTCTCTCCCCCTCCCTCCCGTACCCTTCATCTCTCTCCCCCTCCCTCCCGTACCCTTCATCTCTCTCCCCCTCCCTCCCGTACCCTTCATCTCTCTCACCCTCCCTCCCGTACCCTTCATCTCTCTCACCCTCCCTCCCGTACCCTTCATCTCTCTCACCCTCCCTCCCGTACCCTTCATCTCTCTCCCCCTCCCTCCCGTACCCTTCATCTCTCTCCCCCTCCCTCCCGTACCCTTCATTTCTCTCCCCCTCCCTCCTGTACCCTTCATCCCTCCTTTGATTCTTTCCTCTGTGCGTTGCGGCTCACTCCCCATAATTAGAATGCGCACAAGGGGGATGAGCTGGAGGGAAAGGATAGAGGAGCAGGGGAGTCTAAGGCAGGCAGAGCTGTGAGCTGGTTGGCTGAGCCACTGGCAAAGGGGAGGGGGGGGGATGGGTTGCCACTCTGCTATTGGTTGGCCTGAGGCCCAGGGACAGGGGGGTTGAGCGGATGCGAGCTCTAGTGTTGTGCCTCTCTCCTACAGGGAGCTCCGCTCATCAAACCCACCACAGCATTGAGGGGGGAAATCAGCAAAATGCTGTCTGTTATTACACTGTGGGTGTGAGAGGGACGCCCTAGCAACTATTTCTCTTTAAATCACTAGCACTCAGAATGCACTGTGCTGTTAGCTGGACTGGAAGATGAAACAGTATTGTAGTAGTAGGTAAGGTTGGTACAGACTACAAGAGGACTGGATTCCCATCCATTATACCTTCCCAGTCTGTGTCTATGCTACACCCCCAAATGGCACACTACCTTTGACCAGGGCCTATAGGGTATTGTAGGGTTTCCCAAACTCAGTGTCTGTGTCTGCCTGTATACCAGTCTTCCTCGTTCTCTCCCAGTCTCTGTATACCAGTCTTCCTCGTTCTCTCCCAGTCTCTGTCAATTCAATAGTCTTTATTTTCAGGGTAAGTTTCTTACTTTGTCAAAATACACATATAACAACAATGGTGGGACCAACAGCAATAAGACACCAATAATAATAGTAGTAGTAGTGGAAATGGTGTCACCATTAACAGCAACAACAACATTAATGAGAATAACAATAGATGAAAGCAATGGGCAGTCTCCACATGACTGAGAAGACACATGACACGGTATGAAAGCCAAAACAAAACGGGAAATATTATTGACATTACACTGCACTTTCACTGGCCGTACCCACTACCGTACCCCCCCCTTCTCTCTTTAACTAGAGGGGAGCGCGGTGAGAGGGGAGGGGGAGAGGGAGCGCGAGGCGAGGGAGAGCAGGTTGGTCAGGATGATATCTGAGGGTGCCTCTGTTTACGGATTTAGGGTTGTACCTGGTAGGTTCCTTGATAATTTGCTTGCTCGCTCCCTCATCTCGCTCGCTCGTTCCCTCATTTCGATCCCTTCATTTCGCTCGCTCCTGCTCTTTCTCCCTCGTCTCACTCACTCCTGCTCTCATCTCTCTCTCGCTCGCTCTCTCTCATATATTGATTGTCTGGAGGATGTGAGAGAAGGTAATTACTTTTTTTTCATCTAAATCAAATAAAATGAAAGTCTTGGACAGTCCCTAATTTTTCACAATGCTTTATGTTCTCCCCCTTGTTCCTCTTTTCCTTTGTTCCAAATCGTACTGGTGAATCTATTCTACACCCCCCCCCCCCCCCCCCAAATCCCCTCTGTCCCGTAGTGCTACTCTAGTCAAATGAGGAATGTATTGTATTAATGATACTGCTCAGCTATATTTGGTTTTTACACACTCGCTCAGCCTCAATCACACACATGCACCCTTAGAGAAATCAGTCAGATTGCTGCTGTCCCCGTTCCCCACTATTTCTTACACGCTGTCATTAAGTCTAAATTATTTTTCAGCACAGCCCCGCGTGTGTGTCATCTGACTGCTACTCATGATTTGTAAATGATGCCCCTCTCTGTAGTTCCTTGGGATGGGGTTGTTCCATTGTATTGTCAGCAGCTATTCCTTCCCTCAGGCCTCTCTTCCCCTTCCATATTTCAGTTGTCTCCTCTTATGGCATCCTCATTCCTTATTGGTAGTTTGATAATTCAGTCCCGGAGCTGGTTGGCTGTAGCCTGTCACGGTTTGAGTGGCTCAGACAGGCCACCTGTTAAGGTAAAGGTTTTTGTCCCAAATGGTGCCCTATTCCCTATATAGTGCCCTGGTCAAATGGGCCCTGGTCAAATGTAGTGTACACTGTAGTGTTGTCATGATACCAGTTTTCCTATCACAATACTTGATACATCACAATACCACGCAAAAAAAAGAAGCTGTTTTAGCCAAAGTCATAGAATGGCACTTGATCCAGACAGATAAACTCAGCTACTGTTCTGTTCAATCGCTGGGTGTCTTTTGAGATCAATATCATTATATGTGTCAAAGGTTATGTTTTTTTGACAGCCGTGTACACATTAATTTAATCAATTATTTTTACCAAAGTCAAATTGATAGATTGTACTAACTACAAAGCAACATAATTGTAATCATTTAGTTGAATGGTAAATCTCTTGATAAACTGGGTAAATCAAGATGTAGACTAGGTCTATTCACAATACAGGTGAATGGATATTATTCAATAGGAGTGTGTGCATGCATTGAGTTATTGAGGCTGATTTCATGGGGTTAAAGATGACAAACGATCAGAATGTGCACAGAATGTGCATGTGGAATCTGACGTTGTGGCTATGGAATCTAGTGGAAACCAGACAGGATGGATAAGTAGGACCAAGACGTAAATTAGTTTTTGGTGGAGAGGGAGACTAAGTGAATTAATACGGTTTTTGGTGACAATCGGCTTTGAAATCAGCATATTTCACATTATGGTTTGCATATTTACGGAGTACTAGGGTAGTGAATTCAGCTGTAAGCTAGCAAGGAAAGCCTACAATTTAAAGCTGGAAGCTACCGGTCTAGCATGGTAAAGGTGTTCTAGCCTGTATTAGAGGTTTTGATCGATTATGATTTTTCTACGCCGATACTGATTAATCTGACATTTTTGAAAATGTATTTGTAATAATGACAATTACAACAATACTGAATGAACTTATTTTAACTTAAGATAATACATCAATAAAATCAATTTAGCCTCAACTAAATAATGAAACATGTTCAATTTGGTTTAAATAATGCAAAAACAAAGTGTTGGAGAAGAAAGTAAAAGTGCAATATGTGCCATGTAAGAAAGCTAACGTTTAAGTTCCTTGCTCAGAACATGAGAACATATGAAAGCTGGTGGTTCCTTTTAACATGAGTCTTTAATATTCCCAGGTAAGACGTTTTAGGTTGTAGGAATTATAGGACTATTTCTCTCTATACCATTTGTATTTCATATACCTTTGACTATTGAATGTTCTTATAGGCACTTTAGTATTGCCAGTGTAACAGTATAGCTTCCGTCCCTCTCCTCGCCGCTACCTAGGCTCGAACCAGGAACACATCGACAACAGCCACCCTCGAAGCAGCGTTACCCATGCAGAGCAAGGGGAACAACTACTCCAAGTCTGAGAGCGAGTGACGTTTGAAAAGCTATTAGCGCTCAGTCAGACTGCTCTATCAAATCATAGACTTAATTATAACATAATAACACACAGAAATATGAGCCTTAGTTTCCGGATTCTACCATATTAATGACCTATCATCTTGAAAAAAAAACATTTATTCTTTCAGTGAAATATGGAACCGTTCCGTATTTTATCTAACGGGTGGCATCAATAAGTCAAAATATTCCTGTTGCATTGTACAACCTTCAATGTTATGTCATAATTACGTAAAATTCTGGCAAATTCAGGCGGCCCAAACTGTTGCATATACCCTGACTCTGCGTGCAATGAACTCAAGAGAAGTGACACAATTTCACCTGGTTAACATTGCCTGCTAACCTGGATTTATTTTAGCTAAATAAGCAGCTTTAAAAATGTATACTTCTGTGTATTGATTTTAAGAAAGGCATTGATGTTTATGGTTAGGTACACGTTGGAGCAACGACAGTCCTTTTTTGCGAATGCGCACTGCATCGATTATATGCAACGCAGGACACGCTAGATAAACTAGTAATATCATCAACCATGTGTAGTTAACTAGTGATTATGATTGATTAAGTTTAATGCTAGCTAGCAACTTACCTTGGCTTCTTACTGCATTCACGTAACAGGCGGGCTCCTCGTGAGGCAGGTGGTTAGAGCGTTGGACTAGTTAACAGTAAGGTTGCAAGATTGAATCCCTGAGCTGACAAGGTAAAAATCTTTCGTTCTGCCCCTGAACGAGGCAGTTAACCCACCGTTCCTAGGCCGTCATTGAAAATAAGAATGTGTTCTTAACTGACTTGCCTCGTTAAATAAAGATTAAATAAAGGCGCAAAAAAAATATTGGCGTCCAAAATGACACAAATACAGATTTCCGATTGTTATGAAAACTTAATCAGCCCTAATTAATCGGTCGACCTCTAGCCTGTATGGACATTGTTTTGCGAACAGTTTCAACATTTCTGCATGCCGTGTTGCATTATTCAAGTGTGTTAAAGTCTGTGCAGCATGAGTGGGGACTGGAGAGCTAATGTAGCCCAGACAGCCCTAGCAATGAATGGAGCAAGCTCTTTAGGCTGTAATGGGACTGTGCTGTAATGAGACTGTGCTGTAATGAGACTGTGCTGTAATGAGACTGTGCTGTAATGAGACTGTGCTGTAATGGGACTGGGCTGATAGACTTGATCCTTTCAATCACATGAGACAGATTTGACAGAAGTACCGAACATACAAAAGTTCTCGTACCAAACCACTTTGGTTTTTTTTGTAGCAAAAGTACAGAAGTTTTGATTACAGTGCACTAGTGTTACACGGTATAAGGGAATAGGGTGCAATTTGGGATGCAGCCAACCAGGACATCCAGAGCTACGGTGATGAGCACCGTCTGAAACGGGGACTTCAAACAGAACAAAAAGCCTCTGTTGGCTGTCAATATTTTAATTGGGCATGAGTGTGTGAGGTTGTGTGTTGTTGGCGGGAAGGAGAGAGACTCCATCACACCAACCCTCGGGCTAAATAGGAGACAGGATGAGAGGGGAGAAAAGGCAATGAGTACCACAGGTTTCTATTTCAGCCCCCTCTCAATTTGCCCTCTTTTTATGATCCTACTGCTACAGCAGTGCTTGTGGAGTCGTCTACTGAAAGGCACAGCCAGTCAGTGTGCATATGAACTGGTGTTCAGAGTGCTGAAGACGGAAGAAGAACCTTGACTTCTATGCACATCACAGAGCCAATGTGTCTCTCTCGCGTTCGCTCTCATTACTATTCTGCACCAGTGCCTGAGTGCTGTTTTCTGTCCTTCAGGCTCTCTGCTTTTACTCTGCTTTGTAGTGGTGTTTGTGTTGAAAGCTGGGTGGCTGGTGCATCTTCCTATCCCAGCACACACTCCCACCCATAGTGGGGCCAGATGGAGAAGTAATCCAGTCCTCTGATATGGGTTCAGGCATCAGAACCTAAACATCACCCTGAGTTACATTATCAGGAATCCGGCAACTGGATGTATGCCATCAAACTCATCTAAAGCTGTCCTCAGAAGAAAAGCCCATCAGTCTTCTTTTGAACATGGCATTATTGTGCCGCCTCATCCCTACCCAAGAGAGACTGCACTTCCCACTGGAGGCTGTCTGTCTAATCTCCCATCCATCGCTCTGCACCGAGTCACGTTCCCACTGTCTCTAGACACACGCGTCGTCTCCTGAGAGCGCTCATCAAACTTAATACGCCAGGCAGCGCTCCTTGTCAGATTTCACAGAGTCTGATTCCCCTCCTTAGCCTTCTGAATGTCTCTGTGTGAGTACACCACAGTGTTCTGCTCAGGACCACTGCCACTGCTGCTACCCCCTACTGGGACACATTTGATGGGGGAAAGATCTAGGCTCAGGCCGTCCCACTGGCCTTCCTTGGCTTTTACTATTTTCTCAATGGCATATTTGTCAAAGGCAATACTTTTCTTCAAACTATATGGACAGAATCAAACGGCTGGGGGATGAGAAGACGATGGCGGGTGCTCTGGTGAATGTGTCATAGCTACTTTAGAGCCCCAGCTCCATCTAGTCGTCTGTCTGCCCATCAGCAACATCTTGGGTGTGTTGTGTCCAAATAGCCAGGCTATGAGCAGAGAGGGCAGCGATGTGCTTACTCCCCCACACTATGCACAGTCAGCACACTGCTCCTTGCTGCCTGGGGTGAATCTCTCTCACACACACACACACACACAGGCTGAGCAATCCTGGGGGCTGAGAAATAAGAGAGCTGGGAAACAAATTATCAGCAGGTGAACAAAACTGGAAAGCAACTTTCTCTCTCTGCAATGTGGCGCATGTGTGCATGGCTCCTCCATGGTCCCATTTCAACCGTTTCCGTAGCAACCCACATTTATTTATCCCTCTTCTTTCACTGCCATTTCCATAGTGACAGAGCAAGGTGAGAGAAGGGAGGCGGTTAAAAAGCCAGAATAATTAAATCCGTAAAGTTAGTAAGCTGGGGCCACTAACGAATGGGAATAATTATATCCGTAAAGTTGGTAAGCTGGGGCCACTAACGAATGGGAATAATTATATCCGTAAAGTTAGTAAGCTGGGGCCACTAACGAATGGGAATAATTATATCCGTAAAGTTAGTAAACGGGGGCCACTAACGAATGGGAATAATTATATCCGTAAAGTTAGTAAGCGGGGGCCACTAACGAATGGGAATAATTATATCCGTAATGTTAGTAAGCTGGGGCCACTAACGAATGGGAATAATTATATCCGTAAAGTTAGTAAGCTGGGGCCACTAACGAATGGGAATAATTATATCCGTAATGTTAGTAAGCTGGGGCCACTAACGAATGGGAATAATTATATCCGTAAAGTTAGTAAGCTGGGGCCACTAACGAATGGGAATAATTATATCCGTAATGTTAGTAAGCTGGGGCCACTAACGAATGGGAATAATTATATCCGTAAAGTTAGTAAGCTGGGGCCACTAACGAATGGGAATAATTATATCCGTAAAGTTGGTAAGCTGGGGCCACTAATGAATGGGAATAATTATATCCGTAAAGTTAGTAAGCTGGGGCCACTAATGAATGGGAATAATTATATCCGTAAAGTTAGTAAGCTGGGGCCACTAACGAAAAATCATGCAAGCAGCACAAGTCTGGAGGAATATATGTAAACAGGTAGAAGTGGTCCCCCAGTGCCTTTTCAATTGGTGAAATAAAGGCTTTGTTGTTGAAATATGTAACACATTCTGAAAACTGAAGAGAAGGCCTTGGCTTGCATCCCAAATGCCACCCTATTCCCTTTATCGTGCACTACTTTTGACTAGAGCCCTATGTACTCCTATGAAGTGTGCTATGTAGGGAATTGTTTGTCACATGTGCCGAATACAACAGGTGTAGACTTTACTGTGAAATGCTCATTTACGATCCCTTCCCAACAAAGCAGAATTTAAAAAGTCAAGAAAAAAGGGGATGGTAATAAAATAACAATAATGAGGCTGGATGCAGGGGGGCTGGATACAGGCGGGCTGGATACAGGCGGGCTGGATACAGGCGGGCTGGATACAGGCGGGCTGGATACAGGCGGGCTGGATACAGGCGGGCTGGATACAGTGTGCAGGGGTACGAGGTAGTCCAGGTAATATGTACATGTAGGTAGGGGTAAAAGTGACTAGGCAATCAGGATAGATAATAGAGTAGCTGCAGCGTGTGTGTGTGTGTGTGTAGTCCAGTGAGTGTATAGCGCCAGCGCAAGAATGTCAGTGCAAAAAATAATACCTTTTTATACAATAAACAAAACATAATTACAAATAAAACCAAAAAAAGGCAGTCAATGCAAATATTAGGGACACTGCACTCAACCCCCATTACCTCTAATGATGCTCCCCTGTGATGGTGAATAGGAGCATCCAACCCCCATTACCTCTAATGATGCTCCCCTGTGATGGTGAATAGGGGCATCCAACCCCCATTACCTCTAATGATGGTGAATAGGAGCATCCAACCCCCATTACCTCTGATGCTCCCCTGTGATGGTGAATAGGAGCATCCAACCCCCATTACCTCTAATGATGGTGAATAGGACCATCCAACCCCCATTACCTCTAATGATGGTGAATAGGACCATCCAACCCCCATTACCTCTAATGATGGTGAATAGGACCATCCAACCCCCATTACCTCTGATGATGCTCCCCTGTGATGGTGAATAGGAGCATCCAACCCCCATTACCTCTAATGATGCTCCCCTGTGATGGTGAATAGGAGCATCCAATCCCCATTACCTCTAATGATGGTGAATAGGAGCATCCAACCCCCATTACCTCTGATGATGCTCCCCTGTGATGGTGAATAGGAGCATCCAACCCCCATTACCTCTAATGATGGTGAATAGGACCATCCAACCCCCATTACCTCTAATGATGGTGAATAGGAGCATCCAACCCCCATTACCTCTGATGATGCTCCCCTGTGATGGTGAATAGGAGCATCCAACCCCCATTACCTCTAATGATGCTCCCCTGTGATGGTGAATAGGAGCATCCAACCCCCATTACCTCTAATGATGCTCCCCTGTGATGGTGAATAGGAGCATCCAACCCCCATTACCTCTAATGATGCTCCCCTGTGATGGTGAATAGGAGCATCCAATCCCCATTACCTCTAATAATGCTCCCCTGTGATGGTGAATAGGAGCATCCAATCCCCATTACCTCTAATGATGCTCCCCTGTGATGGTGAATAGGAGCATCCAACCCCCATTACCCCTAATGATGCTCCCCTGTGATGGTGAATAGGAGCATCCAACCCCCATTACCTCTAATGATGCTCCCCTGTGATGGTGAATAGGAGCATCCAACCCCCATTACCTCTAATGATGCTCCCCTGTGATGGTGAATAGGAGCATCCAACCCCCATTACCTCTAATGATGGTGAATAGGAGCATCCAACCCCCATTACCTCTAATGATGGTGAATATGACCATCCAACCCCCATTACCTCTAATGATGGTGAATAGGACCATCCAACCCCCATTACCTCTAATGATGGTGAATAGGACCATCCAACCCCCATTACCTCTAATGATGGTGAATAGGACCATCCAACCCCCATTACCTCTAATGATGGTGAATAGGACCATCCAACCCCCATTACCTCTAATGATGGTGAATAGGACCATCCAACCCCCATTACCTCTAATGATGGTGAATAGGACCATCCATCCCCCATTACCTCTAATGATGGTGAATAGGACCATCCAACCCCCATTTCCTCTGATGCTACCCTGTGATGGTGAACTAGAAAACCCTTTCGGACACATGTAGGAACTTGAGGAGTGCAGATGAGAGGATCCCACTGCACAGTAGGGTGCATTGCAGTCAAGTGTAATTGGCTGATTTAGTCTGCGTGTTTTTTAAATGCATAGCTGGGATGCTATTAACTGCTTTGTGGCACTGTGGGTATTTTAAGTGACTGATCATAAAGTAAGTGGTTGTTAAGGCCTCAGAGGAAGTGTCATATTGACGGGTGACAGGTTGTAGTTAGGAGCTGCCTGCTTGCCAGCTGGGAGAGAGGCCACCGACCACACCGTTTCTACAACTATCAAAAGCGCAGAGGGAAAAAGGGAGGCACATTGGAGGGCAACTCATTGGCACTATTAAACTCTGTCTCCATTCTTGATGTGGCATTGAGGACATTTGGCATGGCTCTCTTTTGTAGGTAGGTACTTTGGCCAAATCTGCTTAAATTTGAGGTGTTTATGCCACTTAGGTAAATTGGTGATTGTTGCCATGATGCTGGTTTCATCCCAAATGGCATCCTATTCCCTATATAGTACACTAGTTTTGATCAGGCCTCTGGTTAATAGAAGTGCACTATTTAGGGAATAAGGTGCCATTTGTTTCTCTGGCTATTAAAGCAGTAGTATAGACTGAGAGATGGCCATCTGGCCTGCCTGGTTTTGGCTTTAACTGAATTTGGTAAAACCTTCCTCCTGGACATCGAGATTTCCAACACTCCCAATGTCTTTCTGTCTATGTTGGACGTTATGTCAAGTGACTGGTGAAGTTTTTACCATCTGTTGGTGAAGAATGCTTAGTGGTATTTCTTCTGGGTCGTGTTCGTTCAGGGCACAAAACGGAGCACAATTTAAAATGTTTTGCAGGTGCTCCCTGTTTCAGTCCATTTTCTTCAGTTTGGTGCCGAATGAACACAACCCTGGCTTTCCCCTTGGTTGCTCTCTCCTCTTCTGTTCCAGGACCTGTCTGGGTCTATAGATGACCTTCCCACGGGCACAGAGGTGGCTATCAGCTCAGCGGTCAGTGCTTCGGGGTCCACCAGCAGCCAGGGCGAGCAGAGTAACCCGGCCCAGTCTCCCTTCTCACCCCACATGTCCCCTCGCCTGCGTAGTGGCCCCTCCCCCTCCCCCGTGGGATCACCCGTGGGATCCAGCCAATCGCGCTCCGGACCGATCTCCCCCGCCAGCGTCCCAGGTATAGAACGAATCCCTGCCACCATGCACCTAGGTCTAGGAGACACCTACACACTCTACCACATCTCTCTCTCTCACACACACACACACACACACCTACCTCGGACAGGGAGTAAGGACCAGTGTGCTAGGCTTGATACAGTAACTGAATGTGTAGTATTTCATCCATTATATTTCAGAGAGCAGTTCTGACACACTGAGACAGCCACAGTGGAACTGCAGCAGCTCTGGTTGTCATGACTGGCTCATCTGTGGAAGAAAAAAGAGCTCCTTTGTCTCATTCCAGTCAGTTCTTTCTGAACTTCTTTTGAGTTAGTGACTCTATAGTAGCTAGTCACAGTGGGAGGGGGAGAGACGTCTGTTCTTATATCTGTACAGGCAGCTGGGGCAGTCAGTTCTCTAGCTGGTTTATACTCCAGCTCCAAAACAAAGGCCTCGGTCATTAAAATAGTTTCTAAACTATGTTAGCAGTTCGGAGTCACTTTAACTCAATTACTCTCCCACAGTGCAGCGCATTGTTGGCCTTGTTGACTCCAGGGCTGGACTAGTTGGGGGAGTTTTGTTATTTGCGGGCAAAGTTAGTTCATTCGCCTTCTCTCTCACTGCTCTGGGTGATAACGAGGTCGATGGGAGACCATTTAGCCGTTGACACCCACACACGCTCTCACCCCTACTGGGAGAGCTGTCAGTCATTAGTCCCCATTAGGGAGGGGTTCCTTTAGCTGGACACACTGCTGCTCTTCAGGCCATCACACTGACACGAAGGAGCTGGGGACGTGTGTGTGTGTGTGTGTGTGTGTCCCACTGACGTTTGCCCCTCTCTCCTCCCAGGCACCCAGATGGCCCCACAGACCCCTGGGAACATGTCTGATGTGGGTTCCCATTCCACCCTGAGCCAGTCCCCCATGTCTCAGGAGAGAGGTGAGATTCTCCTGCACATTACACCACCTGTGACCTACAACCCCCCTCTTCCGGGAGATTTAACATGAAGAGTCAAGAGTAATCAGCAACCAACTCGTATATCCACGGCCGCTTCTGTGGTCAAATCCATGTTCGTTTCAACAGTGGTTTGATAAAGAAGGTCTCCTCTGGTGTACACAGCCTGACCCCAGGACGGAAGTCATCTAATTGTACACCATAAGCCGTAGTCCCTCCCTAATGATGTATAGCAGTCCATTTCTCCTGCTGGGTTTTCCATAGGATCATTAGTACAACAGATTAGTCATAGATTCCACTCCCTCTATACCTCTGGGCTGCTGTCAGCACTGGGCCAGAACTTCAGCATGTTTCCCAAATGACACCCCATTCTCTATTCAGTACACACGTTTTGACCAGGGCCTATAGGGCTCTGGTCAAAAGTAGTGCACTATGTAGGGAATATGGTGCAATTTAGGACATAGACTCTGCCTTTATAGAGTAACCATGGCTGTGCCTCTCAGCGGCTGCCAATATGGTTGTCAGTGACCAAGCAGTCAGACATGTCAATCAGGCTGTTTTCTATGGCCCACCCTCAGCCCAGCCAGCCAGCCCAGCACTGGGTAAAGGCCTAGCAAGTAATAGTCAAAATAACACCTCAGCTGCCAGCTAGGCAGAACCTTTTTCTCACTGTCTAAAGGGGATCATTGTAACAGTGGTGGCATTAATACAAACGATTAGTCACTCCAAGCTTGGGGAGCGGAGTCTATTGAAATGGAGCATGTGAGTGAGCTGCTGAACCACGGGGAAGGGGGAAGTCATCAGATTTTCCTATTGGCCTTATCAGGACTGTATGAAGAGTATTTTACTAGGATGCCCATTAGCTACTGTGAAAGCAGCAGCGACTCTTCCTGGGGTCCACATAAAACATGTCATAATACAGAACATGAATAGACAAGGACAGAAATACTTCAAATAAGAATAGATGTGTTAAATAGGTCAATGGAACTCGACCAAAACAATGGAAATGCCATGGAAACGCATGGGGGAAAGATCTCCTCATTGCACCCCCAGTTAAATTTGCCTATATTTTAGTCTATTTCAGACTATTTTTGAGGTAAAAATTGAAGTGTGGATGTCAACCCCAACACATGTCCATGTCATCGTCACCAATCGACTGCATTACAGTTAAAAACAACTGACTACCACCACCCATTTCTGTATGCTAGCTATGCTGCCAGGTTATATGGTCCGAAGTTGGCATTTAACAGTCACTTTTGAACCTGAAAAGGGACAACTTCTAAATGTTATGCAGTGAAAACAGCCAAACGATCCAAATGGGACTTTAGTAACCACATTGTCTGTTGAAATGCTTCAATCATGAGAGTTCACCAATATCCACTTGCTTAGATCAGATTTGTTGAATGTGTTCCAATTCGGCGTTTCTATCCCCCATCGTCTGTATTCCGTTGATGCCTTAGCATTCCATGTATCATGTACTCATTCATATTTAAAGGGATAGTTCACCCAAATGAATTTCTTTCTTACTGTGTCTATTGACTGATTACATGGTAAGTAAACCAGTATGTCATTTGGGTGAGCTATCCCTTTAAGAGGTAGTGAGTTTGTGTATTCAAGTGGTTGTATCACTCCTCTGCCCTTAGAATGAGGTTTTGATCAAGTGAGATGAAAAGATCACATTTCAAACAGATGGGAGACCTTTTCCATGGCGGGCGGGTGGATGTATTAGCTCTTGTGCTATTTGTCATCCTTTCAGATCAGTTTAAATGTCGATTTGGACGTTTGCTGTAGCATTTGGTAGTGGTTTTCAAAAGGCAAAGGTAAGTGTTACCATTCAACTCAAGCGAGTACACTTCAATTGAACTCAATTGCTACATTGACAATTGGGTTCAAATATAATGGAGTCTGAGAGGAAAATGTCTCCTTTTAAGAGTAGCTAGGTTACCTCAGTCCTAACCTTCCTATAGTTCTGCTTTCAATGAGAATTATTTTAACAGGGCTCTCTCCTTTCGCTCTCAATCTTTTGTTCTTTCCAGGGTTCCCACCTGCCATGCAGCGGAACACCACAGTCCCCCAGCAGTCAGGTCAGGGACCCGCCATGTCCCCTCACTCGTCCCCCGGGGGCTCCATGCACCCCCAAAGCTCCTACCACCAGCAGCAGCTGCAGGGGGGCCCCAGCCCCTCGTACGGACCCCAGACCAGCCAGTACGGCCCCCAAGGTAATATTCCACTCGGGGGGACGTTTCCCCTAAGTACAGATCTAGGGTCAGCTTCCTCTTTTTTTAATGACCAATAAATGTTATTATTATTGTCATTATTTAAAAAAACAAAAAATGTCAAATAGGAACTCAGTTGTGTATTCTATTAACAGTAAGTTGAGACCCCAAGGTGCAATTTTGAAATGTGGTTGTGCATCAGCAGTCACTCAATTAACCCATGTCAGCTAAAAGGATACGGTACGCAGACCCACGAGCCACTGCAGCCCCTCACGAGTTCCAGTTTTTGGTAGCCCCACCCCCATACCTGGTCTAGCAGCAAATTCACCCTTCTCCTAATACATCCTCCATGCTGATAATGGTAATATTCCTCCAAGGTAACACATCCTCCATGCTGATAATGATAATATTCCTCCAAGGTAACACATCCTCCATGCTGATAATGATAATATTCCTCCAAGGTAACACATCCTCCATGCTGATAATGATAATATTCCTCCAAGGTAACACATCCTCCATGCTGATAATGATAATATTCCTGCAAGGTAACACATCCTCCATGCTGATAATGATAATATTCCTCCAAGGTAACACATCCTTCATGCTGATGATGATAATATTCCTTCAAGGTAACACATCCTCCATGCTGATAATGATAATATTCCTCCAAGGTAACACATCCTTCATGCTGATGATGATAATATTCCTCCAAGGTAACACATCCTCCATGCTGATGGTAATATTCCTTCAAGGTAACACATCCTCCATGCTGATAATGATAATATTCCTCCAAGGTAACACATCCTTCATGCTGATAATGATAATATTCCTTCAAGGTAACACATCCTCCATGCTGATAATGATAATATTCCTCCAAGGTAACACATCCTCCATGCTGATAATGATAATATTCCTCCAAGGTAACACATCCTTCATGCTGATGATGATAATATTCCTCCAAGGTAACACATCCTCCATGCTGATGGTAATATTCCTTCAAGGTAACACATCCTCCATGCTGATGATAATATTCCTCCAAGGTAACACATCCTCCATGCTCGTGGCTGATGATGATGCTGGTGCCCATACAGCCTGTTAATTCACACTGGCCTTTTCACATCAGAACTCTCTCCCCTGTATCAGGAGGCTAGTGGAATGGTGGCAATCCTATGACTATATTCTATGGCCCAACATACATTTCTACAGGGTTGGAGAGAGCAGGGTTTTTTTCCACAGCTCAGTAAATCTCCAATCTACCTCCCAAGTGTTTCATGCTATGCTTTGCATATACTGTAGCCTACTTTGCATCTCTCGCTTTCTCTCTCTCACTCACACACCCGTCTGGGGTAGAGGAGGAGACTTGTTCCATCTCTTTTTATGTGGCTGGTTGTGCTATCCAGCACACCTGGTTTTAAGTACTATTTGAAATAATTTCGCTCTGATGCGTGTCGCAATGGAACCAATAGAAGTTTCCCAAAACGCCAAACCCCGCCCACCTAGTATTTGAACCCAGGTCTTTGTAGTGTGGTGTCCAGAGCCAGACACCAGGCACACACAGCAGGGACTATTAATCAGGGATCTGGAGCAGGGAGAGCAGGTGGGGGCAGAGACCTGAGCTATGAAAACGCACACACATTGGTCACGCATTCATCAAGGCATGCTACAACACACGAGATGGATTACCGTAATGACCCAATTTGTGTGAGCCCCGTTCCAGATGAGCGCTCACGACGTCCATGGGTCGGTTTCCATCCTTCGCTGAAACAGAGTAGATTGATGAGTGCTGCACGCTTTCATCCAGTCAAGCACTAATTCACATAACTCAATACAAACGTCTCACTCCTACAGAAAGCCTAAAATAGAAGCCCCCTTCACTAACTAAAAGCACCAGCACAGAGCAGTACAGTTGATCAGTGTGAACAGACAGGACTGGTTCTGCATCCCAAATGTGTGTCTATTGGGCCCTGGTCAAAATAGTGCACCAAATAGGGAATAGGGTGCTGTTTGGGAAGCTAACTGTTTCTGTGGCCACTCGGGGAGGATGACCTTGTCTGATCCATGTCACAGCCCTGTGTTCCCGAGGGGAATTCTAGGATTAACATGACTACAGAGAAGCTGATGCTGCCAGTGAATTTCCATATAATTGGCAGAGTCCCAGAACCCCCCCCCCATCCCCTTCTCCTCTCCTTTGCCTGTGAGCAAAGCTCATTATAGGGATGGAACCAGAATAACTCCAGGAAGAGCCAAAATAGCAGCTCTCCCTGAAACGAAACGCCACGGCCGAGTTAATGTATTTTTGGAAGTCTCACATGACATCAAAAGTGTGTGTGCGCTTTTTTTCTCTCTTGTGAAGTACCCTATGAAAGATTGGTCTGGCTGGAGTACAGAATCTGAAACAGAGGAACATGAGGCAATGCTCTGTTCAAATCACACACGCCGTGTGTCCCAAATAGAACCATATTCCCTACGTAGTGCACTTCTTTTGAGCAGGGCCTGTCCTTTTGAAAGAAATAACATGGATTGGTGAATGAAGAATCTATGAATCAAGCCAATTCCAATGTTCTTAAGTTCTGATGAACATAACATGGCCAACCTGATGATCCTATTCTCTGTCTCTCCAGGTAACTACCCCAGACCCCCTAACTACGGCGGGACCCCCAGTGCCAACTACAGCGGCCCCGGCCCTGGCATGAGCAACAGTCTGGGCATGAACGCCAATAGCCCCATGCACGGCCAGGGCCCTGGGCAGCCCTGTGGCTCCATGCCCGCCGGGCGAGGCCTGGGCCCGGGGGTCAGTGGGCGACCCCACCTCGGTGCCAATACCAACACCATGGCCCCCACCTCTCCCAGCATGCCGCAGCCTGCCGGACAGGGCCAGGGCATGAGACCACCCCTGCCCAGTGTTAACCAGGAGGCAGGTCTGGGTCCGGGAACCAACGCCATGCAGGGGCCCAACGCTGGTCCCAACCCTTCTGCACAGGGCAGGTGAGTCAGGACAGGGGCCACAGAAGGGATAATAGTACCTGTCCTAAATGGTACCCTACCCCGATATAGTGCACTACTTTTTGACCAGGGCCCATTGGGAATTCCATAGGGCTCTGGTCAAAAGGAGTTCGCTAGAGTGTAGGGAATAGGTGCCATTTTGGGATGCAACACCACGGGTCATTCTTGTGTATAAGTTCTACACATTCACTACTCCACACCCCACATATCCTCATTATCCTCATCCTCATATCCTCATCTTCTCTCTCCTCCCTCACGTCAGGCCTCCCTACGCGCGCTCCCCTGCCTACCCCGGCCTGAGTTGTCCTGGGACGTGCCCTCGCCTCTCTCCCCATCACTCTCCCTCCCCTCACCCCCATCACTCTCCTTCCCCCTGTCCCCCCCACCACACCCAGGTCAGCAGTGCTCAGAGCCACCCCATGATGCAGCAGGCTGACCAGTATGGGTAGGTGTCACATCTGCAGTCTGTAATACATACTCTGTACACTGCTGGTCGCAGCACTAACCGAGCACTGGGATGCACAGGAGATGTACCTCTCCACTGGTCACAACCAATGATTTATATACAGAGCCTATACAGAGCCTCCACATTTAGTTGTTACAGCCTGAATTCAAAATGGATGAAAAAAATAACCTCACCCATCTACACACACTACCTCATAAGGCCAATGTGAAAACATGTTTTTGTAAATGTTACATCACATTTACTTAAGTATTCACACCACTGAGTCAATACGTGTTAGAATCACCTTTGGCAGCGATTACAGCTGTGAGTCTTTCTGGGTAAGAACTTTACACACCTGGATTGTACAATATTTGCCATTATTCTTTTCAAAACTCTTGAAGCTCTGTCAAATTGGTTGTTGATCGTTGCTAGACAAACATTTTCAAGTCTTGCCATAGATTTTCAAGCAGATTTACACTACCATTCAAAAGTTTGGAGTCTCTTAAATGTCCTTATTTGAAAGAAAAGCTCATTTTCTGTCTATTTAAATAACATCAAATTGATCAGAAATACAGTGTAGGCATTGTTAACCTGTAGTGACGCCCAGCCCGTGAACGGGACCGTTATCATCATCTGACACTAATTAGCATAACGCAACGGACATAAATCGTCCTAGAAAATATTCCTATTCATGAAAATCACAAGTGAAATATATTGGAACACAGCTTAACCTTTTGTTAATCACCCTGTCATCTCAGATTTTCAAAATATGCTTTACAGCCAACGCTAGACAAGCATTTGTGTAAGTTTATCATAGCCTAGCATAGCATTATGCCTTGCTAGCAGCAGGCAAACTTGTCACGGAAATCAGAAAAGCAATCAAATTAAATCGTTTACCTTTGATGAACTTCGGATGTTTTCACTCATGAGACTCCCAGATAGACAGCCAAAGTTCATTTTTTCCCAAAATATTATTTTTGTAGGCGAAATAGCTCCGTTTGTTCTTCGCGTTTGGCTGAGAAATTGCCCGGGAATTGCGGTCACCACAATGCCGAAAAATATTCCAAATTAGCTCCACAATATCGACAGAAACATGACAAACGTTGTTTAGAATCCATCCTCAAGGTGTTTTTCTAATATCTATTCGATAATATATCCGTCGGGACAATTCCTTTTTCTCTAGGACCGATTGGAGTAATCTGCACTTTACGCGAGAATTTCTCTCGGAGCCACCATGTGACCACTTACGCAATGTGCCCCCATATGGCTATTCTTCAACAGAAATGCGTAAAACTACATCACAATGCTGTAGACACCTTGGGGAATACGTAGAAAGCGTAAGCTGGTTGATGGTACATTCACAGCTGAATAGGGAGTCATTGGAACGCAACGCTTTCAAAACCTGGGGCACTTCCGGATTGGATTTTTCTCAGGCTTTCGCTTGCAACATCAGTTCTGTTATACTCACAGACAATATCTTTACAGTTTTGGTAACGTTAGTGTTTTCTATCCAAAACTGTCAATTATATGCATATTCTAGCATCTTTTCCTGACAAAATATCCTGTTTAAAACGGGAAAGTTTCTTTTCCAAAAATGAAAATACTTCCCCCTAACACCAAGAGGTTAATGTTGTAAATGACTAATGTAGCTGGAAACTACAGATGATTTAAACAGCAGATTATTTCAAATAAAAAAATATGTAAAAATATGGGATATCTACAGAGGCCCATGAGCAGCAACCATCACTTCTGTGTTCCAATGGCACATTGTGTTAGCTAATCCAAGTTTATCATTTTAAAAGGCTAATTGATTTTGCAATTATGTTAGCACAGCTGAAAACTGGCCTTCTTTAGACTAGTTGATATCTGGAGCATCAGCATTTGTGGGTTCAATTACAGGCTCGAAATATCCAGAAACAAAACTTTCTTCTGAAACTCATCAGTCTATTCTTGTTCTGAGAAATGAAGGCTATTCCATGCAAGAAATTGCAAAGAAACTGAAGATCTCGTACAACGCTCTGTACTACTCCCTTCACAGAACAATGCAAACTGACTCTAACCAGAATTGAAAGAGTGGGAGGCCCCGGTGCACAACTGAGCAAGAGGACAAGTGCATTCGTGTCTAGAGAAAAAGACCCATCACAAGTCCTCAACTGGCAGCTTCATTAAATAGTACCTGCAAAACACTCGTCTCAACATCAACAGTGAAGATGTGACTCCGGGATGCTGGCCTTCTAGGCAGAGTTGCAAAAAAAAAGCCATATCTCAGACTGGCCAATAAAAATAAAATATTAACAAGGGCAAAATAACTATTAATTAAGTTAACTACTATTAAGCAATAATTATTTAGGGAAGAAGCAGTCAGCTGGTATTCTGTCTATAATGGAGTGGCCAGCACAGTCACCGGATCTCAACCCTATTGAGCTGTTGTGGGAGCAGCTTGACCGTATGGTATGTAAGAAGTGCCCATCAAGCCAATCCAACTTGTGGGAGGTGCTTCAGGAAGCATGGGGTGAAATCTCTTCAGATTACCTCAACATATTGACAACTAGAATGCCAAAGGTCTGCAAGGCTGTAATTGATGCAAATGGAGGATTCTTTGATGAAAGCAAAGTTTGAAGGACAGAATTACTATTTCAATTAAAAATGTATAACCTTGTCAGCGTCTTGACTATTTCCTATTCATTTTGCAACTCATTTCATGTATGTTTTCATGGAAAACAAGGACATTTCTAAGTGACTGCAAACTTTTGAATGGTAGTGAATGTCAAAACTGTAACTAGGCCACTCAGGAACATTCACTGTCTTCTTGGTAAGCAACTCCAGTGTAGATTTGGCCTTGTGTTTTAGGTTATTGTTGAAAGGTTACTGCTGAAAGGTGAATTCATCTTGGAAAGCAGACTGAACCAGGTTTTCCTATAGGATTTTGCCTGTGCTTAGCGCCATTGCGTTTCTTTTTTATCCTGAAAACAATGCGCATTCTGTACAGGCTTCCTTTTTTTCACTCTGTCGATAAGGTTAGTATTGGGGAGTAACTAAAATGTTGCTCCATCCTCCGTTTTCTCCCATCACAATCATTAAACTCTGTAACTGCTTTAAAATCACCATTGGCCTCATGGTAAAATCCCTGAGCGGTTTCCTTCTTCTCCGGCAAGCGGGTTAGGAAGGACGCCTGTATCTTTGTAGTGACTGGGTGTATTGATACATCATCTAAAGTGTAATTAATAACTTCGCCATGCTCAAAAATATATTCAGTGTCTGCTTCTTTTTTTTACCCATCTACCAATAGGTGCCCTTTGTGAGGTATTGGAAAATCTCCCTGGTCTTTGTGGGTTAATCTGTTCTTGAAATATATACAAATAATATATACAAATATTTTACTTAGAGTATCATTTTTAGACATTACTAATGTCACTGTCCCCACTACAACAAACAAATAATTAAATGCATGTAATTTTGTCCTTAAGGTTTAATTGAAATTCCATGAATTCCTATGGAAGACTGCTCTTACTGGCGACTGGCAATATGTCCGATCGGTGGTTTGAAAGCCTCTCAATGACCAATACATAGTGTCATCTATCCAGGGGGAACAGACTTTAGTTTGGGGCTGGGAGAAGACTATGGTTGCATCCCACTATGCCCACCTATTCCCTACTTACTGCACTACTTCTTACCAATGCCCTATGGTCCCTGGTCAAAAGTAGTGCTAAATATAGGGAATAGGGTGCTGTTTGGGACACACACAATGGTTAACTGGTTGGGAATGTAACTCCATTAGAGGTGAGGGACATGTCCTCATTACATTTCCCTTAGAGGCGAAATTAAGAGGGAGGAATCAAGTGTGGCTGGCTGGCTGCCTGTGGGGCAAATAGCCTAGTTGTCAAATCACCAAACCACTGAGTCTTCACCTCGTCTTTCTCCTCACTGGGTCCATTACCAGGTTAAATAGAGCAGCCTAAATGTCAGGGCTCGATTTCTTTCTCCACCACCAAATAAGTGAAGTGAACAAGTGCATACGTTGGAAGGAAGGGGATATTATTAGGACGCACCCTCAGTGTGCTGTTCAGCGCCCAGGAAGTCTGGCTAGGGGTTGGAAAAGAGCAGGAAATAAATGGTATTACTTTTCACTCGGCTCCCCAGCCCTTTGATGTGGGTATTATTTCCCACAGGGTTTTAAACGTCTTCAACGTTTCTTCTCTGTCCTTGTGTTGTGTGTTTTGGAGTTGAGAAAAGCTGCTGATGCACTGCTTTTGATGACCAACATGCATTATTCATATTGTCTCACTCAACTAAAATCTATCTACACCTCCATCTGTCCGTCAGGTCAATATGGTTTCCCTGTGTTTGAGGTTCAATTCCATTCCAGCCATTTGAGTCTGTCCTCCCCTCACCAGCCTCCACTAATAGTTAAATGTACTGTATGAATATAAAGCCTTTGGTAATAACGTTGTGTATTACGGTGATGGTAAATTACTAACCCAATCTCTTGTTCTTTGGTTTTCAGGCAGGGAATGACCCCCATGCCTCACCATCCAGGCATGAGCCCCAGAGGGATGTCCTCCAGCCCTGGTGGCCCCTACAGCCAGCAGCCAGGGGCCAACACCTCTGGGAGGATGACCCCACAGGGGCCCCAACCTCCCTACAACGCACCCTCCGGTATCTACCTACTCCGCACACTGTCCATGTATACCAGACAGTCACAAGCCCCAGTATAACAGTGAACAAGAGGCTGAACTTTTTCCACCCTTCCTCCACAGGGCCCATGCTTATGGGAGGAGAGGGGATGGTGTGTCCCACTGACCCCAAACCGAGACCTCCAGAGCAGTACAGGGAGAGCAATACTCCTGGTCCTGCCGCCGAGCCCCCACCTAAACCCAAGGTAGGAGTTACAGTTCTAACAGGCCCCTCGTCAGTACCTCTCAAAGCATGTCCTAATAACACGTGTGTATGGAAGAGGAACCTGAATGTGGCAAAGCTCAGCAAACACAGCATCTAATGAGGCAGCAGACAAAAAGGAATGCAGAGAATTGAGAAAAACATCCTGTGTTTGGCATCATTGTGAGGATTTTCTAAAGGAAGACGTCGCTTTCTCTATCTCTCTATTTACCTTCTGTTACTACTGGGAGACGGTTCCAAAATAAATGCCTCTTTATAGCAGTGCTATTTTATGGTAAAAAGACCTACTCTCTTTTCAGCAAGTTGTTGATCATTATTACCACACTCATGTCTCTGTCTGCCTGCCTGTCTCTTGACTGATTTGGATGTGTGAAAGACACAGACAGACACGCTAAAATAACCGTCTCCCTTCGACTGCAAAGAACTTGTTACTGTTCACTGTGCTCTCTCATGAACTCCTATTTCTCTTGTCAGAGTTTGGGTTTTTTCTATTTTCCTCTTGTTTTCCCTCCCTCCCTCGTGTTTCAAGTTCCCCCTCGCTTGGTTTGGTTCTGCACGCCTCTGTGTGGTTGGTTCCAGACTGAGAGTTGTGTGAAAGTGAACAGCTTTTCTCCCTCTGCGTTCATTTGTCTCTTCACCTCATTACCGGCTGTGAGAACATCCTCTTGATCACAAACTGAAGACTGTCAGCCCAACTGATCTGAGAGGAACCACTATTATATCTGCTCTGTGTCTACTTAATGATCACTCCTCATACATTTGACTGCTTTGTGCATTTCTGCTGTCATGGCAACAGCAGTAGCTAGCGTGGATTCATGTTTCCACTCATGACAACTTGAGGACTAGTAATAATGGCTGTGGCCTTTGCTGCTGAAGCTCCTCCCATGCACCTGTTTGGCAGACTGCCCTAGAATGCCGTTGCTCAATCTGTCTGTATGGCTCCTCTCACCATGCTTTGCCTTAAAGCCTCCAGGTGAGTTCTGAACAGCTGTACCAAGTGTGTGACTGAGAGTGGGCCATTGGCTGCAGACAGCAGAGTTCTTACTCTCCCAGGATGTCTTTGAGGACAGGTTTTGCTGTTTGTGTGCTTTCTGCATGGGTGTGTGACTATGTTTTGGAGAGAGCGAGGGAAAAGGATAAAGTCAGTCTGCCATCTCATCACGTGGCCCTGTTGTGTGTTGACGCGTGTATGAGTGTGTACGCCCATCTATTTCTCGTCACACTGAGAGGAGCTGTATCTGCCCTGTATGTCCCAGCCCCCTGTCCCCCTGCTAGTCTGTCCTCTTGTCATGGGGTGGATGACATCACGCCCACCAGCCCTATAAGTATGTATCTGCCCTGTATGTCCCCGTCCCCTGTCCCCCTGCTAGTCTGTCCTCTTGTCATGGGGTGGATGACATCACGCCCACCAGCCCTATAAGTATGTATCTGCCCTGTATGTCCCAGCCCCCCGTCCCCTGTCCCCCTGCTAGTCTGTCCTCTTGTCATGGGGTGGATGACATCACGCCCACCAGCCCTATAAGTATGTATCTGCCCTGTATGTCCCCGTCCCCTGTCCCCCTGCTAGTCTGTCCTCTTGTCATGGGGTGGATGACATCACGCCCACCAGCCCTATAAGTATGTATCTGCCCTGTATGTCCCAGTCCCCCTGCTAGTCTGTCCTCTTGTCATGGGGTGGATGACATCACGCCCACCAGCCCTATAAGCATGTATCTGCCCTGTATGTTCCCGTCCCCTGTCCCCCTGCTAGTCTGTCCTCTTGTCATGGGGTGGATGACATTACGCCCACCAGCCCTATAAGTATGTATCTGCCCTGTATGTCCCAGTCCCCTGTCCCCCTGCTAGTCTGTCCTCTTGTCATGGGGTGGATGACATCACGCCCACCAGCCCTATAAGTATGTATCTGCCCTGTATGTCCCCGTCCCCCGTCCCCCTGCTAGTCTGTCCTCTTGTCATGGGGTGGATGACATCACACCCACCAGCCCTATAAGTATGTATCTGCCCTGTATGTCCCAGTCCCCTTGCTAGTCTGTCCTCTTGTCATGGGGTGGATGACATCACGCCCACCAGCCCTATAAGTATGTATCTGCCTTGTATGTTCAAGTCCCCTGTCCCCCTGCTAGTCTGTCCTCTTGTCATGGGGTGGATGACATCACGCCCACCAGCCCTATAAGTATGTATCTGCCCTGTATGTCCCAGTCCCCTGTCCCCCTGCTAGTCTGTCCTTTTGTCATGGGGTGGATGACATCACGCCCACCAGCCCTATAAGTATGTATCTGCCCTGTATGTCCCTGCCCTGTATGTCCCTGTCCCCCTGCTAGTCTGTCCTCTTGTCATGGGGTGGATGACATCACGCCCACCAGCCCTATAAGTATGTATCTGCCCTGTATGTCCCCGTCCCCTGTCCCCCTGCTAGTCTGTCCTCTTGTCATGGGGTGGATGACATCACGCCCACCAGCCCTATAAGTATGTATCTGCCCTGTATGTCCCCGTCCCCTGTCCCCTGCTAGTCTGTCCTCTTGTCATGGGGTGGATGACATCACACCCACCAGCCCTATAAGTATGTATCTGCCCTGTATGTCCCCGTCCCCTGTCCCCCTGCTAGTCTGTCCTCTTGTCATGGGGTGGATGACATCACGCCCACCAGCCCTATAAGTATGTATCTGCCCTGTATGTCCCCGTCCCCTGTCCCCCTGCTAGTCTGTCCTCTAGTCATGGGCTGGATGACATCACGCCCACCAGCCCTATAAGTATGTATCTGCCCTGTATGTCCCCGTCCCCTGTCCCCCTGCTAGTCTGTCCTCTAGTCATGGGCTGGATGACATCACACCCACCAGCCCTATAAGTATGTATCTGCCCTGTATGTCCCCGTCCCCTGTCCCCCTGCTTGTCTGTCCTCTTGTCATGGGGTGGATGACATCACACCCACCAGCCCTATAAGTATGTATCTGCCCTGTATGTCCCAGTCCCCCTGCTAGTCTGTCCTCTTGTCATGGGGTGGATGACATCACGCCCACCAGCCCTATAAGTATGTATCTGCCCTGTATGTCCCAGTCCCCCTGCTAGTCTGTCCTCTTGTCATGGGGTGGATGACATCACGCCCACCAGCCCTATAAGTATGTATCTGCCCTGTATGTCCCAGTCCCCCTGCTAGTCTGTCCTCTTGTCATGGGGTGGATGACATCACGCCCACCAGCCCTATAAGTATGTATCTGCCCTGTATGTCCCCGTCCCCTGTCCCCCTGCTAGTCTGTCCTCTTGTCATGGGGTGGATGACATCACGCCCACCAGCCCTATAAGTATGTATCTGCCCTGTATCTCCCCGTCCCCTGTCCCCCTGCTAGTCTGTCCTCTTGTCATGGGGTGGATGACATCACGCCCACCAGCCCTATAAGTATGTATCTGCCCTGTATGTCCCTGTCCCCCTGCTAGTCTGTCCTCTTGTCATGGGGTGGATGACATCACGCCCACCAGCCCTATAAGTATGTATCTGCCCTGTATGTCCCCGTCCCCCGTCCCCCTGCTAGTCTGTCCTCTTGTCATGGGGTGGATGACATCACGCCCACCAGCCCTATAAGTATGTATCTGCCCTGTATGTCCCCGTCCCCCGTCCCCCTGCTAGTCTGTCCTCTTGTCATGGGGTGGATGACATCACACCCACCAGCCCTATAAGTATGTATCTGCCCTGTATGTCCCAGTCCCCCTGCTAGTCTGTCCTCTTGTCATGGGGTGGATGACATCACGCCCACCAGCCCTATAAGTATGTATCTGCCCTGTATGTCCAAGTCCCCTGTCCCCCTGCTAGTCTGTCCTCTTGTCATGGGGTGGATGACATCACGCCCACCAGCCCTATAAGTATGTATCTGCCCTGTATGTCCCAGTCCCCTGTCCCCCTGCTAGTCTGTCCTCTAGTCATGGGCTGGATGACATCACGCCCACCAGCCCTATAAGTATGTATCTGCCCTGTATGTCCCCGTCCCCTGTCCCCCTGCTAGTCTGTCCTCTAGTCATGGGCTGGATGACATCACGCCCACCAGCCCTATAAGTATGTATCTGCCCTGTATGTCCCCGTCCCCTGTCCCCCTGCTAGTCTGTCCTCTAGTCATGGGCTGGATGACATCACGCCCACCAGCCCTATAAGTGCCGCAACAACTCGCTTTCCCTTCTGTTCCTTTTTTCATTTGTTGGATTGGTTATACATTTCCTTCATTTGTTGGATTGGTTATACATTTCCTTTTTTGCTTAGTTTTGTACAGCTTGTCGTTTTTATATTCCAGTGTCTTTGTTTTTGATGTTTGAAACATGATTGTGGTGATCTCTCTCCCATACGGTGCCGGTAACCTGGCAGTCCTGCTGCACCACAATGGCTCAAACGCTTCTCTGTTTGGATTGATTGTTATTGATGACTGAGTATGTTAAAGGGGTACTTCAGGATTTTGGCAATGAAGCCCTTTATCTACTTCCCCTGAGTCAGATGAACTCATGGATACCATTTTATGTCTCTGTGTCCAGTATGAAGGAAGTTAGAGGTAGTTTCGCGAGCCAATGCTAACTAGCGTTAGCGCAATGACTCGACTGCATGCAAGCAGTTACGTAGACTTCGTTATTGCACTAACACTATACTGAACAAAAATATAAACGCAAGATGCAAAAATTTCTAAGATTTTACTGGGTTTCAGTTCATATGAGAATCAGTCAATTGAAATGATTTAATTAGCCTCTTATCTATGGAATACAGCTGTTGGTCACAAATACAAAAACAATAAAAATGGGGCTCCATGGCATTTGTGTTTTTAAATTGCCATCGATAAAATGCAATTGTATTCGTTGTCCGTGGTCGGCACATACCATAACCCCACTGCCACCATGGGGCACTCTGTTCACAACGTTGACATCAGCAAACCGCTCGCCCTTTCGACGCCATACACGTGGTCTGCAGTTAGACGTACGCTAAATTCTCTAAAACGACGTTGGAGGCGGCTTATGTAGAGAAATGAACATGAAATTCTTTGACAACAGCTC
Organism: Oncorhynchus clarkii lewisi; assembly: GCF_045791955.1. Classification (NCBI taxonomy): domain Eukaryota; kingdom Metazoa; phylum Chordata; class Actinopteri; order Salmoniformes; family Salmonidae; genus Oncorhynchus; species Oncorhynchus clarkii. The sequence continues at coordinate 15,988,535 of NC_092154.1, read as the reverse complement.
TGGTGGACATTCATGCAGTCAGCATGCCAATTGCACACTCCCTCAGCTTGAGACATCTGTGGCATTGTGTTGTGACAAAACTGCATATTTTAGAGTGGTCTTTTATTGTCCCCATCGCAAGGTGCACCTGTGTAATGATTATGCTGTTTAATCAGCTTCTTGATATGCCACACCTGTCAAGTGGATGAATTATCTTAGCAAAGGAGAAATATTCACTAGCAGGGATGGAAACAAATTTGTTCACAACATCTGAGAGAAGCATTTTGTGCGTATGGAACATCTCTGGGATCTTTTAATTCAGCTCATGAAACCTGGGACCAACACTTTACATGTTGCGTTTTGATGTTTTTGTTCAGTGTTAGCAAATTCCTTCAAACTGCACATAAAATATGGTATCCTTGAGTTCATCTGCCTCTAGGGAAGTAGATACCGGGTTTCATTGCTAAAATCCTGTAGTATCAGTTTAATGAAAGTCCTCCAATCCTGCATCACATGGTACTCTGTGTAGACAGCTGTGGGACCTACCTGACTGTATAGCTGCCATTCAACTGGGCTTGAATGCAACAAGTCATATAATAATCTACAGTTGATGTTGAACATGTTTCTGTCTACATGACCCTCGTGACCGTGCTCCATAAGCAATGACAACAGTAGTAGTCCTGACTGACCCTTCCCCCTCTACTCTATGCCCCGCACCTTTAGAAGACCAGCCCGGCCACCATGACCAATGAGAAGATTTGCATCCTGTACGAGATGGGCGTAGAGCCCGAGAGGCAGGTGTGGGTGGACCGTTACCTGGCCTTCATGGAGGAGAGGGGCACGCCTGTACCTATGCTGCCAGCCGTGGGCAGGAAGCCCCTGGATCTGTGCCGCCTCTACCTGTGTGTTCGAGAAATAGGAGGACTGGCAATGGTGAGTCTGAGAGACCTGTGCGTTTGAGAGAGAGGGTGCCTGGCCATGGTGAGTCTGAGAGACCTGTGCGTTTGAGAGATAGGGTGCCTGGCCATGGTGAGTCTGTGAGACCTGTGTGTTTGAGAGAGAGGGTGCCTGGCCATGGTGAGTCTGTGAGACCCGTGTGTTTGAGAGAGAGGGTGCCTGGCCATGGTGAGTCTGAGAGACCTGTGCGTTTGAGAGAGAGGGTGCCTGGCCATGATGAGTCTGTGAGACCTGTGTGTTTGAGAGAGAGGGTGCCTGGCCATGGTGAGTCTGTGAGACCTGTGTGTTTGCGAGAGGGTGCCTGGCCATGGTGAGTCTGTGAGACCTGTGTGTTTGAGCGAGAGGGGGCCTGGCGAGTCTGTGAGACCTGTGTGTTTGAGAGAGAGGGTGCCTGGCCATGGTGAGACCTGTGTGACTCCTGTGTTCGCAACACATATACCATCTCTGCCACTTGGTCTACAGCCCTGGTCACGCATCTGTCTCCCTATCTACCTTAATACTTCCCTGTCAATAGAAATATGAAAGGGGACCTGGAGGAAGCTGCCTGACCACGGCTGCCTGACCACCAGGCCTATCCTGGATGTCAAAATGACATTCAAAATTGACAAAGGCTAAATCTAGACCCTGGTCTGCTCCCTGACCCAATCCCAGTGGTACTATTAAATGAACTACATTATGGCCCTTGCTGGCTATCCCGTCCCAGTTCTACCCCATCATATACGGTTTCATACTCAGCCCTGGTTGCTCAGGAGTCTCCTGTCGGCCATATGCCCCCCTCCCCCTGCAGGTGAACAAGAGCAAGAAGTGGAGGGAGCTGTCCACCCATCTCAACGTGGGCACGTCCAGCAGCTCTGCCAGCTCTCTGAAGAAGCAGTACATCCAGTACCTGTTTGCCTATGAGTGCAGAGTGGAGCGGGGAGAGGAGCCGCCGCTGGAGATCCCGGGGGAAACCAAGAAACAGGCTAAGATCCAGCCACCCTCACCGGGTGAGTAAAACACTGGAGACTGTAGCTATTCTAGCTGAGCTGCACGCTATGCAGGGTTGGGATCACTTGTGTGTCGACTAGAGGTATGAGCTACCTGCTGGGGTTGACACATGTACACCCACACAAAGCCATTATAAACAGGCATGACCAGGATCATGTCCATATATCCACAGTCATCCAGCTTTTCATCTATCCATCTCCATTCTCCCTGGGCTGGCTGCTCCCTCCTTGCACGTGGGCCTATTTCTGTCTGACAGGTGATTGTCACACAGAGAGAGATTCTTCCCCCCCCCCAGGCGAGTTGGCTGATGTCAGAGAGAGAGGGAGCAGGGTAGAGGGAACGTGAGGGAGAGATACAGAGTGTGAGTTAGACTGTGGGAGAGAGAGGGCTATCAAGCTGCGGGGGAAGGGATTCCCCCTAGAGAAGCTGAATAGGGGAGGAGTGTGGAGTGGCTGTCTGATATATAAACAACCATGACCTAAGTCTGACCTAGTTTCCCACAGACCAGTGGGGCAGTAGTTTTTTTTTCACTTTTGCTGTCTCTGTGTGTGAGTGTGGTAGGGTCACGTGAGTTCACATGCTCAGAGAAGGAGAGAGAGCTAGAGAGCGAGACGGCGCCTGTGGCTGAAACTCTTCATTGTTTACTTTTGGAGTTGAAACACTTGGCTGGCAGCGGATCAGGCACCGGATCAGGCACCAGAGAATCTCTCTCATTTACCAACACATGCATAATACTGCCAGCCTGGCCCATTCTCTCACCCGCTCTCTTTCTGTCTCTGGCTCTCTCTCTCATTCAGTGGGGATTATTACAAGACAGGCTTTTTAATGTCTTGAATTGTTTCACTTTTTATTTTATAGATGTCAGGTTTGAGGTTTCTTTAATTTTGTTCTTGTATTGTTAATGAGAAGAACAGAGTGGTTTTGAATTCATTGGTTGCATCCCAGATGGCACCCTATTCCCTTTGTAGTGCACTACATTTAACCTGGGCCCATAGTGCTGTGGTCAAAAGTGGTGCACTATAAAGGGAATAGGGTACCATTTTGGACTCAAACATTATTACTACACTAAGCAGCCTTTAATTCTGTCTGGTTTTGCTATGAGTAATCTAGCCTGCATCAGATAGTTACATTGTTCCACCATTCCAGTACTGTACATGTATCCTGCATGTTGTCAAAGTTATTATATGACTTGTTGCATTCAAGCCCAGTTGAATGGCAGCAATACAGTCAGGTAGGTCCCACAGCTGTCTACACAGAGTACCATGTGATGCAGGATTGGAGGACTTTCATTAAACTGATACTACAGGATTTTGGCATTGAAACCCGATATCTACTTCCCTAGTCAGATGAACTCATGGATACCATATTTTATGTGCAGTTTGAAGGCATTTGCTAACAATACTGAACAAAAATATACATGTTGATCCCATGTTTTATGATCTGAAATAAAAGATCCCAGAAATGTTCCATACGCACCAAAGTCTTCGTTGTCTCAAATGTTGTGTACAAATTTGTTTACATCCCTGTTAGTCAATATTTCTCCTTTGCCAAGATAATCCATCCACCTGGCAGGTGTGGCATATCAAGAAGCTGATTAAACAGCGTGATCATTACACGGGTGCACCTTGTGCTGGGGACAATTTAAAGGCCACTCTAAAATGTGTAGTTTTATCACACAACACAAAGCCACAGATGTCTGAAGTTTTGAAGTAGTGTGCAATTGGTGTACCATAAGTCACCTCCAAAGTGGTCTTAGAGAATTACATCCAACAGGCCTCTCAACTGCAGACCACGTGTATGGTGTCGTGTGGGTGAGCGGTTGGTCCTGGCTCCCAAGATTGAAAAACTCATTCTGATTGGCTGAGCATGGCTCCCCAGCGGATGGAAATCCACAGATGAGGGTCTAATGAATTTATTTCAACTGACTGATTTCCTTTATATTAACTGTAATTCAGTAAAACTGTTTCATGTTGCATCTATATTTTGGTGTGTGTGTATATTAATTACACTGCGTGTACAAAACATTAGGAACACCTTCCTAATATTTAGTTGCTCCCCCTTTTCCCTCAGACAGCCTCAATTTGTCCAGGCATGAACTCTACAAGGTGTCTTAAGTGTTCAACAGGAATGTTGGCCAATGTTGACTCCATTTCAGGTCTGCTGAGTGAGCGTTTACTGTGACAACTGATGCTGTACCCGCTTTAAGTTATTTTCAGACCGTGGTTAAGTAGGCTACTGTGGCTATTTGATCATGTAGGCCTACAATCAAAAACAATGGATTACATGCATTACATAACATTGGCTGCTACTGTAGGCTGAATGTGTGGTGTTCAATGCAGGAAAAGGTGACTGACAATGTGCTGTCTGATACAAGAAACCACTTTACAAAATGAAATGGTATTATTATTATTCCGATACAATATTAATAAGATTCAGACAAATGATGCTACCCTCTGCCTATCGACTACTTAGCTTATTCAAGCCTGTCTCAAAATACAAATCAAATCAAATTTATTTATATAGCCCTTCGTACATCAGCTGATATCTCAAAGTGCTGTACAGAAACCCAGCCTAAAACCCCAAACAGCAAGCAATGCAGGTGTAGAAGCACGGTGGATAGGAAAAACTCCCTAGAAAGGCCAAAACCTAGGAAGAAACGTAGAGAGGAACCAGGCTATGTGGGGTGGCCAGCCCTCTTCTGTGGAGATTATAACAGAACATGGCCAAGATGTTCAAATGTTCATAAATGACTAGCATGGTCCAATAATAATAAGGCAGAACAGTTGAAACTGGAGCAGCAGCACGGCCAGGTGGACTGGGGACAGCAAGGAGTCATCATGTCAGGTAGTCCTGAGGCATGGTCCTAGGGCTCAGGTCCTCCGAGAGAGAGAGAAAGAAAGAGAGAATTAGAGAGAGCACACTTAAATTCACACAGGACACCGAATAGGACAGGAGAAGTACTCCAGATATAACAAACTGACCCTAGCCCTCCGACACATAAACTACTGCAGCATAAATAAATAGCATAAATACTGGAGGCATAAATACAACACTGCCACTTTAAGACAAAAAAAAGCTCTTAACCGGACTTTTTCCCCCCAAAGATGTCTAGAAATGTACATGTTTTGTGCTCTAGCTGGAAGCAATTACTCTGCTTTTGCTGATTTATAAATTATCTATAACTGGGCTAATAACTCACTAATTAGCAAAGGATTTTATCAAATGTGCACAAGTGGCTACATGCAGCTCTGATCTCAAAACAAGCTATAATCTACTCATGACCGCTCATGCTGTAAACACAGTCCAGTTCAAAGTGAATGGCACATATCCATTTATGGCAATGGTCTATTTTCAAATAGTGCAGCTCTGATTGGTTATGCCACACTGGTCTGTGTATAGTACGGGCGGAGTCGTGCATGTCAATGCAATAAAATCCTACTCAGATGCATTCTGCCTACAACAACAGTTACTCTTCCGTAGTTCGTTTTGTTTCTATATGTTGCATTGATTCGATCACAATTCCCACAGTAAAGGGAAATGTTCATGGTGTTAACATTGATATTGATATTTATTCTGCGCAGCATCTTGAGGGAGCTGCATGCAGCTTATAGGGAACATTGGTGGGGGACCATTCTTGATACACACAGTGAAAAACCCAGCAGAGTTGCAGTTCTTGACACACTCAAACCGATGTGCCTTCACCTAACACCCTGTTCAAAGCACTTCAATATTTTTTTCCTTGCCCATTCACTCCCTGAATGGCGCGCGCGTACACAATCCATGCCTCAATTGTCTCAAGTTTAAAAATCCTTCTTTAAACTGTCTCCTCCCTTTCATCTACACTGATTTGAAGTGGATTCAACAGGTGACAATTTAAGGGACTTATTGGCATGGGAAACGTGTGTGTTTTACATTGCAAAAAGCAAGTGAAATCAATAAGAGATCATAGCTTTCACCTGAATTCACCTGGTCAGTCTTTCATGGAAGGAGCATGTGTGTTGTACTGTGTGTGTGTACACATACATGCATACAGTACCTTCAGAAAGTATTCACACCTCTTGGATTTTTACACATTTTGGTGTTACAAAGTGGAATTTAAATATTATATATATTTCATTGTCGTTTTTTGTCAACAATCTACACAAAATACTCAGTGGAAGGAAAGTTCTAACGTGTAAATAAATTATGAAAATAAAATTGATTAGATACGTATTCAACCCCTTAAGACAATACATGTTAGAATCACCTTTGGCAGTGATTACAGATGTGAGTCTTTCTGGGTGCATTTTCAAGAGCTTTGCGCACCTGGGTAGTACAATATTTTCCCATTTATTCATTTAAAATTCTTCAAGCTCTGTCAAATTGGTTGTGGATCATTGCTAGACAGCCATTCTCAAGTTGCCATGGATTTTCAAGTAGATTTAAGTCAAAATTGTAACTAGGCAACTCGTCTTGGTAAGCAACTCCAGTGTGTATTTGACCTTGTGTTTTAGGTTATTGATCTGCTGAAAGGTGAATTTGTCTCCGTGTCTGTTGGAAAGCAGACTGAACCCAGTTTTTCTCTAGGATGTTGCCTGTGCTTAGCTCTATTCCGTTTCTTTTTATCCCCCAAAGAACTTGTTGCAGCCACCACCATTCTTGAAAATATGAAGTGGTACTTAGTGATGTGTTGTTGGATTTCCCCCAAACATAATGCTTTGTATTCAGGATATAAAGTGCATTTATATTTTGCCGTTTTACTTTTGTGCATTATTGGAAACAGGATGCGTGTTCCGGAATTTTTTTATTCTTTAGAGGCTTCATTTCCGTGGTGTCAACTAGGTTAGTATTGTGGAGTAACTACAATGTTGTTGACCCATCCTCAGTATCCTCCTATACCAGCCATTAAACTGTAACTGTTTTGAAGTCACCATTGGCCTCATGGTAAAATCCCTGAGCGGTTTCCTTCCTCTCCGGCAAGCGGGTTAGGAAGGACGCCTGTATCTTTATAGTGACTGGGTGTATTGATACACCATCTAAAGTGTAATTAATAACTTCATGCTCAAAGGGATCTTCAATGTCTGCTTTTCTATTTATTTTTATAAACTCAGCAAAAAAAGAAACGTCCTCTCACTGTCATCTGCATTTATTTTCAGAAAACTTAACATGTATAAATATTTGTATGAACATAACAAGATTCAACAACTGAAACAACATAAACTGAACAAGTTCCACAGACATGTAATGTGTCCCTGAACACAGGGGGGGTCAAAATCAAAAGTAACAGTCAATATCTGGTGTGGCCACCAGCTGCATTAAGTACTGCAGTGCATCTGCTCATGGACTGCACCACTCTTCCACCAAGGCACCTGCAAGTTCCTGGACATTTCTGGGGGGAATGGCCCTAGCCTTCACCCTCTGATCCAACAGGTCCCAGACGTGCTCAATGGGATCCGGGCTCTTCCCTGGCCATGGCAGAACACTGACATTCCTGTCTTGCAGGAAATCACGCACAGAATGAGCAGTATGGCTGGTGGCATTGTCATGCTGGAGGGTCGTGTCAGGATGAGCCTGCAGGAAGGTTACCACATGAGGGAGGAGGATGTCTTCCCTGTAACGCACAGCGTTGAGATTGCCTGCAATGACACCAAGCTCAGTCCGATGATGCTGTGACACACCGCCCCAGACCATGACGGACCCTCCACCTCCAAATCGATCCCGCTCCAGAGTACAGGCCTCGGTGTAACGCTCATTCCTTCGACGGTAAATGTAAATCCGACAAACACCCCTGGTGAGACAAAACCGAGACTCGTCAGTGAAGAGAACTTTCTGCCAGTCCGTCTGGTCCAGTGACGGTGGATTTGTGCCCATAGGTGACGACGTTGCCGGTTATGTCTGGTGAGGACCTGCCTTACAACAGGCCTACAAGCCCTCAGTCCAGCTTCTCTCAGCCTATTGAGGACAGTCTGAGCACTAATGGAGGGATTGTGCGTTCCTGGTGTAACTCAGACAGTTGTTGTTGCCATCCTGTACCTATCCCTCAGGTGTGATGTTCGGATGTACCGATCCTGTGCAGGTGTTGTTACACGTGGTCTGCCACTGCGAGGACAATCAGCTGTCCGTCCTGTCTTCCTGTAGCGCTGTCTTAGGCGTCTCACAGTACGGACATTGTAATTTATTGCTCTGGCCACATCTGCAGTCCTCATGCCTCCAGATGAGCAGCAACCCTGGGCATCTTTCTTTTGGTGTTTTTCAGTCAGTAGAAAGGCCTCTTTAGTGTCCTAAGTTTTCATAACTGTGACCTTAATTGCCTACCGTCTGTAAGCTGTTAGTGTCTTAACGACCGTTCCACAGGTGCATGTTCATTAATTGTTTATGGTTCATTGAACAAGCATGGGAAACAGTGTTTAAAACCTTTACAATAAAGATCTGTGAAATTATTTGGATTTTACGAATTACCTTTGAAAGACAGGGTCCTGAAAAGGGGATGTTTTTTGTTGCTGGGTTTAAATACATATCCATCTACCAATAGGTGCCCTTCTTTGCGGGACATTGGAAAACCTGCATGATCTTTATAGTTGAATCTGTGTTTGAAATTCACTGCTCGACTGAGGGACCTTACACATAATTCTGTGTGTGGGGTACAGAGATCAGGTAAAAAACGATAAATAATATTATTGCACACAAAGTGAGTCCATGCAACTTATGACTTATTAAGCACTTTTTTACTCCTGAACTTTAGGATAGCCATAACAAAGGGGTTGAATACTTAGTGACTGAAGACATTTCAGCTTTTCATTTAATTAATTTTGACATTTTGGGGTATTGTGTGTATGCCAGTGACAATCTAAATTGAATCCATTTAAAATTCAGGCTGTAACAAAACAAAATGTGGGAAAAAGTTAAGTGGTGTGTGTACTTTCTGAAGGCACTGTATTTCTACATGTTCTCCCCACTGTATATAAGTATTTAATACACTGCAAGCATGTAGAGGTCTGTAATTTTTATCATAGGTACACTTCAACTGTGAGAGACTGAATCCAGAAAATCACATTGTATGATTTTTAAGTAATTAATTTGCATTTTATTGCATGACATAAGTATTTGATCACCTACCAACCAGTAAGAATTCCGGCTCTCACAGACCTGTTAGTTCTTCTTTAAGAAGCCCTCCTGTTCTCCACTCATTACCTGTAATAACTGCACCTGTTTGAACTCGTTACCTGTATAAAAGACACCTGTCCACACACTCAATCAAACAGACTCCAACCTCTCCACAATGGCCAAGACCTGAAAGCTGTGTAAGGACATCAGGGATAAAATTGTAGATCTGCACAAGGCTGGGATGGGCTACAGGACAATAGGCAAGCAGCTTGGTGAGAAGGCAACAACTGTTGGTGCAATTATTAGAAAATGGAAGAAGTTCAAGATGACGGTCAATCACAATCGGTCTGGGGCTCCATGCAAGATCTCACCTCGTGGAGCATCAAATGATCATGAGGAAGGTGAGGGATCAGCTCAGAACTACACGGCAGGACCTGGTCAATGACCTGAAGAGAGCTGGGACCACAGTCACAAAGAAAACCATTAGTAACACACTACGCCGTCATGGATTATAATCCTGCAGCGCACGTAGGGTCCCCCTGCTAAAGCCAGCGCATGTCCAGGCCCATCTGCCAATGACCATCTGGATGATCCAGAGGAGGAATTGGAGGAGGTCTGATGAGACAAAAATAGAGCTTTTGGTCTAAACTCCACTCGCCGTGTTTGGAGGAAGAAGAAGGATGAGTACAACCCCAAGAACACCATCCCAACCGTGAAGCATGGAGGTGGAAACATCATTCTTTGGGGATGCTTTTCTGCAAAGGGGACAGGACGACTGCACCGTATTGAGGGGAGGATGGATGGGGCCATGTAGTATCGCGAGATCTTGGCCAACATACTCCTTCCCTCAGTAAGAGCATTGAAGATGGGTCGTGGCTGGGTCTTCCAGCATGACAATGACCTGAAACACACAGCCAGGGCAACTAAGGAGTGGCTCCGTAAGAAGCATCTCAAGGTCCTGGAGTGGCCTAGCCAGTCTTCAGACCTGAACCCAATAGAACATCTTTGGAGGGAGCTGAAAGACCGTATTGCCCAGCGACAGCCCCGAAACCTGAAGGATCTGGAGAAGGTCTGTATGGAGGAGTGGGCCAAAATCCCTGCTGCAGTGTGTGCAAACCTGGTCAAGAACTACAGGAAACTTATGATATCTGTAATTTCAAACAAAGGTTTCTCTACCAAATATTAAGTTCTGCTTTTCTGATGTATGTCATGCAATAAAATGCAAATGAATTATTTAAATCATACAATGTGATTTTCGTTTTAGATTCCGTCTCTCACAGTTGAAGTGTACCTATGATAAAAAAAATTACAGACCTCTACATGCTTTGTAAGTAGGAAAACCTGCAAAATCGGCAGTATATCAAATACTTGTTCTCCCCACTGTACATACATACATCTGCCTCACACTACATAAACAGGAAATAGGCTCCTGACTTATGGGCCGTTCTGGCCCAGACAACTTAATTACTTATACATCTCTCTATGGCTCGCTCTTCCCCTTAGTCTCTCCTGATTACTAATGCTCCCTGTAGGGTCCCCATGTTTATCAGTCTGTCTATAGCACATGTTTATGTTTGTATATGTATATTTTTGACGTTTTAACAATTGTCTACCGTTGCCAATTTCCCTTTAGCCAACTCGGGCTCCCTGCAGGGTCCTCACACCCCCCAGTCTACAGGTAGCAGTTCCATGACTGAGATGTCAGAGGGCATGAAGCTTCCCACTCCTGCCACCACACCACACGCGACCCCCCAGCCAGGTAACAGGTAGGTCCTGGGCTGGGTGCCACTCATAGCCCGATAGTGTGGGGGTGTGTACATGTGTGTCTAAATCTGACTGTATACACACACGGATACCCCTCTTTAACCCTTTGTGTCCTCCTTACCCCTCCTGTATGTCTCAGGAACAGTGTTGGTATCCGTGTCCAGGATCCCTTCTCAGAGGTCAGTGACCCTGCCTTCCACAAGCGAGGGCCCATGCCCTCTGGCGCCCCCTACCAGCAGGTTGGCGGTAGTGCAGACCCCTCCATGAGGATGCAGTATGATGCCAACAAGGACCCCTATGAAGGGCCCCGGAAGGGTGAGTGGACCAGGATCTCCTTAAACACATGACATACAGTGCATTCACATAACACAGTACACTCCTATTGGTATTGTCCACATTGCTTGTCTGCATTCTTTTTGGGGGGATATTTGTGTATTAGTATTGTACTGTTAAGACATTTACTGCTGGAACTGGAAACGGAGGCATTTACTGCTGGAGCTGGAAACGGAGGCATTTACTGCTGGAGCTGGAAACGGAGGCATTTACTGCTGGAGCTGGAAACGGAGGCATTTACTGCTGGAGCTGGAAACGGAGGCATTTACTGCTGGAGCTGGAAACGGAGGCATTTACTGCTGGAGCTAGAAACGGAGGCATTTACTGCTGGAGCTAGAAACGGAGGCATTTCGCTGCACCTGCTTTAGCGTCTGCTGTTCTTTATATGCGACAAATAAACGTTGATTTTGATACTAGATGAACAATGTGATGTTAGTAAAAGTGAAGTAATACACCTGTTGTCTGAACTGAATATGGCTGGTACTTCCTCAGTTCTCCATGTAGGTTCAAATCAGTTTTTGTCCTTGTTTTTGGTTAGCCCATCAGACCTGACGCTCTCTGTCGTGATTGTTTCCTTAGACTATGTTGCCCCCAAGTGATAAAATCATGTACTACATCCTTGCCTTTTATAACGCCTAACATGAATGCAGATGGAATCAGAATGGCCTGTATTCGCCAATTACATTTACACGTACCAGGAATTTGTCCTGGTGAAATGGTGCTGAAAACATGAAGCAGAGAAAAAGCAGAATATAGACAAAATTATTTACAATTTATCAACATACAGTGCATTGGAAAGTATTCAGACCCCTTCACTTTTTCTACATTTGTTACGTTACAGCCTTATTCTAAAATGGATTAAATTGTTTTTTCCCCTCGTCTACACGCAAAAAACGTTTTATAATTAAAAAAAATACATTTACATAAGTATTCAGACCCTTTACTCAGTACTTTGTTGAAGCACCTTTGGCAGCGATTACAGCCTCAAGTTTTCTTGGGTTTGACGCTACAAGCTTGGCACACCTGTATTTGGGGAGTTTCTCCCATTCTTCTCTGCAGATCCTCTCAAGCTCTGTCAGGTTGGATGGGAAGCGTCGCTGCACAGCTATTTTCAGGTCTCTCCAGAGATGTTTGATCGGGTTCAAGTCTGGGCTGGGCAACTCAAGGACATTCAGAGACCACTCCTGTGTTTTTGCTGTGTGCTTAAGGTCGTTGTCCTGTTTGAAAGTGAAACTGAGTCTGAGATCCTCAGCGCTCTGGAGTAGATTTACATCAACGGTCTCTCTGTACTTTGCTCTGTTCATCATTCCCTCGATCCTGAATAGTCTCCCAGTCCCTGCCACTGAAAAACTTACCCACAGCGTGATGCTGCCACCACCATGTTTCACCGTAGGGATGGTCTTGGCCAGGTGATGAGCAATGCCTGGTCTCCTCCAGATGTGACGCTTGGCATTCAGGCCAAAGAGTTTAATCTTGGTTTCATCAGACGAGAGAATCTTGTTTCTCATACTCTGAGAGTCCTTTAGGTGCCTTTTACCAAACTCCAAGCAGGCTGTCATGTGCCTTTTACTGAGGAGTGGCTTCCATCTGGCCACTCTACCATAAAGGCCTGATTAGTTGAGTACTGCAGAGATGGTTGTCCTTCTGGAAGGTTCTCCCATCTCCACAGAGGAACTCTGGAGCTCTGTCAGAGTGACCATCGGATTCTTGGTCACCTCCCTGACCAATAACCTTCTCCCCAGATTGCTCAGTTTGGACGGGCGACCAGCTCTAGGAAGAGTCTTGGTACTTCAATATTTCTTCCATTTAAGAATGATGGAGGCCACTGTGTTCTTGGGGACCTTCAATGCTTCAGACATGTTTTGGTACCCTTCCCCAGTTCTGTGCCTCGACACAATCTTGTCTGAGCTCTACGGACAATTCCTTTGATCTCATGGCTTGGTTTTTGCTTTGACATGCACTGTCAACTGTAGGACCTTGTATTGACAGGTGTGTGCCTTTCCAAATCATGTCCAATCAACTTAATCTACCACAGGAGGACTCCAATCAAGTTGCTGAAACATCTCAAGGATGGTCAATGGAAACAGGATGCACCTGAGCAGGGTGCATTTTGAGCCTCATAGCAAAGGGTTTGAATTAGAGGTCGACCGATTAATCGGAATGGCCGATTAATTAGGGCCGATTTCAAGTTTTCATAACAATCGGAAATCTGTATTTTTGGACACCGATTTTGCCATCTTTATTTAACGAGGCAAGTCAGTTAAGAACACGTTCTTATTTTCAATGACGGCCTAGGAACGGTGGGTTAACTGCCTTGTTACGGGGCAGAACGACAGATTTTCACCTTGTCAGCTCGAGGGATCCAATCTTGCAACCTTACAGTTAACTAGTCCAACGCAATAACGACCTGCCTCTCTCTCGTTGCACTCCACAAGGAGACTGACTGCCTGTTACGCGAATGCAGTAAGCCAAGGTAAATTGCTAGCTAGTTAAACTTATCTTATAAAAATCAATCAATCATAATCACTAGTTAACTACACATGGTTGATGATATTACTAGATATTATCTAGCGTGTCCTGCGTTGCATATAATCTGACTGAGTATACAAGCATACAAGTATCTAAGTCTCTGACTGAGCGGTGGTAGGCAGAAGCAGGCGCTTAAACATTCATTCAAACAGCACTTTCGGGCGTTTTTCCAGCAGCTCTTCGTTGTGCGTCAAGCATTGCGCTGTTTTTGACTTCAAGCATATCAACTCTCGAGATGAGGCTGGTGTAACCGAAGTGAAATGGCTAGCTAGTTAGCACGCGCAAATAGCTGTTCAAACGTCACTCGCTCTGAGCCTTGGAGTGGTTGTTCCCCTTGCTCTGCATGGGTAACGCTGCTTCGAGGGTGGCAGCTGTCGTTGTGTTCCTGGTTCGAGCCCAGGGAGGAGAGGGACGGAAGCTATACTGTTACACTGGCAATACTAAAGTGCCTATAAGAACATCCAATAGTTAAAGGTTAATGAAATACAAATGGTATAGAGGGAAATAGTCCTATAATTCCTATAATAACTACAGCCTAAAACTTCTTACCTGGGAATATTGAAGACTCATGTTAAAAGGAACCACCAGCTTTCATATGTTCTGAGCAAGGAACTTAATTAAACGTTAGCTGCACATATTGCACTTTTACTTTCTTCTCCAACACTTTGTTTTTGCATTATTTAAACCAAATTGAACATGTTTCATTATTTATTTGAGGCTAAATTGATTTTATTGATGTATTATATTAAGTTAAAATAAGTGTTCATTCAGTATTGTTGTAATTGTCATTATTACAAATAAATAAAAACAATTGTCAGATTAATCGGTATCGGCTTTTTTGGTCCTGCAATAATCGGTATCGGCGTTGAAAAATCATAATCGGTCAACCTCTAGTCTGAATACTTATGTAAATAAGGTATTTCGTTTTTTTTTATACATTTGCAAACATTTCTAAAAACCTGTTTTCGCTTCGTCATTATGGGATATTGTGTGTAGATTGAGTAAAAACATTTATTTAATCAATTTTAAAATTAGGCTGTAACGTAACAAAATGTGGTAAAAATGAAGGGGTCTGAATACTTTCCGACTCCACTGTATATACAATATCTATTCTCTCTCCACAGGGCCAGGGGGCAGTGAGCCCTATAGACCAGGTCAGATGCCCAGCGGTGCCATGCAGGACATGTACCCCCGTGGTCTTCCCTCAGGAGCCATGCCAGTGATGGGTATGGGCCCTGGCCCGCGGTCACAGTACCCCTACGGGCCTGGCTACGACAGGAGGTGGGTATCTTAATAACCAACATTCTATAGTAGATACATTTACTGAGTGCCAGCAGCATACCACTCTGCATCCCACTGCTGGCTTGCCTCGGAAGCTAAGCAGGTTTGGTCCTGGTTGGTCCCATGGATGGGAGACAGTAGGAGGCGCTCTTTTCTCTGGTCAAAAAAATATCCCAATTCTCCAAGGCAGTGATTGGGGAAATTCCCCTGTGTAGGAAAAGAGGTGTTTCATGCTTAAACAACTGGAATAGAGGTGCTACCTTAATAATGAAATGATGGATCAGAAGTTGAGGCAGGGCACTCTATTATAAAAATATATGATTCATTGTAAATCCCAAGTCAAAAACATTTGATGTTTCAATCTGAGACTTTCATCAGACAGTAATATAAATGCCACGAATGAGCTGCTCATAATTGTCGTCCTACCCACCAGACCAGACCTTGTGATGGGTTCGGAGGGGGGCGTGCCTCCCCCTGGGGGCCAGAACAACATGGTACCTTCCAGCGGTGACCCAAGCATGTACTCTGCCAACCGATATCCCCATCAGCGGTAAGACGTGTCATGCTCTGTGAATGATGCAGAAAAACTGTTGGCTTTACATGTAGTGACTCATTATTTATAAAGCTACCTATATATGCATAGTTTATGTGTTCTGACTGAGGGTGTACCTCTTTCTTTGTAGGCCACATGGACATGAAAATTATGGGCAGCAGTACCCTCACGGCCCCATGCCCTATGGCTCTCACCAGTCTGGGATGTACCCACAACAGGTCAGACCCAGCCTCAAGCCTCCTGCCCCTAGAGGGCACTGTGCTTCATCTACTGAAACTTGAACAGATGGAAAACAGGCTAACTAGGCCATTTCAATGCAAAGTAAAGTCTAAACTGGGTTTGCGATAGCGGTCAACCAGTAAGTAATCATCATTGGCTTCTACTCCACCTTGTCCAACACCATGGCTTGTTGCTAGTTGGAGAGAGAGCGCGAGAGTTGGAGAGAGAGCGCGAGAGCTGGAGAGAGAGCGCGAGAGTTGGAGAGAGAGCGCGAGAGTTGGAGAGAGAGCGCGAGAGTTGGAGAGAGAGCGCGAGAGCTGGAGAGAGAGCGCGAGAGTTGGAGAGAGAGCGCGAGAGTTGGAGCGAGAGACATCAATAAAAGGTCATCATTGTAACCGCAGTATCTAACGTATAAAGTTCTGTGTTCCCTCTCAGGGCTATAAGAGGCCAGTGGGACAAGAGGGGATGTACGGTCCCCCTGCTAAGCGCCATGAGGGTGAAGCCTACGACATGCAGCAGTACGGAGGGCAGCAGCCAGACATGCACCGCCAGTATGGAGGGGGCTACATGGGGCCGGAGCACAGGCCCATGCAGGGCCAGTACCCTTACCCCTACAGCCGAGACCGCATGGGAGCCATCCAGGGGCCCCAACAACACGGCATGATGAGCGGAGGTCCTCCCTTCCCCTCCGGAGCCTCTCCAGAGGGCCCCCAGGCCAACATGTGGCACCCCAGGACAGACATGGGCTACCCCGGGCCCTACCCTGGCCGACAGGGCCAGGGGCCACCTTACCCTGTTATGGGCCGGGGTCTGGGGGATGACCCAGAGGGAAGGGCCCTCCAGGACGGCCAATGGACGTCCGGACACCCGGGCCAACGCCAGTCCCCATACCCATGCCCCTCTTCCTCCTCCATGCCCCCCATGGCTTCCCGACAGCCCCCCTCCTCCTACCAATCTAACCCTGCCATGGCCAACCACATCACTAGAGCCCCCAGCCCCTTCGCCCGGCCCATGGGGGGACCCGGACCCCTTTCCCCCAACAACGGGGGCCACTACATGGCCTCTCTGAAGAAGGCAGGGATGCCTGGGTCCATGCCAGGCTCACACAGTGGGGGGATGTCAGGGCAGGGCATTCTACCTCTCCACAGAGATATCAGCTTCCCCGTGGGGTCAGTGGAGGCCACCCTGCCCAAACTCAAGGTCCGACGCAGACTTACTTCCAAGGAGACCGGTAGGAGAATTAGCCTGTTATTATAGAGCCGTCTATCCCAACCCTGGTCCTCCAGTGTCCCCAACAGTACACAGGTTTATTGTAGCCCTTGACAAACACGTCATTCAACTCGAGGGCTTGGTGATTAGTTAACACGTTGAATCAGGTGTGCTGGTCCAGGTTTACAGTAAAAATGTGTATTGTTGGGGGTACTGGAAGACCAGGGTTGGGAAACTGTTATAGAGCATTAGCCAGGTAATTCATAATGGATGCATCTGAAAGTTGTGCACGGGATAGGGAATAGGGTGCCATTTTCGATGCGACCCTCATCTCTCCTCCGACCTTGGAACTGTAACCTCTTACCCTCAGGAACCCCAGAGGCGTGGCGTGTGATGATGTCTCTGAAGTCAGGTCTGCTGGCTGAGAGCACATGGGCGCTGGACACCATCAACATCCTGCTGTATGACGACACCACTGTGTCCTCCTTCACCCTGTCACAGGTGACGGTGCTACACAAACCATATCCATACAATGTCCAATGATATCCAGTATCCATGAGAATGATATAAACTTCCAATATCTATAGTATACCATACTAAACCATGTCAAATGCATGACTTAATTCTCAGTGGTGTGGTTATTGGACCATGACTGGATTCAAGGACAAATACCCCTAACCAAACCGTTCTCTAATAGTCTTTCACACAATCATTTCAGAGAGCCACCTAACCTCTGATATGCTATGTTTCCCCAGCTGCCTGGCTTCCTGGAGCTGATAGTGGAGTACTTCCGCCGGAGTCTGATCTCCATCTTTGGGATCCTGGATGAGTACGAGGTGGGCACCGAGGGCCAGAAGATGCTGCTCGGACCAATCACAGACCAGGAAGAGGGGCTTACCGTTGCAGAGCTTGACAGCCAGTTAGACGAAGAGCAGAGGGACAGCGGGCTAGAGAAGACCACAGCCAACAGCAACACAGAGGAGGCGGTCCCAGAGGAGAAGGAAGAGCCTGTGGAGGTGACTTTGAAAGAGAAGGTAGAGGGGGAGGAAAAGGAGGGGGCCGCCACCGAGCAGTCCCAGACCCCAGAGCCCAGGCCCAAACAGGCCAGTAAGTACGACAAGCTGCCTGTGAAGGTGGAGGAGGACCAGGTGGAGGAGGACCAGGAGCTCAGTCTGTCCAGGGGGTTCACCTCTGGACTGCTGCACTGGAAGGCTGGAGGGGGGGACTCCACTGCCCACATCCAGACACACTTTGAGATACGTGGCGAGGAGACCAACAGTAAGCCTACAGAGAGGAAAGAGAGGGAGGATAAGACAGAAACGACAGAGGAGGAGAGGAAGGCTGTTGTAGAGAAGAGCATGACTGAGACAGCCACTATGGACGATATGCTGAGTGCCTGGCCAGGCTCTCTGTCAGAGAGGAACGGTCTTCCCGGGACGCAGACCCAGAGCCCTATCTTCACCCTGCTGGAGGACGAGCCTCGCTGCTGGGACGAGGCGCCCCTCTCCACGGCCGAACCCTGGCAGGACGCCCTGGCCCGCCGCTGCGTTTGCATCTCCAACATTGTCCGCGGCCTCTCCTTCATCCCGGGGAATGACAACGACATGTCCTGCCACCCTGGCCTGGTGCTGATCCTGGGGCGGCTGGTCCTGCTGCACCACCTGCACCCCCAGAGGAGGAGGATGCCTCCCAGCTACCAGAGAGAGGAGGAGCAGGGCCGGGCCTGCAGTAAAGACCAGTGGTGGTGGGACTGTTTGTCAGCCCTCAGGGAGAACACTCTGGTCACCCTGGCTAACATCGCAGGTCAACTAGACCTGTCCCTCTACCCAGAGAGCATCTGTCTGCCCATCCTGGACGGGCTCCTCCACTGGATGGTGTGTCCCTCTGCCGAGGCCCAGGACCCCTTCACCACGGCAAGCTGTTCCTCCTCCCTCACCCCCCAGAGACTGGTGCTGGAGTGCCTGTGCAAGCTGAGCATCCAGGATAACAACGTGGATCTCCTGCTGGCCACGCCGCCGTTCAGCCGCCAGGAGAAGCTCTACGCCACCCTGGTGCACCACGTGGGTGAGCGGAAGTCCCAGGTGTGCCGGGAGATGGCAGTGGCTGTGCTCTCTAACCTGGCGCAGGGGGACCCGACCGCGGCGCGCGCCATCGCACTGCAGAAGGGCAGCGTTGGGATACTCATCGGCTTCCTGGAGGACTGCGTGGCCATGTGCCAGCACCAGCAGGGACCTCACAGCCTGTTACACCCAGCAGCACACCCCCAACCCCCCAGCGTTAACATGATGTGCAGGGCCGCCAAGGCTCTGCTGGCCATGGCCAAGGAGCACCGGACAGAGTTGGTTCTCTACGAGAGCAGGCTACTGGATATCTCCCTGTCCTCTGTGCTGAGCTCAGCCGTGGCGGCCATCATGTGTGAAGTACTGTTTAAGATTGGACGCTCCTCGTGACAGCCACAGGCAAAGAAACAGAGGGAGGGGGGGTTGGTCTGACTACCAGGCTACAGTGAACACAAACACATCGGTGTGGGTGGTATTATATTTTTATTTAAATAAGACACTTTTTTTTTTTTTTTTTTACAAATAAATATATATATAGCTCCTCTGCCCAAATCACAACCTTTTTATTTGGAATTTTTTAATAATTTTAATAAAATATTTAATACTTGGTATTTTAAAAGTCTATTTTTATTTGTTGCTTCGTTTTTGTTTTAACCAAAGTTGGCACCCAATGAAAGGTAACGTACTTTAGTTTTGGGGTCTCGTGCTTACATTTTATTTGTATGTGGCTGTTTGTCTGTATGGGATCTTTTTGTTGGTGTTTTTTTGCAGGGGGAAGCAGACTTATTTAAATTGTGAATCATGTTGTAGATAGACCTCTTTATCGTGTATTAAGGTAAAGAAAAAACCACTGACTTTACTCTGAATATATAACAGTACATCATATATCCTGTTCTGGGGGGGTGCCCTATTGTGCAATAGGATTTAGTAGGCTTGTTGGGGGGGGGGGGGGTTAACAAATGTGAATGACTTTCGACCACAGGCAACTGACCACAAGTATTGCATCATAATATTTTTTACCATACCAGTATAACAGGGACGAAACAAGACACCCTGTTCAACTGACTTACTGGTAACCATAGCAACACAGTACTTCCATCAGTCCTTATCTCCTTTTCTATCTATAAGCCCATTTGTATATAGAAGATGTACATTGACAGCCCTATTTGGTATCTTCGCCAAGAGATGTGGTATAGATAAGTGATGGTAGTTGATAATTATAATGACCTTTAGAATTATTATTACTGCTCATTTGAATACTGGATATTTAGTTACTCACTTCAAATGAGGTTAGTCATTTTATGTATTTAAAAAAAATATTCTGACTGGGACAGGTCTAAGGACATATAGGGATGAGACCGCTCTAGTTTTGGTTCTGAAAAGACGAGCGTATTTAGATTGTACAGACAGCTAGCAGACCATGATGGGCAGAACTGTATTCCAGAATAACAATGTTGTATAACATGCCTGATTGACAGTTGAGTGTTGTTGTTTTTTACTCTACATATAGGGTACTTCTCCCCCTTTCATTTGATCAACTTTACATTGTTTATTCAGTATAAAATCTTTATTCTATGTTCCACATGTTAAGAATAAACGTACATGGATTTTGGTTGAGCACTGAAGGTGTTTTTGATTCTTCTGTCCAGACATTGTGAACAGGAGGCCCGCGGCAGAATATGGCCAAAGTGTTTTCGTATGGCTGTGGTTGTATGCACGCGTGACTGAAAGTCGCTTCGCTTTTGCTTACATGGCATGTTATATTTCATAACTGCAACCAATCAGACTGAAGATGAGTACCGTAGTAGTTTGGCACAGAGAAGGAATTCTATGCATGACAGAAATGCCACAGCTGTGGCATCAACGTTTGCATGACATGCTCTTTCAACTTGATTATGTGGGCTAAATGTGTAGAAAAACATCAGGGACAGCTGTCACAAGCTTTTTTACACATTCCTTGTTATATGGCTAGCCGGGCCCAGTTTAAGATGGTTCAGGTTTGTTCTCATTTTTATACTTGTTATATGGCTAGCCGGGCCCAGTTTAAGATGGTTCAGGTTTGTTCTCATTTTTATACTTGTTATATGGCTAGCCGGGCCCAGTTTAAGATGGTTCAGGTTTGTTCTCATTTTTATACTTGTTATATGGCTAGCCGGGCCCAGTTTAAGATGGTTCAGGTTTGTTCTCATTTTTATACTCGTCTTTTATGGGAATAGCTGACGGTAAACGCTTAGGTGTTACATTGAATGATGGTTCAATCTGTGTAAGAGAAACCAGGCACCTCACATTCAGCTGCACAACTTTCACTGTCTTCAGAATTGCAAACACATTTAGCTTTTTATTCTTTCGCAGAACAAATAGTGTGAAATACATTTTGATTGACAAAGAAATCCGATCATATACAGATTTAAGACCATCCATCTTGTGGCCTTCATGACAAAGCACAGTGAGTAGATTCAAGATCTGTTCAAGCACTACACAAATGAGAACGCAGTCGCTGCCGAGGACTACTGTACTAGCCTTAGTGCCGGTCTTATGTAAACTACGTGATACTCGTCATAGCAACAATATGGCTTGACAACGAGCACAAACAGATTGGTGTTTAGGCTAACTGTACAGTACAAGACAGTCCAGGGCTCCTGTGGTTTTACATAGTAAACCTCTGATCAGAAATTAAGATTATCCAAGGGAGTTTAAATTAACCGTGATGCCTCAGTCCAACAGTAATTTGTTTCATAATTCCTCCTTCAGGCAAGGGGTGCTCTCTTCATAGGCCTCAGATGAGCATCAGTGAAGAGTGGCTGGACCACGCATTGTGGACGCCAAATTCATTTCCTTCTCAGCACAGTGACCAACTGACTGCCCATCCCACAGTAATGGTTAAGTCCCGCAGTGACTTATTAATGCTGCTCTCAGCCAGGGTGAGAATATCGTCTCGACCTTCAGTCCTCTTTAGACTTGAAGATGGTGTCCCATTCCTCTTGAGTTGGCTGATCCTTCGGGTTTTTTTAATAGCCGGGAAAACGGACTGCATCATCTGCCTGATCTGTTAGCTGCAATGATGGACAAATATGTTCTACATTTACTGAGTGTTGGGTAATAGGGATGATGCTGGTCTGTTTTCTGACGGCATGATAAATGAGATGGGTTGAGTTCATTAATACGTACACTATGGACCCCATGGCTTTCCAGACTGCGATGCTGAGCAGGTCCACTCCACACCAGGTGTAGAGCGAGCCCCAGCCCAGGGCCCGGAGAGCCAGGAACGCCCCTGTCTCCGGTACTGCAGGGGTGGCCATCGTTCCATTGAACACACACACTTGAGGTGACATTGAGGTACACGAGTTGCTCGTGGTCCCCAATTTATAGGCTAAACTCACTCCCCTAGCAAAATCAGTTTTCACCTTGTACAGTGGTGCTATAGCCAGTGCAGTCCATCGTTCCCTGGATAACATGCTGGATGTGACATTGACGTACTTTACACGTGGGCCCAAACTGAGTCAACCCAGTGAGCAGAAAACATTTAGAGGTGGAATCTGTGGATTGATTCCAGTTTGTAGGGTGTCTAACAAACTCTAAACCTGCCCTGGCGGGGCTCTACGCTGACTTTTTTATTTTTTACAAGGAGCATGTGTGTGACTAAGTTGAAACATGTAGGTACACAAAGAAATTTGAGGTAATAAAGCTGGTTCTCCCAAATTAAAATCCCAGGTCATACAGCAAAATATTTAGGCGCATATGCAAGTAAAATGGTTGCACTGTAGAGCCCTGCTGCTCTGTAGATCCCTGCCTGCCCTGTAGAGCCCAGCCTGCCCTGTAGAGCCCAGCTTGCCCTGTAGAGCCCTGCCTGCCCTGTAGAGCCCTGCCTGCCCTGTAGAGCCCTGCAGGAGCTGCATTTCAAGGTAGCGTCTAAAAGGGGGCCCCATTTCCTATATAGTGCCTTACTTTTGACCAGGGTTCTGCTGCACTGTAAGGAAAAGTGTGCCATTATGGACGCAGCCTAAGACTGAACAAGCTGTCTAGAAAACAGACATAATAGTAAACAATATCAACTCTCAATGTATTTATTGTCCATGTGTTTAAGTGGCCTGCTCATTTAATTAGCTATAATTAGAGTTTGGTGAGACTTAGCAGCTCTTCCTGGAAGGGTAAAAATCTGCGAGGAAGCGATGTGGTTTGGTGTAGGCTAGTCAGTGTGCATCAAGATAAAAAAGAATGCCAACTGAATATCCCTGATGTTGCATTATAATGCTGTCTACTCTTATGTATGATTCTTTACAAGTTTCTCTCTTTTCAGTATGAGCTTTCTTAGAAGAAATGTGAACATATTTCTGGTTAACCAACGAGTTACCACAAAAAAACTGCCATAAATCATAACAGTTCTACTGCAAGCTTCATGTGTGAGCTGCCAGATTCATGTGTGAGATACCAGAGACAGCCCTGGTTCCATTATAAACTAGCCTTGGTATCAGCTCTTTACAGTGCCTCATAAGTCAGTAACTGCCTAGTAATCTCGTCTGGTCATGGGCTGTCTACAGGCCATATCCTCTGTGAGTGAAGCTTCTCAGCCACTGTGCCCTCACAACCACGTTCCTCTCATAACACGCTAAATCTAATTTGACCACTTTAGAAGGCATATTTGGCTGAGATGGAAGTTTACAAAGATGGCCCTCATCAGCTTAAAATAGAATGAAAAAACAAAGGCACCACTGTGCTGCTCTGCCAAGTATATATTCAAAAGTGATATGAGCTCAGGATCTGTGACTGTCCCGAATGGCACCCTATCCCATAAATAATGTGCTACTTTTGACCAGAGCCCTATGGGACGTGGTCAGAAGTAGAGTGCTAGATTTTGCCCTGCGAACCCCAGAAAGGGAGTGGTTCAAAGGTTACGACCCAGTGCACGCACATGCACACGTGAACACGCACACAATCGCTGCGCAAACATAACCATCATTACAGCCATAAACAGTAGGGGCACAACTTTGGTTTTAGAAGTGGGGGGGAGGCATAACCTGGCAAGAGTTTTTGGGCAACAAAAGCTAATTTCCTGCATTTAAAAATATATATGAATATGACCCTTTTGTGGTCACTTATTGTAAATAAGAATCTAAACACTTCTACATGAATGTGACTCTAAAATGACATAATACATAATACATTATTTACCATTCATTTCTATTGGGCACAAAATAATCAAACCCAACCAAAACAAACAGCAAATGCATCCAACAAATGTGTAGAGTCACAAGCTTGATGTAGTCATTTTGTGCTATGAATATTACTAATTTAATACACATAAAATGAATTAGTCCCATTTTAACAGTGCAAAAGTATTGGGACAATGTACAGAAAGTGCTGTAATTTCTAAATGGTTCACCCAAAATGGATGAATACCCTCAAATGAAAGCTGACAGTCTGCAATTTAACCTCATAGTCATTGTTTGATTTCAAATCCAAACTTTGAGTATAGAGCCAAAATAAGAAAAAATGCTTCACTGTCCCAATAATTTCAGAGGGCACTGTAATTCATATCATAGGCCTAACAGTATTGTAGAGCTCTTTTAACTTTCACATAATATAGCTGAATCGCCCCTGTCCTGTCCCTAGGGGTCCACCGCCCTGCAGCGCCCCAACCCAACACACCCCACTCAGCTTTAGGATCTTAGTGAAACATTCCTTATTGGTTTCAGGTGTTAGGCCAAGTCCAGAGTGACAACCAAGGGCCATGCAGACTACCATGGCCAGGACTGAGCAGTCCAGCAGCTAGGGATTGCCTAAATAGGCATCTCCATTGACGTGGGCATGTTTTCAATACAGACTCCTTTCGTTGTACAGTATTCCATATAAGGCAGACCTTATGAAAGTTGCACAGTATACTTTTAATCTTCTGCCATCCATTGTGATATTGTGGGAGGAGAACCAACCTTCCAATTAATGGCAATGGATTTCTTAGTTGCTATAAATTCTACATTACACAGTTTCTTCTGTTAAGTCTCCAGAATCAACATTTCCAAGCAAACAAAAAACGTGGAGAAAGGAGAGTATGTAGACATGCTGAGATAAAATAACATACTCTTGGCCAGAATTCAGTCAACCTTCACAAGACCACAACATATGCAAATATGTTCCCTTTTGTGTTTTACACCTCCAGCAGAGGAATTACATTTCTGACTGCATGATATTCAGTTTCACTGGCATATAGTACGTTCTGTGGAAGGTCTTAAACTGCAGAAATGTATGTCTGCGATATGAACATGACTGGGCATTCAAACACATGTATCCATTCATCATCAAGTGTCTCCCAGGTCTTACATTTTTGTTATACATGTTTTGTGTCATTGGGAAAAGCCTCTATCAACCCTTGATACAGTTTGAAAATCTACTTTATAGAGGTTTGTCAGACTGCCTTAAAATAGTTTCAATCTTTGAAGCTTCTGTCTTGTCCAGTGTTTGTTGCAAA
This sequence comes from Oncorhynchus clarkii lewisi, assembly GCF_045791955.1. Classification (NCBI taxonomy): domain Eukaryota; kingdom Metazoa; phylum Chordata; class Actinopteri; order Salmoniformes; family Salmonidae; genus Oncorhynchus; species Oncorhynchus clarkii. Next base: position 15,963,118 of record NC_092154.1, on the reverse strand, counting down.
GAGAGAATAGTGTTGCAGCTGCAAAAGTTCACCTCAGTGCCATCACGCACTAGTCTTCCCTGGTTGACTGACCCTGCTGAGACCCCTGTCACCATCTGATCCTGCTCAGATGAGACATGACAAAGAATTACCTTGGTGTACTAATAATAATACTAATAATACATTATACATTATATTATCCAAGAATAGAATCAAAGGTACAATACCTGAAATGACCATTATTCCCAGACTGTAGCCTAGCCATCAACTCAAGATGTGACTTTGTATCCCTTCACTCGTTACAATATACTACAAAATTCACCAGAGCTCTGTAGACTGTACTTCCATGGCTGTCTGACCCTGCTGGGACACCTGCCACCATCTGATCCTGCTAAAACATGATGAGCGTAGTGTTGTGTACGGACTGTGCATGACAATGAAGTCAGATTATGTGGACCAGTATAATATCACTCCGTCATCGGTCAGGGCTAACAGGCATCTGAAGTTAAATTGCCAAGATGTAATGCTAGCCTACATCAATCATTGCTACCTTGCAAACGTTGAGCCAAATCCTGCAATCAGAGGCGACAGTCGTCAGGAAAGCTGCACCTGAAAAGGGATAATGGGACGTTGTTTATGGTTCACAATAATTTGTCGTATAAGTAAACAATTAGCTAGCTATAGTAGTTACTACATTTTTAATACAAAAACGGCTATTATTATATTCACAAACAGTACAGCGATCGATAAATAAATAAGCAGTCGCTTGCCTTTCATTAGCTGTAGTTGTTATCGTTTTCTGTCACAATTGCAGTGACATTCAAAATCGTGTTTATTTTCAAAGTGGTAATTTTATTTGTCCGACACTTAAATAATTACGGTGGAAACATGCTCAGCTAAGAACCTTTAATTCGCTCTAAACTACTCTATCTACATACACATTTTTTGAGCCACGAAAATCAATTGTAGCATACTTATTCATTACTATGCATTTGAACATTAGGATGTATATTTCAATTTGAGACTAGTATACTCCATCTGAAATACAAATACCGATACTACAATTCCCATGGCACTACTAACGTGTGCGCGCATGTGTTTGTTGTTGGGGCTGCTGTACATTGTAGGCAGCAGCAACACAGGCAACGGGTGGCGAGCTGTTGTTGCAGTGATACAAATGTCTCTGCTTTCAAAACCATGAAGGCATGAACATAAGATTACGCGTCTCCACAACAACACTATAAAATCATTATTTTACCGAATCGAGAGAACTGTGAGAATGTGAGGTGTATCAAGTATAGGCTATTGCTACCAACCAACGAAGACTGCGGACACGACGTTATTGTACTGGCGGCTTGCAACGAGAGCCGTGCACCTCTAGACATCCATTCCGCGCTATTCTGCAGTAAAATGCAAAACATATTTTATTTTGCGTATATCCTCGTTGGAGAATTGCATTTTTATACACTGAGTGGCTAAACGATTGGCTGTATCTTCTCTGCACTTAAATGTGAACAGCATTATTCTCTTTTAAGGACACTCGAAGGACGTCTTTATGACTGGGTTTCTTCTCGCGTCCTCCACATTTTTTGATTGCATTGTGTTTACATAAGTCTGGCCAGTAACGCCTCGCTAGTGGCTACAGTTACAGTTTTCAAAAACACAATGGAAGTGTTATTCAAACAATTCAAGCTATGTTTATTTTCACACTGACAAAGTGGTATAGCTGATCAAATTCTGGAGGATGCACGTCCAGAAAATGAAACTTATTTTTAAAAGTATTTAAGAATTTTTGTTTTGTACTGCAATGTATTGTACAGAAATTGACATTTTCTGACAGCATTACATCATCACTGTGCCAAAGGATCAGGAACAAGCACGGAGCACGTCTTTAACCCCATTTATCAGCTGCCCCTGAATTCTTTGTATTGTTTTGCAAGGTGCACTATTTACAGATGCATCTCGGACTTGATGAGCCGGTGCGAGAATGTCAGTATAATCCGATCTGCACGCGCAACTCATCGTCTATGGAGACCTCGGGGCACAAAAAGAAGAGGACTCCCCGCAGGAAGTGGCAGATCTTCCCTGGCCGAAATAGATTCTACTGTAATGGAAGGGTCATGATGGCGAGACAGACTGGGGTCTTTTACCTAACCCTGATCCTCATCATGGTCACCAGCGGGCTTTTCTTCGCATTCGAGTAAGTGCAAATTACACTACAGTAGCTCATGCAAGATCTCATCATTTACAGGTGTGAACAGTCGTTTTTAAAAGAGTGCCAAAGTTTCTAAGTGTGCCACACTTAAAGGAAATTTAACCCTAAAACTATATTTAGGTATTTGTTTCATTAGTTCATTGGTGATATAGTCTCAAAATGTTTCATGTCAGCAATCAAGTTTTCAAGATATATATATACCTTCAACATTTACTTTTTTAATAAAGCAGGTATAATGGCTCTATTTCTCTATTTTGAAAGTTATATATCTTGAAAACTAATGACACGTATACCAAAATAAAATGTTAGATCCCCCCCCCCCCCCCCACACACACACACACACACTTTGCTTTTGCTATCCCTCTAATCCGTTTCCATCCCAAATGGTACCCTATTCCATATACAATGTGCATATTGTGTCATTTGATACACAGACCCCACTGATTTATGAATGTAGCTAATTGTCTACCTTTATATATAAAGAGTTTGGGAGTATGCAATCTGGTTTCCACTCAGGTTATGGATGTGTCACTGCAACCTTAAAGGTCCTCAATGATGTCACCGTTGCCCTTGATTCTAAGCAATATTGTGCTCCTATTTTTATTGACTTGGTCAAAGCTTTTGATACGGTAGACTGTTCCATTCTTGTGGGCCGGGTAAGGAGTATTGGTGTTGCTGAGTGGTCTTTGGCCTGGTTTGCTAACTACCTCTCTCAAAGAGTGCAGTGTATAAAGTCAGGAAATCTGCTGTCTCAGCCACTGCCTGTCACCAAGGGAGTACCCCAAGGCTCAATCCTAGGCCCCATGCTCTTCTCAATTTACATCAACAACATAGCTCAGGCAGTAGGAAGCTCTCTCATCCATTTATATGCAGATGATACAGTCTTATACTCAGGATTTTATGTTAAATGCTCTACAACAAAGCTTTCTTAGTGTCCAGCAAGCTTTCTCTACCCTTAACCTTGTTCTGAACAACTCCAAAACAAAGGTCATGTGGTTTGGTAAGAAGAATGCCCCTCCTCCCACAGGTGTTTATTATTACCTCTGAGGGTTTAGCGCTTGAGGTAGTCACCTCATACAAGTACTTGGGAGTACTGCTAGACGGTGCACTGTCCTTCTCTCAGCACATATCAAAGCTGCAGGCTAAAGTTACATCTAGACTTGGTTTTCTCTATCGTAATCGCACCTCTTTCACCCCAGCTGCCAAACTAACCCTGATTCAGATGACCATCCTACCCATGCTAGATTTCGGAGACATAATTTATAGATCGGCAGGTAAGGGTGCTCTCGAGCGGCTAGATGTTCTTTACCGTTCGGCCGTCAGATTTGCCACCAATACTCCTTATAGGACACATCACTACACTCCAAACTCCTCTGTAAACTGGTCATCTCTGTATACTTGTCGCAAGACCCACTGGTTGATGCTTGTTTATAAAACCCTCTTAGGCCTCACTCCCCCCTATCTGAGATATCTACTGCAGCCCTCATCCTCCACATATAACACCCATTCTGCCAGTCACATTCTGTTAAAAATCCACAAAGCACACACATCCCTGGGTCGCTCGTCTTTTCAGTTCGCTGCAGCTAGCGACTGGAACGAGCTGCAACAAACACTAAAACTGGACGGTTTTATCTCAATCTCTTCATTCAAAGACTCAATCATGGACACTTACTAACAGTTGTTGCTGCTTTGTGTGATGTATTGTTGTCTCTACCTTGTTGACCTTTGTGCTGTTGACTGTGCCCAATAATTTTTGTACTATATTTTGTGCTGCTACCATGTTGTGTTGCTACCATGATGTTGTTATGTTGTGTTGCTGCCTTGCTATGTTGTTGTCTTAGGTAGTGTTGTGTTGTCTCTCTTTTTGTGATGTGTGTTTTGTCCTATATTTATATTGTATTTATTATTATTTTTTAATCCCAGGCCCCCGTCCCCGCAGGAGGTATTTTGCCTTTTGGCAGGCCTTCATTGTAAATAAGAATTTGTTCTTAACTGACTCGTCTAGTTAAATAAAATAAATAAATAAAGAGAGAATGTTGTCTAGACTCTTTTTCCCTGGTCGTTCCATATCATTTCAGAAAACCATGACACCAACCATCTAAGATTGTTCGGAAATACTTTTTGTAGTAAAATTAGCATTCCTGCATCATAATTTTTTTTAAATATATTTTGATCTCTTAGGAATTAAGCTAATTGATTGCCCAAATTTTCAATTTTGTGATATTCAGTAAATATAGTACCTATCATACGATTTGGACCAAACTTTTTTTCTAACAATGAATAAGACATGAGGAATCCAAATAAAGGGTTAAAAGCCACCAATGGACCCCCCCACACCACACCCCACACCAATACCACCCCAACAACGAGTGTACAGTATCAGGATGGAACATAAACCTAACAACTTCAATGACTAATTTCTCTGAACAGGGGAAAAAAACATCACCAAATTCTCTGAGAATACAATACATAGGATGAAGAAACAATACTCTGAGCCGCAGCTCCATAGTACTTGTCAGACATAGTGAACTGATACTTTATACTCGTTGTTGGTGTAGGATTGGCGTAGGTTGTAGGGGGTCCATGGGTGGCTTTTGGCTATTTCTTTGGATTCCTCATGTCTAATTCATTCTTAGAAATAAAGTTTGATCCAAGTTGGATGTTCGGTACTATATTTATTGAATATTATATTAATCCTATAAATTAAAATGGCCAATTTGGGTTCAATCAATTAGCTTAATTTCTCAGATATCAAGTAATATTTCAACAAAATAATGTTGCAGGGATGCTAATTGTATCTGTTTCTAACAACAGAAACATTTGAGAACAATCTGAGATGGCGGGTGTCGAAATCCATTTTTTTTGTGCTTTTTGAGGTGGAACGAACCCCCCCCCCCAACCATATGGTCACAGAGCTTAGTTTTCGCCAAGCAGATGAAATTTACTCCACTCAGTCAAGTGTCAAACTTTGGGTGAGCAGAGCTCCAAACATTGCAGGAACTTAATGGTTCTCAATCCTCATTGGTCAGGAAAGATATTTGTGATAGTAATGACTAATGAGTTACTTGATTTTGGGGTCAGTTGAATGCATTCCTTGGTGGGCTGATGTATTTCATTTGGTTTTTCCAGGGCTCTGACATGCTGTTGAGAAATATGAACACAAGGAGGTCTTGTGATGGTTGTGCAGTCCGCAGGGTCGGGGGTACAGGACAAACCATCCTTTCAACTTAGTCAGCAAGTCTCATTGTCATCCTCTGGGATCCTGTCTTGCACGTTGAAGGTCTGAAATGTTTTCGTGGCTCTCTAAGCTTCTGCAGGTTTTCAAAGGGTAATTTTTAAAGGTTTATATAATTGCAATCTTTCAATCTTGCAATCAAGATGGGTTCAAATTCAGAAACTTTTTGGATTTGCTTAGTGTATCAGCCTGAACATTTCCATCTTAGTCATTAATCAGACAAGCCTGTAATTCAATGGCCTAGGCTATTCATTGAGTGATGAAATGCCACAAATGTAAGTCAGTCAGATATGCAGATGTCTTCAATTATACATCTGCATGACAGCTCATATAGGCCCACTGTCATGACATGCAAATTCATTCATTTGAGAGTGACACCGATCCTAATATGTAAAGAGAGAACTGGGAGATGACTGACATATATTTTCCGGTCAGTCTACCCATCTCCCCCCCCCCCCCCCCCCGTCTTTCCTTCTCTGTTGCCTTTCATTCCTCCCACGTTCCATACCTTCCAAAACATGACACCCCAGTGTTCCCGTTTCCATGGTAACAGTTTCCTCTTAGGCTCTTTGTGTCCTGTCGAACCAACAGCCTGCATCTCCAAGGCAACTGGAGAAGAGTCACCAATTGTTCTAGTTTGATTTGGTCTCCGTCCCAAATTGCATCCTGTTACCTATATAGTGCACTACAACGGTAATAGGTTGCCATTTGAGACTCAGACTTTGTCTGTTTGTTGTGTTTGACTAAAGATAAGACTAAAGTAATTGCACTCCTCTAGCCAGAACGGAGAGCATCTCTAAACTACAGCCAAAACATTCATCCATTTATAGTCCAACATGCTCTGGGATTTGCCTGGGAAACATTGGACAAATGGTCCAATGAATGAAACATAACAAGGACGAATTGTGTCGTGATTCAACCTTGGAATGGATCAACTTCTGGTTATTCATTGCCTTGTATAAAGCCTGATAAATTGAAATGAGAAACTCATGCCTGAATGTTTACACATCTCCTACATTTGCATTTTAGTAATCTAGCAGACGCTCTTATCCAGAGTGACTTACAGGGCAATTAGGGGTTAAGTGCCTTCTTCAAGGGCACATATATTTTTCACAGAGTTGGCTCGCGGATTTGAACCAACGACATTTTGGTTACTGGGCCTACCCTCTTAACTGCTAGTCTACCTTTCAAGCTTTCATTCAGACATTTTTTTTTCAGTACAGTATCCAATACTATCCAGATTCTATAGTCTTTACCAAGGGCATAGTCCGTATATTTCTAAAGGCAGTGGGATAGTGAAGTGCAGGTAGAGTGAAAGAATCACGCTACCATGACCCTATCCCAACCTTTCCCTTCACTGTGCCAGATCTCCAATCCAGCCCTCTGACAATTATCCATGTTTTCTCTACAATGCCAACAACAACATTGACCGATAACCTCCTCTAGTCTACAATGGTAGACATTTTTTAAACAGGACTACTTGGAAACTTGCTGCATCTATTTCCAATCCCAGCATGACGAACTGATAAGATCTGAGTTTCAGTCTAATTCAATTCCAGCGTAGCCGCTTCACAGAGCCAAGGTAGCAGCCATACAGATCTCATATCAGTTCACACTGACTATGCTAAGTGAATAAAAGCATGGTATTTCACTTCATGGCTAATACCATTAAATATTTAATGTCGTTTTATGCCTAGACTATAACCTGAAACCAATTACTCAAACCTGCGCTCAACATGCCTCACTCATTAAATCATGGGGATCTTGATGTCCAATATTGTAACAACCCATAGAAGACTTTAGGGAACAGACGTGAGGTTAAGAGATTTTGATTGGATATTGTGCCCACCAAAATATTAACGGATTACATGGACATGATTCTTCCCAATCATTTTTCTAATTCAAATCAAATGTTATTGGTCGCACACATATTTAGCAGATGCTTTTGTGGGTGTAGCGAAATGTTGTTTTCCTAGCTCCAACAGTGCAGTAATATGTAACAATACACAACAATACACAAATCTAAACGGAATTAAGGAATATATAAATATTAGGACGAGCAATGTTGGAGGGGCATTGACTAAAATACAGTAGAATAGAATAAAGTATATCCAGATTAAATGAGTAAAGCATTATGTAAACAGTGTTCCATTATTAAAGTGGCCAGTGATTCCATGTCTATGTAGATAGGGCAGCAGCCTCTCAGGTGCAAGGTTGAGTAACTGGGTAGTAGCCGGCTAGTGATGGCTATTTAACAGTCTGATGGCCTTGAGATAGAAGCTGTTTAGAAGCAGTCTCTCGGTCCCAGCTTTGATGCACCTGTAATGACCTCTCCTTCTAGATGATAGCGGGGGGAACGGGCCTTGGCTCGTTTGGTTGATGTTCCTGATGATCTTTTTGGCCTTCCTGTGACATCGTGTGCTGTGGGTGTCCTGGGGGGCAGACAGTTTCCCCCCGGTGATGCGTTTGGCAGACCGCACCACCCTCTTGGTGCAGTTGCCGTACCAGGCGGTGATACAGCCCGACAGGATGCTCTCAATTGTGCATCTGTAAAAGTCTGTGAGGGTCGTAGGGGCCAAGCAGAATTTCTGCAGCTTCCTGAGGTTGAAGAGGTGCTGTTGCGCCTTCTTCACCCACCATTTCAGATTGTCAGTGATGTGTACGCCGAGGAACTTGAAGCTTTTCACCATATCCACTGCAGTCCCGTTGATGTGGATAGGGACGTGCTCCCTCTGCTGTCTCCTGAAGTCCACAATCAGCTCCTTCGTTTTGTTGATGTGGAGGGAGAGGTTATTTTCCTGGCACCACTCTGCCAGGTCCCTCACCTCCTCCCTGTAGGGTGTCTCGTCATTGTTGGTAATCAGGCCTACTACTGTTGTGTCATCTGCCATCTTGATGATTGAGTTGGAGGCGTGCGTGGTCATGCAGTCATGGGTGAACAGGGAGTACAGGAGGGGGCTGAGCACACACCCTTTGTGGGGCCCCTGTGTTTAGGATCAGTGAAGTGGAGGTGTTTTCCTACCTTCACCACCTGGGTGCGGCCCGTCAGAAGTCCAGAACCCAGTTGCACAGGGCTGGGTTCAGACCCAGAGCCCCGAGCTTAATGGTGAGCTTGGAGGGTACTATGGTGTTGAAGGCCGAGCTATAGTCAATGAACAGCATTCTTACAAACGTAGTCCTCTTGTCCAGATGGGATAGGGCAGTGTGCAGTGCGATAGCGATTGCATTGTCTGTGGATCTATTGGGGCAGTAAGCAAATTGAAGTGGTTCTAGTGTGTCAGGTAAGTTGGAGGTGATATGATCCTTAACTAGCCTCTCAACACTTAATGCTGACAGAAGTGAGTGCTACAGGGCGATAATAATTTAGTTCAGTTACCTTTGCTTTCTTGGGTACAGGAACAATGGTGGACATCTTGAAGCAAGTGGGGACAGCAGACTAGGATAGGGAGAGATTGAATATGTCCGTAAACACTCCAGCCAGCTGGTCTGTGCATGCTCTGAGGATGCGGCTAGGGCTACTGTCTGGGCCAGCAGCCTTGCTAGGGTTAACCACTTACAGTGCCTTGCGAAAGTATTCGGCCCCCTTGAACTTTGCGACCTTTTGCCACATTTCAGGCTTCAAACATAAAGATATAAAACTGTATTTTTTTGTGAAGAATCAACGACAAGTGGGACACAATCATGAAGTGGAACGACATTTATTGGATATTTCAAACTTTTTTAACAAATCAAAAACTGAAAAATTGGGCGTGCAAAATTATTCAGCCCCCTTAAGTTAATACTTTGTAGCGCCACCTTTTGCTACGATTACAGCTGTAAGTCGCTTGGGGTATGTCTCTATCAGTTTTGCACATCGAGAGACTGACATTTTTTCCCATTCCTCCTTGCAAAACAGCTCGAGCTCAGTGAGGTTGGATGGAGAGCATTTGTGAACAGCAGTTTTCAGTTCTTTCCACAGATTCTCAATTGGATTCAGGTCTGGACTTTGACTTGGCCATTCTAACACCTGGATATGTTTATTTTTGAACCATTCCATTGTAGATTTTGCTTTATGTTTTGGATCATTGTCTTGTTGGATGACAAATCTCCGTCCCAGTCTCAGGTCTTTTGCAGAATCCATCAGGTTTTCTTCCAGAATGGTCCTGTATTTGGCTCCATCCATCTTCCCATCAATTTTAACCATCTTCCCTGTCCCTGCTGAAGAAAAGCAGGCCCAAACCATGATGCTGCCACCACCATGTTTGACAGTGGGGATGGTGTGTTCAGCTGTGTTGCTTTTACGCCAAACATAACGTTTTGCATTGTTGCCAAAAAGTTCAATTTTGGTTTCATCTGACCAGAGCACCTTCTTCCACATGTTTGGTGTGTCTCCCAGGTGGCTTGTGGCAAACTTTAAACAACACTTTTTATGGATATCTTTAAGAAATGGCTTTCTTCTTGCCACTCTTCCATAAAGGCCAGATTTGTGCAATATATGACTGATTGTTGTCCTATGGACAGAGTCTCCCACCTCAGCTGTAGATCTCTGCAGTTCATCCAGAGTGATCATGGGCCTCTTGGCTGCATCTCTGATCAGTCTTCTCCTTGTATGAGCTGAAAGTTTAGAGGGACGGCCAGGTCTTGGTAGATTTGCAGTGGTCTGATACTCTTTCCATTTCAATATTATCGCTTGCACAGTGCTCCCTGGGATGTTTAAAGCTTGGGAAATCTTTTTGTATCCAAATCCGGCTTTAAACTTCTTCACAACAGTATCTCGGACCTGCCTGATGTGTTCCTTGTTCTTCATGATGCTCTCTGCGCTTTTAACGGACCTCTGAGACTATCACAGTGCAGGTGCATTTATACGGAGACTTGATTGCACACAGGTGGATTGTATTTATCATCATTAGTCATTTAGGTCAACATTGGATCATTCAGAGATCCTCACTGAACTTCTGGAGAGAGTTTGCTGCACTGAAAGTAAAGGGGCTGAATAATTTTGTACGCCCAATTTTTCAGTTTTTGATTTGTTAAAAAAGTTTGAAATATCCAATAAATGTCGTTCCACTTCATGATTGTGTCCCACTTGTTGTTGATTCTTCACAAAAAAATACAGTTTTATATCTTTATGTTTGAAGCCTGAAATGTGGCAAAAGGTCACAAAGTTCAAGGGGGCCGAATACTTTCGCAAGGCACTGTAAATGTCTTACTCATGTTGGCCACGGAGAACGAGAGCCCACAGTCCTTGGGAGTGGGTCACTTCGGTGGCACTGTGTTATCCTCAAAGCGGGTAAAGAAGGTGTTTAGCTTGTCCGGGAGCAAGACGTCAGTGTCTGCAACGTGGATGGTTTTCAATTTGTAATCCGTGATTGTCTGTAGACCCTGCTACATACGCCTCGTGTCTGAATTGCGACTCCACTTTGTCTCTGTACTGATGTTTTGTCTGTTTGATTGCCTTGCGGAGGGAATAACTACACTGTTTGTATTCAACCATATTCACAGTCACCTTGCCATGGTTAAATGCGGTGGTTTGCGCTTTCAGTTTCGCGCAAATGCTGCCATCTATCCACGGTTTCTGATTTGGTTAGGTTTTAATAGTCACGGTGGGAACAACATCCCCTATACACTTTCTGGTGAACTCCGTCACTGTGTCCATGTATACCTCAATGTTATTTTCAGAGGCTACCCGGAACATAGCCCAGTCCGCGTGATCAAAACTATCTTGAAGCATGGATTCCGATTGGTGAAACCAGTGTTTTAACGGGTAATTCATGTTTGAGTTTCTGCCTATAGGAAGGGAGGAGCAAAGGGCCCTGTAGGCATCCCGGAAGGGGGAGTAGCAGTGATCGTGTTTTTCCAGACCGAGTACTACAGTCAATGTGTTGATAGAACTGCGGTAGAGTTTTCCTCAAATTTGCTTTGTTAATATCCCCAGCTTCAATAAATGCAGCCTCAGGATATGTGGTTTCCAGTTTGCATAAAGTCCAGTGTAGTTCCTTGAGGGACGTCGTGGTATCGGCTTGAGGGGGTATATACACGACTGTGAGTTATTCTAGGTCAGGTGAACAATAAGACTTGAGTTTCTGTATGTCATCACAATCACACCATGAGTAGTTAATCATGAAACATACACCACCACCTTTCTTCTTCACGGAGCGTTCTTTATTCCTGTCTGTGCAATGTACTGAGAACTCAGCTGGCTGTATGGACGGGGACAGTATATCCCGAGAGAGCCATGATTCCGTAAAACAGTACGTTACAGTCCCTGATCTCTCTGGAAGGAGATCCTCGCCCTGAGCTCGTCTACTTTATTGTCCAGAGACTGAACATTAGCGAGTAATATACTCTGAAGCCGTGGATGATGTGCACGGCACCTGAGTCAGACTCTGAATACCTCTTCTCCCACTGGCGGCGTCTTGGAACAGCCTCTGGGATAAGTTCAATTGACATGGGGGGGTACGAACAAAGGATCCCTATCGGGAAAATCGTCTGCTGCTATAGACCCAGGCTATGAGAAGAGAAGAATGGAGTGTCTGTTCATTTGTAGAAATAATGTAAAAATAAATATGAAGGCATACCTTTCATTTCATGCTTTTGTTACGGATGCCAGTCGAGGAAAATGCTTGGAAAAATAGGCCAGTAGATTTCAGTCAGTGGATACGTCCCAAATGGCACCCTATTCCCTATATAGTGCACTAATTTTGACCAGAGCCGTATGGGATGTGTTGAATTGTGCCACAGAAAGTTTTCCAGGAAGGCCATTCCTCCTTGGCCCCGGCCCCAGTCTTGTCATCTAATGATGTTAGGTACAGAGGACAGACAGTACAGTAGTGCTAACCAACATCTGTTCATGAACAAAACACTAGGCATGGTTTAAGTGACTTTGTTGTTACAAGTTAATCAAATAATTATGTGTGTGTGTGCACATTCCTGTTTATCCTAACAGTTTTATTAGTTGTGAACTTTCCACCCACCCATATACAGAGACTACACTAAGACTCATATTATTGACATATTCAACAGCGTTTAAGAAATGCCTTCAACAGTGTTATCTTGTGATCAAGCCATCAATGTTTTGTGATTATTGGTGCCGTAAAAACGGGTTAGCAATTAGCATGTTTGACATTTCAGTGGAAGTATTACTACTATCAGCTTTTTGATAAGCGGTTTACAAAAATGCGTCCCGTATTATCGCCAGTTATTGGCCACCTTACTATTTTGTTCAGTTATAAGATATATCTGTTTAATTTTGTTCAAAAAAGAGACACCAACCACGTATCCAAGGGGTTACTAGATAGTTGACTAGTTGGCTAGTTGGCTAGCCTTCGGGTTAAAAAAATGACTTCCCTGTCAAGTCTTCATTGCGTAGCCTGGTGGGCCCTCCTGTAGACTCTTAAAAATGGTTCTTCACCAACACCTTGAGTGTTGTAACCAAATAATGTATCATTATTTGTTTTACAGATAATTCTTATGTTTTGAGAAAGTAAATAACAGTTTAATACTAACATATAAATGAGTATGAATAATTTAGGTAAAAAGTTGGATATTAAATGTGTGGTCTGTCACCCATTCAAATTTTACAATATACAGCGTGTCCCACAAAGTGTGTGTGTGTGTAAATACAGTGCCTTGCGAAAGTATTCGGCCCCCTTGAACTTTGCGACCTTTTGCCACATTTCAGGCTTCAAACATAAAGATATAAAACTGTATTTTTTTTGTGAAGAATCAACAACAAGTGGGACACAATCATGAAGTGGAATGACATTTATTGGATATTTCAAACTTTTTTAACAAATCAAAAACTGAAAAATTGGGCGTGCAAAATGATTCAGCCCCTTTACTTTCAGTGCAGCAAACTCTCTCCAGAAGTTCAGTGAGGATCTCTGAATGATCCAATGTTGACCTAAATGACTAATGATGATAAATACAATCCACCTGTGTGCAATCAAGTCTCCGTATAAATGCACCTGCACTGTGATAGTCTCAGAGGTCCGTTAAAAGCGCAGAGAGCATCATGAAGAACAAGGAACACATCAGGCAGGTCCGAGATACTGTTGTGAAGAAGTTTAAAGCCGGATTTAGATACAAAAAGATTTCCCAAGCTTTAAACATCCCAGGGAGCACTGTGCAAGCGATAATATTGAAATGGAAAGAGTATCAGACCACTGCAAATCTACCAAGACCTGGCCGTCCCTCTAAACTTTCAGCTCATACAAGGAGAAGACTGATCAGAGATGCAGCCAAGAGGCCCATGATCACTCTGGATGAACTGCAGAGATCTACAGCTGAGGTGGGAGACTCTGTCCATAGGACAACAATCAGTCATATATTGCACAAATCTGGCCTTTATGGAAGTGGCAAGAAGAAAGCCATTTCTTAAAGATATCCATAAAAAGTGTCGTTTAAAGTTTGCCACAAGCCACCTGGGAGACACACCAAACATGTGGAAGAAGGTGCTCTGGTCAGATGAAACCAAAATTGAACTTTTTGGCAACAATGCAAAACGTTATGTTTAGCGTAAAAGCAACACAGCTGAACACACCATCCCCACTGCCAAACATGGTGGTGGCAGCATCATGGTTTGAGCCTGCTTTTCTTCAGCAGGGACAGGGAAGATGGTTAAAATTGATGGGAAGATGGATGGAGCCAAATACAGGACCATTCTGGAAGAAAACCTGATGGAGTCTGCAAAAGACCTGAGACTGGGACGGAGATTTGTCTTCCAACAAGACAATGATCCAAAACATAAAGCAAAATCTACAATGGAATGGTTCAAAAATAAACATATCCAGGTGTTAGAATGGCCAAGTCAAAGTCCAGACCTGAATCCAATCGAGAATCTGTGGAAAGAACTGAAAACTGCTGTTCACAAATGCTCTCCATCCAACCTCACTGAGCTCGAGCTGTTTTGCAAGGAGGAATGGGAAAAAATGTCAGTCTCTCGATGTGCAAAACTGATAGAGACATACCCCAAGCGACTTACAGCTGTAATCGCAGCAAAAGGTGGGGCTACAAAGTATTAACTTAAGGGGGCTGAATAATTTTGCACGCCCAATTTTTCAGTTTTTGATTTGTTAAAAAAGTTTGAAATATCCAATAAATGTCGTTCCACTTCATGATTGTGTCCCACTTGTTGTTGATTCTTCACAAAAAAATACAGTTTTATATCTTTATGTTTGAAGCCTGAAATGTGGCAAAAGGTCGCAAAGTTCAAGGGGGCCGAATACTTTCGCAAGGCACTGTATATACATGCACACACACACACACACACACACACACACACACACACACACACACACACATTATATATATAAACTCGTCCCTTTTTCAGGACCCTGTCTTTCAAAGATAATTCATAAAAATCAAAATAACCACAGATCTTCATTGTAAAGGGTTTGAACATTGTTTCCCATGCTTGTTCAATGAACCATAAACAATTAATGAACATGCACCTGTGGAATGGTCGTTAAGACACTAACAACTTACAGACGGTAGGCAATTAAGGTCACAGTTATGAAAACTTAGGACACTAAAGAGGCCTTTCTACTGACTGAAAAACACCAAAAGAAAGATGCCCAGGGTCCCTACTCATCTGCGAGAACGTGCCTTAGGCATGCTGCAAGGAGGCATGAGGACTGCAGATGTGGCCAAGGCAATAAATGGCAATGTCCGTACTGTGAGACGCCTAAGACAGTGCTACAGGGAGACAGGACGGACAGCTGATCGTCCTCGCAGTGGTAGACCACGTGTAACAACACCTGCACAGGATCGGTAAATCCTAACATTACACCTGCGGGACAGGTACAGGATGGCAACAACAACTGCCCGAGTTACACCAGGAATGCACAATCCCTCCATCAGTGCTCAGACTGTCTGCAATAGGAATGAGCGTTACACTGAGGCCTGTACTCTGGACCGGGATCGATTTGGAGGCGGAGGGACCGTCATGGTCTGGAGTGGTGTGTCACAGCATCATCGGACTGAGCTTGTTGTCATTGCAGGCAATCTCAACGCTGTGCGTTGCAGGGAAGACATCCTCCTCCCTAATGTGGTACCTTACCTGCTGGCTCATCCTGACATGACCCTCCAGCATGACAATGCCACTAGCCATACTGCTCGTTTCGTGCGTGATTTCCTGCAAGACAGGAATGTCAGTGTTCTGCCATGGCCAGCGACGAGCCCGGATCTCAATCCCATTGAGCACATTTGAAGGTGAGGGTGAGGGCCATTCCCCCCCAGAAATGTCTGGGAACATGCAGGTGCCTTGGTGGAAGAGTGGGGTAACATCTCACAGCAAGAACATGCAAATGTGGTGCAGTCCATGAGGAGGAGATGTACTGCAGTACTTATTGCAGCTGGTGGCCACACCAGGTATTGATTGTTACTTTTGATTTTGACCACCCCCTTTGTTCAGGGACACATTATTCAATTTCTGTTAGTCACATGTCTCAGTTGTTGAATCATGTTATGTTCATACAAATATTTACACGTTAAGTTAAAATAAATGCAGTTGACAGTGAGAGGATGTTTCTTTTTTTCCTGAGTTTATATATATACAGTGGGGAGAACAAGTATTTGATACACTGCTGATTTTGCAGGTTTTCCTACTTACAAAGCATGTAGAGGGCTGTGATTTTTTATCATAGGTACACTTCAACTGTGAGAAATGGAATCTAAAACAAAAATCCAGAAAATCACATTGTATGATTTTTAAGTAATTAATTTGCATTTTATTGCATGACATAAGTATTTGATACATCAGAAAAGCAGAACATAATATTTGGTAGAGAAACCTTTGTTTACAATTACAGAGAACATATGTTTCCTGTAGTTCTTGACCAGGTTTGCACACACTGCAGCAGGGATTTTGGCCCACTCCTCCATACAGACCTTCTCCAGATCCTTCAGATTTCGGGGCTGTCGCTGGGCAATACGGACTTTCAGCTCCCTCCAAAGATTTTCTATTGGGTTCAGGTCTGGAGACTGGCTAGGACACTCCAGGACCTTGAGATGCTTCTTACGGAGCCACTCCTTAGTTGCCCTGGCTGTGTGTTTCGGGTCGTTGTCATGCTGGAAGACCCAGCCACGACCCATCTTCAATGCTCTTACTGAGGGAAGGAGGTTGTTGGCCAAGATCTCGCGATACATGGCCCCATCCATCCTCCCCTCAAAATGGTGCAGTCGTCCTGTCCCCTTTGCAGAAAAGCATCCCCAAAGAATGATGTTTCCCCCTCCATGCTTCACGGTTGGGATGGTGTTCTTGGGGTTGTACTCACCCTTCTTCTTCCTCCAAACACGGCGAGTGGAGTTTAGACCAAAAAGCTCTATTTTTGTCTCATCAGACCACATGACCTTCTCCCATTCCTCCTCTGGATCATCCAGATGGTCATTGGAAAACTTCAGACGGGCCTGGACATGCGCTGGCTTGAGCAGGGGGACCTTGTGTGCGCTGCAGGATTTTAATCCATGACGGCGTAGTGTGTTACTAATGGTTTTCTTTGAGACTGTGGTCCCAGCTCTCTTCAGGTCATTGACCAGGTCCTGCCCTGTAGTTCTGGGCTGATCCCTCACCCCTCATGATCATTGATGATAAACAGGTCTGTGAGAGCCGGAATTCTTACTGGTTGGTAGGTGATCAAATACTTATGTCATGCAATAAAATGCAGATTATTTACAAAAAAAATCATACAATGTGATTTTCTGGATTTTTGTTTTAGATTCCGTCTCTCACAGTTGAAGTGTACCTATGATGAAAATTATAGACCTCTATATAACCTTTTTGAAAACTCTCAAAACTTACATAAACTACAATTAAAATCAGTGGTCAGCTAGCTAGAAGGGTGTCTTTAGTCACAAAACGTACTATTATTTTCCAGGCCATTTACATGTTGCGCTCGAGGTGATTTAATCCTCCAACCGCTAGAGTGTCCGAAGTTAGGGGGTGTCTGATGTTGGGGAGGGGAAATTAGCTACATGCTTTCCCATTCCTAATTATTTTCATTCCTCCCATCTTCCAGCTGCCCGTTCCTGGCGTCCAACCTGACCCCGGCCATCCCGGTGATCGGAGGGGTGCTGTTTGTCTTTGTTCTGGGGATGCTGTTCAGAGCCAGCTTCAGTGACCCGGGGGTCCTGCCCCGTGCCACACCCGACGAGGCTGCCGACCTGGAGAGACAGATTGGTAACTATGGAGACCACCTGGTTTTCTAACAGTCCAAAACTGGGTTCTGGTCAAAAGTAGCGCACTATGTAGGGAGTAGGGTGCGTTTTGGGACTTTGCTGAGGCAGAACTCTGAGGTGGCTGCTTCTCCTTTGTTTGTGTCCCGCTAATGAGGCAGATAGATTTGTTATCAACGTGAACTTCACCCGACCTCTATTAAATGGCGTGGATCGAGCCAATCACGTGCCGCCCTCTAAACGCCTGTGTGTGCGTGCCAGTGAGATGATAAGGTGTTCAGAGATGACATCAGCTTTGAGAGGTGCTTTGCCCTGAGCACAATGGCATGTTGTCCAAACAACCTGATTTTAAGGGACTCATTTTAGAGTTCAATTTAGAAAAGATGTCAGCCGTGCCGCAAATGTTTTACCATATTCCCTTTTAGTGCAATACTTTCGACCAGGACTCATAGGCCTCTGGTTTGAGGTAGTGCAATATGTAGGGAATAGGGTGCCATTTGGGAACCAACCCTCCTTTATCACTGGTGCAAGACACTTGTTCCCCTTTGTTATGAGATGCCCAATCCAATGCAAACCAAGAAGAATGAGTCAGGGATGTTCACTGCGAGAACCTGTGTTATACAGACCGAACAATCATGTGTTATACAGACCGAACAATCAATGTATATTTAGAACTGTGTTTTTCCCTGTGAATACAGCATTCCGGAACAGACCTGTCAATCACAAAAGAGTCATTACTGAGAGAATGAGCAAATTTGGGCGTTGCTTGCTCTGCATCTAACTCCAGCTTTCTTATAGCAGGAGAGAAAACGTTTCATGTTGCGTCCCAAATGGCACCCTATTCCTCATGTAATGCACTACTTTTGACCAGTCCCCATAGGGCTCTGGTCAAAAGTAGTTCACTATATAGGAAATGGGGTGCCATTTGGGACACAGCCTACGTCTCCCCACCTCAACGCTGTTGTATACATTTGATGAGGAAGGGTGGAAAGAATTCTGTTATATTTACTCAGTTTGGTTGTTTAGTGTCTGTGGCCAGTCACTATGTGATGCACGTCTAGAAATAACATCTGCACATCCTGTATTAAAGGATCTAGAGGTTCTGGACTGTACAGTCAACTCTACAAACAGGAAATTGGTGCCAATTGTCGTCAAAATCGTGCCTACAAACAATACCTATAAACGAGAATTACATTTGATTTATTTATTTTTATACACAATTTCGTGATATCCAATTGTTAGTAGTTACTGTCTTGTCTCGTCGCTACAACTCCCGTACGGGCTCGGGAGAGACAAAAGTCATGCGTCCTCCGAAACACAACCCAACAAAGCCACACTGCTTCTTAACACAGCACGCATCCAACCCGGAAGACAGCCGCACCAATGTGTCGGAGGAAACACCGTACACCTAGTAACCTGGTCAGTGTGCACTGCGCCCGGCCCGCCACAGGTGTCATTAGTGACCGATGAGACATGGACATCCCTACCGGCCAAACCCTCCTTAACCTGGATGACGCTAGGCCAATTGTGCGTTGCCCCATGCGCCTCCCGGTCGCGGCCGGCTGCAACAGAGCCTAGGCTCAAACCAAGAGTCTCTGGTAGCACAGCGATGCAGTGCCTTAGACCACTGCGCCACCCGGGAGGCCCGAGAATTACATTTTGTTTATTAAATGTTGATGAAAGTAATATTACAGGCCTGCACTGAAAAAGCAGTGAACTTATGGAGAAGTAGTCCTGTTGTCTGTTTCACAACCTAGCCCTTGTAACCTAAACGCCTTCAAACTACTGCTTTGTCTTTCTCTCTCCCACGCTTCTTCAGTCTCGCTCCTGAATGTTAGCTCTGGAGCAGCTCGATGTGTTTTCAATTCTAAGCTGCTTTATTTGCTGCTTCCCACAACTTGCAGTCCCACAATGCATTCTTTCTGATGTCTGCTGTGCTTCTCTCTCATTGTGTGTCTTTCTCTATCTCTCTCCTCCTTTTTATATATACTTCTCATCATTCCTGCACTGTGTTTCAGCAGGAGTCGTGTTGTTAAATGCATTCACAATCCTCTGTGTATAAGAATGACGTGAATGTGATTGCAAGTGATCTCATTCCCTTTCCGCAATATACTTAATGTATGCTCTGTTCCCACGCTACTGTCACCGCCACTGTCAATGTCTTGTTTTTCATATGCACAAAGTCGTGGTTAAATATTGAGGCTAAAATACATATAGTTCACCACATTGATACTCCGTTGTCGCCTGAAACTTGATAGGTACATCTGCAATATTTAACTTAACCCGACAAAATTCACATAGAAATAGTTGTTATAGATCTGTCACTCTCATTTAAAGCAAGTCTAAGAAACAGTAAATATGTTCTATGTGCGCTATTTCTATGCTTCCCATTCTTAAGTTTAGGTTTTGCGTCTTTTACTTTTGGTTTTGTACACCAGCTTCAAACAGCTGAAAATACAATATTTTGGTTATGGAAAAGATATTTCACAGCGGTTTAGATGGTAGAATGGTTTTCTACACTATCCTTGCTTGTTTTGTTACATAAACTGAAACTATTAGATTTATAGCAACCAGGAAATGGCGGAGGGATCTTTAACGTTTATACACTCTATTTATATTATCAAATCAAATCAAATTTTATTTGTCAAATACACATGGTTAGCAGATGTTAATGCGAGTGTAGCGAAATGCTTGTGCTTCTAGTTCCGACAATGCAGTAATAACCAACAAGTAATCTAGCTAACAATTCCAAAACTACTACCTTATAGACACAAGTGTAAGGGGATAAAGAATATGTACATAATGATATGTGAATGAGTGATGGTACAGAGCGGCATAGGCAAGATACAGTAGATGGTATTGAGTGCAGTATATACATATGAGATGAGTATGTAAACAAAGTGGCATAGTTAAAGTGTCTAGTGATACATGTATTACATAAAGATGCAGTAGATGATATAGAGTACAGTATATACATATACATATGAGATGAATGATGTAGGGTATGTAACATTATATTAGGTAGCATTGTTTAAAGTGGCTAGTGATATATTTTACATCATTTCCCATCAATTCCCATTATTAAAGTGGCTGGAGTTGAGTCAGTGTGTTGGCAGCAGCCACTCAATGTTAGTGGTGGCTGTTTAACAGTCTGATGGCCTTGAGATAGAAGCTGTTTTTCAGTCTCTCGGTCCCAGCTTTGATGCACCTGTACTGACCTCGCCTTCTGGATGATAGCGGGGTGAACAGGCAGTGGCTCGGGTGGTTGATGTCCTTGATCTTTATGGCCTTCCTGTGACATCGGGTGGTATAGGTGTCCTGGAGGGCAGGTAGTTTGCCCCCGGTGATGCGTTGTGCAGACCTCACTACCCTCTGGAGAGCCTTACGGTTGTGGGCGGAGCAGTTGCCGTACCAGGCGCTGATACAGCCCGACAGGATGCTCTCGATTGTGCATCTGTAGAAGTTTGTGAGTGCTTTAGGTGACAAGCCGAATTTCTTCAGCCTCCTGAGGTTGAAGAGGCGCTGCTGCACCTTCTTCACGATGCTGTCTGTGTGGGTGGACCAATTCAGTTTGTCTGTGATGTGTACGCCGAGAAACTTAAAACTTACTACCCTCTCCACTACTGTTCCATCGATGTGGATAGGGGGGTGTTCCCTCTGCTGTTTCCTGAAGTCCACAATCATCTCCTTAGTTTTGTTGACGTTGAGTGTGAGGTTATTTTCCTGACACCACACTCCGAGGGCCCTCACCTCCTCCCTGGAGGAGTGATGAGTGATGCAGAGTGAGTGATGAGCAGGGCTGCAGGGCCGTCCCTTTGGCCCCCACCCACCAGGAGCCTCGCCCCCCCCAGACCACACTGAGACTAATAAATAACTTTTTCTGGATCAATTAGGTGTGCCCCCCCATCTCCAAGCAGGAAGAGCATGCAGTGTGTGTGATGAGTGCTAGGTCCTGCAGAGCAGATGAATAATGTAATGTCAAGTAAACACTGTGCCACCGTGCCCCAGGTGCCTGCTGCTGTAAATTGCATCAGTGAGGAAGCCAGTAAAATGTGCTGACTGTGAAAGCCTATACTGTTGATGTGATTGCGTGACTTATTTAGTTTATTACAGGGAACAGGGAAATAAAAACAGAGCCAGAGCCCCCTTGGATACAGGAGTTCGTATCTGGCTCTTACCAGACTGGCTGTGCTTTTAGAAATAAGATACAGAGGGGCCTCCCGGGTGGCGCAGTGGTCTATGGCAGTGCTAGTTGTGCCACCAGAGACTCTGGGTTTGCGCCCAGGCTCTGTTGCAGCCGGCCGCGACCGGGAGGTCCATGGGGCAACGCACAATTGGCCTAGCGTCGTCCGGGTTAGGGAGGGTTTGGCCGGTAGTGATATCATCGCGCACTAGCGAATCCTGTGGCGGGCCGGGCGCAGTGCGCACCTAACCAGGTGCACAGTGTTTCCTCCGACACATTGGTGCGGCTGGCTTCCAGGTTGGAGGCGCGCTGACCTTCGTCGAGACAAGATAGTAACTACTAACAATCTCTCTCTCCCCTCTTTCTACCACGGAATTGGGGAGAAAAGGGGCTAAAAAATGAAATCACCCACAAAATACCCAAAAGAATATGGCTGCCTAAATATGGTTCCCAATCAGAGACAACAATAAACACCTGCCTCTGATTGAGAACCAATCTAGGCAACCATAGACTTACCTAGACAACTAAACTTAACACAACCCCATAAATCTACAAAAAACCCTAGACAAGACAAAACACATAAATCACCCATATCACACCCTGGCCTAACCAAAATAATAAAGAAAACACAGATAACTAAGGCCAGGGCGTGACACTCTGAGACTGCACTGGATATCCAACATAGGAAAACAAAGGAATATGCTTCCCTTGTGAACTAACAATTACAGAGACTAGGTCTTGTGTGGTCCTCTTCAGACGCCTCTAATGGCCCCAGTGGTCCAGGGTACAGGCCGCCCCCGAGGATCAGAGAAGTGGTCATCAACGGGCAGACGGTCAAGCTTAAGTACTGCTTCACCTGCAAGATCTTCAGGCCCCCACGGGCCTCGCACTGCAGCCTGTGTGACAACTGTGTAGGTGAGTGGAGTAGACCTGGACCTCACTCAGACTCTGTGGGAACATGGATGTTCCATATGTATGACTTTTAAACCATCTACTCTCCCCATCTCTTTCCACTTTTTATTTCATTTTACCCTCTTCCCTCTCTCTTCCCCTTTAATTCTCTCTTCCACTCTTTACACTTTTCTGTTTCCCTTTCCTCTCCCCTCTCTCCTCTTTCTCCCCTCTTTCTCTCTCTCTCTCCCCTCTCTCTCTCTCCCCTCTCTATCTCACCTCTTTCTCACTCTCCTATCTCTCTCCCCTTTCTCACTATCCCTCTCCTCTCTCTCTCCCCTCTTTCTCACTCCTCTCTCTCCCCTCTTTCTCACTCCTCTCTCTCCCCTCTTTCTCACTCTCCTCTCTCTCTCCCCTCTTTCTCACTCTCCTCTCTCTCTCCCCTCTTTCTCACTCTCCTCTTTCTCACTCTCTCTCTCCCCTCTTTCTCCCTCTCCCTCTCCTCTCTCTCTCTCTCCCCTCTTTCTCCCTTTTCCCTCTTTCTCCCTCTCCCCTCTCTCCCCTCTTTCTCCCTCTCCTCTCTCTCTCTCCCCTCTTTCTCCCTCTCCTCTCTCTCTCTCCCCTCTTTCTCACTCTCTCCCCTCTCTCTCTGCAGAGCGTTTTGACCACCACTGTCCCTGGGTGGGGAACTGTGTTGGGAAGAGGAACTACCGTTTCTTCTACCTCTTCATCCTGTCCCTCTCCTTCCTCACCGTCTTCATCTTCGCCTTCGTTATTACACACGTAATCCTGAGTGAGTGACACCCTGAGATAAACACAAAACTCAGTTTTTCCCCAAACAAGTCTCCTGTACATACTGTTTGTTATCCAGATAATATCAACAAGATATTGGTATTTCTCTTATAGGTATCAATCTTTTTTTTGCCCTAGACCTCTTTACTTAATTTTCCTATCCTGACACATTCTAGTAGCCTCTAGCCCTGAGCAACACTACCTCATAGGGCACTTCATCTCTGTAATGGATGAGATGGGCTCTGACATCGATCAGCCCCTCCCCTCCCTCCCTGCTCCCCAGCGGAGGCTGACTGTCAGCAAAGCTGGTGACATGGCTTCTCTCTCTCTGTGGGGAGACAGAGCATTGTGACACTTTACACCACAGATCAGTCAGCAGACCAGGGGCCGTATATATCAAGCCTCTCAGAGGAGAAGTACTGATCTAGGATCAGCTCCAAATTCTTATTTTCAATGACAGCCTAGGAACAGTGGGTTAACAGTTACTCTCCCAAGTGCAGTCAGTCAGTCAGTGTGACTAGCATCAGTTACTCTCCCAGGTGCAGTCAGTCAGTCAGTGTGACTAGCATCAGTTACTCTCCCAGGTGCAGTCAGTCAGTCAGTCAGTGTGACTAGCATCAGTTACTCTCCCAGGTGCAGTCAGTCAGTCAGTGTGACTAGCATCAGTTACTCTCCCAGGTGCAGTCAGTCAGTCAGTGTGAGTAGCTTCAGGTATGTGAAGTAATGCTGTGTACTGACTAGCTCACCATCATGGTGCTCAGTGAGACTTTGGATGTTCCACTTTTTACCAACAAGCTCTCTCTGCTCTCTCTCTCTCTGCTCTCTCTCTCTGCTCTCTCTCTCTGCTCTCTCTCTCTGCTCTCTGCAGGATCCAACCGGACAGGCTTCCTCAGCGCACTCAAAGACAGCCCTGCCAGATATCCTTTCACTGGGGGAGAGTGTGTCTGTCTTTCTGTCTGTATGTCTGTGATAAGTGTCCTCGTGTCTCTGAATTACAGATGATACTGTCCTCGTCTCTCTGAATGAGAGATGATACTGTACACATCTCTCTGAATGACAGATGACACTGTCCTCATCTCCCTCTTTCCAACTGTGGGAGTAATCTAATGGTTATCACACCTACACACACACCAACGTTTCCGTTAGCCGGTAATAGCCGGTTTTTGACAAAAGCGGCCTAGCGGTTAAGAGCTTTGGGCCAGTAACCAAAAGGTCGCTGGTTCGAATCCCAGAGCCGACGAGGTGAAAAAAATCTGTATGTGCAAAGCACTTATCCCTAACTGGTCCTGTAAGTGGCTCTGGATAAGAGCTTCTGCTAAATGACTAACATGTTAAAGGTACTTTCATCTCTGTCACAGGAAACCGCTCGCATGTGCTTTTGACAATTTACGGTTTCCAGCTAATTACATTATGGAAGGAAAATGTGCGTGTAGCCTACTGCCTTGTGCACATTGCTGCACTTATAATGTGAAGAAATAATAGTTTATCAACATTTTGTACTAAAGGTTTTGATCTGTTGCATCAGCCTCTTTGCGTTAATTTTTTTTTGTTGGTGTAGGCTAGGACTACTAGTCGTATGAATTTGGAATCTATTGTCCCAGAGTCTGTTGTCCCAGAGTCTGTTGTCCCAGAGTCTGTTGTCCCAGAGTCTGTTGTCCCAGAGTCTGTTGTCCCAGAGTCTGTTGTCCCAGAGTCTGTTGTCCCAGAGTCTGTTGTCCCAGAGTCTGTTGTCCCAGAGTCTGTTGTCCCAGAGTCTGTTGTCCCAGAGTCTGTTGTCCCAGAGTTTCTTTCTTGCGCAGAACAACAAGCTGACTAATAGAATAGGTAAGCTTTTCTACTTTGGGGGATAGTAGATTGACATAAGCTAGTGATTTTGCTGTTCGTTACTCGTCTTGTTGGCTGAGGAAAAGTACATGTGGACAGTTATTCTAACATCTTCAAAGTGCACATCAGAATTCAGAAACGCCATTCCATGTTAAGATGAATTACCGTAATATGAATGTGATTTCTGTCATTCTGAGCACTATGGGTGGACGCCCTAATCAGGTTACACACCCAATGCATATGGGTTCGGTAAATTTCTCAAATGTCCGGAAATCGTGACGCACACGTACACACAACATCAGAAGAGATAAACACCAGGAGGAGGTGTTTAAATTCTGTGCACAGGTTTTAGTTTGATTTGAGGGAAGAGCTAGACGCTGCCCTCCCTTCTTTTCAATTCCATCAAGGAGCAGACAGACACATTGTCTCTTTTCCATTAGTCTCCATCCAGCCACCCCGCTGCTTTCTGACAATCAAGCACCTATCACTTATAATTTGGGCCTTGATCACACTGCACATAGGCCAGCCCCCTGTCTTCCTGCAGAGGCAACAAATCTGACACACACACACTCTCTATGGGCTGGAATACACTAAACGAATGATAGGGAAAGAGGCATTAACGTGTGTGTGTGTGTGTAACGTGCGCTGGGTTAGATGTGTATGTTAGTCGATTGTTGGTATGTATCCACTTTGCCTGGAGTCTCTCGGGACATTACGGAGGTCACAGCAGTTATTTCATGGAGCCGTACCACATGTAGATTGCATTGCCTAGTAAACCAATGGCCCGACAATCTTCTGGTAGTCAATACCACTATGTCCCACTCGGTGCGTTACCATGGTCAAATGGAAGAGCTCTCTCCACCTCTCAGTCACCGTGACGACGTGCCAGTTGTTGTAGTGATGGTGGTCTCGTTTCCTTAACTGAATGACTGTGCTGGAGGTGCTGGTGTGTTTCTTCTCGGTGTGGTCCATTATGGGCCTGTCGGGCTTCCACACCTACCTCATCAGCTCCAATCAGACCACCAACGAGGACGTGAGTACACACACACACCACTTCTCATCATCCAGCTCTCTCCATCTTTGACTGCTGATATAAATTCTGTCTCATTAAGGCTCATTTCACGCTTGGTCCTCCATGTAATAACTCTCTGGTGTGATTTGTTTCACTAGCGCTGCTGAGGTTCTGGTAGATTGAACACTCGAACATCCTCCCTCATCCTTCTGAACTGTCTCTCTGGTGTGATTTGTCGAGATCCACTGTCCTCCAAGAGTTTCTGAATTTCCTCTTCACTTCAGTTTGCTCCTCAATTTATGCACCTTGGTTTGCGAATGAGGTAGCGGCAGTGTTCCCTTCCCTTTGGACTGATGGGTCATGTTCTCCCTCCAGATTAAAGGCTCGTGGTCGACCAAACGGGCGAAGGACAACTACAACCCCTACAGCTACGGGAACATCCTGACCAACTGCTGTGCTGCCCTTTGTGGTCCTCTTCCACCCAGGTGAGTCTCTGTCTGCCATGGCCAAACTAACCCTAACAGCAAAGCTGGTCGTGTTCAGTAAGGAGAAAACGATTTGAAACAGGGAGGTACTTCCTAAAACTTGTCCAATGAAAACACATACTTTTGTATGCGCTGAGGGGCAACACAGTCACGGCTGTAGCTCAACTTTAGATCCAAGGTGTTTTAGATAATCTCTCTCCCGCCTCCTCTTCTCTCCTCTCCCTCCTCTCATCCCCTCCATCTCTCTTTCTCCCTCCTCCATCTCTCTTTCTCCCCCTCCCCTTCCATCCCCTCCCCTCCCCTCCATCTCTCTTTCTCCCTCCTCCCCTATATCTCTCTCCCTCCTCTTCTCTCCTCCATCTCTCTTTCTCCTCTCCTCCCCTCCCCTCCATCTATCTTTCTCCCTCCTCCCCTCCATCTCTCTCCCTCCTCCTCCTCTTCTCTCCCCTCCACCAGACATGCACCAGGGGTCTTTTCACAGTCCCCAAATCCAAAACAAATTCAAGAAAGCATACAGTATTATATAGAGCCCTTATTGCATGGAACTTCCTTCCATCTCATATTGTTCAAATGAACAGCAAACATGGTTTAAAATAACTGATAAAGCAACACCACCTTGCTATTTGACCTAGATAGTTTGTGTGTACATATTGATATGTAGGCTACGTGTCCATTTTTAAATGTATGTAGTTCTGTCCTTAATGTTCTTGTCTATTAATGTTGTGTATTATGTAATGTTTCATGTTTTGTGTGGACCCCAGGAAGAGTAGCTGCTGCTTTCACAACAGCTAATGGGGATCCTAATAAAATATAAAATAAAATATCCATCTTCCTCTCCATCTCTCTCCCTCCTCCTCTTCTCTCCCCTTCCTCCTCCTCCCCTCCTCTCTCCTTCCTCCTCCTTCTCTCTCCCTCCTCGTCCTCCTCTCTCCCCTCCTCTTCTCTCCCTCATCTCTCTCCCCTTCCTCCTCTCCCTCCTCCTCTTCTCTCCCTCCGCCTCTCTCCCCTTCCTCCTCCTCCCCCTCTTCTCTCCCTTTCTGCATTAGTCAGCACCCACAGAATGAGCTCCCCTTATGTGAATCAAACTGTCAGCCACTGTGTTAAATGAGCAACGCTTTCAATCAAGATATCCATCAGTGCACACAGGCAGGAATAATTACTGTACACTCTGTTTCTGTCCTCTTTCGAGGGAGCTGGAACTAGCCTTGTCTTACACATTATTAGGATGAGCTCAGCACATTGTCTACACCCCAAATTGCAACCTGTTCCCTATGTAGTGCACTACTTTTGACAAAGTAGTGCACTATATAGGGAATAGGGTGCAATTTGGGGCACATGCGCACCGTAAGCATCCCCACAGCATATGGTTGGTTATTGCATTTAACGCAAATGGTCTTCCTGTAGAGGATGTCATTCAGTCATTTGCTCTCTCCCCAGTGACACCACAATACCAAAACTACGGAGTTACATTAGGGTCAATTTTATTTTTGGGCCTAAATTTGACTCCATACACTACCCGCAGATACAAAATCAAGTCAGTATCTCAAACATCTGGTAGAGTAACAATTGTCATTGATTCATTAGCTGGTCTATCACATTAATGGGTTACATCTGGCTTGGATTAGCTGAATTATGTGTAATAATAGCTGAGGTATGCGCAATAATAGCTGAGGTATGCGCAATAATAGCTGAGGTATGCGTAATAATAGCTGAGGTATGAGTAATAATAGCTGAGATATGCGCAATAATAGCTGAGGTATGCGCAATAATAGCTGAGGTATGAGTAATAATAGCTGAGGTATGAGTAATAATAGCTGAGATATGCGCAATAATAGCTGAGGTATGCGCAATAATAGCTGAGGTATGCGCAATAATAGCTGAGGTATGCGCAATAATAGCTGAGGTATGCGCAATAATAGCTGAGGTATGCGCAATAATAGCTGAAGTATGCGTGTGGTTTGCTCAGTAGGTAGGTACTGTACATTGGGTTGGATTCTCTGGGAATTTCAGGTGACTGTTCTCTGTCCGTAGACAGGTGATTGCCATCTGCTCTGTGTGTGGGTATGCATGGAGAGATGGGGTGTGGAGGCTTCACACATGTATGAATGCTTACACCAAGGCAACACACACACTTGGCAGATACACACACCGAAGTACAAGCACACAAACACTCTGCAGTTACACACATGCACACCAAAGCAGACTCTCTATCTCTCTCTCTCACCCACACACACACACAGAGAAACAGACTCACACAAACACCTAAGCGTGAACACAGACACTTTTGCAGGTACACACACATTTCAAAACCTCTGCTCATGTGCCATGTCTTTTATTTCTAGTCTTATTGACAGAAGAGGCTTCATCCAGCCAGACACACCCCAGCCTGTGTCACACTCCAACGGGAGCAGCATGTACAACTCCACCCAGCTTCAATCTCACATGGTAGGTTGTGTGTGTGAGAAATGGGAAGAGGGAGATGTGGGATGCGAGAGAGAACACTTTCTTAATGCATTCTGTGGTTTTACTGTTTCACAGGACTGAGTTGGCACTTCAGTATTTATAACCACTGAGAAACGCTTTGAAAGTTATTTCAAAGTGGACTCCCCTTATGATGTCAGCAACTCACTTAAGTGCTCTCACTTTCAAATGGCTCTTTGAACTGGACTGTGTTATTATTACGACCAACAGAGAGCAGTCATCTGTCTCTATTCATGTCATTATTGGGCTCAGAATCCCCTTTCTCTCTCTCTCTCTCTTTCTCCTCTCTCTCCTCTCTCTCTCTCTCTCTCTCTCTCTCTGGTTCGCTATTTATCCTCTCGCTCTCTCTTTTCTCTCACTCTTTTCTCTCTCGTTCTCTCTCTTGCTCTGTCCCTTTTCTCTCACTCTCTCTTTTCTCTCTCGCTCTCTTTTCTCTCTAACGCTGTCCCTTTTCTCTCACTCTCTCTTCTCTCTCCCTTTTCACTCTTGCTCTCTCCCTTTTCTCTCTCTCGCTCTCTCTCTCTCTCTCTCTCTCTCTCTCTCTCTCTCTCTCTGCTGGTGGTCGCAGTGGACTATATGATGTGATCCAGAGAGCAGTATTTAATAGTGAATGAACACAGCTTATGTGTTTGTGTTCATTGGTTCATCGGGGTGTAACTTCTCACTTCTCAGGCAATCCTATCACCCTCCATCTAAATATATCCATATTTTAATTCACCTGTCGGTAATCCGATGAATGCTGATGTGTATTATCCCCCCGCAGTCTGTGGATCCTCTTTTTTTAATTTTTTTATCTCAAGCAGAATAATCATAGTCTTCCTGCTAGTTCCTTATTTGCATACAGCCTTGCTTGAAACGGGCAGCTGTGAGAACAAGTAACTTTGGCCGTACGCCCGTGCAGAGATTATGAAAATGTTCGGGGGAAAAAAGGAAGCAACATTGGGCAATCTCAAAATGTGTTGAAAATGTAAATTGAACGGAAATGACATGGTAGTACCACCTGTTTGAGTTGAATGAGGTATAAGTTGATTATACATGCTAATGGGTCTGTAGTAATGGGATGTTTTATGGAAGACCTTGTTTCACTAACTTTCTTCCTCTTTTGTCTGTTAACCTTTTTATACGTGTGTATTTCTTGTCCCTCCTCAAACATATCATTCTCCTACTGTTTTTTCCCCTTCTCTTACCTTCATCTATATCTCCTGTCACTTTCCCTGTCTCCTCAGTGTGACCAAGAGCACTGCATTCAGAGCACCAAATTCGTTTTGCAGGCTGCCGCTACCCCTCTGCTCCACAGCGACCCTGTCATGATGGGCGGAGAGGGACCCACTCTCCCTGGGAAGAGTTCCCTGGGGGGCCCCTGTGCCTCACTGACCCCCAGCCAGGCTTCCCTGCCCTCCTCCATGCCCGGCCTGGGCTGTGCGGGGGACATGCAGACCCTGAGGGACCCAGACACCCACTGCCACCACCATCACTTTGTCAGCCCTGAGGAGACGCATTCGCCCGGCCCCATGCCTCTGACTCTGCCCTGCCCCGCCCACATGACCCACGGGGGACACATGAACCCGGCCCAGCTCTACGACCCTGCCAGCCAGGACTCTCTACATGAGGACTCTGTCAGGGGCCTGGTCAAACTCAGCTCTGTCTGAGACTCTCCCCCTGGCTTTTTGGAATCACTACTCAGACTCTGTCAGCGTGCCAAATGATACCCTATTCAATATGTAGCACTACTTTTAAAAAGTAGTGCACTATATAGGGAATAGCGTGCCTTTTAGGACGCTGCCCCAGCCCCCGCTCCACACTGCCGGCTCAGTACCAAAGCCATAATTCCTGTTCCCCTAACATTCCATCCCAGCCCTCCCTCCCTCCTTCCCATCCAGATTTGTGCCCCCCACCTGTTGAGATAAGCTATTCTAGTGCCAAACAAACAGAGCCTCAGTCTCCACTGCACTTGACCGGGACCAAAATCAAGCTTCTGAATCCCCCTTCCTCTTCACAGTAGTATACCTAGTGCCCTACCAGGAGTCTACCAGGCCTCGATACAGGTCCAGGCTTCTGCCCAAGGCTCACGACTTGTGCTCTTTTGGGGGAAACCATCTACCTGGACCAGGCGGTCATTGTCCGGAAATGAAACTGACTCGCTCTCCTCTCGTCAGCCAAACCGACGTTCCAAGGCAGTTGCCATTTTGGTTTGCTGACATCCAAGGACACGCACAGCGGGACAAGGTCTGATTAGCTGGAAATACATGAATCAGGTCTAAATATAGGACTTGTTTATAGTTTGATATCTGTGTCATGTGTCCCGAGTCAAGTGACACTCTTTTATACAATAGTAATGGAAACATCCAAGCAGTGTTGGCCCTGAACACAGAAGATGTCACTTCCTGTTTCAGATTGTGTCAACACTGTATTGGTAGTGTTCATCAGTCCGTTCCGGTGTCGGTGTGACGCTAGCCGCATTACCTTTTTGTTTCGTTCAAATGGGATGCCAAAACATCATGCCAAATAGCACCCTCTCTATTTAGTGCACTACTTTTTACCAGGGCCAAAAGGACATTGGCAAAAGTAGTGCACTATATAGGGAATAGGGTTCCATTTGGGACAGAGATAATAAGTAATGTGATGATTCTCATTTACTTATATATATTTTTTTTTTTCTCCCCTTTTTCTCCCCAATTTCGTGGTGTCCAATTTTTTATTTTTTTTTAGTAGCTACTATCTTGTTTCATCGCTACAACTCCCGTACGGGCTCGGGAGAGACGAAGGTTGAAAGTCATGCATCCTCCGATACACAACCCAACCAGGCCGCACTGCTTCTTAACACAGCGCACATCCAACCCGGAAGCCAGCCGCACCAATGTGTCACCTGGCACCCGTGCACCTGGCAACCTTGGTTAGCGTGCACTGCGCCCGCCCCGCCACAGGAGTCGCTGGTGCGCGATAAGACAAGGATATCCCTACCGGCCAAGCCCTCCCTAACCCGGACGACGCTAGGCCAATTGTGCGTCGCCCCACGGACCTCCCGGTCGCGGCCGGTTACAACAGAGCCTGGGCGTGAACCCAGGGTCTCTGGTGGCACAGCTGGCGCTGCAGTACAGCGCCCTTAACCACTGCGCCACCCGCGAGGCCTCATTTACTTATTTTTAATGAATACATTTGCATATTTTTATGTACAAGAGTGGATTTCATTTATTCAACCAGCCTGTGCAGTCACTTTTTTACCAGGGCCAAAGGGACTTTGGCAAAAGTTATGCACTATATAGGGAAAAGGGTGCCATTTGGGACAGAGATAATAATTAATGTGATGATTGTACCAAGAAATTCTCATTTACTTATTTTTAATGAATAAATTCTCATATTTTTATGTACAAGAGTGGATTTCATGTATTCAACCAGCCTGTGCAGTCACTTGGCAGAAATACAAAACACAATTCCCTTTTCCATAGCCTTGGGAAGAAAATATTTTTTCACAAAAGTAGTGCACTGGTCCTTTAATAGTCCTGTATTAGCGGACCGATATAGCTGTCTGCAGCGCGGGCAAAAATCTCAGCACCCCCAAACTATTTCCCGCGGCTATGCCCTTTTCAGTGAATACCCTTTGCAGACAGAAATGAGCTATTAGCTAAATCTGGTACAACACATATTTTCTCAAGTTTACTGCGGCTAGTGAATCCTTCAACCAGGATTTCTAGAAAACCTTGGAATTAGGGAAAGTTACCGGCATTTTGCTACTTTCTTCAATCAGATCCGCTTTAGCCAACATCTGCATAGTGGTTGTTTTGGTGGTGTCGGAGGTGGAATTTTGTGACAATGATTGCAAGAGCAGCTGCTCACTAATTTAAAGACTCCAACCAATGATGTACAGTACCAGTCAAAAGTTTGGACACACCTACTCATTCCAGGGTTTTTCTTTATTTTTACTATTTTCTACATTGTAGAATAATAGTGAAGACATCAAAACTATGAAATAACACATATGGAATCATGTAGTAACCAAAAAAGTGTTAAACAAATCAAAATATATTTTATATTTGAGATTCTTCAAGGCAGCCACCGTTTGCCTTGATCACAGCTTTGCACACTCTTGGCATTCTCTCAACCAGCTTCATGAGGAATGCATTTCAATGAACAGGTGTGCCTTGTTAAAAGTTAATTTAGGAATTTCTTTCCTTCTTAATGTGTTTGAGCCAATCAGTTGTGTTGTGACAAGGTAAGGGAGATGACCTATTTGGTAAAAGACCAAGTCCATATTATGACAGCTCAAATAAGTAAAGAGAATTGACAGCCATCATTACTTTAAGACATGAAGGTCAGTCAATCCGGAATATTTCAAGAACTTTTCAAGTAACTCTTGAAGTGCAGTCGCAAAAACCATCAAGCGCTTTGATGAAACTGGCTCTCATGAGGACCGCCACAGGAAAGGAAGACACAGAGGATAAGTTCATTAGAGTTACCAGCCTCAGAAATTACAGCCCAAATAACTGCTTCACAGAGTTCAAGTAACAGACACATCTCAACATCAACTGTTCAGAGGAGATTGTGTGAATCAGGCCTTCATGGTTGAATTGCTGCAAAGAAATCACTACTAAAGGACACCAACAACAAGAGACTTGCTTGGACCAAGAAACATGAGCAATGGACATTAGACCGGTGGAAATCTGTACTTTGGTCTGATGAGTCTAAATGTGAGAGTTTTTGTTCCAATCACAGTGTCTTTGTGAGACGCAGAGTAGGTGTACGGATGACCTCCGCATGTGTGGTTCCCGTGGTGAAGCATGGAGGGGGAGGTGTGATGTTGTAAAAGGGCCACTTAACCGGCATGGCTACCACAGCATTCTGCAGCGATACGGCATCCCATCTGGTTTGCGCTTAGTCCCACTATCATTTGTTTTTCAACAGGACAATGACCCAACACACCTCCAGACTGTGTAAGGGCTATTTGACCAAGAAGGAGAGTGATGGAGTGCTACATCAGATGACCTGTCCTCCACAATCACCCAACCTCAACCAAATTGAGATGGTTTGGGATGAGGGACGGCAGAGTGAAGGAAAAGCAGCCAACAAGTGCTCAGTGTATGTGGGAACTCCTTCAAAACTGTTGGAAAAGCATTCCAGGTGAACCTGGTTGAGAGAATGCCAAGCGTGTGCAAAGCTGTCATCAAGGCAAATGGCGGCTACCTTGAAGAATCTTATATATAAAATATATTTTGATTTGTTTAACACTTTTTTGGTTATTACATGATTCCATATGTGTTATCTCATAGTTTTGATGTCTTCACTATTATTCCACAATGTAGAAAATAGTCAAAATAAAGAAAAACCCTTGAATGGGTAGGTGTGTCCAAACTTTTGACTGGTACTGGATATAAACCCTGGATTGCTGATGCTATGCATTGGCCATTGAGATTCTTTGAAGCCACTGTCAGTCCCCAGTAAGAGCAGTCTTCCATAGGAATTAATGGAATTCCACAGTATTTCAATTAAATGTTTCAAGGACAAAATGACATGTATTTCATTTGGTGTGTTGTTGTAGTGTGGACAGTAACATTGGTCATCTCTAAAAATGTATACTTCAATCAAATGTTTTTATATGTTTTATTTTATTTGTATGTTTAGCTCACATAACATTATTTAAAAGTGTGCATTAAGGTGTTTAAAATAATACATGTGGCAAAATTGTATGTAGACATTAATAAATGCATTTCTATAGGTTCTAAAATATGTTACAATGGAGGAGAGACAAGATGGAGGCACGGTGGGATCAACACAGTGCCTCCTATCAGTCATCTAGTGTGTATATATAAAGCATTTGCCCCAATGCAGTTCCACTTCCAACAGCGCCAAAACAGCCGCTATGGGTGTCTGCTATCGCCGGTTAACACTTGATCTGAATGAATCCAGTCTCTAATCTATTGGCAGAAATGCATTTAGGCAACTCCATTCTAATAGCTTCTTCAGTACCTTGCTCTCGAGTGTATTACTGAATGAATGCCTGCAAGCCAGTTGTCGGCAGTGACAGATGTGTAGGTACTGGTATGTCTGCATGGCTATGCCAGCTCTGAGAGATCTGCTGTATGTATGGCAAGTGAGAGGATGATGTGGATGCTATTCTTAGAGGTGGCAGAGACTGAGGCTGTATACTGCCCTCTAGTGGATACACTGAGGACAGAAGATTTACTTGCCCTCAGGCTAATCTGTACTGAAAGTACTGTAGCCTGATCCCAGATCTGTTTGTTCTCCTGCCAACTCCATTGCTCATTGTCAAGCCAAACGGTGACAAGGAGTTGGCATGATGGCACAAACAGACTGGCTCTCAGGCTAAACTGAAAGATCTACTCAAAGAGAATACACAACTAATAACAGATATATGAATTTGTTAGTTTATTATTGTTTTACATACTTTAATAATTTCCTATGGTAAAGCTTGTGGGCTATTGTTAATATCAGTGATACATGATATTCAAAAATAAAACTTCAGTTTTGGGGACAGAAATTATATAAATACACTGGTGGCAGATGCAAAAAAATCTAACTTAAAATGACATATCAGGCATATCTCTGTGGGAACCTGTATTGGAATGTTAACGACAACCAAACTGTTTGTTCAAGGGGCTCCCTGATAATTCAATACAAGTTGAATTAGATATGGCTTATAGCAGACCTGTGCTCTAGAAATGTCAGGAGGTAATGCGTATGATCAATTCCCTGGTCTAATGCCTTTGTTACATGGTGGTAAAAGTCTCTATTCAATCTTTTTCGCTGGCTTTACAGATTGCGCAATATAAATGTAAAGGTTATTTCCGATTGAGCCGACATATGCAGCGTTTACCGTAGGTGAGGATACGTGATGAAATTTAAAGGCAATGTTAGCGGCGACTGCAATCACGGTAAACGTATCTGAGGAATGCAGAACTCCATTCTCTTATATTGAAGCGGAGTTGAGTACTGATAACTGGTCACGCGATTTGCTAGTGTAACGGATGTGAAACGGCTAGCTTAGTTAGCGTGGCCGCTAAATAGCGTTTCAATCAGTGACGTCACTTGCTCTGAGACCTTGAAGTAGTAGTTCCCCTTGCTCTGCAAGGGCCGCGGCTTTTGTGGAGCGATGGGTAACGATGCTTCGAGGGTGACTGTTGATGTGTGCAGAAGGTCCCTGGTTCGCGCCCGAGTATGGGCGAGGGGACGGTCTAAACTTATACTGTTACACTAGCAACAACATTGAGTCACCATCAGTCGATGCTTGTAGAAATGGCAATTCTGAAAACTGTCCTATGCAACTGCGGTCCATCCACGGGGTGCTGAAATTCATACTTCCGCGATACGGATGAAATAGTTGCTATATTGTCAGTTCAGCCACACTTACCAGTATATCCTATACATAAAATAATGCACCTTTTTGGTCAGTTAGCAAGGATAAACAAGAGTATCATTCATCCTGGAAGATAGAGAATTACCTGACTATACAAGCTCACTCTTGTACTGCATAGTATATTGTATAACATATAACATTATGTGCTATTAGATTGAAGGAGTGTAACAGCTTTGAGCTGTATTAAACAAGATAAGCTTTCATCCATTTTTGATGCTCATGGAATAAAATATTTAGCCGTAAAGTCTAGATAGTTCGATAACCAGCTAGGGATGCTTTCACATTCCAGGGCTGAAAAGTTAGATGGGTACAGCGCGCGCTTAAATAACAAGCATTGATAGATTAAAGTATTGCTATTCTGATTTTATTAGGGTGATCATTATTATTACAAAATGTATCGTAATCTGTACCTGATTATAGTATTAATATCTCAATATTGACCTGATCGCACTGGCCTGAGTTGCCTCAAATGAATAATAGGCTTTTCTGTTAAGGATCGGACCCTTTTTTCTCAATGTTCACCTGAAATTACATACCCAAATCTAACTGCCTGCAGCTCAGGACCTGAAGCAAGGATATGCATATTCTTGATACCATTTGAAAGGACACACTTTGAGGTTTGTGGAAATATGAAACTATCCCGTAGAGGTTTTAACACACCTGTTTATCATGTTACACATACCTGCTTCAACAGATTCATAACAATTTGCTAATTACATTCAACGCGTCCCAAAACACTTGATCGGTGCAGCTCGATTAGTAGTCCACTAATTAACCTGCATTGCTTGCTGTTTGGGGTTTTAGGCTGGGTTTCTGTACAGCACTTTGCGATATCAGCTGATGTAAGAAGGGCTTTATAAATACATTTGATTTGACAACTACCGGGACAAGTCTCTGAATGTCCTTGAGTTGCCCAGCCAGAGTCCAGACTTGAACCCGATCGAACATCTCTGGAGAGACCTGAAAATAGCTGTGCAGCAACACTCTCCATCAAACCTGACAGAGCTTGAAAGGATCTGCAGAGAAGAATGGGAGAAACTCCACAAATACAGGTATGCCAAGCTTGTAGCATTATACCCAAGAATGCTTGAGGCTGTAATCACTGCCAAAGGTGCTTCAACAAAGTACTGAGTAAAGGGTCAGAATTACTTAAGTAATTGTGATATTTTTTAATACTTTTTTAAAAAAATATATAAAAAACTGTTTTTGCTTTGTCATTATGGTGTATTGTATGTAGGTTGATGAGGGAAAGAAATACAATTTAATACATGTTAGAATAAGGCTGTAACGTTACAAAATTTGGAAAAAGCCAAGGTGTCTGAAAACTTTCCAAAGGTCACTGTATATGATAAACCTCTGGCACTCATGTTTCTCTGTATAGTGTGAACCTTTAAGTTGTGGAAAAGTACATCACAGTCCTTCAAAACTTGCTGTAATGGTATCATGACATGTCTAGATTATGGTATTATGACATGTCTAGAACATGATAAGATACAGGTAAGAGCGTTTCCAAAGGCCAGACCCAACTGTTCTGGTACCAGTGGGCTGAATTTGATTTGAAATCAAAAATCTAATTTGCCTATTTTGTTCTAATCAAATGTGTGATGTATTACGTCGGCAGCACAGCTGCTTCACATCAGAATCATAGAATATATAATGGAACAACAACTAACCAAGTCACCTGACGTTGAAAACACTGCCTGTCAGAAAGTAGATATTTTGCTCTCATTACAGAGACTAATCATAATTGGCTTGTAAAGGACAGAATTTGGGCGTGTTTGAAATGATTTTATTCCTTGTTTTACATGTTGGCAGAAACTCCCTGCAGTGTTAAACAATCCCATTGCGTGGACTTGAAAATGCTCTTCAAAAGCACCACCATGTTAGCAGTCTTTGCAAAAATGTATTTGCCTTTATTTCATGTAGAAAAAGCGACTTCCTTCCGTTGGCTAGTGGGCCTCTGGTGATCACTACACCAGGTGGAAGTGGACCGGAGTTCTACAATTTGAGGTGACAAAACAAACTTTTCACACTATGGGCCACATCACAACGGGTCAAACTTGTGTTCCTAACTAAAATGTCCCTCAAGTGAATGCACGTCTCCTGTAGAATTAAACTCGAGGTGCATAACATTCGGTTAAAGGCCTTGACAGCATAAAGCCAGTTAGGCTACATCATATACCTAGATGATGTAAAACATTAACTGACTTGCTTAGTTAAATAAAATATTTAACAAATAATTTACCGGGTTGATATGAAGCTTCAAAACAAATGGTTTGATGGCTTTTGGTACCTGAACAGTCCCAATAGCTACCATACCTTTCTGAAGTAGCTATGTAGGTCAGGCACGTACGTGCATGCAATGTTTTTAAGTAAATTAAAACTGGGACGTTCTTCAACTGGTTAGGTCATAATTACCAAGGTAAAATATATTTTATATTGGATATTCAGTTCACCAAGCATGCCATGACTGAAGATGGCATAGTCTGAATTGGGTGGATGGAGAACAATCCATAAATTCTAAAAAATATATATAATTTGACTTTCAATCTTTCAATAGCTCTTACACAGCCTGCCATGACTAGGACATTGACATTCTGTACCGGGAGGATGGGGATTAGAGGTCTTCACGGATCCATCTTTACTCAAATACCAGCGACCCGAGCGGGTCCGGATCTAGAATTCTAAATGTCTGGGTCGGATCTGTCTTTGTCACAGGTCTCGAGTATGTGTAATTTTAACTGACTTATAGATCCGAACACAAATGCTGCAGAAGAGAAGAGAGAAATTGTATAATTTATACTGCTGCTCTTGCTTTTCACAAGAGTGGAGTGTAGCAGTGGTGGTTGGTGATGTTTAAGATGGAGGACGACACATTAAATACCGCTTTGCACACTTGCCTGCATCTATCTGATATAGGGTGTTATTATTAGTCCAACTGTTGAAAACAGGTTTCTCTTGGAAAAATTCAGGTATGTTTATCCCTGTTTTGTTCCGTTTGCTTCCGTTTAAGAAATGGTTTTCAACAGAATCGGTGGAATGAATACACCCCTGATCACACGTAAATACGGTTCACTTTCATAGCAGCCACATTGTATTCCTTCTTGCATCTATGCGCTCCTCCTTTCACCTTTTCCCTTTGCTTGTGGACTTCAATGAACAACACATCAGCTGTATGTGACCAAGTGAGAGAAAAAAAAATCAAAACCATATCATTACTGCTGCACACAGCCTACATCGTTGTCACCATATTTGCTATATTAACATCATAGTCAGCATAGCTAATAGAACTAATGCGTTAGTTAACCCGCTACAATGATGCAGTAACATTAGTGTACAGTCAGTAAGTAGTTTACCAGTTACACCGGAAGGCCCCAGTGGCAATTAGTAAAACCAAAAGCTTACCTTGTAATGGATAGTCATTGCCTGCTAGCTAAAAGAGCATCACTCTGTTTGAACCTATTGTTTGAGTATGCAAAAGTAGTAGCTGCATTTGCTAGCTAAGTGGGAAAAAGTGGGAAATATACAGTCGCTCTCTCTTCCTTTGTTAAAAAACAATAGTTGAACACTGAGTAAACTATTCACATTTGATGTACTGCAGTGCTAGCTAGCTGTAGTTTATGCTTTCAGTATTAGATTAATTCTCTGATTTTTTTGATTGGGTGGACAACATAGCAGTTCATGCTGCAAGAACTCTGACATGTCGAAGGATAACCCCCGGAAGTTGTCCTAATTACTGTGTAAGTCTATGGAAGGATTTGAGAACCATGAGCCTCCTAGGTTTTTGTATTGATGTCCATGTACCCATAGGAGGACAGAAGCTAGCTGTCCTTTGGCTACACCATGGTGCTACCCCACAGTGCTGTTGAGGTTACTGTAGACCTTCATTGCAAAAGTGTGTTTAAATCAATTATTTGGTGTCATGAATATATTTATAGTTTTAGCTAGGGTATCTTTTTAAATTATTTACTTTTTTATGAAATTCGCTGAGGATTGTCTTCCCCTTCCTCCTCTGAGCAGTGTCCACTGGCGTGTAGCTTGTCATTAAAGGAGCAAAAGGCTGCAGTCACAGAGCCTCCGTGTGGCAAAAGTTAGGAAATATCTAATCAATAGATGGAATTAAAATTACGGAATAAAAAGTTAAAGGATAAGGATAGACTACAACAACCAAGAGCCAACAGGTAGGCTGCTACTTAATGTTCTGATAGAGTTATTTGTAATGTTATGACCTTCCCACTCTGTCTGCCGAATTCTTTCTCTTTGCTCTCGTTTTCCTTAATAGGATGTCGGTGGGCGGAGCCGGAAAGGTCGTCAGCGAAATGGGACACTGTCACGAGACTTTTTATCTCAATGGTTGAACTCAACTATCACTGTAGCTTTGACCAATTCCCAGAAGTTTGTAAGACCCTGGTTAATGAAGAATTAGACAAAGCCCCCAGTCTGCAATAGGTTAGTTCCTTATTCAGAGTACTCTGAAGTCATAAATGCAAACAGTCATTTTATAACTCCCACCTACACACACACACAGTTTATCACTTTTCTACCAGCCCGGCAGTTTCTAGCCGTT
The DNA here is from genome assembly GCF_045791955.1 of Oncorhynchus clarkii lewisi. Taxonomy (NCBI): domain Eukaryota; kingdom Metazoa; phylum Chordata; class Actinopteri; order Salmoniformes; family Salmonidae; genus Oncorhynchus; species Oncorhynchus clarkii. The sequence continues at coordinate 15,921,932 of NC_092154.1, read as the reverse complement.
ACTCTCCTCCCTAGATTAGAGGGGCCTTGGAAGGGGTCTCTTTCCTGTTGTTCTTTGTCTCAACTCTCACATTACTACATAGTAACACAATGGTCTAGTCACACACACATTAGGGAATTATGACTCGAACACATTTCATACAATTATATGATTTCAGGGTGGAATCCTTTAGTCATTACTTTAAACATAAATTCCTTTCAATCCACCCTAAGACTAAATATTACTCACTGATACTTGAAACTTTTTGGGAAATATAAATGTCACACAAAATTAAACAAAACCAATTCATGTATTTACATCATATACTCATCAATGACTGTTCTAGGCCTATATCCAATTATAATTCTTCTTTTTAGGATTTTCATTATAATCTTCATGAAATAAACAGTCTGTCTAAACATTGAAGATCGTCTCATCCAGCATGGGCTCCTCGGAATTGAAGGGATCTGAATCATCTAGGTTTGGAGGTACAGTGGGGCAAAAAAGTATTTAGTCAGCCACCAATTGTGCAAGTTCTCCCACTTAAAAAGATGAGAGAGGCCTGTAATTTTCATCATAGGTACACTTCAACTATAACAGACAAAATGAGAAAAAAAAATCCAGAAAATCACATTGTAGGATTTTTAATTAATTTATTAGTCTACTATCAGCTATTAGTCTACTATCGTGCCAGTAGACTTGCTTGATTGGTTGCTGTCTCTCCATCCCTCCTCCTTGGGTCACTCGCTCACAGTATGGCCCCTCCCCTGCCTGCTAGATCAGCACCCCTCTCCCTCCTCTCGTGCTGTATCAGCTCTGGTTAATAAAGTAGCTTTAAAAATGTGATCCGACCAGGTCGAAACACAATTTATGCATATCGGGTCTAGGTGGTAAAGCCCCAGGTCCATTTCGGCAAGTCAGTTAAAAATACATTCATATTTACAATGACGGCCTGGCAAAAGGCCTCCTGCAGGGACAGGGGCTGGGGTTAAAAAATAAAATATAGGACAAAACGCATATCACGAAGAGAGACAACACTACATTTTAACCATGCCTACCCTTATACGTGATGTTTATGGGGAAATTGTACACCTATGTCGGTCAGGTGCCTTCTTCAAAATTAACAATGAATGTTATTTGAAAACCAGAGGAGACTGGTGGGAAGAGCTATAGGAGAACGGGCTCATTCTAATGGTTGGAATGGAACCTGCATTGCTTGCTGTTTGGGGTTTTAGGCTGGGTTTCTGTACAGCACTTTGAGATATCAGCTGATGTACGAAGGGCTTTATAAATACATTTGATTTGAATCAATGGAATGGTATCAAACATACGGAAACACCGTTTCACTTCATTCTATTGCCATTACAATGAGCCAGCCTCAACTGTTGACCTAATTTGAAACATTACTCCACTAAATCATGGGGGGGGGAAACAAAATAGCGTCAGGGGACATTAAGCAATCAAATAGCAACCAAAAAATAGCATGGTGTGTGTGATTGTATGCATGTGTGTGGAAAGAAAGATCATAGATGATAGTTATGGTTGTAGTTGGTATGGGGCAGCACTGAACTTATCCCCGGACAGTACTGGCCCTATCCCCGGACAGTACTGGACTTATCCCCGGACAGTACTGGCCCTATCCCCGGACAGTACTGGACTTATCCCCGGACAGTACTGGACTTATCCCCGGACAGTACTGGACTTATCCCCGGACAGTACTGGACTTATCCCCGGACAGTACTGGCCCTATCCCCGGACAGTACTGGACTTATCCCCGGACAGTACTGGCCCTGTCCTCTCATTAGTGCTCTGCCTGTGTGCTCTGCTGAGAGATGAGCTTTCAGAGGCACCATCAACAAATATTGTTAAAATACGTACAACATTTGCAGGAGAAACGATGGTGTAGGTTCTGCTTTAGAAGAGAATGCCCTGGATTCTCCATGTTTATAGTCATGGCAAGCTTTTTGTAATAGCTATTAACAATTGAAAGCCCCCCCAAAATAATGAAATTTCAGCCACAAAAAAAGCTGTGAATTTTTCTCCATCCTCCCGATTCAGAATATATCATTTTCATAGTCATGGCACACTTTGCTTAAGCTATTGAAGATTAAAATCATAAATCTTACATTTTATTTTTATGAAAAAAATATGTTGATTGTTATTCTTCCCCCCCGATTCAGAATAGACCATATTCATAGTCATGGCATGCTTGGTTCAGTAGCTATTGATGACGGATAATTGAATATCCAATATAATTGTTTTTTTTTTACCTCTGTGTCACAATATTTCATAATTATTCATATTGAACCAAAACACTTGTTTTCTTGTGCATCAATGCATTCAAACAACAACCTAGCCTAACTATTTGGGTACCAGTCAACACCCTCCTTAATCAGAACAACCCAGCTGTAAAACAACACCCCAGCTGTAAAACAACAACCCAGCTGTAAAACAACACCCCAGCTGTAAAACAACAACCCAGCTGTAAAAGCAATCAATACCCTCTTATCTGTAACACTTTGGTCACTTTATTTTCTACTCCACTCACAGACAATGGGAGGTTTACAGTTTGCGGAGTTGGTGCTTATTCAAGGCACTGTTCCCAGTGATTATGAGAGGTATCAGGTTGAACATGTAAACACACACACACACGTTTCAATAAGTATTTCAGATTACTATCACAAGTCTACACATGCAGCCATTTGAAGAATGAGTCACAGTTGCAGAGAATTTGATTAAAGTTGATATAGGAGTCTCTTGGCTATAGCCTACTATATGTGTGTGTCTGTCTGTCTCCACGTTTCAGGTGGACTTCTCCTGTGGGAACAGCACAAAGCCCAGAGCGGACACAGCCTTCCACTTCAACCCACGCTTTAAGAGATCTCCCTGCATCATGTACAAGATGATGCAGAGAGAGCTGCGGCAAGGAAGTTATGATGCATTAGCACGCCTTCACACTGGGCTCAACCTTTGAGATGATCGTCCTGGTGCAGAAAGATGAGTTTAAAGTGAGGATGACTCTTGTGATCAGATTCAGATGCCTCATTGCCCATATTCGTGAAGCGTCTCAGAGTAGCAGTGCTGATCTAGGATCAGTTTGAACTTTTCGACCACAATGAATAAGATGACATCATGGACTATGGGGACCTGTTCCTAGATCAGCACACTAAGACGTTTGTTACATACAGCCAAAACCCCTGATAAATTGAAATGTAGAACATTCATAATACTTTTTCACAAAATGATATTACTCCTGTGTGAACTATGGGCTTTATTACTTCTGTACAAGTAGAAATAAATACTCAGCACCCCCCATGTCCATCACTCCATCCCAAAACATCTTCCAGTGTCTATGCATACGGACCCAGATTCCCCTGATCTGTATAGCCTGTCCTGGATCAATGTTCAGATCAATGAAAAGCAGACATTGAATATTCCTTTGAGCATGGTGAAGTTATTCATTACAATTTGGAAGGTGTTTTAATACACCCAGTCACTACAAAGATACAGGTGTCCTTCCTAACCCAGTTGAATGAGAGGAAGGAAACCGCTCAGGGATTTTACCATGAGGCCAAATGTGATTTTAAACCAGTTACAGAGTTAAATGGCTTTAATAGAAGAAAATGGATTTAACAACATTGCAGTTACTCCACAATAATAACCTAAAAGATAGAGTGAAAGGGAGGCATGTACAGAATAAAAATATTCCAAAACATGCATCCTGTTTGCATTAAGGCACTAAAGTAAAACTGGAAAAAAGAAAGGAACTTTTTGTCCTGAATACAAAGCATTATGTTTGGTGCAAATCCAACACAGCATATGACTGAATACCAATCTTTCATTTCCTTGTTTTTGTGTCCCAGGGTTGTATATTCATCAAGCACGGGGAAAGTGCTTAATCAGTTTGCCTTCATGACCTAGTAATAATTCAGTATAATATATTTTTCACAGAATTAGTTGGGTAACATAAGTAATTAAGATGTCATATCTGCATAATATTATGTGATATACTTTTTATTAGAATGTATTTCTAATAGACTCTAGTGTTGGCAGTTGCATTTCTTCCCTCAGCTGGGGCTCAGTCACTTGGGGCCCAGAGAGGGGAGAGGTCAGGCTTGTCTTTTACATGTCTCTGGTGCTATGCAGAATATCAGAAAGGGAAGAGGACAGGATGGAACATTGTCTTCATATGTGAATGTATCTGTTAAACCATGTGAAGGGATGGGGTGATGAAGGGGGAACCAATTACTTGTCTCCACAATGTCTGTGCGCAAGTCACTCCCCTCAGTGAGCTTGTCCAGGAGTGGGGTCAAGAGGGAGTTTACTTGAGATGGGAGTATCTAGAGTTGACAATTGAGTTATGCCATTGGATGAGGTAATGGTTCTGTGCTATGAAGTACCAGGAACGAGATTAGAACCTCATTTTAGGGACCAAACTGAGCGATAATTTATAGAGAATGCTATCTGGCTATGGGATACTCCTCTCTCTCAAGTAAAAGTCTTAATTTGTGAACTGTTCCTAAGATCTGTGGTTCGTCATGTAGGTTGAGAGGGGTGTATCTTGGCTGTAACAGATCTTTGTACTTTTCTGAAGTTACTTTCAATGGTTCATTAGAGATGGCACATCATTCAGTCAAATTGCTATTGCAAAGCTCTTATTAAAAATGTAGTTTAAGTATAACTCTGACTGGTGTGTGACGTTTAACTCTCCTCGTTTGGTAAAGCAGAAATAAGCCACCACAATCACGTTGAGGTTGACTTTAGGAGGTTTCTTATGTTGTCTGAGGTAAAAGCCAAATATATCATCAGTGTTTAATTGTGGTGGTCTACCTCATTCCAGCTCCAAAAGGCTGACATGTTTTGGATCTGTATACAATGACTGAGGTTTAAGTAAAGACTCAACTTTCATTTGAGGGTATTTCATACATATCGGGTGAACAGTTTAGAAATCAAAGCATTTGTGTATAGTCCAATTTGTTACAGAGGCATAAATATCATTATTACAATAACAGGGAAGGGTAGCATTTTTGGGGGGGGGGGGGGGGGGGAGATATATTTAATTGTGGATACTACATCTAGCTTTCTCACTCATTGTTCACGATTCATTCAAGACTATCCGTAATCCTGGTAGTATCCACATTAATGTAGACATGTTTAGAAACAGATATTCTAATTTTCAATAAAAGGTGACTCCAAAATGACGTAATACATTATTTACCATTCATTTCTATTGGGCACAAAATAATCTGAAACACGACAGCAAATGCATCCAACAAGTTTGTAGTCACAATCTTGATGTAATCATTGTGTTCTGGGAATATGGGACCAAATACGAAGCTTTTGATCACTTTAATACACATAAGAGTAAGAGCTCCTGAGTGGTGCAGCGGTCTAAGGCACTGCATCTCAGTGCAAGAGGCGTCAAGCTGTTTCACATCCGGCCATGATTGGGAGTCCCATAGGGCGGCACACAATTGGCCCAGCGTCGTACAGGTTTGGCCGTCGTTGTAAATAAGAATGTATTTAACTGAAATGCCTAATTAAATAAAGGTAAAGAAATTTTTTAAAAGTAATTTGTCCCGATACTTTTAAAATCCAATGCGTCTCTGTCCTAATAGTTGGCGCTCACTGTATCAGATCTGGAAGTAACCTCCACGTAGAAAAAAAAAAGTAGGTTCTTCTATAGCTACCTAAAGAGTATTCATTAGGGAACATGTGTTTCTTATTGTGCAATATGTGGTAGTCCCTCCATGTTGGTCTTTCTTCCATTTGCCTAGCCCTAGTGAATACGTGCATAGCAAGCAAACTAGCCATCCTGCTACTCCTCTTAGGTGTCAGCTTTTTACTTGGTAACCAACATATAACATGTTGATTACATTGGCACAAAGAGGCTATGGAAGCCAGAGGATTCTCCCACTGTTTCCCCATCTCTCTAGGTGGCAGGGAACGGTGCTCATATGCTGCACTATAAGCACAGACTGGACACGGTGGACCCACTGGCCATCTCTGGAAAAGTCCAAGTTCAGGCCATCGGCTTCTTCCCCTGCTCTGTGATTAACCCATCCTAACCTCATTATTATACATCATGTGTATTAACAAATTCTTATTTACAATGACGGCCTACAACGTCCAACTGTGCGCTGCCATGGGACTACCAATCACAGCCAGTTGTGATAGTGTGGAATCAAACCCATGGTCTGTAGACACCTCTAGCACTGAGACACAGTGCCTTAAACCGCTGCACCCCTCGGGAGCCATCACTATTATTGCGGAGTCAGATTAATATAAATGCACATGCCTTGCAATAACGATTTCCGTAATAATCATGTTCTCATGACACATCTGAAATCAGGCTACTCGATGGCACTGAAAAATGCTGAAAATCACATGGTCAACATCGAAGTAGAACAAATTCTTATTTACAATGAAGGCCTACTGGGGAACAGTGGGTTAAGTGCTTTGCTCAGGGTCAGAACGAGATGTTTTACCTCGTCAGCTCAGGAATTCAATCCAGCACTGGCCCAAAGCGCTAACCACTAGGCTACCTTAGTTATGTGACAGGTGGGTTCTTGTCTAAATTCATAAACATGTTTTCAGATCATTTCCCCAATGCCCCATCGACTTTCTTGCCCAAATTTACAATGCAATTCCTAGTGCAATACGCATAAGTGATCTGATTATATTACAACATATCCTGTAGCATGTCTTACATATTAGTAACATCCTATTATCCAGTCAGATACATTTGTACTTTAGTGCCAAGATGGTGTAAAGTAAAACAGGGTTAAATGCTGCATTGGATTTTTAAAATTTTATTACAAAAAGTAAACAGATAAAATTTCAACAGTACTATACAAATAAGAAAAGAGATCTACTGCAAATAGGGTCCGTTGTGAATGGTAATATACATTTGTCTGTGAACCAGACACCACAAGTACACATCCTAAATGGAACCCTAGTCTCTATATTGTGGACTACTTTTCATCAAGGCCCACATAGAACTCTGGTCAAAAGTAGTGCACTACATGGGGAAAAGGGTGCCAGTTGAGATCTAGTCTGGGCCATGTCCCTTTTCAAGTATTTACAGTTTCAGTAAGAGCTTTAGAAGTCAGCATCCAGCCGGAAGGAGTTGTCTGTGGTGCCAGACATCACACCCATTCTCTGGTACTCCCCTACTCGTTTCTCAAAGAAGTTAGTCTTGCCCTCCAATGAGATGTTCTCCATGAAGTCAAAAGGATTCTCCACTCTGTAGATCTAGAAGAGAAGTTAATTGGTGTCTGCTAGTGGAATTAAAATGCTTTCATTAACCCCATTTCTAGTAGCCAGAGTGCCTGTGTGCACCCAAACATGCATTGTCATGTTTGGGTTAATGCACAATAGTGCTGGCAAGAGCACATACACATCTGGGACCAGGCTAAATTTAAACTACAGCTTTACAGGCAAGACTCAGTCAGGCGTCTATATCGTGTTGGCACACCCTCAGTCAGCAGACCACATGCCCACTGAGCTGAGAACCAGCACCAACACTCAGCTCCCATTATCAGCTGAAGTACGTACCCCTGCGCTTCTCATCATTGCCAGCCCATGTCTATCACAAGAAAATTAAGAACTAATGGTCCACGGTCACAGGTAGCCCAATTATGATCCGCGCCACCAATTGGACTTTTGACTAATCACACCAAATCTTACAGAGCTGATCAGTCAAAATAACTATTTGAAAAAAAGATTAGAATTGGACTGCCCATCTAAACATAGCCTTAGAATTACAACAGGTGTTGGATTGAACTCATTCTCCATATCAAAGGAGAAAACATGAGGGACAGCATGCACCCAACTTCCTTTACATAGTGCACTGGTCAAAGTAGTGCACTACATAGAAAGTGGGTTGCCATTAGGGACTGACCCATAGACTACCATCTCACCTTGTCAAAGCCCAGCTCCAGCATCAGCCTGTCAGCCACAAACTCGATGTACTGGGTCATTAGGTCGCAGTTCATACCAATCAGCTTTACTGGAAGGGCTTTCGTCAGGAACTCCTGAAATGGGAACAGACATCAGCATGTATTCACTAGTTCAGATCTTTAATATTCAAATCCGGATACACAGGTATATCATTTTCCATTAAGCACAATTAGGGCCGTGTGTGTCCCAAATGGCTTCCCATTTACTGCCCAGGGCCCATAGCTCTGTAGTGCAGTATCAGAGACATCTAGTGCAGTATAGGGAAACGGTGACATTTGACTCACATACCAAGAATAGGCTTAATCTGAGTCAAGGCAACAGGCCCTTATTGTGTAATCAATTTACCTGCTCAATCTCTACTGCGTTCCTGATGAGCTTGGTGACAGTCTCTTTTGAGGGCTTGTGCACCAGGTGCTTGAACATGAGGCAGGCAAAGTCACAGTGGAGGCCCTGGATTTAGACAGAACCAGTTAGTAAGAATGCTGGTGGTAGTGACAAGTTCAACCAGGTTCACCCTCTGGGATAATTGTGTAGAAGATTTTTAATCAACAGTGAAAAGACCCACCTCGTCTCTGCTGATGAGCTCATTTGAAAAGGTCAGGCCAGGCATGAGCCCCCTCTTCTTCAGCCAGAAAATGGCAGCAAAGGACCCAGAGAAGAAGATCCCCTCAACAGCAGCAAATGCAACCACACGCTCACCTGGAATACAAGCAACACCATTACCAACTGATTGACCACAACAATGCTGTGCAGGTTTTTAAGAGATGTACCTACCAAATTCAGCCTTTTTGTTACCGATCCAGTTCAGGGCCCAATCAGCCTTCCTCTTCACACAGGGGAGAGTTTCAATGGCATTGAAAAGGTAGTCCCTGTGTGACAAAGTACATTGGGCACATTCTCAGAATGTTCAAGGCTGCACTACAAAATGCTTAATAAATTGCTTAGGGGGTTTGAAATATGGGCATTGGTAGAGTACATTTTACTATCATGAGGCTCAGTCAGGCGTCTATATCGTGTTGGCACCCCTCAGTCAGCAGACCACATGCCCACTAATCTGAAAACCAGCGCCAACACTCAGCTCCCATTATCAGCTGAGGTACGTACCCCTGCGCTTCTCATCATTGCCAGATAATACAAATATGGTTAACATACTAAATATCCAATACTGACCTCTCTTTAGGGTCTTTGATGTAGGTGTCAATGAGCAGGCTGTACATCTCCGAGTGGATGTTCTCCATGGCGATTTGGAAACCATAGAAGCATCTTGCTTCAGTCACCTGGACTTCCTGTGTAAATCGCTCTACCTAGTGGTGAAAAGGAAGTAAAAGGCAACAAATTCCACAGCCACACTTGAATACTGGAGGAGTTGCCATTTTCTAACTCTCAGATCAGTAATTTCTGACAGTGTATAGTGAAATAATGATTTTTGTATTGTATGCATTCAAGATCAACTCACCAGGTTCTCATTGACAATGCCATCACTAGCAGCAAAGAAAGCCAGTACATGAGAGATGAAGTATCTCTCCTCATCCTTCAAAGAATCCCAGTGCTGCGTGTCTTTGGAAAGATCAACCTGGAAAACAAAATATGAAAAACCAATTAAATAAAATGTCCTGATAAAAATGACTGAATGCATGTGAATTTGTCTGCACCGAGTCAACGGTTTAACTGGTTGGTATGGAAATGAAGTACTGCATATTAAATCATAACATGTCATTTACATGTAAAACAGAATCAAATGAACACATCAAGTTGGACATGCCTCCTCAGCTGTCCAGAATGAAGCTTCTGCTTTCTTGTACATCTGCCAGATGTCATGGTACTTGATGGGGAAAATGACGAACCGGCGCGGATTTTCTTTCAGGAGTGGCTCTTCTGTGTTGAATTTCTTGACATCCTGGGGCTTAACCTGAAAGAATTCACAAAATTGAAATTACTGGTAAAGTGTTGCTCAGGTAAACGAGCATATTCCTCAATGTTAGGATATAAAAATAGCATAGAATTAGAGGGTTGTTTTAAATACATGTACACAAGGAAAAAAGTCTAAAAGGCCTCCCTTACCAGTTTATGTATACGGGCAAGGTTACTATAAAAACATTTTCCCCCCCCTATTTTTAAAGTAGACAGGACTAACGTCAGCCATTCTTGCTAGCTAGAGCTCAAGACAAAGGCTTTCTGTATTGCAACAATAACATTGCACATCAATACAGGGATATTCCTGTGAATACAAGGCAATGAGACAACAGCAATGACTTCTAATACATTTTCCCAACTTAAGTTTCACAGCTTGGGGGATTTATAAAAAATGGTAACAGTTCAAAGAAAAAAATAAAGGAATTTCCCCACCATTTACAGCAGCAAATATAATAATAATAATAAAAGTTATGATTGGAGTTACAAGGATAAGCACAATGCCATTTAACAAAGGTAAACAGGTAATTCTGGAGATTTTATACACAACCATTCATGAATTTCAAACTATAGTTTACTAGAATTCTCTATAGATTCTGAATCAGAGGAACAAAATACATTTTGTCAATTGATTATTTTGTGCAATAAATCATTTACAGGTTAGATAGAAGAAAAACTAATTTTAAAATTTAACTTGAGATGACTTAACAATTAAGGTAAAAAGCTAGTCGCTTTTGACCATAGCATGGGTCGGTCACTTCCATAGCGATATATTAAATTACTTCATTAACTGCCAATCGTATCCACTTGTTGAATTTATACAAAAGATTCAAGTCATTTTTAAACTTGGAAAAGGGGGAACAACCTCAGTGTACTTATGTTTAAGTAAAGGAAGTGGAATTGCAAACCTTCATTTATTGCGAGTAATATTAACCTGAAACTGACCAATGAACTCAAACAACAAAAACTCCCCAGTGTTGTCTAACAAACCACATAAAATGAATACCCTTGTCAAACCAAAGGCCTTTGAAATTGAATTTCCTATTCATCGTAATAACTATTCCAAATCAATGTTGTGGGGGGGATTGTGCTTGAATATAAATTTTCCAGGAAGAGGGACAAAAATGGTTGGGAAAACGTGCACAACATCACAGGTAATTTAGAAAGGTCAAAAATCACATTAGGAATTCAAGTTCACCAAGTTCATTAAAACAGACTGTTAGGAATATGATACCACAAATGTAGGATTAGACAGAAATGTCGACCATTTCATTCTAAAACCACTCACTAATGACTCAATTCCCCCCCAACTTTATTTAACAGGTAGGCTAGTTGAGAACAAGTTCTCATTTGCAACTGCGACCTGGCCAAGATAAAGCAAAGCAGTGTGACAGTTACACATGGAGTAAACAATAAACAAGTCAATGACAGAGAAAAGAAAGTCTATATACAGTGTGCAAAAGGCATAAGGTAGGCAATAAATAGGCCATAGGAGCAAATAATTACAATTTAGCAGATTAACACTGGAGTGATAAATGAGCAGATGTGCAAGTAGAGATACTGGAGTGATAAATGAGCAGATGTGCAAGTAGAGATACTGGAGTGATAAATGAGCAGATGTGCAAGTAGAGATACTGGTGTGCAAATGAGCAGAAAAGTAAATAAAATAAAGACAGTATGGGGATGAGGTACGTAAATTGGGTGAGCTATTTATAGATGGACTATGTACAGCTGCAGTGATCAGTTAGCTGCTCAGATAGTTGATGTTTAAAGTCGGTGAGGGAAATAAGTCTCCAACTTCAGCGATTTTTGCAATTCATTCCAGTCACTGGCAGCAGAGAACTGGAAGGAAAGGCAGCCAAATTAAGTGTTGGCTTTGGGGATGATCAGTGAGATATACCTGCTGGAACGTGTGCTACGGGTGGGTGTTGTTATCGTGACCAGGGAACTGAGATAAGGCGGAGCTTTACCTAGCATAGACTTAGATGACCTGGAGCCATTTGATTTACTAGCGTTTAAGGCCAGTTGGAGACCACGGAAGGAGTGTTGTATGGCATTGAAGTTTGTTTGGAGGTTAGTTAGCACAGTGTCCAAGGAAGGGCCATGAGGAGATGCACTGCAGTACTTAATGCAGCTGGTGGCCACACCAGATACTTACTGACTTTTGATTTTGACCCTCTTTGTTCAGGGACACACTATTCCATTTGTTAGTCACATGTCTGGAACTTGTTCAGTTTATGTCTCAGTTGTTAAATCTTATGTTCACGCAAATATTTACACGTTGTTTGCCGAAAATAAAAACGCAGGTGACAGTGAGAGGACGTTTCTTTTTTGCTGAGTTTATATGGTTACTCCTTCCTTTAATGAAGGCCGATTGAGTTTCACTGATTACGTCAAGGCCTTTTTTCAGCATAGACATGGGCTAGTAACTTAGTCAGTGGCCAACATGATTGGTCTCCAATTATCCATGAAGAGTCCTTTGGTTTTAGTATATGAACTATTAGTCCGTCTCAAAGCAGGAGGCAAGATAGCATTGGCAATAACTTCTTTGTAGACCAAAAACAATAAATAATATCAGGCCAAATGTCAATAGAATTCTGGAGTCAGGCCATCTGGTCCAGGAGATTTACTTATAGGCATTTGTTTAATGGCTTGCTTGGTCCAACTCCGTAATATCTATATCAGAATCAGTTTCTTAAACCTCACTTCTATAGGCTTAACTGAATCATAAAAATAATCAGTCACCTTCTGAAAGATGAGATTGATAGTGAACTGTAGAAAGGGTGCATTTTCTTAATTTCAAGTTAACAGCATTTCATCAATTATGTAATAACACTATTCCTAGTCTGCAAATGAAAGAAATAGGGTGTTATTCCCACCCTTTTCGATCTATTTGGCTTTTGAACAGATGAAAGCGCCCCGTTCCTTATCATTGTATGTGTCGTCCAGTTCAAATTGGCATTTAGCAAGCTCTGCTTTTCCACCTTCATTTAAAATTAAGTTTATTGCTCAGCCTGTTAATATCTATATTCTTCTGCTTGGAGAATCTCTTCCAAACTAGCATTTTACCAGTAGTGATGGCAAGTTGAATTCTGAATTTAACACATTTCCCATCAGAAGAGCAGAATTGAGACAGGTCTCTGTTAAGAGCTTTAGACTAAACAAAACAACTCATTCTTTAAAAAGGAAATAGTTAAATTCCCAGTATGCTTTAGAAAATAGTTACTATCAAAAACAAACAAAAAGTAACAGTAGTCTGTCAGAGAAGCTGAAGAAATACTACATTCACTGACAAGATTCATAAGATTGTAAGAATCCTTAGATGTGTTTATTGGGTGTCGTGAAATGTTTGTGCTTCTAGTTCCGACTGGGCAGCAACAACATCTGCTAACCATGTGTATGTGACCAATAAAATTTGAGATGCCAACCAATAATCAATTCTAGATTTTAATCGTCTGTTACTAGTTGTAGAGTTAAACCAAGGTTGTTTTGAAGTTAGAGTCTGAGAACGCCAAATATCGGAATGTCAGAGCAGAAAGTTATTAAGTTAAAACAATGGGCAGAATGCCTGGTGGGATACCAATTCATTCAGTCATCAGGAGCAACAGTCACCTCCAACCATAATGTTATCTGTAGAATATTTGTTTTTCAACTCAAGACTTTCACCCCATTGCGAAGTCCAACATTTTAAGTCGCATCTGGGGAATGTCTCTTGAAAAAAAAACTACGAAACTGGACTTTAAATGTTGCATAATACAGTATCCGAGTAAGAGTTGTCTTGTCTAGAATAAACAGGGACGACCATAAAGGGAAATAAATGGTTAAGTCGAGTAATAACATGAATAGTTTAGATCTTCAAATGGGCTCAAACTTAAAATAAATCTCTGAAAATAAAGGGGTTCACATACATATCGATATTGAAACAAAATGAAATAACTGATCTTAGTATGCCATCAAATGAGAAACAAAAAACACATTTAGTGCTTACCTTGATTAATGTTCACATCCAAAATTCGCCAATTCAAACAGCATGGCCCTATGCAATATCACCTATATGCGGTGTTTAGATAAACGATTACGCGAATAAACTCACTAGTTGAAACGGTATTAAGATGCATTAACCTACTGTATAAGCAGGCCAACTCAAAGCATTAACCAGTCAGTCACGTAGCCCCACCCTGTGGCCGTTAATGACAGCAAACCCCCGCGTCTCTTGTCAGGGCACCAACTTTCTCCTTCAACAGGTTTACATCAGTGATCCTTTAATGCATGCTGCATTCAACTCTGTAGTTTTGGAAACGTTTGCAATTGAGGGTATTTTTTTTTTTAGTCCTCTCAAAGGCATTCAGTCGAATAGCTTGTTCGTTAAATTTCCACCTCGGCTAATGTTACTAGCTAGCCTTGGCTGAACTTGCTTGAAGTATAACGTTAAGTGGAAACCACCAGACTAATAAAACAAAAAATTCAAAGACTACAAACAAGTACTTTTAACTGTTCGTCGTCAAACTCAAATTAGGGCTTGAATTCAATTTAAATTTCAGGATCTCAGTTTAATGCGACCACTCACTCCGCCATCTTGTCACACCCCGCCAAGACAAAGGCTGTCGTAACATGGATTGAGTGGAAGGCTACTAGCTAGCCTTATGAACAGCGAGCAGCCAACTTGTGTAACTAGTCATGCAAAAGCGGAGCTATTTAAAACATTGCTTGAATACTTACGTTTAGATAGCTAGGCGCATACTGTAATCATGACTTGATGGCTCACCAGCTTAACGTCAACTAGCTAGGATTAGAAACATTTGGCGCCAAATGACCACCTCAAGATCAACTTCTAGCGAATTACCAGGCTAATTACATAACTCATGAAACTGTAAAAGTGTCACTTTTCATAAACTTGTTTGAACACTAAGCAAAAGTCTTGTTCACTCACCTCAGAATCATCAGCAAAGATTTTGCGCGCGGTTCTTGAGGCCAGAATCCGGGTAGTGTTCAGGCTAGGAGGCTGCATGAGGAAACATTTAAAAAAGGAGATTCCGTGACACATTAACTTAACTAGAACCTTGCTTCCTTTAGATTCAATTAAATAATGTGCTAGAGACAGACGTGACCATTAGAATTGACAGAACGTTAACTAACCAGTTGAGGTCACACTCACTGACAAACTGCTTAAAATAAAGTTAACGTTATGTCCGTAGTTCAAACGTACCGTGTTTTCTTTGTCAACCAGCGAAATGTTGTCCATTTGAGTGGTGATTGCATTGGTGTTCTTCTTAGAGAGTGGTGAGCGAGTTGTAAGCATTTTGAATGACAGATAGGTGATACAACAGGATAAATTAAATTTCTGTAAAATTGCAGGGGGGAAAATAAAATGTAATGTTTCCCTATGTATTCACAAACATATGCAGTACAACAAGCTTATAGAGTTCTCCTGACAAATCAATGCCGCAACTGCATTACAACGTTTGGAGTTCCCTATTTATTGAAATTCTGGCGGTGGAATCCGAGCAGCCAATAGAAACAAAGTTAATGGTCGGTATTTTCATTTCCGGTGTGGCGGAGCCAATCAGATTGCAATTCTCTCACGTGTCACTTCAACGATTGCGGGAAAAGTCTAAGCTTTTTTTGATGGTTATAAAACCGTGAAAGGAAGGAGTTACACAATGTCAAAAAAAAGGCGCGCGAATGTGAGACAATAGAGCTAGCACACTTTGTAACAACGGGTTAAAACGTTGGAAATACCAAATATAATGTCATATATAAAGTTCGAAATTAGTAGAAAAAATGCAACGGGGTTAAGCACGTTTAGCTACTATAGCAAGCTGGATGAATAGCTAATGTCAACAAGATTCGACGGATTTATTTGACGAACAAGCAGTATAAAATGTAACTGCAGTCAAAAGGATTTTATAACTTGCTTGAAACTGTGGTTAAGTTGCCATTATAGAAAAGGCCTGCAAACAAATTGTGTTTATCTGCTATTACGGATGCAATCCATTCTGTTGATGTGGCCAGCTGGGTTGTTTAGCTAATCCTACTCAACAAATACAATGTAGTTTAACGTTTAAATGGCTCACGATATCTATATTTGTTTACATTATACACAGACAAAGGCCAACTTTCATACCCAAGTTACTATTTTCCTGATATTTAAGCAGAAAGACCAATTTAGCCAACCTGGTCTCGGAGCATTTCGTATTAATTTGTGGATGTCTATCACACATTTCGTAGGGATTGGCTGGACCGTAATCTTACTTTCATTTTAGCTAAAGCTGTTTAATGTAGTTGCAGAGGGGCATGATACCTTTTTGAAATAAATAATGCTACCTGGATGAAACAGTAGTTTTACATTATTCTGGTGTGATTCAAGTCATGTTGTTTTTTATTTATTTTGCCAATCAAATTTGTGATGACAATCCACTGTTTTGTTACGTGCTGCTGAACACAAAGTCAAAAGGAGACAAAAGACGGTCAAAACAATGAAGTTGGCCCCATCGGAGGTAAGGTTGCACTGAAAAGTAGGACAAAGAGTAGTTATTTGCCTTACCAGTGCTACTCTTTACTATACATATCTACATTGTCTCTCCATATACGGATGAACCATTTCCTCCGAACATAATGGGCACTGTTTATACGGAATATTATAAATGTTTGGCTGTGTGACAAACTTCCCAATGCGGATGCTTGCGAGATACAATTAAAACAAAACCATTGTAATATATAAATGGCGCAACGGAATACATTAATCGACGGCCATGTCATTGGCGCCGTTGTGGGTTAACTGCCTTGCTCATGGGTAGAAAATAATATTTATTTCCTAGGGATTTGAACCAGTGATCTTTCAGTTACTGGCCCAACGCACTTAACCGCTAGGCTATCTGCCGTTTGCCTAACCTCAGTCACCTCCTATGCAGAAGGCTGTGGGCCAACCATCCTGCATGAACAAAAGGGAACGTGTGAATGCTACCTTGTCCTCCCACAGACGCATCTGGTCAGCGTGGGTGATGTGGTATTTACAAGTATTTTGCAAGTTATCTAACCTGTCTAATTCATTCAATATATCATTCATACGGTTACAAATTATTTGTTATTTTATTAATCAAACATACTCAACGTGGGCAAATATGATTAAGCTTTTTGGTCATTATGTCACTTTGCCAATAGGAAAAAATGATTAAGTACAGAATGAAATAGTAATATATTTAGAATTATATTGCAAAAGCTTGACAAAAAGTGCTAAGTTTAGGTGTGTGTCTATAAACTTACGAACTGGAAAGCTGAAGAAAAAAAAAACATTTCTTTACTCACAGAAATTGTACTTTATTTTATTTTCACTGAGTGGCGTTGTTGTCCAATATTTTAGTGGAGCGCTTACGTGGACTGTCGTTCTGTAAAACAAATGGGCGGGTACCGTGTTAGCCAGTTAAAATCCTCTGATCGTTTCAGCTGAACGGTCGTCTCCAATTGGTCGCGCCCCTCTTGGCGCTGTAAAATACTGCAATTTAATTAGTGGAACGTTGTTACTGGGTGGAGTGGAGAGACGGGTATTCGAAATCAAAGGGGATCGAGTGCGATTGTGAAACAACACGTAATATTGTTGTCAACACTGCTGAGATCTTAGAATTAGGAATTACAATAATTTAATAGGATCTCTATGGGTGAGATTGAGAAATAGCGTTTGGTCATTGGTTATTGAGAAAATATAGACCATACAACCAAGTTTAGTCATGTATTTTATTATGAAAAAAAAAACAATGGGACTCATAATGACCATTGCCTACATTGAAAGCTAGTAAAACTACACATAGGGACAGCACTTTTCTCAGCGTGACCATATCTATAGAATTCATTCAATCATTGATTACTCATATTATTAGTATGGTGAAGCTCTTTAAAGTATTTAGTATTTACTAAGAAATAATGTGAGGTATTTATACTGGTTATACTGTATCTGTAAAACAAAAGCAAAACGATCAAGCTATCAAAAACAGCACTTTTTAAAACAAATGTTTATTAAATAATATGCAAAGCAAGAGAGTAGGTAGTATCACAGTGAGGAATACTGTCCACTGACATGTTTAAAAATATCAATAACATATATTGACGTATTGTCAATACATGCAGATTGGAATACACATAACAATCATATATAGATATTCATATATACATATTTACAATCACAGAGACCAATAGTAACAGATACTGTAAGCACAACGCAAAGGCTTTGGCAAAAAGAGTGCATACATTTTGCTAAACATTACATACTGTATACATATTACATGAGTAAACATAATTACATATAGAGATCAAGGAAGTACAAAACAAGCATAATTATAAAATCCAGTGCAAGGTCAGTTTGTTTCTGTCCATGAATGTGTAGCAGCCTATGGTTTTGTTTCATTTTCTCCTTGGTCTTGTGTGGTCGGTGGTGGGATATTGTCCTGAGATGACCGTACGGCCTGGGAGCCCCAGCTAATTGGGGGAAGGGACTAGCACACTGAGAGGAAGTTTGGAGCCACTCGACAGGCCCTTAGATACCGTCATCTTGTGGAGGTCGCGGACTTCAGCCGGCCAAGTGGAGGTCCTCTTGGAGGTCATGTGTCGGCGAGCATGCTTGGTCAAGTGGTCGCTGCGCATGAAGCGCCGATCGCACACGTTACACACAAACTTCTTCTCACCGGTGTGTGTTCGCCTGTGGCGGGAGAGCTCATCGGAGCGGGCAAACTTCTTGTCGCAGCCCTCCCAGTGGCAGCTGAATGGTTTCTCACCTGGTCAGGAGGGTAGAAATGGAAAGCATAAGTACATCAGTGGAAGATAACACACTACATATTCAACATGATCATTCATCTAATTGCCATTGGGTAGAATACCCATTAGTGTCGTATTGAGTGGGTATCTACCAGTGTGAGTTCTGAGATGAGCCTTGAGGTGGGAACTTTTGAAGTAGGTCTTCTTACAGCCGGGGAAGTTGCAGACGTAGTTCCGTCTGCGGGAGATGTCTGCTTGTGTGGCATTGCTGCTCTGCCCTGAGGGCATGTAAACTGGAGCTGGGGCCAGGGGCAGAAGCTTTGTGTTACCCAGGGTCATTACAGTCTGTGCGCACGACGGAGCCTGGGACACGGGGGGCTGGGGAACCACAAACATCACCGTCCCCTGAGTCACAGAGGAGCCCACCAGCTGCAGCGACTGGGGGAAGGAGGGTGACTGGGGTAGTATGGGCTTGCCCCCCCCCTGGGTCATCTGGACTGGGCCTGCCTGGACGAATGCAGAGATCATCCCTGTCCGCCCATTGACTGGAAATACCTGGCAGAGGACCTGGGAGCTGGGAATGGGTGGTGAGGACTGGGAGGTGGCGGTGGGCTGGGATGGGGACCTTTGGGTGGGAGTAGTAGAGGGGCCTGTGCTGCTGTCAGGTAAGGATGGACTGCCTTGATCCTTCTCTACCTTAACACACAGACCAGTGCTGCAGCTCTGTGGTTCAGTCTGCATAGGAACGGCCTCAGCCAGAAGGGTTGCAGTAGGGTTTCTGTTGGAGTTGGTGTCTGTGTGCTGCCCTATGAGGGACTGAGGTGGAATGTTGTTGCTGTGCTGTGTGAGGGCCCTGTCAGCAGTGTGCCGGATGACGCTGGTCACCATGGCTCTGCTGGGCAGCTCTGGAGCTCCAGAGCTCTTGAAGATGGGGACCGTACCAGGTCGTTGGTCCAGGAGAAGGGCATTTTCGCAGGGAAGACCTGCACAGAGTCTAGGCCGGGTTAAGACTGGTCTGGGGCCTGAGCTGGCCAATGAGGTGGTGAGGACAGCTGTTGTGGTAGCGGTCTCGGTAAAGCTGGGGCTGTGAGGGGGGGTCATGCACTGGGAAAAAGAAAGAGAAACAGGAATTAAACATTTGAACTGTCAAATGTGAAACAAACCAATATAATTCTCAATAAAAAAAAGCTTATTGTAGTTTTGATTGATTAAAATTAGTTTTGGGGGCCTCCCAAGTGGCGCAGCGGTCTATGGCTGCGTTACTACAGATCCTGGTTCGATACCGGGCTGTGTCGCAGCCGGCCGCGACCTGGAGACCCATGAGGCGATGAACAATTGGCCCAGCGTTGTCCGGGTTAGGGGAGGGTTTGACCAGCCGGGATGACCTTGTCCCATCTCGCTCTAGTGACTCCTGTGGCGGCTCAGGCGCATGCACGCTGACACGGTCGCCAGGTGTACAGTGTTTTCTCCGACACAATGGTGCGGCTGGCTTTAAGGTTAAGCGTGCATTGTGTCAAGAAGCACTGCGGCTTGGTGGGGTTGTGTTTCGGAGGACGACCTTCGCCTCTCCCGAGTCCGTATGGGAGTTGCAGGAATGGGACAAGACTGTAACTACCAATTGGATATGACAAAAAAAAAAGGGGTAAACATTTTTTTCCTGAATTCAGGCTACTAGGCTACGTTAGCATAAAACGTGAACTTCCAGTATACATTTTAACCACAGTAGCCTACATAATGAGATTCCACATACCAGCGATGAGAGTGCGACCGGGTCCTTGGGGGACTCGATGATCTCAGGGTGGAGGAGGGAGTCGCAGGAGTCCGAGGTAGGGGTCAGGGGGCGTGGCTTGCCATTTGCTGACCTTTGTCCCCAGGAACTCATGCTGACAAGTGCCTCAGCGGCCTCCAGGTCATGGTACTGGAAGGTGCTGCAGCAGGACTGCTCACTGTCGTGCCTGTTCCTCTCCATCATCATCACCCTGATGTCCATTACATCAGCCTGAGGGAGGGAGGGAGGCCACTGGGAAGATGCAAAGTCGATCACCATTACATCACATTATATGTCCCAAATGGAACCCTATTCCCTATATAGTGCACTACTTTTGACCAAAGCCCTATGGGCCAGTAGATCGGATGGAGGGAGGCCACACCGTTAACCTCCACCAGGGACAGATTGGGACCAGAAATCGGCCTGGGCATTTTTGACATGGACCATCCCCTTTTTTCTTCTAGGGGCCCCCATTATTAGCCAAATAAATCATTTTTATTTAGACTGTCCCAATAGGCTAAAGATGGACCAGCCCATCTGGCATTTTTCCGAACTGCCCAATGGCCAGTCCGTTTCTTATCACCATGACAGCTCAATAACTTCTGATGGTTGCAGACTCTTCCAACACTGACATCTACAGTATCTCATTAAATATCTCTAGTCCTACTACTGCAATGGTTCCCTCAAAGATCATATAAGCATCTCATTACCAAGGTTCATTGAACAATAATGGATCAAGGGAGAAACATCAGACTGTTTTGAGTCCCAAGTCATGAACCATAGAAGCCTCAAAATGGTGGAAACGCCACATAGACAGTAGTCAATGAACAGGGGTTGACTATTCTCCTAGATGTGCATGTAGCTATGTAGTGCAGTGGGCTGGCATCTTCTGAACGCTAAATTGCACATCTAGAAGAATACTCAGTTGCTGAATGCACAGTGCGGCAGCTAGCTGCCTCAGAGGCTTGGAGAGACAGAAAAGGAGAGAGGGGCCCCACTGCAGCGCGGGCAGCCATTTGAGCAGGTGGGTGCACCCAACCCTACCAGCTCCCAGTAGCTCACATAACATTGGATTTGGGAGCCAGGAGGAACCTCCCATCACCAAAAATAGACCTCTGAGTGACATACACCACTGTAGACTGTGGTGCACAAGGGGGTGGGGGGCTGCATCAGGAAGTCTTGGGTTAAGTTGAGAATCCCCCCCCCCCCCCCATTTAACTGCTCTTGAGGACTGAGGACACTCCCCAGCATTAACAGCCAGTCACTTTGTTTTGTTGACACCAATGGAAGCACTTTATAATCCAAATCCAACCTTCATCCAACATAGATTATAAAATCAGATACAATCAATTAGTCAATTAATCAGTTGTCTACTTATGACCAATATGTTCAACCAAGCTCACAGGAACAAAAGCCCCATAGCAATACGCCAAAACAGTCACATTAGCCTAATAAAACACAATAAAATGCAGAAATAGGTGTACATTTGGCTACTAGGGGCAAAGGTAACGTAATACCATCACATAACAACGAACAATCTAATTACAAAGTAATACAATGTAACAATGCAGTGATATAGAGCAGATACAATGTAGCAATATGTGATCACACAGTTGATACAGTAGCCGTTGGGCAGGGATACATTAGTTTCAATCTGACCTCAAATAAACCAGGCTCCCTGTGAGAAAAAACTCCACGGTCAACTTGGGCTGCATGCTTCCATCATCAGTTATAATACTGTAATACATGTATGGCAGTCATCGGTATTTTATCGGTGGGCTTTGTTATAAATACCTGAAGATAACAAGTTAATGCCGTTAGTTAATTAGCCAATTTAAAGTAAAAAATCCATCAACTTACCCGACAAGGTTGCTCTGAAATCAGGGGTGGTGTAAAAGTCAGCATAGGAAAGTACGTGTAAAAATAACAATAGAGATACTAGCAATGCGAACACTCAATGAGACCTGAGCACACAAGTATTGCCGCTGCCAACAGCGGACTGGCCTCAGCTGAGTGAATCAAAAGCAGATACGAAAAAAAACAGAAACAAAATTCGGAATAGACTGGCTGGTGGTAACATGTTACCAATCAAAAACAAAGGTGTAGCGGACGCCGTCCAATCAGAGCGCAGGCAGCGCGTGATCAGTACGTGATTGTGGGCCTATTGGCGGAAAGAGGGTGCGTGGCTGTTGGAGGGCGTGACGGTGGAGTCAGCGGTGTCAGAGTAAACCCAGTGAACTCCGTGCTCGAGAACTAGAGGAAAGGTTGAAACAGCGAACAGGCGAAATCGTGAGATACTTGCACGCGTCTGGCTTGCTTTGCCAGGGGAGCGCGCGCCAAGCGGGTTTGCGCAAAATGGGGTACACAAAGAAATGAATAGAGAAACTGTCGAATATAGGCTAGGTGAGCTTCGAAAATAAAGAATTTAGCACTGTTTTTATGTGAAACAATTTATTGCGCCTTTGTTTTTATTATAGATGAGTGTAATTACTGTGTAATAACTGGTGGAATAAATAGTTGTTACTCAGTGAATAAGTGTACAAATGTTAATCAGTCAGGATTCTCAAATTTATTTTGAGAGAAACAGTAATAAGTGTAATTATAGTATATGATAATATGTGTAATTTCCTGAACTATGAGAAAACGATAGGGGGGGGGGGGTCAAAAGGGGGGGTGAGGGTAAAAATATAGATGGAGCTTCATTGTTTGGAAATGCATCTATAGACTATGAGGAATTGCACCAGTATCCATAGTAAACAAAAACAATCCCACAATGTTTTAAATTCATCAAATTATGTGCCTGATCAAACAGGATCACAAAACAGTGTATGGAATATTTCAGGATCACAGAATAGTCGAAGAATAGGAAATACCAACAAAGGGCGTTTGATGGCCGAAACACTATGAGATGTGCAAATTACTCAAGTCATAATATACCTTATATGTATATTTCAGCTTTGTTTATACATTCGATGCCTCATTGTTTTGCTGTGCCGTTTTCCTTTACTCTGGTTGCTGAATTTGCACCCCACTCTACCTCCTCCTTTCCCCTCCCCCAACAGGCGAACCCAAGGAACCCAATGACTCCAAGGCGTTAAGGTTGTAAACAGGCTCCCGATAAAGAATTTCAGGGCGGGGCCTCTGAAGTAGGGAGCTTCACCCCCTTTGTTGTTGATGTATATTAACCCTAAAAAGGGCCTTTGTATTTCACTCCGTGCTGTCCAGACTTGAGCACATGCCACATCCAGGTCCAAAGGGCTTTGTTCCATCTGATAGTGAAGTGAACAACAGAAAATGAGCACCACTTCTATAACTAAGAAAATTATTCAGAGAAACTATGTTGTAGGGATCTTGGAGGGTTGAGAGAGAGTATGTCAGTCAGTCAGTCTGAGATGGAGGCAACAGACAAAGCTTCTTCTCACTCCCTGCTGGCTCCCTGGAGATTGTATTAAGCGAACAGAAAGAAACATTGTCTCAATCTATGTGGCAACCGAAGAGAATGAAGTTGTTGTTTATTGGACATGCATTCAGGTGTCTTGACAGCTTTCTTTGTCTACACATTTTAAGACAAATCACTGCAGAAAATATTAGACCACCCATTTCTATAAGATTCTAAGGTTCCTTCCTGATTTGTGATTTCCTAACAATGATAATGACAATCAAAGTATTAAAGCAATGAACGTGTTTCCCTGCCTTGTATGAAATTGTATTGGTGTGAATTTTATGCTTTCACATCAATTTGACAATTCACAAAGAAGACTTTGTTCACACAGACACACGTATTCACAGGAAAACATCAAAGATATCCATTCCAAAATAACTAGACAAGTCTTGTCGTGGGGAAAACAATGATGTAATCTGAAAGGGTGTAGCTTGGGTTGAGATTAGTTCAATTTGGGATAGAACATAAAACAATCTCCAAGCAGTCGCTTTCAGTTTTATACACTGTTGTCAAGATCTGTTTCTGCAGAGGTTGGACTATGTAATGTTAACTCTCTCACACACACACCTCTTCAACTCACTGTGCACCTTTCTTTTCACTGTTACAGATGAGGCCAGAACAATCCAGTCTCATCTTGTACACAGAGCGAGTTCTCTTCATTCTGTAGATTGTGTTGTTCTAAGGCAACGCATAGCAGTAGAGGCTGCTGAGGGGAGGACAGCTCAGACTAATGGCTGTAACGGTGTTAATGGAATGGCATTAAACACATGGAAACCATGTGTTTGGTGTATTGGATACCATTCCACTAATTCCGTTATGCTATTACCACGAGCTAGTCCTCCCCAATTAAGGTGCCACAAACTTCCTGTGACGCATAGCACCTGTTGAGGCGGTGGGTGTAGAAGGCATTATAATGTGTGTGTGTGTGTGTGTGTGTAGTAGAAGACTGTTTGGCTGGGAGTTTTAGGGTGACACCACACTGCGAGCCAAGGGTGGCCCTGGCCTGCTATGGAGACAGCTGAGAGAGAGCCAAGAGACTGGTGGAAGGGGAGAGAGAGGGAGGTGCTGGGAGGGGAGTGAGGCTGAGGTAAACTGAATGAACTTCGATACACACACTCACACACACACACACCACGCCTCCAGACTCCAGTAGAGGGGTGGTAGTGCACATATATAACCTCTTCAGCTGACAGCCACTCCCTGCTAATATACACTGAGGGAAAACAGATCTGGCTCCAAACTACCCTGCTGACCCGACATATACACTTCTGACATTTTCTAACCATAGAATGTTTAAAGCATTGCCTTGCTTTAAAACAAACTCATTTGGATCTTTTATTTTCCTGGATCTTTTGTTGGATCTTGACATCAATATAGCAACTGTATAACCAACTGGTTGAATGATGCTAAAATGTCAGACTTACATAAACCTGACCTCAATAGGATCACACATCAAATCTAGCTTTTTCCAAAACATCCTTTGGGGTGCCCGGGGATGAAAGTCATGTAATTTCTTACGAACAAGGAAGTCATTGTTCAACATAGCTAAATGTCAACCCCAGTTTCTGAGTGATCTACATTCAGGGTTGGACTGGCCATCTGGCATTTAGTGCAAATGCCAGATTGGCTGGTCCATTTTTAGCCCAGTGGGCCTGTCTGACTTGTTTGTTTTTTTGTGCTAAATTATCATTATCTGGCTAATAATAGGGGCATCAAGGAAAGAAATTGTCCAGTGTGTTAGAAATGCCAGGGCCGATTCCTGGTTCCAGTCCGCCCCTGCTTGCCAACGCTTGCTAGACTCTGCCTGGCGTGTGATAGGATGGTTATTATGGTGAGAGAAAAAAACAGAACGGAAGGAGGCAAGGATGGGATTGTAAATTGCTGCCAAAAAGAAAGCAAAAGTGAATTTGACCCAGGCTGAAAAGACTTGGCTTATTCACCAAACTTCTAGGCAAGGGTGTATATAATACTATATACTGAACAAAAATATAAATGCAACATGTAAAGTGTTGGTCCCATGTTTCATGCGCTGAAATAATAGATCCCAGAAATGTTCCATATGCACAAAAAGCTTATTTCTCTAAAATATTGTGCATAAATGTTTTAATATCCCTGTGAGTATTTCTCCTTTGCCAATATAATCCATCCACCTGACAGATGTGACATAAAAAGAAGCAGATTAAACAGCTTGATCATTACACAGGTGCACCTTGTGCTGGGGACAATAAAATGTGCAGTTTTGTCACACAACACAATGCAACAAATGTCTCAAGTTTTGAGAGAGCATGCAATTGGCATACTGACTGAAGGAATGTCCATCAGAGCTGTTGCCAGAGAATGAAATGTTAATTTCTCTACCATAAGCCACCTCCAACCTTGTTTTAGAGAATTTGGCAGTACATCAAACCGGCTTCATAACCGCAGACCACGTGTATGGCAGCGTGTTCATGAGCAGTTTGCTGATGTCAACCTTGTGAACAGAGTGCCCCATGGTGGTGGTGGGGTTATGGTATGGGCAGGCTTAAGCTATAAACAATGAACACAATTGCCTTTTATCAATGGAAATTTAAATGCACAGAGATACCGTGACGAGATCCTGAGGCCCAACCATCTCTGCAGCACTCCACCAATTAGGCCTTTATGGTAGAGTGGCCAGACAGAAGCCCCTCCTCAGTAAAAGGCACATGACAGCTCGCTTGGAGTTTGCCAAAAGGCACCTAAAGACTCTCAGACCATGAAAAACAAGATTCAAGATTCTCTGGTCTGATGAAACCAAGATTGACCTCTTTGGCCTGAATGCCAAGCATCACGTCTGGGGAAAACCTGACACCATCCCTACGGTGAAGCATGGTGGTGGCAGCATCATGCTGTGGGGATGTTTTTCAGCGGCAGGGACTGGAAGACTAGTCAGGATCGAGGCAAAGATGAACGGAGCAAAGTACAGAGAGATCCTTGATGAAAACCTGCTCCATAGCGCCCGCACGCCTGACTAGCATCACCACCCTGGATGGTTCCGACCTTGAATATGTGGACATCTATAAGTACCTAGGTGTCTGGCTAGACTGTAAACTCTCCTTCCAGACTCATATCAAACATCTCCAATCGAAAATCAAATCTAGAGTCGGCTTTCTATTCCGCAACAAAGCCTCCTTCACTCACGCCGCCAAACTTACCCTAGTAAAACTGACTATCCTACCGATCCTCGACTTCGGCGATGTCATCTACAAAATTGCTTCCAACACTCTACTCAGCAAACTGGATGCAGTTTATCACAGTGCCATCCGTTTTGTCACTAAAGCACCTTATACCACCCACCACTGCGACCTGTATGCTCTAGTCGGCTGGCCCTCGCTACATATTCGTCGCCAGATCCACTGGCTCCAGGTCATCTACAAGTCCATGCTAGGTAAAGCTCCGCCTTATCTCAGTTCACTGGTCACGATGGCAACACCCACCCGTAACACGCGCTCCAGCAGGTGTATCTCACTGATCATCCCTAAAGCCAACACCTCATTTGGCCGCCTTTCGTTCCAGTTCTCTGCTGCCTGTGACTGGAACGAATTGCAAAAATCGCTGAAGTTGGAGACTTTCATCTCCCTCACCAACTTCAAACATCTGCTATCTGAGCAGCTAACCGATCGCTGCAGCTGTACATAGTCTATCGGTAAATAGCCCACCCATTTTTACCTACCTCATCCCCATACTGTTTTTATTTATTTACTCTTCTGCTCTTTTGCACACCAATATCTCTACCTGTACATGACCATCTGATCATTTATCACTCCAGTGTTAATCAGCAAAATTGTAATTATTCGCCTACCTCCTCATGCCTTTTGCACACAATGTATATAGACTCTCCTTTTTTCTACTGTGTTATTGACTTGTTAATTGTTTACTCCATGTGTAACTCTGTGTTGTCTGTTCACACTGCTATGCTTTATCTTGGCTAGGTCGCAGTTGCAAATGAGAACTTGTTCTCAACTAGCCTACCTGGTTAAATAAAGGTGAAATAAAAATAAAATAAAAAAAAGTTCACCTTTCAACAGGACAACAACCCTAAGCACACAGCCAAGACAAAGCAGGAGTGGCATCATGACAAGTCTCTGAATGTCCTTGAGTGGCCCAGCCCGGACTTGAACCCAATCGAACATCTCCGGAGAGACCTGGAAATAGCTGTTCAGCAACACTCCCCATCCAACCTGACAGAGCTTGAGAGGATCTGCAGAGAAGAATGGGAGAAACTCCCCAAATACAGGTGTGCCAAGTTTCTAGTCTCATACCCAAGAAGACTCAATGCTGTAATCGCTGCCAAAGGTGCTTCAACAAAGTACTGAGTAAAGGGTCTGAATACTTATGTAAATATAATATTTCAGTTTTTTTTTATAAATTAGCAAACATTTCTAAATAACAGTTTTTGCCTTGTCATTATGGGGTATTGTGTGTAGATTGATGAGGGGAAAAACAATTTAATCCATTTTAGAATAAGGCTATAACGTAACAAAATGTGGAAAAAGTCAAGGGGTCTGAATACTTTCCGAAGACATTGTGTGTGTGTGTGTGTGTATACAGAATATCTCCCTATATAGCCTATGGGCCTTGGTCAAAAGTAGTACACAATATAGGGAATAGGGTTCCATTCAGGACAGAGCATATCTTTTTTTACGTGTGGGATGCAGCCTACTGATACCCAAATGATTATGAGACTCCAGAAAATAAATGTTTTAAGTTGTCAATAAATTGGATAGCAGTAAGCACAGGGGCCATGCAGCGTGGGTGGGTGTGAGACGAGAGAGGATGCTGGGAGCTCTGGGCAACAGATGTGATGTCCCCCATGGACACTGAACAAACAGTGGTGGGCTCTCCGACCCAGGCAGAACTCTCTCTCTCTCACACACACACACACACACACACACACACACACACACACACACACACACACACACACACACACACACACACACACACACACACACACAGGGAAATGAGCGCCACTTCAGTGCACCTCACAAACAGAGCGGAGTGTGTTGAGGTGGGTGAGATTCTGGAATGTTGGGAGGGCTTGACTCAAGCACTGAGATGTAACATGCTTGCTGTATTGGGTACTGTCCACACTCCCTCTCAACCTAAACTCCCTTAGTAGAAGTGTATGTGAGAGAGGAAGATGCTTCCAGTATCATCTTTGTTGAGTCCTGAGGTGAAATATCTCTGGTTAAAAATATAACCACTGTAAACAATTACTCAGCAGTCCGAGAATGTATCTGACACCCTCACATTTTTTCTTTGTCTGAACCCTGCAGGCAGGCAGCATTCTGACTGCCAGTTAAACCATGCAGCTAACAATCGACACCGTCAGGAGAGTTGGGCCCGAGCTAAGACCTACAAGGACTTGCTAAATCTCACCAGGGTGAATGTGGCCCACGCCCCTGGGGTGAAGAGAGGGTAAAGATAGGCTCAGACTGCAAAGGACAATTGATGCACCCAAAATGGCACCCTATTCTCTATGGGACCTGGTATAAAGTAGTGCACTAAATAGGGATTAAGGATACCATTTGAGACTGCACATGGACAAGTATTTAGTATTTTATTAGGATCCAATAAAGGCTGCCTCACTCTGCTGTACCGCACCACTCTCAGCACATAGGCTAGGCCTACAGTACATCCTGTTTGTCAGACTTGTTTAACACAGAACTACAGTTGAAGTCGGACGTTTACATACACCTTAGCCAAATACATTTAAACTCAGTTTTTCACAATTCCTGACATTTAATCCTAGTAAAAATTCTCTGTCTTAGGTCAGTTAGGATCACCACTTTATTTTAAGAATGTGAAATGTCAGAATAATAGTAAGAGATTTATTTCAGATTTTATTTTATTTCTTTCATCACATTCCCAGTGGGTCAGAAGTTTACATACACTCAATTAGTATTTGGTAGCATTGCCTTTAAATTGTTTAACTTGGGTCAAATGTTTTGGGGAGCCTTCCACAAGTTTCCCACAATAAGTTGGCTGAATTTTGTCCCATTCCTCCTGACAAAGCTGGTGTAACTGAGGCAGGTTTGTAGGCCTCCTTGCTCACACACACTTTCTCAGTTCTGCCCACAAATTTTCTAGGGGATTGAGGTCAGGGCTTTGAGATGGCCACTCCAATATCTTGACTTTGTTGTCCTTAAACAGTTCAGCAAAACATTTTACTTACAGAGTGCATCAAACATGATTTAGACCTTGTTTATGGAAAAGTGTTTATTTCTGTATTTCAATGTTGCAACTTGCTGAAAATTGTCCACAGTGTTCCTATCATCTAGTTTAAGCCATTTTGCCACAAATTTGGAAGTATGCTTGGGGTCATTGTCCATTTGGAAGACCCATTTGCGACCAAGCTTTAACTTCCTGACTGATGTCTTGAGATGTTGCTTCAATATATCCACATAATGTTCCTTCCTCATGATAAAAATTCCCTGTCTTAGTTCAATTAGGATCACAGCTTTATTTTAAGAATGTGAAATGCCAGAATAATAGTAGAGAGAGATTTATTTCACATAATTTTTCTTCCTCATGACGCCATCTATTTTGTGAAGTGCACCAGTCCCTCCTGCAGCAAAGCACCCCCACAACATGATGCTGCCACCCCCGTGCTTCACGGTTGGGATGGTGTTCTTCGGGTTGCAAGCATCCCCCTTTCCTCCAAACATAACAATGGTCATTAGGGCTAAACGGTTCTATTTTTGTTTCATCAGATGAGAGGACATTTCTCCAAAAAGTATGATCTTTGTCCCCATGTGCAGTTGCAAACCGTAATCTGGCTTTTTTTATGGCGGTTTTGAAGCAGTGGCTTTTTCCTTGCTGAGCGGCCTTTTAGGTTATGTCGATATAGGACTCATTTTACTGTGGATATAGATACTTGTACCGATTTCCTCGAGCATCTTCACAAGGTCCTTTGCTGTTGTTCTGGGATTGATTTGCACTTTTCGCACCAAAGTACGTTCATCTCTAGGAGACAGAATGCGTCTCCTTCCTGAGTGGTATGACAGCTGCGTGGCCCCATGGTGTTTATACTTGCCTACCATTGTTTGTACAGATGAACGTGGTATCTTCAGGCGTTTGGAAATTTCTCCCAAGGATGACCCAGACTTGTGAAGGTCTACACATTTTTTTCTGAGGTCTTGGCTGATTTCTTTTGATTTTCCAATGATGTCAAGCAAAGAGGCACTGAGTTTGAAGGTAGGCCTTGAAATACATCCACGGGTACACCTCCAATTGTCTCAAATTATGTCAATTAGCCTATCAGAAGCTTCTAAAGCCATGACATCATTTTCTGGAATTTTCCAAGCTGTTTAAAAGGCACAATCAACTTAGGGTATGTCAACTTCTGACCCACTGGAATTGTGATACAGTGAATTATAAGTGAAAAAAATCTGTCTGTAAACAACAGTTGTAAAAATGACCTGTGTCATGCACAAAGTAGATGTCCTAACCGACTTGCCAAAACTATAGTTTGTTAACAAGACATTTTTGGAGTGGTTGAAAACGAGTTTTAATGACTCCAACCTAAGTGTATGTAAACTTCCGACTTCAACTGTAGCTGTACAACATATTTCACAATGGTTGTGAATGTGATATAATTTAACGGATATTTTTGTGACACAATAGTTTGTAATCACAAAAATTATCACACAACCACTTTACCGTCTCCAAAGCACTTATCATTATTTTTTTTTAAATCTATGTTGTATCACAAACATTGTGCCAAAAGTTGTACATCAGTTGTACAACTTGTGTGTACGTGCCTAAGTGTCTTTAAAAACCGGACTGCATGATGTTCAGGACTAAAAGAGCCGTGAGAAAGATAGTTCTCAGGCAGATTTTATTTGACCTTCTCTATCTAGAGGGCTATAAAACACTCTCTGATGTGGTTCTGTTCCTTTTATATTGTACTACTTTTGACCAGAGCCCTATTCACCAAATCTGCACAATCTGTGCTTCATGCCTCGTTGATGCAACTCGGTTCTCCTACAAAACACACAATGTCCAAATAAATGCTTAGTTTGAAGAATGACTTTTAACAAATTTAATAACCACTGTGGGTAAGCATCTGCTGACAGGACTGACTCCAAATCGAGTCAGTCCAAATTGAAACATTAACACACACTTTGACCCCAACCCTCATTTCCTGTTGCAAAGAAATATTCACATTCGGTCATCTCAAAACATTGTGTTGCCACCTATAAATCTACGTTCAGACACACACAAAATAGCACAAAATGTTCAAGATGTAAATATAAATACATAGCTATAATTTAATTAATATCCCTTTTTTTCATGATTTAAACATACAAAAAATAAAATCATCACATAGAGTTAATAAATATAAAAAGTACTGACAGAAATAGCCAGTCACCGCATCATGTTTTACATACCTTTGAAATATACAGTATCAGTCAAACGTTTGGACACACTGTCAGTCTATCTAAAAGATAGTGAAGGAGTCAGGCGCAGGACACAGATAAGAGTAACAATCACTGATTTACTCAATTCCAAACGTAACAAAATCCCGTTCCAAACAAGGACAAAACCGGACTCAAAATACAACACACCAGCAATACACGAAAGACAATCACACACAAAACAGAAAGGGAAACCAGAGGGTTAAATAAGGAACATAATTATGAGATGGGAACCAGGTGTGTAAAACAGACAAAACAAAAGGAAAAATGAAACATGGATCGGTGGCAGCTAGAAAGCCGGTGACGTCGACTGCCGAAACGCCGCCCAAACAAGGAGAGGGAACAACTTCGGTGGAAGTCGTGACACACACCTACTCATTCAAGGGTTTTTTCTTTATTTTTACTATTTTCTACATTGTAGAATAATAGTGAAGACATAAAAACTATGAAATAACACATATGGAATCATGTAGTAACCAAAAAAGTGTTAAACAAGTCAAAATGTTTTATATTTTAGATTCTCCAAAGTAGCTTTTCCAACATTCTTGAAGGAGTTCCCACATATGCTGAGCACTTGTCCGCTGCTTTTACTTCACTCTGCGATCCAACCCAAACCATTTCAACTGGGTTGAGGTCGGGTGATTGTGCAGGCCAGGTCATCTGATGCAGCACTCCATAACTCTCCTTCTTGGTCAAATAGGCCGTAAAGCCTGGAGGTGTGTTTTGGGTGATTGTCCTGTTGAAAAACAAATGATAGTCCCACTAAGCGCAAAACAGATGGGGTGGCGAATCGCTGCAGAATGCTGTGGTAGCCATGCTGGTTAAGTGTGCCTTGAATTCTAAATAAATCACAGACAGTGTCACCAGCAAAGCACCCCCACACCCCCACATCCTCTGCAGCAGAGGTAACTGTGTCTTCCTTTCCTGTGGCGGTCCTCATGAGAGCAAGTTTTATCATAGCGCTTGATGGTTTTTGCGACTTTACTTAATGTCTTAAAATAATGGACTGTCGTTTCTCTTTGCTTATTTAAACGGTTCTTGCCATAATATAGAGTTGGTATTTTACCAAATAGGGCTATCTTCTGTATACCAGCCCTACCTTGCCACAACACAACTGATTGGCTCAAACACATTAAGGAAAGAAATTCCACAAATTAACTTTTAACAAGGCACACATGTTAAATGAAATGCATTCCAGGTGACTACCTCATGAAGCTTGTTGAGAGAATGCCAAGAGTGAGCAAAGCTGCCATCAAGGCAAAGGGTGGTTACTTTGAAGAATCTAAAATATATTTTGATTTGTTTAATACTTTTTTTGGTTACTACATGATTCCATTTGTGTTATTTCATCGTTTTGATGTCTTCGCTAATATTTTACAATGTAGAAAATAGTAAAAAATAAAGAAAAACCCTGGAATGAGTAGGTGTGTCCAAACTTGACTGGTACTGTACTTCAAAATAATACGTAATACTTTCATATGTTAACTGGCATTCTGAAGACATCGCTGCTGTCTTGTCTGTGTATATATAGCAAAAAGTAGTTGATCAAAAACTACACATGAAAAAAACGTCTAAAAAGTAGGAAAATATCATTGGCCGTTACACAACGTTGTTTCCAAATGGTCCTCATCATAGTTTCATCTTGTACCGTAGCTACTGCCAAAAAGCCCCAGTAGTACAGTGTGACTCCCATCATCTGCTTGTGAAGCAATCACTCAGTCACATTTTATGTGAAAATACTTAAATGTATTTTTCTTGCCAGCGAGCAAGGTAGCCATTTTGTGCAACCAACCACACCAGAAATGGCCTCATAGACACTGGCGCAGCAGAAAGGCAGAACTCAGGAAAACATATTGTTTTCCTTGTAGAAGTCTGTTACAGTTGTGTAAACAGGTGACTAATCCTACGGTTGTGTCCCTCAGCTGCCGGGGTCAACATGTGTTCCACCTCCAAGGGTCTCCCCCTGGAGGCCCATGACAACAGACTCCAATCCCCCTGACCAGAGTTGTTTTCATATTCACTAGGTAGAAAAAGGACCAAATAAGAAACGCTCATTTTCATTTTCCGTTGCAAAAAGTTGTGCCCTGATGAATACTTCCCTTGTCCGGACTCAGATCTCAGTCAGTGTCAGCAGCATTTCCCCCCCCACCTCTTCCATGTTGATCTGGAAGGCATCCTCGTTGGAGTAATGCTTGATGATGTTATCGTCCATATGGACTAAGATCCTACAGGACAGGAGAAGTGATTTACTTATCTTCAGACTGTTGTTTATAAACAAGTTACAGATTATTTACATTGGGATGCGTCCCAAATGGCACCCTTTTCCATAGTGCACTAATTTTGACCAGGGCCCATAGAGCACTGGTCAAAAGTAGTGCACTACATAGGAAATAGGGTGCAATTTGAGATGAACACTTTAATCCCAGTGACACCAGTCTTACCCTTTTTTGCACCTCTTGTAGACTTTCCCCATTTTTTCAAGCGGCAGCTCGTATTTATCGGTTACCTAGAGATGTGATGGGAAAAACATGGGAAACCCCCTATGTGAACTGGGTGCAAACAGGCCTTAGACAATACAATCCATTCCATTGAATGTCACTGTGGATGCCTGTCTGCATTCTCCGACAAGTGACTACTTCCTGACGGACACAAACAGGAAACAGATCCCTCTTCCTGTGACACTGGGTCTGTGTCCCAAATTACACCCATTCCCCATAGTGCACTCTACACACACAGCTATATCTGCTTAGCTATTATTGAACTTTACCTGTTGAAAATGTTCTCCCGAGTTATGTACACACACTTAGGCATCAAAAAATACATTTTGAGCAAAATAGAACACAACAAATGTACTCACAGCCTCCAGTAGTCCTGCCAGAGTGGGCGTCTTCAGCATCAGAGCATCAAACACCTCCTCTGTCTCCTTACGGACATAAAGCAGCACTAGAGGAATGTAGTACGAGGAAACAAACTATCAGATACCGCACCAAAAGATACCACACCAACCCCCACAGTGTAGAGGAGAGGTAGTCAGATACCACACCAACCCCCACAGTGTAGAGGAGAGGTAGTCAGATACCACACCAACCCCCACAGTGTAGAGGTAGTCAGATACCACACCAACCCCCACAGTTTAGGGGAGAGTTAAGATGTCCGCATGCATATCAAGAAGCTGATTAAATGGCATGATCATTACATAGGTGCACCTTGTACTGGGGACACTAAAAGGTCACTCTAAAATGTGCAGTTGTGTCACAACACAATGCCATAGATGTCTCAAGTTTTGAGAGAGCGTGCAACTGGCATACTGACTGACGGAATGTCCACCAGAGCTATTGCCAGAGAATTAAATGTTAATTTCTCTACCATAAGCCGCCTACAACCTTGTTTTAAAGAATTTGGAGGTACGTCAAACCGGCCTCATAACCGCAGACCACGTGTATGGCGTCGTGTTTACGAGCAGTTTGCTGATGTCAACCTTGTGAACAGAGTGCCCCATGGTGGCTGCGGGGTTATGGTATGGGCAGACATAAGCTACGAACAGACAAAACAAATGCCTTTTATCAATGGAAATTGATACCGCGACCAACCCCCACAGTTTAGGGGAGAGTTAAGATGTCCGCATGCATATCAAGAAGCTGATTAAACGGCATGATCATTACATACAGTTAAAGTCTGAAGTTTACATACACTTAGGTTAAAATTTGTTTTTCAACCACTTCACAAATTTCTTGTTAACAAACTATAGTTTTGGCAAGTCCGTTAGGACATATACTTTGTGCATGACACAAGTCATTTTTCCAACAATTGTTTACAGACAGATTATTTCACTGTATCACAATTCCAGTGGGTCAGAAGTTTACATACACTAAGTTGACTGTGCCTTTAAACAGCTTGGAAAATTCCCAAAAATGATGTCATGGCTTTAGAAGCTTCTGTTTGCTTGACATCATTGGAAAGAAGAAATCAGTCAAGATCTCCACAAGTCTGGTTCATCCTTGGGAGCAATGTCCAAATGCCTAAAGTTACCACGTTCATCTGTACAAACAATAGTACGCAAGTAAAAACACCATGGGACCATGCAGCCGTCATACCGCTCAGGAAGAAGACTTGTTCTGTCTCCTAGAGATGAACGTACTTTGGTTGGAAAAGTGCAAATAAATTCCAGAACAACAGCAAAGGACCTTGTGAAGATGCTGGAGGAAACAGGTACAGAAGTATCTATATCCACAGTAAAACGAGTCCTATATTGACAAAACCTGAAAGGCCGCTCAGCAAGGAAGAAGGCACGGCTCCAAAACCGACATAAACAAGCCAGACTACGTTTTGCAACTGCACATGGCGACAAAGATCATACTTTGTAGAGAAATGTCCTCTGGTCTGATGAAACAAAATTAGAACTGTTTGGCCATAATGACCATCGTTATGTTTGGAGGAAAAAGGGGGACGCTTGCAAGCCGAAGAACACCATACCAACCGTGAAGCACGGGGATTGCAGCATCATGTTGTGGGGTTGCTTTGCTGCAGGAGGGACTGGTGCAATTCACAAAATAGATTGCATCATGAGGAAGGAACATTATGTGGATAAATTGAAGCAACATCTCAAGACATCAGTCAGGAAGTTAAAGCTTGGTCGCAAATGAGTCTTCCAAATGGACAATGACCCCAAGCATACTTCCAAAGTTGTGGCAAAATGGCTTAAGGACAACAAAGTCAAGGTATTGGAGTGGCCAACACAAAGCCCTGACCTCATCCTTTAGACAATTTGTTGGCAGAACTGAAAAAGCATGTGTGAGCAAGGAGGCCTACAAACCTGACTCAGTTACACCAGCTCTGTCAGGAGGAATGTGGCTAAAATTCACCCAACTTATTGTGGGAAGCTTGTGGAAGGCTACCCGAAACATTTAGCCCAAGTTAAACAATTTAAAGTCAATGCTACCAAATACTAATTGAGTGTATGTAAACTTCTGACCCACTGGGAATGTGATGAAATAAATAAAAGCTGAAATAAATAATTCTCTCTACTATTATACTGACATTTCACATTCTTAAAATAAAGTGGTGATCCTAACTGACCTAAGACAGGTTTTTTTTAACTTGGATTAAATGTAGGGAATTGTGAGAAACGGAGTTTAAAGGTATTTGGCTGAGGTGAATGTAAACTCCCGACTTCAACTGTAGCTGCACCCTTTGCTGGGGACAATAAAAGGCCACTCTAAAATGTGCAGTTGTGTCACACAACACAATGCCACAAATGTCTCAAGTTAAGAGAGCATGCAAATGGCATGCTGAGTATAGTAATGTCCACCAGAACTGTTGCCAGATAATTTAATGATCATTTCTCTACCATAAACTCTACCAATGTCGTTTTAGAAAATTTGGCAGTACGTCCATCCGGCCTCACAACCACAGACAACGTGTAACCACGCCAGCCCAGGACCTCCACATCTGGCTTCTTCACCTGCGGGATTGTCTGAGACCAGCCACCCGGACAGATGATGAAACTGTGGGTTTGCATAACCAAAGAATTTCTGCGCCATCTGTCAGAAACTGTCTCAGGGAAGCTCATCTGCATACTTGTCGTCCTCATCAGGGTCTTGACCTGACTGCAGTTGGGTGTCGTAACCGACTTCAGTGGGCAATTGTTCACCTTCGATGGCCACTGGCATGCTGGAGAAGTGTGGATGGAAGACCTGTGGGTGTCGTGTGGGCGAGCGGTTTGCTGATGTCAACGTTGTGAACAGAGTGCCCCATGGTGGCAGTGGGGTTATGGTATGGGCAGGCATAAGCTACAGAGAAGAAACACAATTACATTTTTTCGATGGCAATTTGAATGCACAAAGATACTGAGATCCTGAGGCCCATTGTCGTGCCATTCATCCGCCGCCATCACCTCCTGTTTCAGCATGATAATCCTTAACCCCATATTAAAAGGATCTGTAAGCAATTCCTGGAAGCTGAAAATGTCCCAGTTCTTCCATGGCCTGCATTCTCACCAGACATGTCACCCATTGAGCATGTTTGGGATGCTCTGGATCACGTGTACAACAGCATGTTCCAGCTCCCGCCAATATCCAGCAACTTCGCACAGTCATTGAAGAGGACTGGGACAACATTCCACAGGCTCAAATAAACAGCCTAACCTTGTTGAGGTATCTGTATTCCCAGTCGTGTGAAACCCTTATATTAGGGCCTAATGACTGATATGAACTGTAAATCAGTGAAATCTTAGAAATTGTTGCATGTTGCATTTTTGTTCATTGTAGTTCATGTAGAATTGGGCGATTTAAGATCTCCTAGGCAAAAACGTAAAATGTACAACAGATTTTTTTATTTATCTTAGATTAATTCAGACTATTTTGAGGAAGTGTATACTGAATATGGCGTCTCAAAATTGTTCAAGCTAAAGTCTTTTAAGGGTATATGTGAGGATAATCGTTCGGTTCGCCTAGCCGAATTCAACTAGGTGCCTACCAAAGCATGCAGAAGCCTTTAGTCAGATACTACCACACCAACCCAGTCAAATACTACCACACCAACCCAGTCAGATACTACCACACCAACCCCCACAGTGTGAGGGAGAGGTGCCATAGACGGTGGTACCTGAGAAACAAAAAGAGGGAGGAATCCACACAAAGGTGTTTTTTTAGACATGGGGTGTGAGACCGTTTCACACATTGACCTACTGTGTGAGTTTCTCTCTCAGTCAAGTCACTGAGTTATGATGTACTACAGTATTGCCCTAATATCCTGCTAGGTGACGTTTCCATGGTTTTAGTGTGTATTCATGCTGAAACAACTGCCACCCTCATCAGATATCATAAACATAGTAAAACTCAGTTAAGATGGACTGTGTCTGAAATAGTGCCCTATTCCCTATACAGTATACTACTTTTGACCAGAATTCAGGACAGGAGGCCATTTCGGACACCCCTGGACCACTGTTAAAGGGTAATTCCACCACTTTACAACCTCATAAACTGAGAAAAGGCTGGGCCAGTGACTGACTGTAGTTGCTCTTTACTCTTTTCACACTGGCGTCTTGGGAATTGGCAGTGAGCCTAGTCAGAAATAGACTAGTCTGAGACAGACCACGCCAAACGGCGAACAACCCCTAATCATTCTGAGAACAGCCACCACAAACATGTGAGTGGGAAAACCAATCCCGTTTGGACTACATGTCATGATCATATTCCACTTTGAAAACAAACCGTGTGTGTTGTGCTTTCTCCATCTAAGGGGAGGGGGAGGGCAGGGCTTTGGAAGCCATGTGGCCTGTGTTTACATGCAGTCAGCTGAACTGCTTGGGAGCAGCCTGGGCAACAGCAGCCTGAGCAACAGCAGCCTGAGCAACAGCAGCCTGAGCAACAGCAGCCTGAGCAACAACCACAACTACAGTGCAGCCAGACAGAGAGCATTTCTCTCTCTTGCTCTATAATTCTCTTTATCTCTGTATTATGCCTTCTCGTTCACTGTATTTATTTCCCTTGAATACACACTGTTGGCAAACGTATCTCAATATAATGTACCTTTCTCTGGTCCGTCCCGCCTTGCTTTCTTGTGAGGAGCCAACTCAAAGTCCTCATCACAGTGGAGTAGTCTCTTCTGCCCCAAGCTGCAACCAGACAAACACATGTGACTATGACTATTTACATTTTAGTCATTAAGGTCACTAGTTACTATAATGAGTATAGAAGACTATGAAAAAGGCACATTGAGTGAATGAATCACTTATAATGGGTATCAAATTGTTTACATTTATAGGCACTTTTAGCATCATTCACTAAATAGTACAGTAACTATTCAATATAACAATTTTACTCACCTATCCTCACCGTCATCTGATAGGCTTGCCTGATAAACGATGAAGAGAAAAATAAATCAGTTGAGTGGGCTATTTGTTCAGTTGCTATTGTCCCAAGCAAACTACAGTACACTGAAACTCTGCAGTCTGTGTAGCACTAGCATCCCTATAGCCCCTCACTTAGAGGTGATGTTTCTTTGTGTTCATGTCTCAACGTTTGTCTGAAATGTTTAAAAAATATATGACATTCTCTTATGTATTTAAAATGTACCTCACACACGTTTAAAATCAAATACAATTTATTTGTCAAATGCTTCGTAAACAACTAACAGATTTATAGGGAAATGCTTACTTATGGGTCCTTTTCCAACAATTCAGAGTTTAAGGGGGGAAAAAAAAGAATAACAGCATGAAAAAATAACATAACATTTCAACTAAGTACTGTATGGAAATGAATCAGCAGTATTATGATGGGTTCCCATGCATGCAACCCAGTGGCGGTCAGTGCCGTTTCAGATGAGGGAGGGCAATTTTGTTTTCATGAGCATGGCCGGATGATTGTTGTTCATATTCCATTCGCCCAGTTAAATGTAACAGTGATAGGCTTAGGCTACTACATGATACTCAAATTTTCCTTATACCCATCATGAGGTTGCTACAACCTCGCCTATGAATGAAAGTTTACAACGTAGGTGCACACAGGTCGAGAGACAAATTTGATGTGACAGACAGTGACACACGGACAGACAGTAAAATTCAATACCGCCTTGCACACTCTTGCCTGCATCTAGCTGATATAGTCCAATAGCTGCAAACGAGAGTTTCAATTGGACAAATTCAGGTATGTTTATCCCCGTTTTGTTCCGTTTGCTTCGATTTAAAAAAGCGTTTTTCAACAGAATCGGCGGAATGAATACACTCCTGATCACATTTAAACACAGTTCAGTTTCATAGCAGCCACATTGTATTCCTTCTCACATCTATGTGCTCTCCTCCTTTCACCTCTTCCCTTCGCTTGTGGACTTCAATACACAACACATCAGCTGTATGTGACCAGGTGAAAAAACATTTCCAAGCCAAACCACTACACACGGCCTACATGGTTGTCACCATATTAGCTAAATTAACGTCATAGTCAGCATAGCTAATAGAACTAACACGTTAGTAAACCCACTACAATCATACATTAATGTTACATTGTACAGTCAGTAATCTGTTACACCAGCGGACCCGATGGGAATAAATTAGTAAAACCAAAAGCTTACCTTGACTTGGAAGAGTTCCAGTGATGTGTTGGATAGACATAGCCAGCTAGCTAACATAGCATCCCTCTGTTTGAGCCTATTGTTTGAGTAGGCTAAAGTAACTAGCTGCATTTGCTAGCTAAGTAAGTGAAACTGAAAAAAAAACATCTATTTTTCTTGCTTCTCCTTAATTTAGGAAGTAATTAGTTCAAAACTATTCAACAATTTTTTTTCTCTTTGAGTCAACTACTCATCACATGTTATGCAATGCCCTGACCATAGCGAGCCCTTGTTTCTCTATGGTGTAGTAGGTCAGGGCACGACTGGGTGTATTCTAGTTTATTATTTCTATGTTGTGTACTAGTTTATTTTTCTTTGTTGGTGATTTGTATGATTCCCAATTAGAGGCAGCTGGTAATCGTTGTCTCGAATTGGGGATCATATTTAGGTGGGGGTTTTCCCCACCTGTGTTTGTGGGATATTATTTTGTGTATGTGCACCACATAGTCACGTTTCGTTGTTAGTTTATTGATTTATTGTTTTTGCTAAGTTTCACTTTATAATAAATATGTGGAACTCAACATCCACTGCGCCTTGGTCCGTCTCTCCACACGTACGTGACAAGGACATCCTCCGGAAGTTGACATAATTACTGTGTAAGTCTATGGAAGGGGGTGAGAACCATGAGTCTCCTAGGTTTTGTATTGAAGTCAATGTACCCAGAGGAGGACGGAAGCTAGCTGTCCTTTGGCTACACCATGGTGCTACCCCACAGAGTGCTGTTGAGGCTACTGTAGACCTTGATTGGAAAACAGTGTGTTTTAATCAAATATTTGGTGACGTGAATATATTTAGTATAGTTTTAGCTAGGATAACTTTTAAATGATTTACTATTTATGAAATTCACTGAGGAGGATGGTCCTCCCCTTCCTCCTCTGAGGAGCCTCCACTGATCAAATCCAATTTATTTATATAGCCCTTCGTACATCAGCTGATATCTCAAAGTGCTGTACAGAAACCCAAAACCCCAAACAGCAAGCAATGCAGGTGCACCTGATGCAACCAGGTGTCTATTTGTTATATCCTGGAAAATGTAGTTCGGTCCTAGCAATGGCCAAAAACAAATGGTACCTAGAGACTGTCAGTTTGGCGATATGCTGCAGTGAAACATGGTTGCAATCCAGTTTCAAACCCAAAGTTCAAGTTTTTCCAGAAATCCCAGTCGGAGGATTCCCTCCCTGCTTACTCCCTCTTGATTCCAGGAACCGTCCAACTGTTATTTCTAAAAAACCTGGGAACTTTGGGAAAGAGTTCTGCAACCCTAAACATAGGCATCGCTGGACTTACATGGTGGTGCTGGGTGCTGGGGAAGTGGACTTCTGGGATGAAGAGAACTGGCTGGGAGTCCATGTCACTCATGGCTTTGAACAATGCTATGGCCACATGCTTCAGCTGCAGAGGGTGTTCCACATCTGTGGCAGGACAGCAGGGGGAGATAGAGGGTCGTCACTAGCTTCTATAGCCAAGTCATAGACCCCGCCCATTTCTCAAATGTATCTTCTTAAAATTCTATTTTAAACCTAACCCTAACCACACTGCCAACCTTATGCCTAACCTTAAATTAAGCTAATTTCTGTAGCCAATTTTGACTTTGTGGCTGTGGAATCTGACTTTGTGGCTGTGGAGGCATTATCAAGTACTTGTCAAATAGTGAATGAGTGACTGACGTAGCAGGACTCAAATCATCATTAGAGTCGCATCATGCGGGGTTACAATGTACTAAAAATCAAAACATATAGCTCAACATTTGTAGAACAAGTAAAGTTATATTAATAACTCTAAATGAAGCATATAGGAGTTCCTATTTATTTGTTAACGCTCAACACAGAATAGCCGCATGTGCGCACTCCCTCAAATTGTTTGGAGAAAATATCCTTTCTATTTTATTCAGCTT
This sequence comes from Oncorhynchus clarkii lewisi, assembly GCF_045791955.1. Lineage (NCBI taxonomy): Eukaryota > Metazoa > Chordata > Actinopteri > Salmoniformes > Salmonidae > Oncorhynchus > Oncorhynchus clarkii. The sequence goes on along the minus strand of NC_092154.1, from coordinate 15,878,682 downwards.
TGTTCAATTGTATTCTTCATACTATAAAATAATACCACGGAATTCTAAGCAAATCTTGTTTGCTAAATGAACTAGTGTAGCCTACAGCCATTTGGCATAGCCAGATCAGGACCTAAATAAAATAAGGAAAACTCAGTATGCTATTCTGTTCTTCTGAAATAGACTACATTTTCTTCATATCATCCTTCTTTAGACCGGTCTAAAATAAATACTGGATATATTGTGAAGGTGTCGGCTCTATTACATGGATTTCTTTGACTTTTTAAAATGTAGATCTTCCAAAGGTCTGCATCAGTGACTTGTTGGCTTTGTGTGGAAGCCAGGATATGCTAAATGTGTTTATGTTAATTAACGGTCAATTACTGTGAGACCGACAGTTATTTGCTTGACAATCACCAGCTGATGAAATGTAGTTCCTTTCAAGTTTATTTTTTTCTACCTATGGAGTTTTGCCTTGATACTGTTGCCCTGGCTTAATTTTTAGGGGTTAGTTGTGAAGAGGCTTTTGTGAAGCACACTGGCATACTGATATTTTTTGGGGGGGTGATTGATGAACTGATTGATTAATCGATTGGTTGTTTCAGGTGATGTACTCACAGGCTGCGGTTGTCTCCTGTCTCTTTCCCTTCCTGTAAGGCTGCTTCCTTTCCTCATCTCGGATCTTCCTCTCGGCACCTTTGTCACAGAACACCTTAATCATGCAGTAGGCTCTGTGTACTAGCTTGTGACCATGGCTCCCAAAGCTGTAGGTGTCAATCTGGAGGTTGAGAGGAAGGCCCCTCACTCCCTTCTGAGAGGAGAAGTCTGTACTTAGACAGTTCACAGACACAAACACCTGAGGGGGCAGCGATAAAGGCACATGAGAATTTAAATTCAAAAAGCTTAATTGTCCATCCAAAAGCATTGCATAAAAGCACCAATAATGCCATAAAAATACACAACAAATTGAGTCATAAGACAGAAAATGTTTAATTAATTAAATAAATATTTGAATAAACAGTTCTGATGCACATTTATGGGTTTATGGTGCGTTCAAGACAACTCCGGAAATCTCCAAACTGACTTCAGTGCGTTCAAGTCAAATGAACTCGGGGTCATCCAAATCGGAATCCAAATCGGAATTACAAGTTGGAAACTTGGACATCATGCTAGAGCTCTGACCTGAAGATCACTGACATCACCGATTTTTGCCAGACTGAGGTCGTTTTTTTTTCTAGTTCCTAATTGTCTTGAATGCACTATATTTCCATATGACATTTCTGTCATGCAGGCAGAAAGAAATCAAGGTACAAAATTGTAGTCTCTACATACAAAGTGTGGTCCTGGGTAGTTTCAAAGTATTGTGTATGATTGATTTAGTTGTATATGTTTCCCCCAGCTGGTGACTGTTTGTAACTACATTTGTTTAGTCTTACAAAACATTGTCAGAAATTTGTCTCAAATCTGGTATGGTAAAGTTGTCCCTAGACGCTGATCTTGGGGCAGTTCAGCATTTCCTGCACTATTGGTTAAAGTCAAGATTGGGGGAGGGGAGAGGAAGCTGATCCTAGATGACCTGTACCTAGGGGAAACTTTACCCCCAGATCCCAAAATCTTCACTCAAAGATTTCTGCTGCCACTATAAAGACATGATATTGGCATTTCTTACCCGTGGCTCGTCCTTCGTGTCCCATGTGAAAGAGATGGCATTGTAGGCGATCTCCTCAATATTGGCGATCGTATTGAATCGCTCTTTATAGTCAGCTGGGATGAACAAACAGGGAAGACAACAGTACTGTTTACACACTAACAATTAATGTTTACATACTGATTTTGAGGACATGTGTGGGTGTGTGTGACCCCTCACCAATATCAATGCAACGCTGCTTGGCTGTGTGCTGTCTGCTGTGCCAGTACTTCCAGTATTTGAGCTGGTCCTCTGTGAGCTTCTCCTCTCCAAACACAAGCATCACCACACTCTGAAATATACAGTCAGCTCTACATTACAAACACACACCACCAAGACCTAAAACACAAAAACAACATTTACAGCGAAATACGTATACTCTGTTCCCAAAACTGTACCCAGAGGACAAGAAAGAGGGAAACCCAGAAACACTTGGTAGTCCAGTCAGAGACGACTGAGAGCAGCCTCAACTGGTGAAACCTGGACAAACTTGACCCGAACTGAGTGAGGACATTTGTCAATGGCCTTAAGTCAAGTAAGGCCTTCCCAAAACACATTTGGCAAACCTAGAGACACAGTAGATAGAATAGGGGACACAGAGAGACGGGGACAGAAAGAGACTAGAAGATAAAACAAACAAATAAAAGAGATGAATTAGAGATGCTCATACCCGGACTTCTCCACTGAGAGGAGATTGGAGCGGGGTGCCCCCTAGTGCTCTCAAGGTAATGGGGTAGAACTGGGCCTTGTTCAGGTAGCTCATCTGGCCACTGCTGCTCTTGGTCCAGAGAGACTGGGGAGCCTCCAGCATGTACTCAAAGTGTTGACTGAAAGAGAGAGGGAGAGAATATTCGTTGAGCCAGTAACAAAAGGTCGCTGGTTCAAATCCCCGAGCCGGCAAGGTGGAGAAATCTGCCATTCTGCCCTTGACATGGATGTCGATTAAGGCAGCCACCCCTGATTCAGAAGGGCTGGGTTAAATGCCGAAGAAACATTTTGGTTTAATGCATTCAGTTGCACAACTGACTAAATATCCCCTTTACCCTATATCCTAATATCTCAGCTAGTGACTATAAAAGCATTTTTGAAAGTGAATATTTGATAGGCAGAATGAAAACTTAAAGGTGCAATATGCAGAAATCGCACTACCTTTTTCTGGTTGCTAAAATTCAAATACTTTGCCTAATTTCAGTTTGTGACAAAACAAGCAATGCATAATGTAGAGCAGGGCCCTTAACCCTGTTCCTGGAGTGCTACCATCCTGTAGGTTTTCGCTCCAACCCTAATCTAGCACAACTGACTCTAATAATTAGCTGGTTGATAAACTGAATCAGGTTAGTTACAACTGGGGCTGGATCGAAAACCAACAGGAGGGTAGTTCTCCAGTAACAGGGTTGGAGAGCCCTGGTGAAGAGAATCGTTGTACCATCTAAACCGCTGTGAAATGTATTTTCAAAAACACCAAATATTGCATTTTCAGCTGTTTGAAACTGGTGTACAAAACCGAACACAAAAAAATAAATTTAAGGGGAAGCATAGAAATAGCGCATATAGAACAGATCTACCGCTTTTTAGACTTGCTTTCAATTAGTGACAGGTCTATTACTCACATGTCTATGTAAACTTGGTCAGATCACCCAAAAAGTGACATATTTCAGCTTTGTATTAAGGTAAGAATTAAGATAAGGTTTGATTAGAGATAGTTTCAGTGAGGTTAAGGTATTTTCTGCTGGTTCAATATACCTTGACTGTTTAAAAAAAACACTGAGTGACAGTCCCTATCACATTTTGACTGAGAACGTTACCTTGCTGTGGAGCTGTAGTAAGGGTATCCACCAGGAGGGATGGAGGTCATACGTAGCTGGACCTCCTCAGAGGGAGGGAAGACCTGTGGGTCACAACAACACAATCCAGGGGAACATCAGTACCAGGAAAATAGGTAACGTCCCAAATGGCACCCTATTCCCTTTATAGTGCACTATTTATTTCCCCTTATAGGGCTCTGGTCAAAAGTAGTACACATTAAAGGGAATAGAGTGCCATTTGGGACGCACTCATAATAATTTGTGTAGGTGACCATTACATATTACCAGTTGTGGAAAAAGTACCCAATTGTCATACTTGAGTAAAAGTTAAGATACCTTAATAGAAAATGACTCATGTAAAAGTCACCCAGTAAAATACCACTTGAGTAAAGGTGTAAAAGTATTTGGTTTTAAATATATTTAAGTATCAAAAGTATATGTAATTACTAAAATATACTTAAGTATCAAAAGTAAAAGTAAAAATAATTTCAAATTCCTTATATTAAGCAAAGCAGCCTGCCACATTTTCTAGTTTTTTTTATTTACAGATAGCCAGGGGCACACTACAACACTCAGACATAATTTACAAACAAAGTATGTGTTTAGTGAGTCCGCCAGATTAGAGGCAGTAGGGACGACCAAGCATGTTCTCCTGATAAGTATGTCAATTAGACAATTTTCCTGTACTGCTAAGCATTCAAAATGTAACAAATACGTTTGGGTGTCAGGGAAAATATATGGAGTAAAAAGTACATAACTTTCTTTAGGAATGTAGTGAAGTAAAATTAAAAGTAGTAAAAAATATAAATAGAAATGTACAGATATCCCCAAAAAACAACTTAAGTTGTACTTCAAAGTATTTTTTACACCACTGCATATTACACTACAACCCGTAGATCAATGAAAATATGGATGATGCCTCATTGGCTCCATGTAGCTAAGTGAATAGGCTGTCTCACAAGCTTGTTACTTTTACTTTCAATGACGCCTGGGTGTAAGTCACACAGCTCCATGAGGGGTTCGTGCTGCTCAGTGTAAAATTGTGCTCTCGTATGAGACCCTACCTCATTGATGCTGTCCTTGTAGGACTTTGTGTAGGTGGAGTCAGGGGTGAGGCTCCGGGCTCTGGGGCTGTACTGGCTGAGGTGGCGACTGAAGGCCATGCCATCCGACTGGGAACCGTGGGGACCAGTGGGGGTGCAAACGGGGAAGGAGTGCAGGGCCTGGGTCCCCTCTGGGCTGAGGGAGTAGGGGGGAGGGCTGGAGGTGGTGGAGATGCAGACTATGGAGTTTGAGGCTGGGTAGAGAGCCTGGGTTTTGTCCCCCTGGCTGGGTTGGCTGCTGACCTGGGCCGCAGTGTTGCGATGGACGGTCCTCAGAGTTGTCATGGCCAGGGGGGAATCTTGGAGTGGCACCACGAAGTTCCTGAGAAGGAGATGATCAGAGTAAAGGTCATCTCAGAACACAGCTTTCTTTACTTCAAAACACTTTCTCAATTTACAGTAAATAAAAAGTAAACTATGCCAAGTCATAACTGAATAAAAACATTATAATAACTAAGGAGATTCATTACATATTGTTTGGATCAGCATCGCCCACAATAACTTCTGTTTTGGGCTGTCCAGTCGTTCTCTTGTCTTGTGGCACCTAGAAGAGTAGGATAATACATTGTCACACCTATATACATCTATGGCGGTACTTAAAATACCTTTATAGTTATGTAGTAGTAGTTATGTAGTAGTAGATATGTAGTAGTAGTGTAGTAGTAGTAGGTATGTAGTAGCAAAGTAGCTATGTAGTAGTACAGTTGAAGTCTGAAGTTTACATACACCTTAGCCAAATACATTTAAACTCAGTTTTTCACAATTCCTGACATTTAATCAGAGTAAAAATTCCCTGTTTTAGGTCAGTAAGGATCACCACTTTATTATAAGAATGTGAAATATTAGTATAATAGTAGAGTGATTTATATCAGCTTTTATTTCTTTCATCACATTCCCAGTGGGTCAGAAGTCTTTACATACACTCAATTAGTATTTGGTAACATTGCCTTTACATTGTTTATCTTGGGCCAAACGTTTCGGGTAGCCTTCCACAAGCTTCCCACAATAAGTTGGGTGAATTTTGGCCCATTCCTCCTAACTGAGTCAGGTTTGTAGGCCTCCTTGCTCGCACACACTTTTTCAGTTCTGCCAACACATTGTCTATATGGTTGAAGTCAGGGCTTTGTGATGGCCACTCCAATACCTTGACTTTGTTGTCCTTAAGCCATTTTGCCCCAAATTTGAAAGTATGCTTGGGGTCATTGTCCATTTGGAAGACCCATTTGCGACCAAGCTTTAACATCCTGACTGATGTCTTGAGATGTTGCATAAATATATCCACGTAATTTTCCTTCCACATAATGCCATCTATTTTGTGAAGTGCACCAGTCCATCCTGCAGCAAAGCACCCCCACAACATGATGCTGCAACCCCCATGCTACAAAGTTGGTTGGGATGGTGACCTTCAGCTTGCAATCCTCCCCCTTTTTCCCTCCAAACATAACAATGGTCATTATGGCCAACAGTTCTATTTTGTTTCATCAGACCAGAGGACATTTCTCCAAAAAGTACAATCTTTGGCCCCATGTGCAGTTGCAAACCGCAGTCTGGCTTTTTTTATGGCTGTTTTGGAGCAGTGGCTTCTTCCTTGCTGAGCGGCCTTTCAGGTTATGTCGATATAGGACTCGTTTTTACTGTGGATATAGGTACTTTTGTACCTGTTTCCTCCAGCATCTTCACAAGGTCCTTTGCTGTTGTTCTGGGATTGATTTGCACTTTTCGCACCAAAGTACATTCATCTCTAGGAGACAGAACACGTCTCCTTCCTGAGTGTATGATGGCTGCGTGGTCCCATGGTGTTTATACTTGCGTACTATTGTTTGTACAGATGAACATGGTACCTTCAGGCATTTGGAAATTGCTCCCATGACTTGTGGAGGTCTACAATTTTTTTTCTGAGAACTTGGCTAATTTCTTTTGATTTTCCCATGATGTCCAGCAAAGAGGCACTGAGTTTGAAGGTAGGCCTTGAAATATATCCACAGGTACATCTCCAATTGACTCAAATGGTGTCAATTAGCCTATCAGAAGCTTCTAAAGCCATGACATCATTTTCTGGAATTTTCCAAGCTGTTTAAAGGCACAGTCAACTTAGTGTATGTAAACTTCTGACCCACTGGAATTGTGATACAGTGAATTATAAGGGAAATAATCTGTCTGTAAAAAATTGTTAGAAAAATGACTTGTGTTATGCACAAAGTAGATGTCCAAAAATATAGTTTGTTAACAAGAAATTTGTGGTGTGAATGAAAAACGAGTTTTAATGACTCCAACTTAAGTGTATGTAAACTTCCGAATTCAACTGTATGTAGTAGTAAGCATATATGAGGTACCTTATAGTAGTTGTAGAGGAGAGCATTGGCACTGTCCTCATCTCCGTTGATGTGCATCATGGCCTTGGAGGCGGCGGTCAGGGGGTTCCCTAGGAAGGTCCTCCAGTCCTCGTCATGCTCTGTGAGCGCCTGCCGCCGACCACCGCTGTATGACGCCTCATTCTGGAACACCAGAACACCTCTCTTTCTGCACAGTGAGACAGTCCGACATTAAGTTCAGATTCAGAACTCCCCACTTTCTGCACAGTGGGGCATCCAACATTAAGTTCGAACCCTGCTATTGGTAATAATGTAAACTGGTAGCTAAGGAGATAAGTGAACAAATATTTACTCCCAGTCTATTCAAACGAAATATATGTGTAAGGGGTGTGGGTTATTGTAGTTGTTGTGAGTAAAAAAATGTTTGACAGATCTTGAAGATCATTCTATCTATACCAGAGGGTATAACACTCTGCATTGCTGTTATTATGCCCAATAATAGTCCTAACCTCTTCAATGTACACACATAGAAGAAGTCCCATAGAGTGAACAGGAGGAAATGTAAGCGTTAATGCCAACCGCAGCATGAAAAATGCCGACCGCGCCGCAATGATCTCTGTTGGGACCCGCATGTCCCGCGGGCATCCCGTGGGAATGCAGCCATCTAACGTCAGGCCATCTAAGTAGCCAGATCGCTGATCCTGCTCTACCAGCAAGACCGGTCTTCATCGCGCTGACTGTGTCATTACAAATTACTTCCATTGTTTTGTTTATATACAAGACATTACCTTTGTACAAACATTGCACACTTTAATTGTGTGTCTGTGTGTGTAGCACACATAGTCTGCCTGAGAAGTTCAATGCACAATCATATAGTGGCACTAATCATTTGAAGACAGTTTGCCAACTAAATCTACCATTCTACCATTCTTAAAACTAGGCGACATGGAAAGTCAAAGAAGCTCAGCAATCCCCTAATAACTGATCATTAAATATAAAATGTATCCTTTGTCATCTAAAAGCTGCTGCGCGTTATTGCGGACCTGTGTATGCCTATAAGTGTACATATAGCCTACACCAAAGATAACTGGACCGTGTACTTACTTTGCAAGCTCCTGTGTCATTTCCCGCTGTCGGACTGGACTTTCAAGTTGTAACGGTAAATTCCGATCCGTCCAATATAAAAAAAAACACGAGATGCTGGTAGGTAAACTTATGTCAACCTTGTCCTTCAGAACTAGTTTAGTCGGCTTTTCTCGATCTATGAGCTGGAGCCGGAGTTTTGACTGCTATAGGCCACGAGATTGTCTTGCTGTGACACATAATGGGCGGGGTTTCAGAGACATTATCATAGGCCTAGGGAAAATAGTGCCTTCAGAAAGGATTCATATTTATTCCACATTTAGTTGTTACAGCCTAAATTCAAAATGGATGAAATATATTTTTTTAAGTCTCACTTGTCTTCACACAATTCTCCATAATAACGTGAAAACATGTTTTATAAAATATTTGCAAATGAAAATGAAATACCGAAATATCTTATTTACATAAGTATTCCAAACCTTTGCTATGTCACACCACAATGAGCTCAAAGGTGCATCCAATTTCTTTTGATCATCCTTGAGATGTCACTACAAAAATTATTAGAGTCCACCTGTGGCCAATTCAATAGTTTGGACATCATTTAGAAAGAAACACCTGTCTATATAAAGTCCTACAGTAAAAAGTGGATGTCAGAGCTGAAACTACTGTATACCATGAAGTCCAAGGAACTGTCTGTAGATTTCCGTAATGGAATTGTGATTAGACATAATTGGGGAAGGGTATAAAACAATTTCTAGAGTGCTGAAAGTTTCCAAGAGCAGTGGTCTCCATTATTGGGAAATTGAAAAAAATATGAAAGCACCTAGACTCTGCCTTGAGCTGGTCGTCCGACTAAACTGAGCAACCGGATAAGAAGCACCTTGGTCAGGGAGGTGACCAAGAACCCAATGACCACTTGGACAAAACTACAGAGTTCCTTGGCTGAGATAGAAGAACATGCCAGAAGGACAACAGTCTCTGCAGCACTTCCCCAATCTGGGCTTTATGGGAGAATGGCCATTTGGAACCCACTCCTTTGAAAAAGGTACATGAAAGACTATTCTGTCTGATGAGACAAAAATGTAACTCTTTGGCCTGAATTCAAAGTGCTATGTCTGGAGAAAACCAGGCACAGCTCATCACCGTCTAACACCATCCCTGCCAAATTCTACATGAATCTTCAACACAGGAACGATACCAAAAATAATTTGCAGAAACTCATTACTAAAGACGAAGTCACCTATGACTCTCCAAATTATATTTGAAAAAGCAAGCTAAATACTTTAAGCAGATGTTTTATTTTCAGTCTCCTCCTCACTCTATGAATGATGATTACTGTAAGGAATTCTTTCCAAATAATACAAAATTGAAAATGAACAAATTCACAAAAATATCAATGTGAAGGCCAATGAAAGGTATAATTTAAATAATTTAAATCTGGAAAAACCCCAGGGCTTGATTGCATACCTGCAGCAGGGTAGCCTAGTGGTTAGAGCGTTGGACTAGTAACTGAAAGGTTGCAAGTTCAAATCCCCAAGTTGACAAGGTACAAATCAGTTCTGTTCCTAGGCTGTCATTGAAAATAAGAATTTGTTCTTAACTGACGTGCCTAGTTAAAGGTAAAATATCAAGCCTTTTTTAATGTACTCAAATTAGTAGCTTGTTTTAACTACTCAGATAAAAAATGGTCTGTCAGGTACGCAGCAGGAAGGTCTGTTTTCACTATAACTAAAACAATACCCAGATGACAAACATAAAGATCCAGCCCATCTAAATAGTTGAAGGCCTCTTTCACTTCAATGTTGTGAATTAAAAAATACGGCCAAAATGCATCGCACACAGAATTAAAAATGTTTTACCAGGTATTGTTCATCCTGATCAGACAGGTTTTATTGAGTGTATGAACAATACTCCATCACCTATTCTGCCTTCCTCGTGATGATTTATTTGATCAATTGAATGGCAAATTAAGGGCAACCATTGATGCCATAGCTCCAGTAAAGTTGAAAAGGGCCACATCCAAACAGAGAGGCCCTTGGATGAGTGAGGAAACTAGTAAATTCAATAAAAATTGCAGAAAGGCGGAGCAGAAGTGGAGAAAGTCAAAGTTGCAGGTCCATTATGATATTCTGAGAGAGCAACTTGGCATATTTAACAAGGCAATTAGAAATGCCAGATGGGCTCATTTCTCTAACTTGATCACTAATAATCAGAATAATTTGAGAGTGCTCTTCTCGACCATTGATGGCCTAATAAATCCTACCCACGCAAACCTATGTGAACTTTCCTCCACATCTAAATGTGATGAGTTTGCAGCATATTTCAGAGATAAGATAACTAACATTAGGCTGGGTATCAGTCAAGCAAAACCTGATGAGAGGTTTGATATGTGCCTTAGCCTACCACGCAAAAGGCACTATGGATTTTCCCTGGTTGACACAAATCAAATCAAATCAAATGTATTTATATAGCCCTTCGTACATCAGCTGATATCACAAAGTGCTGTACAGAAACCCAGCCTAAAACCCCAAACAGCAAGCAATGCAGGTGTAGAAGCACGGTGGCTAGGAAAAACTCCCTAGAAAGGCCAAAACCTAGGAAGAAACCTAGAGGAACCAGGCTATGAGGGGTGGCCAGTCCTCTTCTGGTTGTGCCGGGTGGAGATTATAACAGAACAAGGCCAAGATGTTCAAATGTTCATAAATGACCGGCATGGTCCAATAATAATAATCACAGTAGTTGTCGAGGGTGCAACAAGTCAGCACCTCAGGAGTAAATGTCAGTTGGCTTTTCATAGCCGATCATTAAGAGTATCTCTACAGCTCCTGCTGTCTCTAGAGAGTTGAAAACAGCAGGTCTGGGACAGGTAGCACGTCCGGTGAACAGGTCAGGTTTCCATAGCCGCAGGCAGAACAGTTCAAACTGGAGCAGCAGCACGACCAGGTGGACTGGGGACAGCAAGGAGTCATCATGCCAGGTAGTCCTGAGGCATGGTGCTAGTGCTCAGGTCCTCCGAGAGAGAGAAAGAAAGAAAGAAAGAAAGAAAGAGAGAATTAGAGAGAGCATACTTAAATTCACACAGGAGACCGGGTAAGACAGGAGAAGTACTCCAGATATAACAGACTGACCCTAGCCCCCCGACACAAACTACTGCAGCTTAAATACTGGAGGCTGAGACAGGAGGGGTCAGGAGACACTGTGGCCCCATCCAATGATACCCACGGACAGGGCCAAACAGGAAGGATATAACCCCACCCACTTTGCCAAAGCACAGCCCCCACACCACTAGAGGGATATCTTCAACCACCAACTTACCATCCTGAGACAAGGCTGAGTATAGCCCACAAAGATCTCCGCCACGACACAACCCCTGATGACAGATTTGCAGACTCTTGGCATTCTCTTAACCAGCTTCATGAGGAATGCTTTTCTAACAGTTCTGAAGGAGTTCCCACATACAGCTCTGGAAAAAATGAAGAGACCACTGCAAAATGATCAGTTTCTCTGGTTTTACTATTTATAGGTATGTGTTTGGGTAAAATTAACAATTTTGTTTTATTCTTTAAACTACTGACAACATTTTTCCCAAAATCCAAATAAAGATATTGTCATTTAGAGCATTTCATTTGCAGAAAATGACAGATGCAGTGTTGTCAGACCTCGAATAATGCAAAGAAATTAAGTTCATATTCATTTTTAACAACACAATACTAATGTTTTAACTTAGGAAGAGTTCAGAAATCAATATTTGGTAGAATAACCCTGATTTCATGTGTCTTGACATGCTCTCCATCAGTTTTTCACATTGATGTTGGGTGACTTTATTTGATTAACCTTTATTAAAACAGGAGAAACAAGCTGAGACAGAGTCTCTTTTACAGTTGTGCCCTGTGATACAACAATACAAACACAGCAATTAATATGAATTTAAAACCAAACAAAATGAAAACATATAAAAAGTACAAGTGTCTAGTTTCTTTATTTCTATGTTTCTATTTCTTTGTGTTTGGCCGGGTGTGGTTCTCAATCAGACGCAGCTGTTGATCGTTGTCTCTGATTGAGAATCATACTTAGGTAGCCCTTTACCCACCTGTCTTTGTGGGAAGTTGACTTTGTTTAGGGCACATAGCCTTTAGCTGCACGGTCTGTTTTGTAGTGTTTATTGTTTTGTTCGGCGTCATTTTTATTCAATAAAGGAAATGTACGCTCACCACGCTGCGCTTTGGTCCTCTTCCGCTTTGGTCCTCTGCCGTAACAACAAGACGGAGATGAAAAATATGTTTATACACTTTTATAAGAAAAACACATTACAAAAGGACATCACAGTTTATACTAAAAAGTTAATGTAATGTGCATTTAAACTGTCTTACAGGCACCAAAACATCTAACTGGAGTTCTCTCTGCAATTCATTCCATGAGTGTGGAGCATGATATTGAAATGCCGTTTTGCCTAACTCAGAGTGAATCTGGGGCATCTCTAGCACTAGCATGTCCTGTGACCAAGTCTGATAAATTCTGTTTGACCACTGGATTGTTGAGTTAAGATAATTAGGAAGTTTCTGTAATACAGCTTTATAGACAAATATCAACCAGTGTCTGGTCCTTCTAAAAGTCAGGGAGTCCCAGCCAGCCAAAGTGTATAAAAGGCAATGATGTGTGCAAAAGTAACAAAGCACAACGCTGCATGATACACTGCATCCAATGTCTTCAGTACTGATGCTGATCCATGCATATATAAAACATCCCCATAATCAAGCACTGACATAAGTGGCCTGTACAATTTATGTTCTGTGCTCTGATGACACAGCTTCTTTGCCATCTCAGTTATGAGTTTTAAAAGAGATGATCATCTAACCAAACTCCAAGGTATTTATAGGTGGGAACACATTCCGAAAGACAGCCATCATGGGGAGCGATGTTCAGATTTTCCAATTGTATGCCACTCCTGGAGCAAAAATGTAAGTAGCTTGGCTTTGTTTGATGGCTTGTGGCCATCCATCTTCCTCTTGATCACATTCCAGAGGTTTTCAATGGGGTTCAGGTCTGGAGATTGGGCTGGCCATGACAGAGTCTTGATCTGGTGGTCCTCCATCCACACCTTGATTGACCTGGCACTGTGGCTTGTAGGCCTCTCCAGGTCTCGCACCCACTGTGAAATTTGGTGATGATCTGGAGTGACTTGAAGATTGCTGTTCACTGCCGCTCCCCATCTAACTTAACAGAGCATGAGAAAATCTGCAAGGAAGAATGAGAGAAAATCCCCAAATCCAGATGTGCAATGCTGATACAGACATACCCAATACGACTCAAAGCTGTAATCGCTGCCATAGGTGCTTCTACAAAGTTTTATAGAAGTGTCTGAGAATTGGGACAAAGCAGTCCAAAACCACTAATGGCAGGTAACACCCATTACCTGTCCTTCACACTCAAAACTAAAGTAACACGCAAATTGACAGCCTGTAGTCTTAGCCTAAAATGTCAGGTATTCCTTAATTAACAGAGTTGCAAAGCCATATGTGCATAAATGTCTGATTTTTATGAACCTCAATTCATAGCTGGGACAAAGGTTCACGTATAACATTGTAATAACAGAAAATATAGTTTAATATAACTGAAAGTACAGCATGTTCATAAACATCATTTCGCATCGTAATCGCATTGTAATCCACAGGCAATTTGTACAAAAAGGCAAACACTCAATCATGTTACATCGAGACAAAAACGAAAGTAATCCGTCAGCATGGCATTATGGCACAGTAACAATCCATAGTAGTTGGTCCCGATGAAGTCACTCTCTTTAGCTGCCTAGAGAACAAAGTTGTTTTTCTGGTTTGTTTACCGTTGGGCTGTTTTCTGGGCTGTGTCTTTGTGGGCGTAGTTAAAGCTCTAGCCCAGGGCTTGCTGCTCCTGAGGAAATGCCTCTCCACCTTCAGTACTTCTTCATACACACAGTCAGGTTTCACCCCCAGGAAGGAGAACCGGTCCAGTAGCCATTCGTACATCCTGAGGAGAGTGGCCTCCATCTCTGCATAGTGGTTCTTACAGAACCTGAGGGGGAAACAAAACATTGCAGAAAAACTCAATGAAGTTCGCTAGATTTCCATCCAATTGGCGACAAGATTTTCAAGCGATTATAAGAAAATATGCACATTTTCGCACCAGTGGTGTGTTTCCACCAAACAGACTTGCTGTGGATAATAATCCGTGTTTGACGATGTACTAAACAACATTTACTTTGATCGATGCTTGAAAACTTAAGCATTGTGTCACCAGAATAAGACCCTGGATATTTATTGGAAAGGAGCATCAAGCTCCATCACTGTGCACTTTCACCACCGTGTGAAGTTCATACATTTATTTAATCTGTAGCCTACAGTTCCTTCAGAAAGTATTCATACTCCATGATTTATTCCACAGAGGCTGAATTCAAAATGGATTAAAAAAATAATAATTCTCACCAATCTACACACAATACTCCATAAGGACAAAGTGAAAACGTTTTTAGAAATGTTAGCACATTTTTTGAAAGTGAAATACAGATCTCATTTACATTAGTATTCACACCAGAGTCAATACTTTGTAGAAGCACCTTTGGCAGTGATTAACGCTGTGAGTCGTTCTGGGTAAGTCTCTCAGAGTTTAACACATCTGGATTGTGCAACATTTGCCATTATTCTTTTAGAAAATCTTCAAGCTCTGTCAAATTGGTTGTTGATCATTGCTGGACAGCAATTTTCAGGTCTTGACCTAGATTTTCAAGTAGATTTAAGTCAAAACTAACTCGACCACATTCACCGTCTTCTTGGTTAGCAACTTCAGTCTAAATTTGGCCTTGTTTGAGGTTTTTGTCCTGCTGAAGGTAAATTCATCTCCCAGTGTCTGGTGGAAAGCAGACTGAACCAGGTTTTCCTCTAGGATTTTGCCAGTGCTTAGCTCCATTCCATTTATTTTTTATTCTGAAAAACTTCCGTAGTCCTTAAGCATTATAAACATTATAAGCATACCCATAACATGATGCAGGAACCACTATGCTTGAAAATATGAAGAGTGGTACTCAGTAATGTGTTGTATTGGATTTGGCCCAAACATAACATTTTGTATTCAGGACAAAAAGTGAATTGATTTGCCATTTTTTTTGCAGTATTACTTTAGTGCCTTGTTGCAAACAGGATGCATGTTTTGGAATATTTGTATTCTGTACAGGCTTCCTTCTTTTCACTCCGTCAATTAGGTTATTATTGTGGAGTTAACTGAGGATGGATCAACAACATTGTAGTTCTCCTATCACAGCCATTACACTATAACTCTTTTGAAGTCACCATTGGCGTCATGGTGAAATCCTTGAGCGTTTTGCAGATAATTTTACAGTATCAGTCAAAAGCTTTGACACACCTACTCATTCAATGGTTTTTCTTTATTTTTACTATTTTCTACATTGTACAAAAAGTGTGAAGATATCAAAACTATGAAATAACATATGGAATCATGTAGAAACCCCAAAAAGTGTTAAATAAATCAAAATATGTATTTTATTTTAGATTCTTCAAAGTAGCCACCCTTTGCCTTGTTGACAGCTTTGCACACTCTTGGCATTCTCTCAACCAGCTTCACCTGGAATGCTTTAACAGTTTTGAAGGAGGTCCCACATATGCTGAGCACTTGTTGGCTGCTTTTCCTTCACTCTGCGGTCGAACTCATCCCAAACCATCTCAATTGGGTTAAGGTCAGGTGATTGTGGAGGCCAGGTCATCTGATGCAAAACTCAATCACTCTCCTTCTTGGTCAAATAGCCCTTACACAGCCTGGAGGTGTGTTGGGTCATTGTCCTGTTGAAAAACAAATGATAGTCCCACTAAGCGCAAACCAGATTGGGTGGCGTATCACTGCGGAATGCTGTGGTTGCCATGCTGGTTAAGTGTGCCTTGAATTCTAAATAAATCAATCACCGACAGTTCTACCAGCAAAGCACCATCACACCTCCTCCTCCTCCATGCTTCACGGTGGGAACCACACATGCAGAGATCATCTGTTGACCTACTCTGCGTCTCACAAAGACACAGAGTTTGGAACCAAAAATCTCAAATTTGGACTCCGACCAAAGGACAGATAATGTCCATTGCTCGTGTTTCTTGGCCCAAGCAAGTCTATTCTTATTGGTGTCCTTTAGTAGTGATTTCTTTGCTGCAATTCGACCATGAAAGCCTGACTCACACAGTCTCCTCTGAACAGTTGATGTTGAGATGTCTGTTACTTGAACTCTGAAGCATTTATTTGGGTTGCAGTTTCTGAGGCTGGTAACTCTAAATGAAGTTATCCTCTGCAGCAGAGGTAACTCTGGGTCTTCCTTTCCTGTGGCGGTCCTCATGAGAGCCAGTTTCATCATAGCGCTTGATGGTTTTTATGACTGCACTTGAAGAAACTTCCAAAGTTCTTGAATTTTTCCCGATTGACTGACTTTCATGTCTTAAAGTAATGATGAACTGTTGTTTCTCTTTGCTTATTTGAGTGGTTCTTGCCATCATATGGACTTGGTCTCTTCTGTTTACCCCACCTTGTCACAACACAACTGATTTGCTCAAATGTATTAAGAAGGAAAGAAATTCCACAAGTTAACTTTTAACAAGGCACACCTGTTAATTGAAATGCATTCCATTCTCATGAAACTGGTTGAGAGAATGCCAAGAGTGTGCAAAGCTGTCATCAAGGCAAAGGGTGGCTACTTCTCAAATATAAAATATATTTTGATTTAACACCTTGGTTACTACATGATTTCATATTTGTTATATCATAGTTTTGATGTGTTCACTATTATTCTACAATTGAGAAAATAGCAAAAATAAAAATAAAAACCCTGGAATGAGTAGGTATGTCCAAACTTTTGACTGGTACTGTATGTGTGGGGTACAGAGTTGAGGTAGTTATTCAAAAACCATGTTATACACTACTATGGCACACAGTGAATCACAGTTGTTAAGCTAATTTTTACTCATAAACTTATCTAGGCTTGCCATAGCAAATGGGTTGAATACTAATTGACTCAAGACATTTCAGCTTTTAATTTTTAATTAATTTGTAAACATTTCAAAAAGTGTAATTCTACTTTGACATTATGGGGTATTGTGTGTAGGCCAGTGACACAATCTCAATTTAATCCATTTTAACGTGGAAAAAGTCAAGGGGTGTGAATACTTTCTGAAAGCTCTGTAATAAACTGCATGGTTTCCGGAGTCGTAGTGGGAGGACCACACACACACCATATCATTGTGACTCCAAGTTTACTTTCCACTGTCATCTCACATAATTCATTTTACAGACACAAAAAGATCCCACCATGTCGAACAAACAAATTAACTGTATGTTTCAGCATTCATAAAACTATACTGAAACTTCCTGTTTCCCTCACAACTGTCGTGATTTAGTTTTTTAATACGGTATGACTTTACTCAATGTAGCCTTCCTGTGTTGCTCAGTTGGTACAGCATGGCGCTTACAATGCCAGGGTTGTGGGTTCGATTCCCACGGGAGACAAGTACAAAATGTATGCACTCACTACTGTAAGTCACACTGGATAAGAGAGTCTGGTAAATGAGTAAAATGTAAAAAGTACACTACTCTAGCCCTGTGCTATAAGTGGAGCAGAATACCGGTGAGTTGTGCCTACAGACCAATCTGAAAGAGTTGTATATAACTTTCATGAAGCAAAGGAGATTGAACAGTGGACTCCTAAAAGCAGAGTGCCTCTTTGCCAATGGTTTGTCTCACGTCCCTGTTTGCTCCTTTCCTTGTGCATATGACAAATAACCAGTGTGTAAACAGCATACGACAGACATCCTGGTCCTCTCATCCAGACCATATTTAAACAGAGCACGTGTCTTGGCCGTTTTGTTTATACATGTACAGTGGGGCAAAAAAGTATTTAGTCAGCCACCAATTGTGCAAGTTCTCCCACTTAAAAAGATGAGAGGCCTGTAATTTTCATCATAGGTACACTTCAACTATGACAGACAAAATGAGGGGAAAAAAATCCAGAAAATAACATTGTAGGATTTTTTATGAATTTATTTGCAAATTATGGTGGAAAATAAGTATTTGGTCACCTACAAACAAGCAAGATTTCTGGCTCTCACAGACCTGTAACTTCTTCTTTAAGAGGCTCCTCTGTCTTCCACTCGTTACCTGTATTAATGGCACCTGTTTGAACTTGTTATCAGTATAGAAGACACCTGTCCACAACCTCAAACAGTCACACTCCAAACTCCACTATGGCCAAGACCAAAGAGTTGTCAAAGGACACCGGAAACAAAATTGTAGACCTGCACCAGGCTGGGAAGACTGAATCTGCAATAGGTAAGCAGCTTGGTTTGAAGAAATCAACTGTGGGAACAATTATTAGGAAATGGAAGACATACAAGACCACTGATAATCTCCCTCGATCTGGGGCTCCACGCAAGATCTCACCCCGTGGGGTCAAAATGATCACAAGAACGGTGAGCAAAAATCCCAGAACCATACGGGGGGACCTAGTGAATGACCTGCAGAGAGCTGGGACCAAAGTAACAAAGCCTACCATCAGTAACACACTACGCCGCCAGGGACTCAAATCCTGCAGTGCCAGACGTGTCCCCCTGCTTAAGCCAGTACATGTCCAGGCTCGTCTGAAGTTTGCTAGAGAGCATTTGGATGATCCAGAAGAAGATTGGGAGAATGTCATATGGTCAGATGAAACCAAAATATAACTTTTTGGTAAAAACTCAACTCGTCGTGTTTGGAGGACAAAGAATGCTGATTTGCATCCAAAGAACACCATACCTACTGGGAAGCATGGGGGTGGGAACATCATGTTTTGGGGATGTTTTTCTGCAAAGGGACCAGGACGACTGATCCGTGTAAAGGAAAGAATGATTGGGGCCATGTATTGTGAGATTTTGAGTGAAAACCTCCTTCCATCAGCAAGGGCATTGAAGATGAAACGTGGCTGGGTCTTTCAGCATGACAATGATCCCAAACACACTGCCCGGGCAATGAAGGAGTGGCTTCGTAAGAAGCATTTCAAGGTCCTGGAGTGGCCTAACCAGTCTCCAGATCTCAACCCCATAGAAAATCTTTGGAGGGAGTTGAAAGTCCGTGTTGCCCAGCAACAGCCCCAAAACATCACTGCTCTAGAGGAGATCTGCATGGAGGAATGGGCCAAAATACCAGCAACAGTGTGTGAAAACCTTGTGAAGACTTACAGAAAACGTTTGACCTCTGTCATTGCCAACAAAGGGTATATAACAAAGTATTGAGATAAACTTTTGTTATTGACCAAATACTTATTTTTCACCATAATTTGCAAATAAATTCATAAAAAATCCTACAATGTGATTTTCTGTATTTTTCTCCTCATTTTGTCTGTCATAGTTGAAGGGTAACTATGATGAAAATTACAGACCTCTCTTATCTTTTTAAGTGGGAGAACTTGCACAATTGGTCGCTGACTAAATACTTTTTTGCCCCACTGTATATTTATAAATCTCTACATGGCGGCAACAATTAACTTTTTTCTAAAGTGTCATCATTCCTATGACCTATATGTGGGGGGGGGGGGGGGGGGACTATTTATTTAGCTGAAACTAGATTTAAATCGAGATGGTGAAGATGGGCCCTATAAAAGTAAAACTGAAAGAGTCCCTGTGAGACGACAGGTTAGAAGGGAGTCACTCTCCACAGAAATAGAATGAGTAAGGTGGAAAAGAAAGCGGAGGGGAGAGGGTAGCTTGGTAGATTTGATCAGTGCTGACAGTGAAAACATCCCCCATCAGAGAAGAGAGAACACACAGGCCTGCATGACCCCTCTCCTTCACCCAGCACATACAACCGCCATAAGCTCTCAGCAGTCTGGGAACTGGGCACCGTGTCTGTCTGAAGGCTATTGCTGTTGTATACAACATCAGTTAGGATGACACCATCACCTCTGTTTTGGTTTATGCGAAGTGATTCAGGGTAAGGGAGGTCTACTTTGTTCATCACTGAGTCTACTTATGGCGTCTCATGCAACCGGGCACTGGGACTTACCTGGGCTTGCAGGCCCTCAGGGCTGGGTGCCAGTATTTAGGTTGGAGGGCTGGAGGGTTGCTCTCCATGGTTTGGTGGTGCAGGCTGGGCCCGGAGGATGTAGGGGCCGCAGGGGAACCAAACAGCTACTGGAAACTCATCTGTAGCTGCTCTGCATCACCTAGAGAAGGTGAGGATGGGGGTGGTTAGTGTGAGAGGGATGATGGTGAGAAGGAGGGTGAGGGAAGAGAGTGTGGTTAGTGGGAGAAGGTGAGGGAAGATGGGGAGAGGGAGGGTGAGGGAAGAGTGTTAGTGGGAGAGGGTGAGGGGGGAGAGGGAGTGGGAGGGTGAGGGAATAGAGTGTGGTGTGAGGGTGAGGGATGATGGTGAGAAGGAGGGTGAGGGAAACGTGTGGTTAGTGGGAGAAGGTGAGGGAAGATGGGGAGAGGGAGGGTGAGGGAAAATAGTGTGGTTAGCATGAGGGTGAGGGAAAACAGTGTGGTTAGTGGGAGAAGGTGAGGGAAGATGGGGAGAGGGAGGGTGAGGGAAAAGAGTGTGGTTAGCATGAGGGTGAGGGAAAACATTGTGGTTAGTGGGAGAAGGTGAGGGAAGATGAGGAGAGGGAGGGAAAGCAGTGTGGTTAGTGGGAGAGGGAAACGGGGGGGGGGTGAGGGAAAATGGGGTGGAGAAGAGCGAGATTAGCAAAAGCAGAAGGACACTGATAACAGTGCCTGAACCAGGTTACGCCTGTGTATAGCTCCATTCTGTTTATTTTTTATTCTAAAAACTCCCCAGTCCTTAGCGATTACAAGCACATCCATAACATGATGCAGCCACCACTGTCGTTGAAAATCTGGAGAGTGGTACTGTAATGTGTTGGATTAGATTTGCCCCACATTTTTGTTGTTGCAGTATTTGTATTCTGTACATGCTTCCTTCTTTTCACTCTGTCAATTAGGTTAGTATTGTGGAGTAACTACAATGTTATTGATACATCCTCAGTTCTTCTATCACAGCCATTAAATGGTAACTGTTTTGAAGTCACCATGAAATCCCTGAGCGGTTTCCAGATAATTGTATGTTATACACAACTAGTGAGTCCATGCAACTTGTGAGTTGTTAAGCACATTTTTACTCCTGAACTTATTTAGGCTTGCCATAGTAAAGTGTTTGAATTCATATTGACTCAAGACATTTCAGCTTTTCATTTTTTATTAATTTTGTTGTGTTATGTTTTCAAAAACATAATTATGGGGTATGGGGTAACACTTTACTTGACACACATCATAACACGTTATAATATGGTTATAACACTCATGACACATTTAGACCTGTTGTCGGTGTCATAACCAGCCATAAAATAAATGCAATATACACTACATGACTAAAAGTATGTGGAAACCTGCTCATCAAACATTTCATTCCAAAATCATGGCCATTAATATGGCGTTGGTCCCCTGTTTGCTGCTATAACAGCCTCCACTCTTCTGGGGAAGGCTTTCCACTAGATGTTGGAATATTGCTGTGGGGACTTGCTTCTAATCAGCCACAACTGCATTAGTGAGGTCGGGCACTGATGTTGGGCGATTAGTGCCCGACCTGGCTTGCAGTCGGCGTTCCAAATCCTCCCAAAGGTGTTCGATGGGTTTGAGGGCAGGGCTCTGTGCAGGGCAGTCAAGTTCTTCCATACCAATCTCGACAAATCATTTCTGTATGAACCTCGCTTTGTGCATGGGGGCATTGTCATTCTGAAACGGGAAAGGGCATTCCCCAAACTGTTGCCACAAAGTTGGAACCACAGAATCGTCTAGAATGTCATTGTATGTTGTAGCATTAAGATTAGCCTTCACTGGAACTAAGGGGCCTAGCCCAAACCATGAAAAACAGCCCCAGACCATTATTCCTCCTCCACCAAACCAGAGACAGTTTGGAACTCTGTAGTGAGTGTTGCAACCGAGGACAGATGCGCTTCAGCACTCGTCGGTCCTGTTCTCGTCGGTCCTGCTTGTGTGGCCTACTACTTCGAGGCTAAGCCGTTGTTGCTCCTAGATGTTTCCCCTTCACAATAACAGCTCTTACAGTTGACCGGGGCAGCTCTAGCAGGACAGAAATTTGACGAACTGACGGTGTCACATTGAAAGTCACTGAGCTCTTCAGTAAGGCCATTCTACTGCCAATGTTTGTCTATGGAGATTGCATGGCGGTGTGCTCAATTTGATACACCCTTCAGCAACGGGTGTGGCTGAAATAGCCAAATCCACTAATTTGAAGGGGTGTTCACATGCACTATATATACAAAAGTATGTCACAACCGGTGTAAATATGGGTCATGACAGTGTTATAAGTTATGTCAGCTGTTATGACACTATGACATGGTTATGACTGCATCATAATGTGTTCTGACACCAGGTGTCAAGTAAAGTGTTACCAAGTATTGTGTATATGCCAGTGACAAAAAAATCTCAATTTTATCCATTTGAAATGCAGGCTGTAACACAACCAAATGTGGAAGAAGTCAAGGGGTGTGAATACTTTCTGAAGGAACTGTATAGGCCAGTAAGTGTAGATAACAAACATTAGCATGTTGTTTGTACCAGCTCTGTACAGCCCATTTGCCATACACCGTAAATAGTGGACATGAGGCAGCTCTTTTTATTTTAGGTCTGAACAGACTGATGCGAGTGGCACATACATCTCCTTTTGAGGACAATCAACTTGTCTTTCTTCAAAGGCTAGTGAGGTTTCTGGGGGCAAATTTCTTTTTAAAGGCGACTTATTTTAACATGTACTTTATTCCACTTTATACAGAAAGTTGTGAAATAGAGAAGATGGATGAAGGGGTAGACAGGAATTTAACCCTAGTTTCCTGTGGGGAGAAGTATATGTGATTATATGTTATGCATTACCACTAGACCACAGGCTCTGCACAGCCAACTTTTGAGAGAGAACATTGAAAGAACCAGTTAAAAATTAGAGGTGACTCACCTGGCTATGTTGTCCTGCTGTCTCTGTCTGTGGTCAGGGAAGACTGCATGATCCTGTACCACCTCCTCAGGTTAAAATTGTTCCCATCTGGCACACAGACAGGGAGGAGGACCAGACAGAATTTAGGACACTTGATCCTTGCAATGTCCCACAGAGAAGACTTCCCCAAATAAGAGGCCATTTACTAACTATTCACACAACGGGCTACTGCTAGGAACTCATAGACTTTGTTTAAGTCTGTCATTATGGACCCTTCTCAGGAGGTTGGAATTCTCTCAGATGATTTTATTACCACAGAAAATAGCAAGTGGAAACTCTAGCACCTCTGTAACCACACGTATTTCAGCCCAGCCATGTAACCTACTCTCACAAATATAAAATGGAACATTGCAAGTGATGTCCCGGTAGTCAAAGGAGACCAAAGGATTGCAGACCAACAGCAACATTCCTCCGTTCCACAGATAAGACTGCACCACAATGTTCACTCTTAATTACGTTAATTACACAATGTACAATGAGTACAAATTACAATAATCTAACAATGATAAGACAACCTGTCGCTAATGTGTGAAATACATACAGTTGAAGTCGGAAGGTTACATACACCTTAGCCAAATACATTTGAACTCAGTTTTTCACAATTCCTGACATTTAATCCTAGTGAAAATACACTCAATTAGTATTTAGTTGCATTGCCTTTAAATTGTTTAACTTAGGTCAAACGTTTCTGGTAGCCTTCCACAAGCTTCCCACAATAAGCTGGGTGAATTTTGGCCCATTCCTCCTGACAGAGCTGGTGTAACTGAGTCAGGTTTGTAGCCTCCTTGCTCGCACACGCTTTTTCAGTACCGCCCAAAAATGTTCTATGGGATTGAGGTCAGGGCTTTGTGATGGCCACTCCAATACCTTGACTTTGTTGTCCTTAAGCCATTTTGCCACAACTTTGGAAGTATGCTTGGGGTCATTGTCCATTTGGAAGACCCATTTATCTTCCTGACTGATATCTTGAGATGTTACTTTAATATATCCACATAATTTCCCTTTCTCATGATGCCATCTATTTTGTGATGTGCACCAGTCCCTCCAGCAGCAAAGCACCCCCACAACATGATGCTGCCACCCCCGTGCTTCACGGGTGGGATGGTGTTCTTCGGCTTGCAAGCCTCTCCCTTTTTCATCCAATCATAGCGATGGTCATCATGGCCAAACAGTTCTATTCTTGTTTCATCAGACCAGAGGACATTTCTCCAAAAAGTACGATCTTTGTCCCCATGTACAGTTGCAAAATCGCGGTTTTGGAGCAGTGGCTTCTTCCTTGCTGAGCGGCCTTTCAGGTTTTGTCAATGTAGGACTTGTTTTACTGTGGATATAGATACTTCTGTACCTGTTTCCTCCAGCATCTTAACAAGATCCTTTGCTGTTGTTCTGGGATTGATTTGCACTTTTTGCACACCAAAGTTCGTTCATCTCTAGGAGACAGAACGCATCTCCTTCCTGAGCGGTATGACGGCTGCGTGGTCCCATGGCGTTTATACTTGCGTACTATTGTTTGTACAGATAAACGTGGTACCTTCAGGCATTTGGAAATTGCTCCCAAAGATGACCCAGACTTGTGAAGGTCTACAATTTTTTTTCTGAGGTCTTGGCTGATTTCTTTTGATTTTCCCATGATGTCAAGCAAAGAGGCACTGAGTTTGAAGGTAGGCCTTGAAATACATTCACAGGTACACCTCCAATTGACTCAAATTATCTAAATTAGCCTATCAGAAGCTTCTAAAGCCATGACATAATTTCTGAAATTTTCCAAGCTGTTTAAAAGCACAGTCAGTTTGTAAACTTCTGACACACTGGAATTGTGATACAGTGAATTATAAGTTAAATAATCTGTATGTAAACAATAGTTGTAAAAATGACTTGTGTCATGCACAAAGTAGATGTCCTAACCGACCTGACAAAACTATAGTTTGAAATGTGTGGAGTGATTGAAAAACGAGTTTTAATGACTCCAACCTAAGTGTATGTAAACTTCTGACTTCAACTGTATTTAACAAACTGATGAAACCAACGAAGCAACTACATTATATAAACAGTTAAATGCATGCACCTTCAGATGCCTTCCATTGCATTAGCGTAAGCCCTTCCAGACATATGTAAATACATGTTTTTTCATCCTCATTCATCCAATTCGTGATAGCAAAATAAATAATCCCACCTAGCAATTCCGAAATCAAATATACTGTAACTCAATTATTGAGAATTTTCTGAACAAATATTATAGGAGAAAATTCAGCTTTTTAGCAGAATGTAAAATACAGCATAGAACAAATTGCATTGAACGTTTAAAAGGAGAAAAAGCGCAGTGCGATCCCATTGGCTGCTGATTAATCGATACATTGTTGCACTGGTGTATTGCAGACAAACCTGACAGGCAGAGATTAGCACAATACCATCCTAACATATTTAGCAGTCTTTTCCCCGGCCCTGCCCCACTTTTTTTGCGTGCCATTGGGACTGCCATTCCGGACTGGTCTAAATTGATAGTTGGGCCATTGGGTGGGGGCTTTCCCATGAGTTGGTTTAGGGGGGTGTTGGAACAGAATCTGATGGTTGCTGTCTGTATATAATGTGTAATTTTGGAAGCCACACTGTCAGCTGTCCAGTACGCTGTGCTATGAATTGAATCCCGACCTTAGTCTTTTTTTTCTCTTTTTTTATACATTATATAACATGCTACAACAGGTGCCCCATACTCAGCTACCTATGTCCCTACCCTGAGCAGGTCTGCCAGGGCCAGATGGCACATTACCAATGGTCTTGGGCATGCTCATCAGCCCCTGCTCCTCCTCTGGTGCGGGGTCAGGTAGGAAACAGCATCCACAGAGCCAGAACACACTGAGACACTGTCATCACTGATGTGTCCTGTGGAACACACATAGGAAAACTCACGTGAGCACATGAAAACATGCACAAACGCACCACACAGATGCAATGCACACTCAGAGATAATGACTAGTGTGCTGGGATTGGCTGTTCAGTGTGTGTGCGTTTGGTTTACTGTACCTGAGACAGAGCCTGCTCCACTGGCCTAGTTCCATCCCCGTCTGTTTTACTGGCAGTCATAGTCACTCATCACTGACAATTATTGGATGTTTATAAACGTTAAAACACAGCGTTAGAATTATAGTTCACAAGAAGACTGACATTTCAAATTCCGCTTCTTGTATATATCTGCCACATATGAAAATTACCTGGCAAAGAGTTGCCTCAGAATACAACTGCGTGTCCTGAACGAGTACATACGGACACGGATTACGATGGGACCGTTGTATCGGGAACTGCAGGCCTATAGACAAGACTGCTGCTCAACCTAGCCATGCAGGGACGCTAAAGTGACATTTTCCAAGCAAACGATAGAATTGCAGATTTCAAGAAAAAAAACAGGTGTCTGGAGAGACCCAGTGGATAGAGGCATTTTTCAATATGTTCCCTCTATTCTAAACTCTGACTGACGTGGGTTATGTAGACATGGATCACATACATAAATTATTGTGGTCACATCTGAGCAAAACTCTGCTCAAATTCGAAGATTAGTTCCCCTCGCAATCTGACTCCACGCCAGGGAAAGCAGTGGATACGTAATCCGTTCACCAGCACTGAAGAGACTCACAGCTTGTCACCAGTTATTGATGATAAACTATTGGAGCTGTCCTGTGACCAAGGCCTGCACGCTCGTTTTAATGAGATGCGCCTGTTCACATTCTGACTGTTCAGCAGCAGACACGATATGGCAGAGTTGAAGTGAATCCCCTTTCATTCTACCTACTTATGTGAGACCAGATTCGCTCTTGCTGCAACAAAATACAAATATAAAAAACCCTCTGGGGTCTCCCTGGCACAAAATAGTTTGAGAAAGGCTGGTCTATACTATAGGCCTAGGCTACACGAAGAGCACAGGGCAAAGCTATGTTCCTAAAATAATGAACTTCCATCCCAAGTTTTTGCGCTGCTGAGATGGTGAATATAAAACTAGGCTACACTGCATTACACACTGCAATGGATAAGGCGTTCCCTATCAAGAGGCCCGTCCTGCAATGCTCTTGCTGAAGTAAACCCCTTTGTGCTGCGGCTGCCTAACCAATGACTGTGCTGTGTACGGTGGCACTTCAGGAGGCCAGTCAATATATATATTTAAAAAATGCAATATCTGTTCACGCAGACTAGACCTACTGATGTCCTGTTCAGTTTGAAAGGGAGAGCGTGAAGAGGATGACCTCATTATAATTCATTTTAATATAAACATTTGTTTAGTTGCCCATAATGAAGCTATTTATCAGAGTTATTGACCTCAAAAAGCCCTGAGTAATTTACATACATTACTTTGCAGCCGCGGAGATGGACAGCGCATGGGTAGTAGGTAAATATAAGAAGACCTAATTAATTTAAAGTATTCATTTTAATTTGACTTTATAATACTAACAAGAGTGCTTTGTTTAAGAACCTATTCATATTCAAGAAATAACAGGTAAGCCTACCTGTTTGACAGATGAATTTATAGTCTAGCATCCATAGATTGTCAGCCAATCACTTCAGTGACCATGCACTCCTTAAATATCTGCGTCAGTGAAGAGCTTGCTGTGTTAAGGTCAAAACAGGTCTTGAATTGAGGACTTATGTTTGAGGACTTATGTGAGGGTGCTGTGGCTTATGTGAGGGTGCTGTGGCTTTTGTTGAAGAAAATGACTAAAAGCATAGGCCTACATCTTGATAATTTAAGATTTCAAAATAAATTCAAATGGACCTGATTATATAAAGCGATCTATAATGACATACATATGCTACACTGAACAAAAATAAAACACTGGTCCCATGTTTCTTGAGTTGAAATAAAAGATCCCAGAAATGTTCCATACCTACAAAAAAATGTAGCCCAGGACCTCCAAATCCGATGAGGGGGGAGGGTATTTCTGTCTGTAAGAAAGCCCTTTTTGTACAACTCATTCTGATCAGAATGAACCGAAAAACACCTTATTGAATTCACTTTTAGAAGCACGAGTTTGGCCAGTCTTTGGTTTGAGGATCATGTGGTGCGCTGTGCATGCCTAGTTGAATTTAGCCTAGCAGATGCTCTTATATTCCCATACCCTAATCAGTCAACACATCTATTTTGTAACAATATCATGGACTAAAATAAAACACATTTGAAAATGATAGTTCCCCCCCCAAAAAAAGAGTTTCAATCAATCAAATTAATTTTTAAAGCCCTTCTTACATCAGCTGATGTCAAAGTGCTGTACAGAAACCCAGCCTAAAACCCCAAACAGCAAGTAATGCAGGTGTAGAAGCACGGTGGCTAAGAAAAACTCCCTAAAAAGGCCAGAACCTAGGAAGAAACCTAGAGAGGAACCAGGCTCTGAGTGGTGGCCAGTCTTCTTCTGGCTGTGCCGGGTAGAGATTATAACAGAACATGGCCAAGATGTTCAAATGTTCATAAATGACCAGTAGGGTCAAATAATAATAATCACAGTGGTTGTAGAGGGTGCCGATCAGCACCTCAGGAGTAAATGTCAGTTGGCTTTTCATAGCCGATCATTCAGAGTATCTCTACCGCTCTTGGTGTCTCTAGAGAGTTGAAAACAGCAGGTCTGGGACAGGTAGCACGTCCGGTGAACAGGTCAGGGTTCCATAGCCACAGGCAGAACAGTTCAAACTGGAGCAGCAGCACGACCAGGTGGACTGGGGACAGCAAGGAGTCATCAGGTCAGGTAGTCCTAAGGCTATGGCTATGGTCCTCTGAGAGAAAGAAAGAAAAATAACATACTTAAATTCACACAGGACACTGGATAAGACAGGAGAAATACTCTAGATATAACAGACTGATCCTAACCTCCCTGACACAAACTACTGCAGCATAAATACTGGAGGCTGAGACAGGAGGGATCGTAGACACTGTGGCCACGTCCGATGATACCCCCGGATAGGGCCAAACAGTGCATTACAAGTGTATACTGTGCATTTGGAAAGTATTCAGACCCCTTGACTTTTCCCCCCAAAAAATGTTGCAGCCTTATTCTAAAATGTATTAAATCGTCATCGCCCCCATCCCCCCCTCAATCTACACACAATACCCCATAATGCCAAAGCAAAAACAGGTTTAGATATTTTTGCAAAGTAAAAAAACAAAACAAAAACAGATATGACAGTTACATAAGTATTCAGACCCCTGTACTCAGTACTTTGTTGAAGCACCTTTGGCAGTGATTAGAGCCATGAGTATTCTTGGGTATGACACTACAAGCTTGGCACGCCTGTATTTGGGGAGCTTCTTCCTTGCAGATCCGCGCTCAAGCTCATTCAGGTGGGATGGGGAGCATCGTTGCACAGCTATTTTCAGGTCTCTCCAGAGATGTTAGATCGGGTTCAAGTCCAGGCTCTGGCTGGCCCACTCAAGGACATTCAGAGAATTGTCCCGAAGCCACTCCTGCATTGTCTTGGCTGTGTGCCTTGGGTCGTTGTCAAGTTGGAAGGGGAACCGTCGCCCAATCTGAGGTCCTGAGCGCTCTGGAGCAGGGTCTCATCAAGGATCTCGCTGTACTCTGCTCCGCTCATCTTTCCCTCAATCCTCCCAGTCCCTGCGTCTGAAAAACATCCCCACAGCATGATGCTGCCATCACCTTGCTTCACCGTGGGGATCGTGCCAAGTTTCCTCCAGACGTGATGCTTGGCATTCAGGCCAAAGAGTTAAATTTTGGTTTCATCTGACCAGATAATCTTGTTTTTCATGGCCTGAGAGTCCTTTAGGTGCCTTTTGGCAAACACCAAGCGGGCTGTCATGTGCATTTTACTGAGGAGAGGCTTCTGTCTTGCCACTCTACCATAAAGGCTTGATTTGGCAGTGTGCTGCAGAGATGGATGTCCTTCTGGAAGGTTCTCCCATCTCCACAGAGGAACTCCAGAGCTCTGTCAGAGTGACCATCGGGTTCTTGGTCACCTCCCTGACCATGGTCCTTCTACCCCAATTGCTCAGTTTGGCCGGGCGGCCAGCTCTAGGAAGAGTGTTGTTGGTTCCGAACTTCTTCCATTTAAGAATGATGGAGGCCAGTGTGTTCTTGGGGACCTTCAATGCCGCAGACATTTTTTGTACCGTTCCCCAGATCTCTGCCTCGACCACATCCTGAGCTCTATGGACAATTCCTTCGACCTCGTGGCTCGGTTTTTGCTCTGAGATGCACTGTCAAGTGTGGGACCTTATATAGACAGGTGTGTGCCTTTACAGATCATGTCCAATCAATTGAATTTACTACAGGTTGACTCCAATCAAGTTGTAGAAACAGCTCAAGGATGATCAATGGAAACAGGATGCACCTGAGCTCAATTTTTAGTCTTATAGCAAAGGGTCTGAATACTTATGTAAATAATAAGGTATCTAAATTTCTAAAAAAAACTGTTTTTCTCTTTGACATTATGTGGTGTTGTGTAGATTGAGAATTATTATTATTTTTTAAATACATTTTAGAATAAGGCTGTAATGTAACAAAATGTGGAAAAAGTCAAGGGGTCTGAATGTCAGAATGCACTGTACCTGATGATATGTGGCTGCCGTGTGAAACAATGAATGTCTATTTCTCTAATTCATTGATGATACTTAAGTTGTAACTGGTTCTGTTGTGCTCAACTTTTACATTTGATAGTCTACGTTTGGAACAGTGCTAAAGTTGTCGCTCTTCTTTTTTACAATAGCCTGAAAAGTAAATCAAAACGTCTCTGGTGCTGCAGCATGTGCTCGCTCATTCGTCGTCATGCTTTGTGGTATTGTAAAAGTTTCTGCTTGTCTCCAGTCATGTAAAAGGACCTAGAATTGCATGACATGCATTTATAAAAAGGCAATTTTTTCAAGGACCGGTAAAAATAAGATGATTGATTCAGGCAGTGCTAACCTTCTGGCTACTTCATTTTGTAATCATTGCATGGCAAAGAACAGTTTCTAAAACTTTTATTGGTCCTAGGAGTGAGTGTAAACGGTAGATATGTTTTGTGCAATCCACTTTGTTTTAATTCTTATTTTGGGTATGGGAGAGGGTCGGGTACAAATATTTTTTTTTAGTTACATTTGGGAGGAACATTCATTTCAGAGATCCGATTGTCTGCAGGTATCCCTCATTATAAATAATATTCAGTCCCTATGCGACATATGGTCAAATCTGCCATTGAATTCTTAAGTTTCGTTTTAGCCCAAAGACAGGCAGATGGAGAGAGTCGTCTCATCTTACCGTCCAAAGGGAATCCATGTAGTCGGCTATACACACCTATTCCCCGTGGTCCGGTTCGTACAAAAAACATTCATGGTGGTGGAAAATGTTGTTTCATAAAGAATGTATGCATATTTTCCAGTTTTTTCGCCTTTGCAGTCTGAATTGAATGTTTTATGTACAAACCGGTCCATATATTTGGATGGTAAAATGAAATGACTCAAAATCGCCATCTGTCGGCTTATGGGTTAGTTTCATATTCGCTGCTAATAAATGGGCAAGAGAGCCCAGTGAAAAATCTGCGTTTGAAAAGCGTTGTTTTGCATGCAATTATTAAAACGTTCAATCACACCTGTGGCAGAGAGGCTTAAAAAACATGCGGCCAGTTGGGCTGTAATGGCAAGGTTAGACACAACAAGATAATATATATTTTCTGGCGAATCTAAAAGTGGTGAAAATTCTATAAGAAGTTATACTGTATAACCTACCGTTTATTCCTCGTCCATTTTCACACACTTTAGTTTGTTTCACTTCAGAAATTAACACATCGGTTTGTTGTTGTAGAATAGGAACTTCCTGTGTGTGTTACCAGTAAATCCATCCGTCAGGAAACAACATTATTTTAGTGTGCAACACAAGCACACAATTTATTGCCAAAAGGTTTTTAATATAAATGTTTTTATTTCGAAATTGTATAGACAGGTGTCTATACAGGTATTGTATAGACAACGCTATATCTGAACTACAGAGGAATAAAGCTACAGATATTCAATATCAGAAATGTGTTTTAGCCAGTACTCATTGAGATGGATTGCACTTGTAGTCCAATGTCTGATGTTTCCCTATAGAGGGCAACATTGACTGACGCAGAATGAGAGCCCAGTGTACTGTTGTAGCTTGTAAGAATTTACTTTTTAGTCATTTAGCAGACTGTTTTATACAATTATGGTTAAGTGCCTTGCTGAATGGCACATAAACAGATCTTTCACCTATCACCTGAGTCATCCATTACAGTAATTGCTATCCTTGTCCATACCCCACGCCTCAGCTCTGTAATCTACCCTGCTTTACTTTATTTTTTGTCATAAACTATTTCTGGTGGTGGTGTGTGTGACAGGATTGGAGTTAGCACCATGTAAACCGCAATAAAGATGAAGAGAGGGTGTGTAGGTGGATTCATTGTTTGGTAAATCCATTTGTAAGCATGAGTTTAGCTTGAGTCAAACATTCATTCAGTGAAGCGTTATCTTTTCAGGATAATTAGAATTCTTCTTACTCCATTTAATCATGCCAAGGTCTATACATAGGACCCATATGCCCCTGAATACTTAATACTGTATCTATGACATTCTAGAAAGTTGAAAAAACAACATTTGGAGGGTGTTTTTTTGTGCCTTGTTCTGTTTCTACAGACACAGAGTCTGCGTCCCAAATGGCACCCTATTCCCTATATAGCCAGCAGCATACCACCCTGCATCCCACTGCTGGCTTGCCTCTGAAGCTAAACAGGGTTGCTCTTGGTTGGTCCCTGGATGGGAGACCAGATTCTGCTGGAAGTGATGTTGGAGGGCCAATACACACACTTTTTAATTGTTTTATTTATTTATTTAACCAGGTAGGACAGTTGAGAACAAGTTCTCATTTACAACTGCAACCTGGCCAAGATAAAGCAAAGCAGTGCGGCAAAAACAACAACACAGAGTTACACAAAAACAAACGTACAGTCAACAACAACACAGAGTTACACATAAACAAACGCACAGTCAATAGTATAATATAAAAAATATATGTACAGTGTGTGCAAATGTAGAAGAGTAGGGAGGTAAGGCAATAAATAGACCATATAGGCGAAATAATTACAATTTAGCATTAACACTGGAGTGATAGATGTGCAGATGATGATGTGCAAGTAGAGATACTGGGGTGCAAAAGAGCAATAAAATAAATAACAATATGGAGATGAGGTAGTTGGGTGTGCTATTTACAGATTAGCTGTGTACAGGTACAGTGATCGGTAAGCTTCTCTGACAGCTGATGCTTAAAGTTAGAGAGGGAGATATGTCTCCAGCTTCAGTGATTTTTGCAATTCGTTCCAGTCATTGGCAGCAGAGAACTGGAAGGAAAGGCGGCCAAAGGAAGTGTTGGCTTTGGGGATGACCAGTGAACTATACCTGATGCAGCGCGTGCTACGGGTGGGTGTTGCTATGGTGACCAGTGAGCTAAGGCGGGGCTTTACCCAGCAAAGACTTGTAGATGACCTGGAGCCAGTGGGTTTTGGCAACGAATATGTAGCGAGGTCCAACCAACGAGAGCATACAGGTCGCAGTGGTGGGTAGTATATGGGGCTTTGGTGACAAAACGGATGGCACTGTGATAGACTACATCCAGTTGCTGAGTAGAGTTTTGGGGGCTATTTTGTAAATGACATCGCCAAAGTCAAGTATCGGTAGGTTTGTCAGTTTTACAAGGGTATGTTTGTCAGCATGAGTGAAGGAGGCTTTGTTGCGAAATAGGAAGCAGATTCTAGATTTAATTTTGGATTGGAGATGCTTAATGTGAGTCTGGAAGGAGAATTTACAGTCTAACCAGACACCTAGGTATTTGTAGTTGTCCACATATTCTATGTTAGAACCGTCCAGAGTAGTGATGCTACTCGGGCAGGCGGGTGCAGGCAGTAATCGGTTGAAGAGCATGCATTTAGTTTTATTAGCATTTAAAAGCAGTTGGAGGCCACGGAAGGAGTGTTGTATGGCATTGAAGCTCACACGCACTCTTCCCTCTGGTCTTAAGATCAAATCCCAATACCCTAGGGAAGTGATGGGGACATTGCCCTGCGTAGGGTGCCGTCTTTCGAATGGGATGTTAAACGGGTGTCCTGACTCTCTATGGTCACTTAAGATCCCACAGCCCTTGTCGTAAGAGTAGGGGTGTTAACCCCTGTGTCCTAGCAAAATTCCCAACCTGGTCTCCTAATTGGCGTATCTCACCTCTCTAGCTGATGTGGGGTGAGTGTTCTGTTGCAATTTGGTTGCTGTGAGCTTCCACCTTACTATGTAAAGCACTTTGAGTGTCTAGAAAAGTTATTTGTAAATCCAATCAATATAATTGTTATTATTATATTATCCCTATGGGTCCTGGTCAAAAGAAGTGCACTAAATAAGGAATAGGGTGCCATTTGAGAATGCAGACCGAGTGGGCTATGTGTTCCGCTGAAGGAGAGGAGGACCAAAATGCAGCGTGCCAGTACTGGCGGCTCTGGCGGATCCTGGCTGAATGGCGGCTCTGGCGAATTCTGGCGGATCCTGGCTGACTGGTGGTTCTGTCTGATCCTGGCTGACTGCCGGCTCTGGCGGATCCTGGATGAATGGCGGCTCTGGCGGATCCTGGCTGAATGGCGGCTCTGGCGGATCCTGGCTGAATGGCGGCTCTGGAGGATCCTGGCTGACTGGCGGCTCTGGCGGATCCTGGCTGACTGGCGGCTTTGGTGGCTCCTGGCTGACTGGTGGCTCTGGCGTCTCCTGGCTGACTGGCGGCTCTGGCGGATCCTTGCAGACTGGCGGCTCTGGCGGATCCTTGCAGACTGGCGGCTCTGGCGGCTCCTTGCAGACTGGCGGCTCTGGCGGCTCCTTGCAGACTGGCGGCTCTGGACAGGTGGGAGACTCTGGCAGCCCTGGACAGGCGGGAGACTCTGGCAGCTCTGGACAGGCGGGAGACTCTAGCAGCTCTGGACAGGCGGGCGACTCTAGCAGCTCTGGACAGGCGGGAGACTCTAGCAGCTCTGGACAGGCGGGAGACTCTAGCAGCCCCGGACTCTAGCAGCACTATGTTCCCCTTCCACAGGCTAATTTCTTATCAGGTTTGAGTCAAAGCTCGCTGTTACCGACTGGCTCAATTCAATCTTCCATCCCTAAGAGCAACATTGAACATTAACACCGCTTTGCCTTGTCATGACTCAGGATATCATCACAGCTGCTAGAGCACAGAATGTGGTTGCGTCCAGAGTGCACTACTTTCGACCATCACCCAAAAGGCACCCTATTCCCAAATGGAACCCAGACTTCCCAAATGGCATCCTATTACCTATATGCAGTAGTGCCTATTGTTGCAGAAGAAGTGGGTGGGTGGCTGGTGTTGGTGTGTTTTGGGTTTTAAGTTAAACCAAGCTTAAATGTTGTGAGCTCCCATAGTATCTCCTGTCAATCCACAGAGCAGAGCTGCCTGAACGTGGGACACCTGCCTGCCTTAGCTTCCAAAGAACCAATTTCATGGTATGCTGCACCTCAGACTGACTCCAGCATTATTTATGCAAAGCAAAACCCTGTTGTCTATGGAAATCAGTAACAGTCAGTAACTGCCTGCCTGTCTCCCTGCCTGCCTGCCTGTGTCCGCCTGCCTGTCTGCCTCCCTGCCTGCCTGCCTGTGTCCGCCTGCCTGTCTGCCTCCCTGCTTGCCTGCTTCCCTATCTCCCTGCACGACACAGCACAGTTTGAAATGCACTGCTGCTGTTCTCGCTGTGGTCCAGCAGATTTTGTATTCCTTTTGTGTTTCACAGATGGTGGAGGAGGAGGAGGAGGAGGAGACGGGCTGGTTGGTGATGTAGGCTTTGTGATAAGTCTGTTGTAAAAACCCACAGAAAAGGGGCGTGCAGAGTCTGCTAGCCTAGTGTTGCATTGCACAGTAATAAATATTTCAGTCTATTTCATTCCCTCTCTCTCACACTCTCTTCTCCTCTAAACAATGATAATGGCTCCAAAGCTGCAGCACTGGGCAAAAACTGTGCTTTTAATTTGTTCTCTTCACCTTGAGCTGTATGAATGTGTCCTAGTCCTCTCTCAAAATGTAATTAAAAAAAAAATCAACTGCAACATTCTTTGAATCGTTTGCATATTTACACATTTGTTCTCTCTCTCTCTCTCTCTCTCTCTCTCTCTCTCTCTCTCTCTCTCTCTCTCTCTCTCTCTCTCTCTCTCTCTCTCTTTCGCTCTCTCTCTTTTCTCTCTCTCTCTCTCTCTCTCTCTCTCTCTCTCTCTCTCTCTCTCTCTCTCTCTCTCTCTCTCTCTCTCTCTCTGTCTCTCTCTCTCTCTCTCTCTCTCTCTCTCTCTCTCTCTCTCTCTCTCTCTCTCTCTCTCTCTCTCTCTCTCTCTCTCTTTCGCTCTCTCTCTCATATGCATGCGCACACACACACACACACACAGTTGTGGTGGGGTGATTGGAGTCACACATTCCAGGGCCCGAGGTTGAGGCCTGTGTGGCATGTTTTAGGGGGTGAGGTAATGTGGGAACGCAACGTGGACGTCTCTGGCTGCGTCTGAAATGGCATCCTAGTCTCTGTATAGTGCACTACTTTTGACCAGGGCCCATAGGGCTCTAATCCAAAGTTGTGCCCTATATTGGGAATAGGTTGGCATTTGGGGCTTAGCCTCTCTCTGCAGGAACAGGAAGGGAACCATCTCCAGAGAGTCTGTTCTGTCGGTGAGAAGAACTCTACCCACGACTAAAATAGACTCAACAGCAGTTCTATTGCTCCATTTCTTTCTCTACAGTAAATCACCTTGGAGCTGCTCCAAAACACACAACTTGTCTTGTTACTGTTAGAATAGTGTTCAAATTAAAACCACACAAAATGTATCTTATTAGTCTTCTCGTGTAAGGGCCTTGACTTGGGGTCATGTCATATATTCATTGACAAGCATCCACAAATGTGGTGATGGAAAAATAAAGATCCGCTGGCTGAGAAAAGAGGACGAGGTATTTTCATGTGTCCGTTTTCTGTGTCGGTGTGTGTTTTCTCACTCACTGCAAATCCACACAGGGTAGCTCCAGCCTGCAGCCCACCACTCTGCTGCTGCGATGGGCTGGTCTCCATAGCAACTAGAGATGGGGAGCTCAGCCTCGGCTGCAGAGGGTCTCCATCACTCTCACGCATAATCAAAACTGAGACCTGTTGTGCTGTCTCTTCTTTTCAAGTGATCAAAGCTTAATCAGAAGGATAAAACCATATGTAGTGACTTTTAGCTTTTACCATCCAATTACAACCAAATATGTTATACTGTATGTATGTATGTCTGTATGTATGTCATGAGTTAGAATTGTTTATGATTTATTTATTGCAGTAATTGTATTTAAAACATCAGTGGTTGTAACAGCAGTGAGAAGTGAACAACATGAACAAAAAGAGCCGATAGTGTCCAGCCATGCGGATTACGTATGGGAGATTTTATAGTTATGGAAACCTATCTGTTATACAGTGGGATTGCAGGATCACTGCAATGGTTTCAGGTAATACTTCATGTGGTTGTTCTTCATGGCACTGTCCTCCACTCTACTGCATAGAAAAGCTTATGAGATTCCATCATATTAAGAATTCAACCATTTCAGACATTTCAGAGGTACTTCAGGTAGTAATGGCAGTTACTGTCTGGAGAGAGAGTTGTCCCTCAGGGTTAACACTCTCTGAATCGTTCTCTTCTCTCTCCATCATTGGACTGAGCTTGTTGTCATTGCAGGCAATCTCAGCGCTGTGCGTTACAGGGATGACATCCTCCTCCCTCATGTGGTACCCTTCCTGCAGACTCATCCTGACATGACCCTCCAGCATGACAATGCCACCACGCACAGATCGAGCAGTATGGCTGATTTCCTGCAAGACAGGAATGTCAGTGTTCTGCCATGGCCAGCGAAGAGCCCGAATCTCAATCCCATTGAGCATGTCTGGGACCTGTTGGATCAGAGGGTGAGGGCTAGGGCCATTCCCCCCAGAAATGTCTGGGAACTTGCAGGTGCCTTGGTGGAAGAGTGGGGTAACATCTCACAGCAAGAACTGGCAAATGTGGTGCAGTCCATGAGGAGGAGATGCATTGCAGTTCCTATTGCAGCTGGTGGCCACACCAGATACTGACTGTTTCTTTTGATTTTGATCCCCCCTTTGTTCAGGGACACATTATTCCATTTCTGTTGGTCACATGTCTGTGGAACTTGTTCAGTTTATATCTGTTGTTGAATCTTGTTATGTTCATACAAATATTTACACATGTTAAGTTTGCTGAAAATAAACGCAGTTGACAGTGAAAGGGCGTTTATTTTTTTGCTGAGTTAATTTACAATGGTGTTTGTTCTTCACTGGTTGCCCTTTTCTTGTGGCCACAGGTCACAAATCTTGCTGCTGTGATTGCACACTGTGACATTTCACCCAATAGATATGGGTGTTTATCGAAATATTTGTGGGTCTGTATAATCTCAGGTGTCTTTAATATGATCATACATTTGGCAGGAGGTAAGGAAGTGCAGCTCAGTTTCCACCTCATTTTGTGGGCAGTGTGCACATAGCCTGTCTTCTCTTGAGAGCCAGGTCTGCCTTCGGCGGCCTCTCTCAATAGCAAGGCTATGCTCACTAATTCTGTACATAGTCAAAGATTTCCTTAATTTTGGGTCAGTCACAGTGGTCAGTCATTCTGTAATTGGGTACTCTCTGTTTAGGGCCAAATAGCTTCCTGGGGTGTGCAGTTTTTTTGTAAATTCTTTCCAATGTGTCAAGTAATTATCTTTATTTTCTAATGATTTGGTTGGGCCTAATTGTGTTGCTGTCTTGGGGCTCTGTGATGTCTGTTTATGTTTGTGAACAGAGCCCCAGGACCAGCTTGCTTCGGGGGCTCTTCTCCGGGTTCATTTCTCTGTAAGTGATGGCTTTGTTATGGAAGGTTTGGGAATCGCTTCCTTTTAGGTGGTTGTAGAATTTGATAATTAGAGGGCATCGGCCTAATTCTGCTCTGCATGCATTATTTGGTGTTTTACATTGTACATGGAGGATATTTTTGCAGAATTCTGCATGCAGAGTCTCAATTTGGAGTTTGTCCCATTTTGTAAATTATTGGTTGGTGAGCAGACCCCAGACATCACAACCATGAAGGGCAATGGGTTCTATAACTGATTCAAGCATTTTTTGCCAAATCCTAATTGGTATGTTGAATTTTATGTTCCTTTTGATTGCATAGAAGGCCCTTCAATTGGCTTTGTGGAAGTTACCTTTGGCGCTGATGTTTAGGCCAGGGTATGTAAAAACAATTGTGTGCTCTAGGGCAACGGAGTCTAGATGGAATTTGTATTCGTGGTCCTGGTAACTGGACCTTTTTTGGAACACCATTAATTTTGTCTTACTGAGATTTACTTGCAGGGCCCAGGTCTGACAGAATCTGTGCAGAAGATCTAGGTGCTGCTGTAGGCCCTCCTTGGTTGGGGACAGAAGCACCAGATCATCAGCAAACTGTAGACATTTGACAGTGGTCTTGTATGTCTTCTATTTCCTAATAATTGCTCCCACAGTTGATTTCTTCAAACCAAGCTGCTTACCTATTGCAGATTTAGTCTTCCCAGCCTGGTGCATGTCTACAATTTTGTTTCTGGTGTCCTTTGACAGCTCTTTGGTTTTGGCCATAGTGGAGTTTGGAGTGTGCAATCATTTGAAAATAAATTCATTCAAAATCCTACAATGTGATTTTCTGGATTTTGTTTTCTAATTTTGTCTGTCATAGTTGAAGTGTACCTATGATGAAAATTACAGGCCTCTCTCATCTTTTTAAGTGGGAGAACTTGCACAATTGGTGGCTGACTAAATACTTTTTTGCTCCACTGTATGTATGTGTATATATATATATATGTCTATATGTATGTGTATATGTATGTGTATATATATGTCTATATGTATGTGTATATATATATATATATATGTATATATATGTATGTATATATATATATATGTGTGTGTTGAAGAGGGTGGGTCTTAAGCTGCATCCCTGTCTCACCCTGTGGAAGGAAATGTCTGTTTTTTGACCATTTTAACCGCACACTTTTTGTTTGTGTACATAGATTATAATAATGTTGTATGTTTTTCCCCCCAACACCAGTTTCTATCAATTTGTATAGCAGACTTTCATGCCAAATTGAGTCGAAAGCTTAATTTAAGTCAACAATGCATGAGAACACTTTGCCTTTGTTTGTTTGTTTGTCAATTAGGGTGTGCAGGGTGAATGTGGTCTCTCTCTCTCTCTCTTTCACACTTGCTCTCTCTCTCTCTCACACACACACTCTCACTCTCTCTTCCTCTCTTGCTCTTTCTCTTTCTTTATTCCTTTATTTCCCCTGCCAGACCTGCTCCTCAAGACAAGACAGGCACATTCCCGTTCTGGAGTTCGGGAACAAGACAGGAGAAGAAAATTCCAGAACATTCCCGGAGTCAGGTCTGGACAGGATTCTGTCCCCCTTTAGTGAAAATATTAGCACTGTGCTAGTGTCATCACCCGTAACTAACACCTCCTCCTGTAACTCCTCAGATGGCCTACAGTAACCTGTATTTATGGTACAGTAACTGAATATATATACAAACTCAAACACTCACAGCTATTGGAATTGGATACAGAAAGCCAAGTAGTCATGTTATGTTGACACCATATCATCCTCCCCCCTGAAGGAATCTCTTTGTCCTCCCCTCTTTTTCCCCTCTCTCCATTGTCATGAAATTCTTTGTGTTCCCGACACTTTGAATCATGCAAAGTTCTGAAATTCTCCATCCCTACTCAGCCTCCCATTGCCATAGTCTACATTACATGTCAACTGAAGGAGTGGTTATGGGAGTTTCCATGCATGGCTGTTGATTGCTGCATCCAGCTGCATTCTCACTCAACAGCTCTACAGCTCCTCCACACATCTGGCCCCTGAGCTGAGGGCTCTCCTCAGGAAGCACAGCTGGATGGACTGGTAGAGTAGAACTGAATCCTTCCTTATGGATAAGACCGAAACCCCATAGGGCTCTGGACAAAGTAGTGGACTATATAGGCAATAGGTTGCCATTTATGACACAACCATGGAGGCAGGCCCCTCAGAGCCCTGCTCACCTCACCCCATCTATCATGTGCATTTCACCGTACTTGAAACGGAGGGATAGGTCTGAGTGGAGGTGTAGTGGCACAGTGCAATGGCCTCACCCCTGTCACTCTGGAACAAATGACCTCACTTCAGCGTAGCCATTAGTCACAGGCAGACAGGCTATTTGACCTCTCTACCGCCACCACCAAGAGAGACAGATCTTATTCTGAACAGGATCAGGCTGCACTCAGACTGACTGCAGGTTTTTTCCAATCTCTCTCTCTCTATAAGGGCACAAGGAGAGACCCAGATGCAGACATGCGAGGCAGATGGTTTGAGTCTTTGATATTTATTATAATCCAAAGGGGTAGGCAAGAAAATGGTTGTGGACTAGCAAAAGGTCAAAACCAGATCAGAGTCCAGGAGGTGCAGAGTGGCAGGCAGCGTCGAGGTCAAGGCAGGCAGAATGGTCAGGCAGGCGGGTACAAAGTCCAGAAACAGGCAAGGGTCAAAACCAGGAGGACCTGCAAAAAGAGAATAGAAAAAGCAGGCGCACAGGAAAACCATGCTGGTTGACTTGACAAGACGAACTGGCACAGAGAGACAGGAAACACAGGGATAAATACACCAGGGAAAATAAGCGACACTTGGAGGGGGTGGAGACAATCAAAGGGACAGGTGAAACAGATCAGGGCGTGACACTCTCTCTCTCCCTTTTGTTCCCCCCCTCTCTCTCTCGTTCTCTCATTCATACACCGGGGAAGACCATAATTATGGTCAATATCAGTCATTTATATATTGAGCTAGGTATTTTACAAGCTTTATTCATCAATTGCACAACAATGACCACAGTCACCAAACAGTCGATTGTGTTTTATGAAAAGCCATACATTATGAAAAGTGCAATACTCAGTCCAAACATCCCACTAGTCTGACCTCTGAGGCAGGGCTATGGTAAGGTTAGAGCTGGGGTGTGGACATGAATCTTGAGTTAGGGTTAAGGTTATGGCTAGGGTTAGGGTTGAGCCAGGGAAAGGGAAAGGGGGATACCTAGTCAGTTGTACAACTGAATGCATTCAACTGAAATGTGTCTTCCGCATTTAACCCAACCCCTCTGAATCAGAGAGGTGCGGGGGGCTGCCTTAATCTAAATCCACGTCTTCGTCACCCAGGGAACAGTGGGTTACTGCCTTGCTCAGGGGCAGAATGACAGATTTTTAACTGGTGTGGACATGAAGCTAGGGTTAGGGTTAAGGTTATGAATAGGGTTAAGGTTGAGCCGGGATTCTTATCTTCTTGTTCTATGCCAAGCAACTAACAATGCATATTCTCAGTACAATTATCTTTAAAACACAAAGTCATTCACTTGAATTGAAAACGAAAAGAGGTGTTATAACATTTAACATGTAGCTGCTGCACCCACATACTTTTAACTTCATATCTGATCTGCATTCAGCCCTACACCTGACTACTGTTGAGGTCGTGGTGGTGCAACAAAGGGAGGCGTGGGCAAACTGATGGCGATGGGTCTCCATGGTAACCAAACACTACCACAGCACAGTGGAGTGAAGTGGCCAGTAAACTGCATGCTGCCTTACAGACAGAGAAGGAACAGGCTGCAGCAGAGCGAGGGCTGTCACGACTAGCAGTGGGGTGGCCAGGTCGTTCCCGGTGAACTCACCACAACGCCGTGACTGAGAGGAGGCACAGGATTATCTTCAGAGGAGGCTGGTGAGAGGAGGAATGAAG
Source organism: Oncorhynchus clarkii lewisi (assembly GCF_045791955.1). Classification (NCBI taxonomy): domain Eukaryota; kingdom Metazoa; phylum Chordata; class Actinopteri; order Salmoniformes; family Salmonidae; genus Oncorhynchus; species Oncorhynchus clarkii. The sequence continues at coordinate 15,835,842 of NC_092154.1, read as the reverse complement.
TGAATGGAATGGCATCAAACACATGGAAACAACATGTTTAATGTGTTTGACACCATTTCATTTATTCCGTTCCAGCCATTGCAATTAGCCGCCCTCCAATTTAAAGTGACACCAGTCACCACTGCGGCAGATGGCCATCGCTCTAGTACCTCAATCCACAGAGTGGGATCATTGGCTGAAGACAAACCCTGAGATATGCTGCTTGTCAGATGGCAGTATGACATCCAATGGGTTCTGCTTGGCTGAATGTGTGAATCCCTTTTTTTCCGTTCATCCTGATCAACCACACACACATCCACTTTTCATTTTTTTTAAACAATATTTTCAGTAATGTCTTTGTTGCTGATTGCTATAAACAGAATGAGAAGAATGGTGTGTGGGTGGAAGGAATGCATTGTAGCTACCAGCTCTTTGTGCCCATTCAACAGCCATAATACTGGCTAGGATCATTTGTATAGAATTCAAATGGGTAAGATCCAAAATGGTTTCCCTGTAGCAGTGTGCCTTCAGACGTTCATGCAAAAGCTTGTTCATTCTGAAGGCAGACTGATACTCTAAGAGTACATGTTGGTGCTCTGTTGGACAGCAGGGATGTATCCCAAATGACACCGTATCCCCTTTTCATAGGACACGTACATACACATACAAGAGTAGTGCACTATAAAAGGAATAGGGTTCTATTTGGCATGTAGATCAGAAGTGAGGTCCTCCGGTGGCTCCTGCAGTGCTTCCTACCCCTGACCATCTGTCACATCTAACATGTAATCACTGAAGGTTTTTGTCATTGAGCATGGCACCTTACCTATCTTTATCTCCATATAAAATGGTCACTATGTCAAAAACCTATTGTTGTGCAATATCACTGTAACATTCCCTGATACGGGTCATTGATGATAGATCAGAGGAAGCACATGCTTTCATTTTTAAAGGAAGGTAGATATATCAGAGAATCTACTGTAGCAACAATTTGACCTTTTACAGTGTTACTGTGTGTGTGTTGCCTGCTAGTCGCCCACCTGTTGTGTAATGGCAGCTTCTCCTCCTCTTCACCGGGCTGTAGTGTACTATAGTGTACCTCCTCCCCTGCAGCGGGCCGTAGTGTACTGTAGTGTACCTCCTCCCCTGCACCGGGCCGTAGTGTACTGTAGTGTACCGCCCCTGCACCGGGCCGTAGTGTACTGTAGTGTACCTCCTCCTCTGCACTGGGCCGTAGTGTACTGTAGTGTACCTCCTCCTCTGCACTGGGCTGTAGTGTACAGTAGTGTACCTCCTCCCCTGCACCGGGCCGTAGTGTACTGTACCTCCTCCTCTGCACTGGGCTGTAGTGTACTATAGTGTACCTCCTCCCCTGCAGCGGGCCGTAGTGTACTGTAGTGTACCTCCTCCCCTGCACCGGGCTGTAGTGTACTATAGTGTACCTCCTCCCCTGCACCGGGCCGTAGTGTACTGTAGTGTACCTCCTCCCCTGCACCGGGCCGTAGTGTACTGTAGTGTACCTCCTCCCCTGCACCGGGCCGTAGTGTACTGTAGTGTACCTCCTCCTCTGCACTGGGCCGTAGTGTACTGTAGTGTACCTCCTCCTCTGCACTGGGCCGTAGTGTACCTCCTCCTCTGCACTGGGCTGTAGTGTACTGTAGTGTACCTCCTCCTCTGCACTGGGCTGTAGTGTACTGTAGTGTACCTCCTCCTCTGCACTGGGCTGTAGTTTACCTAATGTCCTCACTAGAATAGTAAACCAACTAAATTCAGAGAAGTGAGGACATCATACCGGTCCTCACCTGAAAAATAGCTATTTTAGTGTTAGAATTAGGGGTTAGTGCTTATGCTTAGGGGTTAGAGTAATGTTATGGTTAGTGTGTGTGTGTGTGTGTGTAATCATCAATAACAATGACAGCTCTGAGCAGACTGCTAATGAGATATGTGATTGCCTGTGAAGTAGTAGACTGGTTAACTTGATTAGATCCATTCTCAGGGTAGCCGCTCAACACTGATATTTACTGAACCAAAATATAAATGCAACATGTAAAGTGTTGGTCCCCGTGTAACGTGAGCTGAAATAAAGATCCCAGAAATGTTCCATACACACAAAAATCTTATTTCTCTCAGCTTTTGTGCACAAATTAGTTTACTTCCCTGTTATTGAGCGTTTCTCTCTTGCCAAGATAATCCATCCACATGACAAGTCAGCATGATCATTACACAGGTGGTGCACCTTGTGCTGGGGACAGTAAAAGGTCACTCTAAAATGTGCAGTTTTGTCACGAAACACCATGCCACAGATGTCTCAAGTTGAAGGAGCATGCAATTGTCATGCTGACTGCAAGAATGTCCACCAGAGCTGTTGTCAGAGAATTTATCATTTCTCTACCATAAGCCGCCTCCAATGTTGTTTTAGAGAATTTGGCAATACGTCCAACTGGACTCACAACCGCAAATCACGTCAGCCCAGGACCTCCACATCTGGCTTATTCACCTGCGGGATTGCCTGAGACCAGCCACCCTGACAGCTGATGAAACTGAGGATAATTGTTGTCTGTAATACAGCCCTTTTGTGGGGAAAAATTCATTCTGATTGGCTGGGCCTGGCTCCCCAGTGAGGGGGCCCATGCTCACCCTTGGCTGCGCACCTTCCCAGTCATGTGAATTGATTTCAATTCAATGATTCCATAATATGAACTGTAACTCAATGAAATATTTGAAATTGTTGCATGTTGCATTTATATTTTATTTACAGTGCCTTGCTTCATGGTATTCTTGGGGTGATGAGAGGTGTTGGGTTTGTGCCAGACATAGCATTTTCTTTGATGGCCAAAAAGCTACATTTTTGTCTCATCTGACCAGTACCGGAGTACCTTCTTCCATATGTTTGGGGAGTCTCCCACATGACTTTTGGTGAACACCAAACGTGTTTGTTTATTTTTGTCTTTAAGCAATGGCTTTTTTTCTGGCCACTCTTCCGTAAAGCCCAGCTCTGTGAAGTGTATGCTTAAAGTGGTCCTATGGACAGATATTCCAATCTCTGCTGTGGAGCTTTGCAGCTCCTTCAGAGTTGTCTTTGGTCTCTTTGTTGCCTCTCTGTTTAATGCCCTCCTTGCCTGGCCCGTGAGTTTTGGTGGGTGGCCCTCTCTTGGCAGGTTTGTTGTGGTGCCATATTCGTTCCGTTTTTCATAATGGATTTAATGGTGGGATGTTCAAAGTCTCTGATATTTTTTTATAACCCAACCCTGACCTGATCTGTACTTCTCCACAACTTTGTCCCTGACCTGTTTGGAGAGCTCCTTGGTCTTCATGGTGCCACTTGCTTGGTGGTGCCCCTTGCTTAGTGGTGTTGCAGACTCTGGGGCCTTTCAGAACAGGTGTATATATACTGAGATCATGTGACAGATCATGTGACACTTAGATTGCACACAGGTGGACTTTATTTGATAAACTATGTGACTTCTGAAGGTAATTGGTTGCACCAGGTCTTATTTAGGGGCTTCATAGTAAAGGGGGTGAATACATATGCACGCACCACTTTTCTATTTGACATTTTTTTGAATTTGATTAAACAAGTAAATATTTTCATTTCACTTCACCAATTTTGACTATTTTGTGTATGTTCATTACATGAAATCCACATAAAAATCAAGTTAAACTACAGGTTGTAATGCAACAAAATAGGAAAAACACCAAGGGGGTTGAATACAATTGCAAGGCACTGTATCTGCCTGTGCTGCACCCCTCTGTGGTCTGTAAAACACCTGTATAATCACTGTGTGTGTGTGTGATGGATTCTCCCCTTGCTAAAAGAGGACTCCTTGAATATGAACTCGAATGGCATACATTATCGATGCTCTCCTTTCATTCTCTTTCTATAGGAGCCAATCTCTGTATCCCAAATGGCACCCTATTTGCTATTTAGTACACTACTTTTGACCAGGACGCAGTCAATGTCACCTCCATCTATTTCTTGTGAGAGTGGTTCCTCTCTGCTGCTGAAGGCTGCTAGTCTACAGTACAGAGCCTGACATGTGACATACATATGATGGGAGAACATCCTTCCATCTAAGTGGCCTCTTTCATACTCTCACAGAAGAAAACAATGACCCACACAAGCACGCAGTATGAGGCCAGATTTGAAAGCTCCTTTGGGTGGTGGACCATTCTTGATACACACGAGAAACTGTTGAGTGTGAAAAACCTAGCAGCGTTGGAGTTCTTGACACACTCGAAACGGTGCACCTGGCACTTACAGTAGAAGTGGGAAGTTTACATACACCTTAGCCAAATACATTTAAACTCAGTTTTCACAATTCCTGGCATTTAATCCTAATAAAAATGGATGCCATCTATTTTGTGAAGTGCACCAATCCCTCCTGCAGCAAAGCACTCCCACAACATGATGCTGCCACCAGCCATACTTCACGGTTGGGATGGTGTAGTTCGGCTTGCAAGCCTCCCCCTTTTCCTCCAAACATAACAATGGTTATTATGGCCAAACAGTTCTATTTTTGTTTCATCAGACCAGAGGACATTTCTCCAAAAAGTACGATCTTTGTCCCCATGTGCAGTTGCAAACCGTAGTCTGGCTTTTTTTATGGTGGTTTTGGAGCAGTGGCTTCTTCCTTGCTGAGCGGCCTTTCAGGCTATGTCGTTATAGGACTCGTTTAACTGTGGATATAGATACTTTTGTACCTGTTTAATCCAGCATCTTCACAATGTCCTTTGTTGTTGTTCTGGGATTGATTTGCACTTTACGCACCAAAGGTCGTTCATCTCTAGGAGACAGAATGCTTCTCCTCCCTGAGCGGTATGACGGCTGCGTGGTCCCATGGTGTTTATACTTGCGTCCTATTGTTTGTACAGATGAACGTGGTACCTTCAGGCATTTGGAAATGTTATTTTCTGAGGTCTTGGCTAATTTCTTTTGATTTTTCCATGAGAGGCACTGAGTTTGAAGGTAGGCCTTGAAATACATCCACAGGTCACCTCCAATTGACTCAAATTATGTCAATTACCCTATCAGAAGCTTCAGAACATAATTTTCTAGAATTTTCCAAGCTGTTTAAAGGCACAGTCAACTTAGTGTATGTAGCGCTGTACTGCAGCGCCAGCTGTGCCATCAGAGTCCCTGGGTTCGCGCCCAGGCTTGTCGTAACCGGCCGCGACCGGGAGGTCCGTGGGGCGATGCACAATTGGCCTAGCGTCGTCCAGGTTAGGGAGGGCTTGGTCGGTAGGGATGTCCTTGTCTCATCGCGCACCAGCGACTCCTGTGGCGGGCCGGGCGCAGTGCGAGCTAACCAAGGTTGCCGGGTGCACGGTGTAGCCTCCGACACATTGGTGCGGCTGGCTTCCGGGTTGGATGCGCGCTGTGTTAAGAAGCAGTGCGGCTGGTTGGGTTGTGTATCGGAGGATGAGACAAGATAGTAGCTACTACAACAATTGGATACCACGAAATTGGGGAGAAAAAGGGGTAAACAATTTTTTTTTTTATTAAATAAATAAAAAATAAAACAATTAGTGTATGTAAACTTCTGACCCACTCGAATTGTGATACAGTCAATTATAAGTGAAATAATCTGTCTGTAAACAATTGTTGGGAAAATGACTTGTGTCATGCATAATGTACAGTGCCTTGCGAAAGTATTCGGCCCCCTTGAACTTTGCGACCTTTTGCCACATTTCAGGCTTCAAACATAAAGATATAAAACTGTATTTTTTTGTGAAGAATCAACAAAAAGTGGGACACAATCGTGAAGTGGAACGACATTTATTGGATATTTCAAACTTTTTTAACAAATCAAAAACTGAAAAATTGGGCGTGCAAAATTATTCAGCCCCTTTACTTTCAGTGCAGCAAACTCTCTCCAGAAGTTCAGTGAGGATCTCTGAATGATCCAATGTTTACCTAAATGACTAATGATGATAAATACAATCCACCTGTGTGTAATCAAGTCTCCGTATAAATGCACTTGCACTGTGATAGTCTCAGAGGTCCGTTAAAAGCGCAGAGAGCATCATGAAGAACAAGGAACACACCAGGCAGGTCCGAGATACTGTTGTGAAGAAGTTTAAAGCCGGATTTGGATACAAAAAGATTTCCCAAGTTTTAAACATCCCAAGGAGCACTGTGCAAGCGATAATATTGAAATGGAAGGAGTATCAGACCACTGCAAATTTACCAAGACCTGGCCGTCCCTCTAAACTTTTAGCTCATACAAGGAGAAGACTGATCAGAGATGCAGCCAAGAGGCCCATGATCACTCTGGATGAACTGCAGAGATCTACAGCTGAGGTGGGAGACTCTGTCCATAGGACAACAATCAGTCGTATATTGCACAAATCTGGCCTTTATGGAAGAGTGGCAAGAAGAAAGCCATTTCTTAAAGATATCCATAAAAAGTGTCGTTTAAAGTTTGGCACAAGCCACCTGGGAGACACACCAAACATGTGGAAGAAGGTGTTCTGGTCAGATGAAACCAAAATTGAACTTTTTGTCAACAATGCAAAACGTTATGTTTGGCGTAAAAGCAACACAGCTCATCACCCTGAACACACCATCCCCACTGTCAAACATGGTGGTGGCAGCATCATGGTTTGGGCCTGCTTTTCTTCAGCAGGGACAGGGAAGATGGTTAAAATTGATGGGAAGATGGATGGAGCCAAATACAGGACCATTCTGGAAGAAAACCTGATGGAGTCTGCAAAAGACCTGAGACTGGGACGGAGATTTGTCTTCCAACAAGACAATGATCCAAAACATAAAGCAAAATCTACAATGGAATGGTTCAAAAATAAACATATCCAGGTGTTAGAATGGCCAAGTCAAAGTCCAGACCTGAATCCAATCGAGAATCTGTGGAAAGAACTGAAAACTGCTGTTCACAAATGCTCTCCATCCAACCTCACTGAGCTCGAGCTGTTTTGCAAGGAGGAATGGGAAAAAATGTCAGTCTCTCGATGTGCAAAACTGATAGAGACATACCCCAAGCGACTTACAGCTGTAATCGCAGCAAAAGGTGGGGCTACAAAGTATTAACTTAAGGGGGCTGAATAATTTTGCACGCCCAATTTTTCAGTTTTTGATTTGTTAAAAAAGTTTGAAATATCCAATAAATGTCGTTCCACTTCATGATTGTGTCCCACTTGTTGTTGATTCTTCACAAAAAAATACAGTTTTATATCTTTATGTTTGAAGCCTGAAATATGGCAAAAGGTCGCAAAGTTCAAGGGGGCCGAATACTTTCGCAAGGCACTGTAGATGTCCTGACCGACTTGCCAAAACTATTGTTTGTTTACAAGGAATTTGTGGTTGAAAGATTAGCTTTAATGACTCCAACCTAAGTGTATGTAAACTTCCGAATTCAACTGTGCTACCATACCCCATTCAAATGCATTTAAATATTTTGTCTTGCCCATTCACCCTCTGAATGGCACACATACACCAACCATGTCTCAATTGTCTCAAGCCTTAAAAATCCTCTTTAACCTGTATCTTCCCCTTCATCTACACTGATTGAAGTAGATTTAACAGGTGACATCAATAATGGATCATTACTTTCATCTGGATTCACCTGGTCAGTCGATGTCATGGAAATGTTATGCAGACTGAGTTTATTTTTGCTTACCAGATCTTACTATGAAGGACATCATTTGGGCCCCTCTATTCGTGCGTCCAGCGTTCACCATATTGTCTATGTAGTGCACTATGTTTGACCAGGTCTATTGTGCTCAGGTCAAAAGTAGTGCACTATAGGGATGCCATTTGGGACGTAGGCTATGTTCAGTCAGAGGGGTGTTGTGTATGATCCCGTCACGGCTAAATCTTGACGCCACACTAAATACCCCATACCATATTATCCCCCATTTAATTAGACGATTCTATCAGAGAGCATCGCCTTTTCATAATGCCCTATCAATCAGCCAGAGCAAATGTGCAGGCTGCAGCAAAAACAATTACTAGACAGACTGGTGGAAATAACAACCTATTCTCTCAATCACTGCAAGACAATGTCTGCATGACAGAAACAGGTTTGGATATTTTGTGGTTGGAATACTCAATACTGAAGAATACTAACCATAATCACTGTATGATGACAAGGATGACAATGACAGAAATATACAGCGCATAGTTTGATGGATTCTCTGTCTCTATTCAACCTGGGTGCTGTTTCACTGTGTTTTCTGTTGTAAACTGTGAATACAGGGGGTGAAAATATTTCAGCATTTGACATGAGAACAAAACACTACTTGCTTTCTCTGATCTGTCATGTAGTTAGAATGGAATCAGGAAGTAAGTCTAACAGGGATGATGAGGTCAAGGGGGCTTCCGTATCTTCTCTCTGCTCAGAATAGATTATTTACTTTTAAAGATGAACCCTTTCAAGATTATTATAAACTGGGTGGGTCGAGCCCTGAATGCTGATTGGCCCGACAGCCGTGGTATATCAAATCGTATACCACGGGTATGACAGAGCGTTTATTTTTATTGCCCTAATTACATTGGTAACCAGTTTATAATAGCAATAAGGCACCTCAGGGGTTTGTGGTATATGGCCAATATACCATGGCAAAGGGCTGTATCCAGGCACTCCATGTTGCGTCGTGCATAAGAACAGCCTTTAGCCGTTGTATATTGGCCATGTACCACACCCTCTTTGGCCTTATTGCTTAATTGATGTTGAACACAGGATTTCTATGCCTGACTTCTTCTGTGACTTCTCACCGTACTCTTCCATGGCTTCCTCTGTGATTTCTCACTGTTTGTTGTATTCATAACAGTGGCCTTGAACCCCTTGTATTCTATTTCGGGGTGTGCCATTGCTAAAATTACTTTTGTATCTTCTCTCCAACTCTAAATGTTAAACCTCTATACCTGGTCGCATCTCTATTCTCCTAAAACAGAGGAAGAAGACAGTGGAAACTTGAGAGAGATGTTGTTATATTCTTTTCCAGTCTAGCTGCAGACAAAACTTTCATTTTTACTGTCCTATTTACATTGGTAACCAGTTTATAATAGCAATAAGGCACAAATTAGCAAAATAACGAGTCAGCATAGACATAAAGGAATTTGCGTTACAAATGGCTCCCTATTCCCTTTATAGTGCACTTCTACCATAGGGCTCTGGTCAAAGGGGAACTATGTCGAGAATTGGGTGCCATTTAGGACAGAACTGATATAATATTAACAATGATGAACTCCAAGCCACCATTTTGGGGGTTAGGCTCACTGTTACCCTGAGAGATGGTAAAAATGGGGTAAACGGACACTTGGTCTTGAGGCGTTCTTACTGTAATTCACCCAGAACGCTGCAGCCCACCTGGTGTTCAACCTTCCCAACCTCTCCCATGCCACCCTACTCCTCGACACACTCCACTGGCTTCCAGTCAAAGCTCTTATCCACTACAAGACCATGATGCTTGTCTAAGGAGCAGCAAGGAAACTGACCCTCCCTACCTTCAGGCTATGCTCAAACTCTACACCCCAACCCAAGCTCTCCGTTCTGCCACCTCTGGTTCTTGGCCCTCCTACCCCTACGGGGGTCAGCTCAAAATCAACACAGTCAAAGCTCTTCCCTGTCCTGGCATGCCAATAGTGGAAGAAGCATCCCCTTCTTCCAAAAATGTCTCAAACCCTACCTCTTGAAAATGGTTTCTTATGGTGTTTTCACACATTTCACAACTATTTTAACTATCTCAGTCCTCTTTAAAGTGAACTCTGGGGTAAAGAAATAGCAAAATAACTCAGTTCTCTTTGTATTCACACTGCCTTTGCCTTAGAAGGAGGACTCTTTTGCCAGTTCACTTCACCTATTTTATGGACGAGTCCTCTTTGAACTAAAACTGCACACATTTTGGAATTTCTGTGTGTCCTTGACAATTGCTTATCAATATCCCAAAAACAGCACACATTTTTTTCCGTGAACCTGCACATCATCATCATCTTTTCTGTTTTGTGGCACCAATGTGAGGGTTCGTGGCAAGGGAAACAGTGTTGCAGTAGTCTAGTGTGTGATGTGAGAATAATGACAAGCGAACCTGGGGAGCTTTGCGTTCACATGGTCCTAAAAAAAGAAACCGGACCACGGAACTCACGCAGATCAAACTCGGACCACCTCTAAAGATGGTCTCAGTTTGGTCAGCTCTTTTGAGAGGTCTGAGTTCCTTTGGAGTGTTCACACTGCACAAAAAAAATTAAGCAAACCACACTGAGTTCACAAAAATTGTCTAAATGGGACCAAGTGTGAAAACACCCTTAAATAATCCCACAGTACTTACTTTGACTAAGATATGTGGTTGTTTCAACTAGCTATAGAGTCGATGTCCATGACCCCGTTGAAATCCCCATCAAAATCTATCTGTTTAAGCTAGTGATATCAGTTTTTTTGCATGGGCTGCGTCTCAACGTAGGTTCGCCTTCCGCATCTGTGGCAGAGCTACAGCAGCGTTTGTCACAGGTCGGTACTGCCGACTGCCAACTACTGTCTGTAGCGTCCGAACAGTTTGGGCTACACACTAATATGACCCCACCATTCGAAAGGTGAGACTCTCACATACGTTTAACCCTCACAAGACTCAACTGAAGATAGCCATGTACCAGTTTAAAACAATTATGGTAGGATATCTGGAAGTACTTTAGTGCCAAAAAAAGGGGTTAAATATGGGTAAATAAAAATATTTTTTTCAACTTTCTTACATCTCTCAGATATAGGACACACTTGGCTACCTGCCAAACCTTTTCAACTTTTACTTTTAATAACCGTTTAATCAAACTCTGTATTTAACAAGTTTACCAACGTCTTAGTTTTGTCCTCACTCAACTTTTTTCCTTCAGATTTCTCACCCCGGACGCTTTATTGGGACATGGATCTGCAGGACCTCCTCCGGTCAAAAAAACAAATATTATGCCCTCTCGTTGCAGTTGCTGTACTCATAATATACAGGACAACTATTCCCATATGGTGAGGATAGCCGAGTTGCAAGCCCGGCTTCAGACCTAATCGTTAATAAAGGGCAATTTAAGTGTAAGAAAGGATGATACAGTGTCTGTGCCAGCAGTAAATACAGGTAGTAGTGTTAATCCCCCTGCACAGTCCCTGCGGCCAGACCATTTCCTCATGACTTCTGGCACCAACAATGTTAGGATGAAACGGTCAGAGGTTGGCATCGAGTAATTGTCTCCCAGTTAGTGGGAGTGATGAGCACTACAGCAGACTTGTACAACACAATCGCTGGTTGAAAACTGTTTTCTGTCCCTCCCAAAATATAGAATTTGTTGATAACTGGTCCTCTTTCTGGGACTCACCCACAAACAGGACCAAGCCTGGCCCGATGAGGAGTGACAGACTCCATCCTAGCTGGGAGGGGTGCTCTTATCTAATCTATCAACATAAACAGGGCTCTAACTCCTCTAGCTCCACAATGAGATAGGGAGCAGACATATAGCCAGCCTGCCAGCTTAGTGGAGTCTGCCCTAGCACAGTCAGTGTGGTCAGCTAAGTTTTCCCCATTGAGACCGTGTCTGTGCCTCAATCTAGGTCAGGCAAAACTTAACATGGCGATGTTCGCCTCAGCCATCTCACTGGAATAAAGACCTCCTCCATTCCTGTCATTATAGAAGGAGATTATGATAATACCTCGTATCTCAAAGTAGGACTACTTGATGTTAGATCCCTCACTTCCAAGGCAGTCACAATCAATGAACTAATCACTGATCATAAACTTGATTGGCCTGACTGAAACATGGCTCAAGCCCGATGAATTGACTGTGTTAAATGAGGCCTCTCTTCCTGGTTACATTAGTGACCATCCCCTAACAGCGGAGGTGTTGCTAACATTTATGACAGCAAATTTCAATTTACGAAATTTAGACTGCATTTTTGTCTTTTGAGCTGGTAGTCATGAAATCTATGCAGCCTACTCAATTAATTTGTATAGCTACTGTTTACAGGCCTCCTGAGTCGTATACAGTGATCCTCACTGAGTTCCCTGAATTCCTATCGGACCTTGTAGTCATGGCAGATAATATTCACATTTTCTGTATAACTTCAATATTCACATGGAGAAGTCCACAGACCCACTCCAAAAGGCTTTCAGGGCCATCATCGACTCAGCGGGTGTTGTCCAACATGTCTTGGGACCTACGCATTTCCACAATCATACCCTGGATCTCGAATTGTCCCGTTGAATAGATATTGTGGATCTTAATGTTTTTCTTCATAATTGTGGACTCATTTGCTCAGACCCCAACCAAGGATGATCAAACGCTGCATTATAAATTCTCAGACAACCCAAAGATTCCTAAATGCCCTTCCAGGCTACCTCCACCTAAAGTGCATTCAGACATTTTACCAGCCCCGAACCGATTGTTTTGTTTGTTTATTAACGTTGTTTGTAACTTATTTTTGTACTTATTTTGAACATAATGTTGCCGCTACCATCTCTTATGACCGAAAATAACTTCTGGACATTAGGACTGCGATTACTCACCACGGACTGGCAGAATCCTTTTTTTCCTTTAACAAGTCTGATGAGGCTGACACGAACTATATACTGCTTTCTTGGGAAAGCAGGCTCACGGGAACAGGCTCAGATCACCGTGATATGTGTGAAGAGATGGAGAAAAAGGGTCCGGAGAGCGGGCTGCCTTCTGAGAATTTGTAGGCGATCGACTCCACTTCCTTCCATTCTGCTAGAAAAGTGCAATCTTTGGACAATAAAATCGATGACCTACACGGAAGATTAAACTACCAACGGGATATTCAAAACTGTAATATCTTATGCTTCACGGAGACGTGGCTGAACGACGACACTATCAACATACAGCTGGCTGGTTATACGCTGTACTGGCAGGATAGAACAGCAGCGTCTGGTAAGATAAGGGGAGGCGGACTATGTATTTTGTAAATATAAGCTGGTGCACGATATCTAAGGAAGTCTCAAGCTATTGCTCGCCTAGTAGCCGGGACCTTTAATGCAGGGAAACTTAAATCCGTTTTACCAAATTTCTATCAGCATGTTAAATGTGCAACCAGAGGGAAAAAAACTCTGGTCCACCTTTACTCCACACACAGGGACGCATACAAAGCTCTCCCTTGCCTTGCATTTGGGAAATCTGACCATAATTCTATCCTCCTGATTCCTGCTTACGAGCAAAAATTCAAGCAGGAAGCACCAGTGACGAGTTCAATAAAAAGTGGTCAGATGAAGCAGATGCTAAGCTACAGGACTGTTTTGCTAGCACAGACTGGAATATGTTCCGGGATTCCTCCGATGGCATTGGAGTACACCACATCAGTCATTGGCTTCATCAATAGGTGCATCGATGATGTCACCCCACAGTGACCGTACATACATACCCTAACCAGAAGCCATGGATTACAGGCAACATCACACTGAGCTAAAGGCTAGAGCTGCCACTTTCTTTTTTTTAAAACTCTGTTTATTAAGTTTTGAACATACACACATACAGACAAGACAAAGCAATATAAATAATATACTCAACTAGAAAAAAAATAAAAAATACAAATACAAATAAAAATACAAATAAAAAAATAGCTTTAAAGATACCACACTTTAGACAAGTTAAACACACCGGGCAGAAGGCTACAGAGGTTAAAGGGCAATCTATAGTACAGGGACAGGGCAAACATCTCACCATTGTTCCTGTAAACAGTCAAGGGATAAGGGTGGAGAAATGCAACCACTCACAGAGAGTCATGGCCACAGACCGACCATCCACTGGACAAAAAAAAAAGTTTACAATGCTTTAAAATAAAATTTAAAAAAATGATTATTCATGTAGGCGTGAACAAAATGTAAAAATAACTGGGAAAAACAAGCTCACACTTCAGTCTCTGCCTGGGCAAGATGAACAAGGCATCTGCGGACCACAATCAATAAGCACATGGATCTTAATCCCCCCCAGCAAAAACACAGAGAGAGACTCCCCCAACCCTTAAATCACAGACTTATTTTAGTATTAATTGGAATGCCATCAGAGGATGGACTGTTTAAAGTAAGACCGGAATAGAGACCAAGCCTCATCAAACAGTTTGGGGTTCCCACGTGAATTTAATTTAATTTTTTCTAGTTTCAGAGAGCACAACACATCCCTCACCCAATATTTATAAGATGGGGGAGCTGCCATCTTCCAGTTCTGTAGTATTAGCCGTCTAGCTAAAAGAGTTGTATAAGCAACAGTGTCCGACTGGATTCTTGATAGGGGGGTACTCCAAAAAGGGCTGTAAGGGGAGACGGATCTATAACAGTGTCATATATATCAGAGAAACATTTAAATATTAATTCCCAGAAACCTGACAGTTTATGACAGCCCCAAAACATATGCAACAGTGTGGCTGGTTCCACCTTACATCTAACACAGGTAGGATCAAAATCAGAGAATATTCTTCCAAGTTTGGCCCCCGACCAGTGGATACGGTGAACCACCTTGAATTGAATGAGGCTGTGTCTAGTGCTAAAAGAGGACGAGTGCACCCTGTGCAGCACAGATTCCCAGGCGTCTTCCCCAAGTTCCTCCCCCAAATCCTTTTCCCATCGAGTCTTTAAAGGCACCAAAGAAGGGTTCTGTAAGTCATGAATGATTGCATATACATCTGAAATTGCGCCCCTAGGAAGCTTGTTCAGCTCCAAGATGCTCTCTATAGCTGTATTCGCAGGCCTATTGGGAAATCCAGGTGTATTAGCCCTGACAAAGTTTCTAGTCTGGAGATAGCGGAAAAAGTGGGATTGGGGGAGATTGAACTTTTCCTGCAGCTGAGAAAAAGAGGCAAATGTACCATCAAAGAATAATTGGGCTAGCGAGGAAAGGCCTAGTGAGTGCCAAATGCCAAAAGCCCCATCATTCAAAGATGGAGGAAATAAAATGTTCTGATTGATTGGGCCTGATAGAGAAAAGCCTCGGAGGTTAAAGGCTAAACGGAACTGATTCCAAATTTTAAGAGACTGCTTTACAATTGGCTTGGCACACCTTTTGCCTAGGGACACTGGGAGAGACGAGCACAGCACAGAGGAAAGTGCTGCAGGTTTACACGATTCAGACTCCATCTGAGTGGTCTAGGGCCAGTAGGATCCGTCTGCAGCCAGTACAGAACGGCTCTAAAATTTGCAGCCCAGTAGTATGTCTGAAAATTTGGTAGAGCTAAACCCCCCAATGACCTAGGCTTCTGTAAATGTTTTCTACCAATCCGTGGTACCTTGCCATCCCAAATAAAATGCATGAATGTTTGATCCAGTGAAATAAAAAAAGATTTTGGAATAAAAATGGGTAAACATTGAAATAAATATAGAAATTTGGGCAACACATTCATTTTAATGACATTAACCCTTCCGATAAGAGAAAGGGGTAGCGAATTCCAAAAAGTAAAAGATTGTTTCAATCTGTCTGCTAGAGCAACAAAGTTTTCCTGAAACAAATTTGAATATTTCCTTGTCACTTTTACTCCCAAGTAAGTGAATTGATCCCGGACAATCCTAAACTGAGAACTTGTGAAAGAGCACTTTAAAGCAGCCTTGTTTACCGGAAAAAGCTCACTCTTGCCTAGATTCAGCTTGTACCCTGAGATTGATCCAAACTTTTTAAGAACAGATAGGGCACGTGGCAATGAGGTATCGGGATTGGAGATAAACAAAAGGAGGTCGTCAGCATATAGCGAGACTTTCTGCTCCCAGCCCGCCCTGATTATGCCTTGAATGGCATCATTAGAGCGTAGTGCAATGGCGAGAGGCTCAATTGCCAAAGCAAACAACAAGGGGGAGAGTGGGCAACCCTGTCTGGATCCGCGGTGCAAGGGAAAATAGTCAGAGGACAAGTTATTAGTCCGTACCGAAGCCATGGGGGAAAAATAAAGAATCTTTATCCACGCAATGAATTTGGGGCCAAAGCCAAATCTATAAAGGGCAGCTGTTAGGTAATCCCACTCAACGCGGTCAAACGCTTTTTCGGCATCAAGTGAGACCACCACCTCCGGGTCCTCCGACGCTGGGGAGTACAGTATATTCATAAGGCGCCTAATATTGAAAAATAAATGCCTATTTCTCACAAAGCCAGTCTGGTCAGAGTGTATTACTTGGTGCAGCAAGCCTTCCATACGGATGGCTAAAAGCTTAGCTAAGATTTTGTAATCACAGTTTAAAAGCGAGATTGGGCGATAGGATCCACGTTCCAGGGGGTCTTTGTTTTTCTTTAGTAGTAATGAAATTGAAGCCTGATAAAGACTAGGCGGCAGCTTTGAAGTATTGAGGCACTCTGCAAATAGTCGGGACAAGAATGGGCAAAGCAGACCAGAAAACGTCCTGTAAAATTCGGTTGGAAAACCGTCCGGACCCGGTGATTTACCACTTTTCATTGCGGACACTGCTGTTACAATCTCCTCAAGCGTAAATTCTTCTTCTAGACAGTCATGGGAGTCTGTATCAATTGAAGGCATATTCAAGCCATTAAAGAAGGAGTCAATCAGCAAAGGGTCTTGAGGGGATTCAGAGGTGTATAGCGCAGAGTAAAATTGTTTAAATTGATCATTGATCTCTTTATGTATAACTGTGGTGGCACCAGACGGGGTCCTTATTTGTGGGATTAGTCGTGAGGCCTCAGATTTACGGATCTGATGTGCAAGGAGTTTACTGGCCTTGTCGCCTTGTTCATAGACTTTGTATCGAGCTCGCAAGAGTAACTGTTCAGCTTGCCTGGTAGAAAGCTCATCAAATTCAGATTGGAGTAGTTGGCGCTCTTTATGCAGATCAGAGGAAGGATCCGTAGCATACTTCTCATCCAATGTGGCTATGGACTCGCTCAGGTCCCGAAGTCGCTGGGAGCGAACTCTGTTTTGGTTGGCTGTATAAGAAATAATTTGGCCACGTAGGTATGCTTTGAGAGACTCCCATATGGTAGAGCAGGACATACCTGGTGTTGAATTAGTTTCTAGGAATAAGGCAATTTCAGAAGAAATGAAATTGACAAACTCCTTATCTGAGAGTAAAATGGGGTTGAGACGCCATTGATAACACCTAGGGGGTCGCTGGGGAAACTCTAGTTCAAGCACTAATGGTGAATGGTCAGAGATAACAATACTCTCGTAAGTACACTGCCGAAGGTTAGGCAGAAGTTTTTTGTCCAAAAAGGAGTAATCAATCCGGGAGTATGTTTTATGAACATGAGAATAAAAGGAATACTGTCTATCTGTAGGATGTAGGAAACGCCAGGCCTCAAACATAGCATATTTCTGAAGAAAGGATTGAATAAGTAGGGCACATTTAGATGGGCCTGTATTTATTTGTGAGGACTTGTCCAGAACTGGGGACATTTTACAGTTGAAATCCCCCCCTAAAATCAACAAATGAGAATCTAAATTGGGAATAGCAGACAGAAAGGAAGAAATTAAACTTGTGTCATCCCAATTGGGAGCATAAACACTGGCCAAAACAAGAGGGGTAGAAAACAGTTCACCAGTTACTATGACGTATCGTCCCTTAGGATCAGCAATAACCTCAGAAGCTACAAAGGGAGTAGCTTTATCAACCAGAATAGCAGCACCTCTTGATTTACTATGAAAGTTTGAGTGGAACACTTGACCAACCCAGTCCTTACGCATCCTAAAATGCTCACCAGTCCTCAAGTGAGTCTCTTGTAGAAATGCAATATTTGCATTCAAACCCTTTAAGTGCGTCAACACCCTCTTACGCTTCACCGGGTTGTTAACCCCTTTCGTATTCCAAGAAATGTACTTGATCGTATTATTTCGGCCCCTCTGGGCATTCCCGTTATTCAACCCTGTCATCAGAGCATAGAATGGAAAGCAATGAGCGCCCAAAACCCCCAGAATAACTTGTCCCAGAGTAATAATGTACGGTGGTAAATGTTTGGAAAAAGTACAGAAAAAAAACAGAAAAAAAAACTAAAAAGACAGAATGACAACATTAGAACTGAACAATTCAACCTGCCCCCCACCCCCTCCCCCCATCCCAGACAATACCTCCCCAAACAAGGTACAAGCCTAAATAGAACATGTTCTCTTCGCACAGTATGTCTGTGAGAGTGCGGTCTTAAACCTAAACCCACAGTCCCGCTCTTTAAAGTCGTGTTTTGTTAGTGGATCAAGCAGCAAAAAGAAAGATTTGTATGTATTTTTTCAAATAAAAAAAAAGGCGAATCCCTTGTGCAAACGGAATGACAAAAGCACCACTTGTAGATGTATATAATTGTATTCACCCGTCTTATAACAGGCATTGAGAGAGAAAATAAATAAAATGTATAAAGGCTCTCAGCCAAAAATCTAATTTGAAGTAAGGAAATCGTAGTTAGACAATCAAAAATAATAGTAATTATAATAGTAGTCTAGTTGAAGCTGAGACAGCTTACAACCAATACCAAAAAACTACGTGTGCGCAACGTTGAACGTTTGCTGGGCATAAATGACGCTCAAAACTTTTAAAATGAAAGTGAGGCCCCAGAAACCGTGTAGCCTCAGGAGACATTTTCTGTTTACTGGGTCAATGCAAACGGATGCAGTAAACAAATAACCAAAACTATTTTGAGTCACTGAGACAATGTGTAAACAAACTAAATAGGTGAGCGAGATAAGGCACGCACACTAGATAATCAAAACATTAGATCACATCAAATAAGCCTGAATAGTTTGACCAACTATACAAGACTAGCCTGTTATATCTAAACATAATTGTACCACAAGTGGGGTACTTACAATCCACACTATGAGCATATTCAAGACTTCTTGATGTGACGTTGAATGTGAGCCATAGCCTCATCCGGAGATTCAAATGTGTGGTCTTTACCCTCATGAGATATCCATAAACGGGCCGGGAATCGCAGTCCATACTTCACACTTGGATGGTCCCGAAGTACTCGTTTGGCCTGTCCGAAAGCTGCGCGCTGCCTGGAAACAGTGGGGGAGTAGTCCTGGTAGATGGAGAAGCTCTGTCCTTGAAAGCTCAGAGTGGTATTGCGGGCTCGTCGGAGGATCTCCATCTTCTCATGAAAAAAGTGCACTCAAAGAATTATGTCACGGGGCCTCTCCCCATCCCGGGGCTTTGGGCGCAGCGACCGGTGGGCTCGATCAATCAGGGGCTTTTCATCTAAGGCAAGAACATCCTTCAGCAGCCCTGAAACAAAATCCGTGGCGCGATGCATTTCAGCGGACTCTGGGACTGATACAAGTCTCAGATTATTGCGTCGAGAGAGTCCCTCTAAACTCACACAGCACTCCCTCACCTTTTTCAAATCCGCAGCTAGGCGTTTAACTTCAGTCTCCAGGGATGTAGTTAAATCGGAGACATTAGTAGCGGAGGCCTCCAGTGCTGCAATCGTTGTAGTGTGTGACGCAGTTGTTGTTTTGAGTAATGTAATTGCCGCACAGTCTCGTTCCGCAGGATGGTTAAATCTGCTTTTAAAGTATCAGAAACCTCCTGTATTCTGGCCTCAATCGTAGCAACCACCTGTGTTTTCATTTCAACTATCTCAGAGCGTAGTAGCCTGATGGCCTCGAGAATGTTCATTTCAGCGCCGCCAGGCCAAGCCGCGCCCCCGGGTAAAGTGTGCGTCCCCGGGCCCTCAGACTCAGGGGAGGGCGGTGATGAGAGCGGGTCTTGTAGGCCGGGTTTTCTCAAAGTCATGCTCTTGGCCTTATGTTTGGTCGACATGCTGACATTCGGAAGCAAAGTAGTCTTGGTTTTTACGGAAAGGGATCACCAAATTAATATTTGAAAATAAATACGGTTCTGCTGCAGAATTCACATAAACTTTAAGAATACCACGGGAGCAAACGGAGAACACGTCAGTCACACATGGCGTCCCCTACCATCCCCCCAGAGCTGCCACTTTCAAGGAGTGGGACTCTAACACGGAAGCTTAAAAGAAATCCAGCTATGCTCTCCGGCGAACCATCAAACAGGCAAAGAGTCAATACAGGATTAAGATTGAATCGTACAACACGGGCTCTGACGCTCGTCGGATGTGGCAGGGCTTGCAAACCATTATAGACTACAAAGGGAAGCATGAGCCTACCAGACAAGCTAAATTAATTCTGTGCTCGCTTCGAGGCAAATAACACTGAAACATGCGTGAGAGCACCAGCTGTTCCAGAAGACTGTGTGATCACGCTCTCCGCAGCCAATGTCAGTAAGAGCTTTAAACAGGTCAACATTCACAAGGCCGCAGGGCCAGACGGATTACCAGGACGTGTACTGCGAGCATGCGCTGATCAACTGGCAAGTGTCTTCACTGACATTTTCAACCTCTCACTGTCTGAGTCTGTAATACCAACATGTTTTAAGCAGACCACCATAGTGCCTGTGCCCAAGAACACTAAGGTAACCTGCCTAAACAACTACAGACGTGTAGCACTCACGTCTGTAGCCATGAAGTGCTTTGAAAGTCTGATCATGGCTCACATCAACACCATTATCCCAGAAACTCTAGACCCACTCCAATTTGCATACCGCCCCAACAGATCCACAGATGATGCAATTTATATTGCACTCCACACTGCCCTTTCCCACCTGGACATAAGGAACACCTATGTGAGAATGCTATTCATTGACTACAGCTCAGCATTCAACACCATAGTGCCCTCAAAGCTCATCAATAAGCTAAGGACCCTGGGACCAAACACATCCCTCTGCAACTGTATCCTGGACTTCCAGGATGAGGGTAGGTAACAACACATTTGCCATGCTGATTCTCAACACAGGGGCACCTCCAGGGTGCGTGCTCAGTCCCCTCCTGTACTCCCTGTTCACGCATGACTGCATGGCCAGGCACAACTCCAACACCATCATTAAGTTTGTCGATGACACAACAGTGGTAGGCCTGATCACCGACAACAACGAGACAGCCTATAGGGAGGAGGTCAGAGACCTGGCCGTGTGGTGCCAGGATAACAACCTCTCCCTCAGCGTGATCAAGACAAAGGAGATGATTGTTGACTACAGGAAAAAGAGGACCGAGCACGCCCCCATTCTCATCGACGGGGCTGCAGTGGAGCAGGTTGAGAGCTTCAAGTTTCTAGGTGTCCACATCACCAACAAACTAACATTGTTCAAGCACACCAAGACAGTCGTGAAGAGGGCACGACAAAACCTATTCCCCCTCAGGAGACTGAAAATATTTGGCATGGGTCCTAAGATACTCAAAAGGTTCTACAGCACCATCGAGAGTATCCTGACTGGTTGCATCACTGCCTGGTATGGCAACTGCTCGGCCTCCGACCGCAAGGCACTACAGAGGGTAGTCCGAACGGCCAAGTACATCGCTGGGGCCAAGCTTCCTGCCATCCAAGATGGCCAGTACATCGCCTCTATACCAGGACGGCCCTAAAAAGACTCCAGCCACCCTAGCCATAGACTGTTCTCTCTGCTACCACACGGCAAGCAGTACCGAAGCGCCAAATCTAGGTCCAATAGGCTGCTAAACAGCTTCTACCCCCAAGCCATAAGACTCAAGAACACCTAATCAAATAGCTACCCAGACTATTTGCATTGCTCCCCCCCCCCTTTACGCTGCTACTCTCTGTTTTTATCATCTATCCATAGTCACTTTAATATCTCTACCTAAATGTACATATTACCTCAACCAACCAGTGCCACCGTACATTAACTCTGTACTGGTACCAAACGCTTTTATATAGTCTCGCTATTGTTATTTTACTGCTGCTCTTTAATTACTTGTTACTTTTATTTCTTATTCTTAT
Organism: Oncorhynchus clarkii lewisi; assembly: GCF_045791955.1. NCBI lineage: Eukaryota > Metazoa > Chordata > Actinopteri > Salmoniformes > Salmonidae > Oncorhynchus > Oncorhynchus clarkii. Next base: position 15,814,138 of record NC_092154.1, on the reverse strand, counting down.
CTGTATTTTTTTTTACCTGCATTGTTGGTTAAGGGCTCATAAGAAAGCATTTGACTGTGGCGCATATAACTAATAAAATTTGATTTGATTTGAAAGTATTTAGGCCCCTTGTCTTTTTCCACATTTTGTTACGTTACAGCCTTATTCTAAAATGTATTAAATAGTTGTTTTCCCTCATACATGTACACACAATACCCCATAATGACAAAGCAAAAACATGTTTTTAGAAATGTTTTCAAATGTATTAAAAATAAAAAATGGAAATATCACATAAGTATTCAGACCTTTTACTTTGTTGAAGCACATTTGGCAGTAAATAAGGTATTTCTGTTTTAAATGTTTAATACATTTGCTAAAAAAACTCAATACTTTTCTGAATGCACTGTACCCAAGACAGTACAAAAATCCTTTAACCACCCAACCGAGGATCTATACTAAACATTGCGTAATACCCTAAATGTAGTCACACCGCAAAAAAACATTTGTCAAGAAACTAGCTTCCTGGTATACAGAAAATACCTGAGCCCTGAAGCAAGCTTCCAGAAAATTGGAACGGAAATGGTGCTCCACCAAATTGGAAGTATTTTGACTAGCTTGGAAAGACAGTACCGTGCAATATCGAAAAGCCCTCACTGCTGCTCGATCAGCCTACTTTTCCAATCTGATTGAGGAGAATAAAAACAATCCAACATTTATTTTTGATACTGTCGCAAAGCTAACTAAAAAGTGGCATTCCCCAAATCAGAATGGCCTTCACTTCCACAGCGATGAATTAATTAACTTCTTTGACGAAAAGATCATGATCATTAGGAAGCAAATTACGAACTCCTCTTTGAATATGTGTATTTCTCCAAGACTTACTTGTCCTGAGTCCGCACAGAACTGCCAGGACCTCGGATTAATGGAGACACTCCATTTAAAAAAAATCATGAATCTCTCGACACATTCACGAAAATAGTCATGCCTCTAAACCTTCCAGCTGCATACTGGACCTATTCCAACTAAGCTACTGAAAGAGTTACTTCCTGTGCTTGGCCCTCCTATGGTGAACATGATAAGCGTCTCCCTATCCTTTGGATGTGTACCAAACTCACTAAAAGTGTCAGTAATAAAGCCTCTCCTGAAAAAAAAACATTGACCAGGAAAACTTAAAAACTATCAGCCTATATCAAATATCACATTCCTCTATTTTTTTTGTTGTTGAAAAAACTGTTCATCATCTCAGGGCCTTCTTGAAGGCATATCATTTGACGCACTTGTGAAGGTGATAAATTACATTTTAATGGTTGCAGACCAAGGCTCTGCGTCTGTCCTCGTAGTCCTCGACCTTAATGTCGCTTTTGACACCATCGATCACCACATTCTTTTGGAGAGATTGGAAACCCTAATTGGTCTACACAGACAAGTTCTTACCTGGTTTAGATTTGATCTGTCGGAAATATATCCTCTGAAAAATCAGTGGTCATTTTTGGTGTTCCTCAAGGTTCCGTTTTAGGACCACTATTGTTTTCACTATTAATTCTACCTTTTGGGGATGTCAATCGGAAACACAATGTCAACGTTCACTGCTATACAGACACACAGCTGTACATTCCGATGAAACATGGTGAAGCCCCAAAATTGCCTACCCTGGAAGCCTGTGTTTCAGACATAAGGAAGTGGATGGCGGAAAAAGTTTAACTTTTAAACTGCTAAAAAAGAGTTCTGGGTCCCAAGAAGCAAAGAGATCGGCTGTTTGATCTGACAATAAATCTTGGTGGTTGTACAGTCATCTCAAATAAAACTGAAGGACCTCAGCATTACTCTGGACCTGATCTCTCTTTTGACGAACATATCAAAAATATTTCAAGAGCAGATTTTTTCCATCCTCCACTGGGATTCTTTGCCTCTGACCATATTACAGGGGCTGAGTCACTGGCTTGCTAGTGGTCTCCAATGCCATCCCTAGGAGGGGTGCATCACGTTGTGCCAGACCTTTTTCGATGTACAGTGCATTCAGAAAATATTTAGACCCCTTGACTTTTTCCACATTTTATTACATTACAGACTTATTCCTCAACAATTTACACACAATAATAATAATAATGACAAAGTGAAAACAAGTTTTTAGAAATATATGCACATAATATTCAGTATTCAGATTCTTTGCTATGAGACTCGAAATTGAGTTCAGGTGCATCCTGTTTCCATTGATCTTCCTTGAGATGCTTCTACAACTTGATTGGAGTCAACCTGTGGTAAATTCAATTGATTGGACATGATTTGGAAAGGCACACACCTGTCTATATAAGGTCCCACAGTGGACAGTGCATGTCAGAGCAAAAACCAAGCCATGAGGTTGAAGGAATTGTCCATAGAGCTCCGAGACAGAATTGTGTCAATGCACAGATCTGGGGAAGGGTACCAAAAATGTCTGCAGCATTGAAGGTCCCCAAGAACACAGTGGCCTCCATCATTCTTAAATGGAAGAAGTTCGGAACCACCGAGACTCTTCCTAGAGCTGGCCACCTGGCCAAACTGAGCAATCGGGGGGAAGGGCCTTGGTCAGGGAGGTGACCAAGAATTGATGGTCACTCTGACAGAGCTCTGGAGTTCCTCTGTGGAGATGGGAGAACCTTCCAGAAGGACATCCATCTCTGTAGCATTCCACCAATCAGGCCTTTATGATAGATTGACCAGAAGAAAGCCACTCCTCAGTAAAGGTACATGACAGCCCGCTTGGAGTTTGCTAGAAGGCACCTAAAGGACTCTCAGACCATGGGGAAAGATTATCTGGAGGAAGCCTAGCACCATCCCTATGGTGAAGCATGGTGCTGGCAGCATCATGCTGTGTGGATTTTTTTCAGCGGTACGGACTGGGAGACTAGTTAGGATCAAGGGAAAGATAAACGGAACAAAGTACAGAGAAATTCTTGATGAATACCTTCTCCAGAGCGCTCAGGACCGCAGACTGGGGCGAAGGTTCACCTTGCAACAGGACAACGACCCTAAGCACACAGCCAAGACAATGGAGGAGTGGCTTCGAGACAAGTCTCTGACTGGCCTTGAGTGGCCCAGCCAGAGCCCGGACTTGAACCCGATCTAACGTGGCTGTGCAGTGACGCTCCCCATCCAAACTGAGAGAGCTTGAGAGGATCTTGCCAATCTTGTAGCGTCAAACCCAAGAAGACACGAGGCTGTAATCGCTGTCAAGGCGCTTCAATAAAGTACTGAGTAAAGGGTCTGAATACTTATGTAAATGTAATATTTCTAAAAAGCTGTTTTTGCTTTGTCATTATGGGGTATTGTGTGTGTGTGTATAGACAGGTGTCTGCCTTTCCAAATGTCCTATCAATTGAATTTACCACAGGTGTACTCCAATCAAGTTGTAGAAACATCTCAAGGATGATCAATGGAAACAGGATGCACATGAGCTCAATTTCAAGTCTCATAGCAAAGAGTCTGAATACTAATGTAAATAAGGTATTTCAGTTTTTTTAATACATTTAGCAAAAATGTCAAAAAAACTATTTTCGCTTTGTCATTATGGGGATAAGGCTGTAACGTAACAAAATGTGGAAACTGTCAAGGGGTCTGAATACTTTCCGAATGCACTGTACTCGACTTGAGTGGGTTTAGTCACTGATGTGATCTTCTTGTCCGGTTTTGTGCCCCCTTGGGCTCATGCGTTGGGGGAGATCTTTGAGGGCTATTCTACGCCTTGTCTTAGGGTAGTTCATTGGTGGTCGGTTGATATCCCTCAGGTGGTGTGGGTCCTGTGCATTGGCAAAATGGGGTTATATCATGCCTCGTTGGCTACAGTGTCCCCTAAAATTCACAATCAAATAGCTGAACAATTCCATATGTTAGCTAAGTAGAAACCCAGCCCTGGGACTTAGACCTTAGGGCATTCATCTTAATTAACCCCCTAACTATAAGTTGCTCTGGATAAGAGCACCTGCTAAATGACTGAAATGTACATGTACATGTACTGCTACCCCAGAGGCGTGTCAAGTCCTAAAAGTGACTGGTGGAGGGAGGGAGCAGTCCCATCATCTAAAACAAAACACTCAGGGAGTACGTCCCAACCAAATGGCAACCCATTCCCTACATAGTGCACTACTTTTGACCAGGGCCCAGAGGTAAGGCTGACATTTGCTGTTGACAACACAAAAGACATAAAGCCATTTTTAGAATCAAGGTGATTAACATTAGTGGTATTGTGTGTGGTTGGCTTACCAGGATGACCGATCAACTTGAAGAATTTAGGACTATTGGCCAATATACAGTATTCTGCTACATATCAAGTGGCTTTTGAAAGAAGAATCCTTTCAAGTGTCAAATAAGCTGTATGGTGTTAGGTGTTGGGTTAAAAGCACACAGCCTTGTTTAAGAGGGGCTCTTGAGTTATTAAATCTCACTCTACCACTGCCAATATTGTGGGACAAATACTGGATGTGGACAACACTATCCACATGGCCTTGTTCAGTATTAAAGGTACAACATGGGATTCAAACAACAACAAAGCAGTCACCCTGCTGGAATTGAAGATAACTATGGCAAAAAAGCAGAGGTTTAATTGGGCTTTTTTTGTGTTTAGTGGATCTGTGGATTATATTTTCTACTGTATGCAGTTGTACCCCAATCAAACTCCTACAAACCAGTTTACACTGTAGTAGGCTACTGTTTGCTTATTCAGTAGATAACTATTTCCATCTCTAGTATATGAAAAGTTCAATTACAACTAAGATCAATAGCCCAGTAACAACTGATGATAGATAACTAACTGACAGAGAGAGAATGAGAGTAAAATAAACCCTAGATGTGTGCGCTAATTGTGTGGGCTAAATGTGTGGACTAAATGTGTGGGCTAATTGTGTGGGTTAATTGTGTGGGTTAATTGTGTGGGCTAATTGTGTGGGTTAATTATGTGGGCTAAATGTGTGGGCCAAATGTGTGGGCTAATTGTGTGGGCTAATTGTGTGGAGAGTGTCTCTGTATGAGCCCCTCAGTAGGGCAGTGCTCTCTGAGAGCTGTTCCACCAGCATGAGACGAGCTGTAGTGATGACAAGAAGGACCCCAAAGAGCCATGCATTCTCAAGTGAGGAGCGGGCTGTTGGATAGCTTCTGTTGTCACTGATCAACAGGTGTGTGTGTGTGTGTGTGTGTGTGTGTGTGTGTGTGTGTGTGTGTGTGTGTGTGTGTGTGTGTGTGTGTGTGTGTGTGTGTGTGTGTGTGTGTGTGTGTGTGTGTGTGTGTGTGTGTGTGTGTGTGTGTGTGCGTGCGTGTGTGTGTGTGTGTGTGAAAGCTTGGACTAAAACAACTGGAGTCCATTATCTGACAACGCTTCAAGATGTTTAACCTCTTATCGGTCAGCTTAGTCATATGGGCTAACAATTTGTTGACTGACTGTAATGACAACAGTTTGTTGACTGACTGTAATGACAACAGTTTGTTGGCTGACCGTAATGACAACAGTTTGTTGGCTGACCGTAATGACAACAGTTTGTTGGCTGACCGTAATGACAACAGTTTGTGAGTGTTGCTCACTGTATATTCAGTGTACAGTGTGAGCTATTCTATTTCACTCTCTCTCTCTGCATACACACACACACATACAGATACAAATATACACACACATACACTGAGGGATGCGAAAGGTTGCCTGATCTGTCTGTGTTTAAAAGCTGGTTATGAATAATAGAGTAGCTTGGTCAAGGCCGGTCGGCTTGGCCGGATGAGCCCAGGATCTACGGTGTCAGTCAATCTACACGGCAACAGGCAGCACTCCCTTGGCGTTTAATGCCATGTAAGCACTTGGAGGAGAAATTACTTTCATGTCTGGCGCCGTCAAGAGGCACTGGACTCGATGCACTGCTGAGGAAGAACTCGTCAAATCACCCAGTCAGACAGTTATGTCTGGAATCTTGTCTGACAGTGTTTTTAATTAATGAGCTATTTCCCCTGTTGTTGTTTTCTATGACCTTACATAGAAAAAGGTGTTGTACTGTACACCCATTTATACAACAGCAGCAGGCTGCTTCATCCAAGAGAACAGTATGTTGGTATCTCATCCCCGTCAGTAGCCTGATCCACCATCCTGACTAAACCCCTGCGCTTAACAAAATGTAAGCTCTGAGATCAGGACAGTCCGATGAGGCTACACCATTAGCATCTGAAGAAAATAATGTTAGAGATTCCGTCCAAAATAACCCAGAGATTTTTAAACTTAGTGCATTTCTTCCAGAGGGTTGAATATATTCATATTTAATCACAGTGAGCACTAAGAACTGTGTTTTGTCTGGTTTACCACTAAGCACTGTGTTTAGCCTGGTTTAGCCTTTGCAGGCTTCCATAAGGGTACTGTGGGTGTAAGACATGGCCCCACTCGCTCAGGACTAAAGGGCTGCTGAACCGCTGCCAAGTGGATGGCACACCACACACACACGCACACAATTCACTGTGCCTGGAGACACTCAGCTCTCCTCTCACTGGACCAATGGACCAAATTCACACATCTGCTCATGAACAGCATTGGGTAAGTGTGTGTGTGTGTGTGTGTGTGTGCGTGCGTGCATGTGTGAGAGTCCACGGGTTGGGTTACATGCCTTGGTGGGATTCTTGGCTGACAACAGCACCGGAAGAACCCCTTACACTCTTATATTGACTCTGAAAGTGATCAAGATCAGTAAGGAGGCTACAAATTCAAAATTATTAAATTCAGATAGAATTTCTGGTGCCACTCCATATAGCAGGTTGCAACTCCTTTTGATTGCATGGATATCACAATTCCAGATGTTGTAAGGTGGAATATTCCATTACAGACCGAACTCAGTTACTTTCTCTATAGTATTGGCACATAATAGGTCCACCCAGACTGACATAATAGATCAATAGGAAATCAATATGCGGTGCAGTAAGATATGAGAAAGGTGTTGAAATACCATGACGAGGTTCAGTCAGATAAGGCTTCAGAGAGAGAGAATGCTGTGGGAACACAACAACTAACTTATCCTCCTGAGCATTTAGATTATACTCGCTCTGCATGTGACAAACTAGTGTATTAACCGACAGTGGTGGAAAAAGTTTTACTTGAGTAAAAGTAAAGATATCTTAATAGAAAATGACTCAAGTAAAAGTGAAAGTCACCCAGTAAAAAAGGCTACTAAAAGTATGTGGTTTTAAAGTAAAAGCATGAATCATTTAAAATTCCTTATATCAGGCAAACCAGACGGCACAATTTTTATTTTATTTTTTATTAACGGATAGCCAGGGTCACACTCCAACACTCAGACATACAGTGCCTTGCGAAAGTATTCCGCCCCCTTGAACTTTGCGACCTTTTGCCACATTTCAGGCTTCAAACATAAAGATATAAAACTGTATTTTTTTGTGAAGAATCAACAACAAGTGGGACACAATCATGAAGTGGAACGACATTTATTGGATATTTCAAACTTTTTTAACAAATCAAAAACTGAAAAATTGGGCGTGCAAAATTATTTAGCCCCCTTAATTTAATACTTTGTAGCGCCACCTTTTGCTGCGATTACAGCTGTAAGTCGCTTGGGGTATGTCTCTATCAGTTTTGCACATCGAGAGACTGACATTTTTTCCCATTCCTCCTTGCAAAACAGCTCGAGCTCAGTGAGGTTGGATGGAGAGCATTTGTTAACAGCAGTTTTCAGTTCTTTCCACAGATTCTCGATTGGATTCAAGTCTGGACTTTGACTTGGCCATTCTAACACCTGGATATGTTTATTTTTGAACCATTCCATTGTAGATTTTGCTTTATGTTTTGGATCATTGTCTTGTTGGAAGACAAATCTCCGTCCCAGTCTCAGGTCTTTTGCAGACTCCGTCAGGTTTTCTTCCTGAATGGTCCTGTATTTGGCTCCATCCATCTTCCCATCAATTTTAACCATCTTCCCTGTCCCTGCTGAAGAAAAGCAGGCTCAAACCATGATGCTGCCACCACCATGTTTGACAGTGGGGATGGTGTGTTCAGCTGTGTTGCTTTTACACCAAACATAACGTTTTGCATTGTTGCCAAAAAGTTCAATTTTGGTTTCATCTGACCAGAGCACCTTCTTCCACATGTTTGGTGTGTCTCCCAGGTGGCTTGTGGCAAACTTTAAACAACACTTTTTATGGATATCTTTAAGAAATGGCTTTCTTCTTGCCACTCTTCCATAAAGGCCAGATTTGTGCAATATACGACTGATTGTTGTCCTATGGACAGTCTCCCACCTCAGCTGTAGATCTCTGCAGTTCATCCAGAGTGATCATGGGCCTCTTGGCTGCATCTCTGATCAGTCTTCTCCTTGTATGAGCTGAAAGTTTAGAGGGACGGCCAGGTCTTGGTAGATTTGCAGTGGTCTGATACTCCTTCCATTTCAATATTATCGCTTGCACAGTGCTCCTTGGGATGTTTAAAGCTTGGGAAATCTTTTTGTATCCAAATCCGGCTTTATACTTCTTCACAACAGTATCTCGGACCTGCCTGGTGTGTTCCTTGTTCTTCATGATGCTCTCTGCGCGTTTAACGGACCTCTGAGACTATCACAGTGCAGGTGCATTTATACGGAGACTTGATTACACACAGGTGGATTGTATTTATCATCATTAGTCATTTAGGTCAACATTGGATCATTCAGAGATCCTCACTGAACTTCTGGAGAGAGTTTGCTGCACTGAAAGTAAAGGGGCTGAATAATTTTGCACGCCCAATTTTTCAGTTTTTGATTTGCTAAAAAAGTTTGAAATATCCAATAAATGTCGTTCCACTTCATGATTGTGTCCCACTTGTTGTTGATTCTTCACAAAAAAATACAGTTTTATATCTTTATGTTTGAAGCCTGAAATGTGGCAAAAGGTCGCAAAGTTCAAGGGGGCCAAATACTTTCGCAAGGCACTGTAATTTAATAACAAAGCATTTGTGTTTATAGAGTCCACAAGAGGCAGTAGGGATGACCAGGGATGTTCTCTTGATAAGTGTGCGAATTGGACCATTTCCTGTCCTGCTAAGCATTCAAAATGTAACTAATACTTTTGGGTGTCAGGGAAAATTTATGGAGTAAAAGGTACATAATTTTCTCGAGGAATGTAGTGAAGTAAAAGTAGTCAAAAATATAAATAGTAAAGTACAGATAGTTAAATACTTTACACCACTGTTAACAGGCCCAAAAACGAAGGGCGATTATACATGACTCAGCCTTATACTGTACGGTATATTAAACCACCGCTACCACGGCCAATGCTTCAAACAGTGCCCATAATTTGTACTCCTCCGCCCTCAGATAATAGATAGGTTCTGCTGTCCTCTGCAGCATTCAAAATGGCACCCTATGGTCCTGGAATTATATGCCATTTGGAAGGCTGTTCTCTTCTGAGATTTGATTAATTTGATTCAACAATCTCAGTATGCATCCAGCCATACATCAACACACACGTGAGCAAAATACCTGGATGGAATGTGCCCCAGTACAGACCCTTATCACATACTGGAACCTAACAGCTCAGGGCACTCCTGGGAAATTGATACAGAACAGAAGCACCATTTTCTAAGAAACAGTGCTGTGGGCTGTTCTTCCCCTGCGTCGTGACTAAATTTTGCGTCACAAATGGCACCTTATTCCCCATATAGTGCCCCTATGGTCCCTGGTCAAAAGTAGTGCACAATATAGGGAATACGGTGTCATTTGGGACATAGACTGAGTTCTCTTCCCTTTTAGCTCACTATCTTCTATCATTCATGTAATCATGTGGTTCCACAGAGGCATTAAAGTGTGACACTGAGAAATATCTCAGCATGTCAACTGCCCCATTCTCTCCCTTCTTCAGAGGAATATACAGTATCTGATTCAAAAGTTCAGGCACATTTCAACTCACTGTGTGTGTGTGTGTGTGTGTGTGTGTGTGTGTGTGTGTGTGTGTGTGTGTGTGTGTGTGTGTGTGTGTGTGTGTGTGTGTGTGTGCGCGCGCCCGTATGTCCATGTGTTTCACTTTCAAATGTGCTTGTTCCAGACAGTATTAGTCTAGAACAGAATACAAAACACTTCCTCTAATATCTATTGTCACAACACTCACGACTGCAATTAGTTTGCATGACAACGGGTCTTACTATTCATTCTACAATGCCAATCTGATCAAAACTGATATATTCCTGCCTGACCTGCCATGGATTAACACGGACCCACACGTCTGAATTTCCTCCCTGCCATCCTATCTCCCTCTGTCTACATCCCAAATGGCACCCTATTCCCCATATTGTGCAATGTTTTTGACCAGAGCCCTATGAGCCCATGGTCAAAAGTAGTGCACTATATATTGAACAGGGTGCCATTTGGGACAAACCCTCTGTCTCATTATCCCGCTCCCAGACAGTCTCCTTCTGATTACAGAGATATCAGATCATCACCACATGCTCTCATCTGTACACTGTCAGACAAATTGAATCGTGATAAAAACATTTTTTTCTCGGCCTCTTCCTATTCATTCTATTCTCTCCATCGCCATATACTATGGCAGATTTCTTTCTGTCTGATTTCATTCTTGAGACAGTTTGTTTTCAGTTCCACGCTGATACAAGAACGGGAAGGACATCGTCTGAATAATATTAATACAGCCGACTGAAACAGTTGTCATACACATTTATCATGTTTGATTGTTAGCGCTGTACCCCACAGCCCATTTTGCAAACAAAAAATCGATAACCCATTTGCATTATGTAGATGACACTAAACGATCACTAAACGGTGAAAGTCATTAGACTGTAGACACATCCCTGAGGAACACCAAGGCACCCTTTAGTTGTACAGAGAAAGTCTTATGGATTTTTTTTATGATGAACAACATGACACATCTCTCTCTGTACACTAAGGCACAGATAATCAATGAGGTGATTTATTTTATTTATTTGTACCAAAAGGAACAGATAAAAACATTTTTTTTTACAGTGTGCAGGTGTGGTTGGAAAACCAAGGGCTTATTATATGAAAACCTCACAACAAAACAATATACAATAAAATAAATAATAATAAAATAAAAAAGTTTTGCTGAAACAGATAACAAAACCTACTAATTATACATGTATAAATGAATTGATCAGTAATCACGAAGAAAGAAAATATGAATGCGTGTGTGCATGTGAGTGTGTGAGAGTTATTATATGGAGGAGATTACTGAGTAGTTTGGAAGCTATAGTGTAAAGCAAGCTTGATGAACGAAACCAATAATCTTTCTGATGAGACCAACATATTTCATTACTTTGCTGCAGACAAATTTAATATAACTTTTCATAATTGAAATATAACTTTTCATCAATTAAAATCAAGTGGATGTGACTTGTTCAATATTTCTTATTCTTATTAGTTAATACAATAATGTTGTAAAAATGTTTTACATTTAAAGATCCTTTGTTTATCTGGAACAATTCAGAACATTTGGCCATGCCTAAGTTAGCTTCAATAATTAGTGAATAAAAATTATTGTGTGATAAAATCTAATTGGTATCATCAGCAAAGAGAATGGGAAGTACAGTAGAAGACCAACCGACAAGCGGTACCGGAGCAGCAAGACTAGCACCAAAAGGCTCCTTAATAGCTTCTACCCCAAAGCCATAAGACTGCTGAACAATTCATCAAATGGCCACCTGGACTATTTACGTTGACCCCCCCCCCCCCCCCCCATTTGTTTTTACTTGCTGTTTATCATCTATGCATAGTCTCTTTACCCCTACCTACATGTACAAATTACCTTGACTAATCTGTGCCCCAGTACGTTGACTCGGTATAGGTACATATAGCCTCGTTATTGTTATTTTATTGTGTTACTTTTTTTCTTTTTTACTTTAGTTTATTTGGTAAATATTTGGTTTGCTCTTTCTTGAACTGCATTGTTGGTTAAAGCCTTGCAAGTAAGCATTTCACTGTAAGGACTACCTGTTGTTTTCAGGGGATGTGGCAAATAAAGTTTGATTTGATTTTAAGACACAGCAGCAAGGTCATTGATATAGATTAGGAATAACAATTCTCCAACCCTGTGGCACGCCACAGGATATCTTGGCCCTGGTAGATGCTTAGCTGTTTGCATAAACAAATAGTTCTCTATCATAAACAGAACTATAGAGAATTCTCTTCGATTATAATCACAGCCACATATATTCCCCCCCAAGCAGACACATCGATGGCCCTGAACAAACTTTATTTGACTCTATGTAAACTGGAAACCACATATCCTGAGGCTGCATTCGTTGTAGCTGGGGATTTTAACAAGGCTAATCTGAAAACAAGACTCCCTAAATTCTATCAGCATATATCGATTGTGCTGCCAGGGCTGGTAAAACGCTGGATCATTGTTATTTTAACTTCCGCGACGCATATAAGGCCCTCCCCCGCCCTACTTTCGGAAAAGCTGACCACAACTCCATTTTGTTGCTTCCAGCCTATAGACAGAGACTAAAACAGGAAGCTCCCTCGCTCAGGTCTGTTCAACACTGGTCCGACCAATCTGATTCCACGCTTCAAGATTGCTTCGATCACGTGGGCTGGAATATGTTCCGCATTGCGTCAAACAACAACATTGACAAATACGCCGATTCAGTGAGTGAGTTTATTAGCAAGTGCATCTGTGATGTCGTACCCACAGCAACTATTAAAACCTACCCAAACCAGAAACCGTGGATTGATGGCAGCATTCGTGCGAGTCTGAAAGTGCGAACCACTGCTTTTAATCAGGACAAGGTGACCAGAAACATGACCGAATACAAACAGTGTAGCTATTCCCTCCGCAAGGCAATCAAACAAGCTAAGTGTCAGTATAGAGACAAAGTAGAGTCACAATTCAATGGCTCAGACACAAGAGGTATGTGGCAGGGTCTACAGTCAATCACGGATTACAAAAAGAAAACCAGCCCCATCACGGACCAGGATGTTTTGCTCCCAGACAGACTAAACAACTTCTTTGCTCACTTTGAGGACAATACAGTGCCACTGACACGGCCCGCTACCAAAACCTGCAGACTCTCTTTCACTGCAGCAGACGTTAGTAAAACATTTTAAACGAGTTAACCCTCGCAAGGCTGCAGGCCCAGACGGCATCCCAAGCCGCATCCTCAGAGCATGCGCAGACCAGCTGGCTGGTGTGTTTACGGACATATTCAATCAATCTTTATCCCAGTCTGCTGTTCCCACATGCTTCAAGAGGGCCACCATTTTTCCTGTTCCCAAGAAAGTTAAGGTAACTGAGCTAAACGACTACCGCCACGTAGCACTCACTTCCGTCATCATGAAGTGCTTTGAGAGACCATATCACCTCCACCCTACCTGACACCATAGACCCACTCCAATTTGCTTACCGCCCCAACAGGTCCACAGATGACACAATCGCAACCACATTGCACACTGTCCTAACCCATCTGGACAAGAGGAATACCTATGTGAGAATACTGTTCATCGACTACAGCTCAGCATTTAACACCATAATTCCCTCCAAACTCGTCATCAGCTCGAGACCCTTGGTCTCGACCCCGCCCTGTGCAACTGGGTACTGGACTTCCTGACGGGCCTCCAACTCAATCATCAAGTTTGCAGACGACACTACAGTGGTAGGCTTGATTACCAACAACGACGAGACGGCCTACAGGGAGGAGGTGAGGGCCCTCGGAGTATGGTGTCAGGAAAATAACCTCACACGCAACGTCAACAAAACAAAGGAGATTATCGTGGACTTCAGGAAACAGCAGAGGGAGCACCCCCGTATCCACATTGACGGGACAGTAGTGGAGAGGGTAGTAAGTTTTAAGTTCCTCGGCGTACACATCACGGACAAACTGAATTGGTCCACCCACACAGACAGCGTTGTGAAGAAGGCGCAGTAGCGCCTCTTCAACCTCAGGAGGCTGAACAAATTTGGCTTGTCACCAAAAGCACTTACAAACTTTTACAGATGCACAATCGAGAGCATCCTGTCAGGCTATATCACCGCCTGGTACGGCTGCTCCGCCCACAACCGTAAGTCTCTCCAGAGGGTAGTGAGGTCTTCACAACGCATCACTGGGGGCAAACTACATGCACTCCAGGACACCTACACCACCCGATGTCACAGGAAGGCCATAAAGATCATCAAGGACATCAACCACCCGAGCCACTGCCTGTTCACCCCGCTATCATCCAGAAGGCAAGGTCAGTACAGGTGCATCAAAGCAGGGACCGAGAGACTGAAAAACAGCTTCTATCTCAAGGCCATCAGACTGTTAAACAGCCACCACTAACATTGAGTGGCTGCTGCCAACATACTGACTCAACTCCAGCCACTCTAATAATGGAAAAATGTATGTAAAAAATGTATCACTAGCCACTTTAAACAATGCCACTTTTATATGTTTACATACCCTACATTACTCATCTCATATGTATATACTGTACTCGATACCATCTACTGCATCTCGCCTATGCCGTTCTGTATCATCACTCATTCATATATCTTTATGTACATATTCTTCATCCCTTTACACTTGTGTGCATAAGGTAGTTGTTGTGAAATTGTTAGGTTAGATTACTCGTCGGTTATTACTGCATTGTCGGAACTAGAAGCACAAGCATTTCGCTACACTCGCATTAACATCTGCTAACCATGTGTATGTGACAAATAACATTTGATTTGATTTGATATAACCAATTATATGTATAACCATGGAACCGTAATAATGCAGGTTAGAAAGTAACATTTCATGATCAACCGTATCAAGTGCAGTATCCACTGCAAATGTGAAAATATGGCAAGAGCGTATTCATTGTTGTTCAGGGCACAAGTTGCAAAAGAGTCATATCTATGGATTAGTTTTTACAAAAACTATATTGGTATTCATATAGAACACAGTGTGGATTGAAATGTTAAATGTTCAGCTCAAATCAAATCATATCACATTTATTTGTCACATGCGCCCGAATACAACATTTCCCCTTACAGTGAAATGCTTACTCACAAGCCCTTAACCAACAATGACGTTTTAAGAAAATTCAAAAAAAGTAAGAGATAAGAATAACACATAATTAAAGAGCAGCAGTAAATAACAATAGCGGGGTTATATACAGGGGATACCAGTACAGTGTCAATGAATACACAGCTGCTGATACCTTGAAGTTACCAATGACCTCCATCACTTCCATTACATCATCACCTCCATTACATCAGGAGGATCAAACTGAAGCAGAGAAGGGAAATATCCCTACATTTGACCCATCGGGTTTCCATCAGTATTCTCAATTTCCTTGGACAGAGAGGAACCCACATTAACAAAGAAAGTTATTCAATTCGCATGAAATAACATCAGGATCACTATAGGTCTTATTTACAACAATAAATTGAGATGGAATATAGATGCCTTTTTCATATCATTCTTTTGTTGCTGAGAATTTTCCTGTGCAGCAGGAAATGCAAAGGTTTCTATAGTTTGTAATTTTCATTTTAAAATGTCAGACCTGATTTGACCTAAAGAAAAATATATCAACCCCTACAAAAAATATGCATTAGTTCTAATCACAAAATAATAATCCACATTTCCTGTTGCTGCAATATTATTAGTTTGCTGTAGCAAACTGTCTCAAATTAAGATCCTACATGCAATACCGGTCAAAAGTTTGGACACACCTACTCATTCAAGGGGTTTTCTTTATTTTGACTGTTTTCTACATTGTATAATAATAGTGAAGACATCACAACTATGAAATAACACATATGTAATCATGAAATTACCAAAAAAGTGTTAAACAAATCAAAATATATTTAATATCTGAGATTCTCCAAAGTTCTGTTGGTATACAGAAGATAACCCTATTTGGTAAAAGACCAAGTCCTTATTATGGCAAGAACAGCTCAAATAAGCAAAGAGAAGTCCATCATTTCTTTAAGACATGAAGGTCAGTCAATCGGAAAATGAAAGTTTCTTCAAGTGCAGTCGCAAAAACCATCAATCATTCATTAGAGTAACCAGCCTCAGAAATTGCTGCCCAAATATCTGCTTCACAGAGTTCAAGTAACAGACACATCTCAACATCAACTGTTCAGAGGAAACTGCGTGAATCAGGACTTCGTGGTCGAATTTCTGCAAAGAAACCACTACTAAAGGACACCTATAAGAAGAAGAGACTTGCTTGGGCCAAGAAACACGAGCAATGGACATTAGACCGGTGGAAATCTGTCCTTTGGTCATTGAGTCCAAATTTGAGAGTTTTGGTTTCAACCACTGCATCTTTATGAGGTGCAGAGTAGGTTAACAGATGATCTTCCCACCGTAAAGCATGGAGGAGGTGTGATGGTGGGGGTGTGCTTTGCTGGTGACACTGTCTGTGATTTATTTAGAATTCAAGGCACAATTAACCAGCATGGCTACCACAGCATTCTGCAGAGAATATCTGGTTTGCGCTTAGTCCCACTATAATTTTTTTCCCAACAGGACAATAACCCAACACACTTCCAGGCTGTGTAAGGGTATTTGACCAAGAAGAAGAGTGATGGAGTGCTGCATCAGATGACCTGGCCTCCACAATCACCCAACCTCAACCCAATTGAGATGGTTTGGGATGAGTTGGACTGCTAAGTGAAGGAAAAGCTGCCAACAAGTGCTCAGTGTATGTGGGAACTCCTTCAAGACTATTGGAAAAGCATTCCATGTGAAGCTGGTTGAGAGAATGCCAAGAGTGTGCAAAGCGGTTGTTAAGGCTTCTAGGAGTAGTGGGTGGAGGAGTCAGGCGCAGAGAGCAGGTTTAGTTCCGAATGTGGATCTTTATTCCAAAGACAGTGAAAACGGACATGCTAAACACAAGGGCGCATGAAATAACCAGTCCAAACAAACAGGACTAAACTGTCCGGAAAAATAGAATCCACAAATAATCCAACACCATGAACAGAAAACAAGCCCGCACAATAGCGGGCCTGGTGCCCTTAAATAGCCCACAAACAAAACTAAACTCAAAACAGGTGTAACCAATCAGACCAAACTAACAGAAACAAAAAAGGGAATCGATGGCAGCTAGTAGGCCGGCAACGACGACCGCCGAGCGCCGCCCGAACAGGAAGAGGCACCATCTTCGGCGGGATTCGTGACAGCTGTCATCAAGGCAAAGTGACTACTTTGAAGAATTTAAAATATAAAATATTTTTAGATTTGTTTAACACTTTTTTTGTTACTACATGATTCCATATGTGTTATTTCATAGTTTTGATGTATTCACTATTATTCTACAATATAGAAAATAGTACAAATAAAGAAAAAATGTTGAATGAGTCGCTGTGTCCAAACTTTTGACTGGTACTGTATGTAATGGAGAGTTTTGTTCCAAAGCACTATATCCACCAATTATCACATTTGTGTTTTTTCATCAGAAAGTATTGCTCATGGGTACCTCCATGTGTGTGTAAAACATTGCTGTTTTCAGATTTTTTATTCATAGAATTTAGATGTGTATTAAAATGTGTTTTGTTGCACTGAGTGTACAAATATTAAGGACTATAAATAATATTGAGTTGCACCCTTTTTCTCTCAGAACAGCCTCAATTCGTTGGATCGTGGACTCTACAAGGTGTCGAAAGCATTCCACAGGGATGCTGGCCCATGTTGACTCCATTTCTTCACACAGTTGTGTCAAGTTGGCTGGATGTCCTTTGGGTGGTGGACCATTCTTGTTTCCCGTTGGTCCACCACCCAACGGGAAACAAGGGAAACTTATGAGCGTGAAAAGGCCAGCAGTGTTGCAGTTCTTGACACAAATCGGTGCGCCTGGCACCCTACTACCATACACTGTTCAAAGGCACTTAAATCTTCGGTCTTGCCCATTCACCTTCTGAATGGCACACATACACAATCCATGTCTCAAGGCTTAAAAATCCTTCTTTAACCTTTCTCCTCCTCTTCATCGACACTGATTGATGTGGATTTAAGTGACATCAATAAGGGATCATTGCGTTCACCTGGTCAGTCAATTTCATGGATAGAGCAGGTGTTCTTAATGTTTTGTTCACTCAGTGTATATAGTGCACCCCATAATCTCACTCTATTCCCTATTCCCTATATAGTCCACTACTTTTGACCAAAGCCCCATGGGCCCTGTTCATAATGTTCATAATGTTTTGTACGCTCCGTGTATATTCATTGTGTTCGTATTCTGTACATTTGACTGTGATTTGTCAGCCAGGTCACCCATGATACAAGTCAGTATTCGACGTCCATCCATGCGTGGGGAAGTCGGAAGATGAAGTGGAAACCGGCCGCTAGGGGCAAAATTGAGCACTGTTACTTTTAACTAGGTTTCAGATTTGCTAGGGCGTTGTGGCGGACGGGTGTAAGCATCTGCCTCTGATTCCAAATGTTGCATATTCAAATCCAGCGATAGAAAGTTGTTTGTGAGATTTTTATTTTTAAGCCTATCCCAAACCTTAACCATTCTGAGTTAATGCCTAACATTAATATTTCTAAATTAATTCCTAAACTTAACCTTCAATACTTCGAAATGTGAAGTTTGCAACAACTTCAAAATTTGACGTTTGAAAAAGATGGATGAACGTCTAATTCTGACGTGAGACTGTGAAAGCTGGTTGGATATGTGGTTGTCTCAACTAGCTCGCTATCTTAAGATGAATACATTAACTGTAAGTCGCTCTGGATAAGAACATCTGATAAATGACTAAAATGTCAACTATATTACTGTATTGATCATTAAATATTGATGGCACAAATGTATCATTTGCACAGTACTTTATATTAAAAAATGTAGTTATTTATTACATTTTACTCTGTTAAACCTAGCAATACTACTTATTTTTCTGAGAGTGAGGCAGATATGTAGCGTTTTGCTACAAAACCTGATTATTGTCTCTCTGAAATGAAACCATCAAGTGATACATTTCAAACAAAAACATGTCTGTCACCGAACTACCCCATGTCATGATTAGATGGTGAAGAAACACACTCATCAATTTTACAAGATATTTAAACAATAAAAACGAATTTATCAACATTTTTGAAAATGGATGTATAGCATTTTGGAATGAAACTCTTCATATGTAAATCTAAGCTATTTATAGTATCTGACTGAAGGAACATTGTGTAAAAAGCCCACCCCACTCAACTTGATCTCTACCAATGCTGATGGACAAGACTCCATCTTGTGGTGCTAACCATAACTATTATGGTCAAAACTCACCATAACGAATGTCATCTGTGGGCAGCGGTTGGCCGTCCTATCACCTGTGACCACAGAACATCGGCTGTCATTTTCTGTTAATTTCCCAACGATTCTACATGTTGAATCACCTCAGTACACGCCCAGCAGGTGAGATATTGCGCACAGCCAACGTTTGTTATGGTGTGTCTTGTCCTTTAGAAGGTTAAAGTCTCTCAGATCTCAAATCAAGTGCTTAGGGGCAGCTTCATCCTCCATGTCACTCAGGCCCCAACCTGCCTGGTGGGAAGGTGATCTGGTCTGGAAGGTATGACTAAGCCTTAGACATGGCTGAGTGATGTCTGCCTACCTGTGGGGACAGAAAGCACCATGTAAAGCTAGCTACCCCTGGAACATCATGATGACTCAGCATTTCAAGGTTAACTCGTCAAGAGTGGGAAATTCACTGAGCTGAAAATGACATTAAAGTCCCTTAAGCTTTGTTAAAAACGTTTTCTTTCTCAATTTCATGGTAGAGAAAAAAAGGAGAAAAACTCACTAATTGTGTTGGGGAATTAGTTCCAGTACCGACAAGCAGAGCAATACCACAGATCTTTCGAGGGACGTTGTGCATGCAAATGTGAGTGATGAAACTGCAATAAAATTATACTGGTTTTAGGAATTTCTCTCGAGCTTGGTGCAAAGTTTGACATACCTATTTTTTAGAGGCATTGTTGAGGACAAAGGAGGAGGGAGTACATGGATAAAACCATGCCTGTGTAATCACAGCTCACCACAATCAATGTACCCTCTAAATATTGTGATTTTGGGACAGTCAGGAGGACATATGTAAGGCTGTGTGTTCCAATGCCATGCTGACTGCACTACAGGGCACAGCAGTAGCAGACAGGGAGTGTGGGGTTGAGGAGGGTAGGTGGAGTGGGCATTGGTACTCACTGCTCAGGCTGAGATAGTGAGCCCTGTTTCCAGGCAGGTTTCAGGAGACCAGACAACGCCCAAAGGCTTTTTTTCTCTCTCTTTCTCTTTTCTGAAAGAGTGGCAGTTACGTAATGCCGCTCGACGGCTCAGGCCTTACACGGCGGCCTGGGTGATCCACTTTGCTGGCGGGAAGAGAAGCAGGATGGGTGTGTGTTAGAAGGGGTGTGGGGGTGGAGGTTACTGGCATCTGTCAGGGGCACAGCCACTCCCCAGCTACCCCCCCCCACCCACCCACCCACACACACACACACACACACACACACTCTCACACACAGAGGGAGAGTCCTGACAAAGCCGTGTCTGTGTCGATGTTCCAGCTGGAATCCAGAGAGTGGGTAATGGCTACTCTTACCTCTAGCCATAGTACTTCACATCTCCCTCCTCGCCCTTCTGTTGAACCCCCCTCTACACACGCTCAGATGGCTGTAGCTGTTACCGTTAACCACACCTGGTCTCTTTTTTTCTTTCTCTGTCCCTGTGACTCTCTTTCCCTCTCTTTTTCACTCGTCCTCGCTATTTCCCTCTCTCTTTCCTCTCCCTCCAGAGCTGGTGCAGTATATCAGAAATCCTCAGAGTTTATCTCTGAGTTTATCCCTGGGCTGCGGTCGTTGAACCAATGACACGTCTCTGACACATTAACGTGTCACTGAACTGTGTTTGTCTAATGAGGTGGGTGAGGCTGCTGACTGACAATGGTCATACGTAAATGAGAGGAGAGGATAGTGACCACTTGACAGTACAGTGCTTCTTTTGTTCTCAGTGACTCATTAACAGCACAACATAAAAATGTATTAGCTTCAGATACAAAGCCCTATAGCTTTCTCTGGATTATGTTGACGTCTGTGAGTGTCACACATTTCTCTGGGGAGTATGAAACAAGATTTAGCAAGGACAGAAAAATGTCTATGTGTTGTATCATTCTGCCTCTGGCATATAGGGATGGGATTACAGCTCAGAAGAACATTCCAGACTTCCAGAATCTGGCCCATAGGTAACTAACTCTGCTAGGGAGAGAATCACATCATTGTTCTAACTATCAGCAATAGAACATTTTGCAGACCAATAAACCCTCTCCAAAGTTTTCATCAAAGCTTTCCTAATACTGGAGGGCGTAGCCAACACAAAGTGGTAAAAGCTCAGATAATGCTTCCTTCCAGTTCCACTGACACACAGCTCCGTCTCCCCTGTCTATTCACTGTTCAGCCTTACCCCACCATGCATATGCCCAGACTTGCCCTTCTTAAAGCCTGTGTAATACCATAATTAAACAGCACAACAAGAGACGCAAGACACCTCTTTCCTTGTTTAATGTGATTTGTTTTGTGCTAATACATGTCTTGCTTTTTAAAAAACACACCTTTGACATAGACTGGCTGATTGGGTGCATGTAATGAGTAAAGTCAAAGTGCCAATGAGTCTAATGTCCTGAGGCGATTCAAAGTGCCACATTCGGAAGAGTTCACACTTAAACTCAATCATCCTGTGATATTCGCAGAATGGGGTATTTTCCTGGCTGACACACCTACAGGGGTTTCATTGCATCAATGTCTTTTGTCATAGATACAAATGGGAGATGAAAGGTTGTCTGTGTCTTCTGTGGTCTTCTGAGGGATAGGGAATTCTAACTCCAAGCAGTGGCGGTGCGTGGGTAAAATCACTGGGGAAGCCAAGCCCCCTCGATATTACAACCTATGTGTTGTGATAATTGCATTGTCAAATAGCCCTTAGACAGCCTGGAGGTGTGTTGGGTCATTGTCCTAAAAAACAAATGATAGTCCCACGAGGTGCAAACCATGGCGGATGGCGTATCGCTGCAGAATGCTGTGGTAGCCATACTGGTTAAGTGTGCCTTGAATTCGAAATAAATCACAGACAGTGTCACCAGAAAAGCACCCCCACACCATCACACCTCCTCCATGCTTCACCGTGGGAACCACACATGCGGAGATCATCCGCTCACCTACTCTGCGTCTCAGAAAGACACAGGGGTTGAAACCAAAACTCTCAAATTTGGACTCATCAGACCCAAGGACAGATTTCCACCGGTCTAATGTCCATTGCTCGTGTTTCTTGGCCCAAGCAAGTCTCTTATTTTTCTTGTTGTCCTTCAGTAGTGGTTTCATTGCAATAATTCGACCATGAAGGCCTGATTCACGCAGTCTCATCTGAAAAGTTGATGTTGAGATGTGTTTGCTATTGGAACACTGTGAAGCATTTATTTGGGCTGCAATCTGAGGTGCTGTTGACTCTAATGAACTTATCCTCTTCAGCAGAGGTAACTCTGGGTCTTCCTTTCCTGTGGCGGTCCTCATGAGAGACAGTTTCCTCATAGCGCTTGATGGGATTTACGGCTGCACTTGACATTTTCTGGATTGACTGACCTTCATGTCCTGAAGTAATGATGGACTGTCATTTCTCTTTGCTTATTGAGCTGTTCTTGCCATAATATGGACTTTGTCTTTTACCAAATAGGGCTATCTTCTGTATACCACCCCTACCTTGTCACAACAAAACTGATTGACTCAAACACATTAAGATGGAAAGACATTTCACAAATTAACTTTTAACAAGACACACCTGTTAATTGAAATGCATTCCATACCTCATAAAGCTGTTTGAGAGAATGCCAAGCATGTGCAAAGCTGTCATCAAGGTAAAGGGTGACTACTTTGAAGAATCTCAAATATAAAATATATTTTGATTTGTTCAACATTTTTTTGGTGGCTACATGATTCCATATGTGTTATTTCACAGTTTTGATGTGTTGTTATTCTACAATGTAGAAAATAGTAAAAATTAAGAAAACCCCTGGAATGAGTAGGTGTGCCCAAACTTTTGACTGGTACTGTACACTACCGTTCAAAAGTTTGGGATCACTTAGAAATGTCCTTGTTTTTGAAAGAAAAGCATACATTTTGTCCATTAAAATAACATAAAATTGATCAGAAATACAGTGTAGACATTGGTAGTGTTGTAAATGACTATTGTAGCTGGAAACGGCAGATTTTTAATGGAATATCTACATAGGCGTACAGAGGCCCATTATCAGCAACCATCACTCCTGTGTTCCAATGGCACGTTGTGTTAGCTAATCCAAGTTTATCATTTTAAAAGGCTAATTGATCATTAGAAAACCCTTTTGCAATTATATTAGCACAGCTGAAAACTGTTGTTCTGGTTAAAGAAGCAATAAAACTGGCCTTCTTTAGACTAGTTGAGTATCTGGACTATCAACATTTGCGGGTTCGATTACAGGCTCAAAATGGCCAAAAACAAATAACTTTCTTCTGAAACCCGTCAGTCTATTCTTGTTCTGAGAAATTAAGGCTATTCCATGTGAGAAATTGCCAAGAAACTGAAGATCTCGTACAAAGCTGTGTATTACTCCCTTCACAGAACAGAGCAAACTGGCCCTAACCAGAATAGAAAGAGGAGTGGGAGGCCCCGGTGCACAACTGAGCAAGAGGACAAGTACATTAGAGTGTCTAGTTTGAGAAACAGACGCCTCACAAGTCCTAAACTGGAAGCTTCATTAAATAGCACCCGCAAAACACCAGTCTCAACATCAACAGTGAAAAGGCGATTCCGGGATTCTGGCCTTCTTAGCAGTGTTCCTCTGTCCAGTGTCTGTGTTCTTTTGCCCATCTTAATCTTTTATTTTCATTGGCCAGTCTGAGATATGTATTTTTCTTTGCAACTCTGCAAAAAAACAATATCTGTAGAGTAGTTTCTACGAAAACCATATTGGTGCTCATATAGAACACAGTGTTGATTTACATGTTCCAACATTCTCTTACACACCAAATGTCCCTTAATGTAATCCAAGGGATTTCCATCAGTTTTCTTAAATGTATTTGACAGAGAGTAACCAACATTCACAAAAAAGTTATTCAATTCACATGAAATAACATCGGTGTCACTGTAGGTCTTATTTCGAACAGTAAATTTAGATGGAATAGTTCTACTGTAGATGCTTTTTTTTAAACAGTTGATTGAAGATTTTCCAAGATGACTTCATATTATTTTAAGGATTCTTGAAATGTGTTAGTAAAATATAATTTGGGGGATATCCAAAGTAGGTGAGTAAATTTGTTCTTATACTTTTGTAATTTGCAGAATTCCGGGGACAGTTATTTTAAAGTGAGAATTTTTTGAGAACGGTTGTAAACCAAGGTTTCCATAACCCTTCTACTGCTCTCTGTGGTTTAACTACGGGAAAGCAGTGGTGAAATACAGGATTGAAAGATGTGAGAAAAGTCTGGTAAGCAGACTCTGCATCGACTTGATTATAAACATTTTCCCATGAAATATCATCAAAGCGCTCACAATTACTTTTGTTAAATATTCTACATTTAATGCTACTGATTATCCTAATGTGTTCATTTCCAGCTGCCAAAGAGAAGTCATACCCTATTCCCTACATGGTCCACTACTTTTGACCAGTTCCCTATGAATAACTATTTCCTTAACCCATGATGACTATAGGCAATCTATCCTATGCAAATCTATCCAATGCAAATAAAACAAGTGTACTGATTCAAAAACCTTGTAATAGCTTATTATTTAATCCTAGGTGGTCACACTTTTGGGAAAAACAGAATAGGCTGATCCATCCATCAATTACATGTTAAATGCAAAGTTCATTGCAAAACTGTGTGTATCATTTCCCCCTGCCACACCCACTAGCGGCCTACTGATACCGTTTGTGTGTTGTTGTGTGTGCGTTTTGCTGCGTTCAAAACAACTGGGAACTCGGAACTGGGAACTCGGAAATCTCCGATTTCGGACTTCAGTGCTTTCAAAACAACTGGGAATTCGGAAAAAACGAGCTCCAACTGGAAAAATCGATTTGACTGGTCATCCACCTCGGAATTCCAACTCGGGAACCCGGACCTCTTTCTAGAGCTTCAACTTTCCGACCTGAAAATCACTGACGTCATGATTTTACTTCGCATTTTTCCGAGTTCCCAGTTGTTTTGAACGCGGCATATGTGATGTGGAAAAGTGTTAGATATCCATGGTAATGATGACGTCTTCTCCCTTGCTTTAATTTGAGGAAACCCCGTGGCCTCAAAGCCCGCCTCTCCCCCCGCGCTATCATCCTATTGATTCTTGTTTTTAACAGTGTTGGTTGATCCGTCTCAAAAACGGGTTCTCATTGGGCTACCGTTTTGTTAGACACGCCCGTTGGTCTGATTTGGTTGAAGGCATAGATTATTTCCCTGCCCGAATATCTTCGTAAGGTATTTACTCGGAGTGGCGGATTGGAACCAGGTAAAGGTTGGGGAAATATATTAACATTTTTTTCTTTAAATCTTGGAAATTAATGTGTAGGTTATTACATTTAACATGAAGTTCAATTGTTCCAATTTTGTAAGGAAATGTAAACTGTCTATGGATAGTTAGTATACGATGTCGTTTGGTCGCCAGTGCAGTGGTGCTTCATAAAAACGATTCATTCTGTGTCGCGCGGGGTTAGTCAAGCAAGCTAGTTAGCATTCGCTTGTCAGGGCAAAACAACACACTTGCTTTTAACGAGAAAACAGCAGTTGTAGCGGCTAGGATGTTAACTCTTGAACAAGTCTTTTGAGTTACAACATATCAGTCCTCCAACCATTAACTGTCTGTTAGCTAGTCAAGTGGTGAATGCGTTTTTATTTTTGTACCTTTTGTATTTAACTAGGTAAGTCAGTTAGGAACGCATTCTTATTTTACAATGACGGCCTACCCCGGCCAAACCCTCCCCCTAACCCGGACGACGCTGGGCCAATTGTGCGCCGCCCAAAGGGACTCCCGATGACGGCCGGTTGTGATACAGCCCGGGATTGAACCAGGGTCTGTAGTGAAGCCCCTACTACTGAGATGCAGTGCCTTAGACTGCTGCGCCCCTCGTGAACTTCCCTTAGCAACTAATTGGAAGAGTATGTTACTTTAGCTAACTAGCAGAAAAGTTAAGGTATATCCAAAGATATTTATAACTAACCCAAGATGGTTCACCTGTGTCGTTTTCAATGGGAGCAAATTAAGCATAGTGGCGTGAACAGGCAATGAGTTGGGAAGAGCCAAGCAGGAGTTAGTGAAATCCTTTTGGCACGTTCTAGTATGCCTATTTCCTTTAGGGAATGCCTGCTCTGTTTAGTGTATTTGTGCACGCCTTGTAAACAATAGTTTGAAACCAGAAAAAACATAACTTAGTGCAGTCTATTCGTAACACTGCCGGCCACTGATCTTCCTCTCCTCACCATATTTGTTGTGGAGTGGAAATTCCAACCAGATGCTTCAGATTTATACATCCGGTGAGACATCTGGCTCCGTGTTCATTATGGTATAATCAGAGATATTAGAGAATGGAGGAGATAATAATCCCATTGGGAAATGTATGAAGAAACGTATAATGCCCCACCCAGCAGACTGTCGACCAATCGTGTCATGGTGCGTAACGCGGGTGCTAAACTAACCATTGCGCAATCCCTTCTCAGTCAGGATATGAGTCGCGAAACCTTCCCATTTTCCTCGTAAGTACATAATGTGGTTATTCCAAATCTACAATATTATAGAGAGCAAGGTAATTCTCACATCTCTGAAAAGATTTGCATTGTTGTACTTGTTCATGAAATTGACTCCTTGAATGAGCGCTCAGAATCGTCCAGATTGCACCGTGCGGCCCATTGATGACTCATGGGCAATTTACACAATGGGCATTAGTACAATTTAAATGGCGTTTCCCATCTCCTAGGCAAGTCAGTTCGGTATCCCAGCTAGCTAATGTTATCTTAACAAGTTATTGAATTGATTTATTTTTGTTACAGGTGAACTGAGTTGAGTTGACTAGCTAGCCAACCAAACGGCCTTACAAGGTGTGCATGCATTGACCATCCTAAACAATTTTCTTCCCCAGGTGTCTGGATAACATACCTGTACCTCCACCCACCTGCCCAAAGATTATAACTATCGTTATACACGATCTGTCCCCACACCGTTGTCCCCTTCTCACATCTTCGGACTTTCTTTGAAACTGCAAGCGACAGTTTGAACATACGATAACTCACAAACATGGATAAAACGGAGCTGATTCAGAAAGCCAAGCTGGCCGAGCAGGCGGAGCGTTACGACGACATGGCTTCGTCCATGAAGGAGGTAACGGAGAAGGGTGCAGAGCTCTCATGCGAGGAGAGGAACCTTCTCTCGGTCGCCTACAAGAATGTTGTCGGGGCCCGGAGGTCTGCATGGCGGGTCATCTCCGCCATTGAGCAGAAGACAGAGGGCAGCGACAAGAAGCTTCAGATGGTCAAGGAGTACCGGGAGAAGGTGGAGACAGAGTTACGAGACATCTGCAACGATGTATTGGTGAGTTAATGTATTTATTCTAGCCAGTATGGGCATGCATGGCTTTGAGAGAGCCACATTTGATTTACCTCGTTTATCTTCTCTGCTGTAAATTGAGGACAGATATTCAGTGACGACAGCAATAAACCATCTCAGCCTGTAGGCTCAGCACAAGCAGCAAACGGGGTCACTTGTGTTATAAAAAGTTTGATTGATAGAATCACCAACACACTATGTTTCTGTGAGGCTGAGGGCGGCACCAACTTGGATAGATGGTAGCTTAACACAACAGGATTCATACAATTACCAATGGGCTCTTGGTTTGAGAAACTGAAAAGCAAAATAAGCTGTCATCCATTCCTTTTCTTGGGGAAAGAAATGGTGATTCGGTTGACTGAGTAGTGGTATCCCCCTCTCTATGAAAATCGAATTACTAGTAGTGCACAATGGCGCTGTCATAAGTCCCTCATTCATGGACTTTGACATTGCAATGCTTCTATTTGTGACGTTTATCTGAAACTATGCAGAAAGTCTGCCCCAATTGATTCTGAGCCACAGTGGTGAAGTGGCATGACCTCCCCTTTCCACTGCTGCTCCCATTCAATAATGTGTCGTAAGGCAGGCAGCACCTCTTTCTTTCCTTCTTTAAATTTCACTGAATAGTTTATTAGGGTTGTCAACAGAACAGTCAGACATTCTGAGTCAAAGGCCATGGCAAATGTTCACGTAAGGGGCTCTACTTTTACTTGGCAGACTTGTGTGGTTTAGTTTGATTGTCTGCTTGAGTTTGATATGCCAGATCAATAAGGCAGAGCAGCAGCCAGTGAACTGGGCCTCCAGTGGAGATGTTACAGCATCTAGATAGGATGACGCGTAAAACATTATTTTTTTGAGTTGGACCTGTGCTACTGATAATATTGGCAAATGACTGACAGCGCTGTAATAATTCTGTTACTACTACATTTTGAGAATGTGTGCCCCCCATCTTTTTTTCAATCCAAGGCCATTTTATTTTTGATTTTGTACAGGATGGTTGTTTCATGCATTTCCTGTGGAACTGAACTAATTTTAAGCACACACCTTCCTTCCCATGTAGTAGGGAACACTATTTTGGGGATCAACTAAGTTTGGCTGTCATGGGCTGGTCATATCCCCCAACCCTATCTGGTGGATCCTGTGGCCTTTGCTGTCCCTCAGTTCTTTGTTCAACAGAAGGCCATGGTTGCATCTGAAATGGCAGCCTGTAGGGCCCTGGTTTAAAGTAGTGCACTAAATATGGAATAGGGTGCCATTTGAGACCCCATAACGTGTGTTAGCTGGAAGTTACCTGACCTGTTTGCTCCCATTGTCCCATCTACTGCCACTATGGGAAAGTGTATTGTTGCACCTGGCTGTAGGGTTTGAGTAGGTGTGGCCATGGTGAAAGACAGCACCTGTAATCTCTCTCAGATTACATGTCACAGCCCCTAGTGGTCATCCACTTTAACAAATACTGCTGCTTGACATCCAAATTGTACAGAGGCTATGGGCTAAATGTCAAACGAGGCTAATTTACTCTTAATTCCACTCTGCTCTTGCCAGTATGACTTGTTTATTTATTTTAAGTATTGGCCCTCGCCACCTTTTGTCAGAGTTTATTTGGCGTTCTTGACATACTTGCCCAATGCGTAAAACCAAGCTTTAGTTTCTCATTGGTAGTTCATGACCTTCCCGTGGGCTCACTGTATTCAGCTTTAATGTAGTACTCTCTTCTCTAGTGTTAACTACTCAACCAGCACAATAACCGTGTGTGTCTAAAGAATGTATGTAGCCGCCTTACTCTAAATAGGGCAGCGATATTAGTGCTGTTGGCGGATTAAGAGATGTTTGCGCGACGTCTAACTGTATTGTTCAGTTTATCCCTCCGAACAGGAGGTGTCCTCCACATCAGGGTCTGCGTCCCTAATGGCACCCTATCCCCTATATAGTTCACTACTTTTGACCAGGGCCCTATGGGGAATATGTCGTTTGGAATGCAGACCTGGGCCTCAAAGGAAAGGGGATGGATCGGTTCCAAAAGCCAGGCTAGTTTGATACAGAACCTAATGCACATCCTTGACACCGAAGAAGAGTGGTTTCCTGTCAAAAGGGGGACTTGTGTGGCAGTGACTTCATTCAACAGGTTGTGTCTGAAACATTTAACATATAGCATGGTAGACAGGCACACAAGTCCTGAGCACATGTGGCTTTTACAGTTGTCCAGACACACTTATTGTACATTAGCTAGATGTTTGGTGATGGAGGAAAATCTCACTTACATTGTGTCTCTTGTAGATCGGGTTTAGATCAATCACTCTGGTGGATTAAAGCCGGTCATTAGTATTCCAGATGGGTCCATCCTCTACTCGACACCCTTTTGATCTACGCAAGCCAAGCTCTCGTCCACACAGACCCTGAACTTAACCTACACACATGGCGTGCAGAGCCTTGATCAAGTGGGTGACCCTCAGGGCACAAGCCATGTGTACACTCCTCCCCACGAGGACCAGGGTTCAATCCCAGTCTCCCCCTTCATCTAATGTCACCCTTCTAGATCTATGCCTGTCCAATAGCCTCGTATGGTTAAGTGGAACTCTTCTTTAAAAATAAACTACACATATGGCATTATCCTGCTGTCACTTCCTGTATAGGAAGCTGTGACCCTGATAGACGGCTGTCCATTGAGTGTGTGCTGGTGTGGCAGGCTCAGCACTGAGCTAGCGCGCGCACTGAGCCACATCTGGGTGCTCTAATTCTGCACTGGCCATCTGTTAAAGCGCCCTGCTTTACGGGGCCCCTCTGGGCCAGTGCCCTCTACATGGGGTGCCTCTGGGCTAGTGCCCTACACTCTCCAGTGGCCCTCTGTCTTGAAATAAAAAATAAAAAAAATGAATAAAAAACTTTGGTTGAGTTTGTAAGAGTTCATAAGCTACAATAAGTAGGTCATTTGTGTAACCTACGGTAAGCTTATGAACTCTTACAAACTCAACCAAAGTTTTTTATTTTATTTTACCTTTATTTTACTAGGCAAGTCAGTTAAGAACATTCCTATTTACCATGACAGCCTAACCCAGACGACGCTGGGCAAATTGTGTGCCACCCGATGGGACTCCCAATCACGGCAGTTGTGATAGTCTGGAATCGAACCAGGGTCTGTAGTGAAAGCCTCTAGCACTGAGAAGCAGTGCCTTAGACTGCTGTGCCACTCGGGTGATGGATAACTATGCAGAATGATTACAGCTGCTGATATACTGGAGTCTCAGTATTATTGTGTATGTTACTGATAACCTTCTTTACCATATAGGCCTACTCCTCTTGTGATCATCGTGCATGCTGTTTGTTTGATCTGACCACCATGGATAGTAGGGCTGGGATTTGCCGGGGACCTCACAACTTGATCTCACTGCGATTCGATAATGCGATTGAATTGCAATTTGATTTTACAAACATATTGCTTACTATATATCTGCTGCAGAGATACAAGAGCCATATAAAAATGTGCGGAACCTGTTGACTCATCCGCCTCCCTGCTCTGTTATCAGCTACGTTATCTTGGTTGTTGACCAACATTGTTAACTTCACCATCTTAGAATAAAGTGTGAAATGTCTGTACTATCTACAAATACCTAGGTGTCTGGTTAGACTGTAGTCTCACATTAAGCGTCTCCAATCCAAAATTAAATCTAGAATCGGCATCCTATTCCGCAACCTTAACTCATGCTGTCAAACACACCCTCATAAAGCTTGTTCATGTGAATGAGCATATTGGAAGACTCCATGTCAGCAGGGATGGGATTTTGTTAATGTGTTATTGGTTTATTGTATTTTGAGAAATGTGTTGCAATGTATATAATTCATTATGTTTAGCTGAATGGAAAATGTAGGCTTTGATGAAGGTAATTGCTTAATTAATTAGTGCTGGGTATGTTCTGATGGGAGGGGCTTCCCCTACAAAAAGAGTCTCAGTTCAAGGGGGGAACCATTTTGGTTTGAGCTGTTGATGGGGCAGCATTGTTTTTTTTTAAGCTGTCCCCTTAATGTGTAGTTTGGATGGCAGTACTGTTGTTTTTTCTTCCGGATTCACTATGTAAATAAACACCCTTGCACAGAAGTACTTTTGCGGCTCCACCATCTTTTTATTTGATAGAGGTTAGGTTTTTCAGTTTAGCCTTCTGGCCTAATCTACGTGACAAGCCAGTGAGGAATTATTGATAAGGTTGGAACCAAAGTGCTGTTCACTGTTTCCAGGTGACCCTAATTAATGTTTCTTACTTCATGTAGCAAGCTAACTTATAAGAAATCCCACTATGTCCTCCGACGAACCCTCAAACAGGCAAAGTGTCAATACAGAACTAAGATTGAATCGTACTACTCCGGCTCCGACGCTCGTCGGATGTGGCAAGGCTTGCAAACTATAAGACTACAAAAGGAATCACAGTCGCGTGCTGTCCAGTGACACAAACCTACAAGGCAAGCAACACTGAAGCATTCATGAGAGCCCCAGCTGTTCCGTACTACTGTGTGATCACGCTCGCCGCAGCCAATGTAAGACCTTTTAAAACAGGTCAACATTCAAGGTCGCAGGGCCAGACGGATTACCAGGACGTGTACTCCGAGCATGCGCTGATCAACTGGCAAGTGTCTTCACTGACAGTTTCAACCCCTGTCCGAGTCCGTAATACCAACAGGTTTCAAGCAGACCACCATAGTCCCTGTACCCAAGAACACTAAGGTAACCTGCCTAAATGACTACTGACCGGTAGCACTCCCATCATGAAGTGCTTTGAAAGGCTGGTCATGGCTAACATTAACACCGTTATCCCAGAAACCCTAGACCCACTCCAATTTGCATACCGCCCCAACAGATTCACAAATGATGCAGGTTCTATTGCATTCCACACTGCCCTTTCCCACCTGGACAAAAGGAACATCTATGTGAGAATACTATTCATTGATTACAGCTCAGCGTTCATCACCATAGTGCCCTCAAAGCTCATCACTAAGCTAAGGACCCTGGGACTAAACACCTCCCTCTGCAACTGTATCCTGGACTTCCAGGATAAGGGTAGGTAACAACACACATCCGCCATGCTGATTCTCAACACAGGGGCCCCTCAGGGGTGCGTGCTCAGTCCCCTCCTGTACTCCCTGTTCACTCATGACTGCATGGCCAGGCACGACTCCAACACCAAGTTTGCAGATGACACAACAGTTGTGGGCCTGCTCACCGACGAGGCAACCTATGGGGAGGTGGTCAGAGACCTGGCCGTGTGGTGCCAGGACAACAGCCTCTCCCTCAGCGTGATCAAAACAAAGGAGTTGATTGTGGACTACAGGAAAAGGACTGAGCATGCCCGTAACAAACTAACATGGTCCAAGAATGCCAAGACAGTTGTGAAGAGGGAATGACAAAACCTATCCCCCCTCAGGAGACTGAAACGATTTGACATGGGTCCTCCGATACTCAGAAGGTTCTACAGCTGGACCATCGAGCATCCTGGTTGTATCACTGCCTGGTATGGCAACTGCTCGGCAGTGCGTACTGCTCGGTAGTGCGTACTGCCCCGTACATCACTGGTGCCAAGCTTCCTGCCATCCAGGACCTCTATACCAGGTGGTGTCAGGAAGGACCTAAAAATTGTAAAAGGCTCCTGTCACCCCAGTCATAGACTGTTCTCTCTGCTACAGCACGGCAAGTGGTACCGGAGCGCCGGAAACTGAGTATCTCATATCGCGCTGTGTACTACTCCCTTCCTTCACAGAACAGTGCAAATTGCCTCTACCCAGAATAGAAAGAGGAGTGGGAGGCCCCGGTGCACAACTGAGCAAGAGGACAAGCACATTGGTGTCAAGTTTGAGAAACGGATGCCTCACAAGTCCCCAACTGGTAGCTTCATTAAATAGTACCCGCAAAACACCAGTCTCAACATCAACAGTGAAGAGGCAACTCTAGGATGCTAGCCTTCCAGGCAGAGTTCCTCTGTCCAGTGTCTGTTCTTTTTCCCATCTTAATCTTTTATTTTTATTTGCCAGTTTGAGATGGCTTTTTCTTTGCAACTCTGTCTCGAAGGCCAGACTCCTGAACATCTAATGAAATGGCTACCCAAACTATTTGCATTGCCCCCCCCCCCCCCACCTCCCCCTTTTACCCTGCTGCTACTCTGTTTATCTATGCATCGTCACTTTTTTTAATAACTCTACCTACATGTACATATTACCTTAATTACCTTGACTAACCCCGCACATTGACTCTGTACTGGTACCCCCTGTATATAGCCTCGCTACTGTTATTTTATTGTTGCTCCTTAATTTTTTATTTAGAAACACCCTGCTAAGAAAAGAAACTAGCAAACAGTAGTTTGCATATAGTAAGACACCACACACTAATGGTGTAGTTATGCTGCTTTCCATAAGCATTCTGTCACCAACATTGTGTCCATCTGACCATGCAAAGTGAACGTCAACAAAATGCTTGTGACTGTCGTTGTGCAACTGCTCTCTCCTTGAGTGACGGGGCAGGGCTTTGTGTGGTTAGCGGCAAAAAGGATGAGGGCGAGCGATGACTCATGTAGGAAACGGAGTAAACTATTACCGACATACACGCCAGAGTTGCGTATCACATTTATAGAAGGTAAAATAAACTCAAACCAGTCCCTGCATCAGTGTGTGTGTGTGTGTGTGTGTGTGGTAAAATAGCCCCAGTGGCTAACTTTTTGTGGTGCAGAGGAAAAGACAAAGCTAGCCTAGAGTTAGGGACATGACAGGGCCCAGCTCTTTTGCTATCCGTCTTTTTAAATGGATGTCTAAAATGGCATCCTATAGTGCACTACCCATAGGGCCCTTGTTTAAAAGTAGTGCACTATATAGGGTACCATTTGATACACATGCTGAATGTCTGAGCACATGTTGTGAGGCGACAAGGTTGCTGCCGACGACAGGTGGAGAAAAGGGATCTTCTGTCCGGATTCCCATCCTCCCACTAGAGATGACCCAAATGGCAACTTATTCCCTACATATTGCACTACTTTTGACCGGAGTCCTATAGGTCCTGACCAAATGTGGTGCACTAAATGGGAAATTGGGTGTCTATGGGTGAGTTCCAAATGTGGATGAAGGCAGAGAAGTGGTCTATATAATTATTGACCATTCATGTTCGTTTGAGGGATCTTCAAGTACGCTCTTCACTATAACTGTCATGCTGGATTGAGGTTTTTATTTTTCCTGGTAAAATGGTCAGCGGTACTAAATCATACCTTGAGCCTGTGAGGAGAGGGACCTCTGCTTCACTGGCCTGCTGGCCTGCTACTAACACCCACAAACTGCTGTGGCGGCTGAGGATACAGGAGTGCCTCTTTCTCCATGTTGGTGCTGATGCCACGCAGAGGAAATGGTGGCCGGTCCAACCCTGTTCCTGGGTTGGCTGCTCGGCTGAAACGTGTGTTTAAGCAAGTGACTTCTCAGAACAAGCAGCAGTTAAGCTGTACTCTCCCCTCTGGCTGTCCATATCTATAGCAGTATTATGTCATCTCACTGAACAGTTGGTAGGGCAGAGTATAGTTGCCTGTAAGTGCCTCTCACTCAGGTTGTCGTCAGCCCATGCCGAGCTGATAATCGGGTATTAGAGAGCCAGCATGAACGGCAGCTTGTGGATGGTATCACCTTCACTCAAGCCTTCCACTGGGTTATATCTATGCCTCAGCATCTTTCACTGAGTTATCTGGGTTCAGGCCAGTGTTCCCTCTGGACCCAGATTTAACCTCCTTTGTATTTCCTTCCTTTAGGCTGAACAGTGGTCTCTCCATGTGGAACGCCTGACCTCTGCAGAGAGCAGGCAACTGGTTAGCTGTTACCATGCCACACGTGTAGTCTTAGAGCCAGCGTTTGTGCTGCCATGCCAACTCTGTCACTCATTACCACGTGAAACAAGTTTGACGTACCAATGACTGCAATGGAGGAGACAAGGACACAAACTTGTGGGACCAGGCTACCTGTCACACGTGGTCTCTAGGCAAGACTATTGTCTTCGGCTGTTAGCAGCTTGCCCTTAAAAGGAAGTGGAGAGGCGTTTGGCTCACACAGGAATCTGGCTGTAGAGTGCTCATTGTTTCGTACCGGTGTTATGTGAATGCCACCACAACCTGTTTTTGTGTTACACCCACAAATTGAGGCAACGGTGAAGCCATCGAGTACAGCTTGGATGACTGATGGGGATCGAAAGTGAGATGCCCCTTTTTGCAACTGAAGTTAAGGCATGCCACTGTAGATGCTCTGATTTTCATGTTAACTAATCGAATGATGCATCAAAGTAAAGTTACTACATCCTGTTTTGTTGTTGCACAAAACCCCCATTTTCCATCGTGTTTTTGTGCGAGACAGCCAGGCAGGCAGATTAGGGTGTTTTTAATAAGATGGAATGAAGCCAAATGAAGGAGTCATCACAATTTTATGGGTGTTACAAAAAAGATATAGCTATTTGTGATAGGATGCATCCCATATGGCACCCCTATAAAGTAGTGCATAGGGTGCCATTTGGGACGTGCCCATGGAATTTGTAAAATTTAAATGAACTCTCCTCCTGTCTGTTTTCTCCCTCAGGGGCTGCTGAGCAAATATTTGATTGAAAATGCCCCTAATGCGGAGAGCAAAGTGTTCTATTTGAAGATGAAGGGAGACTACTACAGATACCTGGCTGAGGTGGCCTCTGGAGACGACAAGAAGGGTAAGTGGGTCTCCAGTCTACGTCCCATATGGCACCCTGTTCCCTACATAGTGCACTACTTTGGACCATGACCCAAATGGCCCCATATTCCCTATAAGGTGCACTACAGTCATGGGTTTTGGTCAAAAGTAGTGCACAATATTGGGAATAGAGGGTCATTTGGGACTCAAATCTACTCTCTCAGGAGTTATTGGGCTGCTGGCTCCAACTGACCTCGCTGTCTCTCCCTATATTAGTACCAGTCAAATGTTTGGACACCGACTCATTCAAGTGTATTTTTTTAAACTATTTTCTACATTGTAGAATATTAGTGAAGACATCAACTATGAAATACACATACGGAATTATGTAGTAACCAAAAAGTGTTAAACTAATCAAAATATATTTGAGATTCTTCAAAGTAGCCACCCTTTGCCTTGACAGCTTTGCACATTCTTGGCATTCTCTCAACTAGCTTCATGAGGTAGTCACCTGGAATGCATTTCAATTAACAGGTGTGTCTTGTTAATTTGTGGAATTTCTTTCCTTAATATGTTTGATCCAATCAGTTGTGACAAGGTAGGGGTGGTATACAGAAGATGGCCCTATTTGGTAAAAGACCAAGTCCATATTATGGCAAGAACAGCTCAAATAAGCAAAGACAAACAACAGTCCATCATGACTTTAACATGAAGGACAGGCAATCTGGAAAATTTCAAGAACTTTGAACGTTTCTTCAAGTGCAGTTGCAAAAACCATCGAGCGCCATGAGGAAACTGGCTCTCATGAGGACCGCCAAAGGAAAGGAAGACCCAGTTACCTCTGCAGCAGAGGATAAGTTCATTAGAGTTACCAGCCTCAGAAATTGCAGCCCAAATAAATGCTTCAGAGTTAAAGTAACACACATTTCTACATCAACTGTTCAGAGGGGGCTGCGTGAATCAGGCCTTCATGGCAAATAAACCTCTACCTAAAGGACACCAATAAGAAGACACTTGATTGTGCCAAGAGACATGAGCAATGGACATTAGACCGATAGAAGTGTCCTTAATGCGTGATGAGTCCAAATGTGAGGTTTTTGGTTCCAACCGCTGTCTTTGTGAGACACAAAGTACGTGAACAGATCTCTGCATGTGTGGTTCCCACTGAAGCATGGAGGTGGGGGGTGCTTTTCTGGTGATGCTGTTTCTACAGCGATACGCCATCCCAACTGGTTTGCGCTTAGTCCCACTATCATTTGTTTTTCTACAGGACAATGCCCCCAAAAAATCACTAACAATTACTCTGACCAGAGGGGCCAACATTGGAATAATATTCTAATCTATTTTTAATATACATCAATAAAAAAAGCCTACATGTCAATGTGTAGGTGATATGCATATTTGCTACAGCCTCATGTCCAAACCGATGCTGACATGAGGGAGGTGGCAGAAAATGTAGCTTAACTTTAATGAGACTTCCAGTTGCATAAAGTTAGACTAAACGGCAGTCATGTTTTGACAAATAATAATGAACGTTTAGAAGCTTGATTCTGTCGACATAGTCGAGGCACTGATCAATCAGATCAAATAGTCACAAGACGGAGAGTGAAGGAATGTGCCTGTTGCGCACCGCACACCACTCAGATTGAAGGTGGGTGAAGGTGCTCAGCATTTTTGAAACCGTTTACCATGAACGTAATTGTTTAAAACCTGGATGTTTTTTATATTTTATGAAGCATGTCTTACCTTGTTTCAAAGTAGCCATATAAATGTTGCGGTAATTATATTAGAAACACTTAATATGCCAATTGACTTTTTCTTGTGCGGCCAAAGGCATAATCCTAGTCATGTTAGTAACCCATGCTAATTGATGCGTCTTTAGAGCTCCGGTCTTGATTTCTAACTGTTTCATCTGTCACATGAAACCGCTCACGCACGTGGTGTGCTTTTGAGTTCCCGCTAATTGCAGTTTGGAACATTCCTGTGTAGCCTACAGCCATGTGCACATTGTTGATCTTATAATATGAAGAAATAAAACTTGATCAACATTTTTAAGCTGAATGGTCTGATCGGTTGCATCAGCCTCATTGCTTTTCAATATATTTCTTATTTAATGTGCAATGGTTGTATTCATTTTAGATCTGTCATCACGGACAGGATGCCATTAATTTTGAGTCCTGGAAGGAATTATTTTATAAAGACAAAGCATTTGGTGCTTATTTAACACTATTTTGTAGGCTACCAAGCAATGTTTTATCATTCTTCGGCACTAAAGCAAATTTCGGGGCCGGCTGCGCGCACTTTAGAACTGTGAAAATTCTCCCGTCTTCAGCCACGAGTTTACTGGGACCACTAAGGCTATACCTGCTTTTAAGTTAGTTAGAACAGTGGCCAAGTAGACTACTGTGGCTTTTTTGATCGTAATGTAGGCCTATCAGTGGCCTACCATTTTAAAAACAAAAACAATGGAGAAAGTGTATCCCAAAACATTTTAAAAAGCTGTTTTTATCATTCAGCCAATGTGGTTTTCAATGTAGGCCTACATTCATGAGACTTAACAAAAAACGTGTAGGGATTTACATTAACCTGTTTGTTTTGTCCACTTGTCCTTCAGACAAGCTGACTGAAAATGTTGTTTGATTCAAGAGACCACTTTACAAAATAAAATTCATTATTCCCATGCCATTATTTCAGCGACTCAGATAAATGATGCTACCCTCTGCCTATTGTTGAGGGATTGGGTTAAATGCGGAAGGTACATTTCTGTTGAATGCATTGTTGTACAGCTGACGAGTTATCTCCCTTTCTCTTATTGGCTACTTATCTTATTCAAGCCGGTCTCAAAATACAGCACTGTCCCTTTTAAGACCTAAAAAAAGCTCTTTACCTGACTTGCTTTCCAAAGATGTCTAGAAATGTACATTTTATGCTCTTGCAGGAAGCAACCCCTCCCCCATTGCTGACGAGAAATGAGCTGTAACTGGGCTAATAACTCACTAACAA
The DNA here is from genome assembly GCF_045791955.1 of Oncorhynchus clarkii lewisi. NCBI lineage: Eukaryota > Metazoa > Chordata > Actinopteri > Salmoniformes > Salmonidae > Oncorhynchus > Oncorhynchus clarkii. The sequence goes on along the minus strand of NC_092154.1, from coordinate 15,774,974 downwards.
AGAATATGAACAAATGTGCAGAAGTGGTTACATGCAGCTCTCGCATTGATCTCAAAACAAGCTCATCTAGCAAATGTTGTGTGTGTCTGGAGCTCCATCCAGACCTCTCGCTCCAGGGGATGCAAGCTTGTTGGTTTAATGCAAGCTGAGTGAGTTTGGTCTGAACGTGGTGATGGGTATATGAATGTTCCCTCCCTGCTGCAGGGTTCTTTCCCTCCCTCGTCCCTCTCCCATGTCTCCCTATCTCATCCATCCATGATTACCTTCCCTCCCTCGTCCCTCTCCCATGTCTCCCTATCTCATCCATCCATGATTACCTTCCCTCCCTCGTCCCTCTCCCATGTCTCCCTATCTCATCCATCCATGATTACCTTCCCTCCCTCGTCCCTCTCCCATGTCTCCCTATCTCATCCATCCATGATTACCTTTTCTCCCTCCATACTTCTTTCCCTTCCCTCCATACTTCTCTCCCCTCCTTGCCTCCCTCTCTCTCTTTCCTCCTGCCATGCCCTCCCCCCCAGTGAGAGCCCTATCTGCCAGCCGCCTCCTCCCTGGCAAGCCTCAGCCACTGAACACGAGACTGCACAGAATTACTGTCATGGTTTTCCCCTTACAGCACCGCCCCAACTGAGGAGGTTTGAACAGGGGAGGGAGGATGTTGAAATGTAGGCCTCGTTAGTTAGTAGCCTAACGCTTGCTGGCTTATTTTGGCAACCAGGCCAGGGACTTTGCAACTTGATCCACATGTAACATATCCAGGGATTATTTGTTACATTGTTGTTCTTAGAAAATGCCATAGCACTATTCAAATCAAAATCAGATTTTATTCGTCACATGCTTGCTAAGCAACCAAATTTCACTTAGTCTACACCTAATTTACAGGCCCTTCCATTTGTTACAGAGAAATAATAGAAGAGTAAAACGCATTAATAATAAACAATTAGTAACGATAACTTGGTACTGCTACCCTGTGTGTATATAGCTGAGTCGATGTGCAGGGGTACAAGAGAATTTGAGGTAGATATGTACATATAACTTGGAATAAAGTGACTGATAATACTCAGTAGCAGCAGCATATGTGGTTAGTGCAAAAAGGGTCAATGCAGATAAATAGATAGTCCAGGTAGGTATTTGGTTATCTATTTATCAGTCTTATGGCTTTGGGGTAGAAGCTGTTCAGGGTCCTGTTGGTTCCAGACTTGGTGCTGTGCGGTAATAGACAGAACAGTCTGACGGGTGGCTGGGGTCTGACACATTTTCTTTTGACAGCGCCCGTTATAAAAGTCCTGGATGGCAGGGAGCTCGGCCCCAGTAATGTACTGGTCCGTACGCACTATTCTCTGAAGCGCCTTGTGGTTGGATGCCAAGCAGTTGACATGCCAAGCGTTAATGCAGCCAGTCAAGGTGCTCTCGATAGTGCAGCTGTATAACTTTTTGAGGATCTGAGGGCCCATGCCAAATCTTTTCAGCCTACTGAGGGGTAAGGGGCGTTGTCGTGCCCTCTCCACAACTGTGTTGGTGTGTGTGGACCATGGTAGATCATTAGTGATGTGGACACTGAGGAAGCTCTCAACCTTCTCCGTCTATGTGAATGGAGGCGTGCTCAGCCCTCTGTTTCCTGTAATCCACGATCCGCGACTTTGTCTTGCTGATGTTGAAGGAGAGGTTGTTGTCCTGGCACCACACTGCCAGGTCTCTGACCTCCCTATATAGGCTGTCTCGTCGTTGGTGATCAGGCCTACCACCGTCCTGTCGTCGGTAATGTAGCTCCGGTGCTCAACAAAGGATATTTATAAGCCCATTACCTCATGTAGCCTAGCTTTCAGGAATGCTTACAGTGGCCAGACCAGGGAAAGGAAAGTGACCCCATTTGCAGCAATGATGGATAGGCCTACCTAGAGGAGTAATGTTTCAAATTTACAAAGTTTGTAATGAAAGACTGGTTCTGTCCCAAATGGCACCCTATTCCCTTTAATAGAGCACTTCTTTTGACCCTATGGGCCTTGAAGAGTAGTGTACTATATAAGGAATAGGGTGCCATTTGGGACGTAGACAATGTTTTAGAGTTGGAGCTCTATCTCAATGGTTCCTCCCCTTTCCACAGAGACAATATCCAACTCTCAAGACTCCTACCAGGAGGCGTTTGACATCAGCAAGAAGGAGATGCAGCCCACACATCCCATCCGCCTGGGCCTGGCCCTCAACTTCTCTGTCTTCTTCTACGAGATCCTCAACTCTCCAGAGAAGGCCTGCTCACTGGCCAAACAGGTAGGGATGATGAGACAACACAGCAGCCCATACAAACAGCACCAGATCCCCTATATAGTGCTTTCTTTTGACACCGGGCCTATGGGGCTTTGGTCAAAAGTAGTGCTCTATATAGGGTGAGATTATGGGGTGTACTATATACACTGAGTGTACAAAACATTACCTTCCATTATATAGACTGACCAGGTAAAAGCTATGACCCTTATTGATGTCACTAGTTAAACCCACTTCAATCAGTGTAGATGAAGCTGAGGAGGCTGGTTAAAAAAAAATTCAAGCCTTGAGACAATTGCAACATGGCTTGTATGTGTGCCATTCAGAGGGTGAATTGTCAAGACAAACGCGTAAAAAAAAAGTGCCTTTTGAACTGGTTATGGTTTGAATGTGTCTAGAACTGCAACACTGCTGGGTTTTTCACGCTCAACAGTTTCCTGTGTGTATCAAGCATGGTCTAGCACCTAAAATACATCCAACCAACTTGACACAACTGTGGAGTCAACATGGGACGGCATCCCTGTGGAACGCTTTCGACACCTTTGTAGAGTCCATCCGCCGACGAATTGCGGCTGTTCAGAGGGCAAATGGGGAGGGGTGCTGCAACTCAATATAACAAAGGTGTTCTTAATGTTTTGTTTACTCAGTGTACACACACAGCTGCATTATGTGCCATCTCTCTCCTGTCCATCTCCATCTTTGCCTCATCTCCCTGTTCATATGCATATCAACCATTGTTATTTGTGTGTTTGCAGGCTTTCGACGATGCCATCGCCGAGCTCGACACGCTGAGTGAAGACTCGTACAAAGACAGTACCCTCATCATGCAGTTGCTTAGAGACAACCTCACAGTAAGTATCCTCTGACCTCCCCCCACCGAGCCACGGGATTGGTCGCTTCATCAACACATCCCACACACACCATACACCCACAGACACTGTGACTGCAACCCAGTCTAGTGTATGTGCATCTCATTTCAGTATTTTAATGGCAAGCAGGAGCCTGTGCCATTTTCTGAGTGACAAGCTATGATATAAGGATTTGAACCAAGTGGAGCATAGGTATTTTATATATTACACACAGTGCATTCGGAAAGTTTTCAGACCCCTTCACATTTTCCACATTTTGTTACGTTACAGCTTTATTCTAAAATGGATGACATTTTTCCCCTCAATTTACACACAAAGCGAAAATGTATTTTTCAGGTCCTTTGCTATGAGACTTGAAATTTAGCTCAGGGTGCAGTCTGTTTCCATTGATCATTCTTGATCTTTCTACAACTTGGAGTCCACCTGTGGTAATTTCAATAGATTGGACATGATTTGGAAAAGCACACACATGTCTATGTAAGGTCCCACAGTTGACAGTGCAGGTCAGGGCAAAAACCAAGCCGCGAGGTCGAAGGAATTGTCCGTTGAACTCCGAGACAGGATTGTGTTGAGGCACAGATCTGGGGAAGGGTACCAAAACATTTCTGCAGCATTGAAGGTCCCCAAGAACACAGAGGCCTCCATTCTTAAATAGAAGTTTCGAGCCACCAAGACTCTTCTTAGAGTTGGCCAAACTTGACAATCGGGGGAGAAGGGCCTTAGTCAGGGAGGTGACCAAGATCTCGATGGTCACTCTAGAGCTCTGTCAGAGTTCCTCTGTGGAGATGGGAGAACCTTCCAAAAGGACAACCATCTCTGCAGCACTCAACCAATCAGGCCTTTATGATAGTGGCCAGACGGAAGCCACTCCTCCAGTGAAAGGCACATGACAGCCCGCTTGGAGTTTGCCAGAAGCCACCTAAAGGACTCTCGGACCATGAGAAACTAGATTCTCTGGTCTGATGAAACCGAGATTGCACTCTTTGGCCTGAATGCCAAGTGTCACGTCTGGAGGAAACCTGGCACCGTCCCTACTGTGAATCATGGTGGTGGCAGCATCATGCTGTGGGGATGGTTTTTATTTATTTTTTGCTGTCGAGACTGGGATACTCGTCAGGATCGAGCAAAAGATGAATGAAGTAAAGTACAGCGGGATCCTTGATGAAGACCTGCTCCAGAGCACTCAGGACCTCAGACTGGGGTGAAGGTTCACCTTGCAACAGGACAACGACCCTAAGCACACAGCCAATACAGCAGGAGTGGCTTCGGGACAAGTCTCTGAATGTCCTTGAGTGGTCTAGACCTGATCATACAGCCTCTGGCGAGGCCCGAAAATAGCTGTGCAGTGATGCTCACCATCCAACCTGACGAAGCTTGAGAGGATCTGCAGAGAAGAATGGGAGAAACTCCCCAAATACAGGTGTGTCAAGCTTGTAGAGTCAAACCCAAGAAGATTCGCGGCTGTAATCAATGCCAAAGGCGCTTCAATGTAAAGGGTCTGAATACTTATGTACATGTCATTTATTTTTAAGAAATTGGAGAGATTCTAAACCTATTTTTGCTTTGTCATTATGTGGTATTGTGGTGGAGGAAAAACAACCTTTGTATCAATTTTAGATATGGCTGTAACAACAATTGGGAAAAAGTGAAGGGGTCTGAATACTTTTTGAATGCACTGTTTACCATTTAGTACACACTTGATTTCAAAGTGATTTACGGTACAGTCAGTACATTTTGTCTGACTTCACTCCAGCAGGGTCTTTTGGATATCTGAGATGCTTATTGTCAGTTTAATGGTATTTTGTCTTGTGTGTTTCAGCTATGGACGTCTGACAATGCAGCAGATGAGCCAGAGGCTGGAGATGGAGAGAACTGAGATGCTCCCTGTCAACCCTCGCCAAGAAATACAACAAAAAAAATGAGGAAAACAATCATTTTTACACCTTCATTCCTTATTGTTCCACTTGAAATGATTCTAGTAATGAATGCCAGTCGTACAATGGAGCTACAGTGTGTGTGTGTGTGTGTGTGTGTGTGTGTGTGTGTGTGTGTGTGTGTGTGTGTGTGTGTGTGTGTGTGACATGAATCATTTTAGTTTTCACCACGACTCTGCTTTTTGGTATGAAGAAAAGCTCAATTAAGTAAATAATATTATCGCCATGCCTCAGTTTGCTTGTCCCCGCCTTCCTAATGTGCAGTTTCTGCTTTAAAAAAATATTAGCTTCACTTTAACTGTCTGTTCAACATGACAATATAGGATGTGTGTGTGTGTCCAGAAAGGCCATTTGCAAACGGCAAGTATCGTGCCGCCTGGGCATATGGTGGGGAGGGAAAGGTATGTCAAGCTGACCCAAATTTGACAGGAATTCTGGCTGCCTCCACTGTCCCCCTGTGTGTTGGTCTTCCAAAAAGGTTGCTAGGTAGTTGCATCTGTCAACACCTGCTGGCCCATGAAAGCCAACCTGACATATTGGGTTTATCCCAAATGGCACCCTATTCCTTTTTTTAATGCACTAGTATTGACCAGAGCCCTCGTCAAACGTAATGCACTATGAAAGGTAATAGGGTGCTATTTGGGATATAAATTGTCTGGTAACGTGAACACTCCTGAAACCTGTATTTTATGAATATGTGGGGGCTATCCAACCAGTGGTTGCATCCCTATCACCTTTATAGTGCACTACTTTTGACCAGGGCCCCTAGGGCTGTGGACTAAAGTAAAGTAGTGCACTATTGAAGGAATAGGGTGCTATTTGGGATGTTAACTGTCAACAGAGCAAGTCCTATCCATGGGCTCTTGTAACAAGGTCTCCCTCCACGGTTACAAAACACCCCTTCCTAGTTATATTATTCACCTCAATGTGTTACTTTGTAGCATGTCTGACAATAAAAAGTTGGTACTTTAAGACAAAAAAAGAATGTGGAATGGCAATAGAATAAGTGCATGCATGCCCCTTTAATTTTGTTTCACTGTACACTGGAATGGGGAATCAATATTGCATACAGAGTCCCGTTTTTGTTCAGTACTTTTCTTTGCAGGTTTGTGCACATGTCAGAGGGTGTTTGGTTTGTCCAGTGATTGTCATTAGAGATTGAGACCACTAGTGTTTTTGCTAATCATTGATTGTAGCCCCCAAACCTTTGTGAGAATGTTTAATGCCCTGATGTTATGTAACACCTATGTAACATGAATAAAAATGACATTTTGTAAACCATAATTTGTGAGCAGACATTGTTTATGAACCAGTCATGTTGTGGTTTTATTTGGCGCCCAATTTGTTTCGTTGGACATGACTAAAAACACCAGACAATCAGTTCCACGTCGTTTTATAGTTTGGAAATCTGTTCCAAAGTATTCTCACACAACAGAGGTGTGATCATATACAAATATATTCGAAATGTTAGTTTTTGTCAAATCTGTTGGTTTCTTGCGGGCAATTTATAGTTATGCTCTGGCACCACTACCATACGCCCAAGAAAAAAAATCAGCTCGATGAATCTCGTTGATCCCTGCTATACAGCATGTTTTACTTGGTTGTGTGTATAACAGTATAGCTTCCATCCCTCTCCTCGAACCAAGGACCCTCTCCACAAAATCCGCAGCTCTTGCAGAGCAAGTGGAACAACTACTTCAAGGTCTCAGCGAGTGATGTCGCTGACTGAAACGCTATTAGCGCGCACCCCGCTAACTAGCTAGCCATTTCACGCCGGTTACACTGGACAAAACATATTCACTTTCATTTTGTCTTGGAGCTGTACATGGACAACAAGTTGTTCTCTTCCCTATAGCAGGGTTTTGGGGCCCCCGAGTGTATGTTTTCGTTTTTGACCTGGCACTAACACAACTGATTCAAATAACCAACTCATCAAGCTTTGATTTATTTGAATCAGCTGTGTCATGCTAGGTCAAAAACCAAGACTCACCCATGGTGGGCCCCAGAACCAAGTTTGGGAAACACTCCCCTATACAGCATTACTTTTGATCAGGGCCCTAGTCAATAGTACTGCGCTGAATAGGGTGCCATTTAGGACAAAGATAATACAGTACGTGTCTGGTAAAACTGACTACATGAGATTCATACAGTATCCTCATACAGAGTGGGAATACTATGTCCCAGTAGCCTCATTAAATCCCAGACATATTAATAGACTAGGGACTTCAGAATGAAAATAGCTGTCTTTTGAGCCCATCTCACATCACTTCAAGAATAGTGTTCGCCAATTTAATGTACGTCATACTGTACTTAATTTGACACGGATTATTACCTAATGTCCGTTTGTGCAGGAATAGATGTCAAACAAATGGAATTGTATAATCATTTAGGTTATTTCATTGTCTTGTCAGTAAATGGCAAAAATAAAAAGTTATATTTGACTGTAAAAATAACAGCAATTTCACATTATGGGTCTATACAAACACGACAACCCAGTCAAATATTGGTTCAGATTTTAAACGCAAATGTTAGAAGTTAAAATGGGATGACCAAGCATTAAAAAAATGTATCGGCCCAGATGTTGCTCGGGTTTGAAATCACTCTCCTGCTGCTGAAGCTTTATTATCCTGATGTAAGAGTGCTGAAGTAACCTAAACTACAATTTTCTGCAATATCTTCCGAACTCAGATCGACAGATGAACAAAAAAAAATCTTATTTTCATAAGTAAAAGCAGTCTATGATAGCAGGTAGATTTACTGCGAAAGAAATGTTTGAGTACCGCGTCCTGTTACTGTCATTGAGCTATAATATTAACTCGAGTGAACTATAGGCGACTGTATATCCCCCCCATCATTAATGGGAATAATTGTCTCTCACAACACTTCCAAGTATGCGGCCCTGGTTATCAAAAAAAAGTTTTTTTTTGCCCAAACTAGAAGTCCGAATTTACAATCTGAACTCCAATCTGTTACAGTTGCTGAACGACAGAACGTTTGGTTATATTGTCACTGTACTAATTAAATCACATTGTTACCTTCCTTGAGTATGCGAAAAAAAAAGTGCGCTTTTGGGAAGATCATATCCCGATAGGACAAATTCTGTCGAAGCTGTTTTTTAACCCGTGTATGGATTTTTTTTCCCTTTTTACATATTGTTTAAGCGATACATGCTGATATGCAGATGTTCTATTTATTTAAAATGTCCCTATTTTTAACGGATGGTGCAACAACACCGGCGGCGGAGGTTGTAGATCCGTAATATGGTGAATGGAGAGTGGCCTAACTTAATTTTCCGTTAAACAAATGTCATGAGTTATTTATGATGATTCTTGAGATGGGAATGGTCACAAACATCCCACACACTGGCACAGTATGGGCCAATGTAGCAATCATGGGCATGGCAGCATGGCATGGGAGCATAATGATGATAGTAGAACCAATAACAGTGGGTTAACCATCCTTATTATTTGGCAGAGAGCTGTTTCTCTAAACACTGGGCTAGCTGGCATTGAGAGTTATGAGAAAACTGCTCTGACATAGAATAGAATGAAACTGAATAGTTTGAGGTTGAATATGATAGAATAGGTTGGTATATGAACGTTCTTTGTGTCAGTGCAATTTAGTGAGGAAAAATGTGTTCTGTACTTTTCTGTTCTGTTATTCCTCTGCCTTTCTCCCAGACTTCAAGGTGCTACCCCTTGCCAATCTCCAGACTCACTCAGTTCGGCGGCGGGATGTCCAGACACAGACCCATGTTGAACGACATCTCAGCTTCACTGCCTTATAGAGGTAGGAACTCCAAGGCTGTGCCTAGCCTATGGGCCTGGTCTAAAATAGTGCAATATATATGGAATAGGGTGCCATTTGGGATGTACATCAAATGTCAATGCCTCAGTTGCACTTGTCGCTTGTCTTAATCATCATGAGCATTGTGATTCCCCGTTTCTCACTTGTGCTAGGCATTTCAGGCTGTACCTGAGGACCAACAGAGCTGTTCACAGAAGACTTCAGGGCCGTGTTCATGGATGAGGATGGACAGGAGGACAGCTACGAGGTCAACAGACAGAACTTTTTCAACGGCCATGTCATTGGTAAGACAGACACCACTGGTTGGGCACAGAAACCATCAGACTTAGGTCACATACATTGTCAAGGGGCCTTTAAGTGCATTCATTTGAGATTGCGGCATATAGCTGAATCTACAGGTAGCCTGAGAAATGGACTCATCAACTTTACACCACTTTTGAGGTCTGAAAACATCTGGCGAACATCTAATTTTGGAGTGAACTATCACTTTAACATCTTTTAGAGCCTCAAGAATTTGCTTTGGCTTTGTCCCATGTTTATATTTTGTGCTCTTTCTCAGCAACATTGTTTACTCAGTGTTGTCCATTTGAAGGAGAGGAGAACTCCAGAGTACAGGCGCACATCGATGACAACAACTTCTCGGCACACATCCTCACTGACAAAGCAGAGTACAACATAGAGGTATCATATTGTACTATTTCAACGACAGATTATGATACGAAACCAATATGACAATCATCTGAAATGCCTGTTGTGGACATACTGCATAGAAACAACTGGAGTTTATAGGTTACCTTCCAAATTGCCCACGAGGCTCTGGTCAAAAGTAGTACACTTTCCCCTATATAATGCACTACTTTTAGCCCTATGGGCCCTGGTTAAAAGTAGTACACTTTCCCCTATATAATGCACTACTTTTAGCCCTATGGGCCCTGGTTAAAAGTAGTGCATAGTGAACCATTTGAGACACACACACTCGTTATCCTTATCAAACCTAACAAATCAAATTAAATCAAATCTCTTTCCCTCCTCAGCCCCTATGGAGGTTCACGGCGGCGCCCCCCGATGGCCATCAGTTGGTATACCGCTCTGAGGACATCAGCCGACTGGCCTCGCCCAAAGTCTGTGGCTACGTGAAAACTGACTATAATGGCCTGAGGTCAGCTAGACTGCAGGAAGAGGGTGAGTAAGGGAGGAGGAAACTGACCTCAAACCAACCTCCCCTGTGCTTTCCCAAATGAATCCTGTCCCTCATAACTCTTCATTCCAAACCACATGTAGACTACATTTGACTCTCGAGTGGCGCAGCAGTCTAAGGCACTGCATCTCAGTGCTAGAGGCATCATTACAGACCCTGGTTTGATTCCAGGCTGTATCATTTTATTTTTATTTAACTAGGCAAGTTATTTACAATGACAGCCTAGGAACAGTGGGTTAACTGCCTTGTTCAGGGGCAGAACTACAGATTTTTACTTTGTCAACTCAGGGATTCGATCTAGCAACCTTTCGGTTACTGACCAAACACTCTAACCACTAGGCTACCTGCCGCTCCAATCACAACCAGACGTGATTGTGAGTCTCATAGGGCCACGCACAATTGTCCTAGCGTTGTTAGGGTTTGTCCAGGGTAGGCTGTCATTGTAAATGGCACCCTATTCCCTATGTAGTGCACTACTTTGACCAGGGCCCACATGGCTCTGATCAAAATAACTGCACTATAGGGAATAGGGTGCCATTTGTGATGCAGACGATGCCGTGTGGAGTAGTCTTTGACTTGATGGTTGCTTGTGAAAAACACAGTTTACATTCTCCCTGATGTGATTGGTCAGGCAGATTGAGCTGATTGACCGTGTGGATGATATCTATAGGATGACGTGGTGGGACTATAAAGAATACAGTGTTTAGATCCAACGGGAGCTAGCTGCAACAGGCTGACAAACCAGGATATGTTCAGATCCAATAGGAAGCTAGCTGCAACAGGCCGATGAACCAGGATATGTTCAGATCCAACAGGGAAGCTAGCTGCAACAGGCTGACGATCCAGGATATGTTCAGATCCAACAGGGAAGCTAGCTGCAACAGGCTGATGAACCAGGATATGTTCAGATCCAACAGGGAAGCTAGCTGCAACAGGCTGATGAACCAGGATATGTTCAGATCCAACAGGGAAGCTAGCTGCAACAGGCTGATGAACCAGGATATGTTCAGATCCAACAGGGAAGCTAGCTGCAACAGGCCGATGAACCAGGATATGTTCAGATCCAACAGGGAAGCTAGCTGCAACAGGCTGACGATCCAGGATATGTTCAGATCCAACAGGGAAGCTAGCTGCAACAGGCTGATGAACCAGGAGATGTTCCACTATAACCTCTCAGATGATCATTGTCTTTTCCCCCTTTTTTCTTAAGGAAAATGGAATCTTGTTCTCCTTCCGTATTTTCACTTAATTTGACCGTTTGTAATGTAGATTAATCAAATCAAAGTTTATTGGTCGTGTACACAGATTTGCAGATGTTATCGCAGGTGCAGCAAAATGCTTATGTTTCTAGCTGCAACAATGCAGTAATATCTAGCAATACAAAACAATACACACATAATCTCCCCCCTATTTTGTTTTATATCAGAACAAGCAATGTCCGGAATATACACTACATGACCAAAAGTATGTGGACACCTACTCGTCGAACATCTCATTCCAAAATATGGAGTTGGTCCCCCTTTGCTGCTATAACAACCTTCACTCTTCTGGGAAGGCTACATCCACTAACATCCACTAGATGTTGGAACATTGCTGCAGGGACTTCCATTCAGTCACAAGAGCATTAGTGAGGCCAGGCTCACAGTCACGGCTAAAATTCATCCCAAAGGTGTTCGATGGGTCAGGGCTCTGTGCAGGCCAGTCAAGTTCTTCCACACCGATCTCAACAAAACTTTTCTGTATGGAAGGGGGAATTGTCATGCTGAAACAGGAAATGGCCTTCCCAAAACTGTTGCCACAAAGTTGGAAGCACAGAATCGTCTGTATTTGGTGGAGAATGCTGTAGCGTTAAGATTTCTTTTCACTGGAACTAAGGGGCTTAGCCCGAACCATGAAAAACATCCCCAGACCATTAGTCCTCCTCCACCAAACTTAACAGTTGGCACTATGCATTCAGGCAGGTAGCGTTTCCTGGCATCCTCCAAACCCAGATTAGTCTGTCAGACTGTCAGATGGTGAATCCGTGATTCATCACTCCAGAGAACGCGTTTCCACTGCTCCAGAGTCCAATGGCTGCGAGCTTTAACCACTCCAGCCAACACTTGGCATTGCACATAGTGATCTTAGGCTTGTGTGCGATTGCTCAGCCATGGAAACCCATTTCATGAAGCTCCCAACAGTTATTGTGCTGACGTTGTTTCCAGAGGCAGTTTGGAACTCGGTAGTGAGTGTTGCAACCAAAGACAGACGTTTTCTACGCTCTTAAGCACTCGGCGGTCCCGTTCTGTGAGCTTGTGTGCCCTACTGATTCGCGGCTGTGACGTTGTTGCTCCTAGATGTTTCCACTTCACAATAACAGCACTTACAGTTGACAGGGGCAGCTCTAGCAGGAAGAAATTTGACTAAGTGACTTTTTGTAAAGGTGGCATCCCAAGGCGGTGCCACGTTGAAAGTCACTGAGCTCTTCAGTAAGCACATTCTACTGCCAATGTTTGTCTATGGAGATTGCAGCAATGGGTTTGGCTGAAATAGCCAAAACCACTAATTTGAAGGGGAGTCCATATATTTTTGTATATACAGTGCATTCGGGCTCCTGAGTGGCGCAGCGGTCTAGGCACTGCATCTCAGTGTTAGAGGCTTCACTGATACAGAATTTGTTCTTAACTGACTTGCCTAGTTAAATAAAAGTTAAATAAAAAAAATATTCAGAAAGTATTCAGACCCCTTGACTTTTTCCACATTTTGTTACCTTACAGCCTTATTCTGTTTTTTTCCCCTGCATCAATCTTTCTCCCGCATCAATCTGTTGTTTTTGTCGCACTGCTATGCTTTATCCTGGCCAGGTCGCAGTTCTCAACTGGCCTACCTGGTTAAATAAAGGTGAAAGAAAAAAAAATACACACAATACCCCATAATGACAAAGCAAAAACAGTTGTTTAATTTATTTTTACTAATTTATCAAAAATAAAAACGTAAATAATCAAATCAAATTGTATTTGTCACAGAATGCAACAGGTAAAATGACCTTACAGTAAAATGCTTAAATATCACATTTACATAAGTATTCAGACCCTTTACTCAGTACTTTGTTGAAGCACCTTTGGCAGTGATAACAGCCTCGAGTCTTCTTGGGTATGACGCTACAAATTTGGCACACCTGTATTTGGGGAGTTTCTCCCATTCTTCTGTGCAGATCCTCTCAGGCTCTGTCAGGTTGGATAGGGACTGTTGCTGCACAGCTATTTTCAGGTCTCTCCAGAGATGTTCAATTGGGTTCAAGTCCAGGCTCTGGCTTGGCCACTCATGGACATTCAGAGACTTGTTCCGAAGCCACTCCTGCGTTGTCTTGGTTGTGTGCTTAGGGTCGTTGTCCAGTTGGAAGGTGAACCTTCACCCCAGTCAGAGAACCTGTTCCAAAGCGCTCAGGACTTCATCAAGGATCTCTCTGTACTTTGCTCCATTCATCTTTGCCTCGATTCTGACTAGTCTCCCAGTCCCTGCTGCTGAAAAACATCCTGACAGCATGATGCTGCCATCACAATGCTTCACCGTAGGGATGGTGCCAGGTTTGCTCCAGACGTGACACTTGGCATTCAGGCCAAATAGTTACATTTTGGTTTCATCAGACCAGAGAATCTTGTTTCTCATGGTCTGAGAGTCTTTAGGTGCCTTCTGGCAATGTGCCTTTTACCCAGGACTGTCCTCTGTCTGGCCACTCTACCATAAAGGCCTGGTTGGTGGAGTGCTGCAGAGATGGTTGTCCTTCTGGAAGGTTCTTCCATCTCCACAGAGGAACTCTGGAGCTCTGTCAGAGGGACCATCGGGTTCTTGGTCACCTTCCTGACCAAGGCCCTTGTCCCCCGGTTGCTCAGTTTGTCCGGGTGGCCAGCTCTAGGAAGAGTCTTGGTGCTTCCAAACTTCTTCCATTTAAGAATGATGGAGGCCACTGTGTTCTTGAGGACCTTTAATGCTGCAGACATTTTTTGGCACCTTCCTTAGATCTGTGCTTCGACACAATCCTGTCTCAGAACGCTACGGACAATTCCTTCGGTCTCATGGCTTGGTTTTTGCTCTGACATGCACTGTCAACTGTGGGACCTTATATAGACAGGTGTGTGCCTTTTCAAATAATGTCCAATCAATTTAATTTACCACAAGTGGACTCCAATCAAGTTGTAGCAACATCTCAAGGATGATCAATGGAAACAGGCTGCACCTGAGCTCAATTTCTTGTCTCATAGCAAAGGGTCTGAATACTTATGTAAATAAGGTATTTCAGTTTTTTTATTTTGAATACTTTTGCAAACAATTCTGAAAACCTGTTTTTGCTTTGTCATTATGGGGTATTGTGTGTAGATTGCTGAGGATTTTTATATAATGAATACATTTTATAATAAGGCTGTAACTTAACAAAATGTTGAAAAAGTCAAGGGGTCTGAATACTTTCCGAAGGCACTGTAGTTATTTTGGTTAGCTCACCCTTGACTTTGACCCTGTGTGTTTTTCCAAAATGCAGAGTTTATGAGCAGTCTCAGTCTTGCACTTCCAGCCCTCTGGCCCCCAGCAGACCTGTACTCCCCGGATCCAAGCCGCAGCTCCAGCCCCAACCCCTGAGGCCTCAGTCCCAACCTCCACCCCCATCCCCAGCCAGAGCCCCCTGCCCCCCTTGGAGAGCCCACGCATGGCCACTATCCGGAGGACCCCAGCTTTGATGAGGAGGCCCTGGATGGGGACTTTCCCATGGGAGTTCAGCTCCACAATCCTTTGAGGACCTGACGGAGCACGGGCCCTTGGTCCGACACAGCGACAAGGCCCTATCCTTCAGACTACAGAGACAGGCCTGCATCAACAGCAAGGAGACAGAGTGCTGAGAGAGATGGAGACAGAGAGAGAGGGGGGAAGAAGGGACGGGAGAGAGTGAGTGAGAGGAAAGGAGGGAGAGAGAGAGGATGGGAGAGTGGAAGGGGGAGAGGGCGGAGGAGAGAGGGCGGAGGAGAGGAAGGGAGAGAGGGCGGAGGAGAGGAAAGGAGAGAGGGTGTAGGAGAGGAAAGGAGAGAGGGTTAGAGGAAAGGGGAGTGAGGGAGGGACGGAAGAGAGTGAGAGGAAAGGAGGAAGGGGAAGTGGAAAGGAGAGAGGGAGGGGAGAGAGTGAGGGAGAGAGAGGAAAGGGGAGTTGAGGAGGGAGGGAGATAGATAGAGGGCTCCTAACACAAAGGAGAAAAAGGGAGTGAGAGAGACTGGAGGAGGAGGAGAGGACAGAGTGGGAGATGATGCTCACTCAGTCAGCACTGAAGGGCAGACCGCAAAGTAGAACAAGCAGGACTTGTAGGACAGAATATGTGGGCTGACAGTTATATAACGTATTATATGGAGTTGGAGAGCAGCTTCAGTTGAAAATGGGAATTCAGTTGAAAGTACCCACAGGGCTAAAATTAAACCTATTGAGCATTGAAAAGCCATTTTCTTCTGAACAAAAATTATAAATCAACATGGTTTAATCTATGAAAGATTGACAAACAGTTCTAGAATGTTCTGTATAAATTGTACCATATTATGTTGTGATGTGAATATTTGCTAAGAACACTACAGAGCACTCCCTATACTTCAACTACTGTAGCAGTGGTAACACTGCTCTGGTTCCATACCCTCATGGCTTCGACCCGTCCGGTATATTGAAGACGACAATAGGATCTAATGAGAACCTGAGTTGACCTGCCCTGGGTCGTGTTCATTAGGGCAGGGTTTCACAAATTCGGGCCTGGGGCCCCCCTGGGTGCACGTTTTGGTTTATGTCCTAGCACAACACAGCCGATTCAAATCCCCCCCCCCCCCCCCAAAAGGTGCGGACTCCGGCCGCAAAACCTGAAACCAAATGGGGAGGGTAGGGGGGGTGATTAGTGTCGGTGGCGGCTCCGGTGCAGGTTGTAGTCCCCGCCCAGACCCCGGATCCGGCCATCGCACCGGGCTGAACGCCGTGCTTGGACTGGACATCGGTGCAAAGGAGGGCTCCGGCCATGGAGCTGGGTTGGGCTGGACTGGGCACCGGCGCAGAAGAAGGCTCCGGCCATGGAGTAGGACTGGACGCCTTACCTGGAAGCTTCAGACCGTGGACCGTCGCCGGAAGCCTAGTACGTGGAGCCGGTACAGGTGGCACCGGACTGGTGACACGCACTTCAGGGAGAGTGCGGGGAGCGGGCACAGGACGTACCGGACTGGGAAGGCGCACTGGAGGCCAGATGCGTGAAACCGGTGCAGATGGCACCGGACTAGTGTCACGCTCTTCAGCACAAAATCATTCTCATCGCTACCACCCCTATCCGGAATCTTTCATCAAATTCCTCCTCCAACTCCCAAACAGGCTCTGGCACTCTCCGCTGCTCGACCTCCAGCTCCACCTCCAGCTCCAATCTTGGGGTTTTTGTGGCCGTGGTCCCCGGCGTCGTCGCTGGCCTTCCATGCTCCTTGGCGACTCCCGCCAAGGAAGGGTCTCGTGTCCTCATGTCCTCCCAAGTCCAAAACTTCCTTACCTCATTTTTAGCACCAACATAGAAATAGATATACTAGATCACCCCCTAGTCACGCCCTGACCTACTACACCATAGAGAACCAAGGGCTCTCTATGGTCAGGCCGTGACACTAATGAACATTGTCTGTGGCATTTTCTTTGTTGTTTCATTGTGATCTGCTAGCGACGTTATCTCACTGACGTGTTATGCTTTAATCGTGTTTACATTGTACTTCTCCCAAAGTCCCTCTGATATTTCTGAATTTGTTTGTGATTATTTTATGGTCTCACACATCTTTGATCTGGATGAAAGAATTCCCCATAAGCCTCCATATTGGATGTGTGATTCACTTGTACCATGCCACAGGCAGGTAGTCCTCAGGGGTTATAGTGAATATACAGTACCAGTCAAAAGTTTGGACACACCTACTCATTCAAGGGTTTTTCTTTATTTGTACTATTATCTACATTGTAGAGTAATAGTGAAGACATCAAAACTATGAAATAACACATATAGAATCATGTAGTAACCAAAAAAGTGTTAAACAAATCTAAATATATGTTATATTTAGATTATTGAAAGTAGCCACTCTTTGCCTTGATGACAGCTTTGCACACTTTTGGCATTCTCTCAACCAGCTTCATGAGGTAGTCACCTGGAATGCATTTCAATTAACAGGTGTGGAATATCTTTCCTTCCTTCTTGAGCCAATCAGTTGTGTTGTGAAGGTAGGGCTAAAATATGAAGTCCATATTATGGCAAGAACAGCTCAAATAAGCACTGCAATCCATCATTATTTTAAGACATGGTCAGTCAATCCGGAAAATTTCAAGAACTTTGAAAGTTTCTTCAAGTGCAGTCGCAAAAACCAGAGGATGAGTTCATTATCGCCATCCCATTTGGTTTGTGTCCAAAATTTGACTGGTACAGTATATTTTACTCTGTTTAAGAGGATACCCACATCCCTAAAATGTCCGTAACATAAGTGGTTGCTGCTCCTCCAAAGTGATCTTGTGGGAAAATCTCAGAAAGTGTACGCCGCTTTATCTCTTGACCAGAGTTCAGATTTTGAAACTATTAAAGCTGCTCTCCTTCGGGCTTACGAGTTGGTCCCAGAGGCATACAGACAGTTTCATTAAATTACGAAAGACAGAAGAATCACAACGCCATGTTGAGTTCACAAACATGTCTTTTTGATTGGTGGTATGGTTCTCAAGATGTCAATGATTTAAATACATTCATACATCTTGAGCAGTTCAAGAATTGTCTCCAGGAAAGTTTTCCCTACGCAGAAATCGATCCAGAGAAGTCACCTCCTACTGCCAAGGTTTCAGTCCATTTCTACAGCGCCCAAAGATATAGAGCCGCAGATAACTGGTTTTTCGTATCCTACAGTTTGTCATTACTGCCGTGGGAAAGGACACATTATCTCTGAGTGTCCTAAGTTGAAACAGAAAATGAGAGAAATGTCTGTTTCTTCTTGTGGGAGCCCATTAAGACTGGTGCAGGTAGCCTAGCGGTTAAGGTGAAAAATGTGTCGATGTGCCCCTGAGCAAGGCTCCTGTAAATCGCTCTGGATAAGAGCGGCTCCTACATGACAAAACATTTTTTGGAGGGTGTTTCGCCTTTGTCTGACACTTCAGCAACTAGTTACAGTGTGTCAGTACACGGTGTGGAGATGGGTTGCATGGAAGTTCCTTTGTATAATGTGGAACTAGAGTCTGATCTTATTTTTGGTTCTGTTGTCGTTGGAGTAAAGTCTACCGGTGAAGGCGGTCTCATTTATTTTGGGAAACGATTTGGCTGGAGGGAAGGTCTTGCCAAATCCTGTACTTTGTAAGGAACCCAGAGTGGAGGAACCTGATGGGTTATCAGAAAAGTACCCTTGTGTGTTCTCAGCATGTGCCGTTACACGTGTCTAAGAAAGTCCCCGGGAGCAAGCATTGAGGATGTCAGCGATCCCACCATGGTCAATCCTTATGAGACGTTTATAGGTGATCCTAAACCTCCTGAGTTGACCAAAGGTGAGCGAGTTTGTAGGACCGCTGAAGGAAGAGAGCGTCCTTACAGCTGACGCTTCAATGTCTAAGAAGCAGCTGATTGCAGAACAGAGTAAAGCCGTTTCCCTTCCCCTTCTTTTTGCTGAGATACATTTGTGTGGGTTACTTTGACAGAGGTGGTGTTCTAATGAGGAAATGGTGTTCTCGCCCCACTTCTTAGGAAGACGATTGGCCCAGTGTATCTCAAATTCTAGGTGTCACTGAACTGGTTCATTTTCCACCAACCCCGGACTGTCTTGTCTAATTACGCACACCTGGTTCCTATTTTCCCCTGATTAGTAATTGTATATGTGCCCTCTGTTCACCATTGTTTTGTTGGTTATTGTTCCCATATCTGTTGGTCTTGTGAGTACCTGTGCTTTGTTGTTTTGGCTTGCGTGTATCGTCCCGTGTAGTATTGTGCAATTGTTATTACGGGTCTCGTCCTGTGTATTGTTATTACGGGTCCCTTGTATTTATTAGAGGTTTAACCTCACTCTTTTGTTTGGGTTACATCCCTGTGTTTTTGTATACATGTTTGTTTTGGGCTTCGTCCCCGTGCCTTTTCATGTCATGTTATATATTGGGTGGAGTATTAAAACCCCCTATTACGTATTCCTGCGGCTGTCTCCAAACATTTTAAACAATGTGATAGGCAGTCCTTCTTGGGGTCGAGACGTATGACCGTTTCTTGCATAACTTATTCTGGTCTGAAACAGGATGTCTTACTGCAAATCCTGCCGCGTTTGCCAGCGGAAGGTTAAACCAAACCAAGCTGTACCGGTTGCACCTTTGCAGCCTAATCCTGCTCTTGACAAACCTTTCAGCAGTGTTCTGGTGGATTGTATTGTTCCTTTGCCCAAAACAGAGTGATAATTAGTTTCTCTTGACCATTATGTGTACTGCCACTTGTTTCCCTGAGGCCGTTTCCCTGAGGCTGTTTCCCTGAGGAAAATCACAGCTTCCAACATTAAGGCTATGGTGACATTATTTTGAACGTTTTGACTTCCGCAGGTAGTGCAGTCGGACCAAGGTTTAAATTTAAATGCAAATCTTCCAGCAAGTGCTACAATAGTTGGGTGTTACCCACTGCCCCTCTAGTGCCTACCACCCAGAGTTTCAAGGTGCTCTTGAGATTTTATCAGACTTTGAAGTCTATGTTGAGAGTTTACTGCTTTGCGTTTGAGAGACTGGGATGAAGGGGTCTTGTGCTGTTTACAGCGCGGGTGGTTGTTCAGGAATATCTCGATTTTAGTCCGAATGATCTTGTGTTTGGACATCATGTCAAAGGTACTTTGAGAATACTGAGAGGTTGTTGCAGGGCAACAAATCTGTTGGAGCATGTTAGCACTTTTCAATGCTGTGGTTGCGCTCTTTCCAGGGGGATGAGAGTTTTAGAAACATACATTATTAACTTATGAGTTTTCAGCAGCTATAAGAAAATTAAGTGATTATATTTACCAAAAAGTGGGTGTCTTTTTTATTTCATTATTGAGTGCCAGTAGATGCCATGTTTACATTGGCGAAGGTGATGAATTTAAGTTGTGAGATGGAAGTTTTCTGTTGGTGCGCAAACTTGTCCAACAATATACTCAAATATAAAATGCAGAGTGTTGGACCCATGTTTCATGAGCTGAAATAAAGGATTCCAGAAATGTTCCATATGCACAAAAAGCTTATTTCTCTCAAATTATTTTCATCCTTTAGTGAGCATTTCTCCTTTGCCAAAATAATCCATCCACCTGACAGGTGTGGCATAAAAAGAAACTGATTAAACAGCATGATCCAGCACAGGTGCGACTTGTGCTGGGGACAAAAGGCCACTCTAAAATGTGCAGTTTTGTCACACAAAACAATGCCACAGATGTCTCAAGTTTTGAGTGAGTGTGCAATTGGCATGCTGACTGCAGGAATGTCCACTAGTGTGGTCGCAGGAATATTGAATGTTCATTTCTGTACCATAAGCCTGCAACATTGTTTTAAAGAATTTGGCAGTACATCCAACTGGCCTCACAACTGCAGACCACGTATAGCATTGTGTGGGCGAGCGGTTTGCTGTTGTGAAAAGAGTGCCCCATGGTGGGGTTATGGTATGGGCAGGCATAAGCTACGGACTACAAACACAATTGCATTTTGGCTATTTGAATGCACAGAAATACTGTGACGATATCCTGAGGTCCATTGTGAGGCCCATCTGTGACCAACAGATGCATATCTGTATTCCTAGTCATGTGAAATCTACAGATTATGGCCCAATGTATTTTAATTGACAGATTTTCTCAACTGTGACTTAGTAAAATCTTTGAAATTGTTGCAATAATATTTTTGAGTATAGGATATTTGTCTTAAGGGGGAAGGTGTTACAGGCTTTGGTTTTCCCATTTATGTTTTGAGGTTGGATTTTACCACGTTTTGCGCACCGACTGGTGTCACCTCGTTAGTCAGTATGTGTTACACCTCAAATCAAATTTATTTATATAGCCCTTCGTACATCAGCTGATATCTCAAAGTGCTGTACAGAAACCCAGCATAAAACCCCAAACAGCAAGCAATGCAGGTGTAGAAGCACGGTGGCTAGGAAAAACTCCCTAGAAAGGCCGAAACCTAGGAAGAAACCTAGAGAGGAACCAGGCTATGTGGGGTGGCCAGTCCTCTTCTGGCTGTGCCGGGTGGAGATTATAACAGAACATGGCCAAGATGTTCAAATGTTCATAAATGACCAGCATGGTCCAATAGTAATAAGGCAGAACAGTTGAAACTGGAGCAGCAGCACGGCCAGGTGGACTGGGGACAGCAAGGAGTCATGTCAGGTAGTCCTGCCCTGGTTGCCATCTCGTTAATGGGAAGGTGTTTCACCTGTGCTGGCCCAGGTGCTATTTAAAAGTTGAGACGTCTTGAGAGATGTGGAGGGTCATAGGCTTGCCCTATTTGCGTTCTAGAAAAAAAATCCTTTCCCTGATTTTGGGAGAGGATAAATGTTCTAACCAATACAGCCCTCTCCTCTCTAGTCCACTGACATCTGCAGCTCCTGTCCTGATGTGGTGGTGATCTCCTCTGGCTCTGACATGATGTACTGAGGATAGTCGTAGAGAAACAGTCAACTCATGAACAGATCATACACACTCATAGCTTAGTCTTTAAATGACTTCATTCTGTTATTGTGTTCTTTATCTGTCATTTGATTATAAATATTTCATCACAAAGTTTGGCTTGAAATGAATCCACACTGTAGGATTATTGTTGGTGTAACGTGTCACCGTGACTGAGCAATGTCTGCTTTAAAAGGGCAACTTAAGACGTGTTGAAGACTCAGCCCCAACTTGGTGAGGGTATCCTCCACGTAGTATACGGCGATGATGACAGTTCCTTTTGTCGTTGCACCAGCTCTCAGGACAGACTGCTCTGCATCATATCTGGAGACGCCATCACCACACTGGGCCCGCCGTCATCAAAGTGGGGTACAGCAGAGTTGGCATGGACCGAGGGGTACAGCAGAGTTAGCATGGACCGAGGGGTACAGCAGAGTTAGCAGGGACCGAGGGGTACAGCAGAGTTAGCATGGACCGAGGGGTACAGCAGAGTTAGCATGGACCGAAGATTACAGCAGAGTTAGCATGGACCGAGGGCTACAGCAGAGTTAGCATGGACCGAGGGCTACAGCAGAGTTAGCATGGACCGAGGGCTACAGCAGAGTTAGCATGGACCGAGGGGTACAGCAGAGTTAGCATGGACCGAGGGCTACAGCAGAGTTAGCATGGACCGAGGGCTACAGCAGAGTTAGCATGGACCGAGGGCTACAGCAGAGTTAGCATGGACCGAGGGGTACAGCAGAGTTAGCATGGACCGAGGGATACAGCAGAGTTAGCATGGACCGAGGGGTACAGCAGAGTTAGCATGGACCGAGGGGTACAGCAGAGTTAGCATGGACCGAGGGGTACAGCAGAGTTAGCATGGACCGAGGGGTACAGCAGAGTTAGCATGGACCGAGGGGTACATAGCAAATCTATTTGCAAAGGAAATTAACATAGTTTCTTATTGAATAAGTACATGTAGTCCCTCCCCGTTTCAGTCTATCTACTATTTGGTACCTAATATATAAAAAAGTAATAAAATGCCACTCAAATCAAATTGTATTTGTCACATGCCGAATACAACCTTACAGTGAAACACTTACTTACAAGCCCTTAACCAGTTAAGGAGAAAAAAAGTAAGAGACAAGAATAACAAAATTAAAGAGCAGCAGTAAATAACAATAGCAGGGCTATATACTGGGGGTACCGGTACAGAGTCAATGCACTGGGGGCACCGGTGTCGAGATAATAGGTACATGTAGGTAGAGTTATTAAAGTGACTATGCATAGATAATAACAGAGAGTAGCAGCAGTGTGTGGTGGGATGGGGGCAATGCAAATAGTCTGGGTAGCCATTTGATTAGCTGTTCAGGAGTTTTATGGCTTGGGGGTAGAAGCCTCTTGGACCTACACTTGGCATTCCGGTACCGCTTGCAGTGAGGTAGCAGAGAACAGTCTATGACTAGGGTGGCTGGAGCCTTCCTCTGACACCACCTGGTATAGAGGTCCTGGATGGAAGGAAGCTTGGCCCCGGTGATGTACTGGGCCATACGCACTACCCTCTGTAGTGCCCTGCGGTCGGATTAATGTTACCCACCATGAGGTTGCTGATGTGCTTGAAGAGAAAGGGGTTGTTGACATTGATGGCCTTGCAGATCTTGTCGTTCACAGCATTGATGTAGGTCTGGTAAGCAGCACTTCTTTCAGCCAGAGACTATGCGTACTAGACAGGAATGTCATGACGCTCTGGGTGGTTATGCTAGTACCTCTGGGAAAAAACACACACACACACACTAGAGAAGGGTTTGTGTTCATTAGAGCACGCAACGGAAAGTGAAAAGTGTGTTTCTGATTGGAGGCCATGTGTCGTTTGGTTCCTAGTGAACTCTTGCATGATTGAGAGTGACCCGAGCTGTAGAACAGAGGAAGATCCCTGCTCTATAAGCAGGCTGAAGTGGGGACTGGTTGGAGAATCTCACCCAGGATGAGCAGAAATTCCTGGCCTTTTTCCAAGGCAAACACGGGGATGAGACATGGAAAACAACATCGCATGAATGGCCTTGTACAGGAACATTTGTCCAGCATATGGGTGCCATCTACTGGCCAGATTAAACAACACATTCTGTATCTATGTGATGCATTGGGGAGATGATTATTACACTTTATAATGGCACATCTATTAAAACAAGGTGGAGATATTCAAGAATAATAAAACTGGACAAAATCAGGGGAAATCATGCACCAATGGAACCTTTCAAGAAGAAGTTGAAAAAGCTCTCCTCATTTTCTAAACTCAGTACTCACTTTTACCCCTGCTATCTCCATCATAAACATGGCTGTGCCCAGGACATGACCCGCGTGGTAACAGCATAACATAATGCCGGGCACCTCTTTCACCTCGTAGAGGTTGATGGCCTCGATCTTCTCCATGCTCTCATCCACGTTGGTCTCTGTGTGCAGCATGTCGTCTGCAGAGATGTTATCTGGAGGAAAAACGGAGACAGTCACCGACACCATGTGAACCCTAATTGTCCATAATGGATGATGGCATCTCTACAACGAATCTACACAGCAGCATCCTGTAGTTTTTGGCCTGAAGACATGGCTGTGTAGATCGATTTTCCCAAATCGACAAGATAAAAATCTGCCGTTCTGCCCTACAAGGCAGTTAACCCCCAACAACAACTGCTCCCCGGGCGCCGATGACGTGGAGGTTGATTAAGGCAGCCGCCGCACCTCTCTGATTCAGAAGGGTGGGGTTAAGACACATTTCAGTTGAATGCATTCAGTTGTACAACTGACTAGGTATCCCCATACTGAAACGGGGGACTACCTGGATTTGTCCAATAAAAATCACTTGTTAAAAAATACTTGTTTTCTTTTGTGTATTGTGTTTTCTACAGAACAGATGAGAGGGAAGGAAAACTCACTCGCTGATGAGAAGCAGGTCTGTCTCAGCCGGGTTGATCAAATCGATACAGGGAGAGGGCCTGCGTTCCATCCCGTCCTTGGTGAATTCCAGTCCAGCTGCAAACGATTGAGCATATCAGGTTACTTCTATTGAAGTTTGACTCACACATTTTGTGTGACAAATAAACTCAGCAAAAAAAGAAACGTCCCCATTTCAGGACCCTGTCTTTCAAAGATAATTCATAAAAATCCAAATAACTTCACAGATCTTCATTGTAAAGGGTTTAAACACTGTTTCCCATGCTTGTTCAATGAACCATAAACAATTAATAAACATGCACCTGTGGAGCGGTCGTTAAGACACTAACAGCTTACAGACGGTAGGCAATTAAGGTCACAGTTATGAAAACTTAGGACACAAAAGAGGCCTTTCTACTGACTCTGAAAAACATCTAAGGCACGTTCATCTATGTGAACGTGCCTTAGGCATGCTGCAAGGAGGCATGAGGACTGCAGATGTGGCCAGGGCAATAAATGGTCATGTCCGTACTGTGAGACGCCTAAGACAGGGCTACAGGGAGACAGGACGAACAGCTGATTGGCCTCGCAGTGGCAGACCATGTGTAACAACACCTGCACAGGATCGGTACATCTGAACATCACACCTGCGGGACAGGTACAGGATTGCAACAACAACTGCCCGAGTTACACCAGGAAGGCACAATCCCTCCATGATTTTGACCCCCCCTTTGTTCAGGGACACATTTTTCCATTTCTGTTAGTCACATGTCTGTGGAACTTGTTCAGTTTATGTCTCAGTTGTTAAATCTTATGTTGATACAAATATTTACACGTGTTAAGTTTCCTGAAAATAAATGCAGTTGACAGTGAGGGTCGTTTCTTTTTTTGCTGAGTTTATGACTGAAGGTGTGTTACATTGCCATGATTTTTGGTCCCCATTAACTCCAGAATGATGCATGACCTGTCCAGCTCCACTGTTTGAGGGAAACAGGAGTCGACTGTCTGATGATGACCTTTGACACAAATTGACGTTCTGACAGATTCAGAACAAGCACGCATTATGGCAATATTTTGACAGCAAAATAAAAAATGCATCTTGATGAGACCTCATAGAATGCATAGTAAATGAGTTGGCTAACTACTTGGAAATACCAACTAGCTAGCTACATATTTAGCCCGGTAAAAACACTTGGGCATCTTTGGACAATAACGGAGGTAAGGCAATTAATAGGCCATGGAGGTGAAATAATTACTATTTAGCGTTAACACTGGAGTGATAGATGTGCAGATGATGATGTGCAAGTAGAGATAGTGGGGTGCAAAAGAGCAAGAGGATAAATAACAATATGGGGATGAGGTAGTTGGGTGTGCTATTTACAGATTGGCTGAGTACAGGTACAGTGATCGGTAAGCTGCTCTGACAGCTGATGCTTAAAGATAAAGAGGGAGATATAAGACTCCAGCTTCAGTGATTTTTGCAATTTGTTCCAGTCATTGGCAGCAGAGAACTAGAAGGAAAGGCGGCCAAAGGAAGTGTTGGCTTTGGGGGTGACCAGTGAAATATGCCTGCTGGAGCGCGTGCTACAGGGTGTTGCTATGGTGATCAGTGAGCTGATATAAGGTGGGACTTTACCTAGCGTAGACTTATAGATGACCTGGAGCCAGTGGGTTTGGAGACGAATATGTAGTGAGGGCCAGCCAACAAGAGCATACAGGTCGCAGTGGTGGGTAGTATATGGGGCTTTGGTGACGAAATGGATGCCACTGTGATAGACTACATCCAGTAGTGTTGGAGGCTATTTTGTAAATGACATTGCCAAAATCAAGGATCGGTAGGATAGTCAGTTTTATGAGGGTATGTTTGGCAGCATGAGGGAAGGAGGCTTTGTTTGCGAAATAGGAAGCTGATTCTAGATTTCATTTTGGATTGGAGATGCTTAATGTGAGTCTGGAAGGAGAGTTTAGTCTAATCAGACACCTAGGTATTTGTAGTTGTTCACATATTCTAAGTCAGAACCGTCCAGAGTAGTGATGCTAGTCGGGCGGGAGAGTGCGGGCAGCAATCGGTTGAAGAGCATGCACTTAGTTTTACTTGCGTTTAAGAGCAGTTGGAGGCCTCGGACAGAGTGTAGTATGGCATTGAAGCTCGTTTGGAGGATTGTTAGCACAGTGTCCAAAGAAGGGCCAGATGTATACAGAATGGTGTCGTCTGCGTAGAAGTGGATCAGAGAATCACCAGCAGCAAGAGCGACATCATTGATATATACAGAGAAAAGAGTCGTCCCGAGAATTTAACCCTGTGGCACCTCCATAGAGACTGCCAGAGGTCCGGACAAAAGGCCCTCCGATTTGACACACTGAACTCTGTCTGAGAAGTAATTGGTGAACCAGGCGAAGGCAGTCATTTAAAAAGCCAAGGTTATTGAGTCTGCCGATAAGAATGTGGTGATTGACAGAGTCATTGCTGCGACTTGCTTGCTAGTTGACATTTCTGCTCTTCACTCCATCAGTTTAACCTACATTTCACTGATCTTAGTAGCAGAAAGTATTTTTGTCTGTAGTTTTCAGTTTAGCTATTTGTTTCCAAGTGTATGTGGAGGTTGTAGCTTGTATGGCGCCCTGGGCGAGCACCCCCTACAGCAGCCGCGCCCGCTGGTGACGGCAAGATGCCGCCCTGGGCGGCTGCCCATGTCGCCGTACTTAAATCTGCTACTGATTTTGTATTAGTCTATAAATAAATCTCTTCGCCAAAATTCCTCATCTCTCCCATGTCTTATTCGATTAGTATTTTTGAAAGTGGAAGGATAATAATTCAGCCATAATTGTTCTGAAATGTTTATTGCTTGCCAACATTTTACTCCCTCCTCTACGTTTAATATAACACACATACATAAATTATTTAAGTTTGTTCTGGCAGGGGGGAGATTTTCGGCACGACACCAGTGTTGTAACAACATTTTAGGGCATAGCAGCAAGAGCAGTTATTAGATTGCTATGATCGGTCATGTCCTCATCATCATCATCTGGACTGTCATTACAGTACGTGTAAGTAGAGTGACCACTATACTGATCCGTCATAACATGATGAATTGAAGACAAAACACACAATGAGCCATTTCAAGTTTTAATGACCTTGTGAAGAACAAGAGGGAAGATGATTGTACAGCTACAACAATGTACATACAGAGTTACCCTGTAACCCTTTCGATAGCATGATATATATTCACAAATGCTTTCTTGATAAATTAGATTTTTTTCTGTTAGGATCAAACATATCAGTTTCCCATCAGCAGAGGTGGTCAGGGATGACCATGCACAGTGGCAAGTGTTTGTGATTCACAGCAGTTTAATGTAATATGTAGAAAACTTTGAATGTCTGTACAATATGTTTTTTATTACATTATGAGTTTACTCTTTCAATACCCATTGAGTTAATAACACAATACACATTACTGGATCTGAGGGACAACACACCATTTAAAGGTCATCTTTGATTAAGCCGACATGTGCAGCGTATACCATGAATGTGGTCTCCGCGGACGAGGGAACATTGCCTTTAAAATGCACATTGTGGACGAAGTGCGATTGGATTGAATTCTAGCCATAGTCTAACCAGAATCTTTCTCCAGTTATTTCCAGTTGTCCCAACAAACTGAAGTTTCTCAACACTTGGGGTGCGGGCTGAACAGTTTTCTCCTTGCCTCTTATTTGGTTAATGTTGTTACATAGTTTGTCACACATTTTCCATAATTGTAGAACATTCTGTTGGCAGGTCACATAGTATACATTCCCTATACAGTGCCCTACCATTGATCAGGACCCATAGGACTCTGGTCAATAGTTGTGCACTATTTAGGGAATAGGGTACCATTTGGGAAGCAGACATTTTCTTTTGACGTTTGGATGCATGAGAATAACATCATACACACAGTGCACATTCCACATCTTTTTTCACTCACAGTCTCACATAAAGACCAGTGGAGGCTGGTAGGAGGAGCTGTAGGAGGACGGGTTTATTATAATGTCTGGAATGGAATAAATGGAACAGTATCAAACATATGGAAATCATATGCTTGACTCTGTTCCATCAATTCCATTCTAGCCATTACAATGAGTCTGCCCTCCTATAGCTCCTCCCACCAGCCTCTTCTGATACAGCCATAGATAAAGACAGCCTAGAGGCGAGAGACAGCTTCGGTCACACCATCAGATGCATCAGTCAGTGATGAAGTGTACAAATTTCACAGGGAAGACCCCTCTCCTGGTTGGCTCCCCCTCCATATGTCCAAACTGTAATATACACAGGACAGGATACAGTCAGTAGTACAGATATGACAACACTTGAGTGTGAGTGTGTGTGAGTGTATATATATATATACACAGTACTTACCCACCACTCCGGGTCCTCCTCTCCATCCACTATGATCACCTCTCCCTCTGTGAACGTTAACTCATCTGAGTTATCAGCAGAACAGTTGTAGATGGCTTTCACTCTCTTGGGTTTCTGTTTCTGAGTGCGAAAAAGGCCAATTAATACAAAGTGAGACAAGACAATGTTAGATTTTTGTGTTCAATCAGTCCTGATGGTAAATCCTAAGACTGTAAATATGACTTGATCATAATCAGTGTAAATGTGATATTACTGTATTGCTATAATAGTCTGTGTGTGAGGTAGTGATTGCACAGCTCTAATTGGCTAATGTCAGGAGCTAATAATTGGCTGAGGTCAGGTCCTGTTGGTAGAGCTTGGCGTTAGCAACATCAAGATTAGGGCCACCCATACGAAAACGTATGCACACATAAGTTGCTTTGGATAAAAGTGTCTGCTAAATGGCATATTTTATTATTATATTAGGCACTTACAGGGTGGTTGGCGCGGGGCTTCAGTGTTGGGGGGGTGGGACCAGAGCTGTGAGGGGAGCCAGGTACAGGTGCAGTCTTTACTGCTCATACAAACAAAAAGACACACAGAGACAGCAATCATCAATTCATTGACCAAACACATAGAATAAAGCCGCAATTGTAAAAGAAGGTTTAGAACTGCAGCTTACTTCCCTTCCATGATGTTTATTACTGAGGCGTTTCGGTTCCTTTGTCAAAGCACATACGTTATAAGTCGGAAGTTTACATACACTTAGGTTGGAATCATTAAAACTCGTTTTTCAACCACTCCACAAATTTCTTGTTAACAAACTACAGTTTTGGCAAGTCGATTAGGACTTATCTACTTTGTGCACGACACAAGTAATTTTTCCAACAATTGTTTACAGACAGATTATTTCCCTTATAATTCACAATTCCAGTGGGTCAGAAGTTTACATACACTAAGTTGACTGTGCCTTTAAACAGCTTGGAAAATTCCAGAAATTATGTAATGGATTTAGAAGCTTCTGATAGGCTAATTGACATCATTTGAGTACCTGTGGATGTATTTCAAGGCCTATCTTCAAACTCAGTCCCTCTTTGGTTGACATCATGGAAAATCAAAAGAAATTAGCCAAGACCTCAGAATTTTTTTGTAGACCTCCACAAGTCTGGTTCAACCTTGGGAGCAATTTCCAAGTGCCTGAAGGTACCACATTCATCTGTACAAACAATAGTACGCACGTATAAACACCATGGGACCAC
Source organism: Oncorhynchus clarkii lewisi (assembly GCF_045791955.1). NCBI lineage: Eukaryota > Metazoa > Chordata > Actinopteri > Salmoniformes > Salmonidae > Oncorhynchus > Oncorhynchus clarkii. Next base: position 15,744,730 of record NC_092154.1, on the reverse strand, counting down.
GCAGCCGGCATACCGCTCAGGAAGGAGACGCGTTCTGTCTCCTAGAGATGAACGTACTTTGGTGCGAAAAGTGCAAATCAATCCCAGAACAATAGCAAAGGACCTTGTGAAGATGCTGGAGGAAACAGATACAAAGTGTCTATAACCACAGTAAAACGAGTCCTATATCGACATAACCTGAAAGGCCGCTCAGCAAAGAAGAAGCTATTGCTCCAAAACCGCCATAAAAAAAGCCAGACTACGGTTTGCAACTGCACATGGGGACAAAGATTGTACTTTTTGGAGAAATGTCCTCTGGTCTGATGAAACAAAAATAACTGTTTGGCCATAATGACCATCGTTATGTTTGGAGGAAAAAGGGGGAAGCTTGCAAGCCGAAAGAACGCCATCCCAACTGTGAAGCACGGGGGTGGCAGCATCATGTTGTGGGGGTGCTTTGCTGCAGGATGGACTGGTGCACTTCACAAAATAGATGGCATAATGAGGAAGGAACATTATGTGGATATATTGAAGCAACATCTCAAGACATCAGTCAGGAAGTTAAAGCTTGGTCGCAAATGGGTCTTCCAAATGGACAATGACCCCAAGCATACTTCCAAAGTTGTGGCAAAATGGCTAAAGGACAACAAAGTCAAGGTATTGGAGTGGCCATCACAAAGCCCTGACCTCAATCCCATAGAACATTTGTGGGCAGAACTGAAAAAGCGTGTGCGAGCAAGGAGGCCTACAAACTTGACTCAGTTACACCAGCTCTGTCAGGAGGAATGGGCCAAAATTCACCCAATTTATTGTGGGAAGCTTGTGGAAGGCTACCCGAAACGTTTTACCCAAGTTAAACAATTTAAAAGGCAATGCTACCAAATACTAATTGAGTGTATGTAAACTTCTGACCCACTGGGAATATGATGAAAGAAATAAAAACTGAAAAAAATAATTCTCTCTGCTATTATTCTGACATTTCACATTCTTAAAATAAAGTGGTGATCGTAACTGACCTAAGACAGGGATTAAATGTCAGGAATTGTGAAAAACTGAGTTTAAATGTATTTGGCTAAGGTGTATGTAAACTTCCAACTTCAACTGTACATTAAAGCTCTTTGAATCAGAACAGACCAGTTATTTCATATTTTATAATAATTGTATTTGTCTGTTTACCTGGTCCATCAGTTGGTCCAGCAGTCCTGGTGGGAGGTCCTTTAGGAGCGGGTTTATCTGAACTGAACCCACACATACATGAATGGTCTTAGTTAACTGATAATCACTAGATGGAGAACGGGGAGTGAAACCAATCCATCCATCCATCCATCTACTGTATCCATCTATCCACAGGTTATCTACACATAATATGCAATACTATTGAATGAGAACATATGAGGATGCAGTTTAAGAATTCAAAACATGATCCTTCCATGGTCAGTGGCCATATGATGAAGCGTCTCAGAGTAGAAGTGCTGAATTAGGATCAGGTCCCCCCTATCCACGTAATCATATTCATTGCGATTTAAAATACTAAACTGATCCTAATTCAGCACTCTTACTCTGAGATGCTTGATAAATTCTGCCCCAGTTCTTACCTAGTCGGTGATTTAGGTGACTTGGGCCCTGTGGCTCTCCTGCTGGGATGGTGTGCGGGGACAGGAGAGGGGTGTGCGGGGACAGGAGGGGGCTGTGTGGGTTTGAAGGGGGGTGCTGTTGGTTGGACTGGTATTCCTGGGATGACCGTTGGCACTGGAGGCCCAGGTAATACTGGAGGTAAAGGTGGTAGAGGACCAGTCTTATGGCCTCTAGGCTCCATCACATTAGTCCTCTTGTTCACAGGGGGAGGGGGAGCAGTTGGAGGAAGCACTACATGGAGAGAGGAGAGTGATATCAATCTATCTATCCATCTGTCACACCCCGCCCTTTATTCTCTATTTTGGTTAGGTCGGGTGTGACTAGGGTGGGTATTCTAGGTTGTTTAGTTCTATGTTGGCCTGGTATGGCTCCCAATCAGAGGCAGCTGTTTTTTGTTGTCTCTGATTGGGGATCATATTTAGGCAGCCATTTCCCCACTGTGTTTTGTGGGATCTTCTTTTTGTGTAGTTGCCTGTGAGCACTCCAGAACGTGTTTTTGTGCGTTTCATTAAATATGTGGAACCCAGATCACGCTGCGCTTTGGTCCGAGTATGCTTACGACGATCGTGACACCATCACATAGTTATAATTGTGTTATTTATTGTGTAGTATGATATAGTGCACTTACCATACATGGAGCTGTTGGGGTCTGGGGTGTGAGGGTCTGGGGGGTCTGAGGAGGACCTCTGTCTACCCACCCCCTCCATAGGAGACTGCTTCCACCGTGGACCTGCAAGGTTACAGTCATAGGGTCAACCATTTAGGGTCAACCATTTGTCACATAGGGTCAACCATTTGTCACTATTCCAGCAACACTTTCAAGGACCAATGGTCCAGCGCAGGGGAGACAAACTCAATTCCTGGAGGGCCAAGTAGCTGTGGGTTAGAAAAAGAGAAAGATAACATGATTTGAGTATATGAGCAGTAGCAATAAGGAGAGAGGTTGGTTTATGCCCTATTGGGGCGGTTGTATTTTCCAGTAATACATTTGCAGACGCTGTAGTATTGGTTCTAATACAAGGTATTAAGTGCCGTGACCAATTAATAGGCACAAATACCATAACTTTTCTCCGGGGAAGTGGGTAGCTCTACCTTGGAAAACAGTTAATAGAAGGTGTAGAGACGGGAGTGAAGAAAACACCCTGGACACTGTCGGATGAGGTTTGGGAATTATAACTACTGAAATGGTGACAGACGACCCCGATTCTCCCTGTAAAGTGGAACTAGAGGATTTAAGCCATGGAGGCGCTGAAAGAAGCGCACAAGCATTCTACCAATTCGGCTCGAATATGGGAAAAATTCAGCAAACGGGATAAAATTGGTCAGCTTTTCCTGGCTAACGGAACATTCTAATCTGATAGAGAATTCAGGGAGGCAATTGTGACTTGACATAGAACCAGAATCAAAAGCTCAATATGCCAACATTTTGATGTCAGCATTCTATCAACAAAAAATACAAACCGATAAACCCGGAAGTAGTAGAAGTACGCAGACACAGAAATACAGAATTTGCACTTCGGCTTTGGTGGCAGGTTTGAAACCGGTGATCAATTGCGGGGGTTGTGAATGAAATAGAGCAGGATGCTTTGAGTGGAATATAACTCTGCTCACTTTGCAGACGTGCGATGGTTTAATACAGCCACAGTGGAAGTCACCAACAGTGGTTTCAATGGCCAAGGTAAGGCAAAGAAAAGTAGCGAAAAAACACCAAAGCATAGGGAGATAGATCCCTGTTTTAGATGTGGGGCCGTTGGGTTTTGGGATAATAAGTGTAGAGTGGAAGTGGAGCCTGTTGCATTCGGAGGAGATGCTGCCATGCAAGCGTTTGCCTCTTTTTCAAAAGAGCAGCAACAAAACCTTCTGAAAGTAGCGGGACAGGAAACTTTCACATATGGTATCGGTATCGGTTCGATCGATAGTGGTTTATAGAGATTACAGTTTCTATGTGAAGGAAGACGGATGAGAACACGTTTTGCACAACTTATTAATAGATGCCAGGGTTCAAATATTGCGGATTCGTTATGATGAGAAATTGTCTAAATTTGCCACAGGAAAAAGTATTTTGGGTTAAAGAATGTAGGCGAAACACCTGGGGAATGGATTCTAAAGAGGAAACAAATAAAAAAGTATCTGGCCAAACACTCCGGGTAACTCAGAAAACCTTGTGGGGCTTTTAATCTCATGAGACATTTTATGTTGTTTTATTATGAAAGATTTACATTTTATGATCAGTGTTCTAAAGGGAAATAAGATTGTGTATGGTGGGATCATAGAACAGAGGCCATAAATCTCTGCGTTTGTAAACCTCACTGTGAATGTTAATCGTGTTTATTTATTTTTTTGTTCATGTTTTATTATCATCGTTTGTCCATTTATAAGTAATTTCCAAGTTTATGTGATGTTGAACAGTATGATGTCAAATATTTAAAAAAAAGGGGGGACTGATGGGTTTGGATTTCTGACCTTTAAATGTTATGAATCATTAGTTATACTAGAGACCTGAGGGGTGCCATAGCCGAGGGTCTACACCAGAGGTTAATGGTTATCTGTAGGAGGAAGGTATATGGTGGATGCAATTAAGCTTGGAATGTTTTGAGTGTAGGGAAAACGATCACGTGGCAGGCATTGATAAGGGGAGAGAGAGTCATGGATTAGAGATGAAGGGGGTCGAGGTCAGGTCAAGTCACGTTAAGGGAGAGGAAAAGTTTATTGCCGTATCACTTAGTTTCCTGCCTAGCAATAAAGATACAATGTTTAACGAGATGGAGGAGACTCCACCCAAAGTGGGGTACAAATACCACCACTATGGTAAACATGTTGTGTTCGATTCAGCTGTTTGATCCTTTGGGAAGAATAAACTTGGTTTGAGCTTTCATAGTGTCCATTGAGTTCTTACTCTGATAATTAGAACCTAACGAAAGGATATAACAAAAACCAGAAGACACCCTCCAGGACTTGAGTTTGACACCCCTGACCTAATGCATGACCTATGACCTATGCTCATTGTCGTCCGACTGACCTTTGGTGGCTGTCCTGGGGGGAAGGTGAGGGGTGGGTACCACCGGTAACGCTGGCACGCCGGAGGGAGGGGGGCTGAGTTCCAGGATGGTGCCATAGGTCTCGTTGTTCATCATCATGCTGGGGAGATGGGCTCTCTGCTTGTCTCTGGCCAGGCTGGCTGCGTCACGGGCCAGGGAGGCCATGTTGGGACCACCAGGCATTGGACCCATGAGACCACTGTTCGGGACGAAACAGCTGACAGGACGTTCCTGCTCTGACCGTCTGTGGGGGATGGGCTGGTTATGGGGGATAGGACGTACAGGTAGAGAGCATTACTAGCCTGCTAATGATATCGATGCCATCTTTTTTAACAATTGGAAACAGATGGTGATATGCTACATGCACAGCATAGCATAGCCTACATACACAGCATAGAACAGCTTATATGCATACCAAGTGTGTCTGGTATACAGTAGGCAGCACCGATTCCCCTGGGATGTCATAAACACATACACTACATGACCAAAAGTATGTGGACACCTGCTCGTCGAACATCTCATTCCAAAATCATGGGCATTAATATGGAGTTGGTCCCCCCCTTGCTGCTATAACAGCCTCCACTCTGTTAGATTTAAGTGCAGCTTTTGATATTATTGACCACAACCTGTTGTTGAGACAATGTCTACACTGTATTTCTGATCAATTTGATGTTATTTTAATGGACAAAAAATGTGCTTTTCTTTCAAAAACAATGACATTTCTAAGTGACTCCAAACTTTCGAACGGTAGTGTATGTGTTATGGCTTTTCAACCTCTGCTATATCGTGGATTCAGGGTCATCTACTGTATCTAATAGAACTCAGAGGGTTTACTTTAATGGAAGCTTCTCTAATGTCAAACATGTAAAGTGTGGTGTAACGCAGGGCAGCTCTAGGCCCTCTACTCTTTTCTATTTTTACCAATGACTTGCCACTGGCATTAAACAAAGCATGTGTCCCCATGTATGCCGATGATTCAACCATACAGCAATTTTCCACACACTCCACAAAGCAAGTCCTGCAGGCTCTAGCTTGATCTTATCTTGATTATTGTCCAGTCATATGGTCAAGTGCTGCAAAGAAAGACCTAGTTAAAATGCAGCTGGCCAAGAACAGGATGAGTTGGACCGCAGAGGATGAGTTGGACCGCAGAGTGAAGGAAAAGCAGCCAACAGGTGCTCAGCATTTGTGGGAACTCCTTCAAGACTATTGGAAAAGCATTCCAGGTGAGCTGGTTGAGAGAATGCCAAGAGTGTGCAAAGCTGTCATCAAGGCAAAGGGTGGCTACTTTGAAGAATCTCAAATATATATTTTGATTTGTTTAACACTTTTTTGGTTACTACATGATTCCATAGTTTTAATATCTTATATTATTCTACAATGTAGAAAATAGTAAAAATGAAGAAAACCATGGAATGAGTTGGTGTGTCCAAACTTTTGATTGGTACTGTATATACATTTTAACGTTTTTGTTTGTTTTTAATGTTTTTTTTGTTACATGTCAGACCCCAGTAAGTCTGTCATCATGGGGATCCTAATAAATCAAACCAAAATAAAGGTCAACTAACTCACCTTGTCCTCCATCTCATCTTCGCTCTCGTCCAGGTCGTCGTCGTTGCTGAGCCGCCACTCATACTCCACATGCACGTGGACGTTGAACTTCCCCGTCTCGGCCTGGGTCAGCTGAACACCACAAAGACAAACAAAAGTACAGTCAACCTCTATCTGCTGTTACCCATCTTGATCATATGGCACCATGGACCCTCTAATAAAGAGGATCATCATATTTTTATAGGCTGTTTCCTAATCCTCCACCCTTTTCCAAAAGTGTGCCTTTGCCCTCTCCCTGTCATGGATTTAAAAGCATATGAATGGTGTAAGCATTGTCTGGGGGGAGTTTTCTCTATTGTTAAATCCACGAAGAAAAGTGTGCAAGTTAACACATTGGGAAAAGGGTGGAGAATTGGGATGCAGTCATTGTGGTAAAATGTCTATGACCTTCAGATTACATTGCAAGCCTACACTCACCAGCTCCTCACACTGCGTATGTTTGAGGCGCTTGGCGATGTCCATTGGTGTTTCTCCTGCCTCGTTGGCTGCACACAGAGACAGACAAACCAACCAGAGCTTCAATAACGTGTTTCTATGGGACTTGACCAGCCCTTTATCATTTGTTGATGGGTTTGTATCCCAAATTGCACCCTATTCCATATATAGTGCACTACTTTTGACTAGAGCCCTATGAGCCCTGATTAAAAGTAGTGCACTATATAGGGAATAGGGTGCCATTTGGGATGCAGCTGATCCTATGAGGGTACTTACCAATACTGACTGAGGCCCTGCCCCGCAGTAGCAGTTTGAGACACTCACTGTTGTCGGTCAGGCAGCAGTAGTGCAGTGCCGTGCTCCCTTTGGCTGTCTGCTTCTCCAGGTTCCCACTTACACACACAGACAGATTACAGACAGAGAGAGACACACACACGTTGGTTTTACTATCCAAGTGGGGGACAAAAAATGTATACCCATTCAAAATCGTATTTTCCCTAACCCTAAACCTTACTCTTAACCAAACCTTAACCCCAAACCCTAATTCCTAACCCCTTACCCTAATTCTAACCCTAACCCTAAACCTTACTCTTAACCAAACCTTAACCCCAAACCCTAATTCCTAACCCCTTACCCTTACCCTAATTCTAACCCTAACCCTAAACCTAACCCCTAAGCCTAAAAGCCTTATTTTACTATCCTTGTGAGGACTTCTGGACCCTAAAAATAAAAGTTCAATTAGACACGCAGCTGAGAACTATCACCACAAGGGGGCAACGCTGGCGTTCATTGATATTGACAATTATTGGGAGAACAACTTCTGCTCCTATCTAAATATTTCATTATATGCTGTTAAATAACTTCCCCTCTTCACATTTGATATCTGAGAGCTTGTTTGCTTCTGCTACTATAAGCTATAAAACCAGCATCTTTTCACCCAGTACTTTAGTACCTATTTTGGGCCAGGAAGTCCACAATATGGAGGGAGTTGCGGTCCACCATTCGTACTGCTAGGTGTAGTGCTGTCTCACCCGGTTCCTGAGGGCATGAAACAATGACAACTCAAGACAACAGTTCGACAACATCAGAGTTAGAAACATATAGCCAATATACCTACCAATCAGAGGCATTCAAATATGACAAATCACACAAAAACAAATCACACAAAAACTAGAAAAACCAGTCAAGCTTTTTAAGTCCATGAGGGACTTCAAGACTAATGTTTCTCTCATGTCACTGTTAGAAGGCAATGTCTACTTCCCAAATGGCACCCTATTCCCTATATGGTGCACTATTTTTGACCAGGGCCCATAGTGCTCTGGTGAAAAGTAGTGGACTATGTACGAAATAGGGTGCCATTTGGGACGCAACCTGTGTCAATCATCTCACATGCTCATTGGCCAGCGGGATGGTCTCCATCAGGTCCACTCCTTCAGCATAGACCTGGATGAGAGAGAGGATGTCTCGGGTCTTCACTGCCTCACACAGGACGTGCAGCCTGGACGCCACGTCCGCACACTTCCTCTGAGCAAAACGCTTCTCCGTGTACTTGGCTGTGATGTAGTCCTTCCTCGTCTGCCTGAGGGAGACAAGAGCCCAGACAGATAGATGATCAAATACCAGGAAAGAGACAGGAAACAAGTGCAAACCTGCATACAAATTGGCACCCCTCTCCCTTATATATTAGTGCACAGGAGGTTGGTGGCACCTTAATTGGGGAGGACGGGCTTGTGGTAATGTCTGGAGTGGAAGGGGTAGAATGGTATCAAACACATGATTTGTTGCCATTCCATTCACTCGGTTCCATCCATTATTATGAGCCGTCCTCCCCTCAGCAGCACAGTGCACTACTTTTATTTGTAAAAAATGTATATAAAATGTATATAAAATAACCTTTATTTTACTAGGCAAGTCAGTTAAGAACTAATTCTTATTTACAATGATGGCCTACACCGGCCAAACCTGGACGACGCTGGTCCAATTCTGTGCCACCCTATGGGACTCCCAATTACGGCTGGTTGTGATATAACCTGGATTCGAACTAGGGTGTCTGTAGACCAGGGCCCATTGAAGTGTGTGTCATTTTGGACATAACCTAAGACACTCAGGACTATAAAAAGTATAAAAAAAAGAAGTGAAACGTATTTCAACTTAATGTGAAATGAAATCTATTCAGTGTTGTTCCTGTTTTGTGTGGCCTGCCCTGCAGTCTGTCACTTACATGTCACTGGAGGGGTTGGGTTTAGTCACGCTCTGTGCAGACAGGTCCGCCTCCATGATCTCATTGAAACCTGCGTTCCCTACATTCTTAGCCAGCTGGGGAAGACCAGGTAGAGCACACGTCAATTTCGTATCTGCTCAGCCTTTATTAATCTAGCCTGGTCCCAGATTTGTTTTGTGACGAACAGGGACAATGACCATAGGAGTTGTCAAGACACCATGAACAGATCTGGGGACCACACTACTAATAATCTTACTAACTATACTATAATACAAAAGTCTGTCAAAATACAATCCTAAAAGCCTGTAGTATCTACCAGGAGCTCTGAGGTTCCCAGGACGTCCAGTGTGAGAGACTGTATTCTAGAGTAGTGGACACCCATCTCCCTGTGGATTCCAGAACACTCGATGCAGATGAGCACTCCCAGGTTAGTGGAGAGCCAGGTGGGATCTGAAGACAGATATAGAGGATATTATCAGTGTTAAGACTAGTGTGCTGTATCCCGGGGTGGTCTGGCGTTAGCTAACATTGCCTCGGGGCACACATGTAGAGATGTAGGATCTTAATTTGACCCAGTTTTCTACAGCAGGAAAATAATCCTGCAGCAACAGGAAATGTGAATTATTATGGGGATTATAATCAATGGCTATTTTTTGTAGGAGTTGATACATTTTTCATTAGGGCAAATCAAGTCTGACATTTTAAAGTGGAAAGTACACACTTTAGAGGCCTTTTTAAACCTCGAAAACGCACAAGTTTGCATTTCCTCCTGCACAGGAAAATTCTCGGCAACAAAAGATTGATCAAATTAAGATCCTACATCTGTATGCCAGCGCTGGCGGAGAGGCACACCATTTCTCCTCTTCATTTTCCTGTCTTTCTCAACTGTCGCTGTCCAATAAACTTGAAAATTACTTTTAAAAAACAATAAAAAGAAAAAAGACTAGGGTGATCCCATTATAAGTTCTCACCTGAAATAGTTGCACCGTTAAATAAAGTTCCACTCCTAAAAAGGAGCTGTAGTTTATTGATGCACTATTTTCAGTGTCCTATGAGTGTAAATTCTACACTATTCCCTATAAACACAGTGTACAAAACATTAAGAACACATTCCTAATATTGAGTTGCACCCTCCCCTTTTGCCCCCAGAACAACCTCAATCCGTCAGGGCATGGACTCTACAAGGTGTAGAAAGCGTTCCACAGGGATGCTGGCCCATGTTGACTACAATGCTTCCCACAGTTGTGTCAAGTTGGCTGGATGTCTTTTGGGTGGTGGACCATTCTTGATACACACGGGAAACTGTTAAGCGTGAAAAACCCAGCAGCGTTGCAGTTCTTGACACAGTCAAACCGGTGCGCCTGGCACCTACTAACATACCCCGTTCAAAGGCACTTAAATACTTCAATATTTTGTCTTGCCCATTTACCCTCTGAATGGCACACATACACAATCCATGTCTCAATTGTATCAAGGCTTAAAATCCTTCTTTAATCTGTCTCCTCCCCTTCATCTACACTGATTGAAGTGGATTTAGTAAGTGACATCAATAAGGGATCATAGCTTTTGCCTGGATTCACCAGGTCAGTCTATGTCAGGGAAAGAGTAGGTGTTCGTAATGTTTTGTACACTCAGTGTATAGACCCAGTGGGATTTCAGTAACATCCGACGGCCTGAACAGCCAACACTCTTTCTTCTGTCTTTGCAGAACTAATCTGACTGACCTAACAAAGAATCCTAAGAATGTGTGTGCAGCACATGGAGAAAAGCCCATGTCAATTGTCAAACCATTCAGGGTTGTACATTCAGCCTTGTAAATGACTAAACCCATGTCAGACCCTCACACATTCACATATGTAGACTGTGCATTCTTCACTTTGATATAATAACCCTCTGGGAGGAAGACCACAAAACATTCATGCTGCCTTTTCCCAGCATGCTCTGTGTGTCACTCACTGGGCGCTCCGCAGTCGCAGCACACATCGTTGCCGCTCATCCTCTTGACCTCGCTGACAATGGCCTTGGTCAGCTCCTGGACTATGTTGTTCTCCCCTCCCTCGTCCTGGTCTCCTTTGAAGGCATCGTTCAGGGCTTCCTCCTTACTGTTCTGCAGGACTGAGATCCATCTGAAAACACAGGCAGCAGAGAGAACCAGTAAGCTCTGAGGGCAAAGGTTTAGTCCCATATGGCACCCTATTCCCTATGTAGTGCACTACCTTTGACCGGAGCCCTATGGGGAATAGGGTTCCATTAGTGACGCGAAAAACTTTAAAGAGAATCTGAGAGACCAATTACATGTACCACCTGTATCATGTACACACATAATGATGTACACACCACGTTCACACACAAACTTGCATAGTGCAAAAGGCACAGACAGGCACAGTACTTACATCTGACACTCTGCCTCATCCTCAGCTTGAAAGTGATAGGTTCTGTCATCTGTTTAGACAAATAATAGGCTGATTGAGCAACATGCAACTGGCACTTGCAGTAAGAGATGCTAAGAGACTCGATGGAAGATACATGTCTGTCTTTCAATAAATATCATATCATAGAGTCTAGGGAATAGTTTCTATCATGCTTTTGCTATTTTAGCTACATATTCAGACTAGTGTTGCAGAGGTTTGAGATGGAGCATCAAAGTGCTGCTTAAGTTACGTGAGAAGAGATCAAAGCTTTTCTTCTCGTCCGGGTTACGCTTCACTTGACAGGTTAGCAGGTTGAGTTTTGCTGGTGGTGTGTTAGCCTATGAGAGAGGAGCAAAGAAGAGTAAGAGAACCGAGGGGGGCAGACTGCTGAAGTTGGTCATATTGTATTTATGCCACTTTCCCAGTTGGGTAATGCCAAACAGTAAAATTACTTTTAATAAAAAACGTTATTTAAAAAATAAAAAGAGAACGTCAAATGCAGCAGCCTCCTAGAAATGTATCGTTGGCTTACAGCCACATCTCTGTAAAGGCCCAAAGAACAGCAGTGTTGTCGCACAATTACTGCCCAGTTATTTAATGTAAAATGTGAAATGCAGAGAAACAGAACAAATGTGATCCCTTTCTTCCATTATCACTGGACAAATTCACTGTGGAAACTCTATTTCAAATTGCTACCCAGACTATTTGCATTGCCAACCCCCCCACCCACCCCTTTTACATCGCTCTACTCTCTGTTATTATCTATGCAGTCACTTTAATAACTCTACCTACATGTACATGTTATCTCAATTACCTCGACTAACTGGTGCCCCCACACATTGACTCTGTACCGGTAACCCTGTGTATAGTCTCGCCATTGTTATTTTACTGCTGCTCTTTAATTACTTGTTATTTTTATTTCTTATTTATATTTTTTAAACTGCATTGTTGGTTAGGGGCTTGTAAGTAAGCATTTCACTGTCTACACACCTGTTGTATTTGGCGCATGTGACTAATACAATTTGATTTGATTTGATGCTCAGGGACAATTCACTGTGGATGACAGGCTCAGGGACATTTCACTGTGGATACCAGGCTCAGGGACAATTCACTGTGGATATCAGGCTCAGGGACAATTCACTGTGGATACCAGGCTCAGGGACAATTCACTGTGGATGACAGGCTCAGGGACAATTCACTGTGGATACCAGGCTCAGGGACAATTCACTGTGGAAGCCATGCTCAGGGGAAATTCACTGTGGAAGCCAGGCTCAGGGGAAATTCACTGTGGAAGCCAGGCTCACGGGGAATTCACTGCGGAAGCCAGGCTCAGGGGGGATTTTAGCTTTCAAACAATATCTCAGTATTGTGTCTGGCGAGAAGCTGCAATAATCGTAGAGGTTTTAGGACCTGACACAGGGTTGTTACTGAAATGATCAGTCACGACATTCTGTGATCACAACTGAGACAATGCTATGCCGTTAGGACAATAACGTTGGAGCTCAGGGTAATGTTGTCAAGAGGAAAGTCATGCCCAAAAGAGCTTGTACTGGTTTGTGATTGGATTCCAAGAAGAGGTCAACAGGAATCCAGTCAAGTTTGAGAGTACTGGGGTAGTAATGAAATCACCCCGCCTGCCAACCAGAAAATGAAGAGTTAAATTCCTCTTCCCACCATTCTGTCTATCATCCTTTTGCTTATGCTCTTCCTTCTGTTGATCTTTCTCTTCTTCTTGCTCTCTCCTAACATGTTGTTTGGCTCTTTAAAAAAAAGGTAATAATAATAATTGTACTTCGTCGTCCACATCTTATTTTTTTCCAATTTACGGAAGAAATGTGTCCAAAATAAAGACCTTACAGAATCCCACTGACTGACATGTAGTATGTACTGTATATTCAGACCGTAAGGAGAGGGCCATGCATGACAGCATGCATGAAGGAAAGTGAGTGACCAATAGGAGAAGACAAAAACAGGAAGTCTCTTACCGTTCCATGGGAGATAGTCAGGAACCCGTTCTTCACCGAACACTTCCTCTTTTGCCACACCTTCCTGAGACTGAAGAAGAGTAAACATTCATTATTTCACTAGAACACTCTATTCCTCTACGGCACAGCTTCTATCACAAACCACAACTAAATCCAGAACAAATTCCAGAAAGAGTACAGTATTATATAGAGCCATTATTGCATGGAACTCCCATCTCATATTGTTCAAATAAACAGCAAACCTGGTTTAAAAAAACATATAAAGCAACACCTCACAGCACAACTCCTCTTCCCTATTTGACCTAGATAGTTTGTGTGTACATATTGATATGTAGGCTACGTGTCCATTTTTAAATGTATGTAGTTCTGTCCTTAATGTTCTTGTCTATTAATGTTCTGTATTATGTAATGTGCCATGTTATGTGTGGACCCCAGGAAGAGTAGCTACTGCTTTCACAACAGCTAATAAAATACCAAACCATACCATTTCATGAACAGCAAATGGAATGATGTATGTGATAAGGCATATTACATCATATTACATCATATCATCATATTACCCCAACGCCTCGGCGAAAACCACATTTCCCTGCCTTTGTCGGGGAAACAAACAGCTCCTCTTGGCTCTGTGTAAGAGACCAGAGGCCAAATTGGTGATTATAAAGCTCTGTCCACTCACCCCTCACTCTTCTTGTACAGCATTCCGCAGCGTTCTGTACCGTGGGCCTTATTCCCCTGGAGCTGGTGAAGGCTGTATCCTGTCTGCTTGGCCTGGGTATCCTAATGCATCAGAGACACACTCAGTCATGAGGACTTAACACTTCTCCCATCTCTCATAGCTCAGGTGTTCATCTGAATCAGGTTTCTTCAATGTCCTCTCCTGAAGGCCTATTCTACTCTACGCTGCTTAAAAATGATGGTGCTTTGCATGACAGTCCTTTTTGAGAGCCATATATGAAGTGAGCCATTGAACCCTTTTTTGGTTCTACAGAGCACCATTTAGCAGTGTAGGTGTACACCTTGCAGCCTTATTTCGATAGATTCAAATAGAGTGAGTGACTCTAGAATCTGGAAGCAATTGAGATTTGAATGGAGGGCTTGAGCAGAGCCTTGCATTCAGAAAAGATTACAGATATCAATGTGTGCAGTGGTCAGGAAGTTCGGAAGCTGTTTTGTGGTTAAGAACATTGATTATGGCTTTATCCCAAATAGCACCCTATAGGCCATGGTAAAGGTAGTTAACTATATAGGGAATAGGGTGCAATTTGGAACTCCGCCTTGATTGGGGAAAGAGCTAAAGTTCACCAAGAAAGCAGACATTCACTCTCCTAGCCTCTGGTGGAAACCATGATCAGTCTATTGCATTGTAACATGACACGACACACAAGACTAGTCATCTATACTCCTGTAAGTAGACTAGGGTCTTGTGAGGGAGAACTACAGGCTTTTCCTATTTTCCTATGACAAGGTCCTATGACAGGTAAGACCAAATACATTACAGTATATGTGCTATAACTGGTCTGTCATTGGATTAGGTCCCTTCCTCTCTGCTACCAAGCTAATGTAACTGGTGGGATCTGAACACTGGTCTCCTACTCAGTAAACCAATGGCCTAACCACAAGAACAATAGGAGATTCCCTCTTGGGCAAAAGGTGACACTAGTTTTAAGTGGCAGGCAGGCAGGGCTATCTCATCCCAAGGGTGTGACTCTAAATCACCTCCGCTACTTACTCCAGTGATTGAGAGCTCACCTCTTTCTGTTCAGACTGTAGGGAGGACTTGAGAACGTCTCTGAGCTCACTAAGCTGTTTCCTCTCTCCATCTTGGGTCTGTTTGATCTGAGAAACAGGAAGTGAGAGAACTGGGTGAGGTGAGTGCCACATTATTGACAGACAGGCAGTAAAACCATGGTAAGATCCAAAGAGAATATTATAAGATATGGATGCTTGGACAGAGTGGCTCACTATAGTAAAGTCTGTAGCCAGTTTCTCTATGGAAGGTTTGAGGCTATTCACTGTGTTCAGACCATCCTGGAAAAAGCTGTGAGAAGAGAGGAAACAGAGGTCACCAGGAGTCAAGATGGGTCAAGCATTAGTCTCCTACAAAAGACAAATGCATTGACTAAACAGTGCTAATCTGACTAAACAGTGCTAATCTGACTAAACAGTGCTTATCTGACTAAACAGTGCTTATCTGACTAAACAGTGCTAATCTGACTAAACAGTGCTTATCTGACTAAACAGTGCTTATCTGACTAAACAGTGCTTATCTGACTAAACAGTGCTTATCTGACTAAACAGTGCTAATCTGACTAAACAGTGCTTATCTGACTAAACAGTGCTTATCTGACTAAACAGTGCTAATCTGACTAAACAGTGCTTATCTGACTAAACAGTGCTTATCTGACTAAACAGTGCTTATCTGACTAAACAGTGCTTATCTGACTAAACAGTGCTTATCTGACTAAACAGTGTTTATCTGACTAAACAGTGCTAATCTGACTAAACAGTGCTAATCTGACTAAACAGTGCTTATCTGAAATCACTTGTAAATGAAAACAACATACTTGCATTGGGCGTGGAAATATTTGATGAGGTTCTGGAGAAAGTCGACCCCCTTCTTCGTTTTAATTTCATTCACTTTGAGAAGATACTGTAGACAAAATAAGACATACCGAGTAACAATATTAACGGACATGTGTAAATACTCCTCAGTGGACCCTGTCGTGTCTTCTATCCTGCATAGCCTCTGATAGGTGAAATAATTAGATAGCCAGTTTCATCCAACCTCACACATCTGGAGCTGAAAGAGGCGTCTCTCCTTCTCCATCTCCTCAGCGATCTCTCCTCCACTGAACTCTGTCCGTATCATCCCATGCTGCTTAGCATGCTCCTTCTTCTCCTTCTCTATCTTAGTGCTGCAGGAACACAGAGGTCTCAGTGATGATGAAGCACAGGATGAATGGATGAAGAAGGAAAATGATTCACTAATTAACATGATATCAATATCTGCACAATCAAAACTTACACCAAACCGATTGCAGCATTACCACAAAAATGGAGGAGGCAAGCGGAAAAGGAAGAAGGTAGGCAACTTGTTTGCCTGCCATATATTAAAGATTGGCTGAAAGGAATTGGCATAAAATAGAAAAATATACCAGTTTTATTTGAGGACGAAAATGTTCACAGCTGCGCCATACAGGTTTCAAAATAAAATGGGAAGAGATTTGTGATGTACCGATTCCATGACACATGGTTTATGAACTGGTACAAAAAAACAACACTTGATTCAACACTTCAATATACATTATTATATACAATTCTTGCCACCAACAGAATACTATACATATGGGGCATACAACAATCTCAGCTCTGTAGATTTTGCTGCGAAGAGACAAAATCAATAGATTATTTATTCTGGTACTACCCCTATGTAACTTGTTTCTGGTCACAGGTTCAGGAATGGTTAAAAAAAATCATAACATGCACTTAAAATGAACCTTACAACTAGCAGTGTTGGGTGATCTGGAAAGACATAGTCAGTCAATAAATAATATAATAATACTGATAGGAAAGGTTTTCATCTTTCATCTTCAGCTCACAATCTGAGGATACTGTGCAATTGAAAAATATATGACACATGGAAACCAAACAAGGGCGGTCTATGGTGATAGGTGGGATGGGCTGAGAGGGGTGGGATTAAAGAGCTGAGGTCTATGGTGATAGGTGGGACGGGCTGAGAGGGGTGGGATTAAAGAGCTGAGGTCTATGGTGATAGGTGGGATGGGCTGAGAGAGGTGGGATTAAAGAGTTGAGGTCTACGGTGATAGGTGGGATGGGCTGAGGGGTGGGATTAAAGAGCTGAGGTCTATGGTGATAGGTGGGATGGGCTGAGAGTGGCTGAGGGGTGGGATGAAAGAGCTGAGGTCTACGGTGATAGGTGGGATGGGCTGAGAGAGGTGGGATTAAAGAGCTGAGGTCTATGGTGATAGGTGGGATGGGCTGAGAGAGGTGGGATTAAAGAGCTGAGGTCTATGGTGATAGGTGGGATTAAAGAGTTTATGTTTGGTAAAGTATTATTGTTATGTGACTGCTTTCTATAAAAGTACCATGTATGTAAAAGGTATATGTAAAATGTATGTACAAGTAGCAGAAAAGCTGTAAAAAAATATATACATGTTTGTCCTCCGAAGATGGGATGGGTTAATAAAAAAATACAATTACATCAATATTTACTCTCCTCAGTTTATGTTAAGAGTTATTAAACTGTTCTCATTCCCTTAGAGTGAGTCATCAAACCACCAGTCAATCACATCAACCAAAAGGCTCTATGACGACACCTCAGGTGTTTGGTCCAAGGCATTGGTCTTTAGTAAACTAGTAACTCTTAAATGACCTGCCCAGTCTTCATACAGTGAACTAGAATGATCTCTATGTCAAGTAATTTATCAAATAAAATGTACAAGAGCTTATTCACACCTTTTATGCCTGTCATGCTGAAAATGAAAAGATACTGTTGGGACGTCCAACATGTACTGCACAATTTCAGAAATGCAAACCCCTTGTCTGTCTATACCGTAGTTCATTCAACACTAAATAAATCTCAGAGACAAAATCAGTGTTCACAAAAATGCGAGGAGTTTTGTAATCACATACAAACAGGCAACAGGTGCCGCTATAGTAGGTCTAGTCTTATTTTCTCTCTCTTAAGTTCTGTCTGCCTTATCAGCTGTTTCATGAATAGTAGCAGTTGACCTTTTACTAGCTTCCATTGTTTCCCATTTCTAGTTGTTGTTAAACTGAACCCACACATGCAACTTCATGGTGCGCTTACGCTTACTCTAACAGGTACGCAGGCTATTCAACAAAACTATTCCCCCCCACATGCTTAACCCACATACAGTAACAGGTTGTGTAGTTTTGAAACTCTCAAACTGTGGTGGTGGTGGTGGTGGTGGTAGTGGTAGTAGTGGTGGTGGTAGTGGTGGTGGTGGTGGTGGTAGTGCTGGTGGTGTTGGTAGTGGTGGTAGTAGTGGTGGTGGTAGTGGCAGTGGTGGTAGTAGTAGTGGCGGTGGTGGTAGTAGTAGTGGTAGTAGTAGTAGTGGTGGTAGTAGTAGTGGTAGTGGCAGTGGTGGTAGTAGTAGTGGTGGTAGTGGCAGTGGTGGTAGTAGTAGTGGTGGTGGTGGTAGTAGTGGCAGTGGTGGTAATGGTGGTGGTGGTAGTAGTGGTAGTAGTAGTGGTGATGGTGGTAGTGGTAGTAGTAGTAGTGGTAGTAGTAGTGGTGGTACTACTACTAGTAGTGGTACTAGTAGTGGTGGTAGTAGTATACGAAATGCTTCAGTCTGGTTTTAGACCCCATCATAGCACTGAGACTGCACTTGTGAAGGTGGTAAATGACCTTTTAATGGCATCAGACCGAGGCTCTGCATCTGTCCTCGTGCTCCTAGACCTTAGTGCTGCTTTTGATACCATCGATCACCACATTCTTTTGGAGAGATTGGAAACCCAAATTGGTCTACAAGGACAAGTTCTGGCCTGGTTTAGATCTTATCTGTCGGAAAGATATCAGTTTGTCTCTGTGAATGGTTTGTCCTCTGACAAATCAACTGTACATTTCGGTGTTCCTCAAGGTTCTGTTTTAGGACCACTATTGTTTTCACTATATATTTTACCTCTTGGGGATGTCATTCGAAAACATAATGTTAACTTTCACTGCTATGCGGATGATACACAGCTGTACATTTCAATGAAACATGGTGAAGCCCCAAAATTGCCCTCGCTAGAAGCATGTGTTTCAGACATAAGGAAGTGGATGGCTGCAAACTTTCTACTTTTAAACTCGGACAAAACAGAGATGCTTGTTCTAGGTCCCAAGAAACAAAGAGATCTTCTGTTGAATCTGACAATTAATCTTAATGGTTGTACAGTCGTCTCAAATAAAACTGTGAAGGGCCTCGGCGTTACTCTGGACCCTGATCTCTCTTTTGAAGAACATATCAATACCATTTCAAGGACAGCTTTTTTCCATCTACTTAACATTGCAAAAATCTGAAACTTTCTGTCCAAAAATTATACAGAAAAATTAATCCAGGCTTTTGTCACTTCTAGGTTAGACTACTGCAATGCTCTACTTTCCGGCTACCCGGATAAAGCACTAAATAAACTTCAGTTAGTGCTAAATACGGCTGCTAGAATCCTGACTAGAACCAAAACATTTGATCATATTACTCCAGTGCTAGCCTCCCTACACTGGCTTCCTGTCAAGGCAAGGGCTGATTTCAAGGTTTTACTGCTAACCTACAAAGCATTACATGGGCTTGCTCCTACCTATCTCTCTGATTTGGTCCTGCCGTACATACCTACACGTACGCTATGGTCACAAGACGCAGGCCTCCTAATTGTCCCTAGAATTTCTAAGCAAACAGCTGGAGGCAGGGCTTTCTCCTATAGAGCTCCATTTTTATGGACTGGTCTGCCTACCCATGTAAGAGACGCAAACTCGGTCTCAAGCTTTAAGTCTTTACTGAAGACTCATCTCTTCAGTGGGTCAGACAGCCCTTGCTGTCTCTGCCTGGCCGGTTCCCCTCTTTCCACTGGGATTCTCTGCCTCTAACCCTATTACAGGGGCTGAGTCACTGGCTTACTGGGGCTCTTTCATACCGTCCCTAGGAGGGGTGCGTCACTTGAGTGGGTTGAGTCACTGATGTGATCTTCCTGTCAGGGTTGGCGCCCCCCCTTGGGTTGTGCCGTGGCGGAGATCTTTGTGGGCTCTACTCTGCCTTGTCTCAGGATGGTAAGTTGGTGGTTGAAGATATCCCTCTAGTGGTGTAGGGGCTGTGCTTTGGCAAAGTGGGTGGGGTTATATCCTTCCTGTTTGGCCCTGTCCGGGGGTGTCCTCGGATGGGGCCACAGTGTCTCCTGACCCCTCCTGTCTCAGCCTCAAGTATTTATGCTGCAGTAGTTTATGTGTCGGGGGGCTAGGGTCAGTTTGTTATATCTGGAGTACTTCTCCTGTCGTATTCGGTGTCCTGTGTGAATTTAAGTGTCCTCTCTCTAATTCTCTCTTTCTTTCTCTCTCTCGGAGGACCTGAGCCCTAGGACCATGCCTCAGGACTACCTGACATGATGACTCCTTGCTGTCCCCAGTCCACCTGGCCGTGCTGCTGCTCCAGTTTCAACTGTTCTGCCTTATTATTATTTGACCATGCTGGTCGTTTATGAACATTTGAACATCTTGGCCATGTTCTGTTATAATCTCCACCTGGCACAGCCAGAAAAGGACTGGCCACCCCACATAGCCTGGTTCCTCTCTAGGTTTCTTCCTAGGTTTTGGCCTTTCTAGGGAGTTTTTCCTAGCCACCGTGCTTCTACACCTGGATTGCTTGCTGTTTGGGGTTTTAGGCTGGGTTTCTGTACAGCACTTTGAGATATCAGCTGATGTACGAAGGGCTATATAAATCAATTTGATTTGATTTAGTAGTGGTGGTAGTAGTGGTGGCAGTAGTAGTGGGGGAAGTGGTGGTAGTAGTAGTGGTAGTAGTGGTGGTAGTAGTAGTGGTGGTAGTGGTGGTGGTAGTAGTAGTAGTAGTAGTGGTAGTAGTGGTGGTCGTAGTAGTGGTAGTAGTGGTGGTAGTAGTAGTAGTGGTAGTAGTAGTGGTGGTAGTAGTAGTGGTGGTAGTAGTCGTGGTGGTAGTCGTGGTAGTAGTCGTGGTGGTAGTAGTGGTAGTAGTAGTGGTGGTAGTAGTAGTGGTGGTAGTAGTGGTAGTAGTAGTGGTGGTAGTAGTAGTGGTAGTAGTCTTGTTGGTAGTAGTGGTAGTAGTCGTGGTGGTAGTAGTGGTGGTAGTAGTAGTGGTGGTAGTAGTAGTGGTAGTAGTAGTGGTGGTGAAACAGAGGCAGTTGTGATAATAATAATGTGGTTCTAACTCACACTTTAGTTTCATAATCCTTCCAGGCTTTATCAAAAGGCTTTTTAAGATCCTGTGGAAATAAAACAGGAACATAACAGTATTAACACAAGGGATACAAATGACAAGAGCTGAAGTCATGACTATCAATTGGCTTGGATTGGACTCAGGGGGACTAGCAGGTGACGATACAGGTGTTCAAGAAGACTAGTATGGGATAAGCCTACTCCCTCTTGTGCCACCTTTGTTCTGACTGGTATATTAAACACATGTTCTGACTGGTATATTAAACACATGTTCTGACTGGTATATTAAACACATGTTCTGACTGGTATATTAAACACATGCTCTGACTGGTATATTAAACACATGTTCTGACTGGTATATTAAACACATGTTCTGACTGGTATATTAAACACATGTTCTGACTGGTATATTAAACACATGTTCTAACTGGTATTTTAAACACATGTTCTGACTGGTATATTAAACACATGTTCTGACTGGTATATTAAACACATGTTCTAACTGGTATATTAAACACATGTTCTGACTGGTATATTAAACACATGTTCTGACTGGTATATTAAACACATGTTCTGACTGGTATATTAAACACATGTTCTGACTGGTATATTAAACACATGTTCTGACTGGTATATTAAACACATGCTCTGACTGGTATATTAAACACATGTTCTGACTGGTATATTAAACACATGTTCTGACTGGTATATTAAACACATGTTCTGACTGGTATATTAAACACATGTTCTGACTGGTATATTAAACACATGTTCTGACTGGTATATTAAACACATGTTCTGACTGGTATATTAAACACATGTTCTGACTGGTATATTAAACACATGTTCTGACTGGTATATTAAACACATGTTCTGACTGGTATATTAAACACATGTTCTGACTGGTATATTAAACACATGTTCTGACTGGTATATTAAACATGGTATATTAAACACATGTTCTGACTGGTATATTAAACACATGTTCTGACTGGTATATTAAACACATGTTCTGACTGGTATATTTAAACACATGTTCTGACTGGTATATTAAACACATGTTCTGACTGGTATATTAAACACATGTTCTGACTGGTATATTAAACACATGCTCTGACTGGTATATTAAACACATGTTCTGACTGGTATATTAAACACATGTTCTGACTGGTATATTAAACACATGTTCTGACTGGTATATTAAACACATGTTCTGACTGGTATATTAAACACATGTTCTGACTGGTATATTAAACACATGTTCTGACTGGTATATTAAACACATGTTCTGACTGGTATATTAAACACATGCTCTGACTGGTATATTAAACACATGCTCTGACTGGTATATTAAACACATGTTCTGACTGGTATATTAAACACATGTTCTGACTGGTATATTAAACACATGTTCTGACTGGTATATTAAACACATGTTCTGACTGGTATATTAAACACATGCTCTGACTGGTATATTAAACACATGTTCTGACTGGTATATTAAACACATGTTCTGACTGGTATATTAAACACATGTTCTGACTGGTATATTAAACACATGACTCTGACTGGTATATTAAACACATGTTCTGACTGGTATATTAAACACATGTTCTGACTGGTATATTAAACACATGTTCTGACTGGTATATTAAACACATGTTCTGATATTAAACACATGGTATATTAAACACATGTTCTGACTGGTATATTAAACACATGTTCTGACTGGTATATTAAACACATGTTCTGACTGGTATATTAAACACATGTTCTGACTGGTATATTAAACACATGTTCTGACTGGTATATTAAACACATGTTCTGACTGGTTATTAAACACATGTTCTGACTGGTATATTAAACACATGTTCTGACTGGTATATTAAACACATGTTCTGACTGGTATATTAAACACATGTTCTGACTGGTATATTAAACACATGTTCTGACTGGTATATTAAACACATGTTCTGACTGGTATATTAAACACATGTTCTAACTGGTATATTAAACACATGTTCTAACTGGTATATTAAACACATGTTCTGACTGGTATATTAAACACATGTTCTGACTGGTATATTAAACACATGTTCTGACTGGTATATTAAACACATGTTCTGACTGGTATATTAAACACATGTTCTGACTGGTATATTAAACACATGTTCTGACTGTGTTCTGACTCTGACTGGTATATTAAACACATGTTCTGACTGGTATATTAAACACATGTTCTGACTGGTATATTAAACACATGTTCTGACTGGTATATTAAACACATGTTCTGACTGGTATATTAAACACATGTTCTGACTGGTATATTAAACACATGTTCTGACTGGTATATTAAACACATGGTATATTAAACACATGTTCTGACTGGTATATTAAACACATGGACTGGTATATTAAACACATGTTGACTGGTATATTAAACACATGGTGGTATATTAAACACATGTTCTGGTATACACATGGTATATTAAACACATGTTCTGACTGGTATATTAAACACATGTTCTCTGATATTAAACACATGTTCTGTGGTATATTAAACACATGTTCTGACTGGTATATTAAACACATGTTCTGACTGGTATATTAAACACATGGACTGGTATATTAAACACATGTTCTGACTGGTATATTAAACACATGCTCTGACTGGTATATTAAACACATGCTCTGACTGGTATATTAAACACATGTTCTGACTGGTATATTAAACACATGTTCTGACTGGTATATTAAACACATGTTCTGACTGGTATATTAAACACATGTTCTGACTGGTATATTAAACACATGTTCTGACTGGTATATTAAACACATGTTCTGACTGGTATATTAAACACATGTTCTGACTGGTATATTAAACACATGTTCTGACTGGTATATTAAACACATGTTCTGACTGGTATATTAAACACATGTTCTGACTGGTATATTAAACACATGCTCTGACTGGTATATTAAACACATGTTCTGACTGGTATATTAAACACATGTTCTGACTGGTATATTAAACACATGTTCTGACTGACTGGTATATTAAACACATGTTCTGACTGGTATATTAAACACATGTTCTGACTGGTATATTAAACACATGTTCTGACTGGTATATTAAACACATGTTCTGACTGGTATATTAAACACATGTTCTGACTGGTATATTAAACACATGTTCTGACTGGTATATTAAACACATGTTCTGACTGGTATATTAAACACATGTTCTGACTGGTATATTAAACACATGTTCTGACTGGTATATTAAACACATGTTCTGACTGGTATATTAAACACATGTTCTGACTGGTATATTAAACACATGTTCTGACTGGTATATTAAACACATGTTCTGACTGGTATATTAAACACATGTTCTGACTGGTATATTAAACACATGTTCTGACTGGTATATTAAACACATGTTCTGACTGGTATATTAAACACATGTTCTGACTGGTATATTAAACACATGTTCTGACTGGTATATTAAACACATGTTCTGACTGGTATATTAAACACATGGACTGGTATATTAAACACATGTTCTGACTGGTATATTAAACACATGTTCTGACTGGTATATTAAACACATGTTCTGACTGGTATATTAAACACATGTTCTGACTGGTATATTAAACACATGTTCTGACTGGTATATTAAACACATGTTCTGACTGGTATATTAAACACATGTTCTGACTGGTATATTAAACACATGTTCTGACTGGTATATTAAACACATGTTCTGACTGGTATATTAAACACATACTGGTATATTACACATGTTCTGACTGGTATATTAAACACATGTTCTGACTGGTACTGGTATATTAAACACATGTTCTGACTGGTATATTAAACACATGTTCTGACTGGTATATTAAACACATGTTCTGACTGGTATATTAAACACATGTTCTGACTGGTATATTAAACACATGTTCTGACTGGTATATTAAACACATGCTCTGACTGGTATATTAAACACATGTTCTGACTGGTATATTAAACACATGTTCTGACTGGTATATTAAACACATGTTCTGACTGGTATATTAAACACATGTTCTGACTGGTATATTAAACACATGTTCTGACTGGTATATTAAACACATGTGACTGTATATTAAACACATGTTCTGACTGGTATATTAAACACATGTTCTGACTGGTATATTAAACACATGTTCTGACTGGTATATTAAACACATGTTCTGACTGGTATATTAAACACATGTTCTGACTGATTAAACACATGGGTATATTAAACACATGTTCTGACTGGTATATTAAACACATGTTCTGACTGGTATATTAAACACATGTTCTCTGACTGGTATATTAAACACATGTTCTGACTGGTATATTAAACACATGTTCTGACTGGTATATTAAACACATGCTCTGACTGGTATATTAAACACATGTTCTGACTGGTATATTAAACACATGTTCTGACTGGTATATTAAACACATGTTCTGACTGGTATATTAAACACATGTTCTGACTGGTATATTAAACACATGTTCTGACTGGTATATTAAACACATGTTCTCTGACTGGTATATTAAACACATGTTCTGACTGGTATATTAAACACATGTTCTGACTGGTATATTAAACACATGTTCTGACTGGTATATTAAACACATGTTCTGACTGGTATATTAAACACATGTTCTGACTGGTATATTAAACACATGTTCTGACTGGTATATTAAACACATGTTCTGACTGGTATATTAAACACATGCTCTGACTGGTATATTAAACACATGTTCTGACTGGTATATTAAACACATGTTCTGACTGGTATATTAAACACATGTTCTGACTGGTATATTAAACACATGTTCTGACTGGTATATTAAACACATGTTCTGACTGGTATATTAAACACATGTTCTGACTGGTATATTAAACACATGTTCTGACTGGTATATTAAACACATGTTCTGACTGGTATATTAAACACATGTTCTGACTGGTATATTAAACACATGCTCTGACTGGTATATTAAACACATGTTCTGACTGGTATATTAAACACATGTTCTCTGACTGGTATATTAAACACATGTTCTGACTGGTATATTAAACACATGTTCTGACTGGTATATTAAACACATGTTCTGACTGGTATATTAAACACATGCTCTGACTGGTATATTAAACACATGCTCTGACTGGTATATTAAACACATGTTCTGACTGGTATATTAAACACATGCTCTGACTGGTATATTAAACACATGTTCTGACTGGTATATTAAACACATGTTCTGACTGGTATATTAAACACATGTTCTGACTGGTATATTAAACACATGTTCTGACTGGTATATTAAACACATGTTCTGACTGGTATATTAAACACATGTTCTGACTGGTATATTAAACACATGTTCTGACTGGTATATTAAACACATGTTCTGACTGGTATATTAAACACATGTTCTGACTGGTATATTAAACACATGTTCTGACTGGTATATTAAACACATGTTCTGACTGGTATATTAAACACATGTTCTGACTGGTATATTAAACACATGTTCTGACTGGTATATTAAACACATGTTCTGACTGGTATATTAAACACATGTTCTGACTGGTATATTAAACACATGTTCTGACTGGTATATTAAACACATGTTCTGACTGGTATATTAAACACATGTTCTGACTGGTATATTAAACACATGTTCTGACTGGTATATTAAACACATGTTCTGACTGGTATATTAAACACATGTTCTGACTGGTATATTAAACACATGACTGGTATATTAAACACATGTTCTGACTGGTATATTAAACACATGGTATATTAAACACATGTTCTGACTGGTATATTAAACTGGTATATTAAACACATGTTCTGACTGGTATATTAAACACATGTTCTGACTGGTATATTAAACACATGTTCTGACTGGTATATTAAACACATGTTCTGACTGGTATATTAAACACATGTTCTGACTGGTATATTAAACACACGTTCTGACTGGTATATTAAACACATGTTCTGACTGGTATATTAAACACATGTTCTGACTGGTATATTAAACACATGTTCTGACTGGTATATTAAACACATGTTCTGACTGGTATATTAAACACATGTTCTGACTGGTATATTAAACACATGTTCTGACTGGTATATTAAACACATGTTCTGACTGGTATATTAAACACATGTTCTGACTGGTATATTAAACACATGTTCTGACTGGTATATTAAACACATGTTCTGACTGGTATATTAAACACATGCTCTGACTGGTATATTAAACACATGTTCTGACTGGTATATTAAACACATGCTCTGACTGGTATATTAAACACATGTTCTGACTGGTATAT
Source organism: Oncorhynchus clarkii lewisi (assembly GCF_045791955.1). Lineage (NCBI taxonomy): Eukaryota > Metazoa > Chordata > Actinopteri > Salmoniformes > Salmonidae > Oncorhynchus > Oncorhynchus clarkii. The sequence continues at coordinate 15,717,094 of NC_092154.1, read as the reverse complement.
TAAACACATGCTCTGACTGGTATATTAAACACATGCTCTGACTGGTATATTAAACACATGTTCTGACTGGTATATTAAACACATGTTCTGACTGGTATATTAAACACATGTTCTGACTGGTATATTAAACACATGTTCTGACTGGTATATTAAACACATGTTCTGACTGGTATATTAAACACATGTTCTGACTGGTATATTAAACACATGTTCTGACTGGTATATTAAACACATGTTCTGACTGGTATATTAAACACATGTTCTGACTGGTATATTAAACACATGTTCTGACTGGTATATTAAACACATGTTCTGACTGGTATATTAAACACATGTTCTGACTGGTATATTAAACACATGTTCTGACTGGTATATTAAACACATGTTCTGACTGGTATATTAAACACATGTTCTGACTGGTATATTAAACACATGTTCTGACTGGTATATTAAACACATGTTCTGATATTAAACACATGGTATATTAAACACATGTTCTGACTGGTATATTAAACACATGTTCTGACTGGTATATTAAACACATGTTCTGACTGGTATATTAAACACATGTTCTGACTGGTATATTAAACACATGTTCTGACTGGTATATTAAACACATGTTCTGACTGGTATATTAAACACATGCTGACTGGTATATTAAACACATGGTATATTAAACACATGTTCTGACTGGTATATTAAACACATGTTCTGACTGGTATATTAAACACATGCTCTGATATTAAACTGGTATATTAAACACACGTTCTGACTGGTATATTAAACACATGTTCTGACTGGTATATTAAACACATGTTCTGACTGGTATATTAAACACATGTTCTGACTGGTATATTAAACACATGTTCTGACTGGAATATTAAACACATGTTCTGACTGGTATATTAAACACATGTTCTAACTGGTATATTAAACACATGTTCTGACTGGTATATTAAACACATGTTCTGACTGGTATATTAAACACATGTTCTGACTGGTATATTAAACACATGTTCTGACTGGTATATTAAACACATGTTCTGACTGGTATATTAAACACATGTTCTGACTGGTATATTAAACACATGTATATTAAACACATGTTCTGATATTAAACACATGTTCTGACTGGAATATTAAACACATGTTCTGACTGGTATATTAAACACATGTTCTAACTGGTATATTAAACACATGTTCTGACTGGTATATTAAACACATGTTCTGACTGGTATATTAAACACATGTTCTGACTGGTATATTAAACACATGTTCTGACTGGTATATTAAACACATGTTCTGACTGGTATATTAAACACATGCTCTGACTGGTATATTAAACACATGTTCTGACTGGTATATTAAACACATGTTCTGACTGGTATATTAAACACATGTTCTGACTGGTATATTAAACACATGTTCTGACTGGTATATTAAACACATGTTCTGACTGGTATATTAAACACATGCTCTGACTGGTATATTAAACACATGTTCTGACTGGTATATTAAACACATGTTCTGACTGGTATATTAAACACATGTTCTGACTGGTATATTAAACACATGTTCTGACTGGTATATTAAACACATGTTCTGACTGGTATATTAAACACATGTTCTGACTGGTATATTAAACACATGTTCTGACTGGTATATTAAACACATGTTCTGACTGGTATATTAAACACATGCTCTGACTGGTATATTAAACACATGTTCTGACTGGTATATTAAACACATGTTCTGACTGGTATATTAAACACATGTTCTGACTGGTATATTAAACACATGTTCTGACTGGTATATTAAACACATGTTCTGACTGGTATATTAAACACATGTTCTGACTGGTATATTAAACACATGTTCTGACTGGTATATTAAACACATGCTCTGACTGGTATATTAAACACATGTTCTGACTGGTATATTAAACACATGTTCTGACTGGTATATTAAACACATGTTCTGACTGGTATATTAAACACATGTTCTGACTGGTATATTAAACACATGTTCTGACTGGTATATTAAACACATGACTGGTATATTAAACACATGTTCTGACTGGTATATTAAACACATGTTCTGACTGGTATATTAAACACATGTTCTGACTGGTATATTAAACACATGCTCTGACTGGTATATTAAACACATGTTCTGACTGGTATATTAAACACATGCTCTGACTGGTATATTAAACACATGTTCTGACTGGTATATTAAACACATGTTCTGACTGGTATATTAAACACATGTTCTGACTGGTATATTAAACACATGTTCTGACTGGTATATTAAACACATGTTCTGACTGGTATATTAAACACATGTTCTGACTGGTATATTAAACACATGTTCTGACTGGTATATTAAACACATGTTCTGACTGGTATATTAAACACATGTTCTGACTGGTATATTAAACACATGCGTTCTGACTGGTATATTAAACACATGTTCTGACTGGTATATTAAACACATGTTCTGACTGGTATATTAAACACATGTTCTGACTGGTATATTAAACACATGTTCTGACTGGTATATTAAACACATGTTCTGACTGGTATATTAAACACATGTTCTGACTGGTATATTAAACACATGTTCTGACTGGTATATTAAACACATGTTCTGACTGGTATATTAAACACATGTTCTGACTGGTATATTAAACACATGTTCTGACTGGTATATTAAACACATGTTCTGACTGGTATATTAAACACATGTTCTGACTGGTATATTAAACACATGTTCTGACTGGTATATTAAACACATGTTCTGACTGGTATATTAAACACATGTTCTGACTGGTATATTAAACACATGTTCTGACTGGTATATTAAACACATGTTCTGACTGGTATATTAAACACATGTTCTGACTGGTATATTAAACACATGTTCTGACTGGTATATTAAACACATGTTCTGAATATTAAACTGGTATATTAAACACATGTTCTGACTGGTATATTAAACACATGTTCTGACTGGTATATTAAACACATGTTCTGACTGGTATATTAAACACATGTTCTCTGACTGGTATATTAAACACATGTTCTGACTGGTATATTAAACACATGCTCTGACTGGTATATTAAACACATGTTCTGACTGGTATATTAAACACATGCTCTGACTGGTATATTAAACACATGTTCTGACTGGTATATTAAACACATGTTCTGACTGGTATATTAAACACATGTTCTGACTGGTATATTAAACACATGTTCTGACTGGTATATTAAACACATGTTCTGACTGGTATATTAAACACATGTTCTGACTGGTATATTAAACACATGTTCTGACTGGTATATTAAACACATGTTCTGACTGGTATATTAAACACATGTTCTGACTGGTAAACACATGTTCTGACTGGTATATTAAACACATGTTCTGACTGGTATATTAAACACATGTTGACTGATATTAAACACATGGTGTTCTGTGGTATATTAAACACATGTTCTGACTGGTATATTAAACACATGTTCTGACTGGTATATTAAACACATGTTCTGACTGGTATATTAAACACATGTTCTGACTGGTATATTAAACACATGTTCTGACTGGTATATTAAACACATGTTCTGACTGGTATATTAAACACATGTTCTGACTGGTATATTAAACACATGTTCTGACTGGTATATTAAACACATGTTCTGACTGGTATATTAAACACATGTTCTGACTGGTATATTAAACACATGTTCTGACTGGTATATTAAACACATGCTCTGACTGGTATATTAAACACATGTGGTGGTATATTAAACACATGTTCTGACTGGTATATTAAACACATGTTCTGACTGGTATATTAAACACATGTTCTGACTGGTATATTAAACACATGTTCTGACTGGTATATTAAACACATGTTCTGACTGGTATATTAAACACATGTTCTGACTGGTATATTAAACACATGCTCTGACTGGTATATTAAACACATGTTCTCTGACACATGGTATATTAAACACATGTTCTGACTGGTATATTAAACACATGTTCTGACTGGTATATTAAACACATGTTCTGACTGGTATATTAAACACATGTTCTGACTGGTATATTAAACACATGTTCTGACTGGTATATTAAACACATGTTCTGACTGGTATATTAAACACATGTTCTGACTGGTATATTAAACACATGTTCTGACTGGTATATTAAACACATGTTCTGACTGGTATATTAAACACATGTTCTGACTGGTATATTAAACACATGTTCTGACTGGTATATTAAACACATGTTCTGACTGGTATATTAAACACATGTTCTGACTGGTATATTAAACACATGCTCTGACTGGTATATTAAACACATGTTCTGACTGGTATATTAAACACATGTTCTGACTGGTATATTAAACACATGCTCTGACTGGTATATTAAACACATGTTCTGACTGGTATATTAAACACATGTTCTGACTGGTATATTAAACACATGCTCTGACTGGTATATTAAACACATGTTCTGACTGGTATATTAAACACATGTTCTGACTGGTATATTAAACACATGTTCTGACTGGTATATTAAACACATGTTCTGACTGGTATATTAAACACATGTTCTGACTGGTATATTAAACACATGTTCTGACTGGTATATTAAACACATGTTCTGACTGGTATATTAAACACATGTTCTGACTGGTATATTAAACACATGTTCTGACTGGTATATTAAACACATGTTCTGACTGGTATATTAAACACATGTTCTGACTGGTATATTAAACACATGTTCTGACTGGTATATTAAACACATGTTCTGACTGGTATATTAAACACATGTTCTGACTGGTATATTAAACACATGTTCTGACTGGTATATTAAACACATGTTCTGACTGGTATATTAAACACATGTTCTGACTGGTATATTAAACACATGTTCTGACTGGTATATTAAACACATGCTCTGACTGGTATATTAAACACATGTTCTGACTGGTATATTAAACACATGTTCTGACTGGTATATTAAACACATGCTCTGACTGGTATATTAAACACACGTTCTGACTGGTATATTAAACACACGTTCTGACTGGTATATTAAACACATGTTCTGACTGGTATATTAAACACATGTTCTGACTGGTATATTAAACACATGTTCTGACTGGTATATTAAACACATGTTCTGACTGGTATATTAAACACATGTTCTGACTGGTATATTAAACACATGTTCTGACTGGTATATTAAACACATGTTCTGACTGGTATATTAAACACATGTTCTGACTGGTATATTAAACACATGTTCTGACTGGTATATTAAACACATGTTCTGACTGGTATATTAAACACATGTTCTGAATTGGTATATTAAACACATGTTCTGACTGGTATATTAAATACATGTTCTGACTGGTATATTAAACACTGGTTAATAATATACACCTACCCCTTTGACCCCTTTCAGGTCTCCTTTCAGTAGACTGTCTAAGGGGAAGGTGATGATGTTGTTCATGTTCTGCAACTAAAAACAACAATTAGAGAGAGAGAGAGAGACAGACAGGTAGAGAGACAGACAGAGAGACAGAGGGATGTAGAGACAGACAGGTAGAGAGACAGAGGGATGTAGAGACAGACAGGTAGAGAGACAGAGGGATGTAGAGACAGACAGGTAGAGAGACAGACAGGTAGAGAGACAGAGGGATGTAGAGACAGACAGGTAGAGAGACAGAGGGATGTAGAGACAGACAGGTAGAGAGACAGACAGGTAGCGAGACAGACAGGTAGAGAGACAGAGGGATGTAGAGACAGAGGGATGTAGAGACAGAGGGATGTAGAGGCAGACAGGTAGAGACAGACAGAGGGATGTAGAGACAGACAGATAGAGAGACAGACAGGTAGAGCCAGACAGAGGGATGTAGAGACAGACAGGTAGAGCAAGAGAGGGATGTAGAGAGACAGACAGGTAGAGAGACAGAGGGATGTAGAGACAGACAGGTACAGAGACAAAGGGATGTAGACACAGACAGGTAGAGAGACAGACAGGTAGAGAGACAGACAGGTCGAGAGACAGACAGGTAGAGAGATGTGTGATATGAGATGGGGTCTCACCAGATTCTTGAAGAGGGCTGTGAGCTCTTTGGTAAAGATGGCGAACTTGAGGAAGGCTGAGCCCACTTCCGGATCCTCTCTAGAAACACAGTTGTCTCCGAACTTCTCCATAGACTGAATGTACTGCTCCTCATTGTCAACGTGGGCTGAGAAACACAGTAGTCAAATCAGAATTTGTGTAAAGGGGATTTTTCATGGGTCACAAACACACTTTACATAATTAAAAACGAATCAAAGAGATTTTACACAGACTCTTATTTTAATAGGAGCCTCTATGCCAAGAGTTAGTGAGACTTGTATCCTAAAGAGTTATTAGTGAGACTTGTATCCTAAAGAGTTAGTGAGACTTGTATCCTAAAGAGTTATTAGTGAGACTTGTATTCTAAAGAGTTATTAGTGAGACTTGTATCCTAAAGAGTTATTAGTGAGACTTGTATCCTAAAGAGTTATTAGTGAGACTTGTATCCTAAAGAGTTATTAGTGAGACTTGTATTCTAAAGAGTTATTAGTGAGACTTGTATCCTAAAGAGTTATTAGTGAGACTTGTATCCTAAAGAGTTATTAGTGAGACTTGTATCCTAAAGAGTTATTAGTGAGACTTGTATCCTAAAGAGTTATTAGTGAGACTTGTATCCTAAAGAGTTATTAGTGAGACTTGTATCCTAAAGAGTTATTAGTGAGAGTTGTATCCTAAAGAGTTATTAGTGAGACTTGTATCCTAAAGAGTTATTAGTGAGACTTGTATCCTAAAGAGTTATTAGTGAGACTTGTATCCTAAAGAGTTATTAGTGAGACTTGTATCCTAAAGAGTTATTAGTGAGACTTGTATCCTAAAGAGTTATTAGTGAGACTTGTATCCTAAAGAGTTATTAGTGAGACTTGTATCCTAAAGAGTTATTAGTGAGACTTGTATCCTAAAGAGTTATTAGTGAGAGAGACTTGTACCCTAAAGAGTTATTAGTGAGACTTGTACCCTAAAGAGTTATTAGTGAGACTTGTACCCTAAAGAGTTATTAGTGAGACTTGTATCCTAAAGAGATATTAGTGAGACTTGTATCCTAAAGAGTTAGTGAGACTTGTATCCTAAAGAGTTAGTGAGACTTGTTAGTTAGTGGACATGTCATATCTCTGTGATACTGTCTTTTCTAAATTGACCTGAAAATTGTTAGGTCTGATCACTGATAAACTTGTGAAGGCGTACACATTCAATTCAATACAACTTTATCCCCTCAGGGACATACACAAAGCATCTCAGAGTGCTGAGCGTTAGGAATTCTCTCTGCAAGACAGGAAACTGGCTTGGATGTGGTGTTCAATCAATCAAATGTATTTATAAAGCCCTTTTTTTACATCAACAGATGTCACAAAGTGCTACACAGAAACCCAGCCTAAAACCCCAAACAGCAAGCAATGCAGATGTAGAAGCACACGCAGGACCACGCAGAAGCATGCGGGACCACGCAGAAGCATGCGGGACCACGCAGAAGCATGCGGGACCACGCAGAAGCATGCGGGACCACGCAGAAGCATGCGGGACCACGCAGAAACATGCAGGACCACGCAGAAGCATGCTGGACCACGCAGAAGCATGCGGGACCACGCAGAAGCAAGCGGGACCACGCAGAAGCATGCGGGACCACGCAGAAGCATGCAGGACCATGCAGAAGCATGCAGGGCCATGCAGAAGCATGCGGGACCACGCAGAAACATGCGGGACCACGCAGAAGCATGCGGGACCACGCAGAAACATGCGGGACCACGCAGAAACATGCGGGACCACGCAGAAACATGCGGGACCACGCAGAAACATGCGGGACCACGCAGAAGCATGCGGGACCACGCAGAAGCATGCGGGACCACGCAGAAGCATGCGGGACCACGCAGAAGCATGCAGGACCACGCAGAAGCATGCAGGACCACGCAGAAGCATGCAGGACCACGCAGAAACATGCAGGACCACGCAGAAGCATGCAGGACCACGCAGAAACATGCAGGACCACGCAGAAACATGCAGGACCACGCAGAAGCATGCAGGACCACGCAGAAACATGCAGGACCACGCAGAAACATGCAGGACCACGCAGAAACATGCAGGACCACGCAGAAACATGCAGGACCACGCAGAAGCATGCAGGACCACGCAGAAGCTTCATTAGAACAGAGTGTATGACCCAGAAACAGGATGAAAATCATTCTACTACTTTCCTGACTGACTTCCCACCACTCTCAACACTTTAGTTGACATAAATACATTACATAAATCCTAAGTAAAAACACCTAACTGCTGCCTTGCCAACTCAATAGCTATTGGAGTTGTCAACTCAAGACCAGCACAAACAGATCTGGGAACAGACTAACGATGTCATTCTTACACAGCCTTTCATAACAGTGACGAACATGTTGGGCTTGTAAAGTGTGTGTAAAGACTCAGAGCTTAGTTTACACAGCAGCTCCAAACAGAAGCAATGTGGCGTTAAAGCTAGAATCCTTAGATGCTACATCCATTTTTGTACATATAAATGATATATACATCCATTGATTGTTGAAGAATATAACTTTTTAGTTCAACTGTCACACTCCATGAGAACCCAAAATATAAGCTTGTTTTACCCCAACGTTTGTAAACAAAATAAATGTAAACAAACACTGTATAGCCTCATAACATGGTTAAAACAATCATTTTGATATCATGGATGGTCAGTCTTTGCATCCAGCTCTGTCTCAATTTGAGACGGCTTTTTAGCGAAACAGGGGTGGGGAAACACCTTGTTATTGTTTCAATGAAGGATTCTAGCTTTAAGGTATTTCCAGCATGTGTAGGTCCAACTGGGTTAGAGCCGTGGTTATCAGCCCCTGATCCAGGATTATGACTCTGGGATTACACTGGAAGGTCTGTGGGCTGGGTGGAGAGGGACAGTCATGGAAGAAAGGGGCCTGGGTTTAACTGAGTAGGGACCTTTAATAGACCGTATTGTAGGAGGGACCTCTGCTCCTTAGGCCTGCTGGGACAGGTGTGTGGAATGGGAGGAATGTGTTAAGGTGCTATAAACATATCTCTCTCTCTCTATAATATTATTGTGAAGTATATTGAGGGATACCAACACGCTGCACAACTGGAGTACACAGGTTAGTGGATGTAGTGAATGTGAGATAGGTGCTATATACATTATGGATATGGAAACTGTACACCAGGACCGACTCACTCACTGGTGTACTGTGTTGCACTGTAATGTTCTGTATTGTACTATGTAGTAGTGTACTGTATTGTGTAGTAGTGTACTGTTCTATACTGTTTTGTACTCACCCAGGCCAGAGATGTTTATGGCCTTGACAGACTTCTTGATCTTGTGAAGTACTCCTCTGTCTACATCTAGAACCTGTAGGGAGAGAGAACACACAGAGACACATCTATGAGGTAAATCTAGAGCCTGTAGGGAGAGAGAACACACAGAGACACATCTAGAGCCTGTAGGGAGAGAGAACACACAGAGACACATCTATGAGGTACATCTAGAGCCTGTAGGGAGAGAGAACACACAGAGACACATCTATGAGGTATATCTAGAGCCTATAGGGAGAGAGAACACACAGACACATCTATGAGGTACATCTAGAGCCTATAGGGAGAGAGAACACACAGAGACACATCTATGAGGTCTTTCTAGAGCCTATAGGGAGAGAGAACACACAGAGACACATCTATGAGGTACATCTAGAGCCTATAGGGAGAGAGAACCCACAGACACATCTATGAGGTACATCTAGAGCCTATAGGGAGAGAGAACACACAGACACATCTATGAGGTACATCTAGAGCCTATAGGGAGAGAGAACACACAGACACATCTATGAGGTACATCTAGAGCCTATAGGGAGAGAGAACACACAGACACATCTATGAGGTACATCTAGAGCCTATAGGGAGAGAGAACACACAGAGACACATCTAGAGCCTGTAGGGAGAGAGAACACACAGAGACACATCTATGAGGTACATCTAGAGCCTATAGGGAGAGAGAACACACAGAGACACATCTAGAGCCTGTAGGGAGAGAGAACACACAGAGACACATCTATGAGGTACATCTAGAGCCTATAGGGAGAGAGAACACACAGACACATCTATGAGGTACATCATGTTTAATTATTTGTTACTTTAATTTTCTATTTTTTACTTAACACATTTTTCTTCTTAACGCATTGTTGGTTAGGGGTTTTCACTGTCTACACCTGTTGTATGCGGCGCATGTGACAATAACATGTGATTTGATTTGATCAAGGGGCTGTAGGGAGAGGGATCACAAAGAAACACATCTATGAGGCAGGAAGTAAACAGAAAGGACTACTGGAACTATCACTCACTCACTCCTTAGTCACTGTGTGTACGAATTCCCCTGAGATTAGAGCAGTGAATGAGAGAATGGTCCTGAGCCCAGCCCTACTGTTTACACAGTAACACGACAGACATGGCAACATGCCAGCCAAGCCCACGGTCTGCCTGCACAACCATAATGCTATAGTGATCAGCAGCCACTCTCTGTGAGTCCAAAATGGCAACACATTCTCATAGGGCTCTGGTTAAACGTAGTGCACTGCCAAGATACAGTCTCTGATATGAAGCTCAGAAACCAGAGAGGCTGTAAAAACAAGGAAATGGTTTGTGGGAAAACCACACTTGGGAACGATGGGGATCAGATGTTGTGGTCCTGTAATGGTCTACTAAAATAACAGTGAAGATCAGATGTTGTGGTCCTGTAATGGTCTACTAAAATAACAGTAGAGATCAGATGTTGTGATCCTGTAATGGTCTACTAAAATAACAGTGGAGAAATACATTAGATGAGTAGATGAACTCATTCAACTGACATATTTTGCCATTCTCGTGTGAATTTATATCTACAGTAATTACTAACTTCCTTGGGTGAGCAGATGACAATGCTGTGTCCTTGGTTGATGTGTCAGCCATTCTCTTACACCCTTTTCACATTATCATGCATACCCAAACCAAATGGTTTTGTTGTACTCCACATTGTCCGTCCACCAGACACTCAGCCAGCCCAGGGAGCCCAGTTGACACTCACCCAGTCCAGGGAGCCCAGTGGACACTCACCCAGTGGACACTCACCCAGTCCAGGGAGCCCAGTGGACACTCACCCAGTCCAGGGAGCCCAGTGGACACTCAACCAGTCCAGGGAGCCCAGTGGACACTCACCCAGTCCAGGGAGCCCACTGGGCACAGACGTCAATTCAACGTCTATTCCACGTTGGTTCAACGTAATTTCATTAAAATGATGTGGAAACAACGTTGATTCAACCAGTATGTGCCCAGTGGGAGGAAGGCATGGGAGTAGACAAGCTGGGACAGGCTGGGCAGTCTGTGAGAGAGAAGAGGAGTAAAAGAAAGAGAGAAAGCATGCTAGGACAGGAGTGCATCAGCCCAAGCCCCAGGGACTCTCCCAGGATGCAGCAGTGATCTACCAAGCTAGAGCTTTGTTGTGAGCTAGACTAGAGAGTGATCCTCCGACGAGACTATATGGTAGTGTTCCCCACCACATAGCTCTGGTCCGGGGCATTACGTGCAGCTTGCTGACACTGAGGCTTCCTGGACAAGAGCTACCCACCATGCAACACAGGCAAGGAAACAGCAAGACACTCCAGTCCACAGTAGGCTGCTCAGGCCCTGTCAGCCAGATAAGAGGAACTGGGAAGGAGAGTGCTGCCTGTCAGTCGACCTGACGTAAAACCGCCATTACAGCTGCCTGCCTGCTGTCTGTTCTTGACATTAGTGTTGTTCTATCTGGCATTACACATCTCATACGTACAATTGAAGTTGGAAGTTTACATGCACTTCGGTTGGAGTCATTAAAACTCGTTTTTCAACCACTCCACAAATTTCTTGTTAACAAACAATAGTCTTAACAAGTCAGTTAGGACATCTACTTTGTGCATGACACAAGTCATTTCCAACAATTGTTTAGAGACAGATTATTTCACTTATAATTGACTGCATCACAATTCCAGTGGGTCAGAAGTTTACATACACTAAGTTGACTGTGCCTTTAAACAGCTTGGAAAATTCCAGAAAATTATGTCATGGCTTTAGAAGTTTCTGATAGGCTAATTTACATTATTTTAGTCAATTGGAGGTGTACCTGTGGATGTATTTCAAGGCCTACCTTCAAACTCAGTGCCTCTTTGCTTGACATCATGGGAAAATCTAAAGAAATCAGCCAAGACCTCAGAAAAAAATGTGTCTGGTTCATCCTTGGGAGTAATTTCCAAACGCCTGAAGGTACCACGTTCATCTGTACAAACAATCGTACGCAAGTATAAACACCATGAGACCACGCAGCCGTCATACCGCTCAGGAAGGAGACGCGTTCTGTCTCCTAGAGATTAACGTACTTTGGTGCGAAAAGTGCAAATCAATCCCAGAACAACAGCAAAGGACCTTGTGAAGATGCTGGAGGAAACAGATACAAAGTGTCTATAACCACAGTAAAACGAGTCCTATATCGACATAACCTGAAAGGCTGCTCAGCAAGGAAGAAGCCACTGCTCCAAAACCGCCATGAAAAAGTCAGACTACGGTTTGCAACCGTATTCTATTCTACTGTATCTTAGTCACTTAATGTTTACATATCTGCCATTACTCATCTCATATGTATATACTGTTTTCTATACTATTCTTTAATATATATATTTTTAACCTTTATTTAAGTAGGCAAGTCAGTTAAGAGCAAATTCTTATTTACAATGACGGCCTAGGAACAGTGTGTTAACTGCCTTGTTCAGGGGCAGAACGACAGATTTGTACCTTGTCAGCTCGGGGATTTGATCTTGAAACCTTTCGGTTACCAGTCCAATGCTCTAACCACTAGGCTACCTGCCGTCCCATTCTACTGTATCTCATTCACTTAATAATGTTTACATATCTTGCATTACTCATCCCATATGTATATACTGTATTCTATACTATTCTACTGTATCTTAGTCCATTCCACTCTGACATCGCTCGTCCATATGTACAGTGCCTTGCGAAAGTATTCGGCCCCCTTGAACTTTGCGACCTTTTGCCACATTTCAGGCTTCAAAACATAAAGATATAAAACTGTATTGTTTTGTGAAGAATCAACAACAAGTGGGACACAATCATGAAGTGGAACGACATTTATTGGATATTTCAAACTTTTTTAACAAATCAAAAACTGAAAAATTGGGCGTGCAAAATTATTCAGCCCCCTTAAGTTAATACTTTGTAGCGCCACCTTTTGCTGCGATTACAGCTGTAAGTCGCTTGGGGTATGTCTATCAGTTTTGCACATCGAGAGACTGACATTTTTTCCCATTCCTCCTTGCAAAACAGCTCGAGCTCAGTGAGGTTGGATGGAGAGCATTTGTGAACAGCAGTTTTCAGTTCTTTCCACAGATTCTCGATTGGATTCAGGTCTGGACTTTGACTTGGCCATTCTAACACCTGGATATGTTTATTTTTGAACCATTCCATTGTAGATTTTGCTTTATGTTTTGGAGCAATGTCTTGTTGGAAGACAAATCTCCGTCCCAGTTTCAGGTCTTTTGCAGACTCCATCAGGTTTTCTTCCAGAATGGTCCTGTATTTGGCTCCATCCATCTTCCCATCAATTTTAACCATCTTCCCTGTCCCTGCTGAAGAAAAGCAGGCCCAAACCATGATGCTGCCACCACCATGTTTGACAGTGGATATGGTGTGTTCAGCTGTGTTGCTTTTACGCTAAACATAACGTTTTGCATTGTTGCCAAAAAGTTCAATTTTGGTTTCATCTGACAAGAGCACCTTCTTCCACATGTTTGGTGTGTCTCCCATGTGGCTTGTGGCAAACTTTAAACAACACTTTTTATGGATATCTTTAAGAAATGGCTTTCTTCTTGCCACTCTTCCATAAAGGCCAGATTTGCGCAATATACGACTGATTGTTGTCCTATGGACAGAGTCTCCCACCTCAGCTGTAGATCTCTGCAGTTCATCCAGAGTGATCATGGGCCTCTTGGCTGCATCTCTGATCAGTCTTCTCCTTGTATGAGCTGAAAGTTTAGAGGGACGGCCAGGTCTTGGTAGATTTGCAGTGGTCTGATACTCCTTCCATTTCAATATTATCGCTTGCACAGTGCTTCTTGGGATGTTTAAAGCTTGGGAAATCTTTTTGTATCCAAATCCGTCTTTAAACTTCTTCACAACAGTATCTCGGACCTGCCTGGTGTGTTCCTTGTTCTTCATGATGCTCTCTGCGCTTTTAACGGACCTCTGAGACTATCACAGTGCAGGTGCATTTATACGGAGACTTGATTACACACAGGTAGATTGTATTGATCATCATTAGTCATTTAGGTCAACATTGGATCATTCAGAGATCCTCACTGAACTTCTGGAGAGAGTTTGCTGCACTGAAAGTAAAGGGGCTGAATAATTTTGCACGCCCAATTTTTCAGTTTTTGATTTGTTAAAAAAGTTTGAAATATCCAATAAATGTCGTTCCACTTCATGATTGTGTCCCACTTGTTGTTGATTCTTCACAAAAAAATACAGTTTTATATCTTTATGTTTGAAGCCTGAAATGTGGCAAAAGGTCGCAAAGTTCAAGGGGGCCGAATACTTTCGCAAGGCACTGTACATAGTCTTAATTCATTCCTACTTAGATTTGTGTGTATTGGGTATATGTTGTGAAATTGTTCGATATTACTGCACTGTCGGAACTAGAAACACAAGTGTTTCGCTACATCCACAATAACATCTGCTAAACACGTGTATGTGACCAATAAAATTTGACTTGGTCAACATGAGTGAAGCATATGTGCCTTTATGTGTTTCTGTCCAACTTGATATACACTGTGTTCAGTGGGGGAAAATATGTTGGACTTTCAGTTGTGAAACAGAGAAAGCCAATGAAATACAACACTTCCTTGTTTTGAGAGATTCCACTAAACGTAACTCTAACACAAGTTCACTCTAGTCACCTCTCCTCATGTGGTATATTCTGCAACACTGTACACACAGCAGCAGATCCTCTCATATGGCAGTGTGTGTGTGTGTGTGTGTCTTCCTCCATTGTGCAAACACAGTATGCCGTAATTTGAATAGGCCCTAAACTGTGACAACAATCCAGTGATTCATACAGCCTGCCGTAAGGCCAGTAGTGTATCGGTAGCATAGAGAGACCACTTCCTTATTACCAGCCTATCACCTGCCTGACCTGGGGCATAGAGATCACTTCCTTATTACCAGCCTATTACAAGCCTGGCCCAGGGCAACAGCACATCTCCAGAGAACAATCAGGAGCAGGTCTGAATGCCAACAGATGCCAGGAATACCGTAGAAAACACCCTTTGTTGTCTACTGTGTATGACAGTAGGCCTTATGCCAACAACACAAGGGTTATGTCCCAAATAGTCCAGCCATATGGATGCCATTTGGGACCTAGTAAAGAAAGCCAATTCAATGGATATGGATGTGTGAGGGATCCACTGGGCATTAAAGGTGTGGTACTACTCAAAGTTTGTATAGGGCTCAAGACTCTTTAATGTGTGGATGTGTCCACACACAAGCGAAACTGCCTCTGGCAAACAGATAAGATCTCTTCCTCACATTGGGGTAAGGCATTTTTGCATAAGTCACAGAGATGTTTGTAGCCTACAATAATGACATCTTTAAAATATGCTCAAGCCTCTTTAACACATGGAAGTGTCCACACAGTTTTCAAAGTGAAACAGCCTTGTAGTCAAACAGATAAGATAGCTTCCTCACACTGGTGAAAGGCATTTTATTTCACGAGTCAGAGACCTTTGTAGCCTACAATAATTACATATTTCAAAGGGAATTTTCAACTAAATTTTTTGTCTATGGATTGCTAAATGGTTTGGAATGGAATACCTATAAACTATGGTGTGGGCACTTGTTGGTGGACACTTGTGGAGAACGGCATGGGCGAGGTTCAACACAACTAGGATAAGAAAACCTGCGTTGATTTCGAAAAGAAAATGTATTTTTTTCGTTACTATTTTGAGTTTAGATCACTTCACTTTCGGGGAAACTGAACTCGACAAATAACTGTAAAAATGCGGTTAGGCCTACCTTGTGCGTAAAGACGCACACGTTAATCTAAGAACACCGTTTCACATTTCGAGTCAATTATATTAAGTTTTCACACTGCCATGGCCTGCACCCACCTCTTCTAATGCTGCCACGGCGTTCCGACAATGGGACATTCTAGTGGTGAAATTCGAGGTTGTGGGCGCTTTGTAGTCCTCGTTAGTTTCAGCCACAAATTCCGTAACCGTGATCAACTCCGGCAGCGGCATGTTTGGTCACTTTAAATGCGTTAATATCTATAAAATACGTTGTTCCTCAATTTGTTGTTGATTAAACAGTAAGTTTACCCAACGGAAATGTAAGATTTATAAATCAAAGTGTGCCATACGATTTGTTAGGCTACTCCCAAATCTGCCATTCCGGTATCTGCGTCGATCCACATACAGTAAAAACTACAGTATAAAACGTCCCTTTATTTGTGGGTTATCCTTGTATCCACCGCGAATAAATAAAATACTACAGTTTGCCCACGCAAAAAAAATATTAAAAACAATGTGAAATCCCTTTCTCCCTGTGGTCTATCCGGATCTATCCCACCAGCTCCAGTTTACACAACAACCTGTGACTGAGCGCATAAAGTGGAGCGTCAACCTGAACATAGAAAGGGGCGGGACAAACGCGTGAATGGGCATGTTTGGGCGAAAAGGAGCAGAGATGGATTTACCTTTGCTCAGTTGGCGTTCAACACTCACTAGCAATGACAGCTACGACAAAAGTTGAAGATAAGGTGGCTCCGGCAACAGGTGTGCACCATAGGAACTATTATCTAATGAATAGTTTTAAATAACTTTCCAAAATGGTGTACCTCGTAAATAGGTATATGGCCAAGATGTTGCAGATGGATATATATATATAAAAAAAGTGGTTAAGACATACAGTATCAGTCAAAAGTTAGGACACACCAACTCATTCCAGGGTTTTTGTACATTGTAGAATACATCAAAACTATGAAGTAGCACATATGGAATCATGTAGTCACCAAAAAAGTGTTAAACAAATCAAAATATATTTTATATTTGAGATTGTTCAAAGTAGCCACCCTTTGCCTTGATGACAGCATTGCACACGCTTTGCATTCTCTCAACCAGTTTCAAGAGGTAGTCACCTGGAATGCATTTCAATTAACAGGTGTGCCTTGTTAAAAGTTAATTTGTGTAATTTCTTTCCTTCTTAATATGTTTGAGCCCATCTGTTGTGTTGTGACATGGTAGGGGTGGTATACAGAAGATAGCCTTATTTGGTAAAAGACCAAGTCCATATTATGGCAAGAACAGCACAAATAAGCAGAGAAACGACAGTCGATCATTACTCTAAGACATGAAGGTCAGTCAATGCGGAAAATGACATATTGAAAGTTTCTTCAAGTGCAGTTGCAAAAACCATCAAGCGCTATGATGAAACTGGCTCTCATGAGGACCGCCACAGGAAAGTAAGACCCACAGGAAAGTTACCTTTGCTGCAGAGGATAAGCTCATTAGAGTTCATTGCACCTCAGATTGCAACCCAAATAAATGCTTCACAGAGTTCAAGTAACAGACACATCTCAACATCAACTGTTCAGAGAGGACTGCGTGAATCAGGCCTTTACAGTTGAATTGCTGCAAAGATTGTGTAAGAGCTATTTGACCAAGAAGGAGAGTGGTGGCGCTGCATCAGACGACCTGGCCTCTACAATCACCTGACCACAACCCAATTGAGATGGTTTTGGATGAGTTGGACCAAAAAGCAGCCAACAAGTGCTCAGCATATGTGGGAACTCCTTCAAGACTGTAGGAAAAATATTCATCATGAATGTGGTTGAGAGAATGCCAAGAGTGTGCAAAGCTGTCATCAAGGCAAAGGGTGACTCCTTTGAAGAATCTAAAATATATTTGATGACACTTTTTTTGTGTGTTATAGTTTTGACGTCTTCACTATTATTCTACAATGTAGAAAATAGTAAAAATAAATAAAAACCATTGAATGAGTAGGTGTCCAAACTTTTGACTGGTACTATTATTAAAAGTATACATACACACACGTTTATTCATAGGAGGATACATTTGAAGTGTTCTCTTCTTTAGTAATAACAGACTGTTTTAACATTGGAAAGACAAACAAAAGTAAAACTTTCAAAAGAAAATGTAAAACATGGTCAGATTTTTTATTTTTTAAACAAAAACAAAGAACATATACATATTATGTGTATATCTTGCCACCTTGGCAATCTGGCGAAGTACACTTCCAAGCAAGGGCTTTGGGATGGAGATGCAATACGGTAGTCGTGCCAATATATCTCATCAGCCACCTGGTGGAACGGAATTTGTGGATCTGAGGCTCTTTCCCCTGTTAACTAAATATGTATAAAAATAAAGCGTGCAATTTAATAACCTACGTGTTCTTTTTACAATCCATTCCTTAACTTTGCTATAATCCTTGGGATTTTACACAGAGAAATTATTACAAAAATTGACAAAAACGGTCTCTTCCTAAAATTACAATGGCAGAATGTGGAATCTGTCAGTCCGAACAGTGAGACAAAAACGTCCAATGAGGACAGTGTGATGCCAGACTATCCACTCTGTACAGCATTCTGTGATGCAGAGGTCCCTACAGGAGAGAAATTAACAGTTGATTTGGACTACACCAAAACATCAATGTTTATACCTTTCTTTTGTGAAGTAACTGACCTCATTTGATACAGCATCTCACAAACCTATTTTATAGTTAACAGCTCCCTCTGGTGAACATATTGGGGAGCACATTCAATGTTCCAATCCAATCATGGCATAATATCCCTTTCTTACAGAGTAGGATATCTCAAGGAAGGAAGTAATGTACTTTACATATAGGTAAATTAATAAAGCTTAACAATTTATGAATTTGACTGATTGAAAAACACAGCTGTTACCTGTGTGCAGAAGCATGATCTCTCCTCCAAAACTAGAAAGTCTGGTCTTTCTACTTCCCTGTGTGTCACACTGAGGCCCGCCCAGCTCACAGGTCAACACTTTGATTGGTCCCCTGCCTCCCTTCAGGTGGATCTAGATGCTGTTCTAAAATGGAAACAATTCAATAAAGTGATCAATTCAGCCAATCAACATCAGACTCAGTGGTTTAGAATTGTACAGATTCTGCAACTGTTAAGTTTGTGTCAGTGCGTCATGAATGAATAAGCATGCATATACAGCCACAGAGTGGTGTTGTGTTCATTAGGCACGAAACGGAAGAAAACCGTGGAAACGGAAACGTACTATATTAGCTTGTACAATAAGAAACGCCAGTTTTCATTGCACCACATTTTGCTACTGTGTTCCCTAATGAACACGACCCAGGTCTGTAAAGGAGGTTTATGTTTGGCCCTCCTTACTGTACCTCCTTGGGTGTGGGCAGCTCCAGCTTGGTCTTCTTCGGGGCCTTAATGGCAACGACCGTCTGCTCCTGGAACACCTTGATACACCACTGATGTCTCGGTGGGTCACGAATGCAAATGTGCAGAGGCAATTAAAGAGGATACAACAGCAGGACACAAATTGTTTGTACTTTAGGACCGGTGACTGTTTCCGCAGTGCAATCGTAACAGGCATAATCCTAACATTGTGTCCCAAAATGTTGGTTAATTCACAGCGTAAATCTAAGTGACTTTCTTATTTTTTTGACAGTATTTTATTATCAGTCTGCATTTTGCTAATTTTGGGTTGTGTCTCCTTATCTACTATTCTCAGTGTTGTTAGCTTCTTAAAATACCAGTGTACCATGTAAAAGGTGGTGCTAGTGTTTGAAAAAAGGCTGTCCTGCTCCTCTCCTCTCTACCTAACTTCCACTCACATTTACATAAGTATTCAGACCCTTTACTCAGTTAAAGCATCTTTGGCAGCGATTACAGCCTCAAGTCTTCTTTTGTATGACGCTACAAGCTTGGCACATCTGTATTTGGGGAATTTCTCCCATTCTTCTCTGTAGATCCCCTCAAGCTCTGTCAGGGTGGATAGGGAGCATAGCTGCACAGCTATTTTCAGGTCTCTGCAGAGATGTTCAATCAGGTTCAAGTCCGGGCTCTGGCTGGGCCACTCAAGGATATTCAAAGACTTTTCCCGAAGCCACTCCTGCATCGTCTTAGCTGTGTGCTTAGGGTCGTTGTCCTGTTAGAAGGTGAACCTTCACCCCAATCTGAGGTCCTGAGCGCTCCGGAGCAGGTTTCATCAAGGATCTCTCTGTAGTTTTCTCTGTTCATCTTTCCCTCAATCCTGACTAGTCTCCCAGTCCCTGCCGTTGAAAAAAATTGCCACAGCATGATCCTGCCACCACCATGCGTCACTGTAGGGATGGACCCAGCTTTTCTCCAGACGTGACGCTTGGCATTCAGGCCAAATAGTTCAATCTTGGTTTCATCAGACCAGAGAATTTTGTTTCTCATGTTATGAGAGTCCTTTAGGTGTCTTTTGGCAAACTTCAAGCGGGCGGTTGTGTGCCTTTTACTGAGGAGTGGCTTCCGTCTGGCCACTCTACCACAAATGCCTGATTGGTGGAGTGCTGCAGAGATAGCTGTCCTTCTGGAAGGTTCTCCCATCTCCACAGAGTGACCATCGGGTTCTTGGTCACCTCCTTGATCAAGACCCTTCTCCCCAGATTGCTTAGTTTGGATGGGTGGCCAGCTCTAGGAAGAGTCTCGGTGGTTCCAAACATCCTCCATTTAAGAATGATGGAGGCCACTGTATTCTTGGGGACCTTTAATGCTGTAGACATGTTTTGGTACCCTTCCCAAGATCTGTGCCTCGACACAATCCTGTCTCGGAGCTCTATGGACAATTCCTTCGACCTCATGTCTTGGTTTTTGCTCTGACGTGCACTGTCAACTATATAGACAGGTGTGTGCCTTTCCAAATCATGACCAATCAGTTTAATTAATCACAGGTGGACGCCAATCAAGTTGTAGAAACATCTCAAGGAGGATCAATGGAAACAGGATGCACCTGAGCTCAATTTTGAGTCACATAACAAAGGGTCTGAATACTTATGTAAATAAGGTATTTCTGTTTTTATTTTTAATACATTTGCAAATGTTTTCGCTTTGTCATTATTGGGTATTGTGTGCTACTGTAAACTACTCTTGTACTACCAAGTGTTTTGTACACTCAGTGTAGTTCACTACTTTTGTCAAAAGTAGTGCACTAAATAGGGCATAGGATGCCATTAGCAATTCAGGCAGCCTTTTGAGGGCCCTAAGCAAGATTTTGTTGTCCCCACCCCCACTACAAAACATTTTAGTGGCCCTGTCTCTTGATGGCGGAGAGAAAAACAATACATTTTAAAGTGAATTTCCTGCAATTCTGACCATTTTGCCATGGGGAGAAGAGACATTTTTGCAATTTTATGACAAATTTCATGCAATTCTACTCATTTTGCCATAGGGCACAGCTATTTTACAGTTTTACAGCTAATCTCCTACAATTCTACCCATTCTCCATGTGGTGGCAAGAAATTTTGACCAGTTTGAAAGCGGTTGCTTAGCGGCCTGGGGCCCTAAACAACCACTTATGCCTGGAGGCGGCCCTGGATGTAGGAATTGTACAAGGCAAGGAAGTGTCAAAGGGTCATTCAACGCCAGGTCGATTTGGAATAATAATAGATTTTCAGTAATGATGATCACGCATACCTTGTCTTGTCTTTGTCTTGGTGCTTTCAACCAGTTCACAGGACCTAGACTGAAGAGGGATAAAAAAACAAACAACAACAACCACTTAAGTGCCTTGTTGCAAACAGGTTGTATGTTTTTGAATATTTTTGTTATTCTGTACAGGCGTCCTTCTTTACACTCTGTCATTTAGGTTAGTATTGTGGAGTAACTACAATGTTGTTGATCCATTCTCAGTTCTCTCATATCACAACCAATAAACTCTAACTGTTTTAAAATCACCATTGGCCTCATAGTGAAATCCCTGAGCCGTTTCCTCCTTCTCCGGTAACTGAGTTTGGAAGGACGCCTGTATCTTTGTAGTGACTGGGTGTATTTATACACCATCCATAGCCTAATTAATAACTATCATGATCAAAGAGATATTCAGCGTCTGCTATTTTTTGTTTTTACACATCTACCAATCAGTGCCCTTTTTTTGTGAGGCATTGAAAAATCTCCCTGGTCTTTGTGGTTTAATCTGTGTTTGAAATTCACTACTCGATTGAGGGACCTTACAATTGTCTGTATGTGTGGGGTACAGAGTTGGGGTAGTCATTCCAAAATCATATTAACCACTACTACTGAACACAATGAGTCCATGCAACTTATGCGATTTATTAAAAAGGCCTCGTTATTTTCAAACACCAAGAGAGATGCTCAGAAGTGTAGAATGCAAGTACCTGTAGTTCAAAACACAAAAGGAAGAATGCTTATTATATTTCATAAAGGCTAGAGAGCAGTTACCTTACATAGATGCAGATGGTTCTGTCTCGGGCTGGCTCATCATATTCTTCTTCAACATCAACATTCTGTAAATAAAATATATGTAGACAGGGATTACTAAAAACAACGACTACAATCATTGCGATAAGAAAGCTATCAATCAAAGTAATCATGAGCGTATCCTCCCGTGCTTAGCCGTTGCAACATCTTCATCCACGAATTCCTCCTCGCCCACGGGCTGATCAGATTTAGTGGTCCGTCGAGGTATGGTGGCATGATAGGAATGGCATCATCGCTTATTCCAAGTGGCGGTATGTGGTCTGTCAGAAAGTGTTTTTCACATATGATGTGCTCCTCCGTTGAATCCGACTTTTCCGTCTTTCGCAGGGCAGCAAGGCACACTTCTATTCGAGTCTGGTCCTTAGGAAAATGTCAAAACCTGTTAGGTCGATTCGGAAACGCTCATTTATTATTGTCGCTTCGATTAGGATACCCCAGAACCACGCATTTCACCATAGCCAAATGTATATGACGACCACCAGCTACATTCGAACGTTTTGTAGCTAAATTAAATATCACGTTTGTTTGTTTATCTCAAATTCACGTTTCTTGGACAGGAAAATATGATTTTCAAAGCCGGAAGTTGACATTATGTGATGAACGTCAGCCAATGAAAATGTTAAAAAAGCAAAGGAAGGCGGGATTATTGTCTTCCTTGTATGATTTTATGAAATAGTGTCGTTTCCGATATTTCTGTTCCGCCACCTGCAGGATTGGGGTGAATAATAAGTGTTTCCCTTAGGGAACGAGAAGAGAAGACGGCAGCGCAGCATCTTATTTTGCGTTCAGTAAACTGTGCGTGAGGTATGTAGCCGAGCATCTGCGCAACGAGCACGGCGCACCTGAGTTTAATATAATATTTCTAGTCCGCTATTTATAAAGAAAAATATATTTTAGACTACAGGAAAAATGAAAATAACATGTGTAAAAAGCCTATTTCAACTGGAAACAGAGAATAAAAGAACAACTTAGGCCTTTTCTTATTTTAATTCAGTGGCACTTGGGCCTATTTTGTCTAGCCTTTACATTGGATTATGGTGCTGATATTTTCGCAAACCATTGCGTAGAGCGGGAATGAGTCGAATCCTTCCCCGCCCAAATTATGGTTGATTTGGGAAGTATTTGCGCCTAGACCGTGCTGTAGCGCAACCGACAGCCAGTAGTGGCCAGCAGCAAACAGCAGCAGCTACAGCGGTGGATGTAGGATCAGAGTCGGGGCGAATCTAGGATTCACTGTCAGAGGGGAAGAAGAGCAGAGGACTCTTTCAACGTTCTGAATCATGGCTACTGAAACCGTGTCCCCGGCGTGCACTGGATCCAGTTTGCTGCAACCCATAAGCGAAATCATCAATCTTCCCCTCGACCAGGTAAATAGGTTAATTCTTGTTACTTCTACTTACGCTTTTTTTTAGTATTTCTATCATTCGTCGCATGTCCAAAATCGCAGCAAAAACAACATTGTGTAGCCAATTGTCTTTGATTCTTCACTATCAAACAACGGTATTGGTATTGCCATTTTTCCCCTCAGGAAATCATGAATTTGGATTGGTTTGATACAATCGTTCAACACGTTGATGCCACATTGGCATAAGCGCACATCTCGCAATGATTGAATTAAATTAAAGGCCCCCTTTAAATGTCACGTTTAGTCGACAATTAATCATCAGCCATACTTTTAAATAGTCTCTTATTTGAACAAATGTGCCGCAGATGTCTGTGTTCAGGATATTTGGCTTGTCTAGACTACAATAACCCTAGATTTGGATTTACAGTTGACATTGGCCTCTTACTGATCGGGCTATAATGTAACCAGTTTTATTTTACGCACAAAATAAATGACACATTTTCAAGTAGCCTAATCACAGCTGTAGAATAGGCCTATGTGTTTTGTTGCCAGTGCCAAATCAATCTGAATTTATCATTAAGCATGCTTTCAGTTATTACCATCGTCTATTCCTTGCAATGGTTTTCACATAGGCCCATTCAGGTGACCTGTATATGTAAATGCTATAGTCTCACTTGTCATTAGAAGACGTCGAAGAACACTCAGATTACATAGCCTACCCCGACCACAGCAGCTTTACTTTACATGTGAAGCCCATCCCATGCAAATATGAAATCTGCAGCACCCACTCTTACAATCTACTGTATACAAGATTTGCATCTGAAAAATATCAATGGAAAAGTCTCTGATAATTTCCCACTAATCTATTCACATTCATAACCAACCAAGTTTGAATCCATGCTCATTTATGTAATGTGGCACATTCATATATTTATCTAATGCGACAACCTTAAGTTAAATGCTGTAATGCTGCTTTGCCCTAACTTGGTCAAAAGTAGTGCACTATAAATTGCCTGGCTACCCATCCACATCGCTTCGGCCAACTGTTGTTTCTTCTCCACGATGAGTCTGGATTTGCCTCCTTCCCGACGATTTCTAGAATGCAAACACATTCTGACCGTTCTGATTGGTCCCAGAAACCAACAACATTATCCATTTTGATACTCTGATTGGTTAGAGGCGATCCAATTGCTGATTTAAAAAAATAAAATACATTTGCAACGCAAATCATTTTGAAGTTACACAAACTACTTCTATGATGGCAGTTTCAGAATTAATGTATCAATTGATAGAGCAGCAGAATGAAATTCAGGATGAGTTGTCAGTCAACACTATAAAGAGAGTAGGGTGCCATTTCGGCACAACTCAAGAGGTAGAACTCCTGTTTTTTCCTATTTAGCCAAAACAAGAGACCAAATGTACTGTAGCGTGCTGTAAATTATCCCAGAACGTCTCCGACAGTATTCATGAAGGGAACGTGACCACAACAGTGAGTCGTCTGAACAAACGTCAATTCCTCTTAATACTCCTCTAGAGGTAACAGGTGTGTTTGTTTGGTGACTTCACTGAGCAATCTCTATAAATATTTCCATTGGTGTTTTCTCTTGCCAGTTTCACGCTAAAGGTTAGACTCGGATAATACTGTAGTGGCTTGGGTATTTTCTATCCACATGGTCCTTTCTAGCACAGTTTCAGAAACTATGTTGGAAGCGTAACCAGGCCAGTCTAGTACAGCTCGGCTTGGTTACTTAACATTATAAACTGGGTGGTTTGAGCCCTTAATGCTGATTGGCTGACAACTGTGGTATATCAGGCCGTAAACCATGGGTATGACAAAACATTGATTTTTACTGATCTAATTACGTTGGTAACCAGTTTATAATAACACTAAGGCACCTCAGGGGTTTGTGGTAAATGGCCAATATCCACGGCTAAGGGCTTTATCTAGGCATAAGAACAGCCCTTAGCCATGGTATATTGGCCATATACCACACCCCCTTGCCTAACTATATTTTCATAGTATTTAAATGGAGCTGCTACTCTACAGAAAGCTCTGATGACACAAGTTGTTAATAAACAAATAAGTAATCAGGTTCTCTAGGCATTAATATGAGCCCTGGTCTACAGCTGATCATGTAGCATTACTCCCTCTTCCATAGATACTGAGCCTAAGCTACAGGCTACAGATCTGTGGTTCACCACTTCACAACTGAATGCAAAGATGCATCAGGCCCTATCAGTTGTTGTAGCCTAGCACCATTGCTACATTCCAGGATGACATAGCCCCGTAATACTGTTGTGACTAAAATTCTCTTTGACTTTGAGATGTAGGAAATGATATTTGCCTTAGACATTCCACAGCACTGTGAGAGTCAGGAAGTCAGCTGCGGTACAATCCATCAGAGAGTATCTATAGTAGTAGTTATGTTCCCCCTAGTAACAGTATGGTGTTTTGACGACACCCTCAAGTGATGTTACTGTGGAAACGACTTTCTAGAAACGAGAAGGAACCAAAAAAGGAGCGGCTCCAGGGATCTTCCTGTGGTCTAGGTGGTCTGAGCAGGATTCATTTCAGACTTCTACGTTGAAAAGAAACACAGTGTGTCCCAAATGGCTGCCTATTCCCTTTATAGTGCACTACTTTGACCAGAGCCCACAGTGTGGTTTCTGCGTAGCCATACAGCCACAGTCATTGTAAGCTGATTTAGTGTAAGGGATTTGTCCAGGGGGAAAAGGGTATCTGCAACTCTAAGTTATAGGCCTCCTAGCTCTTACTATGCAAACCCCGACCAGGGGCAGAAGACTTAATAATATCAAAGGGATAATAACACTTGGGCCTGCCATACCAAAAAACACAGGCTGCGTCCCAAATGGCACTCTCTTCCCTGTACACAGTGAAATACTTTTTTACCAGAGCCCTATGGAAGAAGTGCGTTATATAGGTAATAGGGTGCCATTTGGGACGAACACACACATTCCTGCCTAACCCCAGTGATAGTAACCTATTACTATCACTGAAAGAGAATACGTTACATTGTTGCTTTAACTTTAATGGCACCAGCTAGGCAGCCTTTGGTGTTCAGGGGCTTTATGTGTCTAGCGTCTCAGAGTAGGAGTGCTCATCTAGGATCAGGTCCCTCCGTGTCTATTTAATCTTATTAATTGTGATCTAAAAGACTAAACTGATCAGCATTCTAAGACACTTCATACATATGGCTCCAAAGCTGTGGTTTAATGGCTCTGCTTTCTCTATGGAAGTTGACTGTGGTACTTTAGGCCAACTTGGTTGCCGATACTTTCACACATGCAGTGACACATCCTGAATGTGAAATGTGTCACAAGCGTTGCTGTCAAACTTTTGCTGGGAATATTTTAGCAAGCAGAGGACCTCGGGCTTATTGCATTAGCTGTGTGTGGTTGAGTGTGCGTGTGCAAATGCGTGTGCGTGAGAGAGAATCCTTTGTGCCAAGACATAAATGGTGGTCTTCCCAATCAAGAGTTTTGGCCTGAGTTTGCTGCCCAACACCCTGGGGGCTCAATGAGGAGGAATGCCCAGGGAGTAGAGTATGGTTATCTGGCAGTGGTTGCATCCCAAATGGGACCCTATTCCCGATATAGTGCACTACTTTTCACCAAAACCCTATTCCCTGGCTGTATAGTTCAGTACTTTTCACCAGAGCCCTATTCCATATATATGGGTCCTGGTCCAAAGTGGTGCACTAAATAGGGAATAGGGTGTCATTTGGAACACAACCAGTGTGTGCTGTTAACTATGGAGATGTAACCAACTGAATGAAAAACATGGAGTTAATAATGCTGACATTCTACTAACTCCATTCAATCCAGATTCCCCTCCTATTAAAACATTAAAAATGTGTTGTAGGCCTATGAGTTTGGTGAGTGAATACCAGAGTCAGCTAATTTGTTCCTTCCATTGAGGGTTTGGCTGAGGTTAGTTTACATGGGACCATGGGACTGGGTGTTCCTCTCTCTGCAGGGTTGGGAGCAGATGGATCTGGTTGTGTCACAAATGGCACCCTATTCCCTATTTAGTGCAACAAATTAGGCCTGTAGGTCCCTACGTAGGGAATAGGGTGCCGTTGGGGATGGAGCTTATATAGGAGTGTTGATAGGACACTAGGGCCTCACAGGGTATCTCTTTAGTGGAGCTGTCTCAATGATTACAGGGACCATGATCCTCTGGGTTTATTATGGCTGATGGCTGGCTGACGGTATAGAAGCGGGATGACTGAGAGGCTTCACGAACACACCTGGTGTCCAACGAAATAAACATCACTTTGTTTTACAAGTTTTAACTAGCGCCATGCTCCTGTTTTTGCCAGCTAGCCAGCATAAACTATCTATGTGAGAAGGGCTCATCGGGATGACTAACTGAACTGAATCCATTTGTCTCCACTCGACTCAGTTGCGCGACATACACTACCAGTCAAAAGTTTGGACACATACTCATTTCAGGGGTTTTCTTTATTTTTACTATTTTCTACATTGTAGAATAATAGTGAATACATCAAAACTATGAAATAACACACACGGAGTCATGTAGTAACCAAAAAAGTGTTAAACAAATCAAAATATTTTATATTTGAGATTCTTCAAAGTAGCCACCCTTTGCCACTCTTGGCATTCTCTCAACCAGCTTCACGAGGTAGTCACCTGGAATGCATTTTAATTAACAGGTGTGCCTTGTTAAAAGTTAATTTGTGGAATTTCTTTCCTTAATGCTTTTGAGCCATTCAGTTGTGTTGTGACAAGGTAGGGGTGGTGTACAGAAAATAGCCCTATTTGGTAAAATACTAAGTCCATATTATAGCAAGAACAGCTCAAATAAGTAAAGAGAAATGACAGTCCATCATTACTTTAAGTCATGAAGGTCAGTCAATCCGGAAAATTTTATAAACTTTGAAAGTTTCTTCAAGTGCAGTAGCAAAAACCATCAAGCGCTATGATGAAACTGGCTCTCATGAGGACCGCCACAGGAAAGGAAATCCCAGAGTTACCTCTGCTGCAGAGGATAAGTTCATTAGTTACCAGCCTCAGCAATTGCAACCCAAATAAATGCTTCAGAGTTCAAGTAACAGACACATCTCAACCTACCTGACACCCTAGACCCACTCCAATTTGCTTACCGCCCAAATAGGTCCACAGACGACTCAATCTCAACCACACTGCACACTGCCCTAACCCATCTGGACAAGTGGAATACCTATGTGAGAATGCTGTTCATCGACGACAGCTCAGCATTTAACACCATAGTACCCTCCAAACTCGTCATCAAGCTCGAGACCCTGGGTCTCGACCCCGCCCTGTGCAACTGGGTACTGGACTTCCTGACGGGCCGCCCCCAGGTGGTGAGGGTAGGTAACAACATCTCCACCCTGCTGATCCTCAACACTGGGGCCCCACAAGGGTGCATTCTGAGCCCTCTCCTGTACTCCCTGTTCACCACGACTGCGTGACCATGCACGCCTCCAACTCAATCATCAAGTTTGCGGACGACAATACAGTGGTAGGCTTGATTACCAACAACGACGAGACGGCCTACAGGGAGAAGGTGAGGGCCCTCGGAGTGTGGTGTCAGGAAAATAACCTCACACTCAACGTCAACAAAACAAAGGAGATGATTGTGGACTTCAGGAAACAGCAGAGGGAGCACCCCCCTATCCACATTGATGGGACAGTAGTGGAGAGGGTAGTACGTTTTAAGTTCCTCGGCGTACACATCACGGACAAACTGAATTGGTCCACCCACACAGACAGCATCGTGAAGAAGGCGCAGCAGCGCCTCTTCAACCTCAGGAGGCTGAACAAATTTGGCTTGTCACCAAAAGCACTCGCAAACTTCTACAGATGCACAATCGAGAGCATCCTGTCAGGCTGTATCACCGCCTAGAACGGCAACTGCTCCGCCCACAACCGCCCACAACCCTCCAGAACACCTACACCACACGATGTCACAGGAAGGCCATAAAGATCATCAAGGACAACAACCACCCGAGCCACTGCCTGTTCACCCCGCTATCATCCAGAAGGTGAAGTCAGTAAAGGTGCATCAAAGCAGGGGCCGAGAGACTGAAAAACAGCTTCTATCTCAAGGCCATCAGACTGTTAAACAGCCACCACTAACATTGAGTGGCTGCTGCCAACACATTGACTCAACTCCAGCCACTTTAATAATGGGAATTGATGGAAATTCATGTAAAATATATCACTAGCCACTTTAAACAATGCTACTTAATATAATGTTTACACACCCTACTCATCTCATATGTAAATGTATATGCTGTACTCTATATCATCTACTGCATCTTTATGTAATACATGTATCACTAGCCACTTTAAACTATGCCACTTTGTTTACATACCCTATATTACTCATCTCATATGTATATACTGTACTCGATACCATCTACTGCATCTTGCCTATGCCGTTCTGTACCATCACTCATTCATATATCTTTATGTACATATTCTTTATCCCTTTACACTTGTGTGTATAAGGTAGTAGTTTTGGAATTGTTAGGTTAGATTACTCATTGGTTATTACTGCATTGTCGGAACTATAAGCACAAGCATTTTGCTACACTTGCATTAACATCTGCTAACCATGTGTATGTGACAAATACATTTGATTTGATTTGACATCAACTGTTCAAAGCAGACTGCGTGAAACAGGGTTTCATGGTTGAATTGCTGCAAAGAAACCACTACTAAAGGACACCAATAAGAAGAATAGACTTGATTTGGGCCAAGAAACATGAGCAATAAACATTAGACCGGTGGAAATCTGCCCTTTGATCTGATGAGACCAAATTTTGAGATTTTTGGTTCCAACTGTTGTCTTTGTGAGAGACAGAGTAGGTGAATGGATGATCTCCGCATGTGTGGTTCCCACCGTGAAGCATGGAGGAGGAGGGTGGATGGTGTGGGGGTGCTTTGCTGGTGACACTGTCTGTGATTTATTTTGAATTCAAGGCACACTTACCCAGCATAGCTACCACAGTATTCTGCAGAAATACGCCAACCCATCTGGTTTGTGCTTAGTGGGACTATCATTTGTTTGACTATCACAGACAATGAACCAACACACCTCCAGGCTGTATAATGGCTGATGGAGTGTTTCATCAGATGACCTGGTTGAGAGAATACCAAGAGTATGCAAAGCTGTCATCAAGGCAATTATTCTACAATGTAGAAAATAGTAAAACTAATGAAAAACTCAAAACTTTTGATTGGTACTGTATGTCATATTTGTGCACCAGGCGTGTCCATAATGCCTCTCCTGCAGGTTCAGCACTGGTCCATAAAAGGTGGAAGTGTGTATTCCTGGCTCCACAGGTCTTTGTTTTTAGGGCACCTTTTATGAGATTGATGAGCTAATTTATTGTAAAACATCATTCTGTTGGTGATTCAGCTTTAGCCTATGCTATTTAATGCACAGACAGTATGTTTTCTTTGGACATATAGGCACTAGCCACATTAAGCTGAAATGGGAATCTCCCGTTTACTCTGGAATGTTCTTCTTCCATTTAAAAAAAAATGAAACTAAAAATGAAACCGTGAGGTTGTATAGAACAGCATGCTTCTGCTTTGAGAAGAAGTACTTTATGTGGAGGAGCTAATTAATTTAACAAACCTCTTGGGGTTGAGAATCTCTTTGATGTAGAAAGAGGTTTAGAGACAGCCATTAACCCTATATTATTACTCAGCATTTTCACTGACAAAGAGAGGGAGGAAAGTAGATATTATAGATATTACAGGAAGTCTATCCAATTCCAGACAGTCTACCCCTGTGGTTAAGAGGTTGTTTTTTGTGCCTACCAGAACCGATATAGAGAGTGACTATAAATACTTAGGATTTATTACATGGCACTGGATCATTTTTCTAAAGGTAGTTCAAAACCTGCCACATTGCTTATGGATTGATGGGGCACTATGGTAACCCTCAATTTGAATAATCAACATAATCTGAGTACTAGTTTTTATAAATCCGTTCTTCAGTTTGATAACGTTCATGATTTTTCTTTGCCTACTGTGTTCTGTGTTAAATACAGTATGTTCTGTGTGTTATATACAGTGTGTTCTGTGTGTTATATACAGTGTGTTATGTGTGTTATATACAGTGTGTTCTGTGTGTTGTATACAGTGTGTTCTGTGTGTTATATACAGTGTGTTCTGTGTGTTATATACAGTATGTTCTGTCCAGTGGTGGAAAAAGTACCCAGTTGTCAAACTTGAGTAAAAGTAAAGATACCATAATAGAAAATGACTCAAGTTAAAGTGAAAGTCACCCAGTAAAATACTACTGGAGTCTAAAAGTATTTGTGTTTTAAATATACTTAAGTATCACAAGGTAATGTAATTGCTCAAATATACTTATATTTGAAAAGTAAAACTATGGTGATGATATTCAAATTCCTTATATTAGGCAAACCAGATGGCACAATTTTCATGTATTTTTTAAATGTATGGATAGCCAGGGGCAGCCCCCAACACTCAGACATAATTTACAAACGAAGCATTTGTGTTTAGTGAGTCCGCCAGATCATAGGCAGTAGGGATGACCAGGGATGTTCTCTTGATAAGTGTGTGAATTCAACCAGTTTCCTGTCCTGCTAAGCATTCAAAATGTACTTTTGGATGTCAAGGAAAATGTATGGCGTAAAAAGTACATTGTTTTCTTCATGAATGTAGTGAAGTAAAAGTTTTTAAAAATATACCCACAAACTATTTAAGTCGTGCTTTAAAGTATTTTTACTTAAATACTTTACATTTCACCACTGGTTCTGTCTGTGTGGCAGGCCTACATGGGCATTTAGTCTGCTCACTGATTCTACTTGGCTGGTAGCTTGCTCAGCTGCTGTGCTGTTCTACCTACAAAACCACTTCCTTCCCCCTGTGTCAGATGTTGAATCATAAATGGCACCCTATTCCCTATATAATGCACTACTTTTGACCATAGCCATGTGTGCCATGTTCAAAAGAAGTGCACTAAATAGAAAATAGGGTGCCATTTGGGACACAAACTCGAGATGTCTTCCTGGAAGAGGGCCAGAGAGGATACTGCAACAAGACTGGAATTTCCCCAGTTTCTGTAGTTCTTGAACTCCATCCATTCAGTATCACTAACCAGGTTTCCATCCAACCTTTTTATGCGAGTAAAGTGCGTGTCGGATAAATGTCATGACAGGCCTGATGGAAACAGAACATTTATTTCCAAATGTCGACAAAACAATAAGCTAGACAAGGTGGGATCTTATTGTGTCTGTAAGATTAAGGCGCAACAGCGCCTCTTCAACATCAGGTGACTGAAGTAATTTGGCATGGGACCTCAAATCCTCAAGAAGTTATATAGCTGGCAACTGCCCCAACTTCAACTGCAGGGGGCAAGCTCCCTGTCCTCCAGGACATTTATGTCAGATGGGGTCTGAAGAATCCCCGGAAAATCGTCAAGAACTTCAGTCAACCGAGTCACGGACTATTCACTTTGTTACCGTCTGGCAAAAGGTTTCGGAGCATCAGGTCTGCGACAATCAGGCGCCGAGACAGATTCTACCACCAGGCCATCAGACAGCTGAACAGCTTACCCTAGCTTTTTAGCTGCTCAGACCTGCACCTCCGAGACGATCTGCACCTTAGATTTTTTGCACACATCCAACCCTTACACACAAATATACAACCACACACACACACACACACACACACACACACACACACACACACACACACACACACACATACAGTGGGGCAAAAAAGTATTTAGTCAGCCACCAATTGTGCAAGTTCTCCCACTTAAAAAGAGGAGAGAGGCCTGTAATTTTCATCATAGGTACACTTCAACTATGACAGACAAAATGAGGGGAAAAAATCCAGAAAATCACATTGTAGGATTTTAAATTAATCTATTTGCAAATTATGGTGGAAAATAAGTATTTGGTCAATAACAAAAGTTTATGTCAATATTTTGTTATATACCCTTTGTTGGCCATGACAGAGGTCAAACGTTTTCTGTAAGTCTTCACAAGGTTTTCACACACTGTTGCTGGTATTTTGGCCCATTCCTCCATGCAGATCTCCTCTAGAGCAGTAATGTTTTTGGGCTGTTGCTGGGCAACATGGACTTCCAACTCCCTCCAAAGATTTTCTATGGGGTTGAGATCTGGAGACTGGCTAGGCCACTCCAGGACCTTGAAATGCTTCTTACGAAGCCACTCCTTCGTTGCCTGGGCGGTGTGTTTGGGATCATTGTCATGCTGAAAGACCCAGCCACGTTTCATCTTCAATGCCCTTGCTGATGGAAGGAGGTTTTCACTCAAAATCTCACAATACATGGCCCCATTCATTCTTTCCTTTCACACGGATCAGTCGTCCTGGTCCCTTTGCAGAAAAACATCCCCAAAGCATGATGTTTCCACCCCCATGCTTCACAGTAGGTATGGTGTTCTTTGGATGCAACTCAGCATTCTTTGTCCTCCAAACACGACGAGTTGAGTTTTTACCAAAAAGTTATATTTTGGTTTGATCTGACCATATGACATTCTCCCAATCTTATTCTGGATCATCCAAATGCTCTCTAGCAAACTTCAGATGGGCCTGGACATGTACTGGCTTAAGCAGGGGGACACGTCTGGCAATGCAGGATTTGAGTCCCTGGCGGCGTAGTGTGTTACTGATGGTAGGCTTTGTTACTTTGGTCCCAGCTCTCTGCAGGTCATTCACTAGGTCCCCCCGTGTGGTTCTGGGATTTTTGCTCACCGTTCTTGTGATCATTTTGACCCCACGGGGTGAGATCTTGCGTGGAGCCCCAGATCAAAGGAGATTATCAGTGGTCTTCCATTTCCTAATAATTGCTCCCACAGTTGATTTCTTCAAACCAAGCTGCTTACCTATTGCAGATTCAGTCTTCCCAGCCTGGTACAGGTCTACAATTTTGTTTCTGGTGTCCTTTGACAGCTCTTTGGTCTTGGCCATAGTGGAGTTTGGAGTGTGACTGTTTGAGGTTGTGGACAGGTGTCTTTTATATTGATAACAAGTTCAAACAGGTGCCATTAATACAGGTAACGAGTGGAGGACAGAGGAGCCTCTTAAAGAAGAAGTTACAGGTCTGTGAGAGCCAGAAATCTTGCGTGTTTGTAGGTGACCAAATACTTATTTTCCACCATAATTTGCAAATAAATTCATTAAAAATCCTACAATGTGATTTTCTGGATTTTTTTTCTTCTCATTTTGTCTGTCATAGTTGAAGTGTACCTATGATGAAGGTACAGGCCTCTCTCATCTTTTTAAGTGGGAGAACTTGCACAATTGGTGGCTGACTAAATACTTTTTTGCCCCCTATGCCCTGCATCCTATTGTTTACATAGTCATTTTAATACTACTACCTCCTCCTTCTAATGACTTATTTGACCTTTGACCTTTTATTATTGATATGGATATTGTACTACAATGTTGAGGGAGCTAGCACCTTTTATACCTACTGTCAACTGTGTATGTGACAAATACATTTGTTTTATTTGACTCTTACCAAAAGAAGTGCACTACATGGGGAATAGTGTGTCAATTGGGCCACAGCCGGGGGTGAGAGACTACCCTAGTATAACCATCAGGATTGTTAAAGAGAGTAACAAGGACTGACTGTAGCTCATTGCAGTAGTGGTATTACTACCCTCCTCTGTCTGGGTGGGTAGCTTTATGAGGAGAACACCGTCGTTCAGGAGAGACTCGTTCTCTGTGGCTATGTCTCAAATGGCACTATACGGAGTAGAGGGCCATTTGGGTCACACTCATAGAATGATAGGTATAGTAGAGCTCTATGTGAAGTAGTTATATAGATGTATTGGTATTATTATTCACGTCCCCTCCCCCCGTGTAGTAGGCCACTGTATTATTGCATCATTTCCCCTTTTCTCTGGATGTAGGCTATAACTTATCTACTGGAGCTCATTAAAACCATTAGAAACAAGGCTCTGCGTTTGCCATCTGCTGCCATTTTGCCCTTGAGCAAGGCACTTGACTCCTAAACAGCTCCAGTGGCTGACCCTGTCTTCCAGACCCTTGGTGTGTGTGTGTGTGTGTGTGTGTGTGCGCGTGCCTATGTTTGTCAGGTGGTTGTGTAGGTGTAATATGAAGATAAAATGGACAATAAATTCTTCTTCTATAGATGACAGGCCTCATCTCTGGAAACGGCAGTAGTCATTGTGATTTCTCGACAGATCCCTATTACTTTCCATAAGTGTATGCCTGTCTTTAGCTATGGAAGAAGGGTTTATGATGAGTGTATATGTACATTGAGCAGTGAATAGTGGTCTCCTACGCTTGAGATAAATAATTGAGTGTCTAAGACTAATGTATGGCACTAAGAGTGCACTTAGTGTTCATGGGAGATTGAATCATCTGAGTGCAACTGTTGGCTGCTGGGTAATAGAGATGTTGATGGCACACTGAGGGAAGATGTTGTGCTGCACTGGGCCAATGGGGATTAATGGGTTAAGAACACTGGCTTGGGCAATGTTCCAAATGGCATCCATATTACCTAATAGAGTGCACTACTTTTAACCAGGTAGTGCACTATGTAGGGAATAGGGTTTAGTTTATTAGGATCCCTTTTAGCTACTGCACATGCAGCAGATACTCTTCCTGGGGTCCACATAAAACATAAAAAATACATGACAAATTACAGAGCAGTAATCGACAAGAACAACAAAAATAATTTTTTACTCACTTCATATATACATATTTATGTTCTTATATACAGTACAGTTAAATTAGATCTTTATAATAGGGTGCCATTTGGGACACAGGCTTGGACTAGACTGACTAGCCACATTTTTGTTATTTATTCCTAGCAGATGCCTAGCAGATCTCCAATGCTTTTAGATTTGTGGGAGTAGCAAACAAGTGCACAGGAGACATTATTGGGAGTGAGACGCACCCTCTCATGTGGATTGGGGTTTCTGTGACTGCAGCCTGCAGCCTGTAGGGTGTAAGTCTTTGGCCAGGGGCAGGGTCTCTGGAACGAAACCTGGGAAATAGAGTACGTGAAAACAGGGAAAGTGAAGAACGGTGAAGTGCAATCAGTGCAATCTGCCACTGAAGTAAAAGGTGACACTTTCTGAGTGGCAGAGACTACAGAGGTGTGCGTGAGTGTGTTTGGCGTGTGTGTGTGTGAGCATGTGTGTCTTAGGGCTGACCCCATTTAGTTGACTGGTCGTTTGATTGGTCGATAGGCTCTTGGTCAACCAAGATATTTTTTAGTCGAGCAGCATCTGTCTGGTTTGTGCCTGTCTTAGTGGACTCATCCATTGAGGAGGCAACGAGGTGCCACGGTCCAAGAATAAGGGAAGTGTGGCTCAGTTGCACAAGGCACGTCTCTCTCCAGAATGCGCACTTTCCCGCCATTTTGTGCTTATTCATTGTTTCATAACTTCATTGTGTGCATGATTTGCTGTGTCTATCAATTCCACATTACATATATCACCAGTAGTAGCCTACATTTACTGTTAATTCCCATCATTTCTCATCTGAAATGTTTGTTTGGTGAGGCTAAATTCTGTTAATGCATTCAATATACAATTATTTATTATTTTTACAGTGGTTTACCGCTCTCGTGGTTGGAGTGGACACGTTGTTTACAGAACTCACAACCTATGCTACACTTTTGAGAAACAAGTTTCTGTTTATTTCATCCCATTTTACGAGTTTTGTCAATTTATTCATTGTCTTTTGTCTAAAATGCTCCTTTTGATGTTGAGTAAGGACGTGCACCTGATTATGCATGTAGGATTAGTCTACCTGGCCTGATCGCAAATGTATACCTATAAATGTGCCCATTTTGGGATGTCTGATTGTATTTCTGATTGTCTTAACTCACCACCACTAATGAGCTGTGGAGCTTCTCAAATCTGTCTTGCTTCACCTCAAATAGCAAGTAAACAAAATCTGGTCTTAGAATCAATTGAGAATGACAGAAGTTCCTCAAAGTATTTGAACAATATTTTCAGCTCTCCCTTTCAATAACCACTCGGCATGAAAGGAGAAATTGTAATGCTCTGATCCGGTAGAAACGTCATAAAATAGCTGATTACTTCTTATCCATTGCCTAAATAGCCTACAGCTATGTCTGTCCAGGGCTCACTGGCTCAGGAAACTCTGAGGGCCCAGAATATTTTATACAATGTTGCAAGTTTGAGTTTCTGCCGACCCAGTTGATAGTTGATACAATGTTTCAAGTTTGTTGCAGATAGGCTACGCGTAGGCTACGCATAGCCTATGTGTTGATAAGATATATATTTTTTTTCAGGATATTTTCTACCTGCAGGCTGCGTTGTTTTTGTTTGTTGGCTTTATGTAGGCTATTTTTACATAGTTGGCAATAAGTTACTTCTAGATTTGTATAGTTTTCATTTAGATAGAATATAGATTAGTCACAGACAAGTATTTTGAGATACACATATTTGTGGGACAGTTCTTTGTAATATGAAAATCATAACTGGCACGCAGATTGGTAGAAATGGTAAGATAAATTGGCACTCCAAATGGAAAAGGTTGACGACCGTAGCCTATTACCGGCAACTTCAGAAGGGTAATGGCAGAATCTGTGAAGGCGAACAGCACCAGGAGGATGGTCGGGAACAGGTTATCTTGAGCTCAGGTTCCCTCTTGAGTCATTTGTGTCTTAAATTATTTCATCAAACAGTGTGCTTAAAGCATCAGACAAGTTCAGTATAGTTAGTTGATTTTTAAAAAAACACATAGGGTGTGTCAATACAGTGCATTCGGAATGTATTCAGACTTTTTACACATTTTGTTACTTTACAGCCTTATTCTAAAATGGATTTAAAAACAACATCCTCCTCAATCTACACACAATACCCCATAATCGTAAAGCAAAAACAGAAATACATAATTTGCACAAGTATTCAGACCCTTGCTAAATAAGCTCCGGTGCATCCTTTTTCTATTGGTCATCCTTGAGATGTTTCTACAACTTGATTTGGAGTTCACCTGTGGTAAATTGAATTGATTGGAAATTATTTGGAAAGGCACACACCTGTCAGTATAACCTGTTGACAGTGCATGACAGCAAAAACAAAGCCATGAGGTCGAAGGAATTGTTCATAGACAAAATGTTCTGCAGCATAGTAGGTCCCCAAGAACACAGTGGCCTCCATCATTCTTGGGGCGGCAGGGTAGCCTAGTGGTAAGAGCGTTGGACTAGTAACCGGAAGGTTGCAAGTTCAAACCCCCGAGCTGACAAGGTACAAATCTGTCATTCTGCACCTGAACAGGCAGTTAACCTAGGCAGTCATTGAAAACAAGAATTTGTTCTTAACTGACTTGCCTAGTTAAATAAAGGTAAAATAAAATAAATTCTTAAATGTAAGAAGTTTGGAAGCGCTAAGACTCTTCCTAGAGCTGGCCGCCCAGCCAAAGTGAGCAATCGGGGTAGAAGGGCCTTGGTTAGAAAGGTGATGGTCACTTTGACAGAGCTCCAGAGTTCCTCTGTGGAAATGGGAGAACCATCCAGAAAGACAACAGCATGCAGCATGCCACCAATCAGGCCAGACGGATGCCACTCCTCAGTAAAAGGCATGACAGCCCGCTTGGAGTTAGGTGCCAAAAGGCACCTAAAGGACTCTCAGACCATGAGAACAATGCCAAGAAACCTGGCACCATCCCTACGGTGAAGCTTGGTGGTAGCAGCTGTGGGGAAAGATGAATGGACAGAGAGATCCTTGATGAAAACCTACTCAAGAGTGCTCAGGACCTCAGACCTGAGCACTCCAACAGGACAACGAACCTAAGCACACAGCCTTGGCTGTTGGAAGGTGAACATCTCTGGAGAGACCTGAAAATAGCTGTGCAGCGATGCTCTCCATCCAACCTGACAGAGCTTGAGAGGTTCTGCAGAGAAGAAACTCCCCAAAAGGGTCTGAATACTTAGGTGCAAGAAAAAGTATGTGAACCCTTTGGAATTATCTGGATTTCTGCATAAATTGGTCATACAATTTGTTCTGGTCTTCATCTAAATCACAACAATAGACTTAAACTAATAACACACAAACAATTATATGTTTTCATGTCATTTATTGAATACACCGTGTAAACATTCACAGTGCAGGGTGGAAAAAGTATTTGAACCCTTTAATAACTGGTTGACCCTCCTTTTGCGGCAATAACCTCAACCAAACGTTTTCTATAGTTGCGTATCAGACCTGCACAACGGTCAGGAGGAATTTTGGACCATTCCTCTTTACAAAACTGTTTCAGTTCAACAATGCTCTCGGGATGTCTGGGGTGAACCGCTCTCGAGGTCATGCCACAGCATCTCAATCGGGTTAAGGTCAGGACTCTGACTTGGCCACTCCAGAATGCGTATTTTCTTCTTGAAATCCATTCCGAAGCCGTTGATTTACTTCTGTGTTTTGGGTCGTTGTCCTGTTGCGTCACCCAACTTCTGTTGAGCATCAATTGGTGGAGAGAGCCTTACATTCTCCTGCAAAATGTCTGATAAACATGGGAATTCATTTTTCCATTGAAGATAGCAATCTGTCCAGGCCCTGAGGCAGCAAAGCAGCCCCAAACCATGATGCTCCCTCCACCATATTTTACAGTTGAGATGAGGTTTTGATGTTGGTGTGCTGTGCCTTTTTTTCTCCACACATAGTTTTGTGTGTTCCTTCCAAACAACTCAACCCGAATTTCATCTGCCCACAGAATATTTTGCCAGCAGTGATGTGAAACATCCAGGTGCTCTTTTGCGAACTTCAGACCTGCATCAATGTTTTTTTTGGGACAGTAGTAGCTTTTTCCTTGATGTCCATTCTTGTTTAGTGTTTTACGTATTGTAGACTCGTCAACAGAGATGTTAGCATGTTCCAGAGATTTCTGTAAGTCTTTAGCTGATATTCTGGGATTCTTCTTAACCTCACTGAGCATTCTGTGCTGTGCTCTTGCAGTCATCTTTGCAGGACGGCCACTCCTAGAAAGAGTAGCAACAGTGCTGAACTTTCTCTATTTATAGACAATTTGTCTTACTGTGGACTGATGAACATCAAGGCTTTTAGATATACTTTTGTAACCCTTTCCAGCTTAATGCATGTCAATTCTTAAGTCTTCTGAGATATCTTTGTTCAAGGTATGGTTCATATCAGGCAATTCTTCATGTGAATAGCAAACTCACATTTTGTGAGTGTTTTTTTTTATATTTCAGGGCAGCTCTAACCAACATCTCCAATCTCCTCTCATTGATTCGACTCCAGGTTAGCTAAATCCTGACTTCAATTAGCTTTTGAAAAAGTCATTAGCCTAGGGGTTCACATACTTTTCCAACCTACACTGTGAATGTTTAAATTAAGTATTCAATATAGACAATAAAAATACAATAACTTGTGTGTTATTAGTTTAAGCACACTGTGTTTGTCTATTGTTGTGACTTGGAGTAAGTTCAGATCACATTGTTTTACAAATGTATGTAGAAATCCAGGTAATTCCAAAGGGTTCACACTTTTTCTTGCAACTGTATGTAAATGTGTTATTTCAGTTTTGTCATTTTTATACATTTGCAAAGAATTCTACAAAAACGTTTTTGCTCTGTAATTATGGGTTATTGTGTGTAGATTGATGAGGAGGGTAAAAAAAACGATTTAATTCAGAAAGTTTAGAATAAAGGGAAAAAAAGAATTTAAAAAAAGTAAAGGGGTCTAAATCATTTGCGAATGCACTGTATATGGAAAAATACACAATTCATCTGTTTTTACCTAACAATTGGTCAAAAGGAAAGGCGACTCTCGGTCGACCAATACTTTTTGTTGTTGTAAGGGACAGCCCTAGTTTGTCTGTCAGTGGGGGGGTTGCATTCCTCCGTTGATTTTTCTTGTCTGAGCAAAGTCAGTCTAAAGCCTGTCTTTAAACAGGGCTCTATGGATAAGGTACTTTTGCTAATGAGAAAGTAGAGACCGAAGTGAGATGTTGTCAATAAAAGTGTTTACATTTTTTTTAATCAACAACTATCAATAATCCTATTTTGGATTTAATGTGGGCCTGATGTTGTTGCCTTCAGAGTTGTGATGGTTTTGCCCTCTGGCAACGAGAAATTTAGAGTAGAGACAGAGGTTCTCTTGCTTCAGAGAGGCAGTCCTTGAAGGCCGTAATTGTTAAGATGAAAAGCCACTGTGGATGTGGCTGACTGCATGGTGGCCGAGCAGACACTTTTTATAGGCTATGTAATCAGTTAGTGATAGCATGTTGCAGCCAATTCAATGAGGCCGATGATTGTGAAAACATGGCCTCCGCTCAGCAGCACATCAACCTCCTCTTTGCTATGGCAAGGCATGCAGGCTGTATCCTAGCAACAGGCTTCTTCAGGAAGGATCCCTTCCATCACGGGCTTCAATGAGCCTTAACCAGTTCCTCATTCAGCAGAATGTCTCCTCCTTTGTCTTGCCATTGGATGGACGTTGCGATTCAGGATAGAGACCCATTCAATCCTCAATACTGTTTGCAAATGAAAGACAAGTAATAGTGAAAGTGATGTCCTTTGTTTTGTGGAAGGTAGTCATTTTCTATCTGAATGTCAAAGATGGACAGCAAGGCAGTATCATCTAGTGAAACTTGATTTTCTCCCCTCACTTTTTCTGTTCTAGTATACGTCCCAAATGGCACCTTATTCCCTATATAGTGCACTACTTTTGACCAGAGCTCTATGGCCCTGGTCAAAAGCAGTGCTCTATATATAGGGAATAGGGTGCCTTTTGGGATGTAGACGTAAGGGAAGGGAGAGTTCCAGAGAAGAGGAGGAGGAGGGTGGTGGTGTAGTGATGTATGGGTCTCCCCATTCTGTCATCCTCTCTGGACGCTGCTTCATCCTGACCTTAGGCAGTAGCTTTCCACACAATGTCTGAAATCTTATGTACTCAACCTTCTTTTTGGCCATCTATTGTTCACAAAAGCTTTTTTTTAAACTCCTTACTTGGTGGAAATTGTATTTTACATCCTCCTGACAGAGGTGATGTTCTGTTACCATTGTGAAAACATGATCGAGATGTTACCTCATCATTAGAGGCTGTTAAAAAAAATATTTAGCACAGGTTGGGTTACATCAGCCAATTGTAGTAGGAAACTGAAACTTTCTGAAACTTCTTGAAAATGTCTATCTACACAGTAACATTCCCTTGTAATTTGTTCTGTCCAGTGCACCCCAAAATGTTCTGGAAGGTTCTTTAACATCTATCAGAGATTACTGCAGTTCAATACCTTATTGTTTTCCAAATGGTACCCAATTCCCTATCCAGTGCACTATTTCTGACAAGATCCCTATGAGTCCTGGTCAAAAGTAGTGCACTATATAGGGAATATGGTGCAATTTTGAATGCAGCCCCGCTCTCTCCCCAGAAAAGGCAGTTAGTTCCTGGTCTATCAAGCAGAGCATCCGATTTATTTTTTCTCCATCACCGTCTATCAGTCCTGCTGGCTAGCTGGCACATTCTCCTTCACATCCAGTACATATCCTCCCCAGCTTTACCTCAACCCACTGCTGTATATGAACCCAGCCTGGAGTTCATAGCCGTATGTGCTGATTTAGGATCAGTTTAGCCTTTTAGATCATAATGAATCTGATTTTTATTATGGACAGGGAGGAGCTGATCCTAGATCAGGCTGCAGAGAGCAATAGGAAGTAATACCTTAGCCTAGACACCGAGACAGTAATGGGAAACATCAGGGAGCATGAATTAAAGAAGAAGATGGCTTGGGTATCTGGATGGAGCGGAGAGGAGAGTGCTGCCTGCACGGTAGTAGGGCCACCATGAGATATTAATGAGAGGTAGATAAATTCAGGGCAGGATTTTTGAAGTAGGTCTAACTCATCCCTCATAACATTCTTTCTGACTCTCTCCCTTCATTTCTCATTTCTCATCTTAAAAGTCATCAATTTGAAAGGGTTTTGCATCTTAAAAAGTCCTCAAATTTAGATGCACTCACTGTCTGGTGCTGTGACATTCTGTACCGTTCCTGTCTTTTATATAGTTTAAAACTGCAGCAGTTTTTTAGAGTTAGTCCACTTTTAGATCAACAGAAAGTATCCTGTGTTAGAAAGAGTTTGATATCCTTCTACTTTAGCCAGGCTGTCGTCCCTGTTCTGTTCCATTGGACATGTGACTTGGACACAAACATAGCTACTCAAACACTACTATTTCCTCAACATGTTTTGAAACCTCCCTCCATCTACAAAGATGCAAACCGCCTCCTCCCAGCACCGTTGATGAATGTTCTGTTGTGAATTTTCTCCTAGGTACAGATCTAAGATCAGCTTCACCTCCACAATCCTAACCTTAATTGGAAATGCAAAACTGATCCATAATGAGCGCCTAGGGGCAATTTCACCCTAGACGCCATGAA
The DNA here is from genome assembly GCF_045791955.1 of Oncorhynchus clarkii lewisi. Lineage (NCBI taxonomy): Eukaryota > Metazoa > Chordata > Actinopteri > Salmoniformes > Salmonidae > Oncorhynchus > Oncorhynchus clarkii. The sequence continues at coordinate 15,672,638 of NC_092154.1, read as the reverse complement.
CAAAGTCTGGAAGACAATTAGCTCTGGTCAAACAATACTGCTGTCAGCTGCCCTAAGAACATCCCTGGCTGGGTCCCGGGCTCAATATTTTTAGAGATGCTTCCCAAATGGGACCCTATTCCCTTTATAGGTGCTGGTAAAGATTTGTGCACTTTTAAAGGAATAGGGTTTCATTTGGGATGCAGGCCTCAGACCTGAGAGACTTCCAACGGCTTCCAGGGATCGACCCAAGCTGTCAGCCAGCCAGGACAGTTTAGACTGCAGCTCTGTGGAGAGAGACTGGTCCAAGGCTGTACCACCCCCGGACTGTCTCAAAGGACCTAGGAGCTTACAGCAGAGAGGCCCCACTGGGTATGCAGGTTCAACGATAGGCGAGGGAGTCGAGTGAGAGTTGATGACTTGGTTGAGAGTTGATGAAAACTAGGATGATTCACCAGAAAATAGTCACAAAACCAACTGTGGATTCCCATGCAGATAGTTTATTCAGCTGAATGGCTCCCCATGACCCTTTGCACAGCTTTTGAAGAGGTTGTCTTTTGTCTTTTTATTTGCTTGTGTAGTGGACTTCCCTAATTTATCATCAAGGAGGTCATCTTTTCTCCAGTCTCTGCATTCATTTCTCCACTTCAGCAGGGTGACCAGAGTTGAACCTCCAGTAGGAATGGATTGGAGGAATGGGCTCCACCACACAGCCAGAATAGCTTTGGATTTTCATCCCAAATGGCAACCTATTATTTCCTATATAGTGCCCTACCTTTGACCAGAGCCCTATGGTCCCTAGTCAAAAGTAGTGCACTATGTAGGGAGTAGTTTGCCATTTGGCTCAGTTGGTTTTTAATACCCGGCACTTTTAATGAAGCTCTTTCCCTGTTTTATCCTTTTTGTCTTTCATGTTGAGAGGAAGAGGGAGAGGGAGAGGGAGAGGGAGGTGTGTGTGTGTGTGTGTGTCCAAACCAGTATAGTAAAGCATTGAAGTGCTCATATAACACTTGTACATGGATGCAATCACAAGCTCTTTAATGTGGAAACCTACTGTACACACTACACTCTCTCCACACTATTGTCCCTCGCCATCTAGCTCTTGCATTGTCATTGTGTATGCCTGAGCCATGCTGAACACAAGCTGTCTAAACAGAACGAAGGAGATAAGGGCTTTGATGGCTCCCCCCTTCCTGCTGTCAAGAGACTAAAGCAGACCAGGCCATCTGTGTCCAAAATGACACCCTATTCTTTATATAGTGCACTACTTTATACCGGAGCGATATGGTTCCTGGTCGAAAGTAGTCACTATATAGGGAATAAGGCACCATTTGGGGCGTAACCCAGGGCTCCACAACAGAACACAGTAGCTATTTGATGGGTCCCAGACAGCAACAGGCAAGCTGGATGAAGTATGATCGGGAATATTCATTATTATTTCTTATTCACTCCCCTCCCTCCCTGTCTTGCCAAACGATCGCTGAATTCACTTATTGTGGATCGGCCCCTTTTTTTTTCAAATTTTCACCTAAAATGACATACCCAAATCTAACTGCTTGTAGCTCAGGTCCTGAAGCAATATATGTATTTTCTAAGTACCATTTGAAAGGAAACACTTTGAAGTTGTGGAAATGTGAAAGTAATGTAGTAGAATATAACACATTAGATCTGGTAAATAATAATACAAATATTTTTTTGTGTTTTTTTTGTACCATCTTTGAAGTGTAAGAGAAAGGCCATAATGTATTATTCCAGCCCAGGTGGAATTTAGATTTTGGCCACTAGATGGCAGCAGTGTATGTGCAAAGTTTTAGACTGATCCAATGAACCATTGTATTTCTGTTCACAATGTTGTATCAAGACTGCCCAAATGTGTCTAATTTGTTTATTAACCTCTCTAGGGTATGTGGAATGCTAGCGTACCACCTGGCCAACATCCAGTGAGATTGCAGAGTGCCAAATTCAAATACAGAAATAGTCATTATAAAAATTCAGAAAAAATATACAACTATTTTATATTGGTTTAAAGATGAACTTCTTGTGAATCCAACCACGGTGTCAAAAAGGCTTTACGGCGAAAGCATACCTTACAATTATTTGAGAACATAGCCCAGCAGACAAATCATTACAAACAGTAAACAGCCAAGTAGAAGAGTTACACAAGTCAGGAATAGATCAAATTAATCACTTACCTTTGATGATCTTCATATGTTTGCACTCAGAAGACATTCATTTATTCAATAAATGTTCCTTTTGTTCGATAAAGTCTCTCTTTATATCCGAAAACCTCCGTTTTGTTCGCGCGTCTTCAGTAATCCACAGGTTCAAACGCAGTCACAACAGGCAGACAAAAAAATCCAAATTGTATCCATAAAGTTCATAGAAACATGTCAAATGAAGTTTATATTCAATCCTCAGGTTGTTTTTAGCCTCAATAATCTATAATATTTCAACCGGACAATAACGTTGTCAATATAAAAGTCACTCTCTCTGGTCGCGCACATGAAAAGCTCTGTGACACGGCAGGGTCCACTCATTCAGACTGGTCTTACTCCCTCATTTTTCAGAATACGAGCCTGAAACAATTTCTGAAGACTGTTGACATCTAGTGGATATTCTAATATTCTGCCGATATGGACACATTTATTTTAGGCCAGAACTGAACCATTTCTGTAGCATATGCATGTGTGTGAAAGAGAAATTATGAATTTGGATTATATATATTGAACACAAATATAAACACAACATGTAAAGTGTTGGTTTCATGAGCTGAAATTGAAGATCCCAGAAATGTTCCATATGCACAAAAAGCTTATTTCTCTCAAATGATGTGCACAAATTCGTTTAAATCCCTGTTAGTGAGCATTTCTTCTTTGCCAAGACAATCCCCCCACCTGACAGGTGTGACATATCAAGAAGCTGATTAAACAGTGTGATCATTACACAGGTGCAGTTTTGTCACACAATGCCACAGATGTCTCAAGTTTTGAGGGAGTGTGCAATTGGCATGCTGACTGCAGAAATGTCTACCAGAGCTGTTGCCAGAGAAATTAATGTTCAATTTCGTTTTAGAGGATTTGTCAGTTTGTCCCACCAGCCTCACAACCGCAGACCGTGTGTAAATAACCACACCAGCCCAGGACCTCCACATCTGGCTTCTTCACGTGCGGGATCGTCTGGGTAGGGTGAGGGTGTGCTAAGGAGTATTTCTAAAGCCCTTTTGTGGGGAAAAACTCATTATAATTGGCTGGGCTTGGCTCCCTAGTGGGGAAGCCTGGCTGCCAAGTGGGTGGGCATATGCCCTCCCAAGCCCACCCATAGTTGTGACCCTGCCCAGTCATGTGAAATCCATAGATTAGGGCCTAATTTATTAATTTAAATTGACTAATTTCTTTATATGAACAGTAACTCAGTAAAATCTTTGAAATTGTTCCATGATGCGCTTATTTTGTTCAGTATATTAAAAGAATGGACGACCTGACCAGAGAGGTCCAGGACCTGAAGAACTGTTTGCAGTTCTCCTAGGGTCAGCTCAATTTGGCCTCCAGAGTGGCACAGCGGTCCAAGGCACTGCATTTTAATGGTAGAGGCATCACTACAGACCCTGGTTCAATCCCGAGCTGTATCACAACCGGCCGTGATCAGGAGTCCCATAGGGCGGTGCACAATTGGCCCAGCATCGTCTGGGTTAGGGGAGGGTTTGGCCGTCATTGTAAATAAGAATTTGTTCTTAACTGACTTGCCGAGTTAAATAAATGAATGAGGAAAATGGCAAGATGATAGAAATCTCTAAGTCATCAGTTCTGTATCTGAGTCCATGATGACAATGACTGAGAATTCAGATTATCTCGAGGGACAAATAAGGCAGAACAACATGGTTGTGGACAGAATTGCAGAATCTCCACATCAGACCAGGATAGAGTCTGAGGACAACAGATTAATGGACTGCTGAATAGATTTTTTTTCTCACTTTGTTTGTTCTTTTCCATATTATGTCCATCTCTTTCCTATGTCCACCCAGGAAAGGGCTGAAAATGGCCCATATTAATATACACTATATATACAAAATTATGTGGACACCCCTTCAAATTAGTGGATTCGGCTATTTCAGCCAAACCCGTTGCTGACAGGTGTATAAAATCGAGCACAGAGCTAGCTCAGTGACTTTCAATGTGTCACCGTCAAGTGCTGTTATTGTATAGTGAAAATGTCTAGGAGCAACAATGGCTCAGCCAAGAAGTGGTAGGCCACACAACCTCACAGAACGGGACTGCAGAGTGTTGAAGCGTGTAGCATGTAAAAATCGTCTGTTCTTGGTTGCAACTTCCTCTGGAAGCAACGTCAGCACAATAACTCTTCGTTGGGAGCTTCATGAAATGGGTTTCCATGGCCGAGCAGCTGCACACAAGCCTAAGATCACCATGTGCAATGCCAAGTGCCCGCTGGAGTGGTGTAAAGCTTGCCGCCATTGGACTCTGGAGCAGTAGAAACACTTTCTCTGGAGTGCTGTATCACGCTTCACCATCTGGCAGTCCAACTGACGAATTTGGGTTTGCGGATACCAGGAGAACGCTGCCTAAAGGCCAGCATCCCGGAGTCGCCTCTTCACTGCTGACGTTGAGACTGGTGTTTTGCGGCTACTATTTAATGAAGCTGCCAGTTGAGGACTTGTGAGGCGTCTGTTTCCCAAACTAGACACACTAATGTACTTGTCCTCTTGCTCAGTTGTGCACTGAGGCCTCCCAATCTTTCTATTCTGGTTAGAGACAGTTTGTGCTGTTCTGTGAAGGGAGTAGGACACAGCGGTGTACGAGATATTCAGTGTCTTGGCAATTTATCACATGGAATAGCCTTCATTTCTCAGAACAAGAATAGACTGACGAGTTTCAGAAGAAAGTTCTTTGTTTCTGGCTATTTTGAGCCTGTAATCGAACCCACAAATGCTGATGCTCCAGTTACTCAACTAGTCTAAAGAAGGACAGTTTTATTGCTTCTTTAATCAGAACAACAGTTTTCAGCTGTGCTAACAAAATTGAAAAAAGGTTTCCTGATAATCAATTAGCCTTTTAAAATGATAAACTTGGATTAGCTAACGCAACGTGCCATTGGAACATAGGAGTGATGGTTGCTGATAATAGGCCTCTGTACACCTATGTAGATATTCCATAAAAAATCTGACATTTCCAGCTACAATAGTCATTTACAACATTAACAATGTCTACACTGCATTTCTGATCAATTTTATGTTATTTTAACGGACAAAAAATTTGGGGGGTGCAAATAGTCTGGGTAGCCATTTGATTAAATGTTCAGGAGTCTTATGGCTTGGGGGAAGAAGCTTTGTTCTAAAGCTGTATCTGCACCCATTGGATGCAGTGATCACAATATAGTGGCTATATCCAGGAAAGCCAAAGTTGCAAAAGCTAAAATGGTATATAACAGATCATACTAAATATTTTGCTGTGACTCTTATGTGGATGATGTTAAAAATATTTGTTGGTCTGATGTGATTAATAAGAAGCATCCAGACGCTGCACTTGATGAATTTATGAAATCGCTCCATTCCAATGATTGATAATTGAAACCGACTGTCTCAATGGATTTATGAGAAATTGAAAAACTGAATGGTTGAAAGAGATGGGGCAAAGGAGTGGCTAATAAGTCTGTCTACACATCTGTCTGGCTAACTTACTGCAAATTGAGAAATGTATGTGACTGAACCTAAAAAAAAGAAGAAACTATTATGAAGCCAAGATGAATGATATAAAGAATGATGGAAAAAGACTTTGGAGGACTTTAAATTATGGGCAGATGGACAAATTCAACTCCATTTTTCATCAAATCAGATGGCTTATTCATCCCAACCATTTGATGTTGCCAATTATTTTAATGATTACTTCATTGGCAAAGTAGGCAAACTTAGGCATGACATGCCCACAGCGAACAGTGAGCAATTGTATTCATGCATAAAAAATAATAATAATAAAAGAAAGGCATTGCAAGTTTGAATTTTGTAAAGTTAGTGTGGGAGAGGTGGAAAATGTATTGTCAATGCCAGGAAGTTTGTTACTATTGATCAATAACAACATAGGATTGGCTATAGATTCAGCTACCATCCTCAATAGCTTTCCATCTATCTGCCATGTCTTTAATCTGAGCCTAGAAGAAAGTATTTGTCCTCAGGCCTGGAGGGAAGCCAAAGTCATTCCGCTACCCAAGAGTGGTAAAGCAATCTTTACTGGTTCAAACAGCAGACATATCAGCTTGCTGACAGTTCTTAGCAAACTGTTGGAAATGTTTATAGAGAAGGGAACTCGACATGTACTGCACTGAAATTGATAATAAGATTCCAGTGGAGCCTTTAATATTATTGACCATAACTTTTTGTTGATGTTGTTGAGAAAACGTATGTGATATGGCTTTCAAACCTCGGCCAAATCGTGGATTCTAATAGAACTCAGAAGGTTTTCTTTAATGGAAGCTTCTCGAACGTCAAACATGTCAAATGTGGTGTACCGCAGGGCAGATCTCTAGGCCCCCTACTCTTTTTTCTATTTTTACCAATGACCTGCCACTGGCATTAAACAAAGCATGTGTGTCCATGTATGCTGATTCAACCATATACACATCAGCAACCAAAGAACTAAAGAAGTCACTGAAGATCTTAACATTGAGTTGCAGTCTGTTTTGTAATGGGTGGCCAGTAATAAACTGGTCCTGAACATCTCTAAAACTAAGAGCATTGTATTTGGTACAATCATTCCCTAAGTTCTAGACTCAGCTGAATCTAGTAATGAATGGTGTGGCTGTTGATCAAGCTGAGGAGACTAACTGACTTGATGTTACCTTTGATTGTAAACTGTCATTGTCAAACATATAGATTCAATGGTTGTAAAGATGGGGAGAGGTCGGTCTGTAATAAAGAGATGCTCTGCTTTTTTGACGCCACACTCCACAAAGCAAGTCCTGCAGGCTCTAGTTTGAACTTATCTTGATTATTGTTCAGTCATATGGTCAAATGCTTCAAAGAAAGACCTAGTTAAGCTGCAGCTGGCCCAGAACAGAGCGGCAAGTCATTGTAATCAGAGGGCTAATATTAATACCAGTCTCTCTTGGCTAAGAGTTGAGGAAAGACTGACTGCGTCACTTCTTGTTTTTATAAAATGGTTTGTATAGTCAACTTACACACAGCAGTGACACATACACTTACCCCACCAGACATGCCACCAGGGGTCTTTTCACAGTTCCCAGGTCCAGAACAAATTCAAGGAAAAGTGCAGTATTATACAGAGCCATAAGTGCATGGAACTCCTTTCCATCTTATATAGAGCAAGTGAACAGCAAACCCGGTTTTAAAAAACTAAGGGATTCTCCCCCTGACTAGCTTCTCACCCCGCTTAGTTTGTCTCTGTGTGCATCAACTAGAGGTCGACCGACTGATTTTTCAACGCCGATACCGATTATTGGAGGACCAAAAAAGCCGATACCGATTAATCGGCAGATTTTTATTTATTTATTTATTTGTAATAATGATAATTACAACAATACTGAATGAACACTTATTTTAACTTAATATAATATATATCAATAAAATCAATTTAGCCTCAAATAAATAATGAAACAGTTAAATAAAGGTATAATTCTTTTTTTTAAAATCGGAAATCGACTCCCAAAAATACAGATTTCCGATTGTTATGAAAACTTAAAATCGGCCCTAATTAATCGGCCATTCGGTCGACCTCCTAGCATCAACAGCTCAGCATAATGGGCCATTTTAATGAGAGAGACTGAGACCGAGACCCAGCCAGCCTGGGTGCATATAAACTGTTTACTGTATTCATTTTAATGCTTGCTGTTGGAAATGTGTCTCCTTTTCAGGGTAGAGTAGACTTGGCTGTAGTCTTGAAGGGCTACTTTGGGATTTTTACCTTTGATAAAAATTTAACTAGGCAAGTCAGTTAAGAACAAATTCTTATTTACAATGATGTCCAAACCCTCCGCTAACCAGTATGACGTTGGGCCAATTGGGCGCTGCCCTATGGGACTCCCGATCACGGGTTCATCTGAGTTCAGCTGACTCAGGGGAAGTAGATAAAGGTCTTCATTGCTAAAATCCTGAAGTATTCCTTTTAAAGGACCTGCCCATACTGAATGAATGGAAGGCTGTGTTTATGTGTTGCTGAGGGGGAGTCATGCATGTGTTAGTGTTGATGTAATGCTCCCCTCTTCCTGGTGCTTAACACCTTCTGCATCTCAAATGGCACCCTGTTCCCTATATAGGGCACTACTTTTAGACCAGGGTTCATAGGACTCTGGTCAAAGGTAGTACACTTTTTATAGTAGATGGGGTGCAACTTGGGACGCTGGCTGACT